>NC_133900.1:70508581-71873581 GCF_964199755.1 Larus michahellis
GCTTCAGGAACTTCAGTGAGGCCAAGCATCAGCTCGAACATTACATTTCCCCAGTCCCAAAATCATGGGCATCTCACTACCGAAGCCATTCCCAGGAGCCCATCAGTTCAAATAACGTCCCTCTGTAGAACTGAATGAAGCAATGGTGTAGTGCCTCTGGAAGGTGTCAGAGTTGCTGCGTGTGATATTTTCACAAATATGCCTCACTGTAGCTTACATGTAAGTATGTGTCGGCTGGATAGCAAAAGCAAGCCTTCCAATTTCATACTAGAAGCACATTATTTATTCCTCCTTTTCCACTATTCCATTTTGGGTCTTGGAGGGTTTTTGTGAATGTAATTCTCATCTGAAAATTTCATTCTCAGTAGAAAGCACAGCATCTTACGAAGGATCAAACATCCTAACCCTTAGGTAAATAATACATGCTTACGATAAACAAGCAGCACGAGTGACTATTCGTTGAATATCCCCCACTGTGAAGCCTGTTCTTGTGTCTGTCTCTCTGCTCACGTCATGAATAACAAATGGGAGGATCGGGTCAGAAAAGAAGGTTAACCTACCCAAAAATACTAGTTTCCCAGAGGTAGTACTTCAACAAGCTTTGCCCATGGCAACACAGATAGGAGGAAAAGGGAAAGATAAGGGTTTCCTCAAACATCATTTAGCTCTTAGGAGGGAGGAAAAGGAGATAAAACACATTTTACCAGCAGCTGGGAGGGAGAGGCACTAAGCAGGCAGCTCCTGGTAGCCAGGGCTCACAGGGAGGAATAGATGTGAGCCCCTTCCTGCCGGCCTGGGAGCAGGGACTGCTTCTGCTGTTTTATCGGAAAGGAGAGGATATGCTTGGCATAAAGCTTTGGCAGGTGGAGCTGGGCTGGTTTAGCCAGAAACCAAGGCAACAATCACAGGATGAGGAAAAATAGCACGACTGGAAGTAGATGAATGTCTGTAATAACGTAAGGGAAAAGGCAGATTATTGGGAGGCGGGAGCGTGTGAGCAAAGGAAATTAGGAAGGTACTGGAGACGGTGAGGGAGAAGGGCGGGCCTGGGGGGTGTATCTTGGAAGTTGTGGTCTGGATAAGGTTATTAGAAAAACACAGCGAATAGGTGAAATAATGGGATTGGGGATACAGAAAGAGTAATGCTACTCTGTCAATCATATTCCATTTCAAAGCCTGATTAAATAGGCATTTACTTACAGCAAATAGCAGTAGATGGCTGCAGCAGGCATTCCGATAACCCCCAAAGCATTTTCTATCTATAGACATGCACAATGAAGTCTATTTAATATGGGCTTCATTGCAAATTGAGCAGAAGAATTTAATAGACTGCAGCCTTTTGTCTAAGGACAAAGACAGGGAACTGTATAAAGCTGAATAATATGAAATACTCAGGAGTCTGCTTCTGGCTGGTACTTAAGGCTCTGTTTTACAGTCATGGAGTTTGGGGGAAATGCTGTACATAAAAAAAAAAAAAGAGCAGGAGGTGCTTTTCCCATATAGTCTATTACTTCCTGCAATTCATGAGAACTCTTTCCTTGTGCATAAAGGTCACCTTTCATTTATGTACCATATCTGTTTGGTTTGCTGAAAAAGAGTGTCCTGAAAACATATTAAAAAAAAAAGTGGAAGGAAACATAAAAAGTAGGGGTAAAAGAGTGTGTCTCATGGCAGGACTTCTATAAATAATGACTATTAAAGGGAGTTGGTCATTAAAACTGCTACATACAGAAATATCCTCATGGCACTACAGATCACAGACTGAAAAAAATGACATTTAGTGACTACTGTTACCACACAGAGACGTTAAAACCGCAGGCCAATACTGCTCACTGCTCTTATGAAGGGCCAAAAAAAATGTGAAGATGTGAAGAGAGATGTGAAATTTTGCAGACTAATGCTGTAACAGAGAGAGAACCAAAAAGAAAACCAGCAACCTTGAAAACAGGGGAGCAAAGAGACTCATTTAAATGACTGGATGCAATCTGGAGCAAGTGTTATAGTATGTTTGCCCATGTCCCCATCCCTGCTGTGTGCAGATCTACTTCCATCTTAAACAGACACAAGATCCCAAATGTCCCAAGCAGGTCACCGGGCAGGAGGGTGGTGGTGTCACCATAACCCAAACTCAACTGAACAGGGGGAGAGGGCATGAGATGGGATCAAAAAATGTATGTCTTATGCTCAGGACGGGGGATTTGATGTGTCTGCCAGGAGTGTGTAGCGGTGGGAAGCCTCCATCGGCTGGCGGTGGGATACCCACCTCCAGCAGCAGCAGCAGGGGCCAGCTGCAGAAGCACAGCCTGCCTTTGAGGGGCCGGGGGCAGCACCGCTTTCCTTCTGGCTGAAAATGAGTGATGCTGTTTTCACTTTGATGGCGCCTCTTAAGGAACCTCCCCCCACACCCTTGCTCAGCAAGGGAAAAATGTGATTGTAAGCAATGGTTAGTGCAATTCCTAAGCCCTTCCACAGCCAAGGGCAAATAATTGTATTTGCAACCACTCCTAGAAACCCTGAACAAAATACGGCTTACAACTAAACCTACATCAGCTCATTTCCATCAGTGTTGCCATATGCTCCCATGACTTGTGTACAAAAATGTGCTTCGAGTTGACCAGCAGTGAGATGCTGCCACTGAAGCTGCGGAGCCCTGACCCTGGTTGTCTTCTCATGCACAACTCACCCCTGGGTGTAGGGGGTTCCTCCCTGCCTTGAGCTGTACACAAAACTAAAATGTCCTTCAGGGCCTCCCCAGCTTGCAACCCCTCCCCAGAAGACCTTGAATGCTCACAGAGTCACAGAATGGTCGGGGTTGGAAGGGACCTCTGGAGATCATCTAGTCCAACCCCCCTGCTAAAGCAGGGTCACCTAAAGCAGGTTGCACAGGAACGCGTCCAGGTGGGTTTGGAATGTCTCCAGAGACGGAGACTCCACCACCTCTCTGGGCAGCCTGTTCCAGGGCTCTGCCACCCTCAAAGTAAAGAAGTTCCTCCTCATGTTTAGGTGGAACTTCCTATGCTCAAGTTTGTGCCCATTGCCTCTTGTCCTGTCCCCAGGCACCACTGAAAAGAGCCTGGCCCCATCCTCCTGACACCCACCCTTTCAGTATCTATAAGCATTGATAAGACCCCCCCTCAGTCTTCTTTTTTCCAGAAATAATTTACGTGGAAGTGAACATCAGGAATTGGAGCAGGGCTGGAGTGATTGCCGGTGAGGGACCTGGCGGAGCAGGGAGGACTGCGAAGGAGAGCAGACGCTGTGGTCGGTCAGGATTGTGCAGGGCATGGCCCAGCTCCTGGGGATCGAGGGAGGAAGAAAGCATGACTGGGGGGTGGGGGGTGGGTGAGCAGCTCTACAGCATCTGCAACAGCAAAACCGCTTCAGGAGGCTGTGGCAGTAGGCGGCGTGGATGTGCAAAGGCGAGAGCACCCATGGAAAGCAAGGTAGGAAAAAGTCTAAACCAGGCAGACCCTCAAAATCAAGATTAATATCAAGCCTATATGTTTTAGAAAGTGCTCTGAACCTGAGATTTCTCCACTTGCAAGGGTAGGGAGGGGGCTGCCGAGGCGCTGCATGGGAGAGGGTTCAGCCCTTGCTCCAGCCAAAGGTGGTAAGGCCAGGCAGCTGAAGGGGATCTGCGCAGCAGAAGGACGCGGGGTGTGTCAGCAATGCCAGCCGTGAAGGACAATGCAGAGCTGCAACTCCCTTCCGCCCCTGCCCCCCCTGCCACACATCCGGATTACAGGCCCAAAAGGGCAAAGTCTTTTTTTTTTTTCCCCCCCTTGAATAGCTTTTTGGGACTCTGGGAGCCTGCCCTTGAGACTGCCAAAGCCTTGCTGCCGCCCGTCCGAGCTGCTAGCACTAGGTTCAATTAATCATCCTCTCGGTGGTAACCGTAGTAGTGCCGGAACCAAACATCATAGTAAAATATCTTGGGACTGTTTCCTTTCTCCCTGCCTGTTATTTCTGTAACACAGCTGATGGGGTTTGTCACTTGCAGGTAAAGGAGCCGTGGCTCTGCTGTTGGGGGCGGGGGGGGGTGTGGGGGGTGTGTGTCTATTTCTGGTGTGATGATGCACTACAGACTCTTACACATAACCTGCCTGCATTTTTTTTCCTTCTCTTGCTTTTCCTTAACGCTTTTTTGGCTGAAGTTTCATTTCCACATTTAAAAAAAATTTTAAAAGTGGATTTTTTGGTTTTTTTTTCCATTTAGTGAAACAAACAAAAAAAAATCCTTGACATTCAGAGTTTACTGTTCAGGAGATTTCCCAGACAAGCGAACACTCAGCACTGCTCTGTGGCACATGTGCATGTCTGGGACTTCCACCTTCCTGGAGACTGGACCACCACATGGTGTGCAACATTTTCACCTAGAAAGCATAAAATACTATAATCAAACTCTCGTGGAGAACATCAGGTCCTAACCTGGCAGCAAGGGAATAAAACCAGGCAGCAGTATCATGCAGATTTTTTTTTTCTTTACTGAATAAAGCATTGGGACAATAAAAAGTATGTATGCCTCTCTATTTGCTGCATGTTTTAATAATCATTCAGCATTGCTTTTATTTTTCATTTCATTTGAATATGTTTTATGAGTTGCTGTTGCGATGTGAATTTTTTATTGCTGATATTGCGTATGTCTTCAGGGTGCAGAATTCCATAAGAAAAAAAAAAACTTTTGAAAGTGTGTTTCGGCTGGCTGAGTTCTGGCAGGTACTGAGAGCCGGTAGGCAGGTACTGCCATATTCCAGCGTTTTCCCTGGGCTTTCTCTAAGGTCTCCACCCCCGGGATCAGCCCACCTGCTCCTTGGCAGTGCAGTCCTGGATGGAGGATGCTGCAGCCCAGCATCCTCAGGGGGTGAGTGTGTGCCTGCCTGTGCCGCGGCAGAGGGGACACCTCGCAGAGGCCCCAAGGAGCCCGTTCGGTCCCTTGCTGTGAGAAAAGGCAGTTTTCACCCAGTTTTCCAACACAGTACAAACAGAAGCCAAAAAAAGCCACGTTTTGAAGTAACCCTGACTTCACAGTTACTAACAACACAGAGCTCTAAGATAACCAGAGGAGGCATAGAAGGAAAGCTAGAGAATAAAAATAATAATAAAAAACCTTTTTAAAAAATCTCCTAAAAGCTGGAACTAGCTACCAAGTCCCAATTTCCACTTAAATTATAAAATGTTGGATGCAGAGGGAGTTAAGAAGCCTGTCTGTTATGTCGGAAGGAAGCATTTTCCTGAGAAATCTATTATTTTTCACACCCATTTCTCCTGGGCTGTGGCCTGAAGCCAAGTCAGGGACCAGTTCACAGAAGGGAATTAGAAGGCAGAGCCAGTAACTAAGCACCAGATTAATCCTCCCAGCTCTGTAAGCATGCCGCCAGCGACAGCTGGGTGAAAACCGCCAGCACACTGGGAGGACCTTGCAGTGTGCAGGCCAGTGGAGATATCGGGCCCATGGGAATCAAATGCAATAAATCAGGGGCTGTTGTTTTTAAACAAGACTTAGAATTAGCTTGAGCTCCATCGGACAGTGGGGACCAGGGCTGTGGTGAGACGACGGTGGTCGAGGCAGCTGAGTGCCCTCTGAAAGTGCTTCAGTTGGACCACACCATTTTCACAGGATGCTTCAAGTCCAGTAAGACCAGTGAAACCAGTAGAGATAAAGAGAAAAACAAGTCTCCCCAGCTCAGGACCAGGACAGTCTCTGCAATTGTCCATTTATGGGTTTATGTTTATAGACACACATCAGACAAAACACTGGGGTTCCTAATTCTTATTTTAGACTCTTAGTTTATGCCTATTTCCTGACAATTACAGGTCTAAATGTTCTGTTCTTTTTGACCCGTGGTGCCCAAAATTGCTCCAAAAAATTCTGTTTTATTTTATTTTCCCCAAGGAAAAGTAGCATTGGATAACAATCCAATTATTCTTTTTTTTCTTTTTTTTTTTTTTCCTAAAACCTAGGTGCCTCTGATGGAAGATTTTGTTCTTCCATCAAGAAATTCTCACTCAGACCCAAAATACCCTACATTCTGCCACCATGAACAAAAGCAAAGTTGAGCACTGCAACTCCCAACCTTCAGGTCCCGTGTTGCCCACAGCCACGAGGGAAGCCTGGAGAAGAGGACGTCTCAAGTTTGGCTACTCCCCTAATGCACTTCATTTTGCATTTCCTATCTTCACACGTGGCCGATTCCCAAATGGTCAAAGGGGTCACATAAAGGAAAATGAGGACCAAAATAAGTTTTCCGTCTAACATAGCTCTGCACCTTGTGAAAACGCATTCCACAGCTAGGCTAGTCACAGCAGAGAGGACAATCTCTTGTTAAATGTTTTAAAAGCATATCACCTTCCAAGCTTCCCAGTGGGAAACTGAAATATTATACCCAGTATTGGCATCATCCACTGCTGACTCTTGTCTGCAAAACTTTTCAGAAAAATCTCATGGGGCATGAACAACATCTGTGCGTTATTTTTAAATATGAGATGCGCCTGGGTTCATCCTTGCTGAGGAGCATCTCAGCAGTGGCCTAGAGAAGCAGAGCCAGGAGGGGCTGACGGGAGAGGGCAGTGAGCAGGCAGGTAACCGCGAAGTGCACTTCACCCCAGGGAATTGCAAAGAAAGATGGAGGCTTCTCCAGGGAGAGATGGACTTTCACTCCCTTTGATCCCTGTGTGACTGCTGGTGAGCAAAGGAATAAATAATGCACCCAGTGGAAGACACTCATCTTCTGAGATACCTTGATCAGTCATGGCCTCATGTGCTCAGCATCCTTGAGGCTGCAGAGGCCGGCGGGGCCCATCACGCTGCTGAGCATGCCTTGAGATAGAGTAGAAATGAGCTAAAGGGCAGCTCCCCCAGGACGGATCCACCCACCCCTGTAGTCCTTCCCCTGTACTTTGTCACGTTGGCTCTGCCTCTGCATCTTTATCTCAACTCGATTCTCCTACTGGCATTCCCTTCCTAAATCCAAAAAGTCAGTGTTCCCTGGTACGCGTATGAATACCCCTCTTCACAGGCACGGAAAAGTTCTGCTGCCATGTTCCCGTGGCAGCAAACTGCCTCCCTCTTCAGCCCAGGGTCCCATTCAAAAAGGGCTTCTTGTTTGTCTTGCTCCACAAGTTTCCTCCTTACCTTTCCTCCCAGGCTTTACTTTTTTTCTCGTCCTGCTCTCCCACCGCTCTCTGCTGCCTCAGCTCTAGGACCCTTTCTCTCCTGGCCATTTCTGAGAGCAGGATTAGATATACTTTTTCTTCAGATAGAAGATTAGACAGCTAAAATAGATTAGACATACTTTTTCTTCATTTCAACTGCAGACACAAGAAAAAATCTTAATGTCTCTGCTTGCCACGGGGATATTCAGTGTTGCAATTGACAAGCTTAAACTTATTTTCATTTTAATTGTAGCTTGATATTCTGCCTAGTCCTTATATTTTTAGAAGCCAGTTAGCAAGCATTGGACAGGAGAACATGCAACCTGTTTGAACAAAAAAGCTTTACAGCTCTGGCATAAATGGATAACATTTGTAGAGTAAATGACCTGCTGTAGTTACTAAAATTAATTTCCCTTTTGTTCTTTTCTCTCTTGGTTTCCTTCTATATCTTCCTCTTAATTCCCGTTCTCATCTTTTTTTCTTTTTTTTCCTAAATTAATTTTTCTGAAGCCTCAAAGAAATATCAGAGGCTCGGAAGCATTTTCCTCCATAAGGGTCACTCAGCCATTCACATCAGACTGCACTTTTTAAAAGAGACAACTCGTGTTCATCCGGCACTGGCAGCAGAAAGTAAGAGATAAGAACACGCACGAGCGGAGCCTGGGCACCCTCCCAGCTGGGCTGCGCACACCCAGCCCCGGCCACACGCTGCCAGCTCTCCCACCTAAGACATCTCTGCCACTTAATGCAGGGTTTTGTGATAAAGCGAGGTCCCCCAAAAGACCAAGCTACGGAACCTAATCCACAGTTTGTTTTTATTTTACCCACCTTTCTAGGCAGTCTTTTCTTGTCCCAGGTATCTGCATCCTCTAAGGTTGTCATTTCAGCTGCGTGGGCTCTGTTTTCCATGCTGAGTTTCCACTTAAAACTCTGCTCCTGGCCATCTTCAAGGCTTCCATAAAATTCCACAAGAAGCTGGTCAGTGATTTAAGCTCCCACTCACAGAAATCACATTTTTAAATCTATGTAGCATGATGCAATGCCTGTAACTCTCCAAGGATTCAAAGACAGTAAGAAACACCATTTTAAAAGAAGAAGGCGTACTGGGTAGATCAAGGAATCTGTTCATCAGTCCCATTCACAAGTAATGGGGTGAATATTAACAGCAGAGGCTTCGGGGACAATTTATGGTTGAATGCTGGCAAAAGAGCATTCTCTCTCCTTCTGGCCTAATGAATATTTAATTCAAAATGGAACCGCTACTACTGGAGAGGTTTAATAACTTGGTACATTGAATATTCGCCTGAGATACGTATATCATGGGTCATAGTTCCTTCCCTGGACAAGGAAAAGCCCACGTATCTGAATGTGGTAAAGCCAGAAGTTCAGTCTGGGCCTCTTCTGTCCCAAAAGAGGGCTGCGATCACTAACAAAGCTTTTTACAAGGGCTTCATGACCTCTGCAAAACAAGCACAGCAAAAATCCCCAGGCTGTTCTGTATTCCATTAGTCGTTGGTGGTTAGGAGATGAGGGGAATTGCAGAAAGAGGATATAAATACAAAGTTATATAAAACAATTGTTTTACAAACTCATAATTTTACTGTTATAGCTACAAACATTTTAATTAAAAATACTGGCAATTCCTGCCAGCTCCCAGCTATGTCTGCAGTCAGGCATTTAGCAACAGCTGGAGCCCGTAAGCATTTCACAGGCCATTTTCAGATGTCCTGTGCCTGGCTGGTTGTTCACGGAGCATGAGGGTGCACCAGCCTACCTGGCCATCAGACACTGCCACCCCTGTGCCTTCCCCCAAAAGGGTTTGAAAGGTGCAAAGTCTCATTCTGCGTCTGACCAAAGCCAAACGTCAAAAACTTAAAAAAATGTGGACAAAGAGTAGTGTTCTCTGCTGCACAACCGCAGCTGTAGCACCCTCTCCTATATAGCAATGCTGAGTTTCATTCGGGGAGGTCCAAAAAGAATCGATAAGTGAAAACATAAAATGGACAGAGAAAGCTATAAAAGAAACCACCGAACAAAGCAGAGCCATGAGGAACCAATCACTACTATTCTTTCCATAATTGTGATCACAATTAATAAGCAACAATGAAGTACTGGAGCCATTAAATAAATCAGCAAAATTTGTGACGTCCAATTTTACTGGCACACTTCATTTCCTTGTAACTTTTCTATACTAATGTCAAAGATGGGGGGGGGGGAAGCTTAGTAATTCTCAATACAGAGGTGAAACCTCTTCTCTCCAGCTTGCAGGAGAAAAAAAAAAATGGGATAGACTGATCTCTGCTCTGCTCAGCTGCAAAATGGTAATGGTGAGGTACCTGTGTGTAAATGCCTGGGCAGGCAAAGCTGTGGCCCCTGCCCTGCTGAGAACCTACCGAGGGCTCCGCTTCCTACAAATAACAACTCGGTGCATGGTTTGGAAGAGCACGAGCACTTGTGCTTCGTCACCCACCGCGGGCTGGTTCTGTGCATTGGCGTTATTCTAGGCTTGAAGAGCTTTAGCTGGCCAGTCCAGACCAGTAGAATAGCTTTAATCTGCCCAGTTTGGCATGACAAATAATTAATAGTGAATACTGAGTGTGAAAAGACTGTGATTGTTTTTTGGGTTAAAACCCTCTCCTCTGAGAAGCCTCAAAATACTGCTAATTAAAACATTGGTAGAAAAAACAGCGTATTTCACAAGTGATTTGGAAGCAGAGAAAAAAAATTAGAGCAAGTGACTGGTGTGCTTATGTGATTTCAAAGACATTTTTTAAAATCGTTTAAAAAAAATCTCACTGTAGCATAAAACCTAAAATCTGCAGCGGGGGACTTGTGGCCTACAGAGAAGGGCTAAAATCCCTCTGCGTAAACAACACCCAGCAGAAATCCGCGTTTACAAACTGGCTCGCAGGCAGTTGCACAAGGGAGCTGGGGTTCGCATCTCCCAGCACATTTTTGTTCAGCCGAGGCTTTCTCACAGACATAAGCTCCGCTGCATGTGGCTTTGAAGTCCTGTGCACACCTGCATAGATTACAAAGAAGGGAAGGCAGGTCCCTCCACACCCAAACTGTAAATTAACAATGCAACATGTCAAGTTAAGATATGCCCTCCAGCACCCTGTTTTAAAGTCAGACCAATGGCTGACAGTCTCCTGATACACTTAACCCTTTCCCTGAAATTCACACCCAGTTTCCAGCCTCCCGAAAGAAGAAACAAACTTAGGGGAGTGACTGTGTGATTTTTTTTTTTTTTATTTTTTTTTAAGTAATATATCAGTTCAAACCCGGGCCATCTGCTTTAATCCAAGACAGGAACTGAATCAGACCCTGTTTTTTTTCTGCACAAACAGAAGTAAGTTACCACTGTACTAACTTGATTTTTGCAGAGTGCCTTGTGCAGTGAATGTACAAGGCCTTTTGGCCTGTGAATGTCGCAGGTTGAAGAGAGCCAGCCTTTGCCTTTCCATTTCATCTGTTAATCCGGGAAGAACCCCCTGCTATGGGTAGGTCATGGCAATTACTGTGGGGTTTTTTCTCCAAAACCTTCAGGAAGTTCTGCTCTTCCACCAGAGAAGTACGTCAACAGTAACTACAGCTTTGAAAAAGACTTTTAACTGAGCCAGGAACAATTTAACTCACACAAACTGCAAGATTTCCTAGTCTTATTGTAATCCCTTTCCTTACTCCCTCCACTTTGTCATGGTGGGTCACTAATTACAGTCATCAGCTCCCATCACTTCATACCTAATGGTAGGTGACAACTCATTCCTGTACCATCTGTAATGTTAGCCTTCTCCTGACCTAACCTCCTCTTGATCCTATCTCATCTCTCAGCTCCTGTAGCTGTAGGGAACACGCATGTCAGAATAAAGGACCCTGCTGACCTCCGTAACACGATTTCTGCAGGGGAGAGCTCGATGCCCGCTACGAGTCTGTGCTCCAGCACTACCTTTATTTGACATGTGCAGCACAAGCCCAGGCCTATGCTCAAGCTTAAGCTTGTAAATGTCCTCACGGTGTGGACACAAGCAGACATTCAGGCACAGGGTTGAGGTACCAAGAGGTGTGCTGGGGATGGGTAAGCGGCGTATCTCACCTTGCTTTAGCCAGCAGCACAAGGCCAAGCACGCACCCACTTAACAGAAGGGCGCAGGGCACCACTGGCTCATCATGGCCACCTCCATGTCTCCCACTTGCTCTTCCTGGGAGATCATGCAGCCCGGTCTGGTCTGTGGTGCTCCCTGGTGGCATCCCACCACCCTCCAGGTGAGATGCTGAAGGCATTTTGGTTGGGCTGCCATTTTATAGTATGGACCTGGTGGTCCAAGCCACCACTGTCCCAGAATTGGTAACACTGAGGAATAGAGCTGAGCCAGTGAGGTACCAGACTGCAGTTCATTCCCTGGTCCAAGCACTAGAAGTCCGTGACGATTTCTGTGCCCAGGTGCTGGTTCATACAGTATGACCTGACATACTCCTGATCAGTGATAAAATCATCCAAGTATCCAGCTGTATTAGTGGAAAAGCGTCCTCATCTCCCTCCTGTCAAGGATATATGATTCAACTGCCAGGTGCTAGAAGGCACCTTATTTGAGATAAGTTCAGATAAAAGCCAGGAACTGCAGCCTGTAAATGGCTGTACATGCTTTTCAAATCTTAATCAAACTTCTCACATTTGGATATTATTTGACTGTTTGGTTTGAGGAGAAAAAGAAAAGAAAAAAAAACGAAGAATGGGCTTTACTTTATCTCCCTCTTCTCTCTTTCTGTCTAACACACATCTCCTTCCTTGTTGCAAGCCCATCAGGAAGAGACCCAACCATGTTTTCCAGAAAGTAGGAATGATCCACTAAAATTAAAAAGGCTGATTTTCAGAAGTTTCTTCTCTCGGTTGAAAACAAATGTACCTGTTATAAACATTACTTCTTCATGTGTCTGTATTAAGTGATTTACTTTAAGTATCTAAATCCAAGCACTTAAGTATCTAAATCCAAGCACTTTGGTGCATATTCTCAACTGCATCAAAAGGAACTAAATATCCCAGGAGACAAGCAAAAAAGGAAGAAAAAGAATTAAGGAATGGCAACTATGACGTAGTATTAAAGGATGTGAAGAGACAAAAGACACAGAAATAGGACCTGGCATCTTCAGATGAAAGGTGAACAGTGCCTTCCATTGAAAGAGCACCGGATAACAAGAGGAAACCATCAGATTGCCTAATGAGTGTATGAAAAGGAACAAGAAAAAGACAGAGCTGATTAATAGGAGGGATGTAAAGAAGGACCACTGCAATGCATAATGGTGTCTTTATTGCTTTTATGAGAATCTTGTATTCCAGGCTGCTTCTCCACCCAAGGAACTCTGAATTCAGGTGTAGATTTTTTGTTTGGTTGGGTTTTTTTCTCTTGAAATTACACAGCAAAGCTAACTGGAATAGTCAATATTGTACATCATTCTGTAGCACCCCAAAACATTATCACTGTTGGGGAACAGATAACGTAGGGAAATGTGAACAGATTCTTTTCAATAAAGGAGACAAGTGGGCAGCCCCCCAGGTAAAGATGGGACTCACCCCATGCCCAAGGTGACATTCTAGGCACTCTCTGTCTCCTGTAGAAAAAAAATATTTTATTTCAGTTTTCATTCATAAAATGTACACAGAGAGCCCAAAGCAGAACGCACAACGCACACGCCCCATCACCCTTGGGGAAATCACAAGTAACAAGAGAGTAACAAGGTCCCACGCCCAGGGTGTGACATCAAAAGGAAAAGGGCCCAGATAGGGAACATTTGGTATCTATGTGCAAAGCCAGTAATCCAATGACTTGTTGCCTAATAAATTTCTAAAGACAAGGACAACAAAGCGTCCCAAAAGCTTCCTTTAAAATGCCATTGGGCATCTTAAATGGGGATGTCATTCCAGACAGTTCCAGTGGATCAAAGGTATCCGTTGTCCTTCATGGAGTGCTAAGTACATTTTTATGATTTTAACGAGAACATCTTCAACCCGACAACAGATCAAAAAGGATGTGCACATAGATTCAAAATAAAATTTTGGATGGACGGACGGATGGATGGATGGATGGATGGACGGATGGATGGATGGACGGATGGATATGTGTGTGTATGAAGAACAGGATAGAATGAATGCAATCAGCAGTGCCCAAATGCGCTGCTTGATCAAAAAAATACTTTTAGAAAATATGTCAAATAATGCCAGCACGTGACTTTAATCAGCTTATTTTCCCTCCTTTCTTCTCCTTTGCTTTTCACTTTTTATCTCAAGAATCCTCCACGATCAGCATCTAAAGAATCCACATCTCCGAACTCCATCAATGAGAGAATATAGTGCATTAGCCATAATAAGCACAACACTGAAATGACTGACTGCCCTGATATTGATTTTCTCATGTTAGTAACACAGAGACGGCAACAAACACATAAAAATGGATTAGTTTCATTTCAAAGGAAAGGGAAAGTTGATCTAGTATGAAAAGTGACTGAAAATAGCACTAGGGAGTGTCTCGCTTATTATAATTCACTGAATTCATACCACTTCATTTTAGCTGAAAGAAATAAAGTCCCTCAGATAGTATTGGGGAATTTGAACTTTTGGGAGGAGAGGCAATCAGTCCTCCCCTGAGCCAATCTTAAAGGGCAGAGTACCTATACACTCAGTAGAATGGTATCTCATTAATTCTGTGAAATATTGACACATAAGGTGAACAAAGTGTAATTACTTGCCCTTGAAGGCCATTGCAAGTTAAAGGCTTAGAGTTCCTCCTGCCAAGAGTTCACGCTCCCTTCAAGTATATCATGAATCTAATTGACCTGGTATCTCAGAGGTACAAAACCACCCAGTTTTTATAGAACCATGGCTCAGAGGAGGAGATGCTACCCTGACCGTGTCAGGGCAACAGGGCTCCTAAACCTCCTTACTTCCACTTTCACTCCTCAGCCAAATTTCCACCGCCTCTCATGCTTCCAAATATAAACTCACTAGTGTTTTAAAAACTTCTCCTATTTTGCGGACCCTTAGAAACCAATTCGCGGATGCCCGCCTTGTCCTACCAACACCTCCATACTGTGCTTTGACCATACTGGTCAAATCTCATTCAGCTGCCCCTGGGAAACTCATTCCTGCCACCGTTCCCGCACGCAGTGGCTGAGTGGTGGGCGCTCGCATCCCTTCCTTTGTATCCAAACAGAATTACCCTCCTGCTCATCTTGTTCTTCTTCTGTGAGCCTACCTGACCATGCAATGGGGGTTTGCTGTAGCGAGCTCGGAAAGAGTTAATATCACAGGGTCTGTTATTCCTCATTAGTACCGCAGCGGTGCCTGGGTGCCCTGGCAAAAAACAGGACTTACCAGGCCAAGGACAATACAAACAGTATGGGACTTCTCAGGCACCTGCCTGAGACGCCTGAAATCTAAACACACAGCCCATATGAAGGCCGAGCTCCCATTTCCATTTGACAGGAGGGAGATGTTATGGTTTGAGAAAACCCATAACAATTTATTGTCATTTAGACAATTTTTCTGTCACCTGATGAACCCTCCCCACCTGGGAAGGGGAAATAGTGAAAACAAGGAAAGACGAGGCTTGAAATGGAAGTAGATTTAATAGGATAAGACTAAATAATTAACAATAATAATAAAGAACAAGTATTAATCACAATGCTAATATAAGATATACCAGAATTATACTCAGCCCATTCTATCAGCAGGAAGCTGTGCACTCCCAGCTGGGGACAGCAAATGTGGGATACTGTGAGTGCTGTGGCTTCGGGAGGAAGGGATGGGCTCAGGGGTCCAGCACCGGGGCAAGAAGTTCTCAGGATCGCAGCCATCAAAGGAGAGAGAGCACCTCACAGCAAACTTTCTAATTTATACTGAATGTGACATTCATGGTATGAAATAATCCTGTTGGCCAACTTAGGTCAAGTGCCCGGGTCTCGCTCCTCCTCATCCCCGCACCTGGCAAGGCTCAAAACCACCGAGACCTTGAATCCCACATAGCCTAAGTGGCTATGAAGTAAATATTTTCAGAAATTCAGATACTAGAGTCTTCTAAAAGTGCAGTTTTTGCCAGCATTAGAAGAGAAGTTGGTCCTGTATCACTCAACCCAGGACAGGAGGAGGTGCCACCCCTGCTCTGACCACCACCTCCCCGTCCTTCCCACACTGACGGTGAGGTGCTGCTCCATGGGGCTCTCCAGCAGGAATCCCCATCTCCTCTTGGCAAGGAGAAATCCCCCTTTCCTCAGGGATCTCCCATGACACACCTGAGAGTTTCTCGCTGCAGAGCTCCCGTACTCACCAAGGGCTGACCCCTGCCCACATCACACACACACGGCCCATGCCAAGCCATTGCGGCTCATGTACCCCTACGTACGCACGTACCCATGCACAGACATGCAGGCATGGCACACTGTGTGGTCCAACACACCTAGGAAGACCCAGGATTGCCCGCTTTACCCTTGGGCAACCTAATTTCCTTGCACGCTGCACCCCAGCCTGGAACTGCACCGGCACCCAGGTCCCCCAGGAGCCGTTTCTCAAGGGCACCCACAGGGGCTTTTCCTCCCACTGCTACATGATCTGATTCATGCTCTGTGTTGCGCGACATGACGCACACCCTTGAATTCACCCATGTTATATTTAACACTGGAAACGGTCCAGTTTCCTCAGGCCCACGTGTGTGATGAGGTGGTGAGCTTCCCTATGTTGTTGTTTGTGGCGGCACCACACCACTTGAGGTCACCACCCAAGCTTGGCCTCACAAGTGACTCCCTGTTCAGGGCAGGACCAGCATCCCACCTAACTCTGGCAGCTGCATTTACTGGCAGACAGACTGCAAAAGAGTCCAGTAAATTCAAGAAAAAAAGAAAGTGTAGTGGTAGATATGAAGTGAATCAGGAACAGAACCAGAAAAGCGTTTACCTCAGTGCTTGGTGGTACCCCTGAGTCCTGAGAGCAGGCTTGTATCAGTTGCTCTGAAGACAGGTCACAAGAGGATGGAAACATTAAATTGCCAAATAATTAAGGTTAGCCAAGCATAACTTCAGAATTTCTTTTCAGAGGATAAAACCGTGACTGCTGGCAAATTGAAATGCCCTTAAGGATAGAAAATTAAATTAATTTAACAGTCAGGCTGCCATAATGCTTTCTCTGGGATTTCCCAGATGGAAATACGTGTGAATGAGCTCTACAGACCATGTGTTACTAACCCAACATTTCAGGAGGCGTCCAGACTGACTGCACGTACTCCGCACAAACGATCTGTGGATGTTCAGTAGACCTGAGAGCTCAGGAACATGTCTGACTTAGCATGCGTGCTTGACTCAGTTGAGTCATGGGAGCGAGCATGGCAAATCCACAATCCTGGACGCTTCGGACTATCGATTCACACAAGCAGAGCAACACTGTCTGAAATCCGCAGGACTTTCAGGCTGGCTGTGCACGTGCTGGGTAGCTAACTTGTGCGTGCCCTGTAGAAACATTGCAGATCACAGACTTATGGCAGCTCAGGCAAGGATCTATCACGCAGTCACTCAGCAGGGCTGCCCACTGGCTAGAAACCCTGGGCCAGTGTAAAAAGCCGGAGGCTCTGCCTACGCAGCACGTCTGCAAGGGCAACAGGACATCCCCAGGAGCACTCAGATGTGTGAGGGCTTTCTGTTAACTGTGATGGAGGGTAACACAAGCAAACCACAAGGGCTTCCTTCTGTCCCCTTCGCCTCTGACAGACAAGCGCTTTCTTTTCCAGACAGAGCCCGTGCCTGGTGCCATTATTCGGAAGGTTGCACTTGTTTGTACTAGCCCATCAACAAACAGATGAGGAGCCCATACAATGCTAATTACATACTATAGGTACCTGTTAAGCCTTTTTATAGACACTTGTCTGCCTTTATAATTTAAAGGGACAAGTGCGGTGAGTTCCATGTAAATGAGGTCTGGCTTAGTGTCACAGCATCTATAAAGGGCAGAAGAGAGGCAAATAAACCAGAGCACCCTCTTCTCCTCTGCATTACTGCAAAGCAGGCGAGCAAAGCGCCAAGGGTGGTGTTGCCGGCTGTCAGGGAAGCGGTGGTTTTTTAGCACAGCCAGAGGCACCGCGGGCCCTAAGGGAGAGTGTACCCGCCAGGAACGGGGTGTAGCAGAGCCTCTCCCCGCCAAAACCCAGCCGGCAGGTTGGGATCGGCACTGGAGGGAGCGCCCACAGCAGCCCTGGAGGAAGGGAAAGGCTGCACCCAAGCTGTCCCCTCCCAAATCCCTGGGGCCAGCTTCCCGCCCAGCACTGGAGCCTGCAACTCGGAGGATAAACCCGAAAATGTTTGTAAAGGGAAAACGAAGAAAAGGAGGGAAATGTGGTCATTTGATGATCAATGGGTTGGAACACCTCTCCTACAAAGACAGGCTGAGAGAGCTGGGGTTGTTCAGCCTGGAGAAGAGAAGGCTCCGGGGAGACCTTATAGCGGCCTGCCAGTACCTGAAGGGGGCCTACAAGAAAGCTGGGGAGGGGCTGTTTGCAAGGGCGTGTAGCGACTGGACAAGGAGCAATGGTTTTAAACTAGAGCAGGGTAGGTTTAGATTAGACATCAGGAAGAAGTTCTTTACATTGAGGGTGGTGAGGCACTGGAACAGGTTGCCCAGAGAGGTGGGGGAGGCCCCATCCCTGGAGACATTCAAGGCCAGGCTTGATGAGGCTCTGAGCAACCTGATCTAGTTCAAGATGTCCCTGCTTACTGCAGGGGGGTTGGGCTAGATGACCTTTAAAGGTCCCTTCCAACCCAACACATTCTATGGTTCTATGAAATGACTAGGGAAGTAAACTCGCCGTACCCATGCCCAAGTTCCCAGAGCAATGCGATTTCCTAGGAGGTGTCACACATGATACCACAATGTCAATCCATAAACAAATAAATAAACAGACAGTGGTGTTCATTTACCTACTGCAGCGCAGCTTCAGTTACAATGTTCAATGAAGGCAGAAGCCTGGCAGGACTTTTAAAAGGACTCAAACCTGTCTTGAACAGTGAGGGATCCAAAATTATATTAGATAAGAGCCTTCTTAAGAGACTCACCTCGTGTCACGAGACAACCTATCGCTGATGGAGACAAGGAAGGACTTTTTCCAAAAGGCTGGTTTATTTGTGAGTGCCCTCTTCCAAATTCTCTGACATTTCTATGTTTATATTAGTCACACCTGAAAACAAGAAACTGAACCAGAAATTTTGCTGCTTCTCAATTAGTTCTGATGCTGATCTGGGGGGATGAAGGGGGTGACATGACTCAACAGAGGCCTAATTCTGATTCTATTTCCTCCACTTTTATTTGCTTTTTTTTTTTTAAATTTGATACCTTTCATGGAGCTATTCTGATTTACACATACAATGTCCTTGATCACCTCTTGGCAAGGTTTTCCTACCACAAACACCACCCTGCCACAGCTACTAGTAACTGGGGATGCTGAGGGCAATTCCTGCAGTGGCACAAGCGTCTGCTGGAGCAAGCTACTGGTCCCCCCTTCAGGTGGTCACTCCTGATCAGCAGTGAACAAATTAGCAATGCATCAGGAAAAAGCCATCTTCAGGAAAGACAAAATTTCAGATTCTAAGTTGGCCCATCCATAACCTGAATTAATTTCTGTAAAAGGAAGAGATACCTGGAAATCCAGAAAGACCAGTGTCAGGCCAAGGGGTTATATTCACTGTTACCCCTGCAGGCAGACATGGTACAGGAGGCATTTCACAACCCAGGATAGCTATTGAAAGGCCCACACTTCTCCCAGTGCTTCGCTGGATAAGCAAGTCCTAAGTTAAGGGCGACCGAATGTGGCTCACCCATGGGAGAAGCCACCCTTCCCTCCCTGCTTTCCTTCGGGCCAGAGATACCTCCCGGGATGAGATCATCCCTCGGTGTCAGGCTGCAGCGCTCGGTTGCCAGCCATGGGTGGGTGTGTTATTTGTCAGATTTACATGTCTAAAACATCATTTGTGCAAACACCCCAGGGCACAGCTATGAATGTGCACAGAACGCAAATCTCAAAAAGAAGTCCAGTAAGCAGAAAAAGCAGCGCCCGAGTTGAAGCGCCCCTACAGGTAGGTCAAATCTGTATGCAACAAGTTGGCTAGTCTGATTTCTCCCCGGATTCACAGCAGAATGTGTTTTGTTACTGAAGTCTTCTTTCAGTTGCATTCACATTGCTCTGCTGGATGGAATATGTGTTAGTATTTGTCTCTAAAAAGTTAAAAATGAAGTTGAAGTGTCCCACACGAGGCTCATGTCTCCAGAGGAGATACTCTAAGCCATTAAATCAAGGGGACTTCATAGGCCATGACCATACAGAATAGTTATTCAGCTACCTAACTTGGGGCTTGCAGGCTGGCACTCTGGCTTTGTTCAAAGCACCCCTCTCTGTGGGATGCTGCTGTCCCCAGAAAGTAGTGAAAACCACAAGGAACTCCACAGACGGTAAAATGTGAAACCAATCTCAGTGGAATGCAGCAGATTACAAGCAGTTGACAAGGTATAAAAACATACTGTAAACCTGTTTTAAACATTTTCACAGGGAAAAAAAAAAAGGAATCTATTTTAAAGGATCCTACTCACATTTTTCATTACCAAAGCAAAATTAATGGCCACAGAGTCAAATGTTGTTGGGGAAACCACGCACGGGAGCGCAGGGCTGGTGGAAAGCAGTTTTGAGTCATATCAATACCATGCTATTGGAAGTGTGGGAATAGAACAGCTGAGCTGAAACGGTGCCCAAAATCCATCCTCCTGACCAACTGGCTCCAGATCAGTTGTCAAGGGAGGAGCTGTGCTTTCCTTCTCCCGCAGCGCTGGGGAGAAATAAAGTGCCAGGGCTGCAGCTCTCAAGGGGAGAAGGGGAAAAGTTGTGGAACCCAGAAAAAAAGTCCAGAATAAAGAAACTTTCAGAAGGCTTTTGGGGCGCTGGGCTGGAAACGTCACTTCAGATCTCTGGCCATTTTGCTGCACCCATTTGCACCCATTCGCTTCTCCTCAACCTCCGCATGCTCTACCGCCCCAGCCCCAACCAGAAATAGGAGTAACCCACCGCTCGCACGCTGCCCATGTAACCACACCATCACAGTCTTGTAATCCTAGACCTGGCGCAGCCCAATTTACCTGATTACATCGCTTTCGTTCACATTAAGTGTTCATTGTGAAACCCTCTCAAGACAGGAAAAACTAGATAAGAGGGGAAGAGCTCCGCTGTGGAGACTGCCACAGGCGACACCTCTGAGGCATATCCCTTCAGTGATGTACCTTTCATCGTTCAAGAAGTCAGCATGACATCCAAAACGACCAAAAATTTCCCTGAGATGTCCTAAGCATGCCACCATTTTTCACAGCTAAGTTGTGTGAGGAATAATACAAACAAAATTTATTTCAGTTTGCATTCATAAAATGTACACAAAGAATCCAAAGCAGGACACAAAACACACACGCCCCACCACCCCTGGGGAAAACACAAGTAACAAGAGCCAGATTTTTAAAAACTCTTTTGGAATAAGTTGTGGAAGAAAAAAAAGATTCAAACTATTCATGGGAGTGGTGGGCACACCTGCTAAATTATTCAGATATGGTCAAAACCAGCAACCCCAAAGATAAATCAAGATCGTGTTAAAACTCCTCCAGTTGCTGCCAGAAAAACAAACAGACTCAGACCACTCTTCGTGTTTGTTTTTAACATCTCTCATTGTAACATGGGGCCATCCCTTTAGGTCATTCCTGTCCTAGACATCATCCATTATCACTCCAGACAGCAGCACAGTTCCGGCCCTGACTCCTCTCTTCTTTATTTCATCCATTCAAATATCCTCCTCTCCTTCCTCCCTGGGCCACATTGGCAAGTACAGAGGGGAGGGTGGCAACTTGCCTTCCCACCTGCAGGGAGAGAATATTAATCCCTTCCTGCTCCGTGGAAATGTGGGAGCTGCCTACCATGCTGAAAGCCAAATCTGAGTTTATTTTTAAATAGTACTGTCTTGATTTTTTGGTATTCCAGGTTTAGGAAAGGCCTCAATCTGATCTTATCTCGCCCTGTTTTTCTTATCAACCTCAAATTATGAAGCTCTGATCCAGAAAGAGCATAGTGGTTGGTATCACTCTGTAGAATAACATGAGACAAAATGCTCTCAGACCTACATCCATGCACGTCCCTGAGACTGATTAACTAATTAGTTAAATTAATTAGACCAAATTGAAACTTTCTGGCAGCAAATATTTGTTGTTAATTGAATAAAAATAAACTACTGAAAATACAGTTATAACCTTTGCATTTTCTTAACATTTTAAAAGCCTACATGTAGTTATTTGCCTATTTGCCTAGCAATTTTTCTATAAAATATGCTAAGCTATTTCATCCACCTCATTTCTGTTGGTTTAAAAAAAGCAAACTATTAATTTCCAGAAGTCCCTTTATTGACTCACTATATGGGGCACATATTACAGTTTTCTCTCTGTTTTAGTAGTGTCAAATTTCTAGATTTACACAGCTAAATTAATGAGAATGTATAATTTAGGACTCTGATGGTCCACAGATGATTTGCAATTCTAAATTGTAATTAACCTCCCGAATTCAGTGCAATAATTTATGCATGCATACAGGCTGTGACTTGTAAATTTGCAGATAGTACATGATGGATATTTTATTAAATCACTAAGGATTGACAGTATGTAATGGAGAGTTTTGATATGATTTGTATTAAATGGCTTTTCTGATAGGAGACAGTATTTTCATATAAGTAGAGTATTTGCCCTGTATCTATGTACAGCACTAATACAAAACATAACAAACCAACAAAGCTATGCCAGCAGAAGGGACATTGTTGAAACACATTTCTAATTCCTTGAAGAGTCATGTTTTATTGTTATTTAAGAGGATACATTGGTAGAATTAGAACTGTTTTGAAACCACACCTAGCAACAGTTCAAGGAATGAATTTGTTGAGCAAAAAGTTCACTTACAGTAAGTGCACAATTTCTCTAAATTTTCTATCATCTGAAACATTTTGAAATAAAATGTAATAAAGTTTGCTATTTAGGTAGTTGAAGTTTGCTGCTCTTTATCCTCAGTTACCGCACTGACCTCAGGCAGCCCCAGAAAATGTCAAGGGAGAATTGCAGCCAACAATCCACTAAAGCTCTATCCTGTCCTGTGAATGTCCCATTGATTTCAGTGGTGCAGGACCCATCTGAAAAGCTTTGCTGAAAATGGTCATGTGCAGTTCCACTCTAGGATTCCTCTTTTAAGTACGCCATCCGCAAAAATTGTTAGTGCCAGCAGCAGCGTACACGTTTGCCCCAAGTTTCTTTTTCTCCAGCAAGAGTACGGAAAGCCTTCTGCACTGTTTCACGTGCTTTCAATGCAGAAAGTTTAGCCTCTAAAGAGTACCTTCCTCTGTGAGATCCTAATGCTTCAAAAAATACAAGCTGCCACATACCTCAACTTAACAGAAGAGCTGCCATTGACTTTAATAGGAATCAGACTGGCACTTCATTAATGCAGTACAGATGATTTTTAATATTTTTCCAGGAAAGGAGAGAGCTCTATCAGCATATATGGGACATTACCGTCATTTCTGTGTGTGAAGAGGCAAGTAAGTCTGTTGCAGAGTCCTTTGATGATTTATGATCCAGATGTATTTCAGAAATATCATTTCCTTAACAAGGACTGAGCTACATCTTCAATTTGTTTTCTTCTGCTAATGACACCTCTCCCATGAAGTTCATCATTCTCCAGTAATGTTTCTCAAAGTGTGGATTGTGACTCCTTTGAAGACCTGAAAGCATTCAAAAGAGGTCATGTAACATCAGCAAAAGCAGAGTTAGTCAGCTCAGTTCTTCCAGGCAAAGAGTTGTGTTTACTGGCTACCAGCATTTTCACCAGCCCAGGAACTATCGTCTTCCTCTCATTGCTTTTAATTGGCTGGCATTAGTTAGGTCCCTTCAGCACATGAGCATGATTGTTTATACTTGCAAGCACTAATTACCAGCAATTCTCATTACCCCATCCTAAAGGGACTGATGTGCTGTCAATTCAGGAGGTTGTACAAAAGATGGATAAACCAAAGGAGACTGCATTTTCAGAAATCCTTGATGTCTTACGCCCAAAGGAGAATAAACGGCAAACAGCTCCCTAATTTTTGAAGAGGTAAATAATATGTGGGCTTGAAACTGCAGAACAGAGCAAGAAGAGGCTGGGCATTCAGCTGGCCTCCACATCTGCAGAAAAACTTACTTTTTAGAAGACAAGTTCATCATGTGAATTAGGAAGGCGGCAAGCTAATAAAAAAGTAGCAAGTTAAAAGGGAGACTCAAAGAACACTCATCAAAATCAAGATGTTAAGAACAAAATTAGTCATGAAGCCAAAGGACACAAAAAGAAGAAAAATATAATTGCCTAACCGTCAGCACCAAGAGCTGGATAATAGATGAGAGGGGCTGGAGTTACACAACTACAAGCAACGTGACAGTGTTCCAGAGCCTGGCATGATGAGTATGTTAAAGCGAGTTGCTAGGATCTGCGTAGGCATGGGGATCAGGGGAAATGGCCTTGCGTGTCATCTACGATACATCATTACACGTGTGCAGCTCAGTAATCACGCACAGCTAAAAAGCTGGGCAAAGATCTGCCCTTGCGGTTTGTGTATTCAGTCCAGCCACCGCAGGCTCTTTGCAGCCCAGTGGCTCTCTTTGCAGACCTGTTAAAGGTGTAATCCCTACAACTAATCTCCGAGTTGCTGGCACTAACGAAGAAAATTACCTCGAAAGCTTATGAATTAATGTTGTCACTTATGAAGTTCACAATGAGTGAGCAGGTGGTCTATTTTGCAGACTATCAAATCAAATCAAATCAAATCAATTAGCTAGATGACTAGACCCATAATCAGCTATCTGTGGTGCCAGAGTAGGAAACTGCGTTATCACCCAGATCTTCAGTCCGAATGAAGCATGCTGGATGTCTTCTGTTGCCACTAAACAAATGCAAAAGTACAAGTAATCATTTCCTAATTTGAAAATTAATTGCATCTTATATAAGGTAAATCTATCCTAGAACTTGATTGAAGACAGTTTGATCACAGAACAGTATTTTTGTCACAAGGGATTATATATATTTTGTCAGAGTTAGGTTGATGGTTGGACTAGATGATCTGAAAGGTCCCTTCCAACCTAGGCAGTTCTATGATTCCATGATTCTCTATGCCATGAGTTACATGTCAAGACAGTGAAGTCCAAGTAATCTATTCAGCTTGTGATTTAAAAGGACAAATGTCACTAAGTAGAAAATAGCTATGAGCTAAATCAGAAGAGATAAAGAACTTAAACAAAAATGTGTGAATGATAACTGGAAATTCTTGAGTAACTCTAGTAGATGTTCAATAAGCCACAGTTCCAAAATGCCAAGGGCAACTACCCCTTCCCTTAGGAAGGGAGTAGGATGGCAGATGTTACATTAACTCCTACGAAGGAAAAAGGAAGCTGATAATAATTATTACCAACCAGAAGATAGGGACCAACAGAGAAATAAAAGCACAATGACCAAAAAATTAGTATGCTATGAAGAAGAAAAATATTCTATAATGAATAGATTCTACTGCACCTCTGTAACATTTAACGAGATGAGAATGGTAAAATTACCCATAGCAGTATAGAAAAGGCAGAAGTGTTAACTAAATCTTTCTATTCTGTGCTGGGAATGATCCCAGTTGATACATAGTCATATAAGGTAGTGATGAAAGGTGAAGCCTTGAAGCTCTATCAGTCCCCCTGTTTGGCAGAACAACAGAATCCAAGTGCCAAACTTTCATTCGTATCTCAAAATCTCATTCATTAATTCAAAGATTCAAAGATTATGAATTTGTTGTGATCATCTAACCTGCCCTCCTACATCGCACAGGCCATAGGACTTGCATGAATCCCATCTTAAACTACAGAAAGCCTACTCGGAAAACGCCTACTCCTAAGACTAGAACTATGAAAGTTCTAGTTCCTCTGAGGAAACTCTGAGATTTTCCTTCTTGTCAAAGCTTGTTTTGATTCAACTTCTGGCCATCGGAGCCTACTACCCATCTGCTACGCTGAGGAATTCATTACAATACTCTCAAAGTACTATTCACAGGCTACAACCATGTCCTTCCTTTACCTTCTACCCAGTAAAATATGAACGTTATGAGGCACATTTTGCCACTCCTCAGGACTTCATTTGCACCCTTGCTAACATGATAGCATTCTTCTTTGTCCTGTGAATACCCAGGCTGGACACTGAACGCCAGTAATTGTTAAACCGGTGCTAAACACAAAGCTAACAGCAGTATCTGCATGAAAAAACTAAACATGGGCGCAAGTATGGGCACAGATTTGCTCACACTGTGTCATGGTTAGTTCCATAGCACATTTAGAGAATATGCAAACCAGCCCTCTGCCAGACAATGCCTGAGCGTGGCTCAAGGGATAGCGTGGGGCAAATTGCTCAAGCAAGCGTTACGGATGTGGCCACTGCGCTGGGGGGAGTCTAGGTGTATGAAGGCAAACTGTGCTACCCCACTTACCCTCAGAGGTAGGGAACTGAACCTGGCCCACTTTACTGACAGTACAGTGGGATAGTGCAGACATAGCCTCTGTAAGCTTCTCTAACCAATTTCCTCATATTTTTAACTTCAAGGGTCACAGAAGTTTGTTTTTCGCTGACCCACACCGGCAACTCATGCTCAGACAGTTATTCACCCTGTTTACCATGTCCCTCTGAACATCACTCTTCCCCAGTGTGGATTTGCCCATTCCATCTGTATGACCTAAGATTTTTGTTCTCTCTCCAATGACTTTACATTTGACCATGTTAAAATAAGCAATCCAAGGTCACTTGAATTATAAAACTGACACTACCCCTTTGACATTTGCTAGTTTCTTCAGCATTAATGTCCTCTGCAGACTTAATTTATAGTAGTGCTAGGCTTTCTCCCATATATTTGGAAAAAGTACTGAACATTTGGAAAAAGTACTGAACCATTTACCAAAGAACTTTGCTAAAACAAATCTGTTTAAGGAAGAGGAATTTTCACACTAAATAAGAGATTGTGCAATCTCCACCTGTGGAGACATCCCCAACTCAGCTGATCAAGACCCTCAGCAACTTGATCTGCCTTTGAATCTGGTAGTGCTTTGAGCAAGGGGCTGGACCACACGACCTGCAGAGGTGCCTTCCAACCTATGTGATTCTGCAATGATTCTCCATTTGTGTTCCAAGCCCTGTCAACTGGACAGCTTTCAATCAATGTAACAAGTGCCATGTTAATTTCTTAATTGCCATCTCATGCGATGTTTGGTCAAATTTGGTCATTTCCATCGTCCATATCAAACTAACTTGCCATTTCATCAAAAAAAGGTGGCAAATAAGTTTTACAGTATCGATTTCACATACAGTAATGTTGACTGGCATTAATTATATTTTTCTCCTTTATTTTTTCTTTAATCTAGTCCTAATCAGCTGTTCATTCTTCTGCCCAGGATTCATAATAGGCCTTACTGTATCTAAGTTATTCTGGATTCGCAGGTCTTCCACAGAGTTTCAAGAGTCACTGAACATCAGCTGTGAGCAATTAGACCCTCTTCAGAAAGACCGTCCTAAAACTTTTGAATGCAAGTGATCTGGATGTTTTGTTCTTAATGTTTAACTTCTCCTCCAGTTCCTGATGGAGCGGAAGTTGTTTCACCCCAGTCCTCAGAGAGGAATGCTGCTCTTGACGTCCTTCCAGATAAAACGTTCATCGAACCCCACTGTCTCCTCTGTGCTGACCCTGGCCATCACCAGCTGGCAGCCAACCATGGCAGCAGGCAGAGCAGCCCTGGTCCTCCTGCCCGTGGCGGAGGCCTGGAAGCCCAGCCTGAAGGCTGCCAGCTGCCATCATTGAGGGCAGGGCCAGGGTGGAGGCCAGCGTCGAGGTTGCTGGCTCTGGCTGGTGGGCAACCCCACCCCACCGCAGGAGTCACTGCCCGCGCCCTTCCCGCCCTCCTCCTCCTCCTCAGGGAACAGCCCTGGCCCTGCTCCCAGTCCTCCCCTGAGGCTTTCTGTCCCTGCTCCTCCCTTTCTCCTGCCTCTGCCTCCCCGGGGGCAGCAGCAGCCCAGCCCCGGTCCCCTGGCACTGGCTCCTCCACCCAGGGCAGCAAATGCGTTCTAGCTTCCTCCTCTGAAGAGCTTCGTGAGTGTAAAACAGCGTAACCGGCATACTTCTTGCTCTTCACATTACTAAAAAAACTTGTTAATTAACTGCATGCACTTCAGAACAGCCACTATTTGTGTTAAGACTCATATCAAACAGTCCCATTTCTCACTCATAGCCCAAATCGTATCTGTTTTGCTGGCCAGCCCAATACCAATAAATTCCAGGAGATTCTCGCTTTCTTTTTGCCTGCCTACTCTGTTTTTGAGTCAAGAAGACATTGGCATTTGTTTGCTCCGTTCACACACTTCCACACACTTTTTATCTGTCAGTACCTGTGGCATATCTTGAGCCAAATGCCGACACCCCTCTTTCCACTTACATCATCTGCCAGTACAGGCAGTGGACTAACATTCCCAGAATATCACAAACTGACACACTGGCTACTGAAAAAGGACAACTGATACTTCTGGATTTAACATTGCAGAAAAGAAAAGATAAATCCTTTTTGTCCCTTTTTTTCCCTGCCAAAACGCTGGTTAGTTTTGAAAGAAAGTTTAGTAGCCAGCATTGCATTTTGGTAACTGACCTCAAAAATTGCATTAATCATACCCATTTCAAGCTTGTGAGAAAACTTTTAACAATGTTTCACTACTAGTTGCAAAATCTGCTTTAGTTTTCCACTGGCAACCCTATGGACTTTCCTGTGGCAAGCTGTTCTGCCTCTTGGTCTGCAGCCAGCCAGTGCGCTTTGAATCCCAATTATCACACACAAAAAAACAATAAAGTGATTTTGCGTATCAGCACTCATCAACTGTCACTTCCTGAGAAAGAAAATTTACCCAAGCTGATATTTCCACTCTGATCTACCTGGTCTAGTGGGAGGTGTCCCTGCCCATGGCAGGGGGGCTGGAACTAGATGATCTTTAAGGTCCCTTCTAACCCAAACCATTCTATGATTCTATGATTTTAGTTAGTGTTCAGAGTACAAGGCCACCCTCCAAAACACAGCTCTTAGGCTCTCCTGACCTGGTGGATATGACAGTAGATGTTATGGAGGAAGCCATGGGGAGTTTTCTCTCTCCCCTGCTCTACATACCACCAAAAGTTAGGTGGCTTTAATGGTAAGTTCCTTTCGCCTGACATGTCTTTCACAAACAGTACTTAAAAACGTATGATGAATATGAGGAGGATGCGCACCATTCGCAGACCCTGCAGCTATGGCTCACTTAATAAATCATTGCTTTTGGCACTGGAACATTAATCCTTCCCTCCCTGACTGACAATGAGACGCCCTACCCTATACACCTTATCTCTCATCTCTTTAGGTTTCACTGCCACCGTAGAAATATTGGAACTGAAATGTAGTCCTTCCATTTATGAAGGATTGTCTTCGGGAGCAGAAATGCTGAAGTTTTGTGAAAAAGCTCCTATTTATGACATCATGTGAAGCAATATTGACACATGAACAGTTGCTCTGCTTCTGACAAATAAATGTATGTGGGACGATCAAGAGATTACAGAAAGGGCCTGGTTATCAGCCAGCTTCAAGCGAGTAAGTGGCCACATACACTTATTATCCAAGGCCCTATCCTGCAAGAACTTCAAAAGAATCTTAATCCAGGCATGGGGATCTGCTTATATCAGCACAGAAAAGCATCAAAGATAGAAATGGATCTCCAGGGAGAGGAGAAAGACAGATGGCCCCCATTCTGACATGAGTGTGGGACCTGTGAGAACTTCTGGCAGTTCCCTCCACTGTCAGAGACATCCTGTGTCACTTAGGCAAACCACTAAAGGACAAAATTTGTTAAGGGTTTCATTCTCTCCATTGGCATACAGGTACCCGATGCCTTTCACAAGTTCTTCATTCACCCCGTGAGGAGAATGTGATGCTCATGCAGCACAGGTGCAAAGATGCTGAACATGACCTAGGAAATGCCGGGAGAGCGATGAGTACTAATCCAGGCTTCTCCTAAAGCGCCGATGATGCCTGAGTCTAGGCTGCAGGGAGATGCCTTCCTCCAATCAGGGGCAAGCTAAACCAGGTCAGCGATTGTATGCGGAAAGAGGAGGAGGAGGATGTGGTGGCAGAGATGACATCCAGTAGCCCAGGGGCAAAGGAACTCACCCAGGAGGTGGAAGATTCAGGTTTGGATGCCTTCTTTTCTGCCTGACTTGGAGCAGGGATTTAAATTCATTTAAAATTCCATCTCCGAAACAAGTGCTCTGCATGCAAGCCATCTGCCCCCTGGGCTTCCCAGTGTCAACTGCACTGCTTTGCATAGTATTTCTAAATGCTCCTTTGGTCAGAGGGAAAAAACATGCTCTCATGCCCTGGTGTTAGAGTAGTGAATGCTTCAGCCCTCATCCAGTGAACATTTGAGTATTCAAACTGGAAGAGCTGAGACCCACTGCAGGATATCCTCTACAGTTGGGCACTTTTTACAGAAGTGGGTTTAGACCCAGGAAAAGAAGGATCAGGGCCTGAATTTCTACCATCTCCATGCAATAATCACTAGATTTAGGGGCACACAGAAGTGGGGACTCCTGATTCTCATGGTTCGGGACAGGTGCAATGCAGAAGGTGTGCTCTCTCAGATTGCACATTTCAGGGGAGGTAAAAAGACTTGGAGCTGTGAATGCCCTCAGGAAGCAGTTATTAGCAGTTTAGAGGCATTAGGGAGGGGAGGGAGGATTGTGTGCATGCCCACAGCAAAAATGTAGGTGCATTATGGTCTTAACTTTTGTCATCATCAACACCAAGGGACATCAAGTGCCTGACAGGCTAAGCAGACCTTGCGCAGGGGGTTCTGATGATCTCAGTACCACGCAAACAACAGGTTAGCCAGATACCAGCCTAAATGTTAATCTAGCCCTTAATCTCCAGGGTGCATCTCTGCTGTGGTGCAGCAGCATCACAAAGACGAGGCTCCAGGCCAGACTCACCTCCTATCCATCTTACTCACTTGCAGAAGCACCTTCAGGGCAGGTTCTGGGGCAGTCCAGCTGGTACTCATGGGGATGAACTCTGTGTGCACTCAAGGCATTGAACTGCGCTCAAGGGCATGCTTACTCCCATGCACTGCAAACAGGACCCGGGACTATGTGAGGCCTCTGCCCAGCCCATTTGCCCTTGCAGATGTATCCTATGACCTTTATCAGGTGGAAAAGAATCATAGAATCATCCAGTTTTGAAGGGACCTTTAAGATCATCGAGTCCAATCATCAACCTGAGACTACCAAGGCCATCAATAAACAGTGTCCCTCAGCAACATCTCTACCCATCTTTTAAATACCTCCACGGATGGTGACTTCACCACTTCCCTGGACAGCCTGGTCCAATCTTTGATAAACCTTTCTGTGAAGAAATTTTTCCTAATATCCAATCTAAACCTCCCCTGTCGCAACTTGAGGCCATTTCCTCTTGTCCTATTGCCTGTTACTTGGGAGAAGAGACCGACCCCCACCTGGCTACACCCTCCTTTCAGGGAGCTGTAAAGAGTGATAAGGTCTCCCCTCAGCCTCCTTTTCTCCAGGCTGAACAAGAATGCCTGGAGTGAGACAGAAATGTCTCTCGCCACAGGTGCAGATGGGATTTGTGGGGTACCTGAGCATGAGTGTGAGTGTGAACGTGAGACGCTTTGCTGCTGGAGGACCCTTACCCCAGACCGCGTGGGAGCCTCCACTCTGCTTGCAGTAGCCGCAATCATTCCCCTACCAGCAGCACTCTGAGGATGAAGGCAGTAATGGGTCTCTCTCACACAGTGTGGGCCACTTTGACCACTGAAGACACGGGTATTTGAGAAGAGGCAGGAAGGCTGATCTGACAAAGAAAAAGTAGAAAGGTAGAAGATCTTTCCTAGAAGCGCTCCTGAGGAGCACCACACACAGAATAGGGAGAAAGAAATCAATGATCATGTCATTACCAAATGCCAGCACACCAGAGTCATGAGTCAGAACCCAAAGAATCACAAGATTTCAAAGCAAAATGGCATTTTTGTTCTTTCTGTTCGCCATCGGATTTTTGAGTCCCTAGGGTTCATATGCCAACTTTTCCTCCATTAGAAAAAAAGAGGTGATATTTTGCCCTAATCGCTTATCTCCAGAATATGTGGTTTACACCAAACAGAACAAAGCTCCCAGTGAAACCCCCGGAGCTGACAAGTCTCCTGTTAATCAGAGGGTTGGAGAGAGAAGGAAGATTGGATGAAACAAGCAGCAGAAAGTTGGATGCGTAAGAGCAAAAGGCTGCAAACACATCTTTAAGCCTTTCCTTAAGGCAATAAGGGACTGTAAGACAGGAGATAAATTAGGGACCATGCTAGCAGTCATACCTCTTGGGAGAAAATTAAATTCTCCTTAGTATGCTTTCTACCACAAAGAGACTGCAGCAAGTATTGAGTTTAGCTAAGAAACTTAAATGCTGAATTTCAGCTAAGAAACTTAAAACTCAGATGTATAGCATGGATAATTAGTGACGTGGCTAATTGGTGACTTTCACAATCTGTTCTCCTACTGTGAAACATAAGATGTTTCTTATTTGTTTAGACTGCAAGTCTGAAAGGAATGGAAAAAGAAACATTTGAATATTTGCAATCATTGCATTACTTGTTTTAGCGATCAGGGTGCTATTAAGAGAAATGTATTTGAATTAATTCACTGAGGTTTTTTTGTTAATGCATGATGCACACAGACAAGGATGTCTTCCCAGCAACATCTGCCACATCCATGCTGTTTTCCTGTCCCTGCACGTTAAAGCTCTCCGCTCTTGTCTGGGAGAAGGCCCCGCAGATCACACAGCTGAAGTACAGATCCAAGAATTTTTATGAATGCGGGCAATCCTGGTATAATTGCCAGCTTACAGGAAGCAAAATAAAGAGGGTTTTGTGTCCATGTTTACAGTGTATTGAACAGGTGAGTTTAATATCGGGCATTAAATATATCTAGGTTATAAATCATACCACAATAAATCAAAGTCTTATTGTGATGTGAACAGCCTTTTTTCTAACTCATTCTTCTTTGACATGGAGTCTTTGTTCCCATTATGAAACTTTGTATTTCTCAATGACTTGCTTTATCAATTTGCCAATCAAGTTTCACAGCAATACAAAAGCACCAGAATTTTAATCCAGTTAAAAAATTCTAATGTTAAAAGCATAGATATTTAATAATTAATGACTGAACTGTCAGTTCAAGTCCCTGTCATTTCAACCAAGATTCTTCATTCAGATCCAAACCTTTCTTTCTTTTTGTATGGTGTCCATTACTGACATGCTACAATGTCCCAAGGAAACATAAAGGTCTCTGTTGTACCTAGAGGACTGTGCAGGGGAACGTTTCGGTTCTTTTAAACATACTGAAATAGCCATCCTCTCACAGAGGCAGAAATTTTACTTTAACGTATTGCTACAAGTCTTCTCCAGCATGACTGCTTGGGAGTCTTCCCCCACAGAGACTGGAGAGAGAGAGAGCGAGCGCTAACAAAGAGGGTATTATGGATAAAGTGCATAAAATCTCTATGCACTTTATGCACTGCAGTAAAGCTGAGGGCATGCTGCCGGCAGCATGGTGTTCTGGTTTGAGTGACACAGGACCAATTTCTCTTCTAATGCTTGGGAAAACTGCACTTTCAGAGGACTCTAGTGTCTGAATTTGTGAAAATATTCACTTTATAGCCAGCTATGATATGTGGGTTTTAAGGTCTCAGTGTTTTCGAGCCTTGCCAGGTGCAGGGATAAGAAGAAGCGAGACCCGGACACTTGACTGAAGCTGGCCAACAGGATTATTTCATACCATGAACGTCACATTCAGTATAAATTAGAGAGTTTGCTGGGGAGTTGTCTCTCTTCCTTGATGGCTGCGATCCTGAGAACTCCTTGCCCCGATGCCAGACCCCTGAGCCCTTCCCTTCCTCCCAAAGACACAGTGTTCACAGTGTCCCACATTTGCTGTCCCCAACTGGGAGTGCACGGCTTCCTGCTGATAGAATGGGCTGAGTATAATCCTTGTGTATTTTGTACTGGTATCAGGATCAATATTGGTTCTTTAGTTTCATTAATGTTAATTATTTAGTCTTAGTCTATTAAATCTGTTTATATTTCAACCCCCGAGTTTCCTTGTTTTCTTTCTGATTCCCCTTCCTGGGTGGGGAGGGGTCATTGGGTGATAGAAAAATTGTCTAAACGACAATAAATTGTTGTGGTTTCTCAAACCATAACACATGGCTTAACGTGCCCACCTGCCTTTGCAGGGAAATGCAGATGCCTGTCCGGGGAACCGGTGAGAAGCCGGTGAGGAGCCGTGCAGCAGGACAGTCAGACTGAGGTCCTGGTGACTCCCAGCCTCCCTCATGGCAGGGATCACTGACACCTTCATGCCCATGTCACCCTGTGAGCAGCTCCCTCGGCTCGGCTCGGCTCGGGGCAAGGCAGAGCTCACACCTGCCTGCAGAGGAGTGTATGGCTGATGCCAACAGCCACTCGCCCCAACAAGCCACCAATGCCCCTTCTCCTCTTCCATGACTGTTTTACCCACAAGGGACTTCAATATCTAAAATTGTTACGCACCTGAAGTGCAAGTTTCTTGCAGCACCCTCACCTGAAGGACGGTCCCTGCTAGGAGGTGACATGCTGATGGTGACGTCAGGCAGGCCAGCAAAGCAAATATCTAAAAGCTCATCTATATTCACACCAGCTCGAGTTCACTTCCCAACAGCCACGTCTCTCCTCTGCCTGTGAGAAGTCTTTCAGCTGCAGGGAACCTCTCTGGCTTGTATTTGCCTCGGCTCTTTCCCAGCTAGTGCCCTTCCTGAGTGAACACAAACATGACTCAGCTTTTCCTTTGAAACAGACGGAATTTGGTTCTCTTTACAGTTCCACTTTGGTGTGCTATGACAGAACACAGATCTGCCTTTCACTTTGTTTAGAAGATGTGACGCCAGTAGCAGTTGTGGATTTCATTATATTTCAGCTGCAAGAGAATCTCAGTTATGTTTTTTATGTCTCTTCTGACCTCAAAAAGCCAGCTTTAAACAGGCAGAGCATTCTTTAATATCACTGATTGTGGCTAGGTCCGACTTAGGTTCTCATAAAAGAAATTACTCCTGAATTGTTCTGAAATGTTCATTTTGGCAATATAAAAAATGTCTGTTTCATACATATATGTGTGTGTGTATATATACATATGTTGAATAAATGTCATTGTATAATTGCATAATGAATTGCATAATTAATATTTGAATTTCATAATGAAACTGTATAATTAATGTCTTCACAGATAAATACATGTCAATATTCAAAATGTCTTCCCTGCACGTACACCAACAGTATAACTCAGTAATCCTTGGTCAGCACAACCGCCACAACCTCAAAAGAAAGAAAATAACATTTGTAAAGGCTCAACCCACCTGTCAAACATCTCTCAGAAAGAAACAACTTCTGATAGCCTTCATTTTGTTACATATTTAATGATGTTCATTATAACTTATACATATTTCCTATAAATAATTGCTTAAGGATTCATATCTGTGCAATATCACTGTCACCTTGGCTTAGACAGTTCCTCTGCCCTAGCTCTCTAGAACTGTATTAGAGATGTTTTATTGTCTTTGTTCAAAACCAACACGCCTCACTGCTTTGATAAAGTTCCCTCTTCTGGTGGGATTGATGTTTGTATCCCAATTTGGTGATAGACCTTAAAAAGCACCTCGGAGCAAGGGAGACAAGGAGGAGCTGGTATTGCGTATGGCGATGGAATAAGCAGCACATTAGGATAATGAAGAGGGAGACGTAGCTATTAGAAAAAGAGGGTGGATCTGCATCAGTCCAGCTTCCTGCCACAGCGATGTCCCACCTACGGCAGGTGTGGAGGAGCACAGGCGGCTGTGTGCTCCCAGCCCCTCTGCATGGGGCCATCCAGCGCCTGCACCAGCTCCTGACCTAGCCCACCTTGGGATTCCTGGTCCTATTCCATAGAATCATAGAATTGCCTAGGTTGGAAGGGACCTTTCAGATCATCGAGTCCAACCATCAACGTAACTGACAAAAACCACCACTAAACCATGTCCCTCAGCACCACATCTACACACCTTCTAAGTACCTCCAGGGATGGCGATTCCACCACTTCCCTGGACAGCCTGGTCCAATGCTTAATAACCCTTTCTGTGAAGAAATTTTTCCTAATATCCATCTTAAACCTGCCCTGGCACAACTTGAGGCCATTTCCTCTTGTCCTGTCACCTGTTACTTGGGAGAAGAGACCGACCCCCACCTGGCTACACCCTCCTTTCAGGGAGCTGTAGAGAGCGATAAGGTCTCCCCTCAGACTCCTTTTCTCCAGGTTAAACCCCAGTTCCCTCAGCCGCTCCTCATAAGACTTGTGCTCCAGACCCCTCACCAGCTTCGTTGCCCTTCTCTGGACACGCTCCAGCACCTCAATGTCTTTCCTGTAGTGAGGGGCCCAAAACTGGACAGAGCACTCGTGGTGGGGCCTCACCAGTGCCGAGTACAGGGGGATGATCAGCCTCTCCACCATCTTGAGAACAAATCTGGGGTCACGGGTACCACTTTACCACAGAGGGGCTGGACTTGAAATGAAGTTCCAGGGGGCGAAAACAGCTTCTGCTCAAACCATTGCACAAAGCCCAGCCCCCAGCTTTCACTATGGACAGGCTAACTTTCATCCACCTCTCCTCTCCTTCCCTCTTCCGCCTCTTTCCTGCTTGGCCCACTCCCATTCCTGTGTCAGTGGCATCTCTTTTGTGTGTCACTTGGCTGAACACCAGCGGAATATAATTTACATGAAAGAGATATAAGACATAGGGCCACTTTTCCTCTGTTGGAGAATCAACAGCCTCCGGGGGGAAGTTGTTTTCTTTTCCTTCTTTGTTGTGCTGGGAGTGGTACGGGAGAAAGAGCTGACAAAATGCTATTTCGAAGATGTAGTCCCACTTAATAAAAATGGAATAAAAACAATAAAAATGAGCAAAGAGGAAAATTTCTTCTTTCTGCATTCTCTGTGATACTTTGCTCACAGCATCCGGCAATTGCATTGCTGCTGGCGTATTTTCCATGCCGGGCTAGGCTGGCGGGTGGCTTGTTCTTGTACAACATCGCCATGGCAGGACCAGGCAACGCGCCCGCCCTCGTCCTGAAATCGGGGAGCTGAGAAACAGAGCCCCTGCACTAATGGCTGCTACTGCTGGTATGGTAAAAGCTAGGTAAATCTGGATTTGAAGCGTATCGATTGGGATCAAAAATACCAGAACCCCATGTGCAAAGCACTGGTCCAGTCTAAACTCACTCTGACAATTCAGATTGTACAAAAAAAACCCCAAAACTGTTGGGTTTACTTTGGCTGGTACCTGCAGGTTTTATGCCTGACCCATTACCATGCCTGCCTGACCCCCTCTAGATCCTCACCAGCCAGGCCAGCACACAGAGGCGACAGAAATGTGCTCCGGGTGATTACACAGAAATGCGATCATGTGCCACACCTAATCTGAATCAAACGTGTACTTCTGGGAGATCCAGTCATACGCGGATCCAGCGTTAATAGTCACGGATTTACAGCCCGAGAAGTTTCCAGAGGGAAAACTACAGGGCCAGGAAACAGTCAGGGATTCATGGAAATTGAAGGCAAAAGAAACCATTATTGCAAATTGCTTCTTTGCATAACAAAGCCTGTAAAATCTTGTTCTTTGAGAGCTATCAATTAAGCAATTTTTAATTCACTTAATGCAGTGGGATTGTACTGCTTTCCTGTCAGGCACTTTTTCAGTCAACGTCATGGAGACAAATGCTTTTCAGAAGTCTAAAGGGTAGCAGACGGAGTATTGTTACTCCAATTTCTAATTTGGAAGTGGGGGGAGAAATTGCTATCACACTGAAATCTAGCTACTGGAAAACTACATGGCTGAGCATTAATTATGCAGCTATCCTTTCTCTTCACTATTTGCATGCCACAATGGCCACTCTATGATTTTTACCTGAGATGGAAGCAGTTTCCCTGTTTGGTTTGCAACAATTTTTAAGCCCTGGGACAGGCAGACCTTCACAGATCTCTGCGAGACGTCTCTGCCTGCTGAGCTTTCAGGCCGGTGGTTCGGAGGGGCACGCCGCCAACTTCAGTAATGCTCTGGGGAGCGCTTTGAAAAATGTTTTTTTAACTTCAGCAGTTACTACTTCGTGTCCTCATCGGTGGGCAGGAGCGTGTTTGTGCCCAGAGCAGGCAGCGCCGGCGCAGCAGTGTGTGAGCCCCACAGCCACCCCAAAGGCCTCACACATCCCTTCCCCTCCCTCCGCAACCGCCCCGGGGACGGACATCTCCTCCCTCACCATCTCCACAGGCAGTGGGCAAAAGGCAGCATATTTAGCCCTGGGGTATCAGGCTGTTGGTCCCCAGTCCCCAGGGCAAGGCAGGACAGAAAGAAAATCTGCCTTATTGTGCAGCCTGATCTGCCGAGTCCTCTCTAGGCTGCTGGAAAGGCTCTTGACGAAGTGCAACACCCTGGCTGTAGGCTTTGGGGAGACTGCTTGCAGTAATTACAGGCTGTCATAACATGAGTTTATTACAATAGTCGTGTTCATGTAATAGGCAGAAATGTTTGCTCCCTTACGAAATACACAGATGCTGGAAGATTTATGTGGGCAATGCCAACAATAACGCCATCCCAGATTACGAACCACACTCGATCTGCATATACTGTACTGAAGAAATAACGACAGCCGTTTATAAAGTTATGTGCCTAAAGCCAAGATTTCAGTAAATTATTTACCTTCAAGGAAGCGATATACCATGTCTCAGCAATGCTTCTGTTTACCGACAATCACAAGTTATTTGCTGCCACTTAAAAATAAAACATGAGGGGCTGAGGGGATTTGTCTGCTCGGGGGGGAGGGTTTCTGTCGGCTTTTTAAACATGAGCAGGCCCCTCCAGGAACCAGGTGCAGCATCAGTATGCTCAGGTAACGCTAGCACAAGCAGGTTTTAATTCCTGAACTCCATTATTATGGCTGTGATGGCAGGCACTCTCTAAACACAGCAGTGGAGACCTTGTCTGCCGCAGAGACGGCAGCCAGACCCCTGCGCCGCAGCTCGCTCACGGTGGTTACAGGAGATAAAGGTCCTCAACACAAAAACTCTATTTCCCTACCCTTTTTGATCAAAGAACCACCTAATTTCAGGGTGAAAAGACCAAAAAAGTCCTCAAATCATCTTCAACAGTACAGCCACAAGACCCATATACAACTACCAAAAATGAAGTTAATCTCTCAGCGTTCATTTACGTAGTAAATGTTTTCTTTTGCGTAGCTTGTTTCCCCAGGCTGGCCCCCCTGGTAGTGTGAAAATATGGTCTATATGTGTTTTATTTCTTTGTGATTGTTTCAAGAAGCCTTTCTGAGGGGGTGTAGCTCCTCTGCCACTTGTCAACAGTGTTTTAAAGGACAGGGCTGAAGGCGGCTGGGGCTCGCAGGCAGCAGCCACAGCAGAGGCCTTGTGCAGCTTCTCAGGCTACTTACTTGTGTCACTGTCACCCGAGACGCGCTGTGTCTTCCGCTCAAACCCCCACGGGCACCTGGGCAGCAATAATCTGTAACCCAGCCTTGAGAAAGATTCTGTGGCATGGGTGGAAGTTCAATCTGTGTAAAACTGGTACTTTTCTTACATCTGTGCGATGAGGTCTGTAGCTCCACCCTCTTGCTTTCCTTGGAGCAAAATTTGCAAAGATGCTGATTTGCATTCGGCATAATGGTTCATCTGTTTGTGCAAGCCACAGTAACATCTCTTATTTTAAGTCGGCTCTCTGCACACCGAGGTGTTGGCAGGACACACAGAGATGACAAGTGTTGCAGTGACATGACTGTTCCTTCGGATCTGTTGACTCTACTTAAGGTATTTTTACCTAAGATATTTTCCTCCCGAAAAGCAGCCAGGTAAACACCAGCCAGGCACGAGTGGGGAGATCAGTCAGTATTGCTTATCGTTTAGAAAGCAGCACAAAAATACTTGTCACTTTGCAGAATATAAATTCAGAAGTGTAGAACAAACATTCAGGATAGTCCCTGCCCCGAGAACTCAATTTAAAAACACGAGGTGATACAGTTAATGATAAAAAAAGCAAAACCAGAATAAACACGCTATCGAAAATGATGCTAAAATGTTCTCTACTGAATAAATTTAATTGTTTAAGTATTGCTTTGGCTTACTGTATCCTTTCAGAGCTCTCAATGTGCTTGATGCTTAACTTCCTACTTAAATTTGATTACTTTTTGAAACCATAGAGGCCCCTGGTATCCACAGCCCCCGATGCCAATGAATGCTATTTTAACAACATGTTGCGTGAAGTGTCATCTCCTTTTACTTGTTTGGACTTCCCACCTGATGATTTCGTTTGATGCCCCCTAATTCTTGTACCGCAAGAAAGGGTACGCAGTTCATCCCCCACACAGCTTCTCCCTTCCGCTCCGTTTATCGATTGCTAGTTTATCCTCCCTCGGTTATCTCTCCTTGGGCTCTGGGATCTGGGTCTATTTAAGTATTCCTGATAGGAAAGCTATTCCGTGTCTCCAATGATATTTGTTGACCTTCTCTATACCTTGTATAATGTTACTGTACCCTTTTTGAGAACCGCACACAACATTCAGAGTGGGGGTGTATCACGGATTTATACAGTGGGGCCATTTTACTGCTATGAGCAATTTAGTGTCTTCAGCTGCTAATTCAATTACATTTTGGAAAGATGCAAAATGATGACAAGAAAGTAAATGTAAATCTGTTTGTAACTTCAGTGACCTCCCACTGATTCTGGGACTTGATATTCAAGCTTAAGTTTCTCAAGTCTAATTACTGATTTGGGGAATCTAATTGCCTTCCTGGGGCATATAATTCTAAGTATTATTGAGGCTGTAAGCAGAGACTTATGTAGGTACCTACATTCTGTTTGGTACTCATCTCTGGTTGAAAAAAAAATGTAATCTTTTTGTTTTCTTCTCCAGATTGCTATGTGAGAATGGGACGGGTATGGAAACTCCTCATCTTATAAGTTAAAATTCTGCAAATCGCAAATGTCCTCCCCACCTCCTTTTTCCTACTGATATTTCTCTGTTTGTTCCTAGAAGCCACATACACAACCTGTTGCTGTTATCGGTCAGAAACAAAATCTTAAAGAACTCTATTAAGCAAATATATGTGTGTGTGTATATATATATATATAAAAAATTTTAATGGTCACACAGCAAGGAAAGCTCTTTATTTTATGAAACTGGTTATAACATATATAGCCTGTATACAAGGGTATATTGCATAGCTACAGCACCTCATATCACAGAGCCTTCAGGTATTTTGAACCAGGCCTAAATCCGCACAGGTTCTCTGAAGCTAATGGAGACATGCTGGTTGAAATTAGTTGAAAGAGGATGAAGCAACTTTCTGACCGCAGCAGAATCATAACTGTTCTGTCCCTTTCGAAAGGACTTCCAAGGGCTTGAACTGCATGATTTACCTTGCTAGAGGAGGTCCAGGCAATCCTTACACTGCATTTGCAAAGCTTTTTGGTCCCAGCCATACTGCTGACAAAGGCATTATTTACACTGACTGGTCTGATAAGAGAATGTAAACACGTTAAAAGTGCCATTCCTCTTGCACAATTAGCTGCTGGCTGCTGCATCAGCGCTCTGGGGACAGCCAGCCATGGCGGGTGTTGTTCAGCCCGCACCTATCTGTGCTGCCATCGCACCATCTCTCTTCTGCAGGGCTCCACAGGAGCCTCAGAGAGGCTAGCAGGGCCTTTTGCCAGTCAGCACAAAATTGTCGTGCTCTTTTTCTAATCCCAGTATTACATAAACTAACAAATCAGAAGATTAGCCAGCTGTGATAATGCTCCTTTTCACCAGGGCAGGAATTACCAGTGAGAATCCTTACCTTGCGTGCGTTTTCTTTCAGGTCAAGTGCACTGTTCATGAATTACCAAACCCCCTAGATTAAAAATATGAGGAACACCGGTAGCAACTATTGCCTGGTTTAAAATATTTTTTGCTGAAGTTTGTAGGTTCTTGTAAAAGCTCAGTGTCTCCAGATAGTAAACCACTGTACTATCTGGGTAGGGACAGACATCCTGCGTTCGCAGCGCACGCAGCACCCCCTTAAATCCTTCATCCATATTGGGTAAAAATCAATGGATATGAACCACGGATAAAAGTTTATCTTTGATTATCTTGTAAGAGATAACAGCAGAGCCGATTATATGATCCAACAAGTGTTTGCAATCATATTATTGTATTTCATAAGCTGCCACTCCACACCTGTCAGCACATCCCTCAACTGTGGCTACTGTGCAGGGCAGTAATGTACAGTCTGGGTGCTGCCAACTGGCTGAGATGCCCAGTGAAAACAGATGCCCCTAAAGCATTTGGTGGGTGCTCACTGCAGCTGTGCCATGGGAGGGTGCGGAGAGCACAGAGTCAGGCTCCCCTTGGAGGGGCACAGGACAAGAGACACATGCCGGAACGCAGGAAATTCCAATCAGATACAAGGAAAATATTTCCACTCTGAGGGTGACCAGGCATTAGCACAGGTTGCCCAGAGAGGCTGTGGAGTCTCCACCCTTGGAGATATTTAAACGTGGCCTGAGCAACCTGCTCCAGCCGACCTGCTCTGAGGACTAGATGATCTCCAGAGGTCCAACCTCAATTATTCTGTGATGCTGCAAGTTTATGGCCACTTACTATACTTCATTCGAGGGAGCGCTAGTTAACAGGTTATGAGGATTTTCACATCACTGTAATTGTCAAAGGGAAGTAGCGATAAAGAACTAAAGAAAATTCAGGGACAAGAAAATAACTATTATTTACACAAAAAGAACCCAGAAATGTAGAGGTTGGAGAGGTGCTCCCCAACCAACTTATCAGCTGGCAGCACAGCTCCTCAGGAAATGGAGTTCATTTAGACCAGGGGAATTTCCAGCACACCAGAATCTGTTTTGAGCCAGATTTGAGATGAAAAATAGAGATGATATATTTTACAGAAAAAAATCCAAAATATTTCACTTAGTAAAAAATGTTACTGCTGTTAAAAGATTATCAGATAATACACGCATGCACATACATGCATGCACATAAATAAAAAATAAATAAAATTGAAAGGGAGCAAGAATACCAACACTGAAAATTCAGGAAAAGTGATTCAGGAGAGCCAAAACAAGAAGAGACTATCCAAATGGGATCTCACATTCCAATTTTGAATTTCTTTGAAATTTTCCCATTCAAAAAGCCAGTTGTTTTCAACACTGTGCTTCATGAAGTACATTTTGCACCCAGCAGAGCAGCATTTTCCAAAGGGAAATTTCCATTTCAAAACTTTATATCAGTTCTCTTCAGCTATTCTTCTACGAGGCAGTATCTTGGAGGAGTATGGGCTTTCTTCACTGATACAACCCCATTTTTCCTGAGCCAGGATTTTTCTTTCCTCACAATAAAGCAGTGAATTCTTCATGTTTGTTACACATTCCTGTACTGTTTTACAAAAAGACGTCTACAAATTTTAACTAACTGCCCTGTTTCTTTCCGGACCACCCTAAAAAACAACTTCTGCTTTATTTTGAGAATTAGCCTTTCTTGATGGCTTTTATTTTCCTGTGCAGCCCTAACATGATTTACTGTAATTCAGATTTAACTATTAGTTTGCTGCACCATACACCTGATGCTATGGCAAAAATAAATACCTCTTTCTCTCTCTTTCTCCGCAGGTAATTCATGTCCCTCATCACTTAGGCTATTTGAGTACCCCAAATATTGACAAACAGAAAGAAGATAAATAATGTAACTTCCTCACTTCCAAGTGCAGAGAAGAGGTAATACGATTAGCTTCCCAGCGATCCTAGCAATCGGTCCTCCCTGCATGAAAAGCTGTGACACTGTGCATTGTGTTCCTGGGTGTAAGAATATAACATTTACGGAGGTGAGTTACGGCCAAGAAAGGAGGTTTGTACTTCTAGTGGTATAAGGCACCAAAGGTCATGTTAGAAAAACTGAAAAACTCTGTATTACAAAGTTATAAGGAACCCTCATGTTTCAAGCTGACGGCAGTGAAAAATGAGACTGGGGCAACCGCACAGTTAGTGTGTGATGCAGCCATTGCTCCACAGTCGGTCAGGAAAAGGTTAAGATTTTCTGGAAGTGGCGTCTCCACAGATGGCAGATTCCTCTTTCTGTTCAAATGAGACTGTCAAAAACAAAACAACCTCTTTCCCAGAGAAAGAAAACTAATTTTCCACGAATTCAACCCTTCCTTCTTCCACCATTTCCTCTGCTGTTGGTTCACTGCCAGCTCGCTGCACCCTCAGCCCTCAGCTCCCTCTGCTTCTCCGAAAAGATCGTGTTTGCTGCTTGCTGTTGTTTCCCGGCCCCGGTTACCCTACTCTTGCCGGAGACATTACATCCCCCTTTCCCCTGCTCTCACTCCTGCTTTTCCCTCTTGCCTTTCCAGTTCCTTCCCCGGTTTGCAATGTCATGTGCTGTCGGGGCAAAAGGCACCACCTCTCCCTATAAACCTGACTCATTCACACCTCTGAGCTCACAAAGTTAATTGCCTCAGGGTTTTTTTCATCTTGACAGCATCAAGCTAAGCCCATTCTCCTGATGATTCGGTTTCAGGTCTATGTATTAGCAGCTGGTTTTTTTTCAGATCTTGTTTTTCTGTGACAATCTTCATTACCTTCACCAGGATCTTCTTTAACCTCATCAGACTTCAGGAACTGTTGTTGGTGGCCTTTTTTTTTTTTTCTTCAGCCTTCCTCCAAGGCTTGAAAGGCTTCTCTTACATTCGCCCTATTTATTTATTTTTCCTGTCATGTAAGAAGAATTAACTGTACATCACAACTAGTAGGAGCTCAACCATCAGAGTTAAATGTCTTAACTAACCCCTGGATCCTTCTCTGAATGCCTCTGAACACTCATCCCTGAGAATGTGGATGTACAAATTGGCCATTTTTATGAACTTGAAACTTTCTCAGTAGCAGGCCCATTTCTGCAGTAGGGATTCTAATTCTGTTCATATTCTTCAGCTTTGTGTCGTCAATAACTTATGCCTGCACTTCCAGTCAAAGTTTCATACTTTCACACGAATAGTTATTTTACATTCTAAAGAATTCTATAATTCCATCTGCGCAAGAACATGAATAGCCTTTATTAGGTGAATTTGATGTGGAGAAACACATTCATATGACAAGGCCAAATTTTCTAGGAATTTCCATGAAATTCCTGAATCTCAAACTTTTCTGTACGTCTTGGTCGCACGTGCATGCAGATGGGCACTTAGCTCACATGGACATACACGAATCAGATGGCAAAATGAATCAGAGCTGCACACTGGTGTGGCAAGGCTAGTGGCACGGCTGCCACCATTTTCAAGCAATACAACCTCGTGTAATCGCTTCGCCTTGAATACATACGAAAACTGCAGCAGAGATGAGGTAGAAAATCCCCGGCCTCTGAACAGCCAAACTCTTTGTGCAGCTGGATCCCTCCAGCTCCTGCAAAGGAGACACAGCAGACAGTAATCTACAGAGCCTTTCAACCCACCTGATGTCAGCGCTGTGCTAATCCATTGGATATGCCACTTGCAAGCATTTATTCTGCCTGTAATTCCCATGCACAACACTCACAGGGGCTCCTTTTCTAGTGTCTCTCTCTCTCCAGCTTAGTACAGTCAAATCACAGAGTCAAGGCAACTCTACTACACGAACTGCTCAATGGGTACGCACACAAACCCTTATCATTTGGTTTAGCTCTATGTCGTAGTTGCAGAAATTCAGTAATGATGAGTAACTTGGGAAAGGACGTTTAGAGAGGCTACGTGGGCTTCAGAGGTGAACCAAACAGGAGGACCTCTCCAAAAAGTTGTGCTCACAGTACCGGGGGGACCAGGGCTAGCTTTGCTCTTAGAGCACGTAAGACACTTGTAGAAGAAAGTCACACTTCTGTGAGAAGATCCTGCACAAAACACCTACATCCAGGAAAAGATAAATACTTTCCGTAGAAAAATTGTGAAAGTCTTTTGTGATGAAATATTATTTCTAAGTATACGGTACATGAAAATTATTACTTCATCACCTTTTCCTACTGTCTCTCTATGCTTTTAACTCCGCTTCCACTCCCCTCCTAATTCTCACCCTCCCTAATCAGCACCTCTCCCAAAATCAGTGACCTCTGCCGGTGCTCAACCACCCCGAGTGCTCCATGTACAGAGCCTTGGCTGACTGTTCACTGATGCCGATGATTCACGATGGGAGAGGGCTTCGTGGGCAAAAGGAATGGAAAGCGATCTCTCGTTTTGCTGATCGTAATTCCAATTATGCAAGCAGGATCCACCATCGATTTTCTTCCACCTGTTTTCATGGTAGTAGCCATGAATTTTCACATAGTCTTTGAGTAATCTGTGCTGGCTGGGTAAGTTCTTTCCTTATAAATACTACCTAGAGCTGTTGATACCTGGGCTTTCCCAACTCAATCAAGGGTGAAATCTGGCTTGCTCAGTCTCTGATAAGGAGCAACCTGTTTCTCTAGCATCCAAATGAAGTCAAGCCAGTCAGTTTTTGCATCAGGAAATCCTTACAAAATATGTCTCTAGTAATTCCAAGGGGTTTCTTGGTTGTTAAATCAAACTATGCCACGACAAACTGGCACTTTTAAACAAAATGCAGTCTCATAATTCTTGCATTTCTGTAGATAAATGTTAAATGAGAACAATGTGGCAAAATTTCAGGCAGCTTTCTGGAAAGCAGAAAGGTCAATTAATCCTCAGTGTAGTTTCAACCATGAACAAACACGAACGTTTAAAGATCTCCAGGGTTTGTGGTTCAGCAGAGACTGCTACGCATACAGCAAGGTTACAATATTCTTCATCAGTGTCTGGCGCTCCCCACAGATTTTTCTGTATAAGTCCCACAACTTAGGATTTGAGTTTTATTCACATAATGGGGCTTAGGCTGAATGGCTGAGAAAAGCTTACCAGGATGTCAGGGCATCCTTCTAGCTTCAGCTCCCCATTTCTTCCCTCTTTCTCCACCTCTCCAGCCTCTGATCTCTTTTCTTTTCCCTTCAGAGATCACTGCTGTCAGTCCTATGCCAGAGGCAAGCCACGACCCCCAGCCTGGCATTTCTTCCTACTGCAGACCCAAGGGTGTGCTCCATGGTAGGAATTTGCCTGTTAAACACTGTGTCCAAAGAGATCTGTGACGTGAAAAAGCCTTACTCACTCTTCTGCCATGGTTTCCCATTCTAGGCACCATATTTTCCCAAAAGTCTGACTTTTTCATTTATAGAAAAAATAATGAGGCATTTTGCTCCTTATTATAATTGGATAAACGATTAGTGAGAGATCACCATTTAAAGGAGAAGCCTGTATTGATAGTTCTGATCCTGCATCAACCAGAGGAGCTTTTTTCCCATGACTTTGGTGGGAATCAAATCAGACTCAAAACCACCTGAAAGATGCGTACGGGCAAGTCTGTATTTACTGCTGGCTCTTCTGGAGTGTGGCATATGAAAAAATCAGTCCTGCAGCTCCAGTACCGGAGACCTCAACACCGAGTACGTGATTCAAAGACTTGTGCAGCGAGCGTGACAAGCACAATGACTTACAGAACAAGGCGGCACACCCAGTATCAATGTTTAAAGAGCTGAAACCTGATCTGATCCCTTTGCAGAAGGACAGAGAGGTAAAGGACTATTAATACATATTAGGAGAGGGATGTAAATTTGAGCTGTGAAACAGTCCTTCCGGAATAAAAATGTGAGAGAGGCCACAGCCAAAACCATAGATCTGAGTTTCATATTTCTCTGCTACGGGAAAATAGAACCTCAGATACAACTGCACCTAAATCCAGGGATTAGGACTTTGCACCTGGATCTAATCTTTCCATCCTCACAGGTTTTTCAAAACGATGTTCAAATATGGTCTAACATAAATTCAGAGTCAGGCCCAAAATCTCAATTCAGACTCAACTCTACTGAAAACGAGTTATCTAATTTATGCCATTCAAATCCAAATTTGTCCAAATTCCTAGGAAGTTCAGCCTCAGGTAAACTGACTCTGAAGTTCTATGGTGAAGTTCAGAATCAGATGCCTGAAACATCTGGAGAAATTAGGATACCTAGAGTAAGAGGAAAACACAAGGATTGAAATCAGAAGCAAAACAGTGAGAGGACCAGCTGGCTGCCAAGAGAGGAAAGACACACTGAGAGGGGAAAGGAGACACTGTTGCATAGCTCTATTCACACTTCTATCAGATAGGATGTAGAAAACCAGTTCTCGTGTGGAAGCCTTGGAGATAGGTCAACATGCAATGTGTCTATTCCAATAAATCTTGCTTTTCAGGCAGACTTGCTGGAATGGGAACACTCCCGTCCTAACCAGCGATGCAGCTCTGGGACTAGAGTTGACTTGAACTTCTCTTGGAAGCAATGGCACCTGACTGCTTCCACCTTGTGAGCAGGTACTTTGTATTTTAGATAGCCGACATACTGACATGATGGTGTAGACATGACATGAGTCTGGGGTAACAGGCCCAAGCAGAAGTAACTTAAATCAGTACCAGTGACATCTCTTCAGCTGTTAAAGACCCTCATATTAAAACCAAACTCTTGGTGTAAATGTGGCACTTCCTCTAAACTGAAATGGTAAAATTCTTACTCCAGCCCTGAGAAGGTCATTTCCATAAATGGAGCCACATGTGGAATATTACTGTTGCAGCTTTGCTATTCCTGATAAAGAAGGAAACCACAAATCCTTGCTTGCTCTGTACTACAGAAAGGCAGAAGGAAAAACAAGAGGCAACTCTAAGCGACCACTTGCCGTGCAAGCACAATCTGAGGTGAATGTAAAAGCTGGTAAGAAACAAACCTGAAATAAACTCTCTTTCATCTTAGTGTCAAGGGTAGTGACGTCGCAGAAATTCTGCAAAATTGTCATGCCAAACTCAACGTGATTTTGTGGGGTTTGTGCTCTTCTATTATTTTCACATCTCTGGTTTTGTTATCACGTGCACGTGTGAAAACTGCACATACAGCCCCAGGTGCAGTTGTTGCTGTTCTGTTTTGCAGCCAGCTCCATGCAAAGCGTCGACACACGTGAGCCAAGGACAGGTTCCAGCAAGACCCACACAGAGCAGTGATGGTTGTGTGGCAGAAACACTCAGGGACAAGGGCAGGGCCGTGCGAGGAAAGGGAGCCCAGACTAAGTGCCAGAGATGCCTGCTTGATAGGGTAAAGAGGTTGGAAACTGCAGGCTGGTTCTGAAATTCAGCTAAGGCTTGCATGGGGCTGCAGTGAACAGAAAACTGGACTGAATGGGGTCTCTCAGAAAACAGAGAGGAAATCCTAGCAGTGTTTAAAAACTTCATGAAAAGGAGAAAGCAGGAGCAGGAGCTACAGAAGCAACTGAGATCAAAGATGGAGATTTTTTTTTTACAGTGGAAAAGACAAAAGCTTGCTTGCATTATGGGGCAAAAAATGGCAGAGCAAAAAGAAATGAAAGCAAATGAGAACAGGGAGAGGAGGGTTTCAGCCAGAGATAAGCCTCCAGCAAGGGTATACTCCCTGCCTCTCACCCCACACACCCCTACTACCAGCCATAGGGTGCCCACAGCTTGTGCTGCACAACCATGTTCCCTAGAGAGCAGCTTGACTGCTGCCTGATCATATTCCTCAACTAACCATTCTGGGATGCGCTTTTAGGACCTTTTTGGCTGGCCAGACCTACCTATGTGACATGGCTGCAGTGGGCTGAGGAGCTACAATGACAAATCTGAGCTGACCTCTTGCACCTATGAGCATGGGCACACTTGGACTTTAGGCATGACAGCAGGCCCAGGCCTGCGCTCAAAATACACTAGATTTTTTGAAGCATTTTTGCCCAAAATTGATAGCATAGCCCAGGAAATGAAAGACAGTCTCCAGAGCATTATGCTGGGACCTACAGCGCATTTTTGATTCCATGCCCCAGACATGGTGATTTGTGGATCTATGCATGACTGCTCACATAGTGAACTGCACAGCAACTTGACATTACCCACACAGCAAATTCTGGGAAGTGTCTTCTGAATTAAAACATTAACCAAATTCTTTGACAGGCCTGGAAGAAGTTAAGTTAAGGTGAAGCTTTCTTTTTTTTTTTTTTTTTTCCTTTTTGTGAGACATTCGGCCCTTGGCTCAGACCCAACATTATGTTAAATGTACTTGGTGCTCACTTGGGTATACAAGAGTTTCAGGATGTTGAGCATCTCAGAGGACGGGGGACACAAGTCCAACGATTGACTTTTCTTAGGAAATCATTTCAGGTTACCTTTAAAATTATAGGTCAAATTGCAACAATAAAACAGGTAATAAATTACTATCACAACCAGGGCCCCATATCTCCTCATAAGCAAACATCTGAACGAGACCAAACTACCAGCAGTGCAATAAAACATAAAGGGTGTGGAGTTTGTGTAACATGAACACATAATTTCTGCTTCATGAATCTACTTATAGAAAGAGGAATGAATTTCTGGGAAGTAAGCAAGTTTGTTTAAACAGAAAATAAACTTCAAAGAAAATAATAAAAAAGGGAGGGTAAATGCAGAGATGACTTTGTTTTGAACTCTGTAGAATTGCTCAATAAAAATGTCTGCTATTCAGATTTCATTTTTTGGTTTAAACGTTATAGGTTCTTTTGCTACTCTTGGCAAAATGCTGTCTTATCCTGGAGGCACTTCCGTCATTACTCTTTTCCTTAGGCTCTGACCTTGAGGCTCCACCAGGACACCAGAATTCATCCCCACAGATTAGCCTCCAGGACTGGGGGTTGCTTATAAAGCTTATCGGAGGGAGTGGAGTGATGTTTTTCAGATATGGACACCAAGGTTTTCCTGCAAAAAACAGTACAGGTTAGCTCAAAGCTGGAGAAACCGGGCGTGTTACTACTGTAGAAAAAAACACATAAAATCACATTCTTTGTTATTTCTTTTCAAACTGTAGCATAAATTTCAACTATAAGGAACTACTTCTGATTTTTGACTGAAAATTGCACATTTAGAGCACTGGGGGGGGGGGTAGCTGGCAAGACAGCCGCTGCTTTTTCTCTGCCTCTGATCCCCGTTCCTCTTTTAAAAGACTCTTTGTGATCCTCTTCAGCGAGGCATATCAGACATTTACCAACAAAAAAAAGAGACTTAGAAGTGAAAGATGCGGTTTCTATTTACTCACATGCTGTCTTTGAGAAGGAGAAGGTGAGACTCCCTGGAAGGAGATATGCTTCAGCAATACATACTCATAAGTCCTTATTTTTAAACTGATACGATTTCAATTTTTACCAAACGCCGTAGCCGAACTCTACCCACAATTTCCTTATTCTCCTGAGAGCTGAACCAGCTGACATTTATGGCTTTAACTGTGAGCGTGCTACACGTGATATAACTGAATTCACATATGCACACTGCACACAGTGGCAAGGATTGCCAGAAGAAAAAGCAATTTTTAACAGTTAAATTTCCTATGCCTTTTAGTGGACCTAGCTCCCTTTGGGGACCTACCTGCTTTCCCTGCCTTTGAAGATCCAAACCAATATTAATATTTAACAGCTTTTATAGCAACCCTTATACCAGGCTTTTAATGTTCTTTAAACAGATTAATGAATCAAACATTCTAATACCCAAGAGAGACAAGCGGTATTTGCATACGACAGAACCCAAAGACCTCAAGAAGATAAAAATAAAACCCAAAGCCCACTGGAGCCAAAGGAAAGGCATGGGCTGACACCAGGGATGTCGGGATCATGGTTTCAGCCAGCCGCTGCGCTGAAAGCTGAGCTAAAAAAAAGAAAGTTCCCTATTTCCCCACAGGCCTGTCCTTCCCTTGTGAACATCAAACTCACTTGGAGCATGAAATGTTTCTGGAGACTATGGCATTGTTTTGGTCTGGTTAATATTTCTTTTTATAAAGCTTTTTATCATGCTTTTCAAACAGTGTTAGCACCAAGATGACCTGCCACCTTTCATTTTTAAAGAAGTATGACTGGTCAGATTCCTAGGAATAACTATAAAAGCCAGAGGGCATGTGGTAGCCAAAGATCCTCTACACTTATAACCAAGTACTTCTATAAAACATTGCTTCAAGCAGAGAAAATGTGGCAGATAAGGCGTTGCTGGATGACAGTTACATTTTCCTCAAAGTAGGAAAAACAATGTCGTAGCTCCCAAAGGCCCCATCTCTGTAGGCTTGAAATAGAGAAAAAAAAAAAAAAGGAGAAAGAAAAAAAAAAGTAACTGCTGTTTTCCATTTCTCAAGAACAGCCAGTAATAAAAAGACAATGGATAAGCCTTTCCTGCACTGCATATAATATTTTTGCATTGTCATGAATGTTATGTATACAAAGTATACATGCACACAAATACACAGAGGTGTCAAGAAAAAGAAAGCCATTAATGCAAGCACAGAGCTGAGAAATCAAGCATTTCAAAGGCAGGGCAACACAGCCTTAAAACAAAATGCTCTCCCTGAATTTTACACTCCTGCATTTGTTCTAAGATATGCAACTTGTTATACAAAGAACAGGAGAAATATTGGTGATTCCAACGGCACAAACAACATAAAACCACTTTTTGTACAACTCAGCATAATATACTCTACCAAAAGTAATGTTCGGCCTTTCCAGATCTATAGGCTGGAGAACTTCAGCTCAGCTAGTTTTCTGCAACCTTGTCATACTTGAATTGCCAAGGTCTATTAATTAAACCAACTGGTTAAACTGTCTTTTTGCTCAGCTATCCTTGCACAAAAAATGTGTGGCTTTATGTGAGGAAAAAGTTATTTAATGCATTTGGAATGAAAAATGCAGTAAATGCATTCTCCGCGCTGCAATGGGGCAAACTATGAAATCCAATTAATTTTGGTAAAATTGTGCACGGTTGGGACAAGGATTTAGCAATCTAAACTAAAGATCTCCCTTTAGTACCCAATATTATTACTAACCCACCCAAACACTTATGCACTTATAAATTAGGCAACACACAATCTGAGTACATCCAATTTTTCTTTGTTTTATGTGAAATAAAAGTAATAATAATGAATTAATTAAATCTCTGCAGTGATGTCAAACACTGACATTTCATGAAATGCTTTCCAAATTCACCATTGAACAAAGTGTTACTGTAGGTTAAAATTAAATTAAATGCAATGTTAATTCCTGCTTCGAGGGATTAGAAACAAGAATTTTCACAGCATGGTGGAGGTTATCAGCTGAAACACAGAAGAGAAGTCTGAGGACGCCAGGATCACTGGATTCCTATTAGACCCAAATGTAATTATGAATTAAGTAACGTGGTCCTGGGATATCTCGGACAAAATGTTTCCATTAGAAATGGAATAATATTCACGGCAGTGTGCAAAGCACTGCTGCACCTTCATCTGAAATATTTTGTATACAATTCCGATCACCCATTGTTCAGGAGGGATGAATTCAGGATGCAAAGACAGTGCAGATGACTGGCATGAGCCAAAGAACGGGTAGGCTACCATGCATAAGAATACAATAGCCTCATTTGTTTAACCTCATGAAATGAAGGTCAAATAGGGATACAGCATAAACACCAGAAAGCAAAAATAACTTATTCAGCTACTGGATAATGATGACACTGACAGAAGTCAGAATTATGACATTTTCTCCATAATTTAGATTTTTAAGCAGCAAAGAAATAGAGTTCTGAAACAGACAATAGGAAAAGTGGAAATAGAAACCTAACTGGTTTTACAGAGAAAGTCGATTAACTTGTGAAAGGGACTGTATGATACAATTGTCTGCAAAAGAGAGACACAGACTTGATGATCCTAAAGGTCCTTTTGTATTGTATCATCCTACCTGACAGTTATTACTCCTATAGGGATGGTATACCCCACAGGTTTTCTGGGGTTCAGCCACCCATAGAAGACCAGGCATCACTAATGTTTCGAGGATTGCAAAAGATGACAGGAACCACCACCTCAAAATCACTTTTTAATTTAAATCGAGAGCTGTCAGGCAATGCCTACTCGTGTTTACTTTTTTCCTGAAAACACTGTGGGTTGCTACAGCTACAGATGCACACCCGGGGTAGCCACTGCCGAAAGCACCGTCAAGTTCATAGGCTGTCCCAGCCCATGCTATGGGGTCTTGGCCTCATCCCTGTCCAGGCTCCTCTGCCGAGCGCTGCCCGGTGACGCGTCCCTGCTGCAAACGGCCACGCGTTGAGCACGAGCACTCAGAGAGCTGGAAACCCTGCACAAAACATGCAGTAAACCCAGAGGACTGCATGAGGGACTAGCAAGCGCTCAAGCAGCCAGGATTTGGAAATTTTGGCTCTCAGCAAGAGGACAGTTTGTTAACATGAGCTGCGGATCCTGGAACGTTCCAAGCCTGGCTCTTTGACTTCAGCCTGTTTTCATCAAAGACCAACTTTTCAGATGGATGGAGTGGTCCCACCCAGGGGTTGCTTTCTGGTCCATCCGCAACCTTGTGACCGCGCATGATCTGGAAAACTGCGGCTATTGCATACCGAAAAGAGGCCTTCCCCACCTACAGCCCTCACCTGCCATTCCTCCTGCAATCTCATTAAGCCGTGTTTTGCTTTGCTGACACCAACGCTGCCAAAGAGATCGGTTGGCGAAGGAGACTGTGTTAGTAATGTGCCTGGCATTTCGCCTCCTGGAGTTGAGATCACTTCTGAGCACTGACTCTCTACTGGTCCACTCGGATGAATGGCCCAAAAACTCTCTCCCTCTCTTCAGCTTCCCAATGATGTAGTGTGCTTGCAACTGGGCTATTGCACTGCCCTTGTTCCACAGCAATGATAATATCTATAATTACTATTTTTCATGCCTTGTATCTTCTCTTCCCTAGCCAGCCACCTGAGTTGTTGAAATACTTGGTGAGCCTGTGTCCCCTTTCTGTCCCTAACGCCCCAGGCAGCCCCGCAGCCCATTCATCTTAACTCATGGCAACAACTCTACTTTGCCAGAAGATTTTACTTAAAAGGTTTCTAATTTTGGGATAGAATCTTTCTTTTCCAGGTGTTCCCTCGTGAAACACTCATCCCTCTTGTTCACACAGATCTTTTAGTTTCAGAGATCAGAGATGCAAAGTGTAAACTCCATCTTCTTTGCACAGAGCATAAACGACTCTAAATGTAGCATCCAGGATGGGGTTCATTTCACCTCACCTTAGCCACCTAAAAGTCAGCCACACTCAATCATCGGATATTCCCTCTATAATGACTGGAAAGAGGAAATTTCTTTCGGAAGGAAAACTTCTCTCACGCTGACACATGGGGAGGTCTCACCCTCTGGAGAGGTCTCCCTCCACCAAATGCAGAGCATGTCTGGGACACACAATACTCAGAAAACTAAAGGTAGATGAGACTGATGATTGATGTTTCATGTCTTGACAGTATTTTGTAAACAGAAGCAAATTATTTCTGGCTCTTAAAAGCTAAGTCAAACTTTCTAGCCCATTTCAGAGAAGGTAAACAGAAGCACATAGAGGATATATGACCTGTCAAAAGACAGACTGGCAATCACTGTCAAAGCCACAGGGAGAACACAGGAGACCCTCAATCATAATCCTGTGCTAAGACCATTAAACCATACTTCTTTCAACAAACATCTTTCTACTTGTTTCCAGCAAACATCTCCATAGCAGTTTTACACAGGTTATTAATTGCTTTTAGTGCCTTGCCTTTGAATAGCAATAAAAAGTGGTCACACACAAAGGATTCTCTGGAACTGGGTGGCAGGTTCATGTCTCAACCTCTTTGAGCTGGTTTGAAAAAAGAAGCCAAGTGCAGCATCCAGAGGGTTCCAAGTGATCCTTGCTGCTCTGGATTCAGTAGAATTCTAGTGGAGACACAGCTGCACCAGAAAAGGGTGGTCTTTTTTCCCAAGAAAGACGGGGTATGAGCAAAAGCAATCTTTCCTCCAATCATAACTGTGGAAGGCTTGCGAGCTCCACACACATTTTCTAGCGTAGAGCAGACCTCCGGCCTTCACAGGTACTGTATCATCTCCCATCCATTAAAGTCAGGCCAATGAACCTTACAGTTCATAGGTTATCCAAGTCATTATAAATATATATATATATGTGTGTTTGTATCTGTATTAATATATGTACGTTTACATATTTGGGTGTACCCAGGAGTGTTTGCATGTGCACACACACTATTTTAAAATTTTTAGGAACTAATTCTTGATATTTAAATATTTTGTCTTACTAACAATGTATACAGCTCAGCAAAAATGTGTATGTACCTATAGGGGAACCCTAGAGGGTTTTTTTGCACTTTATCAGAGCACTGAAGAGATCCACAGGACCAGGAAGGGAGAGGTATAAAGCCAGGGTGAATAATTAGTGGTGCAATGTAGTTGTAAAATCGCTGGGTAAATACATACCCGCCGTGTCTCCAGTCCATCGAGCTGCTGAACTCCCCATGGGCTGGGGAGGGCATGCCGTGGAGCAGCTCAGCTCTGTCGCAGAAGAGGCTGCATGGGAGTCCCGAATTCTTACTGCCAGCTTACCAGGAACAGTCGTAAGACAAAGAGAAGGATTTGCTCTTTTTCGAACAGTTCAGTAACTGAGGGCAGAATATAGCGGGTTTGTTTGTAGTGAAGGGAGCCCTATATCCTGCACTCGCTTTGCTGCTGTGCAGAAAGAGAAAACGTAAGAATGCAAAGCAATAGCATTTTAATTTCAGGTTGTAAATGCTATATCCTGCTCTTCACGCCCCATGCTTCACGCCGAGGAAAAGCTGCAGCATGCCAGAAAGGGGATCTTTTCAATGAGCAGAAACTAAATTGAGGAAACTGGAAATCTACATTATTTACTGCAGCTAAACCTTTTTCTTATGGTAAGCAACAGCCCCGGCCAGCAAGCCACAAACCAAAAGACACCTTAGTGGTCCAGGAAGTTCAGAGATCTTTGAGTTAAATATTGAGCAATGCAGGTGCAGGCTGCAGATGGGAGGTTTGGGTGTGAAAGCATGCCAAGTGCATAACAAAACTCGATTGAAGGAAGCCAATTTTAAGATCTCCGCCTGAATTCGTTGCACATAGATGGCAGGAATTCCACAGATACCCGGTCTGAGAAACAAGAGTTTTCAAGGTTCCTCAGTGCGCAAGACACTGGCATAAAAAGGGACTTGCTTTGTTTTGCTTTGCTTTCTCGCAATTAACAGTTATCACTAGGCACGCCCAAGTATATCTTCTGTAAAATATGCAGGGGCAAATAACTTCTTGGTGTAACTCATCTGAAATGAGCAGGGAATTTAGTCTGTATTCACAGAACCAATGCTTTTTTCAAGATTTGTGTCTAATTATTTTATAATTAAGAACTGAAGATTTTGCTGAAAGCAAGGAGGCAGGTCATCTGTATTTGAATTATTTCCACCTTACCTCTTCCACTCATCTTGTGTGCACTTTGTGTTCCCCTATTCACTGGGATATAGGAACCATTTTTAAGATTGAAAGAAATCCTGTTTTGGTGTGTTCCTCTTATCCATCTATAAAGAAACAGGAGCTCTAGTCTGTAAAATTGACAGACGTTCAAGCAATAAATGCAATTATAAAGAAAAACAAATATATTTAAAAAAAAAAAACCAACACCAAATAAATGTTGGTAAGAAGCTATTTGGAAAGAAATCAGCTTAGCCTGAAAAGACTGGGTGCTGATGGGCAGACAGACTTCACCATGCTTTGAAACCTTGAATTCTCACCAGCCCAATTAATAGTCCACCATCTGAGGAGACGAAGGTGTCACAAAGAAAGTACAAATGATCCTTGCTTGGCTACACAGCAACGTTCAAGTAATACCTACTGCAAGTCTTAAAACAGTGGCAACCACCCAAGAGAAATCCACCTTGCATAACACGTTCCACTGAAGGCTCAATAGGCTTTTGGTGAACCTACTGGCTTAGAGTTTCCTTGAACATGATCTTTAAAGAAAAAAATAAAATCTGGACATTTTCTTCTTCATTAGGCTTGCCACCTTCATGATGTATCTCTATTTAACATGAATTTTAAAGTGAGAAAGGTGTAACACCACCTTGCCTTACTAATGCTTGGCTACAGAGCTACATAATAATGACTTGTTTGATTCCTTAAGGTGTTTTCTCCTAGCTTTGTTGAGATGTTTATTAATACAAAAAAGAAGCAAATACCTGGTTCTTACTCTACCATACTATTTCATCTGTAAACTATAGGTGATAATAACATAGGTGACTCTGCTGCATGTAAAGTTTAGTGATGAGCAACCCCACCACAGTAGCTCCTTGGAACTATTGACATAAATACTGGCATTTTGGATCTGGACCACTGTTCATACAGTGCTTTTGATATATAAAGCCCTGTGTGTATGCTAACTACTCTGTTACTGTTGACAGATACTTAAAAGGTCTTATGATTTCTTCTTTATGTCTTACATTTCTTTGCTTAAATCCTAATTCCACCTAACCTTTTCAGTCAGCATTTTAAGTTTATACATTATTATTTATTGTATCTGAAACATTTGCAGTGTATCAGGTAAGGCACAGACTTAAGTCTTTGCAGAATCCAGGATACTTACTAATTCACAAAGACTGAAATTCTCTCTTCTCAAGTATGTCTTTGAAACTGCTCCTAAACATTTACTCCAACTTAAAGATGTAAATGGGATTTATGCGGGAAATGGGCCGTTACTGGCTGTTTACACATGGGTGAATTTTGTCCAGTGGGTGTGTATGTTGATTTTCCATTCTACAATTTCTGATCCTTCCAATTCTTCATTACTACCTGCCAAAATCACTGTTGTTAGTTTTTGGGTTTTGTACACTTGAAGTCAGATTTATGACCTTTCTGGTCAAAATATTCCACATCTGATCCTTTTTCCATTCACCTTTAACTCTCTTCTCCAGCCCTGATCATAACTGCTTAAAAAAGTTCAAATGGATCGGTGACCTTTTTATTAATTACTCGTGTAACTAAAAGCTAGTTTGTTAACAGAGTAAGTCTTGGTTTCTGGAGTACTGTGGAAAAAGTGTATCACTGAGGACTTCTCTAAGTCGATGCTGCCTGTATAAGAAGCTCTAACCTCCAGTGCTTATTTCTGAGAACTTCCACTCCCAAAGGACTGATGTTTATCTTTGCAAGAATTTTCTTTGGGAAGATTTGTGAGTTTAAAGACTTCAGACTTAGTGGCAAATTTTGCAGGAAGTACATGGCCCTTATTGAGAGAAGTATTCATGTGCGTTTTTAATTATATAATTATTTTTCCCAAAGCAATAAAATTCAACTGCTTTTGAATATCAATGTTATTTTACCTCTTATATATTTTTAAAATAATATTTCCTTAAAGCTTGACCCTTAAATTTAAGCAGCTTTTCTATTTTCACTTTACATCTTAAATAACTGACACTTTTAATTATCCTGTTAGAAACCCAGTAAGTAAAAAATCTTTGAGACTTCTGTATTCTGAATTTACACTTCTTACCTGCCATAAGCTCATCTCCCAGAAGAGATGTAATTTTGTGCCAGAATATAACCCTACAATTATAACACATTTCCTTTTCAAAAGTCAAGCATTCACACATGGTAGAACAACAAAAAATGTTGTAAATTGCATTAGAAGCGAGAGCCATTAGAGTTATCCTAGAAATATACATATTTTCTGAACAAATCTGGAAGGCCCACAAGCCCCAAACTCTAAATTTCCCACTATTCATGGAATACATGGCTGACCAGGAGCAGTCTGTCCAGGCCTTTTATTAGAAGCATGCACAATGCATTGTCCTTTCCTGATGCTCTCTGCAAAGGCTCATAAAGAGGAGAGATGGCAACAGGCACCATGGGAACAGGCCAAAGGAGGATTTTGGATACTCTATGCCCCAAAGAGATGACAAAGGAGATTGGATGCCTGCAGAAATAAATACAGCACAAGCCCCTCGAAGTATGATCACAGAATAAGCATGAAGAAATGTGAAACGTGAATGGACACCTTTTTGTGCTCAAGAACGAACACCAAGCATTTACAAGTACTTTAAATCAAGCTTCAGAATTGCCACAGCAGTTTTTTATGATGGTATCTCTAAGTAACTTTCACCAAAAGCAGAATTTCTCCACTGATGTGAACCTGCTTTGGCCATGCTTCACCAGAAGGTTTTCCTGAGGGAGTTCTTTTGAGAGGTGATCACCATAGGAGCAGCTTTGATGTTCATAAGGGATCCAAAGGAGCCTGAAGAAAGCATGCCTTCCGTGTAGGCAGAGGAGAATAAACTTGACTGAAAAGACATCTTCATGTTCTCCTGATCTTGGTCTCCTCAATCCCATGTAATGCAGACATCCCAGGCAGATTCTTCAGCTGGCACGTGAGCAGCAGTGCTCTCCCAGCATCAATAAACTTTGAAGTGCAGCCATTATTAACACTCACATGGCTCTTCACACACCCATCCCTAGTAAAACCCTCTTACCAGGTTTCTGAAAGCATCTCTGGAAAGTGGCCACACGGCTGTTCTCCCCCGTTCCCGGTCCAGGTCAGTTGTCTCCTTTCTGAAGACCTCCTCATCTCTTCTGTCTCTCTTGCATACTGTGAAAGGAGACTATAGGGATGAGGATCTCATCTACGTCTTATATAGATTCATCAGCCCACATTTTGCTGCCTGTGTGACCCAGGAGAGGTAAGATCTCATTCCTGGATAGTTTTCAGCAACTTTTTCCTGTTTTGGGAACTGTTTTATTTCTGTTTAAGTGTTACTATAGATACTGGGATTCCGCCTCACAGAGTTACACAACCAGGCTCTGCAGAGGGGAGGGCAAGGATGCCAGGAGGGACGCAGCATCCTCCGGTGCGGACCCCACGCAGAGGAAAAGTCTTCGGTGCGAGAACGCTGGGAGGGAAAGGGACCCCCGACACCTCTCCCCAGGTGCAGGAGGCTGCCTGCCTGCCTGCCCTCGGACCCACAAGGGACTGAATGCGGCCGAAGCATCTGGGAATGATTGGGTGAAACGAGTCATAGGACAGCCATTAAAAATATTTAAAGGGTAAGAGCAGATTTTGTTCAGACGTCAGCAACACAAACAAGCAGACATTCCACAACTTGGAAACAGGAATGAAGGTACATTGCATTTGTCCAGACTATTCAGGACAGGGATGCACAGAGAAACCAACCCACCTTGGAAGAAGCAAACTCCAGGACCGGAGTGCCAGTGTGGCCACGCACCCAGGCTAACTAGCCCAAAAAGCAGAGCTAGCCAGCCGTGGTGTCAGCGCTGTCTCCGTGCCCGGGGCCTGCGGTGGTGGCTGGCGAAGCACAGTCCAAAAGTCACCAGCTTGCTCACAGCAAACTCTGAGCAAAGTTACCCAACCACGGCGGTATGCTCACGGCCTCAGGCGTTTTTCTGTTACTCAGGAATATTTCTTTATCATATGGTAGGGGAAAAGAAGTTTCTAAACCAACTTGTAAACGCTGAAAGGCATTTGGCTTTTTCACCAGCTCGTTCACAGTTTTGGAAATTACTTAGAAAAAGTGCACTGTCCTCAAAGCCTATCAATTCTCTATTGCTCCACCACATACAACAGAATTCCAGGTGGACACCTGCATGTTAAGAAGAGGAAGACTGGTTCACGGATTTCCCAATGTTCCCCAGATTCCCAGTGTTTTCAAGAAAGCCGGGTTCAGCTCTTGACCCCTTGAAACATCAAAGTCTAAGTCCGTATTTCCAAACTGAGATAGACATTTGAACATTCAACAGAGAATCTACTGATTCCAACACTGCAATTTTCACCCTTCCCTGCTAATACTACCCCTGTTTTCCACGAGTGAAATGATCACGCTTCCCTATTTCACAAAAATGCAGCACAGAGAAATTCCCTCAGCCAGTATGTGATGCTTACTATCAAAGTTTGAAGAAAAAGACAGCTGAAATGGAGATTCCCTGCATCGCAGGCATATAAAACACCCAACTGCTTTTTTATTTAAACTAGCGTCAGTTGTAATCTCGCCTTTCTTGCCAACTACCACGAATGCTCCTTTTACAACCCGTACAGATGCTGCTGCTGCTGCTTCAGTGAAACAAGGAGAGAGAGCAACAAGGCAGCGACACAGGGCACAGTCGTTCAGGACCAGAAGCAAATAAGAATTAATTAACATCACAGCAATACAGGTAGGCAGATCTTGCGAACAGAAGCCCGTTTCACCTTCCCTGGTTTTTGCATCTATCTGCCACCCCAATTTTACACCTCACAGCTCCTCAAATGCTCCTCAGTGATAGTGATACTGGAGGTTTTAACCCACATGCAGTTTTTAAGTAAACTAAGGTCATTTAGATACTCTTCAATGATCCAAATATTCACAAGCTGCATGTGCAGTACTGAACTTGGAACAGTCTCTGACACCATTCTAAATAAGTCTACAGTTAGTCCACTTCAGTTTGTAGTCTTCCCAAATCATGTAAAACAGGTCAGACACGGGTCCATTGCATTTGCACATTTAAAAGACAGGGTTTATGTAAATATAAAAACGGATATTAAATGATCTGGCACTGAGAAGGCAAGTAGGTGGTCACAACTCCAGTGCTTCTAGCGCATAGATATATAGAATAACATGTCAATTCTATTTCCTTTTTCTGTCACCAGCAACAAAATTAAAATAAAATTAAAAAACAAAAAAAAAACAAAAAAAAAAACAAAAAAAAACAAACAAAAAAAAAAAACACAACACAAAAAGCCCAGTTTGCCTTGAGAAATGTCAACAGAGAACTATCTCTAGGATGTACTGACTCCTCCACTTTTTGACATTCTGATTCCTTCAAAACTGTCTCAAGCTGCACATTGAAAAGCTGAGGATTTGAAAAGGACCTGGTCGTTTTTGACAATATAATTCTAACATGAAGGGTTGTAGGTTAAGGAACAGAAATGGTGAGTCTTCCCTTAAAGCTTAGACTGGAAAATGTTTTTCTGGTGCTAGCTTTATCTTATTCATGAAAAATTACGAAGGTGTTTGGCGAAACACACTGTACAAATGCTTTTCCTATTGTATTGAAAAAACTATGAGCACAACTGGAAGACTTGCACATATTGTGAAATCGTTTCTTTGCTTTCACGTCATTTTAGTGTCACTCAATATTTCTTAATGAAATCCTGAACAATAAACTGAGCTGCAGGCAGGATACCTATGTAGTACCCCCCCACACCATGCCTTTGGATGCTCTGAGTGCCACATCCCCTTCTATCCCAGTACCTTTTCTGTTACAATCCCACAGACTTTGCTTGAATTCTAATTACTATTGGAGTATTTCAAAGAAATTCAGGCCACTTTAACCAATCAGTTCACTGTGGTTCTTTGCTCAGAAATGCCAGTGTGACCTTACCATTTGCTGAATCTGTAAATAAGTAATTATTTGGCTTACTTATTAAGGTAACACACCCTAGCTAGGATGAAAAACCAGACCTACAAGATAATCCTCATCTCAAGTTCCTGCTGGCTGTACTGTCTTAAAGTATTCGCCCATACTGTATTAACAAAATTTCATCTACCCTTCATACTGTAGTTAGAAGTGTGAGGCACAGGGGGTCAAAGCAATAGCCATCTAACAGGTGATTTCTCATTAATTTATGAGCTTAGAATCCTGTTCTGCAGATACAAAGATATATTTTCCTTACTATAGAAACTGTATTGCTAAGCATGTAATTAAAACTTTCTGTCAAATCACTTTTCATTAAAATAGGTGGATCAATAATGATATTACTAGGCATCTGCGTAGAAGGCAAACAATTACATTTCATACAAGGGTACTATATTTCACACTATAGCTCATATCACCCAGAACATTAATCTTTTTGTTTATACATTGAAATTCTAAATAATATTGCTTTCCAAAAGTAATTTGGAGGTATCATGAAAACAGTAGTTATGTTAAAAAATTAGACATGCTGATATAAAAAAAAATTTTTGTTTTGAAAGGATGTGAAGCTGTATTTTCCCAAACACTTGTTTTGCTTTTAATACTTAGAATATGCAGTAAAGGAAAAAATAATAAAAATTGATGGTATTCCTGGTAAAACAGCACTTGTTCTCTCTTTTTAACCAACAGATACCATTGTTGCTGGAGTATATAGTACCACACACAAGCATGGAAGATGGTAGCCACTGGCTATTCCTTTATTTTGATGTTAATGTCTGCATTATGGTAATTTTAACTTGCAATTTGTTTCCATTCAGGTTTTCTATTTAACAAGTATAACATTTTATAGGTAGTGGCTGCCATGAACAGCCTGATTTTAAAGCACATAATGATCCTTATCTTCCCCTAAAAGTGGTACTTAATGCAGAATAACAGCATTGGTCAGGTTGGAAGGGACCTTGGGATGTCATTTAGTCCAGTCCCCTGTTTCAAGTAGGTTCAGCTCTGAATTCAGAACAGATTAGTCTGGGCTTTGTCCAGTCAGATCCCAAAAACCTTTTGAAGAGATGTAAGAGCCTCTCTGGGCAACCTGCTCCAAAACTCCATGGCAAAAGCCTGCTTTTTCTTCTTTTGGCTGGACCTCCCCTCTTGCCCTCCATTCCCTCATTTTTATGACCACTGTCTCCCATTCTCACACTGTGCTCCTCAGCTTCAGCTTCACCTTCTCAGGAACCTCCCCATAGGTACTGGGGGGGCTGCTGTTAGGTCCCCCTGAAGCCATTTTTTCTCCAGGCTGTCATAGCCTTTACTGAAATATTTTTTATATATCCTGATATTTTTAATATATGGATACATATTTTTAATATACGGATACATATTTTTAATATACAAAAAATTAGCTAAAGATGGCAGCTAGTCGAAACCAGTCAGATTCTGCAAAATCTCAGACAAAGGAATTAAATTCTATGGTTTGTCTGGTAAGTCATTTCAGGACCTCACAAATCAGTGAAGAAATGTGCTAACTTTTCAGTAGGTATTTAATGACATTAGAGTAACAGAGATACAACATTTTTCAGTCCTACATTAACTTCTCAAATTGTGCTAGTATACATTTTTCATGCAATGCCAGCTTTGCAAGAAAAAAAAAAAATTGTTTCCCCAAATTGCATGCTTTTGGAGGCTGTTTTTGAATATTGAGCATTATGAGTCACTTGTGACTGTGGAAATTCCAGGAACTCAATGGAGTTATGTCAGACCTGAATTGGATTCTTGAATTTCTGACAGTACATCCTAAACTACAGAAGCAAACAAGCTCCCCAAATGTGAAAGGAGGGAAAAAAATGCAAAAATGGGTGTTAGCATCTTCCATGTCCTAAGACAACTCTCTCTCAATAGCCCAAATTAGATCCAAAGGTGTTCCTGCATTCTAGGAGGACACCTAAAAACCTGTGCTCTCTGGATATATGAGACCTCCAAAGGTCAATCTGTGTCCTACTCAAGTTATATAAAGATGAAACAATACATAATAAAACATGACAAAATGGGGAAAGAAATGCTTTAATTTTAAAAAAAAAAAAAACCAGAATAACTTAAAATGTATCTATTTTCCCATCAGTCAAACAAATAAATAATATCTGGAGGTATAGCAGTCTTAACTATAGGCTACTATAGTTAGATAGCTTTAACTATCTCCTGGAAGATCCAAGATCTGCTTCTCTCCTGGGAGTAATCTGGCATTGCATCCATTGAGCTGCCTGACTGAGCAAAGTCAAAGTGACTTTTACATTATATGGACCTTCAACAGATATAAACAGATACATCTAAATTACTTTTTGTACCGCAAAGTCAACTTTCATCTGCTAACAATTCGACTTTCTGCCTAACTGGCGCATAACAAGATTTTTTGAGAATATCAAAGAGCAGAATTACTTCTCCGGACTTCCCATCCATTCAAAACTTCCACAGCGTATTTTGGAAGACAGAGCAAATCTTTATGCAGTGAAAGTCAACATCTACGTAGGCAGACTAGTTTACATTTTATATCCAGTGAGCTGAGCTGAACAGAGTAACTCACTTCTTAGCCACGTGTTTCCCATTGCTTTCTGTTGGGGAGGAACAGTGGACACAGACTAAAAGCAACACAGCTTTGATAACCAAACCACTGACTGCATATATTTTTTGTATGACCAAATCACATCATCTTTCTGTTTCCTGTTCTTCCAGTCCCAGTACGGAGGAAAATATCATTATAGGAATAAAGCTAAAGAACAGTAGTAAGAGACAGAGCACCTACACAGATGGCAAGACCGTGTTCTCAATCATGTCAACATCCACACCTCCTCTTGAGTTCACGTCCACATAGATTTGATAATTTGGTCTCCAGACCCAACAATCTTTACACATACGTATCTGCTACTACTTCCAAAATTGCTGCTATTCTTTCTGCTGTGGAAATCTCAAGTGTCCCTCAGCTACATCTTGGACATCAGTACTTAATATAAGGATCTTTCTACACTTCAAATATTGAAATTCAAGACCCACAGCCTTCAGTAGCAATTACACCTGCAACAAAAACATGCTTGTTCTCAAAAATACCAACAGGTAACAGGAAATTCAACACACACCCACACCCAGCCCCCAGATGTTGTCTCTGTAATTTTGGTTGCTGCAGTGGATGTGAGGGTTGACCCTCGGAGGGCTGGTTTTTTTATTGAAAGCACTCATGTGCAACTCGGTGGTTTTAGCTAGAGAGAACAGCCAGCCATCCTTTCCTTGTGTGAGGCGGTGAACACAAAAGAGCCGTGTGTTGTGGTGTTTGAAATTTGCTTCTGTGCAAAATGAGAATTCATTTCAAGGGGTGAGGAACTACAAGCAATTGCCTTGGTCCTCAGGCCATGGGCAGGGGCAGGCGGGGAGGAACATGGGCCAGATCAGGCAGCAGGACTCTGTCCTCCATCCAGCGCGTGGGTACGAGGAGGGCGGCAGGGAGGGGTTCAGGCGTTTGCCTCTGCCCCAGGCTCCATGAACCTCAACACCAGCCCTGCCCAAACTCCTCCGGTGGTTTCCTCTTGCCCGCCGCACCTGCGCGACAGAGCTGGGGAGCCTGGCTGCTCGCCGCCGCCTTGCCCTTCCTCCCAGCAAACCATAAGGTCCCAATTATGCAAACACGCTGGTTGACTCACTTGGTTGCTCACGTGCCCCAGTGGCTACAAGACGAGAGCCCACCGTTTCAATCTGGTAAGTTTCAATGCAATAAAAGCGTATCTTGTGTTGCACTGTGAGGTTTTTAATACCTGCAGAAGCCTTTCCTGGGGGACCAGTGAGTTGACGCTACCCACACAGCTCCCAGAACGGCACGGAAATCGTCTGCCAAAAGATGGGGCTGAGTCACAGAATTCACGGGAGGGTATGTCTATACGATAGTCACAACTGATGTGACTGCAATACAGTGTAAACATAGCCGGGCAAGCTGTAAATTAGCTAGCCTGGGCACCAGTAGTAGTCTGGCCATTGAGTTCAGGCCAGCCTAACCACGCAAGTATTTACACAGGTTTTTGGGCATGTTTTCCAGTCGGCTACGAGTTCCACACTGCCACAGCTGGATTGCTACCAGCTCCCCAGTCGGATAGTTTAAAACCAGCTCAGGTATGTCTGTGACTGCAGCATAGACATACCTAAGATTCTAAATCATTTAAATTCCTATTTAAACTCCTACTATCTCATCTTCCACACTTCTGAAATCTTGGAATTACAACACTGGCCTGTATCATCACTGTACTGCTGAGATTAAACATTTGGGGTGCAATAAATAAATACCATTTTTAAGTGTGAAATTTATGGTTCTTCCAAGATGTGAACTGTGTTTAACGAAAATAATGAATATTGCTGGCTATGCGACGACCTCGCTCTCATTCATTCCAGAAGCAGTTCAGTGAGTACCAGATGTATGAGGTGACTCTCTGACCTGAAACTCTGCAAAACACAGTAAGTTTATAGACAGATATCCAAATACCTCAAACACGTCTGGGCCTTACCCTGTATCTGTGGACTGAGGGAAAAGTCCACCGATTCCAGTGGACATTTTCCCTGCATAAATACCGCTCACTGACTATATAATAGCACATTTTGTTACACAGAGCACCTCGGAAGAAATGCCAGCTTAACACTTGCATTGCTTGGCACCAGCAAACCACTAGTACTTCACTCCATAACCTGAAGTTGAATTAAGGACTGAAAAGGTACACAAAATTCTCAGCTACTTCTTTTATTTTTAGCTTCTATTTTTAACTAACTTTTTTTTTAAAAGGCTTTTGCCTTTAAAAGCCATAAATTTGTGTACAATTTAAGTCACACTCATCACAGTGGTAATTTAGCTGATTATAGCAAGGGTTCATTTCACCATGGCTGGATTTAGTCTTTTATCAGACACATGAATATTTCATACCTGTTAATTTAACATTTTAATACCGATTTGTTCACGCCAAAGATCCATATGTTGCCCTCCACCCACTCTATGTACCACCTCCTGTCTCTTTATACCAGAAATTTGTATCTGCTGAATGCTTGGGAGTATGGATCCTCAAGGCCCCATCATGCCAAATGCTCCATGTCATGGCAAGGGTTCATGCCACGTGCTACAAACCAAAGGACACCCAAGCAATATTCTTTATTCTTTCAATACCAAGGACCACATACCACTGTTCCTCCTTCTGGTTTGAGAGAGAAGTCATTCAGCACATCAATGTTTGAAATGATGGGGGGATGATGGGCAGAGCAGGGATGGAGGAGGTGTTGTGCTGGAAGATGTTAAGGGCTGCCATCAGCCAGTCCTTTGATCTAGAAACACTTTCAGACCTGGTTAAAACTGCTGGGTCTGCTAAGCAGATGGCAGGGACTCTCTCTGTGTTCCCAGCTTCTCCCTCCTGGTTTTTCAATTCCCATTAAAATCAATGAGATTCTGCTCCCTTCAGAATTTGAACATCCCTACAGATTTTTGGATTGTTAAAGTACGAAAACCAAACACAGGAAGGCAACGAAATGCTGACAGGTGTACAATCTTGCTTGTCACCACAAAAAGATCATTCACAATCCTCCCTCTCCTCTCGTTTGCCAATATAAATCCAAAGTGACTTCACGCAAAGACAGTAACATTACAATGGATTAAAATAGGTTCATCTGAGGCCAGAACTAGATAATAGTTAGCAGGAAACCCCAGTGACTTTACTGGGAGCAGCATACTAGTTACTACCAAATATTTTGGCATTTCTTATGATTTGACATCAAAACAGCTCTGCCTCTGACCTAAAGGTTCTATTAGCTGTGTAACCTCTGCTAGTTCCCAGAATAAAAGAATGCAAAACCAGGACACATGTACTTTACCTTCAGCATGTTCACGCAAGAAAACTACAACAAGTGCCTTTTCACAGCCCTAATGAAATGTTTTGTGTCCGTGTGTATGTTCTAACACAGTAATTCTGTTTATTTTATAGGCTTATAATAAAAAAATGACACTTTATGAGCTACATGATAGTATTTCAACAATACCTTGTTGTGACATGATACAGTGTAATTACTTAGCAGGAGATACTACAATGTATTGTTATGTCATTGAGTCATACCCTTCAGGGCTTCAGACTGGTGTCTTAGTTTGCTTTTTAAAGCCATACAGACCAGCACGTTAAGTCTGGGGATGCACTAAAACATCCTCGAAATAAAGACATGGCCTGAACATGCGCCTGCACACAGCAGCATGTTTGAGAACACTTCCCACACCTTTCCCCTTTCCCATTTGTTTTGATTTTACAGCATTATTGACTGGGTGAACAACAATCAAAGAGAACAGAAATTTCAAGCCAAACATGCAAAAAACCAGCAGGTTACATTAGGGTCCTATTGAGGCAGTTAAATACACAGCTCCTACGGAGCTGGAGACGCTTAGCACCTACCACTGACTTTACCCACAAGATGAAGCACATAATGGGAGCCTGCAGGGTGACCTCCCCATCCACAAGAAGCATCGCTGGCTTTCTATCTGTCCACACAGTTTGTGCTGCAGCACAGGGCCTTGCTGAGCACAGCATTCGCCTCTTCCTTGGGGTCATTTTTAGGTATATCAATCCCTGGAGGCGTTCAGGGCCATGACGGATGGGTCTTTGAGCAACCTGGTCTAGTGGGAGGTATAGCTCTCTACAACTATCTGAAAGGAGGGTGTAGGCAGGTGGGGGTCGGTCTCTTCTCTCAAGTAACAGACGATAGGACAAGAGGAAACAGCCTCAAGTTGTGCCAGGGGAGGTTTAGATTGGATATTAGGAAAAATTTCTTCACAGAAAGGTTTATCAAACATTGGACCAGGCTGCCCAGGGAAGTGATGGAATCGCCATCCCTGGAAGTATTTAAAAGACAGGTAGACATGGTGCTGAGGGAGATGGTTTAGTGGTGGTTTTGTCAGTGTTAGGTTGATGGTTGGACTCGATGATCTGAAAGGTCCCTTCCAACCTGGACGATTCTATGATTCTGTGTCCCTGCCCATGGCAGGGGGGTTGGAACTAGATGATCCTTAAGGTCCCTTCCAACCCAAACCATTCTATGATTCTATCAATCAGGAAAGGACATGAATTTACACGACACACTGTTAACAACTGCAAGCACGATACAGTGAAGTAGTGGCAGCGCCTTTCCCTGACCGATGGAGCTGAGACAGCAGGACAGGATGTATTTTTTTCTTTAAAAAGCATTGCTTTGAGTTAAGTCCCTGCTCCTGCCCCTCCAGCTTCGAGAAGCGCGCAGGCAGGGGGAGGACCGGGACACACACCCCCGCCCCGGGCCGGTGCGGGGCAGGGGGAGCCGAGGGGAGCTGGCAGCGCCTGTCCCCGCCTGCCCCTTCCCCCCCGGCGCGGAGCCGAGGCACGCCGGGACGATGTCAGCCATAAAACCACCACCCCGGCCGGGGCCTCAGGCAGCCAGCAGTCCCGGCGGCCGGGGAGGGCCAACTGCCAAGCCGGGGCGGAGGCGGGCCGACACCTCTCGCCCCACGCCCGCCGCGCTCCGGCCCGCACCGCCGGGCCTCGCCTCGCCTCGGCCCGCCCGGCCTCGCCTCCTCCCCGGCGCGACGGGGCGCGGCGCGGGCAGCCCCGCGGCGGCAGGGCCAGGGAGAAGGGGGTGAGGAGCGGGGGGGGGGAGGTGGATCGCCGCCCGGCTCCGCGCCGCCCCGCTGCCTTTCCCAGCCCCCGCCGGCGAAGCCATCGCCCCAGAGCCAGCACCTCCCTTCCTTCCCCCCCGGGCGCTGGGTGTTGCTGTTGTTTTGCCGCCGCGGGTCGGCCGGGGTGGGCGCGGAGGGAGGGCAAGGGGGTGCGCGGCGGGGCCGGGTGCCAGGCGCACGCCTCTGCCTGACACACGGGCGGGGAAGGAGGAGCTGGACGGGCAGGTTTGTCAGCGGGGCGGCCCCGCTCCCCTCCCTTCCCTTCCCCTCCCCGGGCTGCCGGGGATAATGAGTGTCTGTGCGAGTCCGTCTGCCCCCGGGAGGCAGGGCGGGCGGCGGGGAGTCGCTGCGTGCCCGCCCGCCTGTTTGTGCGCGGTGACTCGCCCCGGCCCCCTCGGCAGAGCCTCCACCCCGCGGGCGGGGAGGACGGGGGGGGGAACCGCCCGGCCCGCCCGAGCCGCGCTCCCCGCCGTGTGACCCTCCCACCGCCACTCACCCCGCCGGCCCGGGGAGCCGGGCAGGGCCGAGCGGCGCCGGCGTCATGTGACAGCGCGGCCCGGTGCCAGCAGCCCGGGGGGGAAGGCGAGCGGGCGGAGGGCGGGAGGCAGGGCGGCGGGCAGGGCGGGCAGCTCCTCCTCGCACACAGTACCCGCAGCCGCGGCGGAGGCGCCTCAGCCGCGGGACACGCCGGCCTCCCGCCTCGGTGCCGCCCGAGTTCCGCCCCCCCTCCTCCTCCTCCTCCGCCACCTAGCGCGACCCCCGGCGCTGCGGGAGCCGACGAAACCTCGGCGCCCTCCGCACCGCCCGCCGAGCGTAAGTGTGAGGGCGGCACGGGGGGGGGAGGGGGGGGGCCGTGGGATGGCTGCGGGGTGGAGGTGCCGGAGGAGGAAAGTTTCCAGGCACTGCGAGCGACGGGACGCCACCGGCAACCGGGAGAGCGGGAGCCGCAGCCGGGGCGGCGGCGGGGCCGGGGGGTCTCCGTCGAGGGCGGAGGGAGGAGGACTCGCCTCAGGGGCTCACCCCGCCGCGGCTGTGAAACTTCCTGCGCGGTGAGGCGGCGGGAGCGGAGCGGGGCTGTGAGGTGAGGGGGGCTGCCGCCGTCCGTCGCGCCCGCCCGAGCGGGCAAGCGCACCTGTGTGGCCGCCGGCGCCGCTCCTCCGGGCCGGGGCCGCCTCCCCCGCCGGCTGCGCTGCCTGGCGCCGGGGAGCGGAGGTGGGGGGGGGAGCGGGGGGAGCCTGGGGCCTCCCGGCCGCCTGCCCCCGGCGGGAGGGCCTGCGGGCAGCCCGCCCCTCAGCCCCCGGCCGCCCGGCGGGGCGTGACAGGCTCGGCTTCGGCGGGGGAGCGAAGTGTCACCGGATCCCGGGCGACAGCGAGGGGAAGGGGACAGCGGGTTCCCTGAGGGCGGTGGGGGTAGCGCCGGGGCCGGAGGTCACCTCTCGGCGGTGTCCCCGCTTTAACTCCCGGAGAAGTCAGGGATGAGGCCGGCTCCCAAAAATCCATCCCTCGTGTTGCCATCAGACCGCTCAGCCCGGAGGTAGGCGAAGTTAAAACGCCTGGGACAGCACCTCGGTTACGCGTGGAGTTAGAAACTGCCACCGTAATTAGCTTCCCTTTTCTGGATGCCTGCTTGTTGGGTTGTTTTTTGGGTTTGTTTGGTTTGTTTTTTTAAGCCGAAATGGGAATAGGAGTTAGTTGCTTTGGACGTTTGTCAGGTGAGTGCCTGGCACAAAGGAAGGAAAGGAAAAAAGGAAGGTTCATCAACAGGATCCCGCGCTGGGAGATCACAGCACCTCGCCGGAGGCTGGGAGAAATAGGTCTTCTCTTTCAGAATAGCTCTGGTGGTCATTCCAGAGTTACATGAAAAAGAAAAAAATAAATTAAAGTTGCTTTGTATACTCCCCCGGTGATTTGGGTAGCGTACCTGCACTGCCTCCGGTGTGTTATTTGCTTCCTCACCTTTGAAAATTCAGGAAGTGTCACTATTTGCGGAGCTGAACTCTGAAGGTTTTATTGTTGAGTAAAGCTGAATTTGGGTGGCTGATAGGAGAGCTCAGAAGTCTTGGCTTTATTTACACTAACATCCATAAATGTTCATTACCTGTATTGAAAACAAAGGATTACACGGCTGCTCACTAGTGACTTTTCCATAGAATACTTTTAAGATACACTGTCTTGATAATCGCATGGGGAGCTATTTCTTGTGTGAGAGGAATTACATCTGGATTCGATAATCCTGCCCGACCCAGAAGAAATTTATTTCAAACTAAATTTCCCTTTGTATTTTTAAGAATATTTTGTCTAGTATCAAAATACAAAAAACGTGAAAATGACTTGAGTGGCCTTTCTTATTTTTTCCCAAGCAGGCGATCACTTCCCCCCCCCAGCCCCGCACAGCCCTGTTATAGCTATGCTATGGACCGCAAGGGAGACTGGGGGTAAGGTCAGGAGGAAAAAAAAAAAGATACTAAATGGTCTCTCCCTTCCCTGAGAAACCATGCAAAATTTCCTCTAAGTAGCAGAGCCACGGGAGAGCCCTTAGGTACTGTGAGGATTTGACCTAGGCAACACCTGTTTAGCCAAAAGCAAAAGTCTTCAGATAAATAATGATGTAAATGCGAATGAGATTAGTCGAAGGCTCAGAGATAATAGAGGTGGGAGTTGTACAACCACCAAATTACTTACATTTCCAGATATTCAGTATGAGGAAAGTAAGGAACTGATACCATCGGTATAAAACCTACACCCACAGGTTGCTGTGTAGATGCTGTAGCAGCCAGTTGTCACCTCATGCGTGTTGTTAAACTCCAGCCGTGAAACCCCACAGTAATTATTAGTGTTACTGTGGCACTTGTCCACATAATTTGCAGTAGCACATTCTCACATTGGATGATACTAGATGTCCCACCCACAGTATATAAATAACTGATGCAAAGTATGTAAGAGAAGAGACAGTATTCAAAACCGTGGCTTTGAAGGAAAACAAATGTTGAAGTTATTCTATTGCATGACATTGAGGCAAGCTAGTGCCTTTCCTCTGCCTCGTGTCGTCAGCTTATTTCATTTATTCAGCTGTATATTTGGGTGCTTCAAAAATAGAAGTACTATATCCACAGAAAATCGGGTCCTGAGATGAAGCCTGAGTGCACGTGAAACAGGGATGTAGAAGGCTAAGCGTGCGATGGCCTAGAAAAATGTACTTGGGTGCACTGAGTGATGTCGGTCCTCAGCTGTTGAGCAGTACTGACCAAGAGTGAGATGCTGTCCGGGACAAACCCCTTGGTTTGCGCATCACGCCTGCAATGGCCTCATCCCCCTGGCTCTACAAAGAAGGTGGTTACTGGCAGGCTGGGCGCTGCCTCTTTGATGCCATGAAGCTGTAGCTCTGTTTCGCTCCTGGCACTCTGTAAATACAGTAATAAACCAACTAGTCCCAGGGAAGGTTTCAGCTAGTTGTCATGACCTGTGGTGTCTAAAAATCTCTCGCTCCCTGATGTTGAGGGAGCCTGTTTGTAAATAGGGCAGGTCCCCTGCATTAGGACAGTGTTTTTATTCACACCCAGTGAACAAACACCTCCACCCACTGTTGTTGTTTTAAAAGACTCCAGCTGCTCATGAATATAGGGTCAGGGAGGGCCGCCTAAATGTTTCTCTGTGCTTTCTCCCCAGCGCAGCCAGCAGAGCTGTTTCCTGTTCTTTGTTTCAAGGCTGGGGTTTGCGTCACACATTCCAAGTGGCATATGTGGTGCTCTTTCCTGTTTCAGGCTGTTTTCTGGCGGATCAGTAGCCTCGTCCAGGCCCCTTGTCACTGCCCCTCAACTCCCAATCTCCACCCAATGAGTTATCGTGTCTCTACACACTCGCGATTGCTTAAGATGCCTGTCTTATGTCATCATGAGGTTTCCAAGTTAACCTTTAACGCACGCCCTCGACTCCACAATGTAGTTTTGGGGGTGAGCTGGAGAGCTTCCCTTCCTTCACTGAAAACTTGTGCTCCAGTCCCCAGAAAGTTGTGAGCCAGTTTTCTGCTCTTGCTTGCTCAGCAGCTGACCTGGAATAGCTCCATTAAAGTCACGGAGATACACTGGTGTAAAAAAGAGCGCGAGAAGAGGATCCACATCTGTAGGTTCACACTTGTAAGAGGGTTTTGGCTTCTGCCCTTACCCAACCTGAATGGCCCACCGTAAGCATTTTGTATTTCCAGATCTCAAAAGGAATAGGTATTTTCTCCTTATACAAACTAGAAGATTCACTGTCTTCCAAATGTATTACAGAAAATGAGGCACTGCTGGCTAATTTTGCTTTGGAATAAATAGGTATGGCTGTCCTACAGTTTGCATTTTTGAAGGCATAAAAATAAATTTTTTACTCTCGTTTTTATATTTATCTTTTCCCCCCACCCTGTTGCAGGCAGACATAGAGAAACATTGAGAGGAAATTCAGAGAGAGAACATAAATCTTTCTGTTGCTTTGGATCTGACAGAAGAAGAGCTAGAGGACCCAAGCCAAAGCTCATTGAAATCAAGAGAAAGACTTGCATTAACTTCAATGGGCTTTGAATCAGTCCCTGGATGAAAATGCAAGATGGAGTGTTTATTCTTCTCTGTCACTTATGGGCCGGAATATGCATAGTTCCTGTACACACAGAAATACTTCCACCCTTTCATTTTACCCCTTTTTTTATTTCACTCATTTTTAAGTAATCTTCGCGTTCCTGACGTTGCTCTTTTGGATGCTGAAAGTTAGCTGTTTGTGATCATTGCAGGTATCTTTTAAGAAGTATCTGAAATACATGGTGTAAACTTCCTCTTTCAGGGCTAATTGTATGTGAAAAATAATTTTTACTGAATTATGTGCACATCCTTACATCAGCTTGTTTTTTGTCTGTTCAGAAATCCAGAGAACAAGAAGTATTTGGCCACACAGTTTTGGTAAGTTGTTTCTTGATTATTTTCATTTGTTACTCTCAGTTGTTTTTGCTTAGTTGTTTTCCTGTTCCTTTTAGAATATCATGGATGAGTTTATCCATTAGAACCCGATCAAAAATCTTAATTCTGGTACTGTTAATTTGCACAGGATTTCAAACGTATTTGATCTTTTTTCCCATGACAGAGGAAAAGTGTTGCATTTAACTGCATTTAATATTGGAAACTGTTGTATAATAAATGCAGTCAGTTTTGTGGTTCACACCTTTTTGTAGCCAGAAGTTCTACAAAATCAGGGATGAGATTAAAATTATAATGGTTTTGTAAACCAACTTTTTAATATTAATTAACACCGCTAACAGGAGGTCTTTTAGAGTTCTTTTATGCTGTCAGCATTGAAGCTTTGTGTTTTCATTCCAAGGCTAGTTGCTTCCAATCCAGAATATGAAGTTTGGCAGAGCTGGTTTTAGGAGAGATTTAACCCTTCCCTGTTAAGCATTCACTTGATGCCGAGGCTTCTTTTGAGGGTTTTGTAGCCGTAGTTGGTATCTCCCAGGGGAAGGAAGTGTAAGTGTAGATCAAACAACTGGAAAGATAAAGTTCTAACAGGTTTTTAATAGTAAACTAAGTCAGAATGGAAAAAAAAAAAACACACAACAAACTCATGGTCTGCCTATCATTCAGTCAGCATGTGTTACCAACAAACTAACTTGATCCATGAAGGATGACAGACTTTTAAAGAGTCTAAGCTCCTTTGATCACTGTTTCATTTGTACCCACTACACTATCCATCTCTTCTCCCTGTTTGGTTTTTTTTTTCCACTTCCGTAGGTACATAGAAGTTCATCGACATTTGCCCTGTATTCAAATCCTCATTCAAATTAATCGTTTAGGCTATTATTCATAAATCTACACTTCTTTTCTTCAGGATTAGATTTTTTTTTTCTTCTTCCCCATACTATCAAAAATGTTGAATCTCTGCTTCGTATGTTTCATGAAATAGCAGAACCCTTTACCTAAGAGAACGGTGTTTTCTGTCATTCTTCCCTCATAATAAAAAGATAGAATTTCTATTTCTCCTTTTAAATTATCTTCAAAATTAACCTCTTAAGAAAAACACAACAAAAAAACAAAAGTTCAGTTTGGAAGGGAAAGATTATCATACCATTCCACATACTTCACTTGTTTTCAAAAGTCTGATCTTTTATCCTTACTAGACTGTTTCTCCTTCTAAGAACTAGCTTGAGACAGGAAACCAGACAGCAGTCTGCCCTGATAAGGGAGAATATTGTCTAATGGAGGTGCCTCAAGAGCTTTTCTTTCTCTCCCTCTTAGGTTCAGTAAATGTAGAACTGGAGGTTGAATGGGGTTTAGATGGGCTCCATTTTTCCTTCGTAAAGAATGTATTTTCTTAATGAGCACTGCAAGAACTTTTCTGCCCAAAACTTTTACCTGCAAGAAAGCCATTTCCAGGCATGTGGCTTCAAAGAGCCTGTAACAGTATTATCGTAAATTTAATGGAAATACTGATTAGTCTGTTACACAGCTGATAAGTGATTATGTCAAAACGGTTCTGGGTCAAACGAAGTGACATCAGCAAAGTTAGGATGCACAAGTTGTGCAAAAAACCAGATTTTTCAGCCTGCTTGCAGTTCTGACGGAAGATAAAAGATTTTTCAAGTCAGTAAAAAGACAAAATAGTCTGAAATACTAAATAACAGAATCCTACGGAAATACTCGTTTTCTTTGTGCCTGTCAAATAAAACTTCCCGCAGAAAATTTTTGCCCAGATACCGTTTTCTTTTTACATGATATCCTAACATTTTCAACAGTTATTGTTGTTTCCTAGTGGAAATGCAGTGAATAAACAAACGCAGAAGGCTGCTGATCAGTGAACCGTTTTCTTGGTATAGGAGTTCTTCACAGATTTTTTCCCCCCGTGCTGTTCTTCATGGGCTGGCTGCTCTGGTCCATTCCCCCAGCACCGTGTCTGGGTCCCCTGCTCTTGCTTTGCCTGAGCCCGACGGCTGTGCTGAGCTGCAGAGTTTCTTTGCCTGCTGCTATTTTGGGGCCCAGTGCAGTTAGGCGCTTGCTTTACTTCCCATTAAAGTCAATGGAACTTTACCAACACTTTTTTTGCTGACTCAGGTCTTGATGAGCAACTGGTACAGTAAGTGTAAACACATCTCATTACTAGCCCTGGAACACTCTTTGTTTTCTAGCCTATCCAGGGAATCCTGGTCTCAGAAACTGGTTTTTCTCTGTCAAGCTCTGTTTCAAGGTTTCACTGAAGAAGACTTCTCACCCAGGTTCAGAAAACCTCCCCACCCTTTGGATTTCATCAGTGGAGAGTCTTCTGATATTATCACTTCTCCTTAGTATCAGGGGAAGTTTGACTTAAGGCTCACAGAAGTAATAGTTTCACAGCAACAGCCCAAGTCCCAAACACCAGTTGTCCCAAATTGGAATGAAGAACTTTGGCTGCATGACTTAACGTTGGCTGCTAGATACCACCAGCACTGCAAGAGCAGCCATGTCTTTGCAGAGGGCACTCTTGCAGTGCTAATTTAGCAGGTATCATTACATTATTCTGTAATTATACCAACAATAACAATCATACCTTGAAGCTTCCAGACAAAGCCTCACTGTACCTCGGGGCAGCATTCCTTGCTTCCCCCAGGCACAAAGATTGAGAAAGCAAACCCCTCGCCTGCTTCCATGCAGGGTGAAGAGCGGGAGAATTCATGGTCACCACCCCCCTGTCGGCAACAAGTCAGGCCACTGTCTGCTCTTCCTGGTATTTAATGAGAGCAAAGGCTGTATGCTAGAGGGAGGCTTTGTTGTCATTGGATGTGCGGAGTCAAAACTGGCTCTCCACCCCACCCTTTCCTTTTTCCTTTCACAGCAGGTCTGCAAAGTTGGTGGACCTCGAAGGTAGATGCACAGAGCTGCCAGGAGGAGCTGCAATGCGGCTGCTCTCCTCCAGCTGCTCTGCAGTGCAGATGTGCAGTCTGGGCGTATTCTTTAACCGCTTTGCTCGTTTCATCAGGCTAAATAATCTGTACAAGTCCTTGTTGTCAGAATACAAGTTAAGTACCTTTAAGCTTTCATTTACTCTTCATTATGTCTCTGAAACAGTAAACCGTACCTGTCAGGAAGTTAATATCAAGAAATCTTCAATCCTGACAAGGCGATGAGCTCTCCTGATGATGAACTTCCCTTCTGGAAGGGATACTTCACTGCATCTTGGATCATAAGGGCAGAGTTTGTGTTTTTTCTGGCTTTCTGTCTTCACTGGACTTCAGATAGGAAAATACCGAGGGACTTCGCCTGGACTTTACCTTGCACCTGCCCTTATTTGCATACAAAACCCCATTGCTTCATTTGTCTTTCTGAAGTACAGGGTGTGAGCAGAATCTTATCAAAAGCCGTGTCCTGTTTGGACAAGTTGGACTGACTTGGCAGAGATCCACAGGGTGGAGTGAATGGGAGGAGGCGAGAAAGTAAAACCGGGTGGCTTGTTAGCAGAAAAAGAGAGGGAGAGAGAAAAAGAGAAAAAAAAAAAAAAAAAGAGGGTGGAATGTTTGCCTACCGGATGGTAGTTAATTATTTAGTTTCAGATTACATGCATGTTAAATTCTTTTAACCCACATGAAAAAAACCCTTTAATGCAAAATAGTTTATCTAGTAACGTGAAAGACAAAGGCCCTTACTTTTTAATAGGCTTAATATGAATCTATTGTTGTCTTCTCACTCTTTTTTCTAGTGTACCTCAGGAATGAGAGGCGGTATTTTGATTTTCCAGAAATTAGTTGTATTTACTAAACAATTTGTGGGCTTTCAAACAAGTACGTTATGAAGTCAGTGTGTAAAGTAGAACCCAACTGTTTTTTCATTCCTCTGTAATAGAAACAGATTAGGCTTTTTACCTTCCCTATTGCCCCCTTCTCAAATGTTTAGGAGAGAGAGTTTTTGAGTTAGTAGGCATGATTTTGCTAATAGACCAGGAAAAAATACTGACTTCTTACTGGAAGTAGCGTGCTTTATTTGTGTGTGAGTGTGCGTGCATTTATTTTATTTGTGAGTGTGGCCCAAGCAATCGATTTGGAGCATTTATTTAAATACAAAGAGAATTGGTTTTTGAGTTTGTTTGCAGTCTTGGCAAAGTGTTCTTCTGCTGAATTTTAAATGCCAGACCCAAAGCTGGTTTATATTGGCTCTGTAGCAGCTCTACCCATTTCCACCAAATGAGAATCTGACCCTCTGGTCTGGACTGACAGGACCAACCGTTACGTGTTAATTAATTTTCTTGAAAATTGGTTTCCAGTCGCTATCAAATGGGGAAAAGAAACCTGCTGCTCAAGAGTCTCAAGTGATAAGTGCTCAATTTCTGTACTATGATGCGACAATAAAAGTAACGTTTTTCTCTGCTGTTCTTAGATGACTGCGCCTGATAAAGACTGGGAATTACTTTTCACTTTTATTCAGAGCATTGCACTTTTTGTTGGCTACGTGAGTCTAATTCCTGCACAGTAATTGAGAGCCTTCTCAGGAAACACTCAAATGTAGCATGACACGTGAAATGGGTATCGAGTGTCTTTCACACACTTTCTTGAGGTAAAAGGTGAAAAGGAGTAAATCGTAAACGGAAGAAATTCCTCCTTTCAAACAAGAAAAGTGACAAAAAGAGTAGCCTCGGAGTGCGACTGCTTCCGTAGAACAAACTCTCTCCTCTCTCTCTCCCCCTTCCTACCCCCTTGCTCTCTTTCTTTCTTCTCTTTCTCCCTTCTGTTTGTCTCTTCTCTTTCCTTCTTTCTTTTCCTTCCTGCCAGCCTGCCTGCCTTGGTGTGTCACTTTATCTATGCACATATAAACTAAAATTTAATGCATAAATACGTGGATATATTTCCGGGAAGACGGTCTTCTGAAACATTAATTCTAGCTATGTGAAGTGTTAAAAACCTGAAAAAGATAATAATTCAAAGAAAAATAGTATAGTTAATAACCTCTTCACAGGCATACCTAAAGTATTTACAAAATTATTACAACTTTCAGCAGATAGTGCCATCTTACACAATTGCTTCTAAAATAAAACTACTTGTTAAGTTTAAACTGGAAATTGCATTGAGCTGCTCTGTTTCACTTTTTTTTTGCAATTTGGTTTTTTCAGGCCTTTGACTTCCGTAAGGAGAATTAGAATTATGAAGATACTTTAATTTACTTTTGATACTTGTTTGTTTCAATTATTCAAAATCTACACAGTTTTAATAGATTTACATAAGTCTTTAAACTTTATTCATATACCTGAATAATTAATGATAGACTTCTAAAACTCATTCTATCTTTCTCTGGCAGCTCTTAACAAATTTTTATCTATTAACACACCTGATAGTTAATTGCAAGATTGTTCATTAGTGTAGGCTTATTAGAACTGTTTTAATGTGAGCAGGTACATCTTAAAAATTTCATTTAAAGTTCTTGGAGAATTTTCCAGCCCCAACTACAAATCTGTTGTTGAGCCTTTAGCCTACTTCCGCAGGGTGAAATTCTCTGGATGGTGTAGTCTGGCTGTATTCCTTTCTTTCCAGTGCCATCTACTGGTCGAAATTGAATTTGTGTAGTTGTTTTTGGCTTGTTTTTTTTTTTTTGTCCTGGCATCTTAATAGAGGTCATGCCCCTTTCAGGCAGGGCTGTGCACTGTACAGTGTATGGTCAGAACTTCCTCCTTTAACGTCAGTCGTGTAATGTATAACCTGAAGTGATTTATCAAAGCTTGCCAACATCTAAATGTCATGGAGAACAACTTCCCTTTGCTTCTCTTGGTTTTTACCCTGTACCTTTATGGCTTACCCCAGAAGAGATAGCTCCTCCTTTCCTTCACAGCATCTTTCCAGGTTGACTATGGCAAATGTGTAGTATGGGAGTTAAGTTATGACATGCTTTATGCTAAGTACTTTTATTTCAGGCAGTTTGTGATAAGTCAGATGTGAGGTTGAACACTCTGTAGAAAGAACAACTGAAGCTGCACAGAATACAACCAGATTTTTTTGAAGAGCTTTTCTTTTGCACAGTTAGCGCAAATTGTTGTTGAATTGTCACTAAATCTATTATCTCAGGGAAATAGCTGATATATTTTTTATGTTAAGTCATTACAGCGTGTTGAATCTACCTGTCAGTTAGTCCTGGATTTTAATCTTTCTTTAGCATTGATTTCAATATCAGTGTACGTGGGTGTTTCAACTTTTCTATCAGGACAAGAAATAACCTCTCCAGAATCAGTTCACTGTATTATCAGCTAAACAAGATTATTCTGAAGTTATAATGCTGATGAGAAATACATAGTCTAAACCGTGATGTGTTCACACACTAATGACAGCTAATGAAAGTGACAACTCTGTGATCTTGGTATGCTGACATGCACAATAAAAATTCAAATTAACTTTCATTAAAGTGAGCAGATGTCCCTTTGCTTCAATAGCAATAGGGAAAGAATAAACTTTCAATAACTGAAATATTTAAATGAAACTCAGTCAAATATTTAAGAGCTGTGTTAGAGATGGATAAATATTCACATTAATCTGACAAAATAGTAAGTTCTTTAGAGTTCTGAAAGTTGATCAGAGGGTTTTCTGCAGCTTTCTAACACCTTGTCTTTCCCTTGCAGGCCAGAACATCAGAGGCATCAGAACAGGTGAATAAAAAAGATGCTAATGTTTGACCCAGTCCCCATCAAGCAAGAAGCCATGGAGCCTGTTTCAGTGGTAAGACTTTTAAAATATTTTAGCTTTTGTGATGACTCTATAGTTTTTCCATGTTTAAATTCTTACCAAGTTTTCTCTAAACTTCGGACTAGCCTAGGGAAGGCTGTGAAGTTGGGTTTTAGGGCAATCAAATTTACATTCTAGGAAAACTTTTTCTGTAGTATGTGAATTTATTGGCCCTAAATGACCTACCCCCTTGCCTCCGCTGGTGCTCCCATTCCCAGAGCAGAAGAGGGAACATCCAAGTACTCCCCAGCCACTATGGTGCAAATATGATCCCTGAAGCTCAGGCTGCTGATGGAGGTGGGTTGAAATTAGGTTGCCAGACTTCACAGTGAAGTGGCGAGGGCCTGTGGTTTCAGTGTTTCTGAACCTTTGAACTAAGCAAACAGCCGCTCACCATCCCCTTTTCTGTTTCTGTCATGGTCTTGAAAACCTGTGCCTGGGGCTAACTCTGCGCTCTAAGCAGCAAAAAAAGGAGGGGCTTTTTTGCTGGGTAAGCCGGGTGCATGACCTTACCATGTGAACAGATGACAACCAGGGCAGTGGAGGAGGAATGGGGAAAAAAGGGGAAGGGGAGACTTTTTTTTTTTTTTTTTTCTGATTGGCTTAGTTTTCCATCAGCTTGGTGTATAGGGTCGTCTCAGAGAAGAGTCTGTTCAGCAAGAGCAGCAGGCACGTATAGCTGGGAGGGGGACAATGGGAATTGTGATGATTTAGGCTGCCAGGGACGTATGGCCTTAGGAAGCGGTTTCACGTATACTTCACCTGTTCAACTGCAGGCAGCTGCTGAAAGGGACTCTTCAGGCTTTTCTCCCTCCTTTCCAGCTTTGTGTCTCCTTCGTATGACATGAGGCAATTGTGTGGCCGCAGAACGATTTGGATCCTTTGGATCAGCTCATTGAACGGTCAGAGCTGCTAACCAATCAAAAATACCCTTATTTTTTGGTCAGGTCAAAGAGCTGATCTGACTCATTCTGCAGCTGCTAGAGCAAGGGCAGGACGGAGGGTGAGGGAATGGGACCTCCCCTTTCAGCAGTAGCCTGCAATAAGATCAGATCAAGTGTAACATGAAACCACACCCTTGGAAAAGCCGATCAATTAAAAGGGTGAAGTCAGGGTGCATAAATTAGAGTGCACTAAACTCATGCTCTGAACGGCACCTTTCAGTGAAAAGTCTGCTTGCTGTTTTGTTTAAAATGTAGAACAACTGTCATCAATTTAAATGCATCTGTAAGCAGTCTGATTTCTTCAATGCTATTAATAAAACTTTTTAACAGTTAAGTTTATATGCAATTCAAAATTACAGTTTGACTTTCATGGGGTTTATTTACTTGAGAACAATGATAGAAAAATAACTGATCTGTCACTGAGGGTGTACATCTGACAAATTCCAATATCGGGGTCAAGAAAGAACGTTAGTATTGTCCAGTCTGTCTCTGTCACTTCAATCACAGTTATTGCATAACCATATTAAGATTAGTGGTGATTATCTACAATTATCTAAGGATATCTAATGGAGTCCGTCAAAGGCAGGAAATGGGCCACTTTTACAATAAAAGTGTCATTACCCGAATAACAGAAAATCCCTGTAGGGACACTGTGGGCTGTCTTTTGTAGACACCTGTCTTCATCTCCCAAGGAAGGTTCTGCAGTGGCTTGGGATGATGCATGAGAGACACAAGGTCCTGCCCCAGAGAGCTGTGGGCCTCTTCAAGATGGCCAGGGTTGGTCCCTCAGCAGGCTGACCAGGAGGGGAGTGAGCGCTCTTCCCCAGGTTGGCAGCTGAAGGAAAAACTGCAATGGGAAGAACAGGAGAGCATTTTTGAGCCAAGTGCATTTCAAGACTGTAGTTCCAAATGTTGCTTATTCTATACCGTGTGCTCCTTGCAGAGGCGCAGTACCTCCCAGGCGCTGGACCTCTGGCATCATCTTGTGTGTTCTTACAACTCGGTGTCATCGCTCTGACCAGCCGTTAGAGACTATTCAGAGCATTTTACCAAATCTGTATGGTTACCTTTTCATTACTGCATAATGCAAAAAAAGAAAAAAAAAAAAAAGGAAAAGCAGGAAGTCCAGAGAAAAGGACATTTTTTGAGTGAGGCTCCCCTGATGGAGATGACTCTGGTTTCCCTCAGGCTGAGGAGTGTGTGTGTTTCTGTACGCACGCAGGCTGTTCAGCCGCCAGCCCTCAAGGTCCTGGCTTCTCCAGCGCTTCTTGGTCTTGCAGCTTCCTTGTAGCCCTGCCGCCATGGCTCCCCAGCAGAAACTGCTCTGGAGACACCTCTGAAGGGAGGAATCATGTATGGAGAGAACATAGGAAAGGACAGCAGCCACTGTGTTGGGTTTCTTTACCTTCTTTTGAGAAGGTGGAAGGAAAGAGAAACTATTAGTGTGATGTTTTGGAGGTGCTGAGCATAGCATTCAGTTCACTGTAGGCTGACATAAGTCTTAAATCAGGATTTATTTGTATTTTATCTGTCATTCAGCTAGTATCATTAGAGGCCAAACTAGATGAAGCCCCTTAGGGGGGTTTCCTGAACACACACTTTATATAGGTGTATGTATTTATATACCCACACGCATATATAGGTATACTGTAGATATAAAGTCTGTCTTTAAAAATTCCCAGTAGTTGGGCTGGGAGAAGGAAACAAATTATGGTTTTGACACCAGTATATTTCAGGGTGTGTGGCTGAAAGGATTAACTATACTTCTCAGATGACTGAAGCTCGCACCCACAGTATTTCATCACTCTACCAACAGGTCATGCTATTTATTGAATTATTGAACACATTTTATGAGAGTTCTTAATGAACTAGTGACAAAGTCATCTGAGTCCTACCCAGATATTTGCTGTGAGAACTTTTTAAACGTTTTGGACAAATACCAGTGACCATTTAGTGAAAGAAGTTGCTTTTTTATGTGTTACCATCTTTCTTTTAATTGAAATAAACTGTTTTTCTCTTCCCTTCCATCAGTCCCAAAACTACTGTTTCACCTGTTTTAAAGACAGCTATGTTACAGAAGGGGTTGAGGTCTTAAGTAGTGTACTGGAATATAAATTTCATGTGGTAAGGATGCTTTTTCGTGTATTAGCTATTATTTGATTTAAATCCTATTCTCCTCTTACATGATACTAATTTGACAAATTAGTGTAAATAGATAAGCAGGTTCTTCACTTGTTTCTGTTTTCCCAAGAGCCTGGCTAAATTTTTATGTTAAATTTATAGGGTTACATAGTTTATAAAAGACTTGGTGAATTGCTTCAAAATCTGTTCGCCTGTATAACCAAGAAGATGTTTCACTGTGGCAGCGTAACAAAATTTAGCAAATTATGTCAGATTAGTGCTTGCTAATGTCCCCTTCTGGAAGCAGCAGATTTCTGGGTGGTGATAGGTGTGCTTGTGATGTATTTGGCCAGTATTTATTCTTGATAGACTGCTAAGAGAAAAAGCATGGTGATTCTTTCTCCTTTTGGATTTATTGACTTAATTGTGTGAGCCACATGGATATGTCTCAAGAATATTAGAAGTTCCTTTGATTTATTTTCCAGTTTCTTTGTGGCTTCAGTGCTCTGGGTTTTATTATGGACAAACAGCAAGGAAAGGTAAATTAATTGCTTTGTAAGGACAAAAGAGTGATGATATCAAGCATAAAAAAGAGCTAGAAGGACACTGTAAAGGAATATACATTGAAATACAATCCTGCGTCTTTATAGTGATCTACTGACATACTGTTCTGCACAGGGGTGTTGTGGAAAGCAGAATTTACAGGGAAGTGGGAATTTGTTGTTTTGTTTTTTTTTAATCCAAGTCGGACCAAACTCCTGCTTAGGCTGTTAATTCCCACAGTAGAAATCCAAGGAAAGTGTATCATCTTAAACATTGCAGGGAAATGGAACAATGATACCTAATTTTCCATTGTTCCACCAGAATACTTCACATAAGTTCTAGGACAGGTAAGAAAAGAGTGATTTTATAAGCTGTGAAGTACACTCCTGCTTCCTGCAGTTGGTGGCATTTGGAAAAACAAAACACGGCTGGTTGGGCTTTTTCTTTGTTTGCCGTTGTTAATGCTCCCTGTTTACAGAGAGATACTGTGAAGTCTTCCATACTCTCCCATCCCATATTCCCCAAGGGGTACCGTCGGCTTCCCTGGCAAAGGAAGGGAAAGTGACTTCCCAAATTCGAAAGCAGTGGTGGTTCATATCAACCTAATGGCAATTGCTGTGTCCCAGGCAGCGGGAAACTGCAACTTTGCTGTGCTAAAAGATACAGGAAGCTTAACTTCAGAACCAGGAGATAGGTCTGAGTGTGACTGACTCCAAACGAACAGGGTTTCAACCACGGTTCGTTGGTAGCGAAGCAAAAGTGTTTTCCACCAAACAGAGCATCTTGATTAACGGCAGATATTCTGCTTTTCATTGTTGTGGCATTCTTCTCAACTTTTTCACCCTTTTTCTTCCCAACACAGATAATTTGTCGCACCACATTTTTCTATCACAACTTTATCTGCAGTTCAGATAGAAACATAGCAATTAAAATCGCAGGAGGAAGAAAAGTGTAGAAAAATGAGTCAGCTTCCCCAAACTGCCAGAAAAAATAGATGATGTTAAATCTATGCCAGCTTAATTACAACAATGAAAACCTCCTATGCAAAATAATGCAAGGCATATGGGGTAAAATACCAAGTCCCTAAAATAATCACTTCTTAAAAACATCAGTATTTTCTTCCTAATTCTTGGAAAGTATTTCTTGCTTGTCTAAATATATTTTATTTAACTTTTCCAGTTTACAGTTCTCTGCGCAACATTTTAATAGTTTGGTATTTTTTCAACACACACACACCTGGTGTTACTTGAAGAGTGGAAAGAGGATAACTGTTTATATAGAAAGGTTACAGCTTGGAGATGCTTCGTTCATTAATAGACTCATTGATGGAAAAAGATCCCTAAGATGAAAATTACAGTCTTTTTCCTTTCTAATGTTCTTGCAACGGAGGAAATGTTTGTAGGTTGTGATCATCCCTGAGAAACTTGCAGCACTGTAAATGCACTGATGCTTAGTGCTATGTTGTAGTAAAATTGATACTAACTAGAAAAATGAAATGTAACATGTAATAGGGTAAAGAACCCAGATTTGGGACAACAGGTGGAACATTTACAGTTTGTTGAAGCTGAGTAAACTTTGTACTGTAAGAAACTAGCAATTTTAGCAGAAGTACTAAATATCTCTTACATGTTTAAATTTTGAGGTTTTGTCTATGCCCATAACTTGATCAGATTGAGTAGATATTAAATACTGCTAAATATTGAACTCTATCAATATTCAGTGGCCTTCATCACTAGAATGCTAATAGCTGTGTCACTTGGCTCCACAGAGGTGTCAGATCTGTAGAACTCGTTTTAGCCAACACTGCTTGCAATAATGGCATTTTAATAGAATTCTGAGGAACCAGTTACCATCAAAGATGAATGTTTTTATGGACTGAGTTGTAAGAACAGTCATAAAGAGAATAAATAAAGTTTCAGAGGTTTTAATGTCATATTTACTGTTTGAAGATTGATCAGCATTGTGTGTGCTGCTTTATTAGAGTATTTTATGGAACAGGTGACTCAGCTTTGTTGTGTTATCACAGTGTTGGAAGCATAGTAGGAAAATCTAATATTTTCTAAACTCACTGTTTCAAACAGTAATCGAAAAGAAGAAAAATACATTTGTGTCATTTTGCAAAAATACTTTTAGTTAACATTGACATTTAAAATCACGTAGTGTCCCTCACAGGGAAGACAGAGGTAGGAAACCAGGAAGATGTACTGCTAGAAGTTTTCACACCAGGAAAAAAAATAATTGAAATGTCATGGAAATGATTGTATAAAAATGCAGTAGTTTTATACTTCTAATCTCCTTCACTTTCTACCATTCTGAATATTTTTTAATTCCACTCATCAAACTCTTTTTGGTGCCAAAGAATTCAGCAGTTTTTTAATATTAGTGTGAAACTGCTTAGCCTTAATGTGAAGCTTTACGTACCTATAATCCAAAGATAGCATTTTATTTCAAAAAATTTTACAGCATCTAAGGGCTATAAAACTGTGTAGATTGCAGTTTCTATGACTATCTGCTGTTAGAACATGACATCGGCTTCCATTGTAAGTAATCTGTTAGTAAACAACCTCAGTTTCGAACACTTTTTAGATGCAAAATTGATCTGGATAGTTGTTTAATAATACAATGAATGTTAATACTTCTCGGGTTATAAAAATTATTTCCACTAAAATGTGGAGGTCATCACATAGGTCAAGATTAGCTTTGGGGTTTGTGTGGTTTTGTAATGGGAACTGCTAGCTACCACTAACAGGAATATTCTTTCAACATGCCAAAAGTTTATCCTTGTACTAGTTTTCCAAAATCAGACTGGCTAGTTATCTGCTTTATTCCTTAAAAAAAAAAAAAAAAAAAAGGTTCAGAGTTTACCTTTTTGTGTTCTTGAGTTTCTCACCCATAGCTTATATAGTTCAGCTATGTATTTTTTATTGCTTGTAGGGTTCAGATGCGTAATTTCTTTCTTTTGTGGTGATTGTTTTCCAATTACTTAAGCAGTTGATCGGGACCCATTACTTGCCATTCTAAGTCCAGTTTTAACTCCCCTCTTGCTTGACTTCACGATACTCATCATAGGGTTATATGTTGGGCATAGCACCATGTATCTCCCAGGTCAGTTAAGTAATGTGCAGCTTAGTGTACAAAAAGCAGTTTTTAAGGGAGAAAGAGAGTTGAGTAAGCCTTGAGGATTTGTTTTCATCATCTGTTTTACATTGCTTCTGAAATGGTTTGTGAATCTACTTGAATAACTTCCTTTGTGTGAAATCTTAGGTTTTATTTAATTCACTTTTATTTAGAAAGTACATTAAAGTGCTTTCTTGAAACTTCTTCATTTTGCCTGAATTGTATTAGCCGCCTTTCTTTTTCAGCAGTAATTGTGTGTGTGTTGATTTATTGTTTGATTTTATTATTTTTTTCCACTCCTTCTGACAGTCATACCCGTCCAATTACATGGACCAAATGAAGCCAAACAAATACAGCGTCATTTATTCTACACCGAGTATGTTGCACAACAAATTCTACTCAAACCCCGAAGGACTCTCAAATGGAATCCAGATGGAGCCAGTAGACCTTACGGTGAACAAACGAAGCTCACCACCTTCGACTGGGAGTTCTCCTTCCCCCCTAAAATTCCAGACTGTGCACAGGAGAACTTCCCCTGGATTGACTCTGTCCTCACCCAGCTCACCTCTCAGTAAATTCACCCCGTCACCCCCAGGAGTACAGCCTATTTCCATGCCAATAACGATCCCACCTGTAATGGCTGCTGCTCTTTCGCGCCACGGACTGAGAAGCCCTGGAATCCTCCCGGTTATACAGCCTGTTGTGGTCCAGCCAGTTCCTTTTATGTACGCTCCCCATCTTCAGCAGCCCATCATGGTGTCCACAGTTCTTGCTGATGAGATGGAAACTCCAAGCAGCATGCAAGGTTGGTGTTGTCAGTTTCTTTCTTATGCCGTCTCATCCTGGGAAAATAACTGCCTATCCGAGCACTTTTTTTGTGTGTTTTTTCACATTTTAGGAAATGGGACATAATTCCTGTTCTTCTACAATATGCAGGCATAGAATTTACTGTGTAAATACTTTACCCAGCTTATAAAGTCGTATTCTGTTCTGATTTATACCTGCATAAAGCTGTTTATCTACTGACATTCAGACTGATAAAAATATTGGGCTGATGAAAGTTAATAGAATTGTTTTGAATCATAATTCATCAGGAGATAGACTAAAACTGGAAGATTTTGTATTTTAGCATAAACTGTGACACTAAAAGTAGAGTTGGGGGATATTTTTTTTGTTTTAACTGTAGATCTTTACGTATATATTTTTATTTCCATAACTTTACATAGTTTTGGTGTGTTGCCTTCCCTCTCCTCCCCTCCCCCATACAGTGCCTGTCATTGAGTCTTACGAGAAGCCTACGCTGAAGAAAACAATCAAAGTAGAGCCAGGAACTGAACCATCGAAGACTGACTTCTATCCTGAACAAATGTCACCTCCGATGATGACCTCATTGTCTCCCCAGCAAGTAATGTTGCAAGAGTAAGTAGCTAACAGTAGGCCCAAGATCAGCAGAAGAATTAAAAGAAGTTCATTGCAGCAGTTACCAATTTTGAGGAGCGGGAGGGAGCATTGCTGTGCTTTAGAACGTGTGAGAAAATACAGAAAAACATCCTTCCCCCCACACACTGCCACTGTGAAATGTTATTTCAACTTTTTTTTCTAGATCTGCCATTTATATAATGCATTTTTACAGTAGTGCTCGTCCCAATCCTACAGTAGGACTCCCAATAAGCCAGTGGTACCTGTTCATGTAAAACCAGCAGCAAACTGGAAAGATACTGTAAAGACATTTCATACTGATCTCTGTATTTATGTTACCTAAACCACCTTTCTTTAAAAAGATTCTTGTGACTTTCTTTTCTTGGAGGACCGATTTGTCTTTCAAAATATTTTGGCTACTTGGTGGAAAGAACCCTCTCAGAGCTCCAAGTTCTGTGTATCTCCAGTGAAATTCCATGTTTACCTGAGGCCATTGTTCTGTGGGTTGTTCTTTTGGCAACTCAAGTAGCGCCTGTAGCTCACTCTCCTCCCAGCCACTTGTTTCCACCCCAGTACCAACTCATTGTGCTGGTGCAACTGTTACTGGGGCCACTGCATGAACCGCTTCACAGATCTAACTGGGTTTAAAACAGTCCCGTTTGCAGAAGGCAGAGCAAGGGCTAGAAGGAAGAAGTGAGGTCTGGGGCAGAAACTTTTAAATTGGAAATGCTAAAAATTTCTCAGGAAGTACCTGAGGAGCCATAGGCACCCTTCCATTTCCCATTTTCCCAGGGAAAATTCTGTTAACTTACCAAAATCGTGGAGCGGCCCGGAGCCCGGCTCACCCTTTCATCAGGCAGTGCTCTGTCAGGAGCTGAAGTTGGGAACTGAGCTGGGCTCAGGGTATGTAACCTCAGAGTCCATTTCTGCCCCTTCTTCCTGCTCACTATTGCCCTCGGAGCAGTTGAACGGGACCTCACCTTCTAGGATGGAGAAGAAGGGCTCTGAGCCAGACTCCCCAAACCAGTGTGCGAGTGTGGGGTGTTTCAGAAAGAGAGGGAAAGCACGGGACGGGCAGTCTGCGTTGCCTTCAGAAGGCAGCCTCTTCCTCCTGCTCAGGACAAGTCAGAAGGCACACCGCGGCTCCAGGGCTGACTACATTCTGCACAGCCCTCTTGCAGGCACCTCTCCTCATTTTCAAGTCTCTAACCAGCTTAGATGCAGGTTCTGGACTGCAGGCTCTTTGCAATTAACTCGTTGCCAGCTAGCTTTTGTAAACTATCTGCTGTTTATTTAAAAATAACCTTATGTTTTATTACAATAAACATGATAAAATAGTAAACATCCATGTTTACTAGGTGGTTACTTATCTTCCACAATGGGCCTACCCCACAAGGCAGTCAGGTCTGTGTCTGCTTGTAAGTAACTCCTGCTAGCTCAGGACTATCAAATGGTTCAGTGTTCTTCGTTAGGCCTCTTTAACAAGAGCAAACCAGTAAATGCTGTTCCCGGCTGATACCACACCCTTCCTCCAGGGCCGAGACTTCTGCAGACTTGTCACCTGCATTAGTGATTTGCATTAATTATTTCTTAATGAGTCCAGTTTCCACAGGAAACCCATCCGCTGAGCAAAGAATATAAAATTTTGTATAACGTGGAGGTAGCGTTGCTACAGAAAACATTTGAATAGTCCACGTTTCCAAAGCATCTCTTCTGCATGCCCATGCAGAGCATTATGTTTATGGGGACCCTGTCCTCACATTGTAATGGCTTAAATTGCTTCCTAGCCGTCCCGTAGAGCTGCAGTTCTTGCTCGTTCCTAAAGCCAGCCCTTCCCAGTTCACATTCTGCTGTATCACTAGCAAGAAGTTTGTAAATGGTAGTTTTTATCTTTTTATCATTCAAAAAGAAATACATAGGCAAATTATCTGAGTTACAAGACAGAGACCTAGACCTTTATAAAATTTCCTGTTGTCTCACAAGCTTCATCAGCCTCTCTCCGCTTTATGAGCTCTAGTTAGGCAATGCTTTTTTATCATTTTCCAACTGCCCAAAGTGCACTGTTCAGACACACAAGCTACATTAAAGGGGCATAGGAAACGTTCAGTCTCACTTTTGAGGGACTGATTTTGCTTTAGTGTTAGTTTTTGTCCTATACATTATATATATGTAATGTTGGTGGCATTTCTGTAGGGATTGCTGGACTTCCTGGTATGTCTGATAATTGACGTAACGCTGCCGTTATTTCTAAGATGAAACTTGAGGTAGTAATCTCTGACCAAACATAAGAAGCCTCATTAACATTGTATTTTCTTGTGACTGCAAGTCTAACTCACGCTGTCAACGTAGTGTGGTCTGTCAGTAAAAAAGGAGAAAAAGCTGTTGAAATTTTAACATGATTTTTGGAAGATGCTCTTGTCTGTTGGAGAATGATGCTGAAATGGCTGGACTTACATGAATTTGTATCTGGTTGTGTAAGAGGGAATGAAAGAATTAGGGCTGTGTATTTATTATTTGCTCTTACTTAATATTTACCTCTGATTTTTGACACCGCCTTAACCATTTTTTAAAACTGCCACACCCTACCTGATTATTGATAACATTCTGTAGTCTTGCCAGCCTCCTTTCCTCTAAAGGGAAGATGAGACAGGGACGAATTCCCCATGTTTTATTTAAACCATCTTAGATTGAAAGCCATCACAACCAGTGTACAGACAATATATCCTTTTTCTCCCTTTTTCCAGAGGTCACCATGCCCAGGACTAGCCTCCACACACAGGGATTTAAACCAAGTTTGCTTGCTGGCCCAAGCCAGAGCTTCTCCAAAAAGACTAGTGTGCAGCAGCATTAAAACTGAGCATTGCTTTAGAGAACCATTTCGTTGGAAGCTCAAAGCCTGCCTTTCTTGTTTGAGAGCATGTACAGCTGTGTCTCACATCACCATCTTGAGTTTTTCCTGCCATCACAATACTTTTCGCTAGATTTAATGTGTAGTTGACGAGTACATCACTCAACGGTCACAGAAACACCCAAGAAAGAGAATTTGGCTCCCAGTTTCAAGCTTGTAACTCTAATAAAAGAATTAGCAACAGAATTAAACTTTTCCCACATCAGTAGTTCCCATCCTGCTGCTGTGGAGACTAATAGAAAATCTTTTTCTTGTTAAACCACGCACAAGATTTGTTTTGCTGTGCCTGATAAGTCTTTTTTCATTTGGTTTTAACCAAAGGACCTTCAGCACATGCCCTTTATTTTGCTGAGAGAAGTAGGTAATCAGTGTTTCTGAAAATTAGGCCCTAAAGGAACTTGGTTTAAGTAACCCATATAACCTAGTGTTGTAAAATGTAATTCAGTCAGTAAAGAAATGTGAAATACAGTAACTGAGAAGAGATGGGAGTTCTAAAAAGCTTGTTTCTGTCACATGGAGGATCTGCTTTTGCAACAAGGAATGCTAATATCTGCACATTATATACTAAGTTTCAGTTAAAAGCTAAAAAAATACATTAAAAGCAGTGATGCAGATCGGCTAACGGGTTGAAAAATGCAACTTTGTGAGGTGGCAAGATTTGTAATGCCACTTACCTTTTTGACAAACTTTTCTAAATTCTGAAATTTTGATTTCCTTTTCTAACACTGACATGGAGGAAGGAATCAAGGCTGTCCCCAATTCCACAGTAGGGGTGTGACTCAAAGCTAAATATCCGCAGCCAGTGACACCTTTTTGGAAGCTCCATGTGCTTTCACGTGCCCGAATGTTTATGTTTTTGTTTGTTACCGACGGCCATATGTAGTTCGTCCACGCCTTACCTGCGCTCTACCTGTGGGCTTCAAAAGCAAAAAAACCCGATGTTTATGAAGGTGGAGGGACAACTTCAGACATCCTGTGGGTGTGCCACGCAGCCTAAACTCTACTTTTAGGAATTGACGTCAGTGGTACAGGGAGGCCGCACCCTCCTGCCAGCACCAAACAGGAAATTCTTAATTACTCTCTAAAGGAGTGGCTGGAACAATAAAGATTTGAGTTCTGCTTTGAAACCCTAAAGATACAATTTCTTTAATAATATGGAATATCTGTTTCCAATTACAAGCGAATTAGTTGGCGTTTGAAGGAAGGAGAAAAATTGCAAAGGCAGGCAAGAAAAGTTCACTATGAACTCAGAGTTTCAGAAATCTGGGTTTGACTGAAAAACAGGAATTGGAAGGGGATTTTTCCTTTGTAAGTTTAAAAAAAGCTAGGGGGTAGTAAAAATGGCTACATCATGCCACAGAGTGAGTAAACATTTAAAAATATTACTGCTAGAATACACGAAGTTTGCTAAACCCTCGAATTTTTCGACATGCCTGTAATGTTGTTCTTTCTGCCAAGAGACGGAGTGGTGGTGAATAAAGGGCTCTGTCATGAATCATATTAGCTGAGGTTTGCTGTGCTAAATGTTTTTCATTTTTAACATTCAATTTGACTCTGCAGGAATCACCCTTCAGTTATAGTTCAGCCAGGAAAGAGACCTTTACCTGTGGAATCTCCGGACACACAAAGAAAACGCCGGATACATCGATGTGATTATGAAGGCTGCAACAAAGTCTACACTAAGAGCTCCCACCTGAAAGCTCACAGAAGAACCCACACAGGTCTGAGCACTGCTGTTGCTTTTCTTTCACCAAGTCTATGGTAAAATCGTAGGCTAAGCTTTTCCTTTGTGCTGGTGGCCAGGTGACCACAGGTGTAAACAACAAAATGAGAGAAGTTAGATCTGGCGTTGAGTATAATCATAGGCTGAACAAAAGACAGAGGATGTAGAATAAAAAACCCCCAAGAAGAGACTTAAGGCAGAGCAGGATCCCGGTGTTTGCTATTATTCTTTACATTCACTGGCTCTTTGCTCATTTTCTGTCCAGTTGCTTGCAGATTACTCATTCTGCACACCCTGTAAACACCAAATCAGTTCAAATTGCACTACCTCACCTCTTGCATCACTCTTAAATTTGACTGAGCCTTCCATGGGAGTAGCCCGTTTGCAAAAGCCTGGACTGTGTGCCAAACACAACAAACACCTCTCCTTCCTGTGGAGATGCTGACCACTGGTCCGATAGTCCCCTTCTCTGAGTGAGCGTTCCAGCAAACACATCCCCACCTCTGTTCTCAGCAGAAAGGTTCAGCTTGGCATGCCGATTGAATATAGCTACATCCAAAGTTTTTACAAAGGTGCGGGACACTTTTAGGTAAAACGGAGCCCAGTTCATGTCTGTCTTGCATCTCTACACAAGTCAGCCCTTCACCCGTTGGGCAGCACAATGGTGGTGAGGAGGATCGCATGTTAGAAAGGAATGGTTGACAGAGATTTTGAGTGATTTGTGGCAGTGGTGGCAGTTATTTATACTACAGTAACTTTAAGAGGTCAGAAGATTTCTGCCTGCTGTGCTGAATGGTAACACCAGTCCTTTCCCCCAGCTAATGTAGCGTATGAGGTCCTGGTTTTGAAAATACTTGAACAAATGCCTAAACCTTCACGCTTCTGGGCTTGATGAGACAAAACAAGTGCTAATATGGCAGAGGGAGGAACAGAGAGACAATACAAAAATAAGTTGTGGCAGGAAACAATTTTTTGATCTCTTAACTTCGACTACACAGTTTCTAGCGCAGAGTACTCTGCAGCCCAGTGCTGTTTGGAGACTTTTTGAGTAAGCATTCGAGTACTCGCTGAGATTTGAGCTGAAATTTGACAAGGCAAGGGGATAAATCTGTCAGATATTTAACTGCTGTGTTTTTGTCTTAAATCCCTGCTTCTGTGTTTCTTTTTCCAGGTGAAAAACCATACAAATGCACTTGGGAGGGATGCACGTGGAAGTTTGCTCGTTCCGATGAACTAACGCGGCATTTCCGCAAGCATACAGGAATCAAACCTTTTCAGTGCCCAGACTGTGACCGTAGCTTTTCACGTTCGGACCATCTTGCTCTTCACAGAAAACGCCACATGCTGGTCTGAATGTCTTCTGTCCCTGACTCCTGTCACACATTTTTATTTTTTTTTCACACATACATTTTAATTTGGATTCAGCTGGTCTGAATCTCTGAGTTTATACCATTAAAAGCTTACGTATGGTCAGTAACAGATGTTATCTAACCCTTCTATGTCCTTGCCACGGGTCAGACCTAAAGAATGTGAACACTTTTTTTTTTTTTTCTCCGGGGGATGCTAAGCAAACCCTTTCTGCAGACAGTATGTTTAATGTATTCCATTGTGAATAAGGGAATTTGTAAACTAACAGCTTTTGTTGGTTTCTTCATATAATCAACCCAGCATATACTGATGAAGTAGTAAATGTTATTGAATATCCAAAATGCTAGTCCTTGCCAGAGACGTTTTATTTATGTGCCCTGTAAGGGATACACTCTCATTCTATGCTCAACAATGCAATCAATGGACTCTCCCCGCCATCTTGGTTACTGCAATACGGTTAATACAGCCATTTCAGAAAGGCACCTGATTCAGAAATCCCCTCTGCCCAAACATTGAATAACACCGTAGAAATAAATCTAAGCAATATAATTACTGTAAAGAAAGAGTGAGTCACAGTGTCATTTCCGCCAGTGAAGAAAAACTGGCAGGAATTGGTCTACACTTAATATTGTGCATCTAAGCCGATGTCATCTGTCCTCTGTATTATAGTGTAGTATATACCCCTGGGTTTATTGCGTAGTGCCCTGGTGCGTTTGTTAAATGAAGCCCTTGTGTGACACTGTATGTCTGGTTTCTGTGCAAGTGTATGGATGGAACACACACGGTACTCTCCTATGACATGGCATTAAATGATATTCCTAGAAACGTACCGCACCTCATTTCAGGGATATAAACTATCCCTCTACAATCACTCCCCTGCATTTCCTCTAAATAGTTTTTTCTCTTTGCTGTACCTCAGAAAATAGCAATTGTTAGGTTAAAAATGCTCCAAACTGTATAGTTGTGAGTGAGTGCCACTTCAATACGCTACAATATTTAAAATTATTAATCCACGATGTTTCTATGAGAAGATGGCATCAGGTATGAAGAACTTCTGAGGACAAATTGAGTCATGTCTCTGTTTTGGATAAAAAGGTATACCGCATCATCCATTTGATAACTCTTGATTTGTGACTCTGCTAGTCTCTCAACGTTAGATAGACTGAGCTTTCCTGCGGATGAGTCTGTTGTATTAAAAAAAAAAATCGCATCAGAAGGTCTTAACTCCCATGTCAAGTTAGCAAACACAACTCCATCGATAAAATAAACTGAATTCAAGCAACCCGCAGCTGACCCCAGAAACGTTCCCATCTGTGGAAGCCCGCTGAAAGGGAAGTTTCTCTCTTTATTAGCTGGCAGGTTTTGTGGCACTGCAAGGAACCGGGATGTATTTTTCTAGGCTCTCGGCACACCAGTGCGTTCTTCTTTTTTCCCCTGTGTAAGGTAAACACCATTCCCTGCAATGTAAACATCCTGAAGTCAGATTTTCATTTCTCTCGGAAAAACCCACTGGGACATGGAGGGCTGAGGTGAGGAGGAGTTTCCTAAAACTCTCCAGGAGTCGGCAGGTGGAGTGTCCATCTGCAGGTGGGTACGTGTGAGCTGCTGGAGCAGGTAGGCTGTGCTTCTACATCGTGTGGAGTGCAACGGCGAACTCAAATACTCTTGTAGACGCAGGAGTTGGAGTGCAAAGAGCCTTCCCTCGGTGGCAGAGTTTACCAGCCGTTCTGCTGACATCCCCATACCCATAGAGCTAGAGCAGAGGATCTCTGCTTGGAGAAAAATGTTCCTACAGCGATTGCAGTGAAAGACGAAGTCTCGTTCCAGTTGTGTAACAAATCTTACATGTCAGAATATGGAATCGGCAATTTTATTTAAGGAATAGAGCCCTGAATATGCGCTCTGCAAAGGGGGTTTGCAAAGCGGGGCTGGGGGCGCTGCTGCAAAGCTGTGGTGAGGAAGATGCGTGTGCTCTGTTACGGCACCATATGTCCTTGCCACTTCGTGAGGACCGAGGGAAGTTGCACCAGATGTTTCACGCAACTGGCCCTCGTCTGCTTACCTATGGAGCTGAAAAACCTGGGAGGTGAATCGCTCTTCTTTTGGGAGGCCGGGTTGTTACTAACGTGGAGGAACTTGCAGGGAGGAGAATGATACTCGTGAGCAGCTATTCCAGAATGGGGAGTTTTGTTGGATATTTTTGTTGTCGGCGGTAGCAGAATTGGGCGCCTTCATTCGGCTCTGGGTTTTAACGGTGGTTCCAGAAACGCGGAGGTGCCACTGGCAGCAGCTGCGTGGAGCCCCTGTCGCCTCAGTCGCAAATCTAGAGACATTTAGTATCCTGGGATGAAAGCAATTCTCTATTATATTCTAGGGAAAAAAGCAGATGGGATCCTGTACTAATAAGCAGTTTAATGGCCGCTGATCCCATTTTAGCTTAACAAATGCAAATGCATAAAATTTGGGATGTTTTAAGGAACATTTGCTTCCAATGCTCTGTTCTCTTTCAAGGCTTTCACAAAATGTTTTCTGGAATATTTTTTTAAACTAGAAATCTAAAATCAAGTACCCTAAAATCAGAACTTCTTTGTAACTATGAGTTACTTTGGAAATTTTAATCTAGGTTATTTACCATGTTCATTCATTAGCCTATGTACCTTTTTCCTGAAAATGTTTATGCTAATGGGGGGGACAAATACAGTGGAGATTCAATAGAACTTTAAAATACCTTTACCCATGTGCCTTGTGATTTAGAACAACAGAAATTTAAACATTAAATATAAATATTTGAGATTATTTCATGCAAATGCCTTGCTTATGGGATTTTTCACTCCTGTCTGCGGTGTCTTTTTGCAGGATGTCAAAAAAGTCACAAATACGCTTTCATCTTTCAGCTGAAAATGTGAATTTACATCTTAACTGGCTCATTGATTAATTTTAGCAAATTTTTATTTGATGGCTATCTTGCAGTCTTTAAATATACGCAACTAAATACTTTTTTAAAGCCAGCCCTTCCATCTTTGCCCTAAAGAGAAGCCAGTTTAGATACAAAGCCAGAAAACCCTAATCCTGCAGAACGTGTGTGTTTAAAAACCCCACCTCTTTCCCCAGCAGTATTGCAGTCTGCAGTGTGTAACAGCTAATACTGTTGGACTAAGATGTGCCTGTTTGAGCCATTTGAGTATAAAAAAAGACTAGTTTCTACGACAATCGCAAAAAACCAAGCAGGAATTACTGTATGTGATTTTATTTAAATAAACAGCACCATTCTGCAGTGATGTTTCTAATGCCACATCTTGTCCAAACAAGCTGTTGTCTCTGTCAAGGTTAGCAACATGTAGATGAATACAAATCCTTTCTATAAAAAAATTTACAAAGCGTTTTACATATCTTGAGGGCTACAACAGTTTTCATTATATTTTACAGATATTAGCACTTTTTTTAATGTACTTCAAATATTAGAGGGTCAAAATAATCTTTCTGCTTAGCATCTCTCACCTGCAAATATAGCAGGGATGTTCTATTTACTTTAATACTTGTATAAACTATGCAGAAATTTTTTAATAAAATGTAATATATTTTATAAGCTAATAAGACTGAATGGGTAATTAAAGGTTTCTAGCGTGCATTACTATAACTTGCAAATACGGAGACATTTTGGTAATCTTTTCTTACTAAAGATGTGAATGTTTAATGTACTTTCACTGTTCCTACTTTGGTAGTCCAATGGGAATTCAGTAATGACATTTTGTCATGTCAAACTGTGAACATAAATTTGTACTGTACAGTCCTCATACTATATTTAGGAGACAATGCATATGTATTATACTTGTTAATAAAACCCTCAGAATATTGGTTGTGGTCATGTCATCGTACGCTGTACGACACAGAGCAATGACAAAGGTACAGGGACCGGGGTGTGCCCAGGGATCCCCCCTGGCCCCAGGCAGCCCTGGGGTTTCCCTTGTCAGAGAGGTGCTCCAGTCCCTTGATCATCTTTGGAGCCCTCCACCGGACTCTCTCCAGCAGCTCCCTGTCCTTGAACCGGGGAGCCCAGAACTGGACACAGTACTCCAGGTGCGGCCTCACCAAGGCAGAGTAGAGGGGGAGGATGACCTCCCTCGACCTGCTGGCCACACTCTTCTTGATGCACCCCAGGATGCCATTGGCCTTTTTGGCCACGAGGGCCCATTGCTGGCTCATGGTCATCCTGTTGTCCACCAGGACTCCCAGGTCTCTTTCAGCTGAGCTGCTCTCCAGCAGGTCAGCCCCCGACCTGTACTGGTGCGGGGGGTTATTCCTCCCCAGGTGCAGCACCCTACACTTGCCCTTGTTGAATTTCATAAGGTTCCTCTTTGCCCAACTCTCCAGCCTGTCCCAATCTCCATGTATGGCGGCACAGCCTTCCGGTGTGTCAGCCACTCCTCCAGCTTTGTGTCATCAGCAAACTTGCTGAGGGTGCACTCTGTCCCCTCATCCAGGTCGTTGATGAGTGTGTTGAACAGGACTGGACCCAGTACTGACCCCTAGGGTCACTCGCATCTAATTAGGGCATTCAAATTAGTCCATTGGCAGGTCTGGAGCACCAAACGTGTGAGTTAGCGTTTTTAATCACTTTCGAAATGGCTGCCTGGGCCTGCTCCTTTAGCCATGCTCTACCCCACAGCCCTTTCCCGGGCCGGGGTGCCAGAGCGGAGAGTGCAGGCACAGGCTGAGAACACATGGCGGGGCGCCCGCACGCATGCTGGGAGGTGATGGCGGGCAGAGCAGGGTTTATGTCTTCACACCTTTTCAGATGCCCAGAAAGAGCGAGCCCAGTTGAATTCACGATGCATCTCTCAACCCTTTCCATCCCTGCTGAGGTGATTGCGTCGTGCTGTTGGCGGACTGCTGCCCGGGACCCAGCAGGCCACCTACGCCACGTCGTGAGGACATACCGGAGGGAAAGCAGGTACGGCAGGAATGAGGCATAAAAATAAAACCCTGTGAACGGCAGACAGGATGTGAGAAAATGACCGGATTCTCCATCTTGGTGTCCTGCTTGAAAATAAGGATTGCTCCCTGTAAAGCAAGAGTCAGTGCCCATATTACACTGCTGATTTATAAGGTTAATTTGTTAGTTGAACCGGTCAGTCCCTGCGCCCCACAGCCGACTCGGCAGGAGGGACCGATGGTGTGGGGGCCCAAGTCACAGCCACTGGCCCAGCGTGGGAGCCGCCACGAGGAAGGGCTTGTCCTGACCTGTCCTCTCTAGACCACACACACCTGCAAGAGGCTCCTGCATTCGCTGGGCTGACGCGATTATTTATTTCATTTTGCCTAAGAGGCAAAATGCCCTGTGTGTATCCTAGCATGAGCCGGCATTTTCAGGAAATACTCAATGGTAACTTAATCGGCCACTGGGTGTCACCCTTAGTCTGAGAAAATGGCAAAAATTAGGATTACAAGTGTAATTTAAGAAAATACTTCCTTTGTCACAGTTAAGAAATGAAGCTGTTACATCGGCCTTAACCTTCTATCAGAGTCAGATCCTGCCATGCACAGAAATCTGCGCAAGGATTCCGAACTGATCTTTGTGTCTTTACTGCAACTTTTAGCCATAAAAACACTTTTAATGTATCCCCTACAATCACAACTCTGGCCTGGCCAAACACTAAGAAAGGCGATACACAATGCTGCTTTCATGGGGGCTTGCAGGCCTGGGAGCTCAGTGAGAGCAGCACCTGACGTTGTTTTTATAAATACGGATGTTGGTATGACAGTATTTCAAGAGTTCAACCAGGTACCCGTGTCCTCTATGTCTTGCAAACTTCTTCCCAAGAACCAGCTCTATGAACACAATTTTAAGGACAAAATCTTCAACAGTGTATTGCCTCATAAAAAAAACAGTGAAAAAAAGCATTTGCTACATTTGGGCCAAATAAAAAATAATTAACACTTCATGTACCCTCTGAACAGAGACAGAGTTTCAGGGAAGAAGAAAACGGAAGTTCCAACAGAGAAGTGATGAGAAACACTGACAAGTGCTAACTTAACAAAAAAAGCAAAATGAACCTTCCTTATTAAAGGAACTCAGAAGCGTACTGGAAGCGGCCGTAGTGTACAGTACAGTACGTAAATAACTTAAATACTTGGCATGTGGATGAAAGATTTGTGAGGTAGAGAGGGCAGCGTATAAAGGGGTGTCAGAGGTTAATATCCTAAAACAACATACTTGGCAAACTTCAGAAACTATTCCTTTCACACCTTCCTACAACTTAGGTTTCAGAACAGTCTTAAAGGTGACGGACTCTTCCCCGGACCAGGCCCTGTACATTATTTAGGACCTAAAACCCAGTTTGCTGATGCATCACATTTACAGAGGCCGGAAAGCCTGATTTGAGAAATTTTACTTCCTCTTTTCTCATCTAGTAAACAGGACAGACTGCGTGCCCACTGATACGTTACCACTAAGCTTGAATGCGAACCATGTCCTCAGACTGTAACGCGTGGGAGGGGGAGAAGTCTTTCAGGAAGGAGAGGCACAGGCTCTCTCCTGTAAAGCACGGAGGAGCCACGGAGAGGTAAATGCTACAAAACTCGTAACCAGCTTAATGTGCACTGGCCTCTGTGACTGAACAGTTCCTTAAGTACCCGAGAGCTGTATAGCACACAAACAGTAAATTAGAGACAGACGTAACCCTGGTCGTAGCTGAAATGAAGCCGCTAAAGCTTAGGAGGCAACTGCCTAAGAGCAGACAGAGATGTTACGGAGAAAGTAAAGAACCTGCACCCAGAGGGATGCTGAACAGTTGGGAAAAACCTGTGATGAAGGAAACGTCACAGCTCCAGCAGCACGTTCAGGCTGCAGCCCCAGGTTTGACACCACTACTTCTGTGGAAAGCGCCTCGCAGCTCGCTATAGCTGGCCAGCTGGCACAGGAGGTTGGTGATGCACTTTTGGCAGCACCCTGCAGTGCCTGATGCCCCTGGCCTCCATTTTGGGTTGCTATGAAGCATGAGAAAATCTCACGGTAGGGTAAAGCCTTCCTGACTCAAACTCCTGCAGAGCCCTAACCCATCTGTGTCTTCGAACACCTCCTCTCATCATAAATAACCTGCTTTTCAAGCATGCTCCATCCACCAGCTCCCACTGAAGTACTGCAGGTTTAGCAGCCCTTTTTAAGGTACACAAAGAAAGTTTGGTCCTGGCTTTGGAGAAGGGGAGATCTCAGTTACGTGTTATCAAAGAAGTCAGTAGCCAACTTCCCTTCACCTGCAACTAAGACTTGCTCAAGATTTTTAGTCCTTCTTTCCAAAGATCTACATTCAGAGTATCCTGCTGAGATACCCCCTTACCCTGAGCTGGTAGGTGGCTGCACAGCATTGTCTCAGCACCTCTGGCCATCAGGAAGCTCTCCTGTAGCTTCCCATCCACTGCTCCATCTGGCTACCACCACACAGGCCTGGCAGGCGCTCGGTCAGCTGCTTTGGCGAGTGACAAGGATCACAACCTCTTACCAGCTTGCTCACCGTGCCTGCCACTCACGGTTGTGCTGGGAAGGGCTTTGCATTTCCATTAAGCCGTAAGGATAATTACACAACTCCTCATCACCAGTGAAATGACACCAGGAAATTTAGTAACAGATAAAAAATGAAAGGTTTATTAGATTGTCAAATTAAATCCAAGCACAGCAAATGATTGGATGTCACCTATCAACAGATACCATTAGTTTAACCAGTTTGATTGTAGCAATTTTCCCAATGAAAATTACTACTTTTTCACCTGCATGATGACCCTCAGCACCTGCTAGTAAAAGGGCAAGTAACAGAGTTCAGTGAAAGTCTGGAGATAAGAGGGGATTTACCTCCAAACATCAAGCTTCTGAGTTTAAATACTTTAAAAATGACCTAATTGAGTGACAGTTCCGGCACTGCCACTCTTTCTCAATCATTGTGCAAGTTCTGTTTCCCACTGTTCATTTGCAGCGTCGCCAATTTTCTATAAATATGAGGGGGTTTCCTGCTATTATTGCGTAAAACATATTCTAAATACCTATAACACTACATTATAATGTAGGTTACTTATTAGCTGCTGCAGAGAGATAGCAATAAAATATGTTTTATAATTTAACTGAAGAATTACACTGGCACAACTGAGGGAAATTTTTGTAATGAAATGGCAACAGATTGAGGAATCTTATTTTTCTTCTTCTTACAGTTGAAAGAGTTCATAATAAGAAAAATATTTTATTGAAATATATAACTATGCTTTAGAAAGCAGGAAAAACAGGCAACCCAATATAACTTGATATGATTACAGCAGAAAGCAGCAATATTATAACACTATAAACATTTCATAAGTTTGGATATTGACTACTATTTTGAAGCTTATGAATTCTATGAAATCATGAGTTGGTACGTAAATCTAGACAAGTGGGAATGTTTAGTACAAAAAAGGAAGAAGAATATTAAACAGGGATTAATGGCTCCAACTTTCAGCTCTTGCCCAGGAAAGTCTCTATCTGTGATGAAGGGAAAGACTTCCAGGCAGGGAAAAGAGGCTGAAGATGTAGGGATACTGTACCCTTGACATCTACTATACCAATGTACAGGAAGGGATTTAAACAAGAGTTTTCTTCTTTTTAATTAAACCCAAGGAAGCAGATCCCTACCACCTTAACCCCACAACATCCATGTCAGAACAAAGATTAAATGCATGCCTTGACAGTCCTGATGACATTGAACCAACCACTATTTTTGTTACTGTCAAACGTGGCTTTCAACGGGAAAAGCACAAAATAAAAGCAACCCACATCAACAAAAATAAGTGCAATCCCTATGAACATTTCTCTCTCCTTCTCTTTGTTGATGATGGGCAACTACAGAAGACTTCTGACTACTTTCAGGACTAGAATAAGCAATAGCAATTTCTGTATGTATCACAATAACATTTTGCTACCAACTAGGAACACTGTAAAAAATAGAAAAAATTGATTAACACAATTTAATGCAAGACAGTCAAATCAGTTATTCACATACTCACTTATACTACTAGTAGAAGTAACATCACTCTGCTCCTCATTTGCTTCAACGAAAGTTGGCAGGTTAATGCTAATAGCTGCCCTCAGGTTAGCCCAGAAAAGGGCATGCTTGCTCCTCTCCTTCGGCCACTCCAGGTAGGTTCGCTTTGCCATGAGAGCCTTCAGCTTGTGGTACCTGGCAGGGATAATGTACGGAGGGATCGGCTCCAGTAAAATGAGGATTAAGCTGTTGGAATTCTCACTGAATAATTTGTGATGGGCAAAGTACAGCTCATAGTGACACCACTCGCTCTGCACAAAGTTGGGAGACAACACAAAGATCGACTTGTAGCTCTTCTCTATGCAGTTAATGATGTTCTCCACAATGCTCTTGCCGGGGACAAAGTTCCTCTCGTGCTGGCACAGTTGTGCACAGCCCTCCCCCTTCTCCAGGTTTGGGATCAGCTCGTTCTTCACCCACAATGAATCACGCTCGCTGTAGGAAATGAACGCGTGAAACTGCAGAACCCTCTCCTGCTCTTCGGGATGGTGGTGCCAAGCTCTCCGCTTCGTCTGCGTCCACTGCCACGTCATCCGTACGTACCACGGCACGTCCAGGTAGATGCACAGAAAGGCCACGACCGCCACCAGCACCAGCGTCAGCAGCAGAGCTGTCACAAGCAAGAGCGTCGTGTTGCAAGCCAGTTCGGTCAGGTGGAAGTCCTTCAGCTGCATTCCTCGCAAGTCTTCCGGGTACTCGCACACGTACGCCGATGGCCAGCCAAACAGCTTCCCCCCAGACTGCCTCTCCAGACGGATAAAGTCCTGCAGTTCACAGGAACACTTGAATGGGTTGTGCCCGGCTTGCAGCTCCCTGACCCTTGGGCAGCTCTGGAAGAAGTCAGCAGATGGGGTGAGGATCAAATTCATCTCTATGTTCAGGAACTCCAGGGATGTAAAGCCACCACACCCCGGCAGGTCAGCCAGCCTGTTCGATGCCAGGTTCAGCTCCTTCAAGGATTTCAGCTCAGCCATCCCCTTGGGGACACTGGTGATCTGATTGTTTTGCAGGTCCAGCTTTTTGATGTTGACTGGCACGCACTCAAACACAGACTCCGTCAACTGATTTGAGGACAGGTCCAACTCTGACAGAGACTTAGACCATTGGCATTGCACATCAGGTGCATCATGACTCAGCAAGTTGTTGCTCATGTCCAGATATTTCAGTGATTTCATACGGCTGGTCATGAAGCTTACCTTGGAAAGGCTCTCAAATTTATTCCTCTGTAAAATAAGTAATTTCAGACCTGTCAGAGTGCCACAATTCTGGAACAATTCATCCGTCAGGGCATTGTGAGAAAAATTTAAATACTGAAATGAGCTTGTCCTACTGGGGCAAAGCATGTGTGGCATATATGCATCATATATTGTCAAACTGGCAATATTCATCTCTGAAAACTGTCTGTATACAATCTCCTGGTTGAAATAATAAACCTTATTACGAACATGCTCCAAAGTCAGCACTTTCATGGAGCCATCCAAAGAGATTATTTGTTCCAGAGAATCAAATAAGGGTAGAAATTCATATTCAGTCAGCTCCCCCAGTGGTCCCTGGAAAGTCAAATTTCTCACAGTCAAATGCTCCATAGGTGAATACCAAATAAGCAGGAAAATTTGCAAAATTATAGCCCATTGTAAGTCCACAGTGTCAAGCATCAGAGCTGTTGTCTTGATTTTCTTCAGAAGCGTTAAAGGAGGAAAGGGGAAATCTTTGTAGCTCAAGGAATATCTCAAGTTAACTATACTCAAGTTTTTTGAAGTGCTCATTCCATCATACAAGAGGGAAAAACTGAAGTTTTGGTTTGCTGCAAAAACAATGTGGAGGCTCCTTGTATTCAAGGCTGTCAGACTTTGAGGCTCATAGAGAGTAAAGTCTTCTAAGGTTAGGAAGACAGTGTGCAGCTGCAAATGTATGATATACCTGAAGTCTGACCTTCGCATCACCGTGGCACTTAATCCTAGGTACTCCAAACGAAACATGTTGCCGAATTCCTGACAGATGGGCAGGGCAGTAAACTTATTGAAAGAAAGATCTAAATGTCTAAGATATGCAAGAGTTTGACAGTAAACTTTCAAAATGTTATTATGAGATAAATCTAAGTATTCTAAGTCTTGATTATAAATGAAGACACTGAAGTCAAGCTCCATAATTAGATTATGAGAAAGATTTAATACTTGAAGTTTTGAAAGAGAAATAAATTCCAAGATCCTAAGTCCAGAGATCCTATTATGTGATAAATCTAATACCTGAGTATGGACTGGAATGTTTTTTGGAACATTAGTTAGCAAACTGCTTGAATAATTTGCAATAAATTCATTTTCCACAGTTGGCTGGCTATTATTCCATAGCATGAATGTAAAGACACAGACAAAGACATAGATATTTGAAAGGGGTCCCATTACGCCTTCCAGGTTTATCTTGGTTCGTTACAGAAACGCAAAAGCATATCTTTGTTTGCTGATCAATATTTCTCAGTGATGAGTCCAGCCCTATGAAAAGAAAACACATGGAATTTGCTGAAATTGTGGAACTGTTGAATTTGCTTTTTATTGCTAAAATGAAATTCAATACAAAATTTATGTAATCAAAGCTTTATTTTCACATACTCCTCTTCTAAGTTCTTATCAAGCCTCCTCGCCCCCGTTCTTTAATTCCAATTATTGATTGTCTCAGTTAAGTACAAACTAATCTCTTTATAACGGGAGGAATACAATCTGTGGTAAGTTAAAACAACACAAAGATGTTAAGAAATACAAATTTCTCAACAATATTCAAAAATTTGAAACAAATACAGACAGACTTCGGTGCATTTAGGAGTAAAGGAGAACACAGCAAGCCTCTCACCTGCTCTTTCCCTACACACCATGTCCAGACATGTTTGGGGACAGAACTCCAAGAGCCCCATGGACTCTCACAGGAACCAGCGCAAAAGCAAACTCTTCGGTCAGAAGAGCCAAAGGATATTCCTCTTCACACCCCAAACACCCAGGACACGGCCACGCACCCCCTCAGGGTCAGCCGATCAGCGAAGCTGATCAGCTTTGTCTTTGCTATAGCACAAAGACGTAAGGGTCCATTTTTCCAGTAAGCCAAGAAGCATGAGGAGGAATTATACTGTCTCATGAATATTGTAATGCCAGTCTGTCCAAAAGCATGCCAACAGGAAAACCACAGCATAACCAAACGCTACATATAAAGTAGTGGTACCCAAAAATCTGAAAGAAGACGCTCAACACCTCCAAAGACTCCTCGGACACCCAGGAAATCTCCTACATTTTCCAAATAACCCCACAGCTGCAACTTGACAAAGAACCTCTCTAGAAACAGAAAATGCTCCAGTAGAATTAATATATGGTCCTATCAATAGCCTACATAGATTTGGAGAGGCATCAGTCCTATCATGGAAAAGCATGACCTGGGCATTACTCTCTTGTCATCAAGCATTTAACACAACACACAGCCAACTGAAGCATGAGCAACTCATAAACTGTTACAGGAGACAAACAGTCCTGATTTTTTTCCTGTGCTGATTTTGTTTGGGAAAAAACAAACAAACAAACAAACAAACAAATTCTGCCCAGTGTAATCTTTTGTTAAATAAAATCAAAAAGTCTATTTTTTTCAGTTCTAGGTTATAAAGTGTGTTAGTCCCCAATAGTTTGACTGACTGATACCAAAATTCATCCCTTCCCCTCCAAGTCTCCTACCAAGCTTAATCAAGTTTTCTTTCAAATAAGTAAAGCAAAAATACGTGTAATTAAGATCACCAAAACCAATAAAAGAATAATCAGTAAAGAGTACATTTCTACATCAACAGAATCTAATTGAGAGGTCAAATTCTTTCAGAAAGGGTATCTATCTGAGTAGAACAGAATATGAGAATAGAAATGATGGTTGGTCAAAGTTTGAAAGCACTCACGAGAAGAACCAAGACAAGGAAATCTGACCCAGCTTCCTTCAAAGAGCAGCTGACCCTGTTTTTCAGGGTCCAGGCAGGTAAAGAACCTCTTGAATCAAATAAACTTTGATCTGGAACCGTCTGGAGGAACTTTCACAGGGCAAAAGGGATATCAGGAACAAAGCAAGAAACTTTCTGAAGGGAGAAAAAAACAACAGTCCATGCTGCATTGCCAGAGGAGTTTTAATTTACTGTTCATGCTATGATATACACTGCAAGAAGGGATGATCCACGCTGTATAGCACTGAGGAGTGCCACAGTCAAAGAATAAAGCAGATACGTCTAGCAAAGCAATATTAAGGATCAACAGTTACCCCTCCAACACTACTTTATGATGGTATTAAATTAAGAGTTCACTTAGAATGAAAATTGCCGTACCAAACATTTATTTATTTTCTTCTGTGTTGAAATTCAACATACAGATGAGCATTTTCACTGAAATTTCAAAATGCAAGAATATCTTTAAACAGTGAAGAAACACCTGAGATTTGACGGAGCCCAAAATACATATGACAAGAAGAACAAAAAATGTAAAACAATGAAGCAAATATAACCCACCTTTTGTGCGTGGAATTCATCTCCAATCAAAGAACAAGCAAAAGACCTCTTCATACTTGGTTAACATCCTCAAAACAGAATTTCAAACACACATAATCTTCAAGCTGGGGAATCTCACAAGACGTTAATTCCTTAATAATTACTACTTCAGGAAGTAGAAAGAACAGGGTTTTCTTATATAGGCTATATAACTCTAAGAATTAGTCAAATTTCCCTACAATGCAGGTAAGAGCACAACGAAAGGAAACTTCTAACAGCCCAGACTCGAACAGTACTTACGTAGCAGTATGGTTTAGGAGCAAATGAGCCTATCTGCAGTACAGAATATTCACCAAGGTAAGACTGTTTAAATAATTCTGCGTTTCTAATTTCATGTCTGCTTCTGATGGTTACACAGATGTTCTAGAAATTCGTCAACTGCATCTCCTCATTCGCACACACAGAAAAGAGGAAGCAGAACTCTCACCGCCAACTCCTCTTCGTATCAAAATCTCTTGCAGAGCTCTACCCCGCTGAGCTATTTTCCTCAGCAAGCAGACTAATTAATGTAGCACATTGACAGATGGCAAAAGCTTAGATCTTAAAAGCTAGTAACAGGGGCAAACTGGCACAGTTCGAAACCTTTTACAGGTCAGTCATCTTTACACTAGAGATGTCTCAGATGGTTATCAGGGATGCCCTACATTGTAGCTTTCTTCAAAAAATTATTAAAAACGAACTATAGAGAATATTCTCTGTGATATTAAAGCTGTAAAGAAGCCATGAAGAACACAGCAATATAGGGCAATTTGAGGATGAAGGAATCCAATAAAGCAGCACTTCAATTAATGTCTTGAACAGGGACATGAGCCTAGCAAGCAAATCAACAGAGAGTGAGCACATTGTAAAAGCAGGTGTAAATAACCAAAACCAACACCTTGCTCCCATAAGCCTCCAAACTAATACAACATGCTTCAGTAAGATTAATTAGCACGGCAGAAAGAAGCAGAGATTAATAAATGAATGAAGATTTATTTAATCTTAATTAATTTTAAGATTAAATACATGAAGTATGTAATGAATTCTTCAGGTATGCGCAAACTAGGGGGAGAGGGGGCACCCAGGCCCGTTCTGGACTCAGTCTAGAGCTCATTCCACCCCATAAAACAGCACCTTGGAGGAGAGCTGAAGGCAAGAAGGGATTGATTTAAAGAAGCTGAGAAGTATGACAATTTTTTCTGGATAGCAGTGCCAGTTATATTTCAAGCTTGCATTAGATTCCTTTGAAACTTTTCTTTTGTAATTAACTTTTCAACGTTGTAAAGAATAATTTAAGCCTTTGGTTTGCTGAAAGAAAATTTATGGGTTTCATTTTGACATTGACAAGTAAGATAGTGTGAACTGAAACTGAACTGAAACCATTCTACTTTGCTCAGTGCAGCGAATCTGAGTAGTACATTACAGAAAACTCCGAGACATCTGTGACCCAAGACAAGACCGGGGATCATGAATGTTTCTCAGTAAGCAGCAAGAGTCTGCTTCTCAGCTGATACTGTCTTGTCTTAAGGCACTTGTCGACAGAACAATAATATCACAATCAAATTGAGAACTATATGATGCAAACCAGTGGCAGTTTTACTTACAATATAATCAATGAAAAAGCCTTGTTGCATGGACAAAATCAAATACACCATCACCTTTCGGCAGAACTGACTACAGTGCACACAGAGCCGTAAAAAGCCAAAGTATCTACACCTTTAGCTGTAGTGTTTAATTTCCCTACCACGCTTCTTTATGAGACTTTAAAATACATTCAAATACACAGTTTGCCATAAAGAAAAATTTGCAACTAGTTAAAATAAAACTCATACACATGAATACTTTTGTTAAATCGTTAGAAACATTGCATAACGTTATTTTTACTAACCAATTCATCAAAGCTGTGTTTGGGGCTCGTTTCAGTTTACTTATTAAGTCGTTCTGCGTGATACACAAAAACTAAAAAGCAGTGTATTTCTGTTCACGCATCGTAAAAGGTACCAGTTAAATACCATCCTTTCCACGGTCAGCATGTCTGTACACTCATGCAGATACCTCATTGCATTTCTGAAGTTTATACTGCTGGGGATTTTTGCAGCTGATTCTATCAGCGAGCACCTAGCTTCACAAACAGCCTTTCCTCAAGGCACATTTCGCACTTCTGCCTGCGTGTTCCGATTACTTACCCAGCAAGGAACCGCAGCTACGCTTGGCTGGGTACCAGAAGCTATTCAGGACCAGCCCTATGCCCAAAGGTGTGAAGTATCTCTCCAACTGGAACTGCAGAAGGGAACTCGCGTATGCGAAACACCAAGTTAAAACACAGCCAGAGCATTTGGACTCATCCAAGCACTCACGAAGAGTTAATACAATTATTAAAAGTTGCAAAGCCAGTATTTGGTCATATCGAGGCCCTTATCTTCAACTGCAACTCTCACCATCACCACTTAACCCTGTGTGTCACATAGGTGAAACAAGGGCTAAATGCTACCACAAGTCAAAATGAGCAGAGGCTGTATCGCATTTATGCCCAAGCCTGTTTTGCTTGGGCCCAAAAAGACAAAAGGATCAAAGCCGTGGAAATCAAAGTGCTAACAGAGAGCCACCTTGCAGAATACAGAACTTTCTCATTTATTGGTTTATCAAAGCTGCTTCCTCTTGACCGAATAGTGACTACAAATGAGATTATAGTCAATCTCAGTAAATGTTTCTGAAAGAAAAAACAGCCAGACTGAAGCCCTGAGCAAAAACACGGGTTTCACAGAGGTTTTGAACCTTCCCCTCAGCAGAATGCCTCACTTCCCACAGTCTCATTCTTTACCCTCGAGCGCCTTTCCCAGCTCTAACCCTCTGCAGTTGAGCTTCAGTGCTGACGGTTTGTAACATTTTTAAAGCTAAAAAAGAGCTGGGCTCTCAGCAGGGCAACCCACATTGCCTCAGGAGTCCCAGTCTGTCGCAGTTCAGTTTCCTTTACACCACACACTACTTAAATAGACATAAAAACATTTACACTTTCACTTCATTCTGCACAGTTTCTAGGCTTTGGAGGGTGTTTAACTCCCATGTTATCAATTTTGTATGTTGATATTATTATGTACATAAAAATAACATTCCTGCTAGTCACCAAGATGACTAGTCAAATGCCAGGAATCTGTTCTGATACGGTGTCTGACATCAGAATATATTTACACAATCCTTTTTCCTCCTATCTGGAGTGCATTAGCAGTTACAGCTCTCAGTGCAGAACCAGCTGCAGTCTCACACCACCAGGGTGCACAGAAAAGGGTAGCCACTTCACAAAATGTGCGGATAAAGTGGCTGACATGGGCGGTGAGACTAACACATGTGCCCACGTATGGGAAAAGTCTTCTTGGACTAAACCTGCTTTTATAGAAAGCGTTCAGAGTATGGTGGAGGCTAAAACAATCGTTTGAAGTATTCTGATATATACTGCTTGCGAAAATCATTCTCTCCTGTGGAATCAGAGAAACTATATGTAGTAATTCACTGCATGTGTACCTGTTTTGTGAATTATCTGGCACATAGTGTGGACAAAAATCTAATACTGCGTGGGCTTCCGGTTCCAAACTACAAGTTTTAATTGCTCCCCATGCTCATTAAAAGCTTCCCTTTCCAACATTATTCACAAAAGGATTTTGGACATATACCAGAAACCTGTAATTATATATATCTGCTTATGATTGCATCAGCTACATTGCCAGAGGTCACGTAGTTCCCAAGTTTTTTCCAAAGTGGCAAGCAAACCTCTGCTAAAACCTTCCACTACTGAAAGAAATAATTAGTTTTCTGGCAACAGCTGTGTGCTCCCACCTGAGTAACAGGAAGGATTCCTGGTGCACTCCCTGGCTTTCAGGGTTTTTTTCTGTCCCCAGGCCAACAGGAGCAGCCATACGAGTTCTCAAAGCTCCACACACAACAGGGGATATTAAAGCTATTACAGAAGTTTCAAGGGCTGCTGAGATAAAACTCTGAGACTTTCAAAGAAAATTTTCAAGCAAGCCACTCTGTAACAACCCAGCTGTCCCTGGTTGTGTGAAAGGGATAGGCAAACCAAGTTAATCTGTTCACCTTCAATTTTCTAAGGGTTAAATGTTAAAACACTGAAGCATTAGTTGGAAGGGAAAGAGGAAGCACAGAAAACATTTCTTTCTGCAGTCCTGAATGAAATGCCTGCCATTTGGTAACAGGCGTGTTACATTAATTTTGAGGCTAAGTGGGATGAGAGAGCTAAAGGTGTTAAATGTGACCTCTCCCCTACAAATCATTAAACAGTTGCTCACAGTTCAAGACTTCAAGAGACCTCCGCCTGCTTAGACCTCAGGCAAAAAAAATCAAAATCATTTGTTAATAACAATGTAAGACAAGATAAAATGCAAAGATTCTATACGAAATGAGCATTTTATCTTAACGTCCCTTCTTCTCTCGTCTTCATGTTGAAATGCATTTTTGAAAGGAAAACTTCCTGCTTGCTGGTCATTTAAGTCTGGTGTTCCAGACAGCAAACACCTCCCCTTCTGGGGGCAAAGAGGAAGGTTGCTGTGATCATCTTTAGCAGTTGTGAATGTTTGTCGGAGACAAGCCATGTTTTCTGGAAACCAAAAAAGCATAAATATAGGTAATGAGGCCTGCTGTATTTCTATAAACAACAGCAAATATTGTAAATGTAGCTTGTCTTTCTGACTTTTCTGACTCCATGAATAGAGCATCTTACCTGCTGTCCCAAGACCTGGCAAATTTTTTCAGCCTCTGACTAGTTATTCCCTTTCTGATCAGAACTCGTAGCTGTGCTGCAAAAGATACTGTTTCGGCTGAAAAGGACAGATACTTTTAATAATAAGCATAAAGTAAGGTACACTGGTGAGACAAAAAAAAGTAGAAAGCTAAATAAAAAGCATGATGTGGAGAAGTCAAGAGTTTCTCAAGATACAGCCAATGAGGATGAAGGCAGTTATGTTGCTGCAGATACCCTCTGTCTCTTTGGTCTGGGTATCTCTCAGGATCAAAATGGTTTCAGGACTCTACCAGAGGATGGGAATTAAAGCTCCGATTGTCAATTCTCTGCTTCACCCTCGCAACAGTGCCAAACTATGAGCCCCAAAAGGTGAAGTAGCTCATCTTTCTGTTTTCTTTTCTTTTTCTTTTTTTTTTTTAAAGAAAAAAAAAAACCCAAACCTTCCTCCCTCAGTCCTCCTTTGTGGCATGGCCATTTTTGTCCACCTGTGCTGGATGTTCACAGACTCCTGTATCTGGGTCCTATCCTTTTAAGCTTCACTGAATCTAAGAAAACACTACCCACGCTATCTCAAGCTCTGGACTTCTAGACATCCTCTCAGGATGTGTAATTTTCTTTCTTGCAAGCTAATTCTAGCAAAAGAAGTCCTGTGACCAAGCTGCCTAAGCCTTGTGATTAACACTGCTCTGCAAATTCTCCAGAAATTCAAGCATTCTTCCACATGACTATATCAACCGCTCCAGATTTTATTCTGCTGAGAAAAATTCACTACATTATTTCAAGCTGTTTTTCAAAATCCACATCCAAACTCATTTGCAATTTGATATCTCTACGTCAATCTCAAGAGACCTCCAGTAAGGCGAGTTGAATTTTGCCTACAGTTAGGGGGCAGCACAGACAACTACGCAGAAACAAGGTTCTGTAACAAAAAGTTAAATACATTAACAACCAATGGAAATCATAAAGTATTTATTGCTTCAGCAAGAAAAAAAAAACAAAAGAAACTCCATTAGAAAGATTCTTAATGCATTTCCCCACAGCTGTTTCCATCAGCCATTGGCAGGTTAATGCTAATAGCTGCCCTCAGGTTAGCCCAGAAAAGGGCATGCTTGCTCCTCTCCTTCGGCCACTCCAGATAGGTTCGCTTTGCCATGAGAGCCTTCAGCTTGTGGTACCTGGCAGGGATAATGTACGGAGGGATCGGCTCCAGTAAAATGAGGATTAAACTGTTGGAATTCTCACTGAATAATTTGTGATGGGCAAAGTACAGCTCATAGTGACACCACTCGCTCTGCACAAAGTTGGGAGACAACACAAAGATCGACTTGTAGCTCTTCTCTATGCAGTTAATGATGTTCTCCACAATGCTCTTGCCGGGGACAAAGTTCCTCTCGTGCTGGCACAGTTGTACACAGCCCTCCCCCTTCTCCAGGTTTGGGATCAGCTCGTTCTTCACCCACAATGAATCACGCTCGCTGTAGGAAATGAACGCGTGAAACTGCAGAACCCTCTCCTGCTCTTCGGGATGGTGGTGCCAAGCTCTCCGCTTCGTCTGCGTCCACTGCCACGTCATCCGTACGTACCACGGCACGTCCAGGTAGATGCACAGAAAGGCCACGACCGCCACCAGCACCAGCGTCAGCAGCAGAGCTGTCACAAGCAAGAGCGTCGTGTTGCAAGCCAGTTCGGTCAGGTGGAAGTCCTTCAGCTGCGTTCCTCGCAAGTCTTCCGGGTACTCGCACACGTACGCCGATGGCCAGCCAAACAGCTTCCCCCCAGACTGCCTCTCCAGATGGATAAAGTCCTGCAGTTCACAGGAACACTTGAACGGGTTGTGCCTGGCTTGCAGCTCCCTGACCCTTGGGCAGCTCTGGAAGAAGTCAGCAGATGGGGTGAGGATCAAATTCATCTCTATGTTCAGGAACTCCAGGGATGTAAAGCCACCACACCCCGGCAGGTCAGCCAGCCTGTTCGATGCCAGGTTCAGCTCCTTCAAGGATTTCAGCTCAGCCATCCCCTTGGGGACACTGGTGATCTGATTGTTTTGCAGGTCCAGCTTTTTGATGTTGACTGGCACGCACTCAAACACGGACTCCGTCAACTGATTTGAGGACAGGTCCAACTCTGACAGAGACTTAGACCATTGGCATTGCACATCAGGTGCATCATGACTCAGCAAGTTGTTGCTCATGTCCAGATATTTCAGTGATTTCATACGGCTGGTCATGAAGCTTACCTTGGAAAGGCTCTCAAATTTATTCTTCTGCAAGTTTAATGTCTCCAGTTTAATTAATTTGTCACATTTTTGAAAAAGAAGATCTGTTAAATCATTCTTTGAAAAATTTAAGTATCTAAAGGGACTGTCAGATGAAGGACACAGCATATGTATCATCTCTGATTCAGCTATTGTTAAGGCTGCAATATTCATGTCTGCAAATATTTTGTATAGGTCATCCTGCGTGAAGTACAGATCTGTGATTAAAACTTTTTTCATTGTCAGTGCTTTCATAGAGGTACCTGAATAGTCAAAGTAATAGCCTTTGATGGCCGACAATTGTGTTACACTGTTAACATTGAAGTATTCAATGGAAGAGTGCCATACAGTCTGAAAAATTTTAATAAGAAAATCCCAGTCCACTGACACGTTTGTCAGTGTCAGATTTTGTAACCTGGAGCCTTGCCTGAAATTAGATAATAAAGCTATTAATTTTTTTACATTGTCATTTGTGATTTCTGACAATGACAGGCTTTCTGTAGTATTTTGTATCACAACCCAGTCAAAATTAGCTTTGGACTGATGATTATTTGTATACAGGAGTGGCAGGCTCTTGACTTTTTTGTCAGAGCCATCTTCTGGAAAATAGTTAGAAACAGATGTAAAGAGTTCATTTTCCACAGACAGGCTGACGTGGTTCCAAAAAGTTAATGCAAACAGACACTTGTAAAGAAAAAAGTTTCTGAGAGATCCCATTTTTCCTGTCATTGGTTTCTGGTTCCTTGGAGATGCTCAATACTTTTCTTATCTGTCTATCTTTGTTCTCATCCTGTAGCAAAACAAACAAAAATAAAAACCAGAGTGTATCATTAAGTGGCTATGCAGGAGCTACCATACAGATTGATTTTTTAAGGTTGCAATTTCTCATCTTTCCCTTTGAGCCAAAAAAACAACAGTCACCTATTATCATTCAGGAGGGGCATTCTTTATTAAGAGAACACCACTGAAACTTCTATTTGGTAAATATGCTGTATTTAATATATAATGAGTCTGTTTCTCACAAAACATGCCTGATTTCATATGTGACTAAAATTTGCTGCATACTTACAAAATTACTGCTGTGATCCAATATATTATGAAGGCTTCCCACAACTGTATAATACACTTTGAGCAGAAAGTACAATATCTGAGGTCAGTATGGTCGTCCTCTCCTCAGATTCTCTCTTGAAGGATGTGAACAAAACTCAGATATTTTTTTAAATTGACTTGGGACTATAAAACCTGGACTGAAACATAGGACAGAGGTTCGAGAGAGTTAATCAAAGTCTGAATGTCTTTAGGTAGCTGAGATTGGTCATTAGTGCTCATTTTAACCGGGGAAACTGGGGCGAGAGGTAGGATGTTCTGTATTTATGCTATGGGAAAGTCCATAGAAGTCTGGTTCTTGTCTGGGCTTAAGCATCTCCTGGATTTAGACTCTGAAAGTGGGGTGTCCCCGTGTCTGATTTGTTAGGTGTAACCAGAGGACACCAAATACACATTGAAAATATTTGCATGCTACACACAAAAATACCAGTTGTAGAACCTCTATACACAAAATTTAGCCCTGATATAAGGACACTGACCTCAAATGTCTCTGTTGTGAGAGACAGGCTTACTTAAACACAATTTAGAGAAAAATCATAACTATGGCTTTGCTTTGATTTTCCCTAATGGAAGACACTTTTCCTTTCTGAATGTAGGACTTCAGGGTAGCCAGCCTCCCTTTATTTAAGTCAGCCATTGTGAATACTGCCTTAAATCTCCTTTTAGATATTGCCATAAATCCATGAGACTGCCTTTCTGAAAGAGGAACTGGTAAGAACTTAGCAAACATTTTTATAGGTGTAAATCTTTATTTAAAATTGTTTTCCAGATTTCTGAAATCTTTTTGTTTTCTTGGAACATTCTTCCCCTTTTCCTCCCATTACTTTTAAATTGTAGTTGTTGTATGAAGCTTTCCGTTGTGTTTATTCATGATTGCACTGGCTTTTGACTTTCCCTTAATATTGAAATGGCTAAATTTAGTTTATATTTCTAGTGACTCTACAATGAGACAGTAATAGCTGTCACTTGTTGGACCAAAGCTACAACCTCGAGGCCTGCATCCTCTGTACCATTAACCATTCCACAAGCTTTCTCAGAATTACATTACTGGGTCTAAAACGTACATTCTCCTTGATCTAACACAGCCTATAGAATCATAGTATCATAGAATTGCCAAGGTTGGAAGGGACCTTTCAGATCATCTAGTCCAACAATCAATCTAACTAACAAAAAACATCACTAAACTGTATCTCTAAGCACTATATCTAGCCATCTTCTAAAAACTTCCAGGGATGGTGATTCCACCTCTTCCCTGGGCAGCCTGTTCCAATGCTTAATAACCCTTCAGGTGTAGAATTTTTTCCTAATATCCACCCAAAACCTCCCCTGGCACAACTTGAGGCCGTTTCCTCTTGTCCTATCGCCTGTTACTTGGCAGAAGAGACTGACCCCCACCTGGCTACACCCTCCTTTCAGGTAGTTGTAGAGAGCGATAAGGTCTCCCCTCAGCCTCCTCTTCTCCAGGCTGAACACCCCCAGCTCCCTCAGACACTCCTCATAAGACTTGTGCTCCAGACCCCTCACCAGCTTCGTTGCCCTTCTCTGGACACGCTCCAGCACCTCAATGTCTTTTTTGTGGTGAGGGGCCCAAAGCTGGACACAGCACTCGCAGTGGGGCCTCACCAGTGCCGAGTACAGGGGGACAATCACTTCCCTAGTCCTACTCACCACACTGTTCCTAATACAGGCCAGGATGCTGTTGGCCTTCTTGGCCACCCGGACACACTGCTGGCTCATATTCAGCTGGCAGTCGACCAACACCCCCAGGTCCTTTTCTGCCAGGCAGCTCTCCAGCCACTCTGCCCCAAGCCTGTAGCGCTGTGTGGGGTTGTTGTGACCCAAGTGCAGGACCCGGCACTTGGCCTTGTAGAACCTCACACCATTGGCCTCAGCCCATCGATCCAGCCTGTACAGATCCCTCTGCAAAGCCTTTCTACCCTCAAGGAGGTTGACACTGACACCTAACTTGGTGTATGCTGGTAAATGATGGAAAGTGGCTCGGTGAGCACTTCCATCAGCTCCCTCAGTACCCTTGAGTGGATTCCACCTGGCCCCACAGACTTGTGTACATCCAGGTGTTGGAGCAAGTCCCTCACCATCTCCCTTTGGATTACGGGGGCTTCATTCTGCTCCTTGCCCCTGTCTACTAGCTCAGGGCTCTGGGTAGTCAGGGAACAACCAACTATTACTAAAGACTGAGGTAAAGAAGGCATTAAGTATCTCAGCCTTCTCCTCATCCTTTGTCACTATGTTACCACCTTCATCCAATAAAGGATGGAGATTCTCCCAAGTCCTCCTTTTGCTACTAAAGTATTGATAGAAACTTTTTTTATTGTTCTTAACATCCAAAGCCAGGTTAAATTCTAGTCGGCCTTTTGCCTTTCTAATTTTCTCCCTACATAGCCTTACCACATTTTTGTGGCCTTCCTGAGTGGCCTGCCCCTTTTTCCAAAGGCCATAAACTCTCCTTTTTTCCCTGAGTTGTATCCATATCTCTCTATTCAGCCAGGCTGGTCTTTTCCCCAGAGAGATCACTTTACGGCACACGGGGACAGCCTGCTCCTGCGTTTTTAAGACTTCCTTCTTGAAAAACGTCCAGCCTTCCCAGACTCCTTTGCCTTTCAGCACTGCCTCCCAACGGACTCTTGAAAAGACCAAGTCTGCCCTCCAGAAATCATAGAATGGTTCAGGTTGGAAGGGACCTTAAAGATCATTCAGTTCCAACCCCCCTGCCATGGGCAGGGACACCTCCCACTAGACCAGGCTGCTCAAAGCCTCATCCAGCCTGGCTTTGAACGCTTAGTTCCATGTGGCAGTTCTGCTATCCCCCCCGCTTTCTTCTCTGAGAATTGGAAACTCTATCCTTTCATGGTCACTATGCCCAAGACGGCCTCCAACTGTCACATCCCCCACAAGTCCTTCTCTATTTACAAACAGCAGATCCAGCAGGGCTCCTTCCTAGTTGGTTCCCCCACCAGCTGTGTCAGGAAGCTGACGCGGCTTCCCCAACACACTCCAGGAACTTCCTAAACTGCTCTGCTTCCTCTCAGCCGTATTGTGTTCCCAGCTGATATCTGGTAGGTTGAAGTCTTCCACCAGTACAAGGGCCGGTGATCTTGAGGTTTCTCACAGCTGCTTGTAGAATATTTCATCTACCTCTACATCCCAGTTGGGCAGTCCATAACAGACTAATATCAGCCTTGTTGGCCCTCCCCCTGATTCTCGCCCATAAACACTCAACCCTATTGTTACCATCATTAAGCTCTTGACATTCATAATACTCCCTAACACACAGAGCCACCACACCATCCTCTCCTTCCTTGCCTGTCCCTTCTGAAGAGTTTGTAGCCATACAATGCAGCACTCCAGTCATGTGAGTCATCCCACCAAACTTCCACGATGGCGAGTACATCATAGATTTCCTATATTATGAATTTGCAACAGTACAACAAAAAACAGTCCACTGAGATCTTGTTTTGTACAGAATGCATGAAACTAGGCTTGGAAATCATCTAGAAATAGTGGGGCAACATGGCAAAACTTTTACAGTCTTTTTCCAGATTTTCATTTGGAAAAATTATATGCAGTTTTACCATCATAACCCTCAAAAGACATTTGGGCATGTGTAAAGAACAAAAGATAATCAGCATTCTCTATCTTGTTCTTCCAATTGTTTGGGCAACACCACTAATGTGTATATATTCAAACAAAATATATAGCTTCAAGAGAAACCTGAAAAAAAAAATCTACCTTCAAATCATTATTTCCTAATTTGACAAAATTTCAGCAATATCCAGGGACTAGGTGAAAGAAAGATACAATTATTCCACACATGCTTAATTTTCCTTCTCATTCCTATATCCTGGCCTTCAGTCAAATTATTTATGAGTACCTTCAAACTTTCTTTAGAATATCCTATGAACCAACAAAATTAACAGCTCTTATAACACATGAACCATGATTTGGGAGCTAACACTGGAGAAAATATCCTTTATAGTCATATCCTTTTTAATTCAGAAGTATCCTCCAGTCTTCAAACTTTACCAAAAGAGCACTATCAAGAAATAAGCAGAGAAGCAATCCAGTAGGGTAAACAAATCAAGATCATAGCAAGAAATTGCCCTGTTGTTTAAACAGTGAGAGATCAAAATTGAGATTTTAACAGTTTTTCCAATATAAACTCGGTATGAACCAACTAAACTTTCATATAAGAAATGTACAGAATGCCTTGAGATAAGACGGTTCAGTATTCAGTTTTACTTGCACTTCGCAAGTTATCAGCATAATACAAAACTCTAATGTTAAAAATATGTCTTTCATATGGTCTCTACTGCTAATACAGACAGACTGCTATTTGGCCAGCTTCTTTGGATAAATTACTGACCATAAGCAACTTTACTCTAATTTCTTACCCTTACACTTGAAAGTACATCATACCACTTCCTAATAACCCTCTATAGAAAACATGGCTCATTTTCAAATAAGATGCAGAATATAAAACAATTTTAGCTAAGTAGCAGCCGCATAAAATCAATAAAATGAAAAGTTTCTCACCATAAATCCCTGCTCTCCGAAAAAGCAGAGAATGTAGTCAGGAAAAGATAAAAAGAAAACTTCCTGTAACTCTATCTTACTGTGTAACAATACTTAGGAACGCCCAAACTTTTTATATAAATGTTTGCGCCACCTACTGACAATTTATGAAATGGCATTTGCTTTCCTCCAAATGTATTTTCCACATACAACATTACTGTAATTTCCCGATTATTTAATTATTATTTATATATATAATAAATATTGGTACGTGTTTTCATGCTTTGCAATAGATTAAGCAGGGAAAAAAATTAATCTTTTTACCAACTTTCTGTCTCCATCAAATTAATATGAAAATAAGTACTTCTTTTGAGCAAGTTTTACACTGCTTTACCAATTCAGTTGTCAAGTTCTTATCAAGGCTCTTTTATAAAAGTACTGTTTGTCTTATTTTAATTTCCATTTAATGGGAATGGAAAAATAATCTCTCTCCTGCTCCAGCAGTGTTGTGATTGGGTTAAATAGTGGACATGGAAACAGTGGGTGTGGTCTTTTTTTCCTCTTTTTTTTCCCTTCCTTTTTTTTTTTTTTTTATTAAAACAGAGGAGCGAGTTTGGTACTGAAGGCCCGAACACTTGGGTTATTGTCCTGGCAAAGACATAAACCAGTGTCTCTTTATTTCTGTATAACATTGCTCAGAAATTCCATCTCAGTTGAGATCTAAACACCAAATTGTCACACTACGACCTACCTTTCTGAGTTAACATACCACAACACATTCATGATTTAACATTTCAGTGACTCAGGAAGCAGAGGAAATAATCTTAAAAATTACTTTTTCACTTTAAAGCTTATTCTGTACATTGCAATTAATTTCTCAGCTTCAAGTGAAAAGAGGTCATTCAAAAAAGAAATGAAAAAATAGGACAGGTAGTAAGTGACAGAATATGGACAACTTATATTCTCCGCTGTTATGCTGATGAGCCTTATGGTGGTACTCTGCATTTGTCAATATAAACAAGAGTATTCATGGCTGGTTTGCAAATGACACCTTATAATGTTGTTACATACAAACCTCACCATTGTCTGCCCTTAGCTGGAAAGATTTTGCTATCCATCCTTAGGATGAGATAAAATCCTAAGGTAAGACCGTCTACCAGACATTCATTCCCGTTTTGTAGTATAATAGTTTAACTGCTTGAATATAACCTATTAGTCTAATGAATACAGAACCAGACATACCTTTGGTTAACATGTAATAACTGCCTTAAATTAGAGACTCTTATTCGAGAGTACCTCTTCAATTAAGTGACAGTGTGAGCTGGCCACTGCATAGTTTGAGGTCTCCAGTTCTGCCTACATGCTATAAAGCATACGTTAAACAGCAAAATAACCATATTACCATTAATTGCATGCCCCTAGCCTTCAGATTTACCACTCAGATTTACCAGTGGAATCACTAGAAGATGAATATACTTCTCAAATATTATGTATATTCTGTGTTTGCTAAAAGCAGCCAAATGTAGTTGTTTCCTTCCATCTTTTCTTTACATTTATTTATTTATTAAAAGGCAAGTATTTTTTTGGAAACCCATGAGGAAGGTGTTAATACTCAGAGTAATAACAAATTTCAGTGAAATTGCAGATGAGCAGAACTGTTCAATCTCTATTGCTTATTTATTCCAAAACCATTTGCAATATTACCATAGTGAGAAAATATAAGTGAAATCAATTACTGGAAAAGTGAAAGAAAATTAGAAAATGCAACTGCTAAATTCATGAAAGTAATTTAGGAACTTGGGAAACTAATACATCCTTCTATCCCAATAGACAGACATACACATTTACACACTTACAATGTTAATTTCCTCCTGAAGAAATAACTTTATATTACAATAGTGATTAATACTCTGTCTTGCAGTTCTAAAACATGCATGGCCTTGTACAGAATCTATAGTACAAGATCCACTTTACAGACAAAATTACCATCCATCATGGGGAAAACCAATCTCTGGCTATTGAGCTCCACCTATTTTAATTCTTCCTAAAACACTGCTGTTACTCCTCCACAAGCTCCACTGAAAAGCAGAGGGAAATCCTTAGGGCCGCTCTAGATTTCATTTTCAATAAACACATCTAAACATTATTAAATTAACCTAACAGATGCTAGAACTACCAGCATGCCCTGATACTTAAATTGTCATTGAAAAGCCTTCAAAATAAACTTATATACAAACATTTGTTCTGCTACCGCCTACCTTAATGGGAAACTTTAGAGTCTTTTGCCTGCTAAGTGTGCAAGTCAGGTAGTATGATCCGTGTGTGTGAAGCACCCTTCTGAGAACTAGGGTTTCATTTTGTGACCTCCTATAGCAGCTCCCCTCAGTGATTCACAAGATGTATTATTTTGCTTCCTGTGGCAACAGCATTTCTTTCTTTAGCAGAGGAAGACTAGTGATGGGAAGGATGCCGTGATGAATCATGGAACTGCCTTTTACCACAGTAAAAGGGCAGGCTTCGCCTTAAAATGAAGCAGCAAAAAGAGGAAAGGGTATGAGGAACTAGAGAGAGACAAGAACAACAGGTTGTTGGGCAAGAGCCTGCAATCCCCTTGTTCAACCAAGTCTGATTTCTCGCCTGGCCATGGGCGCTCGGCCCTGACACCAACTTACTGGAAATAGGTGCACACACCCCCCGGTTTATTTTAGCAGCATTTCCTGTAAACACGGATATAACGAAAGTGCAAAGCAGCACCTGAAAAACTCAATCTCAGATGTTTAATCCCGCAACCTTCAGTAGGCGGTTTGCCACCAGCTCGCTTTGAGAAAGGATTAAACTTTCTACTAAAAAAAAAAAAAAAAGGAAGAAATTTGACGCCAGCTCAGTAACTAGACTCCAAAACGCCTCAGTATGAACGTTATCGCAGTAGCGCTGTCAAATTTACCCCTTTTGCCGCCCCAGCGACCCCCGTGTCCCACAGGCATCTGGTCTGTCTGTCAGCGCCCGCCCCGGCCGCTGGGGGCCGTGAGGGGAGATAATGGCGGCTGGGTCGGCTCTCCGCGGCAGCTCCGCGCTGCCGCCCCGGTCCGGGAGCGCGGGGGCGGCTGAGCAGTGGCGGGCAGCAGCCCCTTCACAACAAGGCGTCCGCCTCAGGGAGACGGAGGGAGAGGGAGGGAAGGCGAGCCAGCCCTCCCGCCCCCTCCTCCCCGCGGCCCGGCCGGCCGGCGGCTGCCCGCCCTACCCTGCCTCCTCCCCTCGCTGTTGCCGACGTGGCGGGGCGGGGAAGGGGAAGGAGCAGGGGGCGCGCCGGCCGGGGGACTGCGGAGCGGTAAGGAGCACGGCGATTTCTTCTTTTTCTGCCACTTTTGAAACCGGCTGCGGGCTCCTCACTGATAACTCTGCCCCACAGGGGATTTCGAAAAGGAAAGAAAAAAAAAAAAAGGAAAAGAAGGGGGAAGCTGTGGCCACTGCGGGTTTGAGGGAGCGGCGCTCCGGCTGCTCCTGCTCTGCGGGGGCAGGTGGCAGCGGGGCAGAGGGAGCTGTCGGCGGGGGCAGTCGCCCGAGGGGGCCTGGCCTCAGCTCGCCCTGCCCGCAGCGTCCCGCCGAGGGAGAGGCGACAGCGGGCGTCGAGCGAGCGGGGAGCGCCCCGCCGCCGGCCATTTAAAAAAGTTATCCCTGACGGAGGCGTTGATCCAGCGCCTGCCGGCGGCCGAGCTTTGCTTTCCAGGCGGGATGAAACTCCTCAAGCGGCGGGGCGGCAGGTGCCACAGAGCGGCGGCGGGAGCTGCCACCACCGCCGGACCCTAAGGGGAAGCCGGTCCCCGCCTCAGGGCGGCTGGTCGTTGCGGGCGGGGGGCTGGCCTGGCCGCCCGGCCCGGGGCTGGCCTTGGCGTCTCTCCCATGAACTTACCTGTAGATAGGTAGTTCCCCTTGGGCTGAGTTGTCCGAGTTGATTTAGATCACTGGAGTCTCACAGATGACATTTTGAATGGCACCTTTCCCCCCCGGTCATGCATGGCTGTGGTTTCAGAGAGGTGTGGGAGTTTGCTCTTGCTCACTCCTTTGCTCCTGTGAGGAAGGTTTAGCACAAAACTTAAGGCACTTTGGCCCGAGTGCTCCCCAAAGATGGCCCAGTCCTGCAAAAATTCATGTGCGCATCTATGCGGGATCCTTTACAAATTGTACTGGTGTAGGGCATTTTCTTACCGAGGTCTAATCCCCATGCAAATTTATGATGCGGGTGTGTACAGATTTTACACATTTTGGTAGAGGATCCTCATATCTGACGATGGAATTTGGTTTACAAACACAAAAATTTTCTCCAGGTGATGCTGCCCACCACACAGTGAGTACTGTTAAAACAATGGCAAAATTTACCTACACTAATGCGTTTTATAGTATTTGCGCTATTTGTAATGGAAAACTGCAAATACTTTTGGCAGATGCAAAGATTCTGACTTGTAAATGTATGTTTTCTAACGATAATTAAGTTACAGTGTAAGCTAAAGTAATGTAAGTGGCACCAAATGCTTATTTATGTATTTATGTTTCTTATTCACTGATCCCCAATGCTGTTCTTGGAACTGTTCAAACAGCTGATCTACATTCAAGTTAGATAAACAGGCTTCTAAAGCCACTGATGTACATGATTCTATAGACTTTAATAAAATATACTAATTTAAATACATGTTTCTCAGGCAGATTTCTCCTAAATCCCAGTTATATTTTGCTTTTTGCCCTCTTTTTTTTTCCACGTTCTTCAGTCTCTCTTAGAACCTCAGTCCTTCCTAACAGGTACAAAGCTTTGAACCACGTTTAATTAATATGGGAATCAATGGAAAGACAAAATCTGCAGAGAGGACTGTGTGAGTTTATTTTATGCCATGCAACTCAATATATAGTCAGGAGCTTGTAATGACAACTCCCTGTCAAGGGTTGTCTTCTAAGTAGAGCGCAGACATACTGTTGTTGCCAGCAAGTGTGTGTTGGTAATCACTGTGCAGTAGTCCTTTTGGACTCTGCCAGTGCTGCTCCTTAATCAGCTGCAGAGCTTCCTCAATGGCCACTTCTTTCCCTTCCTGGATCCTCAGCCTGATGACCGTGCAGTGGTCTTTTTTTTCTAGAAAAAAAAAGTTACACTGGAAGGAAAGAAGTAAATAAGATAAAACTGGTTTGTAATTTACCAAAAAAAAAAAAAACAGAAATCAATAACTGTACCTCATGCAAGCTTACTTTGGCTTCAAAACTGAAGTTTAATCGCACAGCTGGAATTTAGGAGCAAGTGAGAAGCATTACACTGCCCAAACAGTGAGCCTTTCAGACAAGTGATGCAGAAGCAGTGTGAGTAATGAATGCTTCCTGTCTATGAAATGGCTACAGGGACCGTGGCCTGTCATGTTCTCACGTTATGCCCCTTCTCCAACACATAGATATCACCACAGTTTTAGTCGCACTGTGTTTGTCATCCTCCTCTCCATCAGTCAGCAGGCTATAGGAACCCATGTGTGTGGAAATAATGAGAACAAGAGCAAGAGCTGCTTGGCTATCGGAGCTCAGATTATCTAGTGGTATTTCATACGCATCTGATTTGGAACACAGGGAATTAACCATGTGGAAGCTCTTACATTTGACTTCTACAGACAAATGAACACTGTTTCTCCCTCATCAAATCATATTTTGGAAAACAGTAATGCTTCTCTTCGTACTTGAGTTCTGCAAGGTGAATAGAATATTCAGAGTATCATCGTGATATCAGTGCCAGCATGATGCATGTGCCACAGAGTTCTGTACTTGAGGAGGCCTTACGTCAAGGCTGTGTTGTTTTTCAGCAACAGCTTATGGTAAATGCTGCGTATTTTATAGTCATTCAAATGTTTATGGAACCTAAAAGACTTTTATTTTATTTCTATATTCAGAATTGAAAATGTCTGAAGACATACGTGATGGCATCCCATCTGAAGAAAAACCTGAAGTAGTGGAAATGCCCAGCAATGAGGTATTGCCTCATGAGTCAGTACCACACCTCATGGAAGCTGAGATCTTGCACGAGTCTTCACAAGATGAACGTGGACAGGCCACTGAGAGTGCCAGGAATGGACAGGAAGGAGACATATTTATTAATGAAAACCCTTTGACTGAAAACATAATTGAAACTCTGGCTGCCAGTGGAGAGGTGACCGAAGACATGCCCACTGAGTGCAATGAGACCGTAAGCCTTGATGCAGAGCCTGAATCTGAGGAAACACTGAATGAACAAAGCAGTCCAGTAAGTTATACTTTCTTTTCGTAAAAGCCCTCCCTTCCCTGCTTTGTAAGGACAGAATTTTGTACAATGTACATACCGTTTTTCACAAAAGCCTTGGGAGTTATATACAGAGAACCTGCGTGGAAATAAATAAGTTAATTGCAACACCAAGCTTTGGGAAACTAGGAACAGTTGAATTTCTCTTTGCCAGTGTGATATTAATTTGGTCTGTCTAGCCTGGCTGCAATAAAACTATACCAGAGCCTAAATCTTATTAAGAATCTAGTCCATTTTGTATAGATATAATACTGCTGTGATTTTGTTATCTGGCTTTCTGTACGAATCCGCTTCATTCAGTTCACAGAGTGAACCTAGAAGAGGACAGAATTTAAGCTGCATATGCAGCACTGGATCTTGTACTTGCTAATTCTCAAGTCATTGACTTTACAAAAAAACAGAGTATGTTTCACAAGGCTTGGTGAAACAGCCAGTAGTTTTCAATTTGTTCTAGGCCAGTAGGTTTTGATTTGTGATCCGCAGACCTTTGGTAGTCCTGTGAGTAGTTGCAAGTAGTTAATAAAAGAAAACTTAAGAAAAACAAGACTTTTTTACGGCCTCTGCAACATCCAAATCCAATACACGTGACATAGCTGAGGATGTTCTCATCTCCACTGAAAAATTTTCAGACATCCACAAATTGGAAAAGGTCAAAACACATTGTTTTAGTCCTCCACCAGTGAGGGGGACATACCTCAGAGGTGACAGGGGATCTGTACACTACACAATGCAGAGCTCTCTTGGGAAACTTCAGCTTTTGGTTTTGAATTGATTGTGTAGGGATGGGGCGTTACTGGAGTCTTTCTTGAGACAACAGTTTCTTAATATGATTTAAATATAGAATACTGATAATCACTTAACACCACACATAAATGTAGAAGGTGGGCAGCACCTCCTCTGGCTGGGTTTTTATTGAACTCAGGAGTTCTCTGTGCACTTCTGGGTTACACCTCTGAGAAAACTCAGGCAGAGAAGCCTCTAACTCCAGCTCCCACTAGGAGTCAGGAAGGAGATGGGTTCCTGCCTCTCCCTAATAATAGCCCTAATAAACTTGTACGGTTTTGTAGGATCGAGTGCCTGAAGAAATAGTAGGACACCTGTAAAGACATCTCTGGAGTTTTAGGCTCTTTAAGGAATAGGGGATCTGAACTAAGCTTCCCATTCTGCTTTGTTGTGCATGGAAGCTTGAATTTCACATAATACCTAATCTAGCACTGGCCGTCAGCGTTTAGGATCCCATTAAGAATATATTGCACTTTTAGGAATGAAAAGACCTTTAAAAATCTGGCCTTAGTGACCAAACGGTGAACATAAAGCAATATATGAATCAGTCGATATAATAAAGCTATAGAAGGGCACGTCTGCCCAGGGATACTACATGTGAAATAGGTTTTATTTTAGTATGACACCAAATTCTTAAGTAATTCTCTACATGGATGCTCTTGTTTCACATTGAAGTTGTAGTCGTGTGTTCACTGCATGGATGTGTACGCCGGTATTAGCACCTTCCCAGCCAGGTGTTACAGTTCTTTAGCTGGAAGTCACGCTCTGCAGTAGAGCCTGCAGAACCCATTTCAGTCAAAGCCTGTGAGGTTAGTTTAACCCACTACAGAAGGCTGTTCCAATTAGCCTATCTGACTTCATATTGAAACAGTCAAATGATCAGTTTCACAGACATCAGAGTGAGGTTGATGACCTTGGTTTCCTCCTGGGGGAAGAAAGGGTGAGGTGAGACCAGTAACAACCCTGCAGTGCCATAAGAATGACACCTTTCGTGCAAGGACTACTTTGTACAAAAGCTTAAGCATCTGTCAGAGGAGCTGGCGGCAAAGCTTTTGTCAGTCATCATTCTGGGGTATTTCTCTGTATGTTCTGTCTCTTGAGAATCATTCCTCAGAAGGCATCACCATGATTAGGGAAGCCAAGTGTTATATTACAAATTGCCTATTTTCAGACTGAATACCCTTGTAAGCAATGGCACAGCCATTTTTGCTGATATCATCATTTTTTAAATGCCGGACTTTGTTGCCTGAGAGGTTCTTTGTGTTTCCTCCTGCCTTTAGAAAACATGAATTTTAGACAGTGGAGTAATGTTCTTGTTCTTATAGGCTACAGACTCCTCATCTAAAGCAAGCAGATGGGGAGCTTGGGGTTCCTGGGGAAAGTCTCTCCTGTCATCAGCTTCTGCCACAGTAGGTAAGTGTTCAATCAGCAAAGTACATGGAAACAAATCATTAGACATCATTAGACACATTAATGTTGTCTCTTAAAGATTCATGGACGGTTTTGTTCTGATATGCTTGGCAGTCATGATTTTTTTTTAACAAGAGGAAGGACCTTCCTAAACTGTCAAAGCACATAAATATTTCTTCAGGTCAGATTATGGACAAGACGCTAGGCTTTTTTGTAAAGTTAGTTAATTACCTCATTGTGGCTTCTTCACAGAAAGGATACATAATCTGATACAATTACTGTTAGCCAAAGGCTTACAGTTTTTGAAGTCAAAGCACTCCAACCCAGATTCATGCACATGCATGTTTGTGGTTTATACACCATGGCTTCTATCCGTACCATATGAATTCACTTCTCATAAACCATTCCAGCTTTCACTGACACCCAGTGAAACTGTTAAGCTATCACACCAGACTTCAGAGAGTAGAACGTCACACCGAAACATGGACCCTATAATCCCTCTCCCTATACTCTCATTTCTGATAGTATGTCAGTACAACATATCCTTGCGAAGGCTTTAGGAGAACTTAATCATTACATATTGAAACCTTTCACAGAGAAAAAGTGAAGCATGCAAATACCTAGTTACCAGTGGGGAATTTCTCACAAAGCACCTACTAAGCTGTTAACTAATCAGTTCTCATAAAGGATCCACAAAACACCTTCAAAAGATGAACCTAGGAATTAAAGTTATTTACTAGTTGCTAAAAATAATGGAGTCAACAAAGGTACTGGTTTTATGATCCCATATCAGGCAAAATGATTCTCCTCTTTCTCCTCCTCTGTTCCGTGAGCAATAGATTATTTCCATCTATTTCTCAGAGAAGGGGTTAATTTCCCCTATCTTCTCTTTTTTTTTCAGTAACCCACACTCAAGGGTTCATAACTACCTTTTCTTTCAGACAGTCCAACCAATTAACATATCTGATTAAACTCCGAATGGGTTTCTAAAATGTCTTTAAATTGACATAAGTGAAGGTTGCTGCTGAAAGGAGCAAGCCTGCCCTGACCCAACAATGTATTTCTTCCTTCTCTTATGCTAACTGTAGCCTTCATGTAGTGACGTGGGGAGCTGGTTTATGGGACAAAAAACTACAAATGAAGTAAGCAGGATCAGTTTGTAAGTGCCCTAATCTGGCTCACCATTTGATCACCCTAATGCTGAATGGGAAGTGATGGGAACACACAGAACATGCCGATGGGGACAAAGGCAGCTTCACTAGCTGTGGAACTGCGTGCGTTCTCAACTTGTATTTAACCTTAAAGTTTAGCACTTCTCTTTCAGACTTGAGGAAGGGCCTCTGTGTCAAAAATTCCACCCATTTATTTTCCTAACACTATTAGTAGGTCTAATAAAGGGTACTGCTTTCACAGACTTAGAATCATAGAATCATCTAGGTTAGAAGGGACCTTTAATATCATTTGGTCTAAGCATTAACCTAACACTGACAAATCCACCACTAAACCATGTCTCTAAGCACCATGTGTACCCCTCTTTTAAGTACCTTCAGAGAAGGAGGTACGTCCGCAAGCCTTGCCCCTCTTACATTCTCAGACCATCGTAACAGCATTCTGAAAAGAATTTGGCTTAGTGTAAATAACTAAAGAAGAAAGTTTATGTGCATAAAAGTAATTTTACTGTTCATCAGTTGGAATTGTAATGCTGATGAATTCTTCAGGTCATTTTTATAGTTGCAGCCATGGGTTTCTTGGAACAGAGCTCTTTCATGTCATTCAGTTTTTGACTGTGAGATAGTCATATTTATATTCTGTCTAGCTTTTGCAATAAATAATATTCTATCAAATAGATATTCTAATGTTGTTTGTGGGTAATAAGATTATTTGCTACCAAACAGTTACTGTCATTGCAGGCTTGCAGTGGCAGTCTCACTCTCAGTGTTCTGTTGCTTAGAAGTCTTGGCCTCACTAAGCAATCAGTTTAGTGTCACAAAGTGTATATGTTTTCTGTGGGGCAGTATGGCCATAGATATTTTCGTGGGCAACTGATGTGAGCTTGCCTGAAAATGATGAATGCTGTTGTAAAAAGTTTGGGAGACAAACAAGAATGTGTGTTGTATCCTTTGTTGGTAAACCTGGCATACCTTTTTACAGCTGTTGCTCTTGTCTATAAAACCTGCTGCCAGCATTGTGTCTCTGTGGATTTCCATGGACTTTTTAATGATATGATGTTATTTTTGTATAGGCCGTACATCATCTTGGTTCATGCTTAATTGATACTGACTTCTTAACATACTATATCAGCATCATGACTATCTTTACAGAGTGTAAATAAGTGAACAAATTTGCTGTCTAGGCAGCCTGACTTGATAAGGTTGTGTGATGTTGTCTATTTTGAATCATTCATTTCAGTGGCCAGTCTGGCCCAAACCACAACAGCATATCATCAACATGTATATATATTGTTAGAATCAGTATTATTTAAAAGTGAGCACAGTTGGAACAGGTCAAGTTGCCTAGGCAAAGGAGCATCCACATGCAGAAAAGAAAAAAGAAAATTTTAAAATAATTTTAATTTTACATGAGAATGGTTGCACTATGGCACACTGAAGGTCCGTGTACTATCTAGTTTCTGGCAGTGATGGAGAGCAATTGGGAAAGAGCCTAAAACAAGATGTATGTGAAGCAGCACTTCCCTTGTTTTCTCTTCCCATTTCCTGGAATCTACAACTTAGACAGAATTCCTGATCCTGGGATCAGGGTAGGATTGAGTTCCCATATTACTATCTAATAATTTTGGATCTAACTTTTTTTCTGTTAGTTTATTAAATAAAAAAAGTCTTTGAATTAAGCAGAAATCAAATGTACATTCTTCCATCCTATAGTTAGATATTTCCTATGTCAGATATTTCCTTATATGGTATCCTGAGTCTCATATTGGATCCTAAATCTTTAGGACAACATTTAAATTTATTTTCTGTGACATTATAACTGGGGATGCTAAATCAAACATTGATTTACCGAACCCAAGATAGCTTGGAAGACCACATAGATAATACTAGATTTCTTCCAGGAAATCAACGCAGCAGGTAATAGTTTATATTCCTCATATAGAGGGCTTATTTCCTAGTTGTGTGTTACATAAATTCATGCTTGATCCTGTGAAGTATTTACTGTCTGTCATTGTCATAGACAGGGTGTGGGACTGCATATACCATATATCTGCTTCGGTGTGATAATTCCTAGCAAGAGACAGAGAGAGAAAAAAATTAAAGCTATTGGGAATTTCAGTAAGCTTTCTTCTTTTTATTAAATATTTATTATTCCACTTCAAGTTACTCCATTTAATATCTGAGCAGTTCAACCAACGCTTCGTCTCCTATTTTACATCAGAAAATAGGTTTGCCATTATTCAGTCCATTTTAATGTTGCTCTTTCCTTCAGTGTAGCAAATGGTATAAGTAAAGCTGCTTTCTTGGAATTAGACTTACCAATAACACCTTCGGTATGTGATTTTTCTGTTGCTCTGACATGTATGTGATTTTTCTGTTGCTCTGTCATTATCTTTGTACAACACAGCTGCTTGTCTGGTTAAGTATGACAAATATATACTATTTCTTAGATTTTTCTTCAAAATCGTACTCTATAAAAATAGCAGAAACAGTTTGAAGTGGACTAGATAACATCTTAAACCAAATACATTCAGCTTTTGACAAATAGTGATGTAGAACAGCCCAGGTTGGAAGGGACCTCAAAAGATCATCTGGTCCAGGCTTTTGTGGGAAAGGGCGCCTAGATGAGATTATCTAGCACCTTTTTCAGTCACATCTTGGAAACTCCCAGCAATGGGGGCTCTACCATGTCCCTGGGGAGGTTGTCCCAGTGAATGATCATTCTTACTGTAAACGATTTCTTTCCTACATTATTTTCTCTTTATGACTGAGCTGAAATGATTGTTCCAAGGATCTTGGTTTCATTATCCTTCAAACCCTGATTTAGAGCTCCCAAACAGATTAGCATTTTTACTGCATGGCTATAATTTCTTCAGCCTACCCAATTTTAGTTTCTAATAATAAGGTAGTTTCCGTATAATTTGTATCTTATCTCTCTTTAACTAACTGTGCACATATAGCCAGTGATTGTTTTGGTGATGTTTTTTGTATCCTAAATAAAATGCCTATTGTCTTTGAACTGATTTTGACATTATTTGGATCAAGGTCCCCACCACAAGGCAGATGTGATAGTCCTCTACACAACAGGATCTGTAATGCCTTTGGATTAGTAGCAGTCACTGCCTGAACCATGCTTTGTGTCTGACACTAGATGTCACACTAAGAAAAATTATTGAATCTGCCTCGTTGATGAGGTGAAGAGTTTTCTTTTGTTGTTAAAAGGTGCAAGAAGGTTGATTTCCCCCTTTGTGGGAGCACAGCGGGGTAGATCCACTGAAGTAGTTGCTGGGATGATGAGATGGGAGAGAGAGGCTTACTGTGATCTGGAGACACAAGTTGTACTTATCGTCACCATTTTACCCTCTTCCTTTTAAAATGTATTTTTTAGGAAGTTACACCATCCAGTGTTTTAGTAACAGTACTGTTAAAACTCTGCTCTAACAGTGGATTACCATTGCATCTAAGCCAATGTAATGGCTAGCAGCCACTGAAATGCGCAGTCCTGCACCTCTTTTTTCCTTGCATGTTTCTTCCTCCTCCCCGTGCCAGCACTCATGCTCCTCTGAGCTCCTGGTAATCCAGTTCAGGAAGCTAAACTGACATCAGAATAACTCTAGAGGAAAGAAAAATCCATTTTCTGCCTTTTTAGTTCCTTGAACCAACTCACTGAGATAAGCGCAAGGGCAAGCAGAAGGTACAAGTATGGACCATAGGAGGAGCAGAATCTCCCATACCAGCACCAAGAAGCCATTAGGTCAGCTTAGCTGTAACAGCAAACCTTTTATCCAAAGGGCTTAAGTGAGGCAAAACATATTGTCAGTCTGTACTTGAAGCCTGTGACTTCTGTTTTTAAAAACAGCTTGTATGCTTGAAAGCTTGCCCATTTGTGGGGGTTTTTTCCAAGGAAGCTATCTGCTAGTTTAATGAAAGTTACTACCTTCTCCTACAAGGCTTGCCTTTCATATGCTGTATTGTTTTGTATCAATGAATTACGGTGTTCATTAGGTGCTTAAGTTCTGTGCTCAGCAAGCTGCATTTCCAAGCAAAGTCTGTTCTCTGTCATGCTGTATGCATGTGCTTCCATCCGTATAAGTTTGGGGGGTTTTTTAACACTAGTGCTCTTGATAAGACTAACATCTTTCTCTTACACTATAAAAGTTAAAAAAAAAAAAGAACTCAGCTATGTAACTTACATGGTCTCTGAATTTCATAGGATAAGGCTGCTTAATGCATTAATCTCGTGCATTGCTTGTAATTAATATTCTGCTATCATGATTATTTTGTGCTTGTGTACATTCCTCACCTACTTCTTCACCTAGTAAAATGGCACACAGAAATATCAGACACCCATATGCGTTCGTATGCTGAAAAACTTTTCTTGTCACTCAGTATGACAATGAAATGTCACTTGTGATGTCACTGTGTTCATGAGCTTGGATATTATTACAGATGGGTATGTGTAATAATCTGCATTGCATATCTTAACTTGAAGTCTGTGTGGAACAGAAATGCAAATACTTCAGATAATGTGAAACTAAAGTATTGAAATGATGTAATTTCTTTTCCATTCTCTACAGATATTATTCCCCTGTTGTGAAATAAAGAATGACATAAAGAAAAAAAACCTAAAGGCTGGATATTATGCTTATACCTATGCAGTCACGAAAAGGACAGTTCATCTCTTCAGAAGACCTTTTTTTTCAATGCATAAATTCATCTGATTAAGGGAAAACTGTCTTGTGCCTGAAACCAAATGGTGGTCACAACTGTTTTGTAAATAACACATGACAGTTGCTGTAGCAGCAAACCCTTCTTTCACAGTTCCTCCTTTTTAAGAATACTGAATGCAAGTATCAGATGGGAAGAACTGTGGACGTGCTTTTGGGGATGGCCATCCCGTTTTCTTTCTTTATATCTATTAACGTGGTCTTGTGGTCTAGGTGAGGTTGCGAACTAATAATCTGTTGTAGCAGCCTTTATGCCTATTGCTATTATTGAAACCTTTTGCCATTGCAATAAGGAGATCTGAAACTAGTCTCATTTACTAACTTAATTGAAGTTATTCCTGATTTACAGACTGGATAGCTTAGGTATTACCAAAGTATAGCCTGTGTTTTTGTTTTAACGACAAGGAAGATAATTTTTCTCAAGCCTTGAAGGGAATGAAGTGTCATTAGGATAGCCTGAAAGTGAGCACAAATGGGGTCCCGCTTTTTTAGTGTACAAAACCGAAGCACAGCTGTTTTTTCCACACACCCGTACTTCATACAGATGAGTGATTCCCCTCCAGCCTTCTTCAAGTTCCTCAGTTTCTCAGTCAGTGTCAGATGGCCGCAGTCTTCATCTTTAGCTTGAACCAGATGAAGCTTCGTTCATCTTACTAGACTGAGTTTTAATCGGTTGTTCATCAGAAATGTCCCCATGGTGCAACACAGGTGACAAAGACTGGGTAGTAGCCGGGGACAAAATCTCAGACTCACCCTCCCTGTCTGTACTGCTGAAGCAGGGAGTCCGGTTGCCTGGGAGTGCTAGATTGACAAGGGACAGTGATTCCTACAGAGAATGGTTTAGATTTCAGATGTGCTCATCTGTGCTCCAGAGGTGTCTGCTTCTTTCAGCTCTGCAGGGAATCCAAAGCTACTAAGCTGGGAGGTGGAAGATAAGAGTGCCTAAAGTGAAGTGGGATGTTTCTGACCAAAGCATATGTAAGCGCTGTGATCTGGCCTTGGGCAGATCAGGCAAACTCAAAGGCAGGCCACATTTTTAGGCACTGCTTCCAAAACCTTTATTTTCAAGTGGAAGATTCCACCTAGCAAGATGAACAACACCATTCTGTTGAAATTGCCAGCCAATAGAAAGAAAAGAAATCACGTAGGGAAGAAAACCAAAAGCCACAACACAGGAAAAAAAGCATGCTTTCTACAAAAAGCAAGCAGTTAACAATACTCATTGCATAGCTTTTCTGTCTCTGCTGTTTACAGATGAGTAAATGGGGGTGTCTGAGGTGTTCCCAAGTGTACAGTATCTGCTCAGTTGCATTACCAACCCACTGTAACAAAACCAGCACACCTTTATCTCTAAAATGTAGGCTCATCTCCCATAACCTCTTTTATTTCTGTGCCTCTTGAAATTACAAATAATAATTTTAATTTCCAAAGCAACGTGCTCTTCTGCCGTGTTTGTGCATGTATGTGTATCTAACAGTGCTGCCTTGCTTCAGTTGTGGTCTTCTGATCTCATCCGGTTTTGTTGTAATCAAACATACATGCCATACAGCTTAGTTCAGCAAAACCACTCCTAGTTGACCTGAAATATTTTCTTATCATTCTACTGTGTGTAACCACAGTCCTGAAAATGCTGCCTTTTATAAGTCTGTAAAAATCAGTACAGGAACTGTGTGACTCCTTTTCTTGGAAGTATAAGCTTGTCTGCAAAACTACAAGAACCAAATTACAGAATATATAATAGAAAAAAAAAAAGAAAATGCTGAGATACAGAACAAAACTGGAAAATTAATATGAAAATCTATAATGTTCGCACACAGTTAAAGGGAAATTTTTGCTTAATGTTCATAGTTATTTTTTTATATAATTACAGAACAATAATATTTTGTTAGCAAGTCAAGTCCTTAAGAAAAATTTGAGTGAATGGAAAGAAAAGAGCTCTCTTGCTCATTTAAAAAGTTGTGAGTAGAAGAAATGGAAAGGCGTGTGACATGGAGGATCTATTACGTTAGTTTAAAAGCATAATTAATAGTTAAATAAATGAGTTCCAGGAATTTGGAGAGTAAATAAATGACTATCTATTCATGATAATATTTTAATTGAACCAATTAAAATATGGAGGAGATAGAGATTAGACAAAGTAGTACGCTGCTCCCCAGTATCTGCATTTTGCAAAAGGCGAGAAGTTTTCCAGCAATGACTTAAATCACCATAGTGCATAAGCTAGTATGTCCTGTACTGTTGGACGTACTGCTGCATTTTGTAAGACATGAGATAAAATAGGCAAAGGTCATATTTTCTTTAGACAGGTAAAAGCATTTACCTTCCTAGTCTCTCTGTTTCATGGGGTCATCAGGACCCCATGCAGCGTATGCTGTCGTACAGAAAATAACTTGTTTCTGCTTGTCTGTTCCTTAGGGGACATCTGTTCTTTGTGTTTACCTCCAGATACTCCAGTTTTCTTTGATGTGATCTTTCAGTAGTGCTGCTTCACATACATTTTCTAGAGTGTATTTATTATTGAATTCATAGAGCATCTGATGTGCAACCCATCTGGAAATCATAGAACCATAAATCTAGGCTTTCCTTCTTCCTTCTCCATTTCAAATGGTTTTGCTACATCTTTCTTTAGTCAGATATTCAAAAGCATATTTGTATGAGTACACACACACATATATGTATATGTCAATGTATATTCAGAACAATGCAGAGCACTGGCAAATGATATGCTATTTTGCTGTAGTTAATATAACTCAGAAAAGATGCCCTGAACTTCTCCAATAGAAAGTGCACACAATTGTGGGAAAGTATGGACAACATTTAATGAATCGTTATGCTTGACTTCATGTCTTACATGTCTAGGTATCTGCCTGAGCATCTGTATTAATAGCTTTTCTAAAATCATTTATCCATTCGCAGTTTAGTTTAAGGTACCAAAGCAAAGTATGAAGTCTTCATTAATACTTTTCATAAGTAGTTAGGCAGATAGTTAAAGCACTCTGTATTATCCTACTGGTAGAAGTGATCGGCTTTATGTGAGATGCAGTAACAGTGTACTGTGCAAAAAAAATTAAAATGGGTCACTGAAGCCATTTCATTTTGTGTTGGAAAGAATATTGCTTACCTGGTTGGTTGTTCACTTACTATGTCTCAGCTGATATGCAGAAACTTCCAGTTAAGGAAGATGTTCTAGATGGATCATTTGTAATGAGAGAAGCATATCATGAACATACTTATGGATATATCCAGAAGCAGAATAGGCAGAGAATTTCAGGCTGGTCTTTTTTTAAGGGCACCGTTTTTCAACTACAGTTGATGCAGATTAGGAAGCTACTGCCTCCTTTTGCTGGGTACCAGGCAATCCCACCCTATCCTATAGCGGGTTATTACCAGTCCGTGTGATCTGCTAGTGTGAGTAAATGCTGTGTAGAAAAGCAGCAAAGCAATCCCGTTCTGTCAAAATTATTCAGATAAAAACACTAATAACGTATATTCTTTACATTGTACTAGACCATTTTAATAGAACAAAGAGTTAGGGAGTCACTACGTATGCGTCAGGTAAAGATGGTAAAATCTCTGTAGGAGATCAGCTGCTACTGGAACAATAGTTCTGTCTGTGTCATCTGGCACCAACAGATTTTACAGAGTATATTTTAACAGCAGCTTTGAGGAGAGACACTTTAGAATTTAACTTCAAATGAGCAATTGAGGAGCTTAAATCCTGAAATAACTTTGAGGACCCGAGTCAGTATTTCTAAAATGCTTACCTAACATTGCACCTATGCAGCAGACTGAAGAACGGATTCCACACCTCAGCCCTGCAGCCACCCACAGTCCATTAATTGTGGGCTAATTGTTCTAGACTTCTGAAAACTATATGAGGCCAAACCGTACAGCATTAGGAGGACCATCAATTTCTGTTTAAACTGATTGTAATAGAATATTTAGCATTTTGAAAAGCAGGGAACTAAACTTATATGTGTCATTGAAACAAGTTTTACATTTCAGATCCAGAGTAATTTGTATTACACTTCAGCTTTATCATTTCTAGTCAGTTAATATACTGGATGTAGTAGGATAAGTCAATTATTAACCTAGAAAAAAATCAAGCCATTGGGGTAAGTTTAATAGTTACTTTGATTGTCATCATTCGTGGAGTATAAGAATACTATGCACTGTTAGTAATACGTTTTCAGATCATAAATAGTCTAAACGATCTAAAATATGCTTCTGCTGCAGGTCATGGAATAACAGCAGTAAAGGAAAAAGCAGGAACTACCCTAGGGATTCATAATGCAAGTTCATCATCTTCGGAAACAGCAGACCCTCCTACAGCTGAAACACCAATTATACGTAAGTTCAAGTTCACTGAGATTGGACAAAACTCTTTGACACTGCCAAATTAGTCCAATGTACAAAATTCTAAAATTTTGATCACAGAATCCAGTTCACTGTAATTTGCGACTTGAAAGTATGCAATAGCTTGCTTTTTTTCTTTTGTTAGAAGCAGAAGATTCTCTGGACCAAAGCTCTCCTGAGAATATTCCTTCTTCTCCTTCATCTGGATCTCGTGGCATGTTGTCAGCTATCACTAATGCTGTACAAAACACAGTGAGTCATTTTAGCAGGCCTCTCTGCTCTAGTTATTCTTCATCATTTTTAGGTGCAATTTCACTGTAGGTCACATTTAACAGGTAGAGTTTCTTAAGTTGTAGGTCTTCATAAAAGCAGTTCCGTTGTAACTCTGTTTAGAGTCTCTTCCATCGTAAAGTAACTATCAAATTAAAAAAAAAGGTCAAAAAAGTCAACTAATTCAGTTACTACTTTGGCATGAGCTTTTCAGTACGATATTCCCCTTGAAATTATAAGAGACTTCAAGCATCGGCTAAAAAAGCATAGCAGACTAACTCCCCATAAGCGTGTTTTATAAAGTGGCAATTCTTTTCTAGTGTATATCCAATTCACTCTGAGTGCCTCATCACTATAATATCAAAGATTTGGGGAGCAGAGGGACTATTCCTATAGTCTATTCCTAAGACTTGCTACAGAATCCGGAGCACTGTAGGGCTTGTGAGAGCTGGACACCAGTAAGATTACCTGAGCATTGTATGAGATTTTCAAATGAGAGAAATGTGCTCTTACACAAACGTAGAGGGGCTGCTGTACCATGGTGATGAATGTCACCAAACAAAAAGAATAACTTAAGGTCTCGGTGAGTTGTCTGTAATACCATTTGAGACTTTGGTAGGGTTTTCCATTATGTATCAGGTTACATCAGCATGTGAATATCTGACAGATGCATAATCCAGACTGAAATCGAAATCTTTAGCCAGTGAAAATTCTTCAGTCTACATGAAAAATTGTGAGTAAGGGCTAATGCTAATACAAATGCACGGGAAAAACAACTGTATTTTGCTAGACAGTTCCAGAGCCATCACAACTGTCAACATTTTAGAAGTCATTTAGGTAAGGCAGGGTCATCCTATTCATGATAGACTTTGGCTCCATATTATTCATATCTAAAATATGTTCCCATGAACTAGATGTCACTTCGGATGAAATTAAAGTGGTGTTACTCATATTTTTTTATTGGCAACAGGTGTTACATTTCCTCCAATGTGAGCCTTTTAATTACCTAGAAATATTTGCATGGTTCATTTTTTTCTTTTTGAAAACGTGTTCAGAACAAACTAACATCATTTTATAAATGCATCAATCCTATTGTTAGTTAAAGCATAGAAAATCCAGGGACCTGAATGTTCAAAAACAGTGTCAGCAAAAGCAATACTCTTTACAGTTCATATTAGCATGAAATGAAAAGAAAATAACCACATTGCATATTTTATACAGGGGAAAAGTGTATTATCTGGAGGCTTAGACGCTTTGGAATTTATTGGGAAGAAAACCATGACTGTCCTTGCAGAAAGCGATCCTGGATTTAAGAGAACCAAAACCCTGATGGAACGAACAGTTTCTCTATCTCAGGTTGGACTTTTTAAATACATCTCTGTCAATGCAGTTTCATATTCTTTTTCCAGAATTTCAGATGCCTCAGGGGGAGGCTTTATTTGTTGCAGTAGATACTGGCTAGGAAATAAATATTGCACTTTGTATTTGCTCCACTTTCTTTTTCTTCACAGAACTACAAAAGATAATATAAAATCATCTTTTCTGCATAATCACATGTACAGTAGATGATTTTAATAAGATAGTATATGCGGGGATAAATCATTACACTCTGGAGACAGAATGAAATTGTTGGTGGTTTTGTAACAGCTGTAGATAGATGTCTTCCAGCATAAACATCACCATACTACTTTCCTTGGAAATGAGTAATACTGGAATATGACAAATGTTTCATTAGGAATTAAAGCTGTTATATCTTAATGTCTATCTAAACTAATGGTACCCTTACACAGTCATGACTCATACATTTAAAACTTCAGAGATATGATAAAAGCTGAACAGAAGTATAAGTGCTATTAGTACAAAATTATTTAGCCCTCCAGACACTGAGAGGAGGGAGGCCGTGGAAATCAATAGACATTGAAAAAAACTTTCATTTTACTACATGTTTACTTCCTTGTAGAGAGGAGTAAGGTATTTTTCTTTTAATGAGATGTTTCATCTTTAGTGTTGGTCATTTTAAGTGTAAACAGACTGATACTGTTGCAGTAGGCCGAAAGCAAGTAATTCTTGTTAAGAATAACAGCTTAAAATGAGCTTTTGAGAATACCTTAATAAACAGTATGCATGAATTCACACATAAAATCTGAGGCAGAAAGTGACATAAATCAGTTCTCATGGGTCACATAACAAAGTGCTTCCTTTTCAGTGATTTGTACATTAAACTTTGTGAGTGATCTTTTGAGGGTGGAGACTGAAAAATCTGCCATCATAAATCTTTTGTAACAAATGAATAACTGAAGACAATATCATAGAAATTTTGAATGATGCAATAGTGTAAGTGATGAGTGTTCACCTGTATTCAGAGGCTTATATATGGCTTAAGATGCAGTTCAGATGTATTTACTAGCTTTACTGTAGCAAATTCATATGAGAGGCCATTCCTTCCCGGGAAGAGAAGGAAGGAATAGAGGATCCTATTCTGTACACTATTCTTATCCTTCTTATATGCTAATAGAAGTGTATACACTTCTATTATACACTACTTCTTATACACTAATAGACGTGTATAAGAAAGTCACTCCAGAATATCCCCAAGTATATGGAGTATGTGGAGTTCTGCTCCACCTTTGGTAGAAGTCATACTGTATTAGGCTAATCTCTTTTGTCAGTCCTGCTGTCACAGAAACTGCCTTCAGTATCTGCTGAAAATATTTTATAGGAACTATTTATATAGGTGCATTATCTATGCAAGTACATAGGTAGGTCCTGAAAATATTCCTCCCATTTTGTGATCTGTGGAATGCACAACTCTTAAGGCTGTGTGTGAAATAGTCCTTTTTATTTTTCTTTCATCGTAATTGTTGGCTAAATTTATTATATAATATCCATAGCTGACATTGCTTTTGAGAACATAAGATTATTTGTTTGTTCATTGTTTTTTGAAAAAAGATGGTTAGCAATTACCACAGGCAAAACCATACTTAGAATACTACTTAAATATTTTATTAAAGAAGTTTATCAAAAAAGAAGTTAGATATTTCATCTCTGAAATTTCAGCTCTGCAGGTGTGATATAGTCCCAAATTTTACTACTACTGCCTCGACAAGCAGAAGCAGAAGGTAATAAATCTGTCATACCTACAGCACTACCAATAAAACAATGGAAATTATGTATATTTTTGCAGCTGTTGCGAGAAGCTAAAGAAAAAGAGAAACAGAGGCGGGCCCAGCAAGTTACAGTTGAAAGAACAGCACATTATGGACTACTTTTTGATGAGTTCCAAGGTTTGTCTCATCTTGAAGCTCTGGAAATCCTGTCGAATGAAAGTGAAGCCCAGGTACAGTATGCAGACAGCATAAATCAAAATAATGGTTAGTAAAAAATTGTTCTTTACATTAATTTCACTCTGCAGGTGCATGTGAAATGAACAGTAAATTTTTCATCAACTTCAGAGAAAGCTGGATTGGTCCCACAGGCCAGTCCTGGGCTTCAGGAAGTCAGCATCAATACATGTAAAATTTAACTCCAAGATTTACTCAAAGCAAACAACTTCACAACTGAAAGTTATTTTTGTTTGGACCATATATCAGCTTGTGACAGTGTGCAGATGTCTTCAGAGTTTGCAAGGCTGATGTCTTTTGGTTTTGTATCAGGCACTGATACTTACATTCAGGAATGCCAGACCTACCACAGCTAGAGGCTAGTGAATTAAAATGAATTCCAGATTACTTATTCAATTCCTAAGTCTTCTTTATTGTGTTAGGTTTTAAACTTACATAAAACTACCCCAAGATATCATTCCTGGGAGTATACAAATGCTAGATGTCTCTCTGAAGAGCAGGATGAAGTTACTAAGGCCTATATAATAAGTATATTTTTGAATTTCAGCTGTCAGTAGATCTATGACAGGAAATTAATAGAACTTTTTTAGATTCCCAGCAGTGGTATTTAGTACTGAAACAGTTTTCTGAGCATATTTCTTAAAATACATTGTTTTTTGGTTTTTGGTTTAGTAATTAGCACTCCTTGCCCTCAGGGTTATTTTTAATGAAAAATAACCAACCTATTTTTTAAAATGTTTTATTTGCTGCTACAAATAAAAGAAGCTTATCTTAATAACAGCTAGGTACATACTGTCCCTTATGGTTTTGGTTTTTGCACTTATGTCTAAATGCAAAATTATAAATTCAAAACCTACATGTGAAACAAGCTCAGGTTAATTGCATGTGTCAACATGACTTTTCTTTTACTCTTAGGTACCACATGGTAAGGGAGACTTGTGCAGGTTGTTACCATGAGGTTCTGATGTGCTTCATGTTATGTCCTAGATAAACCCTGGTTCAGAGTCCTGCTCACTCCAACAGGATTGAATGCAACTTGTCTGGGTCAACAAGTCCAATTCCCTGATATATATTCCAAAAGACTAACAGAGCATCTTCCCATTGCCATACACACACATGCTCACCAAATACAGTACTGTAAGCTTGAGACCTCTGCTAACAGCCCAAAGGCCACACTCAGATGGGCCACAGGAGGAGCGCAAGAGAAACTGAAGACATTGCTAATGTCCTGTGTCCTTCTAATAGCAGGGATTTAAAGATGTTTTAAAGCTTTTATTTTATAAATTTCCATTTTAAAAAAGTCCCAGTTAATCCTATGAAATGGACAACGCTATAGAGAGGGCCAAAAAGCCCCAGGTAGTCCTTCACAACCTGAGTTGGATCTCCCGACTTTATTGTGCATTTAGCCCTGAGCATATGAGCTGAACACATCAAGGAGGAACATAAGAAAACAATGCTTTTCTCCAGTCTCTGACCGAGTCAGTCTGCATATCTATCAAGCGAGCTTAAAAAACCCCAACCTTGAAACAAACCTAAAAGTGAAATTTTGAATCAAATGGAGAGAAGGCATTTCTTTTGGCTTCCATAGGCAGAGAGTGCAATCGTGGGATTAACAGCACATAACAGTAGTGCAAACAAGCAGTGATTCAAAGAATCTGTTTCCATCCCTATTAGATATGCGGGGACTTGCAGATACCTGAGACACCCAAAGATCTGTCAATATGTTCTTCAGAATAGGTAGACTGTCAATAATTTTGCTTGCTTTTTGAAGGCGGGGAAACAGGCTTCTTTTTCTGACTCCTCCCATGTGTTCTCAGACTAAGCATGAATTCTACCTGTGCTCTTCTTTCCTGATACCTTCATCCAAGCAATCCCAAAATGCTTATTACAGTTTGCAATTAAGCCACAATTTTACAATTCAAAGCAAACGTTCTGGGAGAAGGTAGAGACCTGATGATCTTGCAAGGCTGGTGTAATTTTTGTGATACTTTGTTGATGAGAACTAAAAATGTGTCTACGTAAATTGGAAGGTTAAAGACAAGGTTTGAGCATAATGGAAGTTTCCACTTCTTAGCCTATTCTGGTATCAGGCTCAAAATTAGCAATTTTAAGAAAAAGGCTCTGTTTCGTTTAGGAATTCCTTCTGTCTTTTCTTTTACAGATTCAGTCATATTTAGCAACACTTGATGGAGAGCAGTTGGAGACTGTGAAAAATGATTTAATTGCTATAAAGGAGATTTTTGTTCCAAAGGAATCAGATGATGAAGTGGTACAGGCACAGAAAGGTAATTAGAAATACAGAGACTTAACCATATGGACAATTGTTACTTCTGCATATAGTAATTATAAAAATTACAATCTAAACTATGATTTCTGATATTCTAATACTCTTCATAAGCAAGTGACTAAAATTAATACTCTGAAAGTTGTGGAAGCTGATCAATGCTTAATTTTGAATTTATATTGTAATTGAAGTGTGAGATAGAGAAAATATAAGGTAAGAAAGTATTGTACTATACTATATCGTCAGTGAAAGCAAAACAAAAATAAGAATAACTTTTTGGATAACTGAGGTTTGCTTACAGAATCGTTTTATGAAATTGTGTAATCTGAAACTTTAGGAGTGTTTGGCAATGCTTTTGTGTTTAGCAACTTCATCCTTACTTTGCACCCTCCCTTGCTAGATAGGGAAAAGTTTAGAGTGTAATAAAGGGATTAAGAACCCTGAACTTTTTGAAGGAAAGTCACTTCAAAACATAGTGGCAAAGCTGCTTTCTAGGTATTGCTTGGCAAGATGTGGCATGTGGAGTGCGAGAAAGAAGTAGCAGAAGTGTGCCATAACTATGACATAGTGCACAGCATCAGAGAGAATGGGACAAGCGTGGCAGTCCATAGATCAGCTCACAAAAGTTACAATAAAATGGGTGGGTGCTTTGGTTCGGGGCAAAATAGGTGTCCTAAACAGGTGAGGAATTTTGGCATTCCCCAGAACAGGCTGGGAACAGAAGGATAAGAAGTTAGCTTAAGCCACCGTAGTTCATGTCTCCCATACCAAACCTCTTCCAGCTAATAGAAACAATATCTTTGACCTGACTGAGGACTGGCTCATGCCATTAAACACCATGTTGTTGAGTTTCAGAAACACAGAAATATAAAAAGATACTTCTTCCACATCCTCTTGATCTTCTCAGGGGTGCTTTGCCCATAAAACCTACATTGTGCAAGATGATGAGATAGGATTCCTGTAGCCTTCTGAAAAGTTAGAAAAATTGTCTTAACATCCACACGTTCTAACCAGAAAGCCTTTTCTGCTCAGACTGCTCTTTCTAGCAGTGCTTACTCAGTATGCCTGATATCTCTCACAGGGAGCTTATTGTTTCTTCTCAGGGAGGACAGCAAGTGTTCAGTGTAGTCTTAGTATGGTAGAGTTTTGTACTGTTTTTTTCCCTTGTTACTTTTTTAAAAAGTGGGTTTGTGAGAAATAGAAGTCAAGGAAGTGTTATACCTACTTAAGAGTGAGGATTCATGAGATACTTGTTATTCCTTATTTTCTGCAGGAAATAGTTCTTTGCTTTGAGTCCAGCCCCCAGGAAAAGCTCTGTTTCTTGCATAAAGTGATGTTTTCGCTGTTGGTCAGAAGTTCTGTTTTTTCAGTGAAGCTCATTCCTCGAAACGTTAACTGGCCTGGCCTTCTAAATAGGCTGGGACCAAGGCAATGTGCACCTTCAAAAACAAAAAAAAAGACAAAATCAGATCATGATGCAGGTTTTCCCCTGCAAAAGCAAATGAGTCAGCAGTGAAATGTACCCTCCTCTCTCTGACAGTGGAAATAATAACCATACACGTGCTCTCTCCACCTTACAGCTGAGCAGGTGTTACTTCAGGCTGCAGTTCAAAATTACGCAAGTCCTTTAGTGCAGTAAGGCTCAAGATTTATTAGCATTTGAACTACAGATAAATTTCATGTATCAGTATTAAGTTGGATAAATTTTAGTTCACTGGAGGACACCAAAAGAACAGAAAGGTTAATCACTTCTCAAAGTCACTTTCTGTTAGGGCTGAGCTGACAGTTCCGTAGTCAAGCTTCTAACCTGGGACTTGTGGCCTTTACTTCTTTATTCCGCCTCTCACCCATAATCCATCGTACATAAAACTCTGCCTTGAGAGTGCTCCTAACACTGTACGGTGCTTTGACACATCCCCTCTAGACAGTGCCCTAGTCCGGGTACCCTTCACAAAGATATGTTATCTTCATTAAAATCTTACTGGAGTGTGTGAAGGCTTCTTGTGATCTTCCTGAGTCAGGGAATACCAATCTTTTTCCCAAATTCATTAATGCGCAGGATCTTAAGTGTTTTTATTAAGTGCAGCAAATGCATAAAAACTTGTAAAACTTAAAGAATTCCATTAACAGGCCCTTACATGACAATTGTCTGCCATTTTTAGATAAAAACAATATCCAGCACGTTTACATGTAACGTTCTGTGTGATTTGCATCTCTGTTTGCCCTGGTGGAGCACAGTTTTGTTAAACAGTTTAATGCTTCATTCAGACTTTGGTTTGCCAATCTTTACATAATTTAAAATGGATTCCAGTGACTTTCTGTTGACTACACTTAGTGTTCTGGTCATATTTTACAAGTAAGTTTAGCTTTCCAGGGACCAGGTTTGAGTTGTTTGGCTTTATTTTTAAACTGGAATTGTTTACCTGAAATGACTTGCTGGGACCTTAAGCATATTTCTGTGGCATAATTAATGTTTACATTCAGAAAATAGTCTGTGTTTAATGTTAGCAAAAATTTTAAACGTGATTTGGCATGCAGCATAGATAAAAGACAGTACAGTTTAACAGCAGGTTGGCTGACCGGGATTAAATGTAGCTCATGACTTGCTGTGAAGAGAAGGCTTCACTCTAGTTTGTGTTCTTAGCTCAAGCTAGTTAATAAAATTAAGGTCCTGTTAAGCACATTTAATAGGTTTTACACTTCTAAAATCAAGTCAGTAAGCCATGTGCTCTTTTAATAGCGTATTTTTTATTACAGAATTATGTATTTTTACTTAAGCTAGATAAGCTAGCAAGAGATAGCAGGCTATGTTAAATTTCGTGGAGGAATTTTGAGTTTTAATCCTGCTTGCTAACAGTTTAAAACTACAACTAACTTACCTTCAGTAGGATTTTAATTTGTGCTTCCTAGCTCAATAAAACTTTGTGTTTTCTCCTTTATGTAAGGAAGCCACCCCTCTACAAAAGACAGAGATTAACTAATGGTGTTGGAAAATGTTAAATCTTATCTAGCCACTTAGCAGTATTTGAAAACAAGTTAATTACCACTTATTGCTAATTTGTTACCACTTTCTCGTCATCAAAGTCATGTTATTTATATGGTGTCATTTGTCGGTGTTCTATATATTCAGCAAAAAAAACACGCGCTGGGAGGAGAGCCAGTACTTTGCATTCAAGTGTTTGAAAAGGGTAGCTGTTTGTTTTATGTAAACTCTCAGGATCCCTTCTTATCCTAGACTCTCAGGATCTCATTCAGAGATGTTAGTGCTGCTTTCAGTTTCTACCATAAACACTTTCAGTCCTATGCAAGGAGAAATTACTGCGGTGATCTTTGGAGGACTGTTTTGGGAAAGGATTGGAGCTAGGCTTTGTTCTTGGCAACCTTGAAACTGGAATTGTAGGGGTTTTGTGTCTTTGCTTAACAGTCAGATACGTGCAAAATCAATATGAAAAGAAAGGAAGGGAAAAGATACTTTCTGACACAAGTAGGAGAAAGCCAAATGCATACCCTTCACTCTAATGTTTCCTCTCACTTTGATTATGCAACCCTTTCATGTATTTTTCACTGCAGCTTCTTTTCTTTTCAGTTGTTTATGAAATAATGAGAGGAGAATATCTGAAAAAGTAGCTTTACCTACCTTTTGAAAGCCATTAACACCAAAAATTTCATATGTGAGATTAAGGGAGACAGTAACCAAAGTGAGTATTGAATTGAATATGACAGTTATCAACAATTTTGGTAATATTATCCAGTGAACTGCTTATCAGTTTTCAGCATGCTGCAGTTTATAAAACAATTCGGCATTGTTTCAAGAACAAGTGAATTCAGTGTATCCAAGAGGTGCTGTATTGCAAAACCTGAAAATTCTATTGCCAAAATTTACTGATAAGGGCATTAGTGAAATGAACTCTGTGCATCTCTTTGGCTTTCAGAATACATTCTTCTCGACCTGTTCCCCAGCTGTTAAGAGGAAAGCTCAGTCTTTTGGTCATTGCAGGTGAAGAGTTCTTTGTGCTAAATACTAATTTATTTTATAGCACCAAAAATGGGCACTGTCTTTACAAGCAAGGGTGAGATGTCCTTTGCTCTAGGAGATTATAACCTAATTGTCAGATTCCACTGCCGTTCCACATGTTGCAAGGTAATGGGCACAAATTTGAGCATAGGAAGTTCCACCTAAACATGAGGAAGAACTTCTTTACCCTGAGGGTGGCAGAGCACTGGAACAGGCTGCCCAGAGAGGTGGTGGAGTCTCCATCTCTGGAGACATTCAAAACCTGCCTGGACGCGTTCCTGTGCAACCTGCTCTAAGATGACCCTGCTCTGGCAGGGGGGTTGGACTAGATGATCTCCAGGGGTCCCTTCCAAGCCTATAATTCTATGATTCTATGACTGTCAACAGTTCTATCCAAATCCACAAACTCATTGGAGAGTAATGGCCCTCCACCTTTAAGCGCAGTACTGAAGGGTTGCATAAAAAATGGAAAAACTGTCCCTACCTAATAAATAAAAAAAAATGCAGGAATAGAGCAAGACTTGAAATTCATTTTTTAAGTAGCTGGACTTTTATCAGGCTTAGTATGGGGACTTTGACCTTTTAACTTAATCAGGCTAAAAAAACTGTATTTGGTATATTCCCCCAGGAAATGTTAATGAAGATTCCCAACTCAGTAAGTGCAGATGGACAGAACCAACCAAAATACCAACTTTTAGGAACTTAGAGCATGTTAGAATATGGCAACTGCAAGTAGTCAAAGGAATATATGTAATAAAGGTGAAGCTTGAATACTAGTGATATTTATCTTTGCTGATAAATCTTTTGAAATATAAGTGCAGATTCTTTAAGGCTCATTACTCCAAAGCAGAACAGAAAACGTTCTTCATTTAAGCAAAGCATAATCTTAAAATAGAAAGAAAACATACCTCTTAGCTGTGGTTTGCAGACAGAGCAATAAAGAATATATTTTCCAGTATGTTTCCTCTGAAACTTATTTGTTTCTGGCCCTGCTGCTGTTTTTAATCCTTGGTTTGAAAGATGAGGTTAGTATCTCTTCTTTGGTTATTTTGTGGGTCATGTATTTCTGTCAGATCATAGAATCGTAGAATCATAGAATGGGTTGGGTTGGGTTGGGTTGGAAGGGACCTTTAAAGGTCATCTAGTCCAACCCCCCTGCAATAAGCAGGGACATCTTTAACTAGATCAGATTGATAACTAGGGATCATTCATCTGCTTCTCCTCTTACCTGTTTTCGTGAAACTTAGTGGAATTTAGAATGGGGTGGAAAGAGTAGTTGAAGTGTCAAGCTAGCATATCTGGTTGTACAGGTATCTCTGTTGCTTTTTTTCTTCTTTCTTTGAGCATATACACACACCCACACCCACACACCCCTTTCTTGTGTCCCTGTCACTGTTTTTCAAATGCTAGAGTGCTTGGGGAAATTATTTGACTGGATGTATTTGATCATGTAAAATATTATAGTGACAACAACCTAAGAAAAATTGTCTTGTGTTTTTTTTGCAGCAGATATGGGAGAAGAGTTTGTCAGCGTGCTCACTGAACTGCTGTTTGAATTGCACGTTGCTGCTACTCCTGACAAACTTAACAAGGTTAGCACCCGTTAGTGAGCTGCCCTCCGTTTCTTGGACAAAGAGAGGGCTTTGTTCTGGAATCTGACACAGAGCAGTACCTAGCTCAGTTCAGGCAGCTAAGAAAGCAAAGTACAGGATGGTGAGACTAAAATGATGAATGTGGAAGAGGTTTCATAGAAGAAGTGAGATTAGTTAGGCAATACAGCAGTGACTAGCTAGCGCGATGGGCCATGCTAGAAAGCCTTGAACCAGGGATGTCTCAGCAGAACAGAGTTCACGAGCACAGCAGATTTGGTCTTGCATACTGGGAACAAAGCTCAAGTTCAGAATTAGTTTTCTTCCTTATGTTTATTCTTCTGAGGGATTTCTCCAGACCTCAGCTAGAAGCAAAGTCTTGGATTTATCTCACCCAGCTTCAGTCATCCAAAAGTTAGATGGCTAGAAGCTAGTCACATCACTAGTCAAGGTTTTACTGTCAGGCCCCTTTAAAGGTGATTCACCTGCTGCTGATCTTAGGTTTAGATCTTAACATATTTTAATTTGACTTCATGTTAAAGAAGAGAAATCATAAATTTCCTACTAATGCTAACAATAGTCTGAAGTTTTTTCCACTTTGATCTACTTTCATGCCTGGGAAGGCATCTGAAGATACAGTGATTTTCTATTTATTTTTCCTTCAAGAGTTTAGTACATCTCTCTTACCTCTCCATTTTTTTTCTTTTTTTATACCACCTTCTTTTTTTTTATTTGGGAAAATTATTTCCATGTAAATTCCTGTGGAAGATACCTCATAAAGCTGAAATGTTACTAACTTTGCTATTAATGCCAACTCTATGTATTGCTTAGGAATATCATACCTGTGGAGGGGTTATCCCTCGCTGATCCATCTTTATGTGGTCAGAAAAGCTTCTCCCTACATTTTCTTAAATAAATGCCACCCAGAGGGTTCATATGTTTACACTTTGGATTGTAAAAAGTACTTGTTAATTAATGTTCAGGAACATCATTTGATATTCCCTATTTGAACTGAACTTTGGGGTTGTTCTTTTGTTTGTCAGGCTAGGAAAAAAGCTCATGAATGGCTTGAAGAAGCCAGTTTTTCCACCTCAGTAGACATAGAAGAGACGCTAAAAGAAAAATCTGAAGAACCTGGTGAAGAAAAGACTGAAAAAGAAGATAAAATTGACAGTGATAAACTAGAATTAAATAAAAACAAAACTGTGGAGGTAAAATAGCTTTTGGAGGATAAGTTTCATTAAGCTAACTGTAATACTTTGTTTGATGAGATTACTTCTTTATCTTTGTGTGTTGGTTTTATATGTTGTCCGTATTTTTTAAACTCATGGAACTATTAAGAAATATTAATACGTAGCTACTCACTGTAGACCCAATAGGAAACTAACTTACATAAATATTTTTACTGTTAGTCTGTTCCCATAAGTAACTTTCGAGGTAGCAGGTTTTTATTTTTATTGTTTTTATTTTTTTCTGTCTATGTTTTTGTGTGTATGCATGCATATACGCAACATACAGTGAGCCAAGGGATTCTGTGGTATAACGTTGATAGCACATTGAAAGTCGTATCTCAGTGTTCCTTGGCAGCTCTCTCTCCCAGCAACAATACATGGAAAAAAATCTCAAACTTTATTTAAACTCTTAAACAGTTTAAATCACAAACAGACAAAACAGAAATTTTATTTAGGCAGCTCACAAGTGTTAATTCTCTTTAGGAAAGATGGTACTGAAGGCTAAAAGTATTGCGTCCGTTTAGACAACCCCTCTTGTTGATAAGGTTAATTGTGATTTAATATTTTACAGCAAGCTACAGCAATATTAAATGTGGTTGGTATCTTTGTCAAGAATTTTGAATGAGTCCTAACAAAGAAATTATCTGTCATGTTTCCTTACAAAAAAGGTCCAAAGGAGAAAACAGGGTTACACTGTATATATGTGATATATTGCACATTTCCAGCTGGCATCAGCTTGTAAAAGCCGTAATGCCAGAGTGCTAGATGGAATTTTTTATCATTCTTGGTAAAACCCACTTTTTTATTAGGAGAATTATCCATTTGTACTCTGGAGATTCATCTGAGGGATGACTCAATACTTTGGGCTCCATATGAAAGTAGTTATGACTTATTCGAGAGTTAAGGGATTTTGTATTCGTTAGGATGAGGTTTAAAAGTGCTATGTTAGAAAATCTGAGAGCCTGACCTAGTTCCCATCCAAATAAATGGTAGACTTGTTCTTACTAATTTTCAAGGATGAGTATAAGGTCTGTGTTTTATAATCTGTGGATATTTCATTTTCCAGTATTGTTTGTGAGGATGATATGGCTGATATTACTTCACGATGTACGTGGTGGTATTTCCAGTTGCGGGGGGGAGGGCTCCTATGTTTCAAATCCTTTTATATGTATATGTCTATTTGTATATTTATTGCTGTTGGTGTTGATGATATTATTCCCTGGTTTTAATTTAAGGAAATCTACATGCTGTCCATTGAAAGTCTGGCTGAGGTAACTGCTCGTTGTATTGAACAGCTTCATAAAGTAGCAGAATTAATTCTACATGGGCAGGAAGTAGAAAAAACAGCTCAAGATCAAGCAAAAGTACTGACAAAGTGAGTATTATGTATTTCATATATGAACATTTGACATTTGCTTAAAACTCGTGAAGTTCTGTTCAGCTTTTGGCACTTGAAGACACAGTTAAGTTCATGGATCAGCAAACAGGATTGGCTTCAGGGGTCCTGGTGCTATATTTTCTCATGTAACCGACTTACATAGACTACCTGTCATTTTTCGACATGGCTAACCTATGTATGTTTACAAAAACATCATCGATTCATAGGCTGAAAGTTGTTTCTGCTCCAGCAAGTAAATGTGCGGGCTAATTTAGGTTGCATTTCCTGTTCCCTCTGCAAAAGTTACTGTGCTAGCATATATAGAATTTGCTTTTAGAGTGCATAATGCAGTCTTATTATCTGCCAATAGTTCCCTGCTCTAGTCTTTATCTGTCAAAAATCTACAAAAATCAACCTGTAGTTCTAAACAATAAGACCACACTTGTCAGCAACTTTGTAGTAAACAATGACAAAACATACATAAATTCAAGAAGCCGGTTTATCTAGTGGGACTCAAAATTCAGATCTCAAGCTCTCCGTAGTAATTGATTCTACTGGTTTCAGTGGTTTTTGATGTTAAGATGTTGTAAGCGCTTGAGTCCTAATTAAGTGAAGTATTAAAGCAAGTGCCTATCTTTAAGAATGCTAGTAACAATAGCAAAGTCCATAGGAACACGTCAGTCTAAAACATAGTACTTGAACAAGTATTTTTCAGAATTAGAGCTGAGGTATTGTGCACCTTGCAGGACGAGGTTCTACGTGATGTGCTTGTGAAAGTTAAGCAAAACAGTGAAAGATCTAGGAATAGAACTAGATCTCCTTGTTGTCTCGTATTTTAACCACAAGGGTACTTCCTCTTTCAGTAGAGCAGAGGTTTTATTGTTTAAATAGGAAACTTCTCACTGTTCTCATTAAAGTTTGATGTATTTCCAACAGTATTATTAGGAGTTGTGTTGCTGCAGTCATCACAAAAACGATAGTTAAACTAGAAGTTTAGAATTTGAAAAATTGAAACATTGCCCTATCAGAAAAGACTAATGTTTGAGTCAACGTGACATCATCTTGCTGCTGTAGTGAACAATGGATTTTTCAGTGGAGTAATATAAAAACGGTATCAGGAAAAAAGGCAACCCCAAAATATTTAAAAAATTACTAGAAGCAAAATTGCCTTAAGAACATTCTTGGCTTCTGAGATTAAGTTTGTGCCTGGGACAGTCATAGGGTTTTTATCTGTTGACAGGACAAGGATGTATTTTTATATTTGTCTCTCTTTTTTTTGAACCAGTTTAACAAGTGCCATGTGCAATGAAGTTTCATGTTTATCAAAGAAGTTTTCCGATTCTTTAACAGCAGCTGGGGTAAGATAACAGCATTTTATGTAGCATTTGGGCTTTTTTTAACAGAATTAACTTCTTAAAACAGAAATCATTACCCAAGTCCAGTGGCCTTACATGAGGTACTAGGAAAGAGGGCACTTCTTTACTCAGATCAAGAACACAAAGCATTTTTACAGCAGATTCCCTGTTGCAGAGAAAGTTTATGAGTCTTGATAGACGGCAGTGTGTCCCCTGCTTTCTAAAATCTCTCTTTCTAAACACCATTTCCCATTTTTCCTGACTGCCACTCAGCACTCCTTTTCTTCTGGTACTGAAAGGGCCCCACATTTGAAGTCCCACAACTTGGTATTTTCTTCTCCTACTCAGCCTGTCTCTTTTGAATGCATTTGTCTAAAAGTCATTAACAGATAAGACTTCCAATACCTTAAGATGGTTTCATGAGCTGTCGTCTTAGCCTTTGCTAAATCTCCTGGCCTAGGGCCACTGTCTTTGCAAAAGGTTTAAGAGATTAGAAAATCTGTTTGGTTGTCCATCTTAAAAAAAATCACTCTGACTTATATCTCAAGATATTTCATTTAGGAACATCCGTTTGTCTGTGAACATCTTTGCTAAAAATAGTATCCTGCCTTTCAAGACGTTTCAAAGATGACTGGCATCTGAGTACTGTAGCAGGATCCAGAGGCAAAAATTGTGCTGTTGCTGAAATTGTTCTGTAAATGAACTGATCACTCCATGAAAAGGAGTAAGAATGGATTACTCCATGAAAGCATGAGCATACATCAAAGGAAATTTTCCCAGTTCTCCCGTGAGCTCTTCCAGCGCATCTCAGAGCAAGTCTTTTCAGAGTTATTTGTGGAGAACACGATTTATTGGCTTGCTTTTATTCTGAATAATTTACATTCCTTCCCATTATTCTGGGAGAAACTGCTTGTTTTGCATTTTGGGATTGTATTTTAGCATATCTGTGTGTGACGCTAGCAATAAATACATGCATGGACATATAAAAATAAATTGCACATGAAATATTAAGCCAGTTCAACTCAGAAAATGGGAAACTAAAGCGTTCATAAACATTGCATTAGGATTTGTTCTTACCGACTCTGTACTGTTTTTAGGACCAGATTGCTTTCATGGACATTTGTGTGGACACGTAAGAAATTGAGCACAAAGACACATCCCATTGCCAAAATACTCTCTAGAAGAGCATTTTAGTAGGGCAGGCTGGTGATCTTTATGTGCTGTCCCATCCCTGTAGGCTTTTGGAGGAAGATACGGGCCTTTTGCTTACCATGATCAGTAGGAGAGTAAGGAGCACCTGTCACATGGGACTGTAGGAAATACACATCTTCATCCATGTCCCAGTGGTTCAACTTCCTCCTCATCCTGCCAACAGCACCCAGGTTCACAAACACATTCCAGTATCCTGCAAAGGGCATTAACTCGTGGGAAACTGAGAAATGGCTTAGAACAGAAAATACTGATTTTTTCAAACATAATACCATCCCTCTAGTTATACCTGTATAATTCAGACGTTAATTGTCATGCTGGCTGTACACGTAGTCTATAATGTTGCTGAGTGAGCAGTAATGCAGAAGTAAGAAATAATAGCTTTGTTTGCTACGCAAGATTTCTTTAATACTTTAACTTATTGATTCATACAATCAATAGTATTTAATTGATACTGCTCTCCACCTGTTTCAGTTTATTGACAATCAACTGAACAGTGCACTTTGTAATGGATTTTCTTGTAACTGACAGTAAAACTGCTCCTCCTTTGTCTAACCATCTTCTCTTTGTTCTGCCATCTTTCTCCAAACTAAAATTAAGTTGTTTATGTTTCTTTAAATCTGTAATGTGAAAGCCACAAGATTGTAAGTGGAAATCCTTGGTTAAATTAATCAGTATTGTGTTTCCTTTGTTCTAATAAGGTCCACCATTTGTTATTGAAAGAATGCAGCTCTTGCTGGAGGTTACTATCATTCTAAAAAACCACAATGCAAAAAGCAGTGAGAATAAAAAAAGGAAAGAACTCTTTTGCCATTTTAAAAAGCAGAAGAAGTGACAAATCTTGGTTTTTAGCCTCTAGTAGTGTCACTACTCATTGTACCCATCTTTATTCCTGTCTGGGGGTTGAGAAAAATGCGATGCATGCTGAGCTGTATTTACTGGCCAGCCTGCACCGTCCAGCTCAACATGTACTGCCTCCAGACTGGGGATGTGAGTTTCACTTCTTTTTTCTGCCGCAGGGGAGCTAATCTGGGCCTTTCATTTCCTCCTAACCACAGATATTTGTGAAACTTCATTTTCCTTCTGACCTGTATTTTTCCTTCTTGTTTCCATGAAAATGAGCAAGGAGTTAAAAAATTTTGGAGGAGTTGAAAAGGGCACTGACAGACAGATGGACATACAATGTCATCACATAAATCTCACATCCATAGGAAACCAGGCAATTTGAAAATTGATGAAAAAGTAAAACCCTGGGCCTGTCTTAGTTCATTGTATTCAGTGATAGAAATATGTAGGGTCTACTGAAGTGTGTATGAAATGTAGACACAGTTATCAGGAATACTGTGAAAAACAGTCTGAATAAGAATCAAGGTGAAGCAAGACCTTTCTGGAATTCATAAAGCCGCTTCTCAGATACCAATATATTTCTGTTAAATGTATTTCTTGTCTTGGCATTTTATTCTATTTTCTGTTTTACAGAGCAGTATGAAGGCAGAGGTTCTTAACCCCATCATCGACAGCGTGCTATTAGAGGTAAGCCTTCACTTTTTTCACATTAGAAAATGTTCTAGTAAAATGATTTTGAAATGAAATAGTTGCATTTATGTCTGAAGAAAGAACTATATAAAAAGTAACGACAATATCATTCTGGCTCTTCAGTGACAGCTCACAAACCTCTCGATTTTGTATTCAGCCTTTCCCACAACTACTATACTTGTGATATTGCATTTACTGAGGATCCTTAAGAACTGTGTGACTGAAGGGAGGCTGGCCAGCTCTTAAATTCTGCTGCTGTATAGGTCAGAGCACAGGAGACAATTCGCAACGTGCTGTTTAACCCTTTCTAACCTATACACAAGTTACCTGGGATAAGTCTATTCTTACTGTTCCGTTACCTACTTCAGATATTGCGAAGTGTTTAGAATCATAGAATCACAGAATGGTTTGGGTTAGAAGGGACCTTCAGCAAGACGGGTAGACGTGGTGCTGAGGGACGTGGGTTAGTAGTGCTTTTTGTCAGTGTTAGGTTGATGGTTGGACTCAATGATCTGAAAAGTCCCTTCCAACCTAGAAAATTCTACGATTCTATGATTCTATGGCCTTAAAGACCATCTAGTTCCAAGCCCCCTGCCATGGGCAGGGACACCTCCCATTAGACCAGGTTGCTCAAAGCCTCATCCAGCCTGGCCTTGAAAACTTCCAGGGACGGGGCATCCACAACTTCCCTGGGCAACCTGTTCCAGTAGTTTCAGACTACTCTGTTCTTTAAAATTTGCAGGTATGCCACAGAGCTTCCCATCCACAGGCATTTAGATTTCTACAAAGATTCACTGTCTAGCAGCAGGCTTGGTCAGCCCATGGATAACCATGTGTCAGACTTCACCAAAATGTTCATGAGTGATCTCTTTTATTAGACGCTATTATCTATGAGTTACCTCTTCTATTAAACACCATGAGGTATTTTTCATCAGAAAAGCACAGTGAGTAAAACATGCCTCAGTTTTACTGAAAAGAGAAGAGATCAAGAGGGAGTAATACGCTCAGAAAGTACTAAAATGTGTGCTATCTGCAGCACAAATTCTTTTAACTCTGTTAATTCGATCACAGTTCTCTTTAAACATAAATAAACATATAGTAGTGACTACAAATTGTCATTTTGTGTCTAATAGTTGTGTTTCCTTAAAAATGAGGAAAAGTTTGTTTTACAATAAACAGTTTTGCACTCAATTAACAATACCTTTAAGGAAAATCATGGCAAGTTGACTAGAACTGTAGTAAAGATTACTATACAGTTCCTTTTGTTATAGGGTAAATTTGCTGTTGCTGCTGACGTATCTTTCTGTGCTCCAGGAATTGTAAAATCTGGGAATGTTTGGAATTGTGGAATACAATGTTTTGTACTTCTTAAATACCATATTTGTATACAAATGTGTGTTAGCGCAGCCTAGGTTCGTGGAGAATTACAAGCTGCTATACCATTCAGTATTAGAAATTCCAAAAATAGTAGTACATGTTAAAACCTGATAATTTCAGTGACGCTTCTTCTACCTGCAGCAAATTCAGAATTAGTCTGTTGATGGAAAAACTAGCTGGTTTGTATTTAAAAAGTCAAATCTACTTCTGAACACTGTACCATTTTATTCTACGTACATTACAAACAAACCTATCCAAGAGTTCAAACTGAGGGGAAATCAGATTTCTGTATAGTGATTCAGGCTATCCCTGTTAGCTGTACACGGTTGTAATTTGTCATTTTTGTTATCTACAGATTCTAAAATCTTGTGTGAATACATATGTTAATATAGCACGATGCAGATGTTAAAAAAAAAAAAGTTTATTTAAAAAGTACAATGTAATTCCTGAAATACATGACAACTATACTGATGAACCCCGTGTTTTGTCTCCCCATTAGGGTTGCAACAGCACTACTTATATTCAGGATGCTTTCCAGCTATTGCTTCCAGTGCTGCAAATTTCACACATCCAGACCAGTTGTTTGAAAGCACAAGAGTGACAGTTTCCCAGCAGTTGTCACCATGGGGCTTAACAGAAACCACAGACCTGATGTCTTTGATGTATGCAGATAGAAGAGATGGTATGAGAGGTGTCTGGCCACTTGGAGTCCTCTGAAGACACTAAACGCGGTTTTGCACATACAGTATTGAACAACATTTTGAAACTCTTTCAGACTTTTAGACTTTAGAAGTAGTTAGTAACGTGAGTAATTTCTTTTCCATTAAACTATATCCTTTGCATTAATTTAAACTGAAGTTTATTGATGTTAGCATTGACTTAAATGCAGATTCTAAACGTTGACGCTTTCAGTTGTAGACGATGTATGAGGCAAATTGGAACGTGAAGTTTTTTAAAACATTTCAGCCCAAATGACCATTTCCGTTGTTTGCATCCTGTCAGTTAAAAACATATATTTCAAAAGTTGGTTCCAGTATTCAGTTTTAGCCAATGTGAACAAATTATCATAGTATTCTGCTTGTTAAATACTTTTTACGGTAGCAAATAATAACATCATCATAATTTGTACCGCTTACGTAACACTTTGTGTTGAAAGAGTTGTACAGTAATAGGCATTAACTTTACTAAATTAAAATTATGGAGGATATGCACACAGAATTATACTGAAGAGAAATTTTCTGAGCCAGTTAAGAGTATGGCTAAAGCCCTACATTTGCTGACCCATAATTTTATATTCATCTATGTCTATTTCTGACTTCCAACAGCTGAACAACATTGCAGGCTAAAGTAATCTTTTTAATATGCAAGGAATAGAAAATTTCCCTTTTCTTTGGCAATTTAAACGCCCCCAAAATAATCTCCTCTCACGTGTGTTACATGTGAGAGTTTTGGGGCATAGAAAGGAAGTTGTGAAAAGAAGTTATGAGAGAATGGCTTTGGGTGGGGAGGTAGTATGTCAGAGCAATCGCCTTTTCTCTGAGGCAGTAGCTAGACAGAGCGTTAACTGAGCAGCAGGAATGACGTTTCATAATAACACTAGCAACCGTGATAATTTGTCCATAGCTTAAAATCCTGAGCTGTGAACCTCAGCGTTTATTTAGGCTAGTTTACCTCATAGACAGGAAGAACCTTCCAATATTTTGTGTAGCCTGTTCTCCTGGATTTTCATTGTTTACTACGTTTCTTTACGCTATTTTGTATTTTTTCCCTCTCGATACACTCATGAATTGTATTTAAATGCTTTTTTAATTGTAGTTAACATCTGAATATGTTTAATCATAGAAGCATAGTTCATACATCATAAAAATAATGAAAGAGAGCATGAAGAAATACCATTTTTGTTAGAAAAGAGAAACCATGCATCTGCTTTGCACATGGTAACTTTTATGAGTCCAGACAAGAGAGGACAGAAAGGTCTGTTTGTGTCTTACACTAATTGTGGTCCCTGTTCTGCTGTCACGCACATTGTGACTTTTCCATCTTTCGTTATTTAGAGATGAAATTTTCACTATCCCTGAAATAAGGTTTATTACGCAAAATCTGTTTTCTGCCACCCTGTAATTGAACAGATTTGAAATATCTTTCTGGGTAAGTAGAAGCAGTACGGTCTTCAAATCCACTTGCACAGAATGTAAAAAAACCGCGTACAGTCATGTGAACGAAAATAAGAAAGCCCCTTGGCAGCTGCAAAGGCAGGCAAAGCTTGACATTCATTGGTATTTATGCCGTAGTGAACAGCTAACGTTACCTCCACGTGGGAAAAAGAGGGACACGGGAAAATGCAAGTGGGAAGCAGACTTGCTAGCCCAAAGGTACGACACAGCTCCCACCAACCACTGGATCCACGACACTTCCGTCTGGCATTGCTTTATTTCTGAAAGCATCTTTTCAAAAGCTTATTACAAAATAATGTTTAGTGGATGCAAAACACTGCGTCATACCCAGTGCTCCTCTGGCTTTTGTACTTACTTGACCAGGGGTCGTTCTTGCATACACACTTTGATCCAGAAGAGCAGCTCCTCAGTGCAGATTACTGGGGACCATGTACTTGCTCCATACACTTGATTGTGAGCAATTATCAGTTTTAAAGACGTGGACACCAGTGAAAGCATTCAGTAAAAAAGGCCTATTTGTTTAAAGCATTTTTTTTCTGTTGTTCTGTGCTGGCAAGCAGAATATAATACCTGTCTAAAAGCTTGTTTATTTTTGGAAGAAACACTGTCAAAAAAAATCTAATGTTTTCTCCTATCAATCATTGTATCCCAGATTTTTTTTAACTTTAATTTTATCATTATTTTTCATCAAGAAGCCTTTCTGTCCACATTGGAGTAGAGCTCTGCATCAGGTATCTGTAAACGCAGTATTACTGCCAAAGGAGTCATAGAACATAGCAATAGCTGTTTGATACTGTTCCTGTGCCGAGTTAATGTTTTCAGGCATAAATGATTTTAGTGACTTTTTTGTATGGATCTTTTTTTTTTTCTCTGAAATGCAGTGCAGGCTATATAGTGTTCAACCTGTCAGAAAAACATGTTGAGTAATAGTGGTGCCTTTTAGCAGAGGCTGAACAATATAGTATTAGAAGCCTCAGGGGATAATGTTTGAAATCTTTAAGGGGCATTCTTAAGACAAAGATTGCTTGTCTGAGATACTTCTTACTAGACATTTCACTGCCTTGCTTAAATTAGGTATGTATTGAATAAAGTTCCTTACCCTAAAGTAAAAGAAGTTATAAAAAGTAACACGTGGACTTAAAGTATTTTCATCCATACAATGTAGGAAGGGAAGTAGGACAGAATATGAGCATAGGGATACTCCATCTGGTCTCAGATGCAATCATCTTGTCCTATGAAAACTGAATATTATATTTTTAAATCAATTTTACGTCAATAATATTTCAGCAGAAAAGTACTATGTGGATGTAACCAGAATATTTTGTTTACATTGGTTTGTATTTTTCCATCAGCCAAATAAATAATTTGCGATACCAAACTGAGACGGTATACTAAAAAAGAACGTTTTGAAGAATAATGTGATGGGAGGATGTACTCAGTGAAGTCTTTCACATTCTGATTTTGTGATTTACCTTTGGAATGATGAGCGTGGTTTTACCGAGTCTGACAAAAACAGATGTTGCCTTAAACTTTTAAGGGAAAATGTTCTTTCTTTCATCAGCACTTTTTTCCAGGTCAGTTGACTGAGTGTGCCTCAGCACTTGCCAAACTACTAGGTTTTAAGTATTTATTTCAAAAATAACCTAGATCATGAAAATTACCTGTTCTCTTGAGGAGATCTGTTTTTCATGGCATTCCATTCACTTCTGAGCCTGCCTTTTTATGCAGAGACAAAGGAGACAGGCTTTTGCACTGAGTTGAGAGACTTATCAAGATGAAACTTAAAACGATGTCTGCACACCTCCAGCCTTGCAGATGGATTACTGTGTACGACTATTACAGGTCATCACTGAAGGATGAGCTAGCAGTAACCTATTAGACAAGCCATTTGCTGTATTTTTTAAGGTATTTGATTTTTTATTTATTTTTTTTTTAAGGCAAACCAAACAAAGCGAGCTGCAAGTTGTTTGCTGCTTTTTAGGGTATAGTCTGTTCTAGTCTATTCATGTGTAAACTTCCCTTCCCCATGATTTGCTCCTACGCTCCAGTATCCATTGCTTGAGACAGCTAAACAAAAGAACTGTCTCTTCCACTTTTTTCATGCCGCTTAGATCATCCACTGAAGCCGTTAACATCTTCCTCTAAAATGTGCCTCAATCGTATAATACAAAATCACAACCATTATAATTTGAGATGCTTTTTAATGGTATTTCCAGTGTCACCCACCAGTCGGGATTCATAACAACTTTAATGAGTCTGAAATGCCATAGTATTTTGAGTGACAAATACAGATTTTCACCTTTTTTCTGATGCACAGAAGTGTTCTTATCATAGAAGCAGTCACCCAGCTCATAGGATTATCTTTGAGACATTCCACTTCTATTTCAAATGACAGCCCTGTCCTTTCTGTTAGTCTCAAAAGAATGTAAAGAGTGGAAAAGGACTTTCCTGGGCTCTTTTTAAAGCCCATCTCGGAGCAAGGCTTAACGTGACACCATCAGCCAGTCTGACCTACTTTGAAATTCTCACAGTCTGACTGGAAAGCCCTCTGGACTTTAAACACTTTTTTTTCTGTCTCAGGTCTTTGTTGCTGAGAATATGAGGACATAACCAGCTGCTTTTAGTGTGCGACCTGTACATTTCCTGTGCTCTCCTTCTCAGCATTCATAACATTGACAACAGCGTGCAGTTTTAGAATTGAAAATAAAATGTCAAAAATTGAGCTGCGTTAACAAGATGGAAGAGGGAAAACTATTTTCAAAGATTAAAAAAAAAAAGATGTGCTTTCTGGAAATAGGAACAATTTTGAAGGTTGGATTAGAGAAAAGGCTCTCTAAAAGAATTTTTCAGCATTGTTCAAAATAAACAAGTGATGACATCTGATTAGTTCCAGCAGAACTGGAGTAACAGCACTTCTGAAGTAGAACAAAAATCTGCATGAACTTGAAAGAAGTAAGTGAAAGATAAGAACATTCAAAGAGGAAGAGCTCAAAGGAAAGAAGACAGCTAATTTGATCACTCTGGATCTGCAGTGCTTATTCTTCCTTTAGTGCCTGCACCCCAAAAGTGCCTGAGCACACACCTGCTAAATGTGTCCTTATTGGTCTCCTTTCCACAGCTTGCCTTTGCAGTCCGTGGAGGACATTCTCTGGTTGATGCAAAGCAGAGCACTAGCTCTTAATTCTGCCTTTCAAAACTTTCACCCAAGGAGTGAAAGAGTATTTCTGAGGCAACACTGCAATAATGTGCAAAAGGAATCATAGAATCGTCTAGGTTTGAAGGGACCTTTCAGATCACGGAGTCCAACCATCAACCTAACTCTGACAAAAACCATCACTAAACCACAGCACTAAGCACCATGTCTACCCATCTTTTAAATTACTGGGTAATTCAAATAACTTCTCAACACCTTCAGAAGCCTCTCAGCCCATTTTCTAGACCTGTAAAACTGCAGCCCTACTCTTCATGCCCTTGCTTGTCTCAGACACTGTATCAGCAGTTTACACAATGCCGGTATTTAAGGTGATCTGTGCCTTTCCTCCAGTTCCCTTACCAGTTCTGTCCCGTGCCCATTTTGCACGTTTCCATATGCTTTCAGTTTTGCCTTCCCCACCAGGTTTCTTCACCCCACTCTCCTCCACCTTCCCATCTCTCCCCACTGGTTTCAGAGGTTCTTCCCCCCCCCCCATCATCTCGTGCTTGAGAAGCTGCACCAGGACATCCATTCTCTCCTCATGTTCAGTTTTGAAAAAGCCAGACGTGAAGACAAGGAGTTAAGAGGACATAGGAGGAGAGAAACCAAGAGGGTCTCAGGAGAAAATGGGAGGACACTAAACTGGTTGCTTTTTAGTGCCTGCCTTCCTCCTCCAGCATAAGGAGGTTGGACTAGATACTGGCTGAAGTCCCTTTCAACCTGAATTACCTTAGGATCACATTTTTTTCTTAACAGTGTCTCCCCGTTCTCCCCCTGTTCCCTATAGTTTGGATCATAAGTTGCAAGACAAGGTAAACTCTACTCAACAGAGATTAAAATCTTGCAAGAGCCTCTTAGGTTGACTTGTTACTTGGTGTTTTGTAAAGGTAACTTGAAAGATGGAACCTTCCAGGGTAATAAAACCAAACACTTGGAGAGCTGTGGGATAACTGTGGGTGATAGGATAGTAAGTCACAGTTTAGCCACCCAAGGAAAAGAACAGAGGGAGGTTATAGGCAGCGAGAATAGTGGAATTAAATTATAGCAGAAAGGAAATTAAATTGGGGTCACAAGGAGCAGGGCTGCCCCTATCAACATGGTCTCTGGATTACTGAAGGGGATGAGTGATAGATAGTGCCATCATTTGAAGCATTTAAACACTGACTAAAATGGCCTTAGAAATTCTGCAGTGATTTGAGACAGGTATGTCTCTTCATCTGTATGTTGCTGGTTTATAGTAAGAAGAGAAAAACCCAACCAGAAACAAATTGTCAGAGGTTTATTTTATAGACATTATTAAAAAATCCATTCTTGAAAAGCTTCAAGTTATTACCACAGATAAGCAATAAAGCCTCAAAAGCCCGCAAATCAAGAAAGTCAGTATTTTTCTCTGATTTTTTTAATAAGATGGTAACAAACAATAGAAACAAATGCTTCAGACTTACCCAACTAAATATAAAAAACTCCATATGGCCTCAAATCATTCAGAGGCTAATTTCACAACTATTCCTATTAAATCTGAACTGCTTGGTGCAGTATAATGACTGGAGAAGCAATTTCGGAAAGCTTCAGGAGGGAAAAGCTATATAAATGTAAGGGATGGAGGTTATGAAGTATTAACATGATGCTAAATTGCTGCATGTCGTATTTGCAATGGGCAGTTTACAATCTGTTCATCCTGATGGATTTAGCACAAGGGAGTCTGAAGTCCTGGCTCTGCATTTTCTGTCTCTGCCTAGTAATTGATGGTTAAGTTGTGCCCACAAATAACGTGTTAGCACCGAACGAGCTTGGGACCCCACTCAGCCCAAACAGCTCCATTACACTCAGAGGAGCAGTAATAAATGCGAAGTAAGGAAAAGTTCCAGGAGATAATGAGTCTGAATACTAATGGCGTAAGCTAGCATAAAAGATAGAAATGCAATTTATCAAAAAGTACGAAACCCATTTGGTGCCTTAATGAGGTATTAAAAACCAATAATGATTTCGTGGTTTGAAGCCAAATTACTGTTTTTCCACAGTTTTTTCTTTATCCACTAATATGTTGCAGAATTTATGAAGGTCTTCGTGGTTTACTGCAGAAATCAAAATGTACTGCAGAATTCTCTCCTGCTATGATTCTTCATCCACCTTCCTCAACAGCCAGAAATTGTATCTTTTAAGCATCTTAGTCACCTACAGCATTACATAGGCTGAAAAATGTGCTCATCTCATGAAAGTAGAGGATCGTTTGTATCTTTAAACAGACTTTCTTATCCTATGGAGAATACAAAATAAATGTCTTCTCAGATAGAAAATGAAATTATTGCAAGGATTATCTTACATCCATATGATTAAGTATAAATCCTGAATGAACTGAAAATAGATACAAAATCTATACTATCCTACTGAAGTTGATTCTACGTGCCTGTCCATCATTCTTATTTCCTTAATACCAAATAATTCTGATGACAGATAAAGGGAGCTTCTCCACTCAAACGCATAGTTGGTATTCTCATGAAAAGACAGGTAACACAGCTCCCCAAACCAGAAATGGAGATGCGTTCTTCTGTGCTGTAGGATGTGTCTTGTTTCACCCAATAGATATCATACGTCATATGGCAACATCTGAAACTAAAGAAAACAAGATCAGAAAAAAGAGGAGGTTAAACAGCAGTCTTTCCTAATTTATCTTAAACGTCTTCTTTTGACTTTCACAGTGATCAATTCTCCTTTTTATTGCAAACAAAACCAACATTGTAACTAAGAGGCAGACAAAATAGAAGATATACATCAGATTGGAGCAAAAGACCTCAGAATGGTACCTGCCAGCAGGATGGTGGTTTAGGCACCTGCCCCACATGACTGTGACACAGGAACCCAAGTGAGAAGCACTGGACCTTAGTCACTTCCAGGGAAGATTGGCAACCTAAGTGCAGGCAGAGCCAGAGGCTGCCCTAGAGAGGATTCACCACATCCACCTGGCTGAGGTGCTCCGGTCAAGTGTCTCAAAATGGGTTTCTGCAGAGTGTCTCCACCTACACAGGGTTCAGCCTGGAACTGTCTTTTAAAGGTAGGTGGTGATCGATCTCTTTCCTTCAAATAACTGAGCAGGCTTCACTCTCTTCTTCCCTCCTGGCTGATAGATGAGGGGAGGAGAGTTTTGTGTGAGATCTGCCTCCACTCCAGAATCTCTTGCTCTGTGTCAGCTCCTGGGCAGCTCTTCATGAACTACTCCTCCTGCAGCAGAGTGTTCAGAAGTAGATTTGGGGTATTAACAAGGTCTTACTGCAGCTGAGCCAAAATAAACTAAATTATTCTAATGGAAAAAAATAAAAATAGACCAGTCCAAACCATCAGCTGAACAGAAGAATTGTGCCCAACTATACTTCCTGTACTATACTTGTATACAGTAGGACAAACTTGGAAATAATTAAATAAGAGCAGCTTCCTAAGTGAAAAAGCGTCCTCAGCAATCATCAGTGAGACTTCTGAAATTTGGACTGCAGCTCCCAGAGTAGCACATGATGAGGAACCTTGAAATATGAAAGTGCCCAGATCCTAATCAGGGTCATCTTAGTTTTTAGGGAACTATACAATGCTGGGGCGGGGGGCGGAAAGCACAGGGTTTCTGTACTTCTTACTCTCACACAGAGTGAAAAAGCAAATGTAGCTTGTCACCCATTCTGATAGTTCATGTAGCTGCAGGCCCAATAACAACATCTGTCTCCCTTTCCCTGTACATCATAAGATCTGGGATAAGAAGTGTTCCTTGGCTGCAAAATCACACTGGAGGCAGCAGCTGCTGAAGTGAGCTAGAAAATGACAAGTGTAGGCAGGATACAATGCATCAAAAATTGATGCCGGCTAATGGAACAAGGGGTTTAAACAGCCCGCACAGTGCCCATTACAGTCCAGTTCTGCCAGCAAGCAGGAGTGCTTCCCTTCAAAAACCTCTGGTGTCTGTTTTGGAGAGAAACACATCCTGGCATGCATTTTATGCAGAGAGCAATAATTGTGCCAAGTACCCTGGAATGTGCTCAGCAATCTGATTCTGCGAGCACTTTCGTACTGAGAGGAGTTTTCATCTTAATGTATGATTAAGACTTCAATCTATTATGGAAGCAGAAACAGAGGAGGACTTATCTTTCATGATATTTAAAAAATAAACATGTGCTTGAGTGATTGCATACAGTCCTGAAAACAATTTAAAGCTGCATGTGGGCATAAACCTTTTTTCATAGTTATCAACAGGAAGTCATGAAAGCATAAAAAACGATGTCTTACAAAAATGGCCAACTGGCAAACCCAGTATGGCAGCACTAGTACAAACTTGTGCCTTCAGCAGCACCACACCCAGTTTCATGATGACTTTGAGCACAGCACAAGCTATCGCTTCTGAGCACTGAAATGATGCTTTTCAGAAGCGGTGTCAAAAGGATCATTGGAAGGATCACAGCAATTGAAAATCACACCTACTCTTCTTTACAAATACATGCATGATTTATAAAAACAGCTTAACTGTAATCTTCCTCTGGCTGCTGAGTACGCTTGGTATGTGCCTTTGCTAGAATGTTTTGAACTATAGGTTTCACTGTTTTCCCTGCATAATTTGTATCTTCTGTTGTTTGTGTGGGCGTCTTGCTCAAAGACAGATGAGAGAGAGATTCTTTTAAATATGAAAACATTTTTGTAGAGCCACAATCACATAAGGAAAAGCAGGCAAAGAATATTTTTAGTTGCCCTTTCTGTTTGTGCTACTAAGTTCTGCAATGCGAAGTTCTGCATTTAAAGACCTCTTCAGGAAGGCAGCAGGGGCCTGAGCCAAAGCCCAGGTAATACCTTGGGTGGACCTGCATTGAATTTTCCTGGTATTAGACTGGACTCTGCAAAATTAAATTTCTAAATTATCAGGGGAGGGCATCCTTAGAAAATGACAGCAGTGATGATACTCCGAATGTAGCTGGATAGGAATCAGCCTCTCATACACTTAGTTACTTACTGATCTCTTGTGCCAGCCACCCCCCATGGCAGGTTTTGTGTCCATGTGCTTTTAGATTTTAAGACAGGAAAGGGACCCATCAACTTCTATTTTACAATTTCTGTGGAAGAGGTTTTCACCTTTTTAGCCATACACACCCTTCCCCTGTGCATCCACCCTGTCAGTTACCTGTCATCTACCTTATGTTCCAGTTTTATAATCCATTTCACCTGAAAGTAAGATTGCGCTTTAAATTCTACATTCACTGGGAAACCAACTTGTCTTACCTAACTATGCAGCTACGCTGTCACTCAGAAATAAATAGAGACGTGAAGCACCTTACGTGTTCAAGGATCTCAAAGCTCTTTGCAAAGAGAGATGGAAGTGCTGATGGCAGAAGGCAGTGTGCTAAAAATCACTGGCAATTGCTGATGTGGAACTTCCATTAGCTTTTATGCAGCCTTTGACACCTCCACCGGTTTTATTAAGAGAATTAAAGGGAGGCAGGACACTAAGATTGTTTCATCTTGTCCTCGGGGCATTGACTGTCAAAGAGATTGATGCTGTAAATAGTTGGGGGGTAACAGTGACCAGTTTGTGTGAATTTGATTAACAACAGCTCAGACCATGCCACTGGACACTTTTCACACCAAAAAAAAAAAAAAAAGAAAAAAGAAACAAAAATAAGTCCACAACAGTTGGCTTTAAGACACTGAGTTTTCCTTCTTTCTTTCCTCATAAAATGGCAGCACTTCATCCAGCAACTATCAGGTCTGTATCCATCTCTAATTTCCCCAAATAAGAGAGAACACTCTTCTGTCCCTAGCCATTCATGAAATCCTTCTGATTTCCTTCTGATTCAGAGAATAGAGCGTTGCCTCCCCTTAAACAGGCAGGGGACAGAAGTGCTGCAGGAGAGGGCTCACAATTACTCTTCATGTTATACACGTGGGATTTTTATTCTGCCCTGACCACTGCAAGACTGAAATGTAGCTTTGGTATGGAAGAGGCCAGCGAGACCTGCACAGCCAGCCTGCCCACGCTCCCTGTGGCCTCACCACTGGGGAAAGACAGACTGCCACAAGGGCAGGACATAGACGCAGAGAGGAGAAGTCACTCCTTGGGACAGGCTTTCTTAAGCCTCCAGGGCAAGTTTAGCTAAAACCTTCCCTACATAACAATGATTTCAGGGATAACCATCAGGAAAATCATCTTACTGAATGCTCTAATACCTTCAGATAGGCTTTCACTGTATATACAGGTGTTTTAATGGGCATGGTGATTTGGCTTCTATTTGCCCACTTTTATTTCTTACTCTAATAATTCTTTGCCCCCATCGTTTTTAGAGAACGGCCATTGAATCAAGTACGTTCAGAAATGTTAGTCCTCTTATGGTTTCACAGGCTGCATTAAGTAAAGGGAGCTAGTAGCCTTGCTTCAATACATAAATTCAGTATTTATCCTTCTGGTCTGCACTCTAGTTAAAGATACTTCTACCTAGTTAAAGATGCCCCTGCTTACTGCAGGGGGGTTGGACTAGGTGACCTTCAAAGGTCCCTTCCAACCCAACCCACTCTATGATTCTATGATTCTCAGATTTTTTGCTATCAGTCCAGCTTCTTGTTCCTGTCTTTTCATCTGTCACAGAGGAGAGTATTCACTTAAAAAAAAAAAAAAAGAAAGCAGACCCAGATACACATCCCACAGCATTTACAGCATTTGAGAGCTGCTAAAAATAATAGTTGATGCCAAGTAGTGCTTTTAAAGTTAAAAGTACCAGTTGATGCAAGTAGTGCTTTGTAAGTTAAAAGCACTACACAGTCTCTGTTTTAGCTGAGGATAAACACTTATTACCACAGTGAAAATCAGTAATGAGGTATCATCCGCAGAGACAGAAAATGTTGGGTCTCCAGAGCCTTATTCTAGCGTGCTGTCCCCTGAACAGCATTGCCTCCAAATGCAAATATTTGCCCTGAATAAAATGTTCTTGCTTCCTATCTAAATAAACAGCAGCCTTGAAATTTATAGTAATTAACGTCCCCTTCTGACGGCACTAAGGAAACACATCTACAGCTGTCATATGTAGAGAAAAGACTGTCTTAAAGCACTTGAGAGACTTGGCTCATTCATTTTTTCCAGGGCAGTTGCTAATATGGTGGTTTAATCAAAGATGGCAGAAAGAGAGGATTATTCTGAACTTCAGCACTCAAATGTAATAATAACAGTTACCGTGAAAATACAGAGAGACATTAAGTGACCTGTGCTGAAAAGATTCCCCTTTGGCAAAGGTAGGAGTGCAGAAGTTGGTACATTTTTTTATTATCTGAGTTAGCTGTCAGTGTGACAGTAAGCAATGAACAGCAAGTACGGAGCACGTGCACGCATCTCTGTGCACGCACACACAAATTGATCTATCAATATAAACACACACGGGATATAAGTATAGTCATAAACATGACCACGCACATGTGGGTGGCCATGTGTGCAGTGATATGTTTATCAATAGACTTACATTCTATGATCAACAGTATGGTCTTAGAGACATTAAAAAAACATTTAAAAAAACATAAAAAGAAACATGTCTTTTTCTGACATAAAAAGAAAAATTCATCAGAACGTAGCAATGTGTCACTGAATATTGATCTCTCTCCATCTATTAGCAAGACAAATACTTCCCTGACGCAGATTGAAACAAGGAGCAAATAATATGCCTTATACTTTACTCTTGTGTCCGATCTGGATTTTAACTTACTAAATTCCTGTGGCTAAAAACTATGTTGTTGAGCCTTTCAGCTTTCAATGTGCTGGGTTAAGGGCCACTGCTGAGGCCATCAGCAGGTTCTGCAGCTCAGTAGCAATAACGATGGTGGTAAGAGTGAACCTTGCCTTTCCATTCCCTCCTGCTTACAGCTGCTGTTACACCTACCACACCTACTGTGTAGCTCCTTGCACAGAATTCAAACACTCCATGCTGTGGTTAATGCTTTTTCTGAGCGCAGCTTCGGCTAGTTGGAAACCATGAAAAGCATAACTCAGAAGTGGTTTGCCCATTCCCATCTTGCCTGTTTGACCCAGGGCAGGCATCGATGTAGCTCTTGCCAACAGGACTGAAGCCAGATTTGAAGCAGAGAAGGGCAGGGGCAAGCACTTTCCCCAGAGGAGCTGTCTCCGTTCTAGCTCAGGCTAGAACCCTTCCTTGTTTGAGTCTTGTATCAGTGGTCTGAAACGCATGTGCTTCAGGGGAGCAACAGGTAGTGTGATACAAAGACGTTGCTTTTTGATCAAGAAGCTCCTGGCACACACTTCTTACCTCCACCCCACGTCCTTCTTGGAGAAAAAAAAGGTTTTATCAAGTTGATGGAGTCTATAACTGTCTTTGTCAGTTCTGGGAATTTAATCATCTTGGCGTTTTTCAGTCTCAGTGCTCAGCTGTTCATGTGCAGCACTTCTAACGCAGCCAGTTCCTCCCTGTCGAACAAACTGGTCTGTAGGAGCAGTCTAGAGACTTTGCAGAGACAGCCCACGCACTCATGAGAGAAGTAGACCGCAGTCTCCTTCCACAGCCTAAGTAACCAAAGGGGCTTCTAGCTAGCAAGCTTTCCTGTAACTGCAGTGTCGTTAGCCACTGAGACACGCACAAACACAAGCAGTAATGAGTTGAATCTGACCTTATCAGATGAAGGGGAAAGAGCTGCTTTGCAGGAAGTGAAGCAAAACTAAAGCAGAAAGTGCTTTTACTATTTTCACAGAGTATTTAGCTTTGCGACAGTATTCCTTTGAGAAATGTTACTCAAAACCTGATGTGATGAAAGGTGAGATCTAGATCGAAGTTCTTGCTTCTCCATCCACACCCTTTAATAATTTTTCAACACAATGTCATGTGACATTACAATTTCATGTATTCGGCATTAATTCCACATATCGCATCCCGCTTTCACCTCACTGCCAGCAGTCCTTCTCACAGGAAGACTGCATTACAACCAGGACAACAAGGCTGCTTCTGTACAGCGCAGCACTGCAACAAGGTATTTGGGGTTTCTCAAGATACCTAATCTTTTTCTTTCAGTCACTGACCCAGAGATTAAGGAAAGGGATAACTTCATCCCAAAGTATCCTGGATCTCATATATTGCCCCACAGAGCAATCAAAGATCTGCAAAGTTGTTCCATCTCTTCTTTCTATTCTTTAATACATAACACTTAAGATAACGAAAGCAAAAGGAGTGCTAGCAGGTCAATCCCAACGGTTACTCCCACTTCTAGGAACACAAAAGTGAAATTTCCACAGGAATGAGCCATAACTTTTTTTCCCGGCTTCGAAAATATGTGTTTTGGTGAACCAAACATCCCGTAAGGACAAAATGTGCTACTGAGCAGCCATAATACTGTATAAATGAAGGCACTGAATACTAGTGAGCACCCCCTTTGCAACGCATCCTATAAAAACCTTAAAAATGTCTTATTTTTAACCTGAGAGTAAATGCTCTCAAGGGAAACAAGGTGGGCAGGTGGGTGGCAGACAGGGCTATGGGAAGATAAAGCTTTACATGAGAGACAGTAGGCAGGCATCAGACAAAGAAATGGTCTAGTACTAAAGTGGTTGGAGAAGTCCCTGAAGAAAGGAAGAACCTGCCCTACGGAAGGGCTGATGTGGCTCTGGGAAAGGGCCTGCTCACTCAGGAAAAGCTCGTGATGGCAAACAGCTGAACTCACATGTTCTGAGAACTCCTCTCATCTCTGTCACAGACTTCACAAGTCATGTTATCTTTCTCTGCCTCTTGATACTCTCATTTTAGAACAGTAATAATGACAACTTTTCATCTTTGTAAGTCCTCATAAGACCTATGGATGGGGATCACTTAAAAAGTGGTCAGTATTTTTAATTACTATAATACGCTGTCCTGTAACTCAGCTAGTCCCTCTCAAAAGCCAAACAATAATCTAGCTCAATTATTAATTTATTATGGCAGTACCTCAACTTTTGTCAGCAAAGCTGTTCAAAATTTCTTCTTTAGCTCTGCTCTCAACATACAACTTCATCGTTTATGGTTCCACATGAAGCACAAAAATCAAACCGCTCTTCAGTACATCAATTTTTTTAACACATTAAAAAGATAGCAGGACATGATACTGAGTTTTCAATAAAGCTCCATCCAATTTAAACAGATGTAAATAAGGACCTTATTAAGCTTTTAACCTAAAAAATTCACCATAAACAGTAATATAATCTTGCGAGTAGCCATAATGTTGTCTATGCAATTGATGTATTAGTCTGTATTATTTATTCGAGTAGCATCTGTTCTGTTTCTAGGCACTACGAGTATTGCCAGGAAGAGGTACCTCTTTACTGCACATTTCTTTTCAGACTTGTTTCCTTACATCTGGGCTTCCTGAAACAATTTACTGGTGTACAAGGGCTGCAGAAAGTTAGAAAGGGGATACTAGTTTTAGTTACAAGCTGAAATCAGCTTCCTGTCACTCCTTCTGACTGGTGTAATAATGACAGAGCAGTCGATTTCTTTTGTTTGGGGAATTCGATCATTTCAAACAGTTGATTCTCTTCAGAGATCACTTGCAAATTGCTTCTTTCCTCTTCCCGTGTCAGAAACAAATGACAGAATAATGCTGAAGTCTGGGATACAATATTCTACACCAGAAAAATAGTGTCAGACTTTGCACGGGGGCCTTCAGGGACATACAGGGTTTAAAAGGCTAACACATTAATTTATAGATGACTCTCAGTAGCAGAAGGAAAAATGATTTTTTTTCCCTGCCACCTACTTCTCACAAAAGACATTTTCCAGTTTGTCATCTCACATATTTGGCTAAAAGAAGCAGTCATTTATTTTGAGCAGATATTGCATTCTGTTAATTCTAAAAATATGCAGCAAAACAGAATAATCAGAGTTATAAGATAATTACTTACCATCTACAGTGGATGCACCCACATGACAATGCTCATGTTCAGGAATTACGGGCAGTATCTTTGTGGTCTGTGCAGTAAGTGGAATCTGTTGTTTGCCGGTTTCCTCTACTGAAAGTTAAAATCATTTTTATCCATATTATTAAACAGCAAATAAATCTGCAGAGTGTTAAACATTGAATCTGCAAGTCTGAAAATAACAGACCTATCTGAACACAAGGCAGAGGTGGACAGCCAGTTTTTCAGTGGGATTTCAGTGCCCAGAGATGCAGATACATGTCAGGAACTCCTGAAAGAACTAACCATGTTTCGTATTTAGCTTCCTCTTGATACTAGCGGGACTACGACCTGCTGATCCTAAGTCTCCCTGGGAAGCAGCTTGAAGGTAGGCAACTATGCTGCTCTTGGAAATTTTGCTAGCAGAGAAAATACAAAAGCATGCAAATTTGGGGTTAACTAAGAGACTCCTAAATTTCAAAAACCTACAGCTGGCCAGTTAAGCAGAAACAACTGAAATTTAGGGTGCAAACTTTCTGGCTCATTTTCACAGAGGAGCAGTGCAGATTGCCATGTGTGTGACATGGCCTCAGCTAACTTGTCATAAACACAAGGAGAGCTACTGGGTATCATCCAGTTGTTAACGAAGATGACAGCGACACTTCAGAAGCAGGGAAAGGTGTGGTGATGCCTTTAACACACTGGCAACACAGATACTGATATGATAATCTTTCTGGGATACAGATAAAGAAATGCAGCAATAGCACTGTCAGGCTAATGAAGTCAGAGTTGTTGATATAACGCATTTTTCAAAGAACTACCACAGAACACAAATAGCATCTGAACTCCAGGTCCATCCTGTTCCTGACCATCCATAACTTCTGTGAGTCCACAAATGGGTTTTCTACTGAGTGGATAACAAGAGGATGAACCGTATCACTTATACGTAACTACATCCCTTCTCCACTTACTATACCATTTGGGCTTCTTGCTTTAAATATTCAATTAAAAAGTGGAGTTTCAACCTTGGTAATTAAGCAACTGAATATGAAAAGCAAAGTTAAAATAAAACTGGGGTAGTTTTAAAAATAGCAATTGATCTTGTTTCAGCCTCAGGACAAACCTGGAGAGAATGGGAATGCAGGCTGATTATCCCTTCAGAGCCTGTGTGTAACCCTGTTCTGCACACACGCAAACGGAGCAGAGAAATGGCCCCTTGTGCATCAGTGCTCTACTGAAAACATACAGGGGCTATAAAAAGCTCCCTAAAACTACGTGCATCCTATAGATTTTACCCTCCTATCTGAAAAACAAACAAAAAAGACCCACAGTGGTAATAAGGCTTCACATTTTTCTCTGGAAATGTTGTGTCTCAAAACCATGAATGTCTGTGTTAAATATTGAATACTGTGACAACCTTTGCTTTTTCCCAGGATTATTAATCTAAGTTGCAGAGGAAAAGTCAACTATTCAGCTATTTCAAGAGCTGACTAAGAAGGATCAAAATCAAACAGGTGATGCTTCACTTGGCCAAGATTAAACAAATTTCTCCTTTCTTGGCTTTGCATCTATTTGACGCTGTAGAAGATGCATCCTGCCTGTCCTCTCTGCTGAAAAGAAAACATATTGCAGAATACAAGGAGGAGTGAGTCTGAATTCACTGGGATGCCAGCTCTGACACTACGGAGCCAGTGTTTGCTTCTATTTTCAACCTGGCAGAATTTCGCCTGTTTCCTCTAATCTTGTAGGAGAGGAACCAATATTTTAATAGGATAGCAGAGCAAACAATACAGGAATTCAAATGACTGAGAGGAAATTTGTCTTGTTGTTTCTTATGTGCAAATTACAGCTGTCAAGCCCACCTATATCGAATGCTATGGATGTCACAAAGCCCCAACAGTCCAGAAAACAACTGCAGGCCAGAAACCCGGAGGTTTTATTCTCTGAGTCCTGTTTGTCACCGTGATCCTGTGATGTCCTTCTTTCAGGATGAGTTATAAAACTACCATCCATCAGAATTAACTTTGCATCACTGTGAGCCAGACAAGTGAGTCAAGGAATCCTGTATTTGTATCCTAAAATGTAATGAACCAAATTGTGACTCTGTGAGCCAACAGAGTATCGCTGAAAATGAGAGAAGCATACCATTTGAGCAAGGAAGAACAAGGCATTATACTTGAACTAGGGTTGTCCACATAGACTGTAGAGTAATAACACAATCATATTAATAATATGATTTCTGCCTGCATGGCTCCACTCTACCATAGGAATGGGAACGGGCCTCTTTTCCAATAGACCTTATGCTGCTTTCAAAATAGGAAAAAAATTAAAAAGGGATGTCACTCTTACACTAGGAAAAGAAGGTCTAACTAGTAGTTTATAGTGGTAAACTTCTAGTAATATTAATTCACACTTATATATATAATAACTATACACATATAATTATATTAATGAAAATTCCAGTATGAAAAGACCCTGCTAGGCAGATTCAGTATAAGTATTAAACGCCCTGATTTATGCAATATGTTTCCTGTGCAAAGTTTTGGGTTTGTTTTTGGGTTTTTTTTAATAGTGTAGTTTATAGTTCACACACAGTGGCCTGCTCGCAACAAGTAATATTCTGTGCCATGTCCCCAGGCTTAATTTTTTTTAGGATACAGCCATGTGAGAATAACTATACTTCATCGGTTGCTAGCAGGGGAAAAGGTACTAAAGGGGTTTAGGGAAAGTAGGCTAAGGGAAAGGTGTAAGAGCAGGGTAAGTATAGCTGCCTTCCCTTCCTCTGGAGCTGAGGCTGATTTAAGCAGTAAGCTGTGCATGACAGTTTAGCAGTTTCTGTCTCAGTTCTTTTAAAACACTGTGGGGAATACTATCTAGTCCTTCTAATTGCTATTATTAATTCATTAGGTTGTTCCAAAACCTCTTCTACTGCCTCTTCATTTTGAGAAAGCTCCTCAAAGAAATTCTTGCAATAAAAGTCTCTTAGATGGGAATCTCTCCTAAGATTCTCTGTCATTCTATGTCATGAGAATCCCTTTGTCACAAAGCAAGGAATTCACTTTTCTTTTATGGATTATTGTCCATGGTGCTACTCCTATCAAGTCCTATTTGATACGAAAATGTTCTGCGTCTGGAAATACTGATCAGCCACTGAAAGTATACTTCCTTCTTGCACTAAAGCACCCTATACTCTTTCCCTTTTCTTGCCTCTGCATTTAAAGGCAACTGTGTTTTGTCAACTCATACCATTCAAGGGACTGTTTCACATAAATGCAATGGCAGAAACAGATCCAAAGTCTAGAAAACACACTCTGTACAGCCCACGCTCTAGTGCATGCTTTTTTGGCTTAACAGCATACACAACATTTAGTCAACATTTATGACCAGAATGTTTTAAAGCTCCCCTGTCCTCACTATATGTGTTTTATCTTTTGTTGTACCATGATTTGGAAGAACGTAATTTTAATCCTACTCTAGAGAACATACTATGCATTTTCCCTCCTTTCCTCTGGCAACCAGACTTAACGGTAATGATTCACGGACGTAGATGCACTAACAGTTTCACAAAACTAGCATCCACGCTGTAACTTAGGACCATGTGATATTAAGATAGTAATTTCCTGAGCCTACCTAGGAAATCATTCTCGTTCTCAAAATACAGGCTTCCTTCTTTTTCTTCCCTTATCCTTTCTGAACTTTGAATAACCTTTTAGTCATACCTATACATCTTTTCATCTACATGAGATAATGTCACATCCTCTCAGATATATAGTTACTTATTCTCATTACAGTGTTACCAGGGTGGTTGTACTGTCTTCAGTGGATCTCAATGTTTTGTTTCAAGGTTCCAAGCTATGCAGTAATGATAGCGAAAATATTATCAAGGGCTGTCGAAGAAGTCATCTATAGCTATTTATAATCCATTATCACAGTAGCAAATCTTAAACTTAGCAACTGTGGAAAAAATAAACTCTTTTCATATGGTCTTGATTTCACTTTAAATTATATTGGTACAAATCAGGAAATTGACTGGATTGACTAGAATTATGGTGTGTGAAATCAAGGAATTTCATATTAAAATAAAACCCATCACAGCAGTTCATACAACTAAGCATCTTTCTGTCTTAAATGGATAGACTGAAGTGGGAGGAACATAAAAGTAAGAATGATAAACCAGTACAGGATTCCTGTTCTCTTCAGTAAAATCTAGATTTGAATTTCCATAAAACTCCATCACCAAAAATGCCTTTGGATATACAACACTAAAAATGCCACTGTGAACACGCTGATAAAACAGGTATGGTATTAGTGAAGCTACTCAAGACAAAAGATGTCAGAAAGATAATTCCTTTCCTGCGGGATGAAAATAATGAGTTCATAAATACATCTTAGAGGCAGATAGTGCTTTAAAAGCGAGGAACATAAATTGTACTCCCAGGAGAGTTCAGACAGACAGGGAGCTATTCACTCTTTCCTAGGTAAAATTGAAATGCCATGAGTTACTGAGTTGTAGAGAGAAATTATTGAGTCTCCTTTTACTCCCAAAGAACTGGAAAAACAAACAGTGAGATATCCAAGCCCGGCCAAATTTAAAACCGTTTTTTTCATTTGCTGGCCTTGTAGTTATTCTTGTTTTGGAGGGGGGTTGGTTTGCCATTCAGAGCTATTATTCTATATGTCCATGTTAATCTTTTTAAAGATAGAGCTCCCTTTGTGAAACCAGAATCCATGGATTTTATTAAAGCATGTGACTCTTCCAGCAATATCAGTAACACTCAGAGCTACAGCTGCTAATTTCCCCTCACACAGAGATTTGTTACCAAATCATAATTTCTGGAACCAAAACTTTGTGTTTAGCCATGCCATTTAATTTATCTGTGCCAAACATACTACACTCTCAGAAACCATCTTCTCTTCCTACCTGAGACTAGAAAACTGTACTTTGTGAGAAGTTTTCTCTAGAAATGGGTTACAAAGTGCCAGCAGAGTCACTCCTTGAGTCCTGCTACAGCCATCCATTCCATCCTTTGGTGGCAGATTTGTCAAGAGTCATAAATGCATACATGTATGTACATGTCTGTATGCATTTTCATACACACACAAAGCTTTCAGCTGCCAAGCCTCAAACGTGGCACACAACACAATCAAAAATTAAAAGGAGGTAAAAAACCCAAAGTCGTAAATGCAACACGTTTGGAAGACTGGGAGAAGCATTCCCACATGATATACGTAAGTCTTCTTGTAGTGTCATCATCGGAATTATTTATTTATGATATAAAAATGTTTCCATAACATAAGCCAGATCAAATTTGTGTAGAATCAAGGTAACTCTGAAACAAAGCCGAAGCACCCTCTGATAGGAAAGACTTAAAAGGTCTTTCTTGACCTTCTCATGCCTCAAGATTTGTTAGGTTTTTATATTACTTATATATTACTTACCAGGAAAAGGATGAATTTTAGTAGAAGATATGGTTCTTCTTGCATGTCTAGAACTCTTTCTTCTTAGAACAGTAGAAACTGCTGCTACTCTGTGTTTACTATCTGTTTTTAAAAAAAAATGCATTATCCTCAGCTATTGAATTACATATGGCAATAATTACACAGAAAGCTTATTCTTAAACTGTTAAACATCTTCCATGAAAAAACAGGAAGGTTTTGAAATAAGTTGATGTGGAAAACCTAGGGCCAGATGTTTTATATTTTCCTGAATGAAATTTTCTGGAAATTCCGTTCAGGTTTGCCCTGTTTAAATTATTCCTTCCCCCCCTCTATTCTGTGTACCTTGAACAAATTTTGGAAGGTTATCAAAGAAATACATGTTCCAGTACAGGTTCAGACTCACACTGCTGACAGTAGAATAGCAAGGATGGAGTGTACTTGCATCCTAGGAAGCCGACAGACTCTTTGCAAGTGTGGGGTGTTCATCCTTGGAAGCTCAGTTTGAGAGCAAGCTCTACACCACCCAGTGAGAGAAAGACAGAGCTGGGTTGAACACCTCTGACTGTTCCTCAGCACCCAGTTCATAAACTCCTCAGTCTGTCCATCCTTCTGCTGCTCTCTCAAGACTGTGCTCTTGGTGGGGTTACTGCAGTTGACTGTGCAGCTGTTATGGTTAGCCCTGTTCCACAATGACAGCAGTTCAGGGCTCAGCCAGCTTCTGATGACAGCCTTGCTCCAATTCTACATAATAGAATTGATTTTTTTCTTTTGAGAACACTAGAAAACTTCATCTTTAAGAAATTAATTAAATTAGCATTATTTAGGTCATGAATTTTTTATGACTAGCCAGCAGAGATCTAATGCGCTGAAGCCCTGGGCATGTACTGTAACAGCTAATGTCAAAGGAAGCTCTGGAAGTGGTTGTAAGACCAGAGTAGAAGTGAAAAGGCAAAAGGACTAATTTTTAATTTAGCTCCTTTGTCATGGATTGGTAGTAATCTCCACCAAGTTTATTTGGATATTTTATTTTATGCACTCATGGAAATAACTTCATTAATGTTTCAGAGAGTCTCAAAGTCTGCCTAGCGGAATGTCTTAGAAGGTCTCACGAGGAAATGAATAATTCCATATTTCTTAACAGCTTTCAGCAGTGCTCAGAAACTGAAAGAAAAACTACTAACTGAATTATGACTGTAAAAACTCTTAGCAGCTGTTTTAGGCACATAGAAATATTCTGCTGTGTTCTTTGGGCAGAACTGAAAAAAGCAGTATGTAGACTTTTAATTAAAGTCGGCATCATAATATATACATGTAAGGAACAGAACCCTTGAATCGGATTTTTATGTGCTTGTATTTTTGCCAGTAACATAGTGATGCTGTTTATAATGCTATATATCGTAAATTTAACTAATAAAAATGCTATTCCTCTATCAACAATTTATTCTAGAAGCCAATCAGTAATTAGAAGCCTCAAAAGAGCATCTTTTCCTCCCTGCTTGTGTCCATGACAGTTCTGAAAAACCTGCATCTAATAGAAAACTGATGTTAAGAATAAAGGCAGTAAATCATTAATCATCACTACTAACAGTTCTGCATTAAAAATAGGATGTTATGACTCAAACCTTAGAAATTCATACTCATTACATTTATAGGTAGCTTTGAAATTACAAATAGAAGTCCTTTAAATTAGAGCATTTAATAGCCCACTTATAAAGACCTAATTTACACTTTGTGGGATTTTTATATACATAAAATAGGTCTTAGAATGTGGGTCTAGCAATAAGTAAAAGATCATGTCTTTTAACTAAGATAATCTCGTAAGGAGTTTCTCTAATCATTTGGTGGGGAGGCACAGATTTGCTATTTTAAGCAACTATTTTGCTTAATCATTAAAAATATACAAATAACATTTATATTATGCAAAAAAATCACAGAAACATTTTGTGCGCCAGCACTCTTCTTCCTTCTGTTTAGTTATGATTAAAGCTAGACTCCTATTCTCTTTCGTTACAAAACTGCCTGTGGATACCGTAAGGATGATCAGGGGAATGGATATGGCCTATCATTTTTTTATTACCCCTGTGACCAAGGTCTCCATTCAGCAGCTCTGGACTACAAGGGGAATGGACATCTGCCCGGTAACAGCAACTAAATGCTGCTTGTCCTGAAGCATTCTGTCCACTCAGGGCTGACACAGGCAGAAAGTCTCAGGAAATTGCTGTGAAATGCATCTGAGAGCTATTATCTCAGGTAACAGGTTAAGTAACACTCTTTTCACACTGATGAAAGGGACTGTGCTCCCTGTGCCTACCTCTGACTTGGGATGAAAAACAAGGACCCGCAGCTGACAAGAGGTCAATTTCCTGCATTGTTTCTGTGCAGAGGACTTAATCTTGATTGCGCAAAAGTCTCAAGTTCAGGGTACTCCTACACTTTTATTCTTGCTTTCTTCACTGTGTATTGCTAGAAGTAGTACTGTAAATCCCAATTTCAGCCTGTATCCTAAGTGAATTGCATAGGAAGAGCCTGTCGTGGCTGGTAAAGGCATTCTGTAGAAACAATTGTTTCAGTCTCTGAACTAAGGACAAGTTCTTTCATTGCAAAGTTTTAATCGCTTGAAATAGTCACTAGTACTGATTCAGAAATCACAGCAATATTTTCTTTGCTGAAATAACAGCTTAATGGGTTTAATTCAGCTTGGGGAGTTAAGAGATGCAGCTTGTTTGACCCATATGGGATTACACCACTGCTGAATTTAGATAACCAGTTTTTAGGACAGACAACTGAGTGTGTATCTCCTCATATCTATCCTGTATTTTTTCTTGACCATGACCTAGATCAGTCATCTTCAGGAAGGAAAGGGTATTTCAATCTGCTTATATTGGTCATTGGCAACTCTGGTTAAGACCTTCAACAAGGTTCAACTGTAATAGTTTTACCTACTGAAATCAGTGTGAAATCACAAGTTCAGATCACTAAGGATCATAGGTCACCCACCAAGCATCTATTGAAAAAAACATATTTCATTCACCATCAACAAGCTTGGATTTGCATCCACAATTCAGAGGTGAGAGGTGATAGTATCAATCATCTGAGTATTTCAGTCCCTCTATAAGAAGCTTTTACCATATTACAACTAAAATATTCGTATCTGAACCACATTAATAACCAGCAGCTTTGTTATTGTAAATTAATACTTTTTTCACTGCAAAGAAATTTAAATTCATGCAGATTAACTTTTTGTTACTTACAGTTTTGTTCATTTTCTTGGACTATTTTGTAGATGACAATTGAAATAGTAAACACAAAAACTACTGGAATCATAGTGAGCCAAATGATCTTCGTCATACACATTGGATCTGTCCATAAAATGTAGAAGAGATAAAATGAAGCAGGAAATCACTGGGAGAGAAAAGCAGAACATTCAGCCTTGGTAGGTTTTTGGATCATGCCTATGCCCACAGATGAAAATTTAAAACAAAATAGGAGATTACACCTTTTTCTTTCAGCCTTCTTTATTTTTTAAAATTAAGTTTCCTAGCTAGAATTTAGCTTAATTTTCACCTGTATCCATCTCCCCATGTCTGAAATAGTTATACGTAGCTAAGTGAATGAAAACTTTTCCTATTTGTATAAACCGTTATATGCAACTCAGCCAGGAAAAAAATACTTTGAAGATCAACATTTACATTTAAGATAGAAGAAGGGTAATATATATCCCCTCTTTGTTTGGATGGAGCACAGAAGGAATTGGTCCACTTTCCAACACTGACCTGTACTGGCATTCTCAACCTCCTGGTCCATCTTCATATACAGGTGAAGGTAAGATTCCACATACAGAAATTTTCTTACCAAAAAGTGAGGAAATGCCACTAACAGGACCCCTCAGGGGAGTTGTTTTAACTAAAGCTGCCTTGGGTGAGAATGAACGTGGGACTGGGTGTAGGAGGTAGGCTCCTCTTTCGGACAACAGCTGCTGCAGAAATGCACCCACATTCCGCGGGGACTTAGTTCAGTAACTAGTACAAGCCAGGACTATACATCACAGAGAAAGGATGTGGAGAACTTTCTCCCCTGTTATTCAAAAGACCTTTCAAACTTTTTTGGCAGCTGCAGGTTAATGCATACTTTAGCATTGTCAAATAACTATTTTAAAAAACAGCTATGTTACTATGACTCATATAAAATCAAATTACAGACTACAGCCAAACCACTGTTTTCCTTTCCTTGACTTAGAATAGTATAATTAGACCTACATCAACTTCCCTTGTGTACCTTCTCCATTGAGAAATCAGGAGGTAGCTGCCAATAACCCCATGGCTCTTTGAGGTAAGCACAGCTCATCCCTCCTAATTCAGAACTAAAAATATCTTTTATACAGTCATTTAGGCACTATGACTCTACCCCATCTTGCAGTGACTTGCAATGACTTGTGTATCAACCTTGCCTAGTCAAAGCCCTGAGCACTTCTCTAGCTTTGTTTTAAAGTAAACAGAAAAAAACCCATGCATTGTTATTTTTTATCGTTAATCTGAGATAACTACTTCCCAGATAAATCACCATTAGCAAAAGGTGGTTAGCTCATAGTTTTAACACAACATCCTGATTTAAGCGACACAGGATTAATTTCTCTTTCAGTAAGATCTCTTCTAATGCTTGGGGAAACTGCATTTTTAGAAGACTCTAGTGTCTGCATTTGTGAAAGTATTTACTTTATAGCCAGCAATGGTGTGTGGGTTTCAAGGTCTCAGTGTTTTCGAGCCTTGCCAGGTGCAGGGATGAGGAGGAGCGAGACCCGGACACTTGACCCAAGTTGGCCAACAGGATTATTTCAAACCATGAACGTCATATTCAATATAAATTAGAGAGTTTGCTGGGGAGTTCTCTCTCGCCCTTGATGGCTGCGATCCTGAGAACTTCTTGCCCCAGCGCCGGACCGCTGAGCCCTTCCCTTCCTCCCGAAGCCGCAGCACTCACAGTGTCCCACATTTGCTGTCCTCTGCCAGGAGTGCACAGCTTCCTGCTGATGGAATGGGCTGAGTATAATCCTTGTGTATTTTGTACTGGTATCAGAATAACATTGATTCTTTAGTATTATTAGTGTTAATTATTTATTCTATTAAATCTGTTTATATTTCAACCCTTGGGTTTCCTTGTTTTTTCCCCATTCCCCTTCCCAGGTGAGGAGGGGTCATCGGGTGATAGAACAAATATCTAAACAACAATAAATTGTTCTTCAAACCATAACACACAAGTTAGCAGGGCAAGTTACAAACTATACTCCTCTCATAGCTAGACCTATTAATTTAACATAAACTAAGCTGCCCTCTCTTCTCTAGGATTTTAGTTGGACTTATTTAACATAGGTTTAGCCAACTCCAAAAATCACACTTTTTTTCAGCAAAGGTACAGCATAAAATGCATTTGCCATACAAAACTAAATTAATATAAGAATTCAGCAATTCCCAGTGGTGAGCATTGCATATAGACAGGCTGGAAGCCCTGACCAGGGTCAGGCAATCAGCCAAAAAACTCCTGCAGCACAAAGAGAAATTTTAAAAGCTGACAGGCTGTCCTCTGGGAGAACTAAGCCTTGTTCAGCTGTATATTTCCCTTTTAAGTGCACTGTAGTAAGGCTCTATAGTAGAATATTGCAGTACAACATTAAGAAAAGTCAAACCTGTCTGCTGGTTCTTCTGTCACTGAAGTTAACAGGAATTTTTTTATTTACCTCCAAGGCAACAGTGTTATGCCATTATAAGGGAGGGGAGAGGAAAAAAGTAATTCCAGGTTTTGTCATATATGCAATTTGTGTCACCGCTAAGAAAAGAAATATACAGACACTTACTTTGCTGTGTTGCTTCTAGGAAAAAAAAAAAAAAAAAGCTACAACTAAACCTGCTTTAAATGACTACAAAAACTGTCAGTTGCCTACTAAAGATGGTATTTTTCTAAGGGATGATCAAAATTGTGTTCTCTTCTTGTGAAATACTTAAATACTTCCAAATGGTTGCTGAAAGCAGAGAACTACCTACTGGAGATTTTTTGCAAGACTGATACTGTTTCTGGTTTGATTTTCATTCTGACTCTCCTTGGTAACTTACATTCCACGTGAGACTTCAGCTGCAGTGAAGTATTTATACAGTCATTTTCGTCTTCCATCATTGCCACTAGACAGGAATGATTTAGGTATTCTTCGGCTGTATTTCTTCTTCTGACTATAGAATTGTTGATGTGGATTTCCAGCAGGTAGTAAGTATTATGCTCTACTTCTTCTTTCTCAGAAACCATAGTGAAATTAAAATATTTATAAAAATAAATAACATCTTCTGTTTTCACTTCAAGTGAGCCTTTTGCTTTTGGAACTAAAAATTAAAACAAAATTGTAATATAATATGTGGTAGACAAAGAGACAACTCTCAGAAAGAACAATAAAGTTCTCTGTCTCATTTGCAAAAACATAGAGTAGGCTTTTACATTATCAACACTGATAAAATGGACAAAAGGATACCACGTAAAATTATTCTGAACAGAACTGAAGAGTATTGATTATCTATACAAAGTGTATTTTCCCTGCAAATTATAGCCCCTTTTTTGCTTTACTACCAGCTTCTGAGCTTCTCAGTTTTTCGTTGCTTTCTGTCTGTTGTCAAAGGTAACAGAGACAAAAATAAGGCCATGAAAAAAATAAAAGTAAAAGCTGTATGATGATAGAGATTTGAAGTGTACATCTAGTCTGTCTGCTAGCAGTTGCAGAAGGTCCTTGTTTCACTTCAAACCACACAAGCTGTGAGACTTGCACAATGTCAACAAGAAATATAGGTAAGACACCGTAAAAAGTGGTAGAGTTGTATAGGTATAATCAGAGTTTGGCCATGTATTTGTTGTTTTGTTACTTTACATACTTGTTAAGACAGCTATTTTGTAACAAGAAAATGATGCCGTTGGAAAAGAAACGCATTTCTTATATTCAGGACTTGGCCCCTGTTGATGATGATGAAGGAAAGCAAAATTGAGAAGCATCCACTTCCCCAAAAGCTTCCAGATACTTTGCTAGTGTATATGGCACATCTGAAAAGATGGGGAGGTTGCTGAACTCTTCGCCATACTGCTGGGCCAGTGCTGCCTTCTATGAAACATTCTGGCCATTTCTGATACTACATACTTGTGGATATCATAGACTATAAGCACAACAATGGTTATTTCTTTTATGTCTTCAAAGTAGTTCTTCAGATACTTGCTCACAACTTATCATCATATAATATCTACTCAACATGTAGAGTTTCACAACTACAGATCAGAAACTACAACTCCCTACAAATAAATGAAATATTCTAGAAAGCTTAGCAAGAATAAAAGAATAAAGATGGGGATATAAGAGCATTCATAAAAGCCAGATGGCAGAGGTCAAATTTGCAACAGAAATACTCCAGGTGGCTGCTGGATAAGGCACTCTTTTCTCACAGCACCCTCCTTGCAGACCAATACAAAGCCCACTGAAGATAATGGCACCCCCACACACACAATTTTATACAAGTTCCTCAAAGACAATAAATCAGCATTTTTCTACTGACGTGTTTTCACTGACAGCCAGGAATGAAAGCCACTGACAATCTGGCATAAAACCCGCATTTTCTAGCAATGCAAAGACAAACTAAAAAAAACATTGTTCACAGATTTGCTAAGACCATAGATATTATAATCATATTATAATTTTCTTTTAACTACCAAATAAAAACATGTCTTTTTTGTTGTAACTAACTACTTCAAAATTAAGTATATCTCTTCCTCTACTTACTTTTTTTAGCTACTGACTGTGATCCTTGATGATCAACATTCACACCTCTCTTGGATTCACACTCTGTGTTTTTGGTATGGGACTGTTGTTCCTTCCTGAAGGACTGGCAAACACAAGGAATATTTTGGAAATTGGAATGGTTTACAACGGCCTTCAATAAAATAGTCCAGTTTTCTCTTCTTTGTTGCACTGATCTTTTGCAAGAATTGTTAAAAGTACAAAGTGGAAAAGTGGTGTTATTAGACGAACAGGTATCCACGCATGACACAAGTACAGTGTTAGCTGTGAAAGAAAAAAAGAGTACTATATTAGCAAGACAGTCTCACAGGACATACGGACAAATACGTGCATGGAAGCATCACGTAACAGATCCTTTACCCGTCTTACAATAAAATGCTCTTTCTTTCTTGAGGGTTATGGCCGCACACTGAATGCACCAACAAGTGAGAGAAAGCAAGCACAGAGCCTTCCCACAACCTCGATGCTGGATTTTATTGCTGAATGGTATGAAGTCTCTTGTAATACTAACTTGAATTTGTGGTGGTATCTAGTCACACTCCTGTTTCAAAGCTGCTCCGATTTAGATTGTACTTGAAAAGAAGATGAAAACACTTATGTCTGGAGGGGGAACTTAGCCCTGGAACTGTGCAGTTGCAACGCACCAGTGCAATTATGTTGCAAAATAGCTATAATCAGAACAAAAACTTTCTTTCCAATGACATTAAAACCACACAGTGAAAATAAACAGAAACACTGCTGAATCCTCTGACCACACCCTTTACGTTCTCTTATATTCAACAAACACGAATCCTAATTATGACCATTGATTTTGGTATTCTTAGTCAAATTTCAGTATCAAATTACTGTAGCTAGAGTACATGAATGCAGTTCTGGCAAGCAGCAAAAACCACATAGAAGTAATTATTAATGAGTGTTATTTTATCTGTCTTCCACATTAAAGTAGGGCTTTATTGTACAAATTGTACATTTTCACTTGAGTTAACTTTTAAGTATTTTTTCAATATATATTAAAAAAAAAAAGAATAAAAAACTTCTGGGACCCCAACATGAAAGATGTATTTACGAATACAAATAACCACTTCCTGGAGTTGATGCAGCACTAACCGATAGTTTTGTAGCTGACTTTCCAATTTTAGTAGTACCCTTGCATCTCTATGAAGGGGAAGTTTTGCATCTAACACCCATTATAAGTAATTGGAGTAATCTGTTCACAAATCCTTATGTATATAGAGAAAAATATAGCCTTTAACTGCTCCAGTGCTCAGCTGCAATCTGACAGCTTCAACAGGCCACCTGTGCTCGCGTCGCAGCAGGCTGACCTCAGAAACGCTTCAGTGAAGGATTTCAGGCAGGATACAGAAATAAAATCCAAAATCCAACACCAAAGTCAATTACCTTCACTTTACTAACACTACATCAGAGAGTCATAAACTCCTTTTAAAACACCATAAATTGAAATGTAAAATATACATCCCATGCAGGTAAGAAAATAATTCATTTTAATAGAAAAAGGAAAAATGTCAGACAAAATTTAGGGCTTGATCTTTCCCTGAGGCAACTCAGAGCGTTTTCCCTGAAACGCTTACAATCTGACCCACGCAGCCTGGAGTGGAGCAGGCTCTTGAGGTCAAATTCTTCCAGCTGAAGGAGGCGTTTTGTGCAGAGCTTCTCTGTGGAGATGAGCCAGGAGCAGAAATTGAATGCTTCCTCTGCTCTCACAGCAAGGTGTGCATGCATCTGGGCAGCCTGTCAAAAACCACCACTCCAGATGTCAAGGTCAACTAATGGTAATTCCCTACCATACCCCTTGGTGAAAGGGAGGGATATATATCCCTAGGGAGGGATATATATCATTGAACACTGTAAGCAGGGCTGCAAAAAGACTAGACTTTCCCTGTGCATTAGACAGCAGACAGAGAGCCGTCTCCGCAGGACTGGGATGCACCCTCCCAAATGTAAACATCACTAGGAACGTGGAAAGGGGTTTGTGAAATCTGAATGCAGATGGCCTGAAAAGTTAAGAGAATCAAGGCCTGAAAAGTTAAGAGATAAAACCATGCAAAGTATCTCTAGGAAACTGCTTCATATTCAAAGATCTGTTACCCGCATGCTTAAGGTTAGGAAGTTCTGTGATTAAGAAATTCCTTTATTAAGCCTATATACACAGGGTGTTTCTCCATAGAAAATCCAATTCCATTAAAATGAAATTAGTCACAGGGAAGATCTGAATTTGTAAAAAACTTGCTTCCCATTTAAGAAAATCATAAATATTTCATTTTGGATTGGCTTGACTTTTTTTTCATTTGATCTGTGGTATTCTGTTCTGAATCAATTCAGCAGTATATAAAATCGCATTCTTCATCACTTCCTTACAGAAATGATAGCCGTCACACAATACGGCAGGGATACAAGGCCTGCAGTACAAGTTGGGGAGTACACAACTGATAGATAAAAGGAGATACACTCCATCAAGTACGTGGACCCAGAGGAGAGGACTGGGATTGGGAGCATCAGACTCAAAAATGACAACCTCCTGCGCTGAATCAATGTAGTTTAAAGGTTCAATGACTCGTAACCAAACAAGCGGGTTGCTTTACAAATATAAAGGAAACATTTCACTTTTGGCCGCACCAAACTGTTATTCTTTTGATAAATTTTTAAAGGCTTGTTTTCTCGCAAATTGATTTCCCCCTAAATTTCTGTTTAATGAGAAATTTCCATTTTTATTCCCTCTCTGGAATGAAAATAAATGCTGGAACTTCCCCTGGGATAAAACATCCAAGTTTCACTTCCTTCTATCTGTATACTTTGCTTGTCTGCCATTTCAGAGGTTATATTAAAAACCTGAAGTACCCACAACGTTAATATGATTTTAGAAAAGCCTGTGGAATTAGGAGATCTCCACCACTCATTTAGGAAGCCCTGGCAGAGGAAGATGACTATGTTTCACACTGCAAAGATTTCCAACAACAACTCTGTGTGGTGAATACTCATGGGGTAACCAGCAATTTGAAACATCTAGAGCAAATTCTGTACATTTTAGGTTTGACACAAAATCTGAAATAAAACCAGTTTCCAACAGAAGGTTTTCAATGAACCAGACACCCAAATTCCTTGGAATTTTCAAAATAAGTAGTTCAACATATTGACTTTCTCATGTAATTTGGACATTGTTATATAGCCTGTTATATAGTCATATAGTTTTTAGAACATGCAAAATGTGACAATGATTCTAATTTTCCAAATATAATTCTGCGCTGTATTCTGCTTATATACTTCACAATGTTATTTTAGGCAGGCTGTGATTAAGATCGTATGTAAATACCAGAATTGCAGTGATCGTGCTATTGCAGCATAAAGCATCTCCAGTAAGAGCAATCTAGGAAAGTTACCATGGAAAAATGCAATTATTCTTTGATGTTTGACAGTAAGGTCAATGTCTTCTTCTGGTAATAGTCATGCCATTGTTTATTTGCATGGTCTGTGGTAGCAAATACTTTGATTACTTCTGCAGGGAGGTAAAACATTAATTATTCCAACATCTTAAGCTGACTCATCAATTTTATAGTATTCGAAACTTATGACAGCTTACCAAGTTTGTTCGTTTATAAACTAAAAAAAAAAATCTATAAATTATATTCTAGTTACTGTCATGTTTATTCATTGTGGTTAATGAAAATAGAAATGCAATATAAGTAACCTAGCCTGCATATACTTTGATATATATTTTTTTGCAGAAAATTATGCTTCATGAATAATTTATTTCATGATGTCTGGAAACACACACCATTTGTCAAAGGGATGCTTTTTATTTTAACATTTATCTATTCAAAAGCTTCCTTAGGAATGGATGTGATGAAACTTATTTTAATATTAATTTATTTATGGGTTTTTAAGAAAGCACTGACTGCATAACTTGCACACATATATTTTGCATTTATCCTAAATCCAGTATTATCCTAAATACAGCCTTTAGGATCACCAAAATGTATTTGGGATTTATGTTAAAAGATTTGCTTCACCCTGTTATACCTATTCCGCTCTAATTTTTGTCAAGTTACCACTGCATATCCCTTTCACAGACAGCATATCATATCAGATAGTAATTGTACAAGGTTTTATAGGCATTTAAGTATAGAAGCTTAAAAAAAAATATTTTGTAAGATGTGAGTACCTACTATAAAAGAACATACATACTTTAACTACTCTCTTCATGATGAAGAAAGTAAAAGTAGTCACATGGAAATAGTTACCACAAATTTTTTAGTGTACGTAAATGAATGACAAACTCCTTTCAAATTAACGCATGTAATTAACTCTGTTGGTTAAAAATCTAACGAAAAAAATCTACATGCTTTGCAAAGTCCAAAGAAGTACAGTATCCTAACCATCAGTTTTAGGCAAGCACGTGCCACTTTTCAATTGCAATCAGACTTCAGAATAAATAAAAGGCTATTTTAAAAGCTGATCACTCACCTTCATGGATTTTGAAAAATTCAGGTAAACATAAAATAAACATGGTAATTATTCCTAGTACTAATCTGAAGATTTTTGATTTTCTCAAAAGCAAGCACATGTCACTGAAGCACTCCCACCTAGCATAGTGGTGGTAACTTCCTTCCTGGTTTAGCTTTTAACTTAGTGCAGACTTTACGCAAAACAACGTCTATTCATTTCCTTTTTCTAATATGACTTTTCTTTTTACTGCTCGTTACGTTAAGTTGTAGAGAGCCATGTTCTGTTTTTACACCGGCATAGATGAGGATGATTCAAATGAATATGCTGAAGATAAACTCATGTACCACAATGAAAATAAGAGAAAAATCAGCACAGAAGCTATTTTATTCATTTGGGGTAGTTCTGTTTCAGGAACATCACCCCCTAATGGCCACTTTCATATACCTTCTAAACAGTAAATGAATCATTTTTGTGAAGGAATTTTGATCTCGTTTGGCCAAGAAGATTTTTAAAAAATTAGTCAGACTCTCATTATAAAAATGAGTCAGAACCACATGAGTCAGATACGGAGATTTTATTGTTTTATTTATATACATATGCATTGGAGCTGGTGGGAAGGCAATTTTTTTGTACTACAGAATCTCTAAGACTTTGATGGACTATTTATTTGATCATTACAACCTAAAGTTTCTGATCTGGCAAATAAGTGATGTACTAAGTACAATGAACTGAGTGTGAGATGATCGTATTATCATTGCTGCTGTATTCTTAAAAGACAATAGATGTGTTGGCAATCTGTAGGGTGTCTTCAGTGTGTATGCTACCACCCTTTACATCACAAAAAGACTGGATAGAGCCATTACTACTTCTATACACTGTAGTCACATTTTTTCAGCTAAACTTTCCAGTTCAAAAAGTGAAGTCTTTCATTCTGACAACCACCACGATACTCCATAAATTCTTCTTACAGATGAGACTGCAAAGAACATCTCTGAAATGTTCTGAATAAAAGAACGCTGACTAATGCATAATGCATATGTTAAAACAAACAATTTGACTCAAATACAGGGTATATACAGTATAAAGCATTTAATTAATTCAGAAAGCTCTCTTCTGATGTAGTATTTTTCCCACAACCCATTAAATATTGAGTACTACCCAAATGAAGCAATGCTGTTGAAGTCAGAATGGGAAATGTCCTACAAAGTTGAAATGCCCTTCTTGTCATCCAGTTATCTGAGAAGATGAGTAAGCCCGGTGGAAGCAAACATAGTACTCATTCTATAGAAAGACTTGATGGAGCTGTAGTGAATATAAATTTGGTAATATGATATTTTAAATGTAGCACTTTTATGCAACAAAACTAAAGCAAAATGAACTGATTTTTTTGACAGTATAGTACAACAGAAGCAATGGGACACACAAAAAAACATAGGTATGAACTTAAAAAGTAAAATACACCTTTATTTGTCATCTATATTTGTCATCGGTTAGCAAATTAGCTCTACTTTTTGAGCGACTGCATTGCCCCTCAAGTATCTTCTATATCAGTTATTTATATTTTCCTGTTTTCAAGGTTGCCTGATGTTCACCCAAGGTTTCTGCCCAGAGGGAATGGAGAGAATACTGGAAAATAACGGGAGGATTTTGTCAAGTAATATGTGTATCTGTGCCATTCTGATATGTTTAGACTTTCATCATTGTTGGCAGTGCTCAAGGTCAGAACAGAAATTGCCCTACAGGATCGGACCCACGTTCAGCCTCATATAACAACAGCCTGTGGAATGTGTTGAGTTTCAGATCCTATAGGAGGTTTCCAAGAACTCTGCAGTAAGCACATGGGGCATATTTATTTTAGGGCTATTGTGATGGTACATTTTAGTCTAGTTTCTGAGTTCAGGAGGCCCATGCATAATCTGTCCACAGATGGCCCAGGGACACCCTATGCTCTGGACACTATTATCCTTAGGCAGCTGTGTGCGTGTAAACTAACTGAATTACATGCATGTGTGCGGCCTGACCTCAGTTTTCCTTCTTGGTGAAACGCTTCCCTCCACCTAGCTAACAATTTTTACACAGCCGGAAAAATGAGAACCTTTGAAAACCCTACTCTTTGATCAAATGTAGTTAAATTTCATATTTAAAGTCAGACTGGCTGAGAAGTGTCAGGCAGATGAAGCGCACAGCCACATAGGCCACATTTCCTTACAGAATTAGGCAAAGAAAGCACTACATCATTACAGCATCAAACTCGTACCACCACGCCTCAGCAATGATCTCGGGCGCCCTTGCATCAGTTTTATCAGTCGGAGGCACACCTGACTTGTCACACAGTCAATTAATGTGGAAAATTATTCTACCTGTGGCTGGCCGAGGTCACCGGTAAGGCGTTGCCTAGCGAGGCCGGCAAGGGCTGGAGCCTGTTTGCCCGGCGAGCACCGGCTGCCTCAGCGCCACACCGTGCCAGGTGCCTGAGGGGAGGTCAACGGCCGCCTTGTGTGTCCCCGCAGATTTATTTCACTGAAATGGGGGAGCGGGAAGCTACGGAAACGCTTAGCTTTGTGGGTGCAGAAGACGGTCGACGGTACTCAGGGGCGGGATGAAGGCCTTTCACGGGGTTAACGAAGAGAATCTCCTCAGAAGGGGACATTCGCTGCCCCGCCGTGAGGCTCCGCCGCCTGAGGGGAGCGGCCCCGCCCCGCCCCCGGCTCTTCTTCCCCCGCCCCCCGCCTGCGCGGCCGCCCCCAGGGCCGGCGCCGCCGGAGCGCGGCGGGGAGGGGCCGGGCCGGGAGCGGGGCCCGCGGGGACCCGTTAGCGGCGGGGAAGGTTCACCCGCCGCCTCCCCCAGCAGAGCGGGGAGCGCTGGCTGCCGCCGGGGCGGAGCGGGACAGGGCGGGGGGGGTGCCGAGGCCTCCCCGTGCCGTTTGTTTTTCTTTCCCCGCCCCCTTGCCGGACGGTGCGAGGTGAGAGGGGCGGCCGGGGCCGGGCGGCGAGAGGAGGGGGTTCGGGGCTGCCGGGAGGGGAGGAGAAACCCAGGAGGAGGAGGAGGAGAGGGAGGGCTAGCCGGGGGCGGTCTCCCGCCTCCCCTCCGCCTGCCCGCCGGCTGTGAGAAGCGGCGGGCGGCTGCTGCCCCGAGCAGCGTCCCCGGGGAGGGGGGGCGGTAACGGTCCCCGGGCTGAGGCGGGAGCCCGCGGCCCGCCGCCGTGGCAGCACCGCCGGGCTGGGGACGGGGCTGGCACCCGGGCGGAGAGGCGGCGGCCTGAGGCGGGACAGGGCGGGGGGGCACGGAGCTGGGAGGGGTGTCCGGCGTCCTCCGGTGGGGAGGAGGGGGGGCACGGACACCCGTGTCCCGCCTGCGGGAGGTGTGTGTGGGGTGTCCTGCGTCCCCGTGGGCAGCTCGCTTCAAAGCTTTCAGAGCGGAGAGCCGGTAAAAGTGCACTTAACACACTGGGCTTTCAGGTATCTGCCCATTTGTTCGTCTCTTAACCTTCACGATCATAGTATGAAATAATGAAAAAACTATTTTTATTTTTTTTTTTGAGACGGAACAGAGCAACGACTAACCGAGTCACCGAAACGGGGAGTGGTGGTGTTACGCGCGCGGGGAGGAGGGGGGGGACAACAACAACCCGAAGTATAAGTGTTGAACATCAAACAACTGCTGTTTATATATATTATGGGTTCGTGTTTTTCCTTAAAGCCTTTTTGTGGCTTTGGGCTTTGAACTCGGGCTCGTTTGGCTGCGTGAGCAATGACGGGGCTGAGCAGTCCCGCTGAAGTCAAGCCATCCGTGGCTCCTCGCCAGGCTCTTTCAGCAGTACTGTCAGTTTTTAGCCAGTAATGTCAGAACAGTGGAAAAGGGGAGGCTTGGGTTTGTTGGTTTCTTTTACTTAAAAGTTAATTATGAAATGATATATAAGCTGAACTCCGAATGCAGTCTTATTTTCAGGTAAAAACTATCACTCAAGTCTTCTTAGGAGCATAAATAGGAATAAAAATTTGAACTTATGTCGGTGTAGCTTTTGTATCTAGACAAACTGTGTTGTGGGGATGGATCCTTTTTAAAAACAGATCACAAGATGTGTTTTCATGAGCAGTTCATTAATTTTGTCAGAAATGATCTCTGATCATTTCTCCTGAAGGTATTTTTGCATGAGAATTTTCAGAGGCGTATGTGGACAAATATTTAAAAAAAGAACCAACCAAACCCCAAAACAAAAACGCTTTGTTCTTGAACTTCATCGTTCCTGATAGAGGAGATTGTGTTCCCATCTTATGTTTTTCCTGTTTTCCACTTGCTGAACAATGCTAAGGAGCATAAAGCAGGATAGAACCAAAATAATAATAACAACCCTAATCTGAGTTGGATAGCGTTTTCCTCTGCCGTGTGTCAGCTTCATTGAACCGTCCCTTAGGTATGTCCTGTGGATGGGCAGGTCCACTACCAAAGCCAGCATGGTTACTCTGTGGCAGTAGATTTTAACACATTGTGTGTCATAGAAATGCAGTGGCCACAAATTTAAAAAAAAAAAAAAAGAATTTGAAGATGAAAAAAATCTTCCACTAGACCATTATGGTCAAACAGTAGTTGCAAACTGTTGCTAACAATGACAATTCATATTGATGAGCTTGTTCCAACTCTCTGGACTTTTTGTATCACCTGTGCTTTTAAAAACGATTGTTCTTTGGTTGTGTTGCTGTTTTGTGTTTTTGTTGATGTAATTCAGTGTTTCATGATGTGGTAAAGAAGATTTACCTAATCAGATGTAACACGACCCAATAATTAAAGTTTCTACAGCTCTTAAGAAATTACAGTGTTATTTTACATCTCGTTACAAAACTCTTACAGTGGGACAGTTCGCCTCCTGCCCTATCAATTAAATTGCCTTTTTTTATAGCAATATTACTAAGTAGGGGAAATGTATTAACTACAAACCTAACTATCCACCGTCTGCTTTTTTTTATAATTCAACATTACCAACAAAGCAACTGCTGACCATAAATACATGTATTAATTGGCTGTATTGGCCTTAACCTCATCCCTCCAATATGGTTGTTTTTTATGTGCTCCAGATGCAAGAATGAGGTGATATTACTATTCAGGCAGCTAGAAGGTTCTTGCAGCTAGTAGAAGAGATCAGACCATGAGAGGTCAAATATCAGGTATCACATTATGTAGGCAAGTGTTCTATGGGGCTGTTTTCTTTCACTTTAAAGTGCCTATAGTCAATTTATTTGGTGCCGAGACAAAAGTAGACACATACTATTTCAGCAGGCTAGGTTTTCCAAGTAGAGGTCTTACTTTGGCGGGAAAATTTTTAGTGGCTTGTAAATTGGAAAGGGTTGTTACTGTTAGTTACTGTAACAGTAAGTGTGAATTTTTATAGAAGAAAAAAATCCATTTATAGAATCCATTTATTGAAGCATGTACTTGGCTTTATTCACTAATACAGTCAATGTTACTCTTTAGCAACAGTGTTCAGTTTAAGCATTTCATGTGGCAGAGCAGTTCTTGACTGCGCTTTCCTTCATGGAATTACAGATAGCCAAAGATAGGGGTGAAAATGCACTGAGGTTATTTAATTAAAAAAAAAAGAGATACTGTCAATGTTTCTTGAGAGTTTATGTAATCAATATTAATATTAATATTTATGTATTCATATTAATTCCCCCTCTTTCTTTGGAGTCTTTGTTAATGTGTATGTAACTTGAAGTTGTGGAAGGAACTAAGGTGACAGTTGTGCAGTGACTTGATGTTATCGCCTCCTCTCAGAAAGTTTGGGAATCAAAGGACAAATGGCAGGAAGTTCTATTTGAATAGACTAGGCAGTCTGCTTTCATGATTTATATTTTTTTTTCCCCAATGGCTGATTTTTATTTGTTTCCACTATAATTTTTCTACCTCTAGATTTTTGCTGCTACCTCACTCTTTTGGAAAGAGGAAGACAAATGGAACTACATGATTCTTTGAACACCTAGGGATCGTTCCTGTGTTACAGGTAATTATTGTATTTACTCAGTTCTATCAGTAAGTTATGCTACCAGGAATGTGATTCTAGCCCACAAAGGTATTGGGTCTTTCTTACACCTGAAATTTCATCTTTTTTGTGTTATACATCATGTAAGGGTTTCCTTCAGGTGAGCATACACAACGCGGAAATTGACTTTGCTTTGTGGACTTTACATCATAGTGTTTGGAACGTTTTTATTTGAGTTCATCGCTTCTGCTCTTTATCAAAGCATATTTTATAGAAGGCTGTCAGTATTACTCTAAAGTTCAATTTTAATCTTTTAAAAATGCATGAGAAACTCCTAACTTTGAATCTTTTAATCATTATAGGAAAACCAGGAAAAGTTGATACTGAATCTGTAAGAGAAAATAGTGCTTTAGAGAACTGCTTATGAATAGAGGCCCACCAACTGCACAGTCAAATCTCATTACTCCAGTAATACTGACTGGCTTTCACTTTCTTTCATATTTTATTTTTTTTAGCGGGAAAGTAGTAAGACTGTTCTAAGCTAAAGTAATTTTCAAAGGGAATAGCTTTGACATTTACACAAAGCAAAAGAATAAAGAGAATGTTGAAAACATGAATACATGCAAGAATCTAGCTTTATCTGGACTCTCTGTAAAGTAAAATCCTGCTGAAAAAATAGTGCAGTCCAATTTATTTTAGGAATGCTAGGTTTGACTAAAATGAAAAAAAATCTGCTTTCTTGACTGTGAGATATCTCTGTTTTGGGAATATTGATAAAGAAACATGCTCCTTTATTGTCCAGAATTCATTCATGTTACAAACACGGAAGAGAGATGGTCTTCCACGCTGTTCATGTCATCGTCTGTTACATCACTGGCAACCTACCATATACCTAAAATGTTTAACAGTAGATGCTTTAATTTGTTCTGTTGTATATTTTTTACCTCTCTGGTTCTTGATAAAATTTTTGGCATAGTATATTGTGTTATTAATTGTATTTTTGCAGGCTGTAACCTTTGACTAGCTTTCCAGGAGCAAGAACTCTAGAGGAATGTTGCAGTTCTCCATGCTGGAATAACAGAAAGCCTATTTCAAATAAACTTAGTCCAGAGCGACAGCTGAGCACCAGATCAGTGTCCTTCATGGCTGTCTGCTGAGATGCTTCTAGTCTAGAAGTACACAACTCTTGAGACATAATTTTCATTAGTGGTGGTGACAAAGTTCTTGAGAGTTCAGGTGTCAGTCAATCTTTCCTGAGGTGCCTTGAGATTCAGCTCTGTCTACAGAGATATTGACACCATTTGATTTATCCTCTCCCATGTCTGTTTAGAACTCTTTCCCAGACAACCTGTTGACAGCAGTGATAACCAGAAAGTGGTTATCATTGAGACATGTATGTATGGAATTAAGCAACTGGGGAGACCAATCCTTCTTGACTGCCATATTTTCTGGGAAATAGTATGCTTTATTTAATTTATGGTTGTAAAGGATTGACCTCGAGTCAGGCCTTTTCTTTTTTTTTTTTCCCCATTTCCTTTCTTTTCCTTTTTCCATGTCTTTCCTTTCTGAGGCAGTGTATATCCTTGTTGGTATCTTCCACCATAGATGACATCAACGCTTTCTTGAGCTTTAAAAATTATTAGAACTGCAAAGGTTCCTCAGATATTACTTTAAGAACAGACTTTGTTTTCACTATTTTGCAGTAGTTCAAGATATGGTAGCTCCACTTCCCAAAATAGCTGACCTCCTCCAGATTATCAGAATTTTTAGACTGGGCCTGCATCTTTAGTGGTCATGGAAGTTAAAAAGAATTTGAAACAAATACCAAAACGTACACCAAAGAGAAGGAGCTGAAAAGGTGGATCACTATGGGAGAAATCCATATTCCCATCTCACTGCAAGGTAGAATGACTAATTATCAAGCAGGGCTGATGATTAATAATTATGTCTTATGGACTATGCTGGCATTTTTCCAGAGGACAAATTTCTGTAAATTTGAGAGGGATATTGATTTCAATCTGTTCAGAGGAATACTTTGCCCATTAATTACCTCTTCTGGCAATTCTAAGTGCAACTGATGTTAAAAATCCTAATGTCTTCCATAACAACAGGACATACTTTGAGGAAGAATTTTTGATTTGTAAATTGTATTCTTCTAAGGGCATCAGTCAGATTTTCAGACTTAATGGAAAACTGTTTAAAAAACTGTACAAGATGTTTTTGTAAAACAGTGAAATTTAAGGTAGAGCACTGGCTTCATCTCTTCTGCTTTTGGCAGAAGAATTCAACTAACTTGCTTAAAATTTGTAATGCTTTCCAATTTAAGAAATTGACACTTAAATAAGCATTCTACTCTTATTTTGTGAAAACTCCTATGGTCCTGTATTATATGTTCAGTGGTGATATGGTTTGGTGGTTTTGGTTTTGTTTTTTTTTTTTTTTCTTGAAAGGGTATATCAGTTGTTCTGGACATCTTTTTAGATATATTCTAAGTGCTTTCCTACTTAAGGGATAAACACCTTTTTAATTTTGAGAAATGTCACCCCTTACAGTTTTAAAAAACCCAAGTGTTTTGCATAATTACAGCCTTTTAAGCCTTTGAAAAACATCTTGAAAATGTAAGGTGTTTCTAATGCCTACTCTTACTGGATTTTATACGGGGGAGAGGAGGAGCAAAATGTGTCTTACCTAAAAACAAAAATGAAACCCTAAGTACCTAACCATTGCTGTGGACATCTTAATGTTTTCAGACCTGTTTCTGATAGTCTTTCCTTAATTATTTCCTGTGAGTTGTAATTAAAGACTTTTTGTTCTGATAGATAGGCTTTGTGTCTGCAACAATAAAGCAATTCTCACCTTGGCAAAGCGTTACACCTGTAGCATTGGAAAGAACATTAAATGAAATATTAATTCATTTTGTGAAACGCTGGGTATTATGAGGCCAGAACAGTAATTATTTCTTTCATCACTCTCTGTTATGTGATTACAGTAGTCTGTGTTTGGTTGAAAAGAAATTCCTCCCCTCCAATCTCGGTTCTGATTAGAACTCAGACCTGTAAGGAGAGAGGGTCTGCAGGAAACACTTCTTTACTCACTAGTATCTGAGGTACAACTTCTGAAATGCTGTATTAATAGCAATTACCGAAAAAGAAAAGAAAAAAAAAAAGACAATCTTCTGAAAAGCTAAATACAAAACATAAAAAATAATTAAATTTTGCAGTTTCGAGTTTTCTGTTGATTGAAATGATTCTATTTTTAAACTATTTCTGTTCTATCTGCTTCCTGCCAGTTTCCCTGAAGTTCTCTCTTCATCTTTTTTTAACCAGTTTAATTAATAAACAATATATTTTAAAAGCTAGACTTAGATGGAGCAGAACGTATCTCCTATTCTTCCCTCCATGTTTCACACAGTTTTTTCAGAATAAGTGAGAGTGTGGTAGTGTGATCTGCTTATGGTTTTTAACCCTTTCATTTTCAGTGTTGCTTATTGGCGGCCATATTCTCACCTGCAGGAACTGTTTACACATAACATTTTTAATATTGACTTTGAATAGAAAGATCTTGCAGCCTATCAAACTATAAGCAATTTAACTTTCTAAGCACTCCTTTTTTTTCTTTTTTTTTTTTCCCCCCCTGGCACTCTTGAATCCATTTTCTGTCTACGTTGTCATAAAAGGGAAAGAGCAATGAAGGAAAAGAAAGAGAGAAAAGAAAAACTTGTGGTCAGGTCTTTATACCATCCTGCTCTCAAAAATCTGTTTCAAAGCATGCTAAGCTATCATGCAATCATGGCTATTCAGAACCAGAAAAAGGAGAAAACTACGTTATCTCAAACCTCTTCTACGTTATTTTTTAAATTCTAGCATTTTTTCTGATGTGTCTTCCACCTCTTCCACCTCCCCTTCTTTCTCTAGCGTATTATGAAGCTGTGAGAGGAAATACTGATAACATTTTGATATGGGCTATATAGGCAAGATAATGATATAATCTGCCTAGTAGAGATTTGAGTTGATTTGGGTGGAAATAGTATCGCTCATTATTTAAAAAAAAAAAGTACATACCATTCTTACACATCCTGTACCCTCAATTTCAGAGCCAACAGAACTTGTCAAAATCAGGATAAAGTATAATTGTAGAAGAGATGAAATATTCACAGCACCTGGCTATGTAATATGGAACATATTCGTAGTGTACAATAAGACAAGAGTCAAGTCCAGAGAGGTTTGCTAGTCTGAGCTGTAAAGAATACAAATAGTAACATGGCTGAAGTACCAAATTAATTAAATGTTTACAAGTAGTGCATATGTGGTGAGGAGACATAGGAGAAGCTCACAGGAAGATGAGGTTTTTATAAGCGGTTGTGGTGATTGGATTGTTTGCAAGCAAGTTCTTACTTGTTACCAGAGTAGACATTTTATGTTGATTTTTGCACAAATAAGCTATTACCCTGGCAGTTGCCTTCCAGATAAGTAAAGCATTCTACGTTGATTATTCATTATATCCATATGCATTTTTCTGGTAGATATTCTAAAATATACTCTAATATTCTAAAAAGAAGTACTTTTGAATATTAAATGATTGCTTGGTCCTTGCCAAAGATGAAATCAAAGTTTAAATCTTGCTCTTGTACATGCAGTAAGAGAAATGGTATTTTGGATGTAAATATAATCACAAGCTTGTGCATTCAAAGAATAATTAAAGCATTAAAAAGCAGAGCATTTAATGATGTTATAACTTGATAAGGCTTGGCAAGCTCTTCACCAAGAACCATAGCATTTTAAACTTGGAATTATTTTCCAAGGAAATAAAAGTACTTAACAAAAATTAATCTGTGAGTTTATAAATATGTGGGCAGATCAAGTGATAAGTAATCAAACTTCACTCTTTTGTACCTCCTCTCACTTCTTGATAGATATTTTTTTCAGTTACGAATACAAATTTAAATTGCACCTTTGCATAAGAAATTGACTGTTTTGACCAAAGAACAATTGTACTTAAAACAGATTGATAGCTTCAGTAGATATTCAAACATTATTGTTTGAAAACTTGCAAGCTCAATGAATGAGAGAGAGTACTTTTTATAAATACTGAAAACTAAATTAGTAATTCTTAGAGCTTTGAGCTAATGGGGAGGGTAGATGGACAGACCATCTAAATCTCATGAGATCTACGTGCAGTAGTACAATATGTTTACTTTGTATGTCCCTTAAGATTTAGCCAGAGTTGAAAGGACAAAATTAAAAAAAAAAAACAGTTGGTAAGCGAATAATTAAAGTTTTTTCTCAATTATGCCTTCTCCTTCTGACAGTTTAGCCATCTGAGTTCAAGCGTTTTCTCTTTGTTGGGCACACTATTTTAATACCTCATGCGCCTGGGAGTGCCAACAGTTTGGATTAGTATCCTGTATTCCTCCTGGCAGTTTATTTATATTGCTGTTGTCTACATCTTACTCTCTGTGCAGAATAGGAAATGGTTTAGGATTCCTTTAAAAACAGGGGTGAGGCAGCTCAGATGGGTATCCATGTGCCTCTTAGGATAACTGAACAGTTAATTCTGCAAGTACTTTAATGACTTAAAGGTTTTATAGGTGGTCTGGATTTCTATCATTGTTGCCTTCTTTCTCAAGGTCACTTCAGTTTTACACAATAGTGGAAGGGAAGGATCTCATAGTTGTGTTTGAACAATCTGTCAGTCAGACAGTGTGATGATTCTGTTCTATTTTGTTTCTAAAACCTAGGCTTAGGTAATACATAGCCATCCAAGCTAAGGCAGTTTTGCATGCTTAGAAGCAAAAGATATGCAGCTTGTGAGTCTGCAAGTTCCCTAGACGAGTTGGATTTATGTCTTTTGTTTTGTTGGTTCCTCCATTAATAACATTTCTGTCTACTTGCCAATTTCAGTCAAACTCTGACAGAATGGAGCCCTTATTGTGTTTAAATTCCTGAAAGGTTTTGAAAATATATGGGTAGGTAGGGAAGGCCGAATAAGTAGTACTACTGCCAGGTGATGAGCTTGTTCTGCTTCTGGGTCTGAATATGACAAAGGATGCCCTTATCCTGCCTGTCCTGGTGCTTAGTAGGGAGGGATATGCGTGCATGTGGGTGAGGGAGACTATGTGAGATGAAGCATATGGAGTTATTGTTAGAAGAGCTTGTAAAATAAATAATAGTGGGCAACCTGAGATTACTTCTGCATGAAACTGCAGAGACAGAATGGTGAGCCTATGAAACCAGTTTTCTGATTATATTTATAAATACATGGTGACTTGATACATAGTTTAATCTGGGAGTTAATAATATCCGAATACAGAATTAAAGGATATTTTTTCCTTATGTGCTTCAGATACGTATTATTTTAAGCAACACTGACTCAAGGCAGAGGACTAGTTTTGGTTTAGAGTGAAGGGGATAATTAAATGTACTGTGACTTGTTCTACATGTTTTTTTCCTAATAATACTTCCTTGAGCCAAATCACTGGTAAAATCAATGGAAAGCTTTAATTAACATCTCTAATTTAATCATGTTGCTTTTACGACTTCATGAGGCTTATTGTAACACGAAAAACCTAGCGTCAAGATACGATGCTTGTAATTAAAGCAAGTAATACAAGGCATTTTATTGTGTATTTATAAACAAATATATGTATGATCCAATTTAAACATTGCTGGGACTGATTATGAATACTGCTCTCTAGTATTGATCTCTCATGTCAGTGCTTAATTTCAGATTTACAGTTACTGCTCTAAATGTCACTTACTACAGAGAAAGAAGATGAAAGAGTTGGGTTTTCTATTCTACAATACTTTCTAGTAATGTATATCTCTCAGCTACTAGTGTGTCTAATTATAAACAGGATTTTTAGTAATGATTGTTGATGATTCATCTCACAAGTCCTTAATCAGAGTATGAACACTTAAAATGCTCTTTTAAAAATCTTTACGATAATACATATATTTCGTTAAGAAATAGAGATAATTTCTTTGTGTGGCATTTCTTGCGTAGTCATTGCTTCATCTGTGGTCAATGAATTGTATAAGGAGCAATCATCCCCGGCAAGCTGAATTGGAAAAAAGCTGTTCTGTACCATACTGTTGTATTAAAGTAAATCATATATATTTAGAGTTCGCATAAAAAAACCTTAATACCATACTGGAGGGGGGAGAACATGTGCATGTACAGTATCCTTTTGATGATGTTCTAACAAAATGCTTCTAAAGTATTTCTTTAAAATGTAGGGCACTTATTACTTTTGTTTATATGTATAAAAGATGAAAGAAATATTTCATTTAGCGGGGGGATGAGAATAACCTGTTATGGTGGAGCAACATTTTCTTTCAGTGGCGTGGAACTGATGCATTGAAATTCTTTCCTCCTGTACGTCTAGTTACCATGCTTGACAGTCATCTTCTGTACTTGTAAGGATCATAACCACAAACTGGCAGTAGATCAAATTGTTTTCTTTTTTATCTGTCTAACCTTGAGTTTACCAAAATTGTCTCTTTCTATCCAGCTGTTACTTTTAAGGCTCTGATGGCATAAAGGCACTTAATCGATGTGAGTGCACAAATGGAATTAGGATGCTCATTTGATAGGTTATGTTGTTTTCATATTACTTGTATGATAAATGCAGATTATTATTATTAATTAAAAGAAGTCTTTACTTGTCACAGCAGCCATTCCTGTAAAGTCAGTTTAAGGAAGGAGCGTAAGTCTGTGAAATAAGTAGATGATCATCAAATAGATACTTGATTTCTCTTTTGCCACCTTACAAACAGATCAACATTTCACAGAATCACAGAATGGTTGAGATTGGATGGTACCTCTGGAGGTGATCTGATCCAGCCCTCTCTGCTCACGTGGGGTCACCAAAAGCAGGATGCCCAGAACCACGTCCAGGCAGCTTTTGAGTATCTCCAAGGGTGTTGACTCCACAACCTTCCCGGACAACCTGTACTTGGTCGTCCTCACACTGAAAAGATGTTTCCTTGTGTGTTGGTGGAACCTCTTGTGGTTTTGTTGTTGCCTGTTTGTTGCTTCTTGTCCTGTCACTGGATGGCCCTGAAAAGAGCCTGGCTCCATCTTCTTTGTACCTTCTCTTCAGATATTTGCTCACATTGATGAGACCCTCCTGAGCCTTCTCTAGGATAAACAGGCCCAGCTCATTCAGACTTTCCTCCTGTGAGAGATGCTCCAGGGCCTTCATCATCTTAGGGGCCCTTTCCTGGACTCTTTCCCTCGTACTGAGGAGCCCAGAACCAGACACAGCATTCCAGGTGTGGCCTCTCACTCCCTACTGGAGTAGAGGGGAAGGATCACCTGCCTCAACTTGCTGGCAACACTCCTCCTAATGCAGCCCAGGATACCAATATCCTTCTTTGCTGCAAGGGCAGATTGGTGGCTCATGTTCAACTTGATGACCCTCAGGTCCTTTTCTGCAAAGCTTCTTTCCAGCTGGGTGGTCCTCAGCACATAGTGGCACGTGGGGTTGTTCCTGGTGCAAGATTTTCTTACTTCCCTTTGTTGAACTTCATGAGGTTCTGAAGGCCGATCTTGCTAGTAAAGGCTGACTCGGAGGGCATTCCATACTTAAGCCTTTTCCATGTCCTGTGTCACCAGGGCCCTCCCCATTCAGCAGCAGGCCCACATTTTGCTTAGTCTTCCTTTTGTCACCTGTGTACCTGAGAAGCCCTTCTTGTTGCCTTGGATGTCCCATGTGAGATTCAACTCCAGGTGGGCATTCAGTGGTAGGGTTCTCTTTATTGCCAGGATTTTTATGAGAAGTTCTGTTTGTGATGCTATGCACAGCTGGGTTCCTAAGATGTCATAAATGTGTGTCTTGTGTAGATGTAACATTAATTCTTTAAACTAAATAAAAGTTTTGGTTTTCATATTAATGAGACATTAATGTGGTTCTCATAACCATTAATGTGTTACTTGTTAATGTGTTACTTGTAAACATTGATACGATTCTTGCAAGCATTCTGCCTTTTAGCGTGATGATTGTTGGTTTTATACTTCAATCACTTGTGTTGCCTTTCTGAGAGACCTGTATTCTGCAACACTATTTTTGAGTTGCAATGGTCAATTATACGCAAGGAATTCCAGTTGAGGTCAAACCATTTGTTTTATAAATTTGTAATAAAATATGATATCCTCATATATTATCCCTTATGCAGCTGAAAGTCTCAGTTCGGGGGCAGGAGGGTGTTTACTGAAGCTACTAATTAAGCAGGGGTCCTCATTGAGATAGAAATAATGAGTCTCTTGAGGTGCCATTTGGTGTTAAATCATTCACTCAGAATGCTGGTGTCTCTATCTTGAAATACTTTGCTTCAGTAGCTGTGGCATTGTGTAGCTTGACATTTAAATACAGTGTAAACGTTTTGCCCATGGACCTCTGTGTATTTCTCTTGCCTGTTTGTAGAGTCTGGCATAGGGCACTATCTTGTATTACCTAATCACTTACAAATTTACTACTTTACTGTTGTTTTACTGTGTCATAATCTGGTAGTTTTCTATATGGGACCTCATCTAGAACTGTAAGTACCTGTAATTTTTTACCAAACAAGCATCCACTCTGCCGTTGACAATGTTGGTATTGTTGTTTTTTACCCATTTTTTTCTGTGGGGTTTTGAGGAAAACTGAATGCCTCCTGGTGAAATAAAGCTGCCGCTGTCATGGAAAAATGTAAAAATATCTTCTTCGGTTTGCAAATCTGCCTACAAAGGTGACCTTGTCTGTTGTGCTTATATTATCTTCATAAAAGGAAACTACCTCTGTGTTATTTTGTTTGGATTTGCTGCAATCCTTCAACCTGTGCTATACAGCCTTTTGTAGCTTTATTAGGCAATACCTTCCTAAACTGGTTCTACAGAATGGCTTTACTTTCAGCAAGACATCTTTGAGTATCTGCAGAACAGTGTTTTTGTCACCACTCTTCCTTAACAGTGACATTTCTAGAGATGATTTGTGTTGGAGTATTACTGTCTCTAGATTGATGACTGTACCTTGTTTTCATTAGAATTGGCGGTACCAATATTCCTGGAGTGTATGAACTAGGAACCTTGTGCTTGTCTTAGTCTTTGTGTGGCTACTTGAGCCTTTTGGTACAGAAAACTGGTTTTGTGATTTGGGGGACTGGCCTTTCACAGTGTTGCCCAATTTATATTATAAATGAGTTTTAACTGAAAAACAACAGCTGACCTGATGGAGTGCAAACTTTTTGAGGGTGAATAAGCTTCAGGAAGCTTGCTGCACTGTATATTCTGGAATAGCTCTGCATTACAGTTGTACTTGTAGATGGTGTAGTTCCTGATAATGCTTGAGTATTACTTGGATAGACAAAAATCAATGATAATGTTTTAATGTTAAAGAAATGTAAATGTCTTGGATCGCAACCGTTGTTCTGTGTGAGCCAGTATGATGCCTGAGCTAAAAAACTCTAGGATCTGACAGTGTAGTCTTCTCCTACGTGTGGAAATTTTTTTAATTTTTTTTCCCCTCATCTGAATAAAATAAACAGCAAACCAGGCTGTTGCTCTGTACAGGTCTTTTCATGCTACCGTTAAGCTGAGTGCTCTAAAGTCAGTGTTTCTAAACATATGGCTTGCACCTCTCAAGGGAAATGTGCAATGCGAAGTGGCAGAAAGTTGCGATGTGGTGCCAGTAATTTGGCTGCAGCTCATTTCTGCCAGTCAGAACAATGAATTTAAGTACATACAGTCAGTAACTGTAGGGCGTTTTCCTCTTTTTCACCTGGATGAGCTTTGCTGTTGCTGCTGTAAGGGGCTTTTCACATAACCATGAACCAGAAGTGTTTCCACTTACAAAAAACTTTGGGATAGGAAGTGATTATTGGTTTATAGAATCACAGAGCACGAACATAGCTATTTTCCTGTAGTCTTTGTTGAGCTATTTCTGTAATTTTGGGGCTGGAACACAATAATAGGTAGGAAAAAAGAAAGTAAACATTTAATGTATCTTTTAAGATAAGCATAGTTATAAGCAGAACTGCAGTTCGGGGTTTGCCTATAGCAGTTTTCTTTGAACAGTTATTTTAATGCCTCAAATTAATATTTTAAAGTTTAAAAATCCCTTTTTTAAAAATGTTAAATTTTTATTGCCTTTTAATGCTGTAAGTATTTGATTAATTGATGAACATCTTACGGTCAGCGAACCTTTCTTATGCTTTAGAATACATATCTAGGATCTCTAAACATTGGCAACAATACATTACTTCATCACATCTTAATGAGTCTAGTTATATCTAAAATAGATCTTTTTGTATTTAATGCTTTTGTTAAGCAGCGAAGTATTTTTGAGGAGAGAAACAACTCTTGCAGTCAAAACAAAGACTTTATCTAATTATTTTGACATTTTCATTCTTAATTGGCACTTAAAGAGATCATTAATATCTTCTAAGGACTAGCTGAGCCTTTATGCCCCTAGATCATAAATTTAAAAATGGGTAAGTTTAAATCCATTCGACAGACTAAATTCCTTTAAAATATTATATGAGTTGCCCTGAAGTTGGGTGATGATAGTTTTTTTAAGCCAAAATACAGCAATGATAGGAAAAATGTTACCATGAAAAGTGGTGTTCAGATTCAAATCTTAAAAGTGCCTCAGAAAAGTATTCCGTAAATATATTTGTTTATTTGAAAATGTAACTAACTTCCTAGTGAAAAGGAAAAGCCATAATGAATAAAAGCACTTAGACCTGATTATTTAAATAATATGTTTTTCCATATTTCCCAGTGATGTATGTAATAATGTTTAGAGTTTATCTTCCTTTAACATTTGTATAAATAAACGTATATAATATCAAAGAATATCAGTGTAGTAAAGTTTTTGGCAAGTAAAAAAGATTTTTATATCTCTGTGGATATAAACTGTACTGAAGATCTTGGAAAGAGCAATTTATAAATCTGTCATGCTATGTTCTCGGTGTTACCGATTTGCTCAATTGCAGATTTAACATACAGTATACATTTAAATGTTTTCCTTTTGTTCACAAGGCAGAATCTGGGAAACTGACCTCCACTGCTAACTGCAGGAATTGATTACTTTGTGGAGCTGCTCATATGAAAGAAATTATGTACTTAAATGCTCAGGTGCTCCACTATTAGGAATATCAATCTGATGAGTCAGAATCAGAGTTCTCAAAATTGTGTTCACCGTAAGCTTACGCAACCTCATTAATGTGAACAGAATTATGTTCCCAAAGAGGACAGTGTACCTGTATTAAAAATGTTACAATTCATCACAAAATAGAAAATGGTTATTCAGCTGCAACAGTGACAAAGGTCGGAAAAAATGGGTATAAGCACTCTTCTTTTTCATTAGATGAAAACTTTTGCCTTAGTAAATGAAAAAATATTTCAGAATCCTTGCAAAGTCTGTGTATACCTTGTTTGACTCAGATGGTACCGTTCAGCTTACCTTTTTAGAGGCTTTCTCAGAAATGTGTTAGTGCATTAGAAAGACATATGATGGGAGGTCATAGACTGGGGGTGGGCATTTGGATGTGTGAGCACCAATTCCCATGCGAGATGTCAAAGATGAGGTTTGGGTGGTCCTAGTAAGTGGAAGTCCTGACAGTTTGAGATCTCCTCTCCTCAAAAGTCTGTTAACTCCCAGCAGGGGACCTAATAAAAGTTATCGCGTTATTCATAGTAAAGATTGTCCAGAGCAAGAAGAGGCCCTCGATTATTTCCGAGCAATGTTGTCAATTTAAACTGAAGAATTAAGTGGCACTTGTCTCATCTTGTCATTTGTAATACTAACTTGTATCTAATTGATATGAAACAGAAATATTTTAGATACTTATGCAGTCTATCTTAGAACTGTAATTTGGGAGAGTGTATAGAGGAGCAGGAGTTTGTATAATCTAAAAAAAGGAAAGAAAATAGGAAGTAGTTTTGTATTTTGGTCTCTTAAAACTACAGCACATTTTGTTTTCTAATCTCTGTGAGCCCACAGCTTCACAGCTGAAGAAAAGCAGTAATTAGGCTCTATTTCCCACTAAGTCATGAGAAAGTGCTGAAAAAGCACTAGAATCGGCAAATCTGCCATTGTTTTATGCCAAGTAGACTTATACTGGGACAGTTTGAATTTTAAATGAGTCTGTTATACAAGAAAGAGAATCCAGGTCAGTCCTTAATGTATAATGGATTTACCGTACCAGCAGAAATAAAAGTATTTAAAGCTTACTTTTCATAGTTAAGTGGGTAATTAAAATACTACTGCTGTGATGAATGTTAACAAATACACCAATCGCTTGTCCTGCTTCCCCACCCTTGATGAACACCTGACACCAACACAAAACGTAAGGAAAAGATAAATAAAAAGATGCTGTTTTGTTATTACTTCTTAAGCTGTACAGTAGTGTCACCCAACTTGTAGTTACACAAATGATGGTGTTTGAATACTGCAGTTAAGCTTTTAACAATTAGCTGTACGTGTACAAGATGAGTAGGGTCTGCGTGTCATATAATTTTTGTTAAACATCCATACAATTTTTATGCTGATATATTATATCATTATCCTTCTTAAATATTTCCCCATTTGTCTGTCTTTAAATGAAACCCCCAGCAAAGATGGTAACAACTTTGTGTGTTTACCTACTTAATCATCTCACCTTCAAAGTATCTTTAACTGTGTTCTGGACATGCTGCAAAGGCCTTGGTGTATAGCTTCTGGTAGGCCAGGATGCTGGCAAGGTACATGTTCTGAAAAGCAGCATCTCTTTGTAGAGACAGCTGGAATGCTGTTTCTATAGAAATGAGCTTTGCTAGCATTTGTGAGAAGCACTTTTCATAAATAACTGTGTTCTGAGCAATGATGGGTGAGCTTTCCAGGTTAAAAGTAGCCCGTTCAGCACTGTGGTTCCCAATAAAATAGCATGATTTACTTCTGGCATTGAGTATGAAACGGAGCGTTCGTTTTTTGGGTGGTAAAATTGGGCGCTGTTTAAGTTTTCATATGGACTCTGCATATAACCCATTTAAAGGACACTGCAGGTATCCTAATTACAGTATCACATATTTTGTAGCTCATAATGTTAATCTGAGAGAGAGCGACTTTCACTTTTGATGAAAACTGTAGGTAGAAAAGGAGCACTTCTGACCAATTTGTTGCATGTGTATCCTGGAAGTTGAACAGACTAACTGAACTGTGAAGATTGAAAATGTACATCTGTTTATCAAGTACTGGTAAAATCCAGTGCCTCTTTGTTGTTCGAAAATTGTTACTACTATTTGCATGTGATTGGAATGAGTCTCAGCATTTTATACCTAACTAACTCCATATGTCATAGAGGAAATAGGCTGTTTTTATAGGAAATATAAATTGGTCATTGTCTGTTTTGTCCTTTTGGCTTTTTCTTCCTCATTCAAGTAAAAACTTTTGTTGGATATTTTAATAAATTATATTACCTATTTAGAAGGAATTCTGTCTCAAAAGTATGCATCTCTCTCTTTTACTGTTCCATCACAGTATTTTTAACCTGATCTAGAAGAGCTGATGGTGTATGATTAGAAAGAAGCCTTTTGAGAAGTCGTCTTTTTTTTGTTTTGCAGGGGGTGTTTCTGGTGTCTTGGATAGTGACCAGTTAGCTTTTTCTTGCTTTCTCTTTTAGCAATGCCTAAGTGAAGGGAAACCATTAGCTGATTTCAGACAGGAATTTTCAGTTACTGCAGACCTAGATTTGAATCAAAGCACATCAAGATGAAAGGCTTTATAACCCACTACTAGTCCCTTGAGCCTTCCAGGCTGTTCTTGTCCTTTTTAAGTTAGTGCATGTCCTGTAATGGGAAAAAGAATTATTTACAGTTCAGTTTCTCCCCAGCATAATCAGTTATCTCTGGATTGGTTTTAAATCTTCCCGGTAAACTTATTCTTTACCAGTGCAGGAATAATTTAATTTGCTTTTTGCAGGTTTTTTCCCCCTCTGTAGTAGCAAGAGTTAACAGAACAAGAAGCATAGAGTCGAAGATGCAGTATGTTCTCTGTCATTTGTGGTTTAAGAAAAGGGGGTGGTATTCAGCTCTTGAAAGGGCTTTAATGAATACTGCTTGGTGTTTTTGAAAGCTAATGGTCGGAGGAGAGCAACAGAAACAGCCTTGGAGCTTTTAGGGTAAACTGATTAGCATTTTTTCTGATTGAGGCGATTGTTTCACCTCCTCTTTTTATCTCGGGATTTTTCACCGTCTATTGCCTTTTGTTTATATTCAAATGACATACCGTTAAAGAAGCCTTTTTTTATGTGAATGCAATGCTTTCTCCCCTCCTTCTGTAGAAAATCTGCTTGCCACAGGCAGGCAGAGCATGTGTTTCTCTTGTCTTGGTTGGGTGCACAAATCTTCTTTTATGTGTGCTGCTTCTTACCCTGTTGCCTAGACGATCACTGGCTTTCACTAAGGATGTCTGGTTCTCGTAAAGAGTTTGACGTGAAGCAGATTTTAAAAATCAGATGGAGGTGGTTTGGTCATCAGGCGTCAGCCCCTAATTCTGCAATTGAAAACCACCAGGGAGACTTCTGGAATAGAGGGCAAAATGTAACAACTACAACTGGTGGCACAAAGTTTTTAGATTCAGGTAACCTACCTTTAACATCAGTTGGTTACAGAAGGTCCAGCCAACAGGATTTCCAGAATTCTCCTCTTTGGCCAATGGCATCCACCTCAGAAATTCCTACATTTGAATTCTCAGCGGAAGATTGTGGAGGTGCACGTTGGCTTGACAAACAAGAAACAGATGATAGAGCAAGTGAAGAAGAAAATGAATCGGACAGCAGTTCGTGCAGGTTAATTATTACTTTCCTATTGTGAGCAATGTGTTTTCATTTCATGTTTATAGATCATATGCATATATAGGCTAGCCTTTACTCTAGATTAAAATGCTTCAGAAACCTTGCAGCTGCTGTGCATCAGAAACAGAAAATGATTTATAATCTGGGTTCTTTGTGTTTACTAGGACCTTTTTAAAAGGCAACTTTAGACAACTTGAATAAATAAAGCACAAATGTGGATGCACTCAGTTGTGTTTTAAATAGTATACTGAGTACATGCTGCTAATAACAAGGTAATGTCCGTTACATGGTAATGTTACAGGATGCTTTCTAAATTATTTTGAAGTTACACTGATTGTTTAGTTATGCTCAGAATTAGTCTCATGCCAGTTAATAGAAAACTATGAAAATGTAAGATTCTTGTGACTCTTATCTAACGTTTCTACATGTTTCTGTAGACAAGGGAGATGAAACTGTAAAAAATACTTTAGACTATAAAACAAAGATTTTTTTTTTTTCTCTAGTGCATATGCGACCTGAAGGAAAAAAAATATTTCATCTATTGAAAGCCAACCAATTTGTGCTTTAAAGTGGTTGCAGTTTTCTGTTCAGGTGTCTTAAACTGAGTATCTATCTTAAAAAGAAAAATGGTTTTATGGTGTCTATAAAGATGCTTTGGTGTTCTCTTACATATGAGTACTAAAGATGAAACTGTAAAATTTGTTCTTAAATGAAAGGTGTTTACCAGTTGTTTTAAATTAGGCAAGTTAATAATCTTTCTTATTAAGCATCAGTTTAATTATTTTATTTCCCTTCACCGTGTAAATCATCCATTCTTCACTGAAAGTATTTTTCCTGCTTTATAGCGCATGTAGTGCATAATAGTTAAGCTTACCATTTCAAGTAAATTTATGATGTTTGCTTTCTCACTTTTAAGATTACTTCGTGGTGATATGTCATTTTAGAAAGTATGACTATTTAAAAGGGTACACTGTTTAATAAAGCCTATTAAGGACAGATCAATCTAGTTAGAGCAGTTTCAGTGTTTTGCATTCCCTAGGAGAAGAATTAATTTAGTGCAAGGGTAAAGTAGTCCATAATATAAACACTAACTGTTTATGGTTTATATAACCTTTAAAGGTTAAAGGAAAGGACGGAGGGTAAAAAATGCTCAGGAGTCAACACAGTGTATTTGCTTTTATCACTGAATGACAAAAGTACCAGAATTACAGGGAAAGGAAATCCTGCATACGGATGCTTCATAACAGCAGTCTTACCGTGCTGCAACAACTCTATAGCTATACATAACGTATCTCTGAAGAGGTCCTATTTTAAGTGGTATTCAGGTATGAATTCTTAAATAGCTGTGTCACTGGGTAATACACATGATATAGTGTATTATAGGTAGAAGGTAACACCACCTTCTGTTTCAGCAACATCTGCTGCTGATGGGAAATGTTTATGTACAACATTACCCCAAATAGGACATTCTCGCCATAGCAAAGCAATCAGTATAGAAAAAAAACATGTAATTTTAAAAGAGAAATGTGTAGATTGAAAGTACTACAAATTTGTTCTTAATTCTAGGAGAAGAATTTACATATAACAAAACTAATTTGTAACTTTGTAGAATTGGAGAACTACAGATATTTATTTAGGGAGGGTGAGAAATAGCAATGTGTTTGGGTTTTTTTCAGGCAGAGTTGTGTACTACAGGTAATGCATGTAGGATTTGAACTTAGTAAATTTGAAGTATCTTTTTAATTATGTGCATTATCATCTGTAGCATCTAGAGTTATTTGTAATTCCTTTATTGTCTTGTAATTCTTGCTGGTGTTTTACTTTCATGCTTTAAAATAAATATTTTAGATAAATTTTGAATTCTGTGTTGGTACAATTTAATACGTAACAAATGGTAATGTAAGAACTTGCTTTGCCTTGTTATCTGTATCTCTATTCTCATGGGGAAACTGTACTTAAAGCATGTTTTGTTCACTCCCTTTATTAAGAATGTATAAACTGTTGGGCGGACTGCATATGTTTGCCTAACATCTGGAATTTTTCTGGTGTTAAGAACTTAATTAAATTATCTTCTTTTGTTAGTCTAAAATATAGCTTATCTATTGAGTTGAGGGGGAAAAAAGACAAAACAACACCTTTGTCTGTGTAGTTTTCAAAGGGTTTTTTTCCTATATGAAAACTTTTACATCTATTAGAAACAAATCATGTACATGAAAAACTGCGTTTTTAAAACTTTTTATAGAAGCTTTGGAGTTATCTTGCTACTTTGCTCCTCTGTAACTTATTGCCCAGTTACAAGCTCTAAAAGCACGAAGTGGCAGAAGCAGCTTTATTGCTTTGTGTGTATCAACCATCCTTCCTCTTTGCCATGTCATATAGCACAGGGCAGAAACGCATTTCGATCAGGTCTTTGTCATTATGAAAGCTTTAGATCATTACATGATTTGTTTAGAGGAGAGCTGCTGTAGAATTCATTTGTTAGTAGTATAGAGCTTGGTGGCATAAGAGATATGCAAATTCCAAGTTTAGTACCATATCTTTGACAAAGGCTGAATCTGAGATGCAAACAGATCATTTGGCTTCAGGTATCTGAGCTGGTTGGCTGTAATGCTGTTCACTTCATGGTCTCATGTGGTGTTTGTAACCAGCATTAGCTTGAGTGGGTGTTTACCGGGACTGCAAGGTTTGAATCCTTTTGCTAGTTTTCGTGTCCTATGTTTCCTCTACTGCTGCTGTTTGTTAACTCTCCTGCATTCCTGAGGCAATGGTCATCATTTTGTACACTTCTTAAAGTTTTCCAACAGCTGTGCAGTTTCCTGTATAGCAAATTTAAGCCTGTTAGCAATAGATCTGTTTTTCTTAACTTTTTGTGGGTGCCTTAGCAGCAATCAGCGGACCTTGAAGACACAGTGGATATCAAGCTAAAAATACCTAGAGCATACCTAGTATGCAGAGTATTGGATCTGGTTCGTTTCACCCGGGCATGCATTAAAATATTGGAATTACTCTGTTGTAGATTTAAGTACAGAAATGTAGTCAAATATAATATAAAATGTATATTTATATTTGAACATTAAATATAAGTAGTATTTCAGAATTCATCACTTGTGTCCTATCTTGAACAGTTTAGCAAGATGTCTGTAATTGATTTTAAGATGAGGTCTGAATGTACCAGATGGTAGCTACTCTGCAGTACTGCTCTGTATGAACAGTCTCGGAGTTACTATGTTGTAACTTCCAATCCAAGTCTGCCCCCCTCAACAGTTTTTCAATCTGCAGAAACCTTTGATAATATCTTTTCTCTCACCTCAGTCTTACTGGCCTTTGAGGCTGTAAGTTTTTTAGGAGCCCCACTTGTGCTGTCTATTTCTGTATGTCTCCCATCACAAAATAATGCACACTGTCAAATAAGGACCGTTGATTGATTCCCTAATTGTGTCATGGTAGTATAGTATGATACTTGAAATTAACTGAAAAACTCTAAAAAGAGCATTTTTTTGCTAGATATGTGGATGAGTTATATAAAGATAAGAAACTCTGTTGAAAGCCAAGTTGTTTTACAGGGGGAAAATCTCTAGCCTTCTTGTTTCTTTTCTTCCATGCTACTGCTAAAATTCTTTCATTTTCCTCTGTGCCTATTACATCTTCACTTGAGTTATGCACATTTGAAAAGAGTTAGTACACCACAATTATATAGTATATATGAGGCAGACTTAATCTAGTAATTCTGAACAGTAGATATTGTAATGAAGATAAGATAACAAGAGGCTTCAGCATAGACTTTGCAAAGCCACAGGAGATTCCAGCTATTTATTTGTATGGAATGGGCTTGCATGAAGGATCGTGTATTTGCAGTGATTGTCACATGCTTTGAGTATGTTAAAGCTCAGTCAGGTATGTTTTTGTACTACAGCACTTTTTGATCACACTGCTATGTAGATGTATTGTGAGGTAGTCTAAATAGTGATGTTTTCCAGACAGAACACGTGTTACTGGTGACATCTGTGTGGGTATAAGAGTCTACTGTGCAAAATCCAAACATCTATTAGAAGTAAGACAGGAAACATCAGTGCAATAATCAAAGGTCTAGCTGCAAAGAAACGTGTCTACGTTATTTTTTTTTCAAAATTAGAAACAAGTAAAGATGCAGTGGTATTGGCTTAGCAGGCTGTGTATTTGTTGGGCTAGCATAGGTAGCGCTGGAGTCTGCGCTCCAGCTTCTCGTGCCTGTTGTTACTCATGCCTGTTAGATTAAGGTTAATGCAGATACATTTGTGTTTGCTTGAACCTGTGTCTTTTGATTGCAAGGCTGTACTTATGGCTATTGTTATAATTCTTTTCTCTAGCATAGAGTAAATGACTAGGCCTGAATGTCACATGCATTTGTAGCCTTATGTGCTCTTCAGTCTCTCCAGAGTCACTTTTGTCGTCTTTCCATTATCTTTTCTTACCTTAAATTATGATACACTATGAATTTTTAGCTGTCTCTGTTGCCATCTATGGCTTCCTCCTTTTATTTATGCTCTTCCCAGCCTTTGGAAGAGTGTCCTTATTTTTACCATTGCTTGCTTTTTCTGAGAATATTTTCAGCAGCGTTCTTTTCAACAAACTCTGTTCTCTGCAGCTGAGGTTCTTGTCTTACTAACTTTGAAGACAGAAATATTTTACTCCTTACAAAGTATAATATAAAATTATGGAAGCTGGCATAAAAGCTGGGATATTATTATTTTAGTAAGTTGTGTTCTGGTCTCTGTATACAATAAAATGTTAGCTAGCTTGGAGATAGCAGTGTAAACAACCAAGTTGTTGAAAAAATATTTTTAAAACTACTTTGAAACATTTTATTTAAAACCTGCAATGCAGGAAGCCATCTTAATGCAGCAAGGAATTTGCAAAATTAAGGTTTGTTTAAAAATGCAAAATTTGTCCAAGGGGAGACATACTTTGTCCTTTCCAATGTGTATGACCTAAACAATTGACTACCTTAGCCTAAAGATGACTTGAAATTGCAACAGAGCTTCTAATTATATTATTACCAAAAAAAATACCTTGAGATCATGGGTTTATTGTGCAGTATAGCAAGTCCGGTGTCCTGTCTCAAAGTAGACAATTAGCTTACCATTTGGCTGCATTTTACCTTTTTTTTTTTTTTTAAGTTAATCTAACTACTGGAGACTTGTCTGTTCTGGTAGCAGAATAAATGCCTTCACTGGTTTTGAACAGTAGTGAAACTTACTGGTGATTTGCTAGAGTAAATTCCATACGCTTCATCTATGATTGCAGAGTTGTGCTTTGATCAGTCAAACATTGGCTTTTCATTTCCTTGACATTATTCTTGGGTTAATGCATTTTATAGTAATTTATAGTCAGAGGCATTATGTATTATTTTTCTTCCTTTTATTGTCTTCTCTAAACACAAGGCAATTGCACCCATTTTCTTGCACATACTTAATAATTTTCATCACTTATCTCTAAACCTCTTTTATTATTTTGAACCTTTCTGACGTGTGAATAAACTAGTATTTTTACTATTCTTTGAAATGTCATTATACTTATTTTTTTAATATCTGTATATGTTGAGATGTCTATATTGTTTGTTGATTTTTCTGTTTATTTACATGTCATATTTTTGTGCATATGTGCACATGTGCATTAATTCATATCTAAAATGTTGATGGCAGTGACTTCATTTTCTGAGAAACAAAGTGGTGTTCACTAAAAACATAGCAGTGAGGAGAAAACCACATATTTTTCCCCATCTCTACAGTTTTGCCAGTGTTTACTGGTTCTAATGCTTTCATCTACACTCAGTTTGTGTTAAAGAAACATACGTAACAGGTTATTCTTCCTTCAGTCCCATTTTGTACCGTTTGAACCGTTTTCAGTGTGTCTATGGAGGCCGTTTGGGTTGGTTTATAGTGCTGCCTGCAAATTTCAGTAGTGTAGACAGATCGTTTGCTTTTAGTTTGGTTTCCTAAAGGGACCAAGTGCATGCAGTTGTGTTCTGCATCTGCCACTTCCCTGGTAGCTTTAAAACCCATGGGCCTTTTTTATCTTAATGTGAGGGTAGGCAGAAGTCTCAAAGATAACGTCAGTCCTCACAAATGGCAGCTAGTTAGTGGAGAGAAACCCAGCTTATTGCCTTTGCTGGAAAAGGGCAGAATTCATCTGCTGCAAAGCTGGCTGCGCAGCGCAGCTTCCCATTAGTCACATTATTTGCCGTCTCTTGTCTAGTGCCTGCTGGAATTGAGGGGAAAGGAGAAGAGCTAGACTGGTGGTGATGGATGGAGTGGAAAGAGGAGACAGAGCAGAGAAATCTTTTGAAAAACAGACTTCATTTGTTGATTCTGTGAACCACTAGTAGCAGTGTATTTGGGGTATTTTCTCCATCAAGATTTTTTCAGATAGAAATCCCATTGTAATGCTGCCTGACTCCTTTGTCCAGTCAAGGCTCTTGTAAACAGCTGCACTTCAACTGTCAAAAGAAAAGTGACTTTTTAATGCAAGGAAATAAGCTGTTACTTGCTGCAAAAGGTTACAAGAGGCAAGGTGGTACATATATATAAGGTCAGCATCCGTATTACGTACCCTTGATCTAACCATGTCATTCTTACCTTGCAGTAAAACTACATTTTTGCAGTTTTGTAGGATTTCATATTATCTTGTGGAGAAGTTGACCTTTTTTCAGAAGTACAGATGAGGTTACAGCTAAATTAGGTGAACTGGTTCATGACAATAGAACAGTTTTACATATGAATGAATTTACACATAATTTTCAGGGATAATTTTTCAGACAGAATTTTACACAATTTTTCAGAAATTATTTTAAAACTAATTTCACATTTTTTATTTTGTTCCTCTATCTCTGTTCCAAAATCAAGTTCGAAATGTGTATTTGATTTTTTTTCTTAGTATAATGAATTCTTTCTTGCTTCATTTTTATTTCAAAGACAAACATGCAGATGTTTAAACTAAGAGATGCCTTCCTAAAAATAATTTGAAATAATAAAATAAAATGCTTGAAAAAAGTTTTGCACACTTTGTTGTAGTCAAGGTCAATACTTATTGGAATTTGTAGGTTGTTAACTAATATGTGTGATTGCTGTAAAATAACCATTGTAACTCCTCCTTTAAAATGAGTCTTAATGCTTAAAAATAATTAAAACAATGAATCCTGTTAATAGGAACAGATTGTACTCCCCCTGTAAAGTTTGAAAAACACTGATGCCTCTCTTTTGTGAGAGAGAGTCTACTAAAAGTGGGAGGAAAGAAGGTTTGTGTATGCCATGGCTTGTTTTTGTATTGAGAACTGTGCTGTGGCTTTGTTTAAGCTACAACAATGAAGCCTGAAACAACATCAGAAGGAGAGGTGTGAATTCAGCTCTCCAGTCGTCATCATATATGCTTTTACTTTTGAAACTCTTTTATCACCACTTCACTAGCCCAGTTAATTGCTTTGCAATGAACTGTTGTATTGGACGGAGCTCCTTATTCCAAACATCCTACTTCAAGAAATAAAATATTTTAAAAACAAATGGGTTTATAGCATGGCTTATACATAATTTTGATTTCGAAAGGCATGTTCTTACATAAATTCTTTATTAGATAGAGAGGCTGAAGAAAGCTAGCATCTTTAGTATATGAATGTTTGTCAACAGGGTAGTAAAATGTGTAGTGAGCATGGGAAAGACTTGTCTTTAGAGTAATTTATATTTTTACAATCATCCTCAAATTGCACCATGCGTAATAAAAATTGGACAGTGCTAGATAGGATCTTTCTGACATAAACAGGCAAAGAAAAGAAATACCAAGAAAAGCGTGATTGAAGTTTAAGAATACAAAAAGGAAACCCTACCAACTAATTTTCTAGATACTCATAATAATATTTTCCTTACGGAAAATGGTTTGTAAATTACTGGCTAGAGGACAGACATAGAGTTGAACTTCTTCGGGTGAGGGGAAGAACTAAGCTTGGCTCTCTGGTGTCCTGAGTAAGTGCTTATCATGGCTAGTGGAAACAGACACCATTGCAATTATTTTTCCTTACTGAACAAGAGCGGTGACTGCCACTGAGTCTGTGCAGAGAGAGAGTACACACGTGCACCCTGGGGCTGGCAATAGCTCTCTTGAGGCTGCGGTCCAGCAAAGTGCTGGCTTAGAAAGTTTTTTCCTTCTCCATCCCAGCTTGTTGCGCCTTCAGTTCTATCTGCCCAACTCTTTGTGAGGTTGTAATGTAAATCAAATCCCTGATATAATATAATTTATTTTTTTAATCATTATTAGTGGGGTTAACTTGAGGAATCTAGGTTAAAATATGATTCAACCAAAAAAATCCAACCTGTACCAACACAATTGAGGATGTGATCAATTGTGATAGGGAACAAGAATTTCCTAAGCATTTTCTTGTTGTCCTTGTCCTGTCCTGTCCACTTCTGTTTCTTTTACAGGGTTGGTGGTTTAAGAGTTGCCTTCCCTGAGTAATTCTTGCTCATTCACTGTGAGAATGCCACCCAGTTTTGACAACATAGTATTTTCACATACATGAGTTCCTTGATTCAGTTTCCCACATGGCCACAAAGAATATTTGTTCCAGCTTGTCAGAGGGCCAGTGTTGGAGCAAAACAAGTGACTCATGGAGGGTGAGAAGTTGACACAGCTTAAATAAATGGCTAACCAGCTTCAGAGAGCACAATTTAAGATAAAATCCTCCAAGGGAAGTAGGTAGGCATCTCATTTTTGATCCGTTATTAGATTTAGGTTTGAATTAAGTGGCAAATTTCTTGGCCTTTTTAGCTATCTGGACACATGCAAAAAAAAAAAAAAAAAACCCAAACCAAAACCAAAAAACCATCAAAACCTGAACAGAATATTTTCTGCTGAAAATTTAGACTTTGATTTTGAGAAGCTCTACCTTGAAATGAATATCCTACGCTAAGGACTGATCTATATCCTTTGGTGGATTTAGCCCTAAGCAATCTGTCTGAGTTCATGATATTTTTGTGAAAGCACGCGTCTAGGTGCAGATCTTGTGAATCCATGTCCTTTCAAACTTTATGGTAGGTTCAGAGTATTTTACAAGTTGCATGTATTGTGGCAAAGTAAGTAGTAGTCAGTTAAAGAACTGAGCAAGAAAAGGTGCTTCCCTCAGTGTACATAATTAGGATTCATCTCCTTTATGTCCCAGGCCCATTAATTCCTTTTACGTTTTCTCTGTTCCTCTTTTCTCCCAAGCTGCTGTGTGTATGGACTGGCATAATTTTTTTCCCCATCCACCCTTGTTTTTCCCCTGTGTTGGCTTCTACTATGCTAGATTTCATTTCAGACACATAAGGCTTCATGCAGTAGGAGTGGTGGTGTGCTCATGTGTTTCTTGATGGGGTTTTTTCCCTTGCATGCCCACACTCTTTCACTAGCTCCATACATGTTGAGTTTTGTTCTAGACACCTTAGGCTAAGTATGAGGCAAGACTTCTAACATACTTGTGAAGTAAGACTTCAACGTACGTGGCAGGTAACATATGTGGCAGGGAGAGGTTTGATTCCTTATTGCATCCTTCCATTGCTTTTTTGGTTTGCAGAGGCTTGGTAGATGTCTGTTCTTCCTTAACCATCTGACAATGCCATAGATATGATTGCTGGACTGATCTTTGTGTGTTTGTTAGTTGAAGAGTGTAACACTAAATGATCATACCTTTTTCATAAAGGTTTAGATTAGGTTTGGAGGAAGAGAAAAAGTATGAATATGAAGAGAAAGAAAATAGCAGGGGAATATATATTAAAATGCGTATGTCAATTTTAAAATCACATGTGACTTCTATTTTATCATCTGTAGATAAAATTGCTGCACCTTAATATTGCGTGAACTAAGGTTTCTGTTATTGTCTTCAGCAGAACCTCCAACAGCAGTCATACCTTATCATCTTGTCAAACTATGGAGCCCTGCACCTCAGATGAATTTTTTCAGGCTCTCAACCACGCTGAACAAACTTTTAAGAAGATGGAGAATTATCTCAGACACAAACAGCTATGTGATGTGGTGTTAGTTGCTGGTGATCGCAGAATTCCAGCTCACAGGTAAGTTTATTATAATTTCAAGTTACTTCATATTAATTTACAAATGCACCTTCAAAGTGCGTTCTGTGTTTTGTTTAAAAAAGGTCAGAACATCCTAAACAATTTAGAATACTTTAGACACGCTTCTGGTTTTTAACATTCATTTGGGAACTAAAAGTTATTTTCTGTCTGCTGTACGCAATACAGCATCAAAAATAACGTTTTCACATTCTACTTTTTGTCTTCAAGGGTATAGTAAAATATTTGCATTAAAAAAAAAAAAAAACAACAACCCAGAAGTCCCAAATGTACCCTCAGAATTGTATTAGTAGTGGTTTCTGTACCATAGAATGCTATACAAAATCTTTCTTAGATTTAATTTTTTCTTTGTACTAACAAGTTGTTTGAGTCATAATTAGCAATACGGACAGTATTCTGTCCTTTAGGTTTTTTGCTCCCATAGTGAGAAGAGTCCTTTGATAGGAGACTACTGAACATTGACAGTAAGTGTTAGAGGGTTAAATTAGATCAAACGTTACCCTACCTGCAATCTGTGTAACTAACAGATCATGTACCATGCCACTTAAAAACTAGGAAAATAGCAAAGTGTGAATGACTGAAGCACTTAATGCACAGTACTAATAATTCGAATAGGAACCTAAGTTTAATTAAGATAAGGTTCCATAAGATTAGGTCTACAACAGAAATAGCAGCCTAAAGCATTCCTGTTTTCCGTTGCTCATTCCTACCCCCACAGTGAAACTACAGCTTAATACTGTAATAGTAATAAAAAGACGGGGAGAGGTTGCTGGTTTGGATTTGGTATTTTTCTTAGAAAGCCAGATCTCTGCTTTTATTCTGATATCATACATGCTGTTGTGCTGATAAAACCGAGGGAGCGATAGCGATTCGAGGAGCAGGGAGGCACCATAACTTGCTATTGCTCGCAGAGACTTCATGTTAATGAAACTTTGTTTTAAAACAGTCAAGACTATCCCTGATTTTTCCAAGTTGATATACGCAAATCTTACTGCAGTCACTGCTAAAATGGGTGGTCCTGCTCTCCACCCAACCCCTGACCTGAATTCCTTTGTAAGCACTTATGGCCACGTAGCACGTAGCGATGGATGATGATGAATCCTTTTTGGAGGGACAATAGGGTGAGCAAGATGATTTGGCCTTCCCCAGGGGCTACAGAGTTGCTCAAGATTGGCCTTCAGTTTGTTCAAATTAGTTGCAAAACTGCATTGTCCCTGTGGAAAGAGTGAATCAGATGAAAACAGGGAATGTACACGCCCACAGTGGATTTGCCCCCGCTGAAGTCATTTAGAAGTCAAAGACATTTGGAGTGCCGTAAACAGGAAAAACGGTGATTATAATGAAATAATTTTACTTCCTTATGTGGCCAAGGTAGCACCTTTGCAGTACACAGTTCTGGAGAATTGTTTATGTAATAGTTAAAAAAGTGTAGAAAGGGTGCAGAGGACAGCTGTGAATATCTTGTAAGGACTGGAAGATTATTGGTTTTTTTGCAACAAGATAAACAGAAAGACAACATGCTAAAAAATTCTTTGATGTGGTTCCTACCTGTTTCTCATTTATTTAGAGAACTGACTTTGCTCCTCCGGTTTCTGCTACTGTATCTATTTCTGTAGAACATTAGGCATATGCTGCCACCTGTTATTTCCTCTGGTTTTCTCTTCTTAAGAGGAGAAACATCTTGCTGTAGTTGTTATATTGTGTTTTAAATATACATGAAAGTTAAAGCCAAAGAAGCACACCTTGTGCTTGTAGCAGAACGTTGGAGGATTACGACTGTCCTTAGTTTGCTTCGTAATGTTGGAGCAACTTAGCAAGGAGCTTTGCCTTTTGCACAGGAAGTTCTTTCTCTTACTGTTTTGTTTTTACAGAGAAACATAGCAATAACTACAGTCTTCATCTCAGTACATCCAAAGTCCCTCGCTGAAAATTGAACTTTTCCATTGTGGGAAAGATGAAGATGGAAATCTTAAATTTGGTTCAGAATTTTATAGAAATTCAGTAAGAAGGCTGGCTTTATGTAGTTGTACTAGCCTATGTTATAAGAAAAAAATTCTGTAGAATTTTTTACTGCCAGCATCCAAGTTTTGCCTTCTTTAGTATTGACTGCAGGCTGGAGCAGTCAGTGTATTTCAGAACACTAGTGATAATTTTATCTTAAGACTTAATAAGTAACAAAATATGTATTAAACAGGTATTAGCTTAATGGCTTGGCATTCTAAGATACATAAGAAAATAGAAAGTTCACTTACACTGGACAACTTTTTTCCCTTTTTTTTTTCCCTTACGAAAGATAAAAGGGTTTTTCTTAACAAGTGGTTACATAAAATTGGTAAGAAAGAACATTTTTCATTATTATTATTATTAATCATGCTTATGTAGAGAGAAGAGTTTTCAGATTTTCTGTTTTGAACCTGATATTTTTAGTGGTTCATGTATTTTTTCTTAATTCTCCGTTTCTACTTTTGATGATACTTGAATGTTCTGAGGTGTATGATGTATATTTTTAGAGAAAAGAGCAGTGTTTGGTGTCTGCAAGAATAATAAGCACAGATAATACGTTACTGTAAAATTCTGAAGGGCTTTGGTTTGTATCCAATTACAAATAAGATTATCACATATAGTCATGATTTTTCTAAGTCTGTTTGTCTTCTCATTCTGTGCTGAAATTATAGCTAAGAACTTATTTAGGAGATCAAGAAGCAACTAGGAAAGGAGATGGTTCTCCACAAGGAAAAAATGCATTACACTCGCACTCCCTTAGCCTGCAGTTCCATAAAGAAATTTTGCCAGACTTTTAATTAAATTAAATTTAATTAAGTTTTTCATATCAGGTGCTTTTTCTCTGTCCCCTGCAATTTTTAGATATTTGAGTCATTTATTACATTCTTATCTGTTACATTCGGCTAACTGCTATATCCATAATAAAAGTTTGTTGTGTAATAACTGCTGATCAGAACATTCACATAAGAAAAGGGAGGTCTGTGTAAATTCCTGGCCAGAGGGGATATAAAGCCTGCTCTGCATCTTTTAACCAGCAATCTGAAAATCTGTGCAGAGTCATTTTCTTTATTCCTGTTGACACTGAAAGATGGAAATACAAAAGACATGGGACTGTAGGAAAGCAGGCAAATGGAAGCTTATATACTCCAGGGGTTAGGAAGCTTGTTTGGAAGAGCACAAATCCCGGTTTGCAGACATATGGGGTTTATTTTATCTTAAGGCTTATTTATCTCTGTACTATTTTTCCATACAAGTTAATAGTATTTATTTTCTTTCACAGTCTGTATTGCCTTAGTTTGTAAATCTTTCACTGCAGGGTTTTTTTTTTGTTTTAGCTACGTTTCTAAAAGTGAAACACAACATGTCTTTTTAGAAAAGTCAAAGTACACAAAAAAGTTCTGTGATAGCTTTGTGTTAAAACGATACTACTGCTAGTAAAGTGTGGTGGTTTTGAAAAATTTTACAAAAGGGTTTATTGAAATCATCATTTCAGTGTCAAACGCAGCAAACAAATTTTGAAAGGTTTGATTTCCCTGGAAGAGAGCTATAATTGGAAGTCATTTTGACATAAACATACTGCATGTATTTTTAGGTATTGCTTGCTTTTTAACAAATTTAATTTAAATAAATATGGATATATTAGTAGTGTGGGATAGTACCACTTCTATATATTCTTTTTATTACTGACATGCTTTGTTATCAAGAATAGAAGCAAGCTGAAGCCACCAGTCTATGAGACACTTTATACTGGGATGCGTGAACTATTCAGCATCATAACTTCAGTGAATGCTATTAGTGAGTTCCCTGGGACTATTTTCGGCTGTTAGACAGCCACAAACAAGGAGTTGCCTAGGCAGTATCTCTTTTATCTTTAAGATGTTAAGAAGCTTCACTTCATTCTGTCAGGTGAGTCAGGTTGGGAGATACTAAATCTGTAAATTGCCAGGTTTGACAGCTATCATCATTTTACGTAATAATTGCTTTGAAGACCTAGAAAACTGTCTAAATGATGCAGCTTGTGGCAATTCCAACAAGAAGTACAATTTAATTCAGGTGTGCTACCCTGCCTACACATACTTTACTGTCTCTCAGTAAATAACAGTGAAATTATAAAACTCTTCAAAATAAGTTAAGCCGTCATGGTGTACTTTCTGGTTTTGGATCACTACAAACCACAGAAATTAAAGACATTGGTCGCATTGGAACCTCCTGTAAGAACAGGGAAACATACTGAAATGCACAGAACTTGTCAGTATTTAGCCCATAGCTGTTGAGTGTTTTTTACGGAGAGCTTAATTGTTCCAGACATTTTATGATCTCCCACATGAAAAATTTTGGTATTTGCATGTTCTTTTTTCTCTACATTTTTCCTGTGCGCTGAAAAAGAGCAGCCAACCTACTGCATATAATTCAGTAGCCAAATTCTTGTAATCTTATTTATGCAGAATTGAGTATTTGGCAGTAGCTCAGTAGCTGAGGGAGCTGGGCATGTTTAGCTTGGAGAAGAGGAGGCTGAAGGGAGACCTCATTGCCCTCTACAACTACCTGAAAGGAGGTTGTAGAGAGGTGGGTGTTGGCCTCTTCTCCCGGGTGAATAATGACAGGACCAGAGGAAATGGTCTGAAGTTGCGGCAGGGGAGGTTTAGATTAGATATTAGGAAGAATTACTTTACTGAAAGAGTGGTCAGGCACTGGAACAGCCTGCCCAGGGAGGTGGTTGAGTCACCATCCCTAGAGGTGTTTAAGAAACGTCTAGATGTGGCACTTCAGGGCATGCTCTGAAGGGCAGAGATTGTAGGTTGTTGGGGGTTTTTTTGTTATTGGTTTGGGTTTTTTTGTGTATGGTTGGACTCAATAATCTCAAAGGTCCTTTCCAACCATGAAGATTCTATGATTCTAATTATGTAAGAAGGAGAGTAAATGGGAATATGTTCAACATCGACAGTCGAACAACACAATGCCAACTGCATTAAGACTGCTTCTTGATTATTTTTTTTTTTTTTACTGTTAAGAGGCCTCTCTAATGTCAATCTATACTGATTTCGTAGGCATTTTCATTGAGCCAATTATGAAAGATATATTAGTCCTAGGGGGAAAAAAGACTACGAATTCAGAATACAAAAACCATAGCTTTCTTTAATTTCTAAACTTAGGAAAGGCGGTATTTTGTAGCATCACTTGTTCCCAGTGAACTCTTGAGATGGATGAATATGTTAATTTTAATGATTAATAAATAACACAGAGATTCTCTTCATGTTAAATACTAACAGAGCCATGATGGCTCTATTTAATAAGGAGATTGTGAATATAAATGTAGTTTTTGTAGTCATTGTACAGATTTTTATTTTGAAAAATCATACTTGTCACTTAGCTCTTTTAGAGTTTTTTTTTAGCAAAAAGGTGAAATATGAATGGGGAAAGTCTTCTGTGGATTATTCAGTTATATAAAGGTATCAGCTGCTTCGTGTTGTTTAATCTGTATGTTGGAATGCATTTTAATTTCAGACAATCCAAAAAAAGGTTGAAATAAAAATCAGTTACTAGCTATGAGATTAAAAGATCAATGAACAAGTGGGTGTCAAATGGCATGAGTAAAGTCGTAATTGATTTTTATTGACTGGTGGGAAAAACATAGGACAAGAAAAGGCCAGTTGGCTGAAAGTCTGCCTTTGTTTTCTTTTGCACTAGCTCAGTGTCACCTTGAGGCATTGTCACTGTATCTTTTAATCCCCTTTCTTTCTTCGAAAGAACTTTTTTCTAAATTAGTTGAATTAAGAGAGAAGTATGGATACCTGTTCTAAGGCTCCTCATTGTGAACATGCTTCTTGGCTAAAACTATTACAAAATTGTTATCAGTATAATTTATGCTTTGGCATATTACCTGTATTAACCTACTCCTGGGCTGCACATCCTGTTTCAGCGTATGCAAGTCACTCTCTGGAAAGCACTTAACGCTGTGAAGCATGTATACCTCCTCAGGAATCCCAACGCAAGTTTGCAAAAGTAGTAAAAGGATTGAATTTTACATTTCTAATAATTGCTTTTCATAGAATCATAGAGCAGTTAGAGTTGGAAGGGACCTTAAAGATCGTCTTGCTCCAACCCCCCCTGCCATGGGCAGGGACACTTTCCATTAGACCAGGTTGCTCAAAGCCCCATCCAGCCTGGCTTTGAACACCTCCAAGGACGGGGCACCCACAACGTCTCTCAACCTGTTCCAGTGTCTCACCACCCTCAGAGTAAAGAATTTCTTCCTAATATCTAATGTAAATCTACCCTCTTTCAGTTTAAAACTGTTACCCCTCATTACCAGAGAGGGCCCTTTTGGAGGACTTTGAGACTGGAAATTACAGGGAGGAATTTGCTGATATCACTCAGCTGGTAGAAGGTGTTTGTCTGGAGCCTCCAGTTATTATTTGGCATTTCTTCAACAAGCTATGTACAGTCCAGCCATTTTCTAAATAATAGTGCAGCTAATTAAACCAGTTGCACTGTTAGGGGAAAGAAAAAAAAAAAAATCCCCAAAAAAACACAACACCACAAAAACCCAAACTGTTAAGATCAGGTTTTAGGTTCTCTTTCCCATTGCAGAGACTTCTCTTTTTCAAGCTCTGTTCTGTGTAGAAGTTCAAGTCAGTATTGGTGGAGGTGAATACCTTCAGTTGTTTGTTTTACTCTTTTTTTTTTTTTAATTCTAAATTGGGCTTGCAGAGATGCTTGGGTTATTCAAATCTGTCCATCTACACACTCTCCCTTCCAATGAGAATCCCTATTTTGTACTTACAAATCAGATTTTGTCATCTCATTTTAACATCAAAAGCAGTTGCAGAAACTGTCTTGATGCTTATATGAATGTACTCTCTAATTTGACCAAACTGCTACAGAGCTCTAGGAGGCAGTATTTTCATTTAACTGTCATTAAACCTGAGGTTAAAATGCTTGGAAGTGATGCCTGGGCCTTACCTTGGTAGAATGTTCTAATTTTTCTCAGCAAGTCAGACACAGAATAAATCTCATATTTCAAGAACAATATGTTCTTTAAAAGAACAGAACTTTATTTCTCATTACAAAACTTCAATCATACAGGATGCTAAAATAAAATTAATCTTTTCCCCATACGCTCTTAACACAACTCTGCTTCTCAGCAGCTAGAAAAAGAGATTACCCTGCTGTAGGCCTGACTAAATGGTCAATGGTCAGAAAATCAGCAAGAAAAATATAGTTGAAATTGGTCAACTGTTTATTACTTTGCAGTTAATTAGCTAAGAGACAGTTCTTTGTAGTTCATGACTTTGTGTGTGTATCTGCAAATCCTCCCCATTAATACAGGTTTAGACTTATTCCTAAGCACTGGTGCTCACCTTTTCAATTAGTTTTGCTCTGTTTTGTGGTTCCTGACCTCTGGCATCTTAACAAGCCAATATAATGATTCAACACAGAATAAACTGACATTTTGTGAAGTATTAGATTCATTGAATGTATGCAAATGGACTGTGTAGTGTATTTGCGGTAGGTTTGGATCTTGAGCTTGCTGTTTGTATAGCTCGGTACATGGGCAAGTGTATTTATATTTGAATTCCCTGTGAGCAAGGCAACAGTGAACTGCTGCAGCACAAAAAATGATCCAACCCACAAGGCTGTTCCTGGAGGTCTCTTAGGAAAGAGACCAGCAGACCTCATGAATAGTTAATGGTAGGTGTCATACAACAGAACAATGGGATGAATGTTCCTGCTCAACATGATTTCCTTTCTCTTTCACCCTAGTCCTGTGAACACATACTGAGAAATGTAAATTCTTGCACATTTTGTGGAGTGGCACTGTTATAGGTACTCAGTGTTTGACTCTCCAGAGAAATGTCTGTTGAGCAGTAACATGTTTACTTACTCACTATCTTAAAATAGTCTTAAAATATCTAAAATATCTAACAAAATCAGAATTGTTAACAAAAGCTAAATATGCACCCACAAAAGAGATTACTCTGTCTGTACCATCTCCGTGTTTACCGTGCTTAGTTCTGTCATCAGTATTAGCAAATGAATGCATATGTGTGCACCAAGAATAAAAGCATTTTAAAGCACTTTGAAAAGGACTAGTAAGTCATTCTTCCACATTTAAAAAAGTAACTGACATTATATAAATGGAAGTAAATTCAATATTTTTTTTTAATCCCCATAATGCACATTTATAGTCCATTTCCAATTTATGTGTTTTTGTGGGTTGTTTCTGTGTTGGCTATTAAAACTCATTGAGCTTTGAAAGGGTAATCCATTTACTTCAGCAGCAAATGTAGATTTGGTAACAGTACTTCATTATTCATAGAGGGGAACTAGAGCATGGAGCAGTTTGTCAATTTTAAAATGTTTTTCTCACTACAGTGTTTCTTCAAAGGGCAAAGTAATGAATCATAAATTAAGAAACATCAGGTTAACTAAGTTTTTTCACTCTCTCCCTTTGTCTCTCTACTTTTCCCCTGCACAATGTACTCAGATTGGTTCTCTCCTCTGTTTCGGACTACTTTGCGGCAATGTTCACTAATGACGTAAGGGAAGCAAGACAGGAAGAAATCAAGATGGAAGGTGTGGAGCCAAATGCTTTGTGGGCTCTGGTTCAATATGCATATACAGGTAATTAGAATGAAAATGAGAATTTCATGTAACGAACTGTCCTTCTGTGAGCATTATATATTCCATTACTAGGTTTCAAATGCTCTTTAGAAATTATTATTCACATTATTTAATTCTTTATAAATAAATAAAAAGAAATCATTGCTGTTACCTGAGGCAACCTGGTATGATGTAGTTTCTCTGATGATACCGTATGCTGTTAGTTAACAAATTATGTGACTATTTTAAATGTGTCATGACTGACAAAAAAGGAATCTTACTAGGATTCCCTTTCCTTACATCATTATGGGTACTTATTTTGAAAAGCTGGTTATCTGTTGCTGAGGATGATGTTTCCTAAGCTTTATATTCTGTCATACAATCTGTAAATAATGCTGCTGTTTCTGATTTTTAGGGAATTTAACAAATAAGAGCAAAATTATGTGATCTACTTTTTACTAGGTCGCCTTGAATTAAAAGAAGATAACATTGAGTGCCTGTTGTCTACAGCTTGCCTTCTTCAGCTCTCTCAGGTTGTAGAAGCATGCTGTAAATTCCTAATGAAGCAGCTTCACCCATCCAATTGCCTTGGAATCCGATCTTTCGCTGATGCGCAGGGTTGCACTGACCTGCACAAGGTGGCTCACAATTACACTATGGTATGTTGTTATTTTAAGTCTCATCTGCTTTATTTAGTAAGGAAAATACAGAATGTTTGCCTGAATAAAATACTCATGTTTTTCCCCCCAGAAGGCCTTGATCATTTTCCAAGCAAGAATGCACATATGTTCCCATGATGAGAAATGACAAAATAACTATAAAGTTGCTGGTTTAGAGTTGGAAGGAAAGAGGCAAGCATTAACGGTTCCCCTGTAAGAGTAATGGGATTGTGTGATGTTCATTCAATAAAATCATTCAAAAGCTTGTTCTTATTTCTGTCAGTCAAAAACTGCATGCTTAACAGTAGGCAAGCTGCCATCATCTAGTCCAAAATAACACCTTACTAAACGAAACTGTAGAATACTTGTTTTGTAATGAGATGGAGAAATCGGGTTCTAAGTAATACCTGGGGTATGAATGTGGGCATTCATCAATATAGATTCTGCGTTATCCTTAATTTCTTAGTAATGGGATGTCAGGATGGCATCAAACAATTTGATCTTAGGCTAGGCGATATGCAGCCAAATACAAATTTGCCATTGATATTTTCAGAGTTAATTTATAGAAAGACTGACCTGCCAACATAATTAAACTTCATCATCTTAATAGTCATCCTTCATTTTAATGTAAAATGTTCTTCTCCGTCTTACAAGCGTATTTTGGTAATGTTATCAGCAGAAGAAGGCAGGAGAATTATCTCTGAGGCAAGTCAGTTCATCTGTTCTTTGCAGTTTCGTGAGACACTTTTCTCTCTTCTTGATGAAATTTCGCCTATATAAGCTCTTGGGACTTGAATGTGGGCATGTACATAGCGCATAAGGGATGTGGGAATGAAGATAGTACTTAATTGCTTGTGTGGCATGACATTGCATTGCCATTAAGATACTGGCTTGCATCCAAGAGGAGTAATTTCTGTCTTGTAATTAGTATTAGAAATCCATGGCTTTTATTCTTGCTGCCTTAGGTTTTGCTGGTTTAGAAACTTCTTTTTTTATTATTATTTCTTCTTGACTTAAAATAATTTAGTATGTATAGTGTTTAAAATAGCTCTTTTTTTATATCACACAATTTTCCTCAGTGAGTGGCTCTCTAATCTATTTTAAATTATGTACACATTGAAATTTACCAAAACAGGTGAATAAATAGTGTGCAGATTGCAACTTACATGTTTCTAGTCTTGATCCTCATTATTACTCAAACAAAAATAAGGGGTCTGCAATTAGGTAGACAGTCACATAAAACAGTAAAGATAAATGTGGCTTATGCCTTTGAGGAATATTAGAATTAATGGCGACTGAGACAGCAATGTAAAACGTGCAAAAAGAGAACCTCCCTCCTCTGACCTATTTGTTCTTTTTCCAAATAAGCATATATTTTTGTCTGCGCTGTTGTCATGTCCCTTATAAGTGGACTGCCAAGATCAGGATGGTAATAAATGTTAGACTAACGCATCTTTAAAGATGAATGTTAGGGACTATAGTCTTACTGTTTTGACTGGCAATTCATGACTTGTCACGGAAAGAGGCTGTGAACTTTCTAAAAGCCATTCTTTTACAGCACCTATCTTTCTTTTGTTCAGACCACAGGAAAATAGTTGTATGCCTTTTGGCCATTGTTTACTTCAGTGTCAAAATTGTTGCTTTTGAGGCTTCGATGTGGGTGAAATTTAAATTAGGTGGATTTTAAAAAGCCATTTTCAAAACTAATTAGTTGTGCTAGATGGATTCTTCCCAAGGCCTCTTTTAATGTTGTTTAGTTCCAACAGAGACATGAAATTGAATTTTAGTAATAATGAGTAATAGAGAAGCAGCAGCTTTAGTTTGAAATGAGTGTTGCTATGGAAACTGCATAGAAATGTATAGTCCAATTGAATCTTCAATTAAAATAAATCCCCAAGTAATTTCATTTGTTTAAAAGCTGTTTGAAAAAATAAAATGTTCAACAGTAGTAAGTGCTAGCCACTTGATGCTCTTTCCATTAAGAAGTATTAGAGTATAAGGGTTAAGTGCACCTGTAGTACCTGGAAATTCTGTTTGTCAAAACAACAAATTATTTTTATGCTGCAGTGGGCAGCATAGAACAATGGGGGATTATACTGAGTATTGTATATACTTCTGGCTTTTCCATGTAATTTTGGTTCTTTTGAAGCACTTGAAGTAAAGGTAATGAATAATATGAAATACTTAAATTTTAGTTTATATACATTATTTCCTATGAGGTTTTTTTCTTCCTTTGACAGAAAAAAAACCAAACCAGATTGCCATATAAATGGTTTTCTGCAATTAAAACAAATTCTCGGTTTTAAAGGTTTTTATGATACATACTATAATTTGATGAGCATCTTACCTGCTTCATTAAAATAATTCTTTTCATGAAGACTAGAAATTCAGATGAAATAAGCGTTTGGTTAAACTGAAGGACCAATCAGTGAGTTATCCTAGTAGACCTACCTCTGTTAATAGACCTGCTTTGTCTGTATAATGTTCATTAGTATCATTGCAAAGCATTAGCATCATTTTATGGCATGATTTTAATCACGTAATACAGTGAAATTAAAAAAAAAAAAGAATAAGAAGGGCTGATAGGTTTTTTCAGAGGAGAATCCTTTTTAAGATTACCATCAAAACAGGTCAATTTTTGGACACTGCAAACTAAAGCTTGAAAAATCCTCAGGAGGCATTAAGTAAAACATAAAATAAACTGAAGTGATCAGTTGTGGATTTTAATGCTGTGTAAAGAGCAACTCTGATTTTTATGCATCAGGGATTTAAAATAAGTTGACAGAATCATGAGATGTATCTGGATAAAGGTATCTTTTGTACACAGGTTATCCTGTTTTGCTGTTGTTTATATATAGTACTGGGGTCATACAATTATAGATTTAGGATTTTTAATAGGCTAGCCAGTAGTGTATCTGTTCAATTCGTAAAGCCTTTTCACACAGAGTGCCTTCTGTGCATTTTTCTTGCTGTCTTCACAAAGTCAAAAGAAACGCCCCTTTTGTCACCTTGTTTGTTTGAAGCAGTTGATAGTGTATCCTGAATTAAAACCAATAGCTCCTCTGTCACAAAACAGTAAACCAAAGGGAAGCTGAGGAAAAGATAGCCTGTGTTACTGCCAGAACATGAAATATCTATGGTGAGTAGTGAGGTGTTCTTAGGTAAGTGTCAGTAGCCAGATTTTAACTTTCTTAATGAAAAAAAAAAAAAAGCAGACATTATAAACACTATAAGTGATAGTGCCTTAGTCAATCCCTGTGTAGACAGCTTTGTAATCTTTGTTGCTCAGCTTTGCACGCTTAAAGCAGAGTGAAAGGTCATGCTGATTTTCATCAGAAGTATGTGAGCAGTGATCAAATGTTACAAGATTCAGATGAAGTTAAGTTTGGAGTTTGCATGATTTCTGAGCACAGCCAATGCCTGTTTATAAGAAGGAAAAACTTGGAGAGTAACAGAGTAAGGCCAAGCATAGAAGCTAGGAATTTTGCAGAAGAATTGATGTGGGACACTTAGACATGCTTCCTCTTTTAAATCAGGAGTTGGTTAACAAAAAAATCATTGCAATATAGTTTATGATTTGGGAGGAGGAAGAAGAGAGGTATAATTTCTCTCTTTTTCTTGCAACGGCAGGTACAGTTTGCCCTCTTGGTAGGGGGGAGCATGAAAAGGGGAGAAATGTCAAGGTTTTTTTGTCAGACCCAAAGATTGCCTAAAATAAGGCAATACTTTAGGCAATAATTGCCTAAAATAAGGATTTTATATTCTTGTGCCTGAAATTGCAGTCCAAAACATCCTGCTGGGTAATCACCTGACTTTGCAAATACTCGTTCACTTCTTTTCATCTGTGAAAACCCAATATATTTCTGTCTTTCAAGTACCCTAATTTCAGCCTAGCAAAATAGATGAGTACTGCCTTGGCAAGACTAAATAGTTTTCTGCATGCTCCCCAGCCCGTTTTGGAATCCAGAAACTCCGCAGAGAGGAGTCAAGCTGCAATAGTTGTACCCTAAACACACCCTGGGCACACCGAAAGCATCAGGTTGGTTTATCACTTACCACAGCAATCAGAGCGGACTGAAAGGAAAGCAGCTGCTATCTGACATCTATCTGACTGTGAATAGTTTATCAGAAGGGTCAGATAGCTCAGTTTTTGTGAGTTCCTACCTCAGCTGATGGGAGCAGCCAGTAGACAAAATTATGTTCCCTGTTTGTTCTCAGTCAGATCCTGCGACTCAAGCACCTCTTGCTTTTCGGCTGCCCAGGTTCAGAGTTTAAAGAGAGCCCTGTGGTTAGAGCTGCCTGGTGGGCCATCTCGGTGTACGTCCTTCTCAGCCTGCAGGTGTCCTGTTGCTCTCTGAAGTTCTAATCCTCCTTGACACAGTGTAGAGGGAGCCTAACCATGTCACTAGATCCCACTCTGGGGATTAAGCACCACTTAGAAATAAGTAATGTGACCTCTTCTCTTTTATGTGCTTCTAATATTTTTGTGCTCTGTACCGAGACAGACCTGAGGTTAAGAATATCAGTATTATTCACTCTGCGTTTGCTGAAGTGTGAATTTAAGGTTATGATGTGAATGAGCAATGCCCAGCATTGAGCACGGGGACTGTGTGTCCCTGCTTTAGCTGGTACATAAACCTCAGGCTATTCATTTGATAAAGTTTCCAAGCTCTTTGAGGAGCTAATTTTGAGGGTGGGAAATTCTTTTTCTACTTTCAGGACCAGAAAGCAAGGGACTGAAACTGCAGACCGTTTGTTCTCTGAAATATCCTGTTCTTCCACAGAGAGTTGCCATAAGAAGAAAGAAAGAAAAGACTAATGAGGAGGTTAAGAATGCTAGGAGATACACTGGCTCCTCCTTTTTGTCTTCAGAATCTCTGTCTGTAGAGGAAGAGGAATTGTCAGATTCAGATCATAAAAAGCCCCAGACGTAGGGCAGAGTGGCTGTATTCCCAGTGGAATGCTTTGATACTATGCTCAAAAGGAGTCTCTGCTTTAAAAATAGAATGGGAGCAAGAGGAAGTTGAATCTGTTCCCATCAGAAATCAATTGTCTGCAAGCAACAAGAAGGAAAATCAGGCTTTTTACACATGACAGCTGTTGAAGTGATTAAATCCAGTTGGAAAAAAGCTTTCCAAAGAAGATTCTTGACTGACTTATGCAAGAGCAGCTTGTCATTGCCTTCAGAGACAAAGGAAACTTTCCATGCAGGTGCTTTCCCTTTCCTCTTCCTGTGATCCGGATAGACAATACGGAAAGTTTAAGGTAGTAAGTGTTGGCTTTTCTCTTTGTCAGTGCTCACTGCCTGTTTATTCAGCAAAACTAAAGCACAGCTCCAACTTAGGACAGAGAATCAACCAAAAAACTGCAGTGGAAAAAAAATTAACTCAGTGGAATGTGAATTTTTGTGAACTGCATGTTTAAACTCTGGAAATAATTTTGATCGGTTTTCAGCTTCAATTTTACTCCCAAGCATTTGATATCAGAGTAAAATAAATATAAGTGCATGTGTGGTGCTACTAAATACTCGTGTAGTCCTTTCACTGTTTTTAATTCCTGTATTTGCTCATTTTCTTAACTTTCATTTTGTAATACAGAGACCTAAACCAATTAAAGAGGAAAAGACGGTTCTATCTCCCTTTTAATCTACAGTTTTCACTTGGAAGCACTACTTTTGTGTAGCCAATTGGATCTCTAGTAGGAAAGCTTTTCAGATATTGAATGTAAAATTTTCCTTTCCAAATTCTATCCGGGAATACAGAATTGTTATGTGCACAGGTAACACTTTAAATTCTTGTCCTAATTTCAACTCCAGAGCTGGCTGTAGAGTGGAGTCACTTTGATCTTTCCCCTTAGACACCTGTAGCCATCTTACATATGTGTGGCTTTCATCTAAGGTGGACTGGTTTACTCCATATTAGTTTTTTCCTCTTTGCTCAGCATTCTTTAATTAGTTAATATTTTTAGAGTACTGAGGTGTAACTTTGAAATTATTAGACTAAGAAATAAAAAGGAAGAAGTGTTACCTTTTTCACTTTGTTGTTGCGATGTCCTTTGCATATGCAATGCCAAACTGTACTGTATGTTTTTGTTGCCATTTTATATGGTAACTGCTTCTGCTCACAAACTTCTCCGGTTTTTTGACCTAAAAATCCTGTTTTTTTCCTAACTAGTATGTGCTTCTAATCCAGAATTTTTTTCATTAGTGTGCAATTCTTTCTTTTTAAATCATTAAACAAGATACTAAGTAAGGCTAATTTTTGCTATGAGGCACAGTTAAGACTTCCCTGACTGTGGATCTAATGTACTTTATCCTCCAGGTGTTTTGGAGGTATATGTGATGGCAGAGCAAAACCAGCATCCCCTTGGCTACCTATCTAGCAATCAACAGCACGTTTACTAAATGGATTGTAGTACTATTTCATTGTCATGAAGTTACTCTCAGTTTGGAGAGTGAGGTTAACTGGGTTTTGAGCTACCAAAATATAAGACTGTGTGATTCATACACTGCTTTTACTTTTCTTTCCTTTGCTGCCTTGTAAAGGTGCCTGGGGAAAGAGGATAGACATGATCTCACCCTTTTCTGTCACTTTCAGGTTTCTTACTGTAAGTTCCCAGTGCTGATTGTGTTTTCTGCTATTTCTGCCTAACTTCATGAGAATCCTTACAAATCATGAGAATCCTTATTCTGCAAGTCCTAGTATTCTGAATAATAGGATATCAATGTCAGGAATTATACATATTGTGACTTTTCTATTTTGAAGTAAGGATTTGTTGCTGGAAATGACAGAATGAAAGTTAGAAAACTGAATCCTATCAAAGTAAATATTGTTAATAAAGCAAGGAGTGTACAATATTGTGGATTCTTTGTGTGTTTTTTCTCCCCATTCAGTCAGATCGGCTGTATAAAACCTACAAACCTGTAAAATAAACTTAAAATGATCCATTTAAAATCAACAATAAAATTGTTAGTGGTATTTATTTGCGCTGAAAACTTAACACCATAGTTTAATCTAGCAGTAATGAAAAGTTACAGATGTGCCCAGTAGTCGTAGCATCTTGTGCTCTTCCCTTGACAAAGCATCTTACACTGTATTCTGTATTGTTAACAAGAACAAACTGCACCTTTTATTTTTTTTTATACTGTACTTTAGAAAGTATTTCTTCAATTTGCAGTGCCAAGACAGTAAACCCCACACACGGCCCATTGCTCGTTTCTGTCCTTGCACTTCCCCCTCAGTTGTTTCAGCACATCTGTCTGTGGGACTGAATGATACAGTTGGGAAAATGATCGGGGGGTCAAAATAACTCAGTATGCTTTTATGCTTTTATTTTACTTTTTTTTTCCTCCTAGGTCAGTTCTCCAGTTGTACTTACTGGCACAAGTGAGAGATGGCATGAAGGGAGGGAAAAGGGGGGGAAGATATAGTAGGAGTTCCATAAAAAAGTCTTCAAAGTATGATGTCATCTGTATTAAAAATACTTTTCTTTTTCCTTTTCAGGAAAACTTCATGGAAGTAATTAGAAACCAGGAATTTCTATTATTGCCAGCCACTGAAATTGCAAAGCTTTTAGCAAGTGATGACATGAATATTCCTAATGAAGAAACTATACTGAATGCACTACTTACGTGGGTTCGACATGACTTGGAACAGAGAAGGAAAGATCTCAGTAAACTCCTGGCTTACATTAGACTGCCTCTGCTTGCTCCACAAGTAAACTGTTCAATTCCGCTCTAGTTTGTACCTTGGTTACTAAGGGCATAATGACTACAGCATTGATATATTAATAGTGACAAATCATAAAAGCTTCAGGGTTCTTAATGACTTAGATTCTTAGAGTTGCATATAAGGACTTAGCATGTTGTATAGGCATGACAGTTTGTGTCTGTGAACTGCAGTATATTCAGGTCCTAACCTGTGATCAGTCAGGACGCAAGAAGGGGTGGAGCTGCTAGGAAAAAATCACTTCTGTTGCCTAGAAAAATGCTTATCAAGGATATGTTTGTCACTAGAAGGTGTGTCCTTTTTAAATTTCTTCATGGAACTTGCACAATTTCTTTGGATCATTACACTTTCTTCATATAATTATAGCCGTCCTTGAGATTTAGGAAATACAGTTTGAACAGATTATTAGGAGTGACTTTTCTTCCATTAACTCTTGATAAACCATCTGTGTGTACTTTTTGTTCTTCCCAATCAATACTCTTTCTCCTTCTTGGACACTTACACGCAAAGCTGAAAAAGACTTGAGCTCAGTTTGTTGAAATAGTTGTGAATTACAGTTTTCCTAGTCCTGTAGGAATGACTGCTCTTGTTAGTGTTTTGAGTAGCTTTGTATTCGTTATCTGATAGCATGCATGAGTTGGTTTGGGGTTTTTCCCCTTCTTTCTTTTCCTGTGCTAGCCTTCCTCGCTGGACCTTCATTAGTAATATTTAACACTTACAATACAATCAAAGGATTTTGCTTTACAGTTTTCAGTCAGTTTAGTGACAATTATCTCTATTATGGATTTTTATGGAACCTGAATAATAAGTAGAATTCACTAACACAACAAAAACTGAGTGTGATTCATCCATAGTGATAAATCACATACACAACATTCTGTGTGTTACCTCTAATCTGGTATCCTCTTGCTCGATAGTAAGATTCACGAGCAAGCATTTTAGTATTAGTACTTCTATAGCGATTAATATATATGCAGTGAGAGGGTTTTCTCAGTTGTGGCCTCGACTGTGTAATTCACTTTTTCAAGAAATACAATACAGTGTAAGCCAGTTGACCTAGTGGAAATCATTTTTTTCTTGAGCATTTAATTAATTGATAATTAAGTAACCACTGCTGTATTCTTTTTCTTAATTCACTGTAATTGAAGCATCTTTAGAAATTGAAAGTACAGAATTTATCCCAGAAATATGTACTGAAATCAAATTATGTCCACTCAGTAACTAATTAGGAAAACAACAGAATGAAATGCAAAAGCAATGTCATATTTATTATTTTATCTTTAATTTTTCATGTCTTCTCCAAATATATACATATATTTCTAATAACATAATTTTCTGATGCCTTTTTATTTATTACTTTCTTTAACAAATTAAAGTGTTAGAGCTGTGATTTTAATATGACAACAACTAGTGCATTGAGTAAATTGGTTTAAAGTGCCTAAAACAGTCTTAACATTTTCAGAATTATGTTTTGCTTCATGATCACGTGACATTAGGTAATCTGATAGCAAACATAACATAATGAAAAGGTTTCCAATTTTACGGTTGAAGGGTTAAAGCTGTTTGAAAGAAATGAAATTAGAAAATTGAACGACTTGCTGAAATCAATAGCGTTGCAAGCAGAGATGCAAAGAATATTAGATTCATACAGTTTAAAAAAAACACTTTGGGAAATACTGTGAAACTGCAGCACTGGATGCAAAATATCATAATGAATTTTCAGTTTTGTTGGTTGTGTTTTTATGCATCTCTTTGCACATAGCATTCTGTGATCTCTTTGGTTAATGCAAGCAGTCTCCTAAGTACTCGTAAGTCTCTTTTAGCTCTTACAAAGGCTAGAGATGAATATTTGTCAGCTTCTTAAGCTGTAAGGTGGCAAGTATTCCATCTCTGATAAATTAATGAAAAAGATGATTAAGCAATTTCTGAGTTACAAAGTGGGTTCAGCTTCCTTTTAGACAGAAATTCTTATTACTTCAGTATCTGCACTACCTTTCTCTTCATCAGGTTACCAATGACTCTAATTTCCTGCTAGCATGTAATTTGTAACTGCTCAGTTATGCTTTTAGCACAAGCAGCTATGTAAGTAATAAAAATTGGAAAAATTTGCTTTAATTTAAGTACACCCATTCCAAGTTCTTTGAGTGAACAACATTTACAGAAAATTGTAATACAGTAGGCTTAGTTTCAAGAGCATGGAGATTTTTTTGGGTACCCAAACAATCTTAGATTGCATTTATTTTTAACTGAGATGAAGTTGCTTTCAGAGATTGAGACTGTGCTGTAGATAACTTCTTTATAGGCTGGGGGGGTGAGAGAAACTGGAGAAAATGTAGGTTGCATCTTGTTGCAAAACTCATATATACACACATGGAGTTGCTTTAAATATTAAATGCTGTTTGTCTATCAGAAAAAAATACATTGGCGGCCTGAATTGGTCATGTTGTCCACGAGCCTTAGTTTTCATGCATGCAACTATGACAATGTCCAATAGGACAGTAGTAATTCATTGATTTTTTTAAAATTTTTTAAAACCATGTGCAATTTTATAGCATTGCATGGTGGCAGTTAAAAGATGGCTTTTACTTTACTATTTTATAATCACAAAGTGTTCGTGTGAAGTCATAGAATGATAAATGGTGCTTTGGGTGGAGAGAAGAAACAATGGGAAGTACTGAAAGTTAAAGAATGAAAATTTAGTCCCTTTGCCAATTTACACGAGAACATTTAATTTGCTATTTTAAATAGAATGAGAACATTAGCCAGTTAGAGAAATACTGCAAAAGTCAGGCTCAGTTTTCTGAAAAGTTGCAGTTGAAGGGCTTTGAAAGTTTTTAGGTTTTTTAATTTTTATTCTCTGTGTATGTTAATTATGTTTTCTGTCATAGTTTCTGTTGATTTGCCTGATTCAGAAGTGTTTAGGCTTTGCAGCCTGTACTTATCTGTATCTCTTCCGCAGCCGTGGATGTCACATTTGCCGCTTTGCAGTCCTAAGGCAGCTTTAAGCCAGGGATACTCATACCATATTATGCATAACTATTTCGTAATGAGTCCCTTTACTATTCCTCATTACTAATTTCACAGCAGTTTTGTACCTGTTACGGGTTGGCTGTCAACAGCTCAACAATCTGGCATCTCATTCTGGTTTGTGGACTTACATTTCTAATAGTCACAAAGCGTTCGGATTTTGTAGTGGCAGTTCAGAGGCATCTGCCTTTTTCTCGTTGTTCTGACAACTGTCCAAGTCTCAGTGGGGCACTTTACTTACTTTTTTCTCTGTTACCCAGGCCATGTCTTGCAGCTCAGAAAAATGCCAGTTGTCTAGACTTCTAATAATTACAGTTAGGACACTCAACCTACTAATACATTTCTCCTGCAGTCTGACAAACATGGAGTACAAAAGACTCCAGAATCTTTAAACTTAATAGCTTTTATTAGTAGTCTTTATTTAACTTGAATTTTATTTAAGCCAGGTTTAAAATTTAACACTTTTTAAATTTACTTGCACTCTTGATTTTAATTGATATACTGTGATCTGGGTCACTGTCATAATAGAATAATAGAGTAATAGAATATATATTAAAATATTCAACCTGTGCCTGAAGCAGCTTTTAGAGACCTCTGGACTGGGTAGATTCAGAAGTAAGAGTGTGAAGTTAAACTAACATACTCAGAGTCTGATTCCATGTCCTTGAACATACTTGTAGTGGCACTAGAACACAAGTAGATTTTTTTTTTTCTTCCTTGGGATCATCAAGCTTAAATCATCCATTAATATCCTTCCTTTTTTTGGTACTTAGTTTAAGATGTGAATGTGTTGCTTATTACAAGTTTATATTTACCTTAGTCTTTTTTTTATATATATGACCATTTTGAAAATACGCAGATTTTAAATCAGGCAGTGGAAGTCTTTGGATAAAATGTTTTCTTGTAATCTTGTTTTTATTCTTCATGTGGCTTTTAGCAATACAGCTTGTTTGATTTTTCTTTCTTTTTCACAGTTTCTGGCAGATATGGAAAATAATGCACTCTTTCGGGATGACATTGAATGTCAAAAACTCATTATGGAAGCAATGAAGTACCATCTGTTGCCAGAGAGACGACCTATGTTGCAAAGTCCTCGCACCAAACCTAGAAAATCTACAGTGGGCGTGTTGTTTGCAGTTGGAGGAATGGATGCAACAAAAGGTATTGGCACATATAATGATCAGTTGATGAGCTGTTTTGGTTCTTTTTAAAAGAAATGCTTGATAGATGTTTTTGCAACGTGTTAATTCTGAAATTCAACTATTCTGCAGTATAGAACATGAAATGTCTTAATTGTACACTGTTTATTGGGTAAAAAAAAAACCAAACCTGTGTAGTTTTGTGTCCTGGTTTGATACATTGATAATAGTGTAAGCATTCTGGAAGTTACAGTTACGATTGATTTGAAGTTATCAAGGGAATATCTGATTTCTGAGTAGTGAAGTGCTGAAATGAGTGAAAACTGATCTTTATTTGCTTGAGTGGGAAGTAATTTGGAAAAGGAAGAAAGTGACAAAAAGGGCACGAAGGTGACCTGCACATGCATGAAAAACAAAAAAAAATATGCTTTCTGACTAATTGCTGAAAGGTTCTGTCAGAGCTACTTGGATTTTCTTTTTTATAGACACTTCCATGCTGTTTAATGGTAGTTAGAAGGAATCTGGCAAGTTAGAGAAGTTATGGCAAAGAAAGCGTTTTCTTTCACTCGTCATTTTAAAGTTAGCACTTTAGTACTTCATGTCACACAGCTTCAGATTTTTTTCTAATATTACAAACCAGTTGATTTCAATATATAATTGCATTTCACCAGGGTTGTTTTATATTCCTAACATTTGTATTTCTAGAGGCTTGATTCTGCAAAGCAGTTAGGAATCTGTTTTTTATCTTGATAAGCACTGAGAAAGTCCTCCTTTATAATGATGCAGTTAATTCCTGAGGAAGTCAGAAAAGACTATTTGTGTAAATAGAATTAAGAACACGTTGTCTTGTAGGATCAGTGTATTGCTAAAATAAAAGCTATCCTAATAATTCATACTTCTTTTTAAAAATTTCCATATGTTGTCATTCAGGAGCTACAAGCATTGAAAAGTATGAACTTCGTACCAACATGTGGACTCCTGTAGCAAACATGAATGGACGAAGGTTACAGTTTGGAGTTGCAGTCTTAGATGATAAATTGTACGTTGTTGGTGGCAGAGATGGGCTGAAAACATTGAATACTGTGGAGTGCTACAACCCTAGAACGAAAACTTGGAGTGTAATGCCACCTATGTCCACTCATCGTCATGGTCTTGGTATGTAGAGTTCTGTAAAGGCTGAATGCATCTTTTTAAAAGGTTATCTGTTTTAGGATTGGTCAAGAAAACATTCAGAAAACAAGTTTAGGGGGGTGGAAACTTTGTTTTAATGCCAACTGCTTATTGAACGTCTTTTCTCCTTCAGATTATATCTAGCATGGGCTACCAAAAGGAAATTTCTTTTTATTTGTTTTTAAATATTTCTTGGTGCACGCTGGACTGTCACTAGGAAAACGTGATTTTTTTTCCCCTTATCTAGAAGTGATTGTTTTTCATATCTGTTTTTTTAGGAGTAGCTGTATTGGAAGGTCCCATGTACGCTGTAGGAGGACATGATGGCTGGAGCTACCTGAATACAGTAGAAAGATGGGATCCACAGGCTCGTCAGTGGAACTTTGTAGCTAGTATGTCAACTCCAAGGAGCACTGTTGGTGTAGCAATATTAAATGGAAAGTACGTGAAGGCAACTTCTGTTTTCTATCTCATTATTTTAATGTAATTAGAGGACCATCCTAAATGACTATTATTTCTCTTGATACATACATACCTGTTGATAGCATTAAGAACCAGATTTCTTCATTCACAGAAAAGATACTGTGTTGGGTCAAGCAAGCTTCCCAACAGCATCACAGTGCCCCTCAGGATCATTTGTGAGACACCATCTCTTTGGGCAAATAAGTAGTTACCATCTCCTTAATCGAGAACGGAGCAAAGGGTTGTTCTCTTTCACGGAGACAGAATTAATCTAATCTAGAGTGGAATCTGAAATTTCTAAAGCTGTTTTTCAGTGAAAATATGCCTAATTCCTAATAGAAAGCGTATTCAGACAACTAGGTCACTTTATGTTGCAGTCACAGGAAATGGTTGGAATTGACCTGAAAGAGCTCTGCAGTACATTCTGCTACCCCAAAGCTGAATCAACTATATGTAAAACGCTCATAGCCAGAGTGATCTTGTTCTTAACCTTCAGTGGTAAATTTTCCCTAACTTTCCTAAGCAATTTGCTTAACTATTAACACATCTGTGAAGTTCTCCTCATGTCAAGTCTTAAATACCTTTTGCTGATTTATTATTGTTTGTACTATCCAAAGTGACCATGGAAAATGCATTTTTCTTTCCTATTTGCAACAGCCTTTTGCAGTTAAAGACACATGTCCCCTCAGTATTCTGTCATGAGAACAGAATAATTCCAGCTCCTTCAGTCTTTGTTTGCAGGCCATGATTCCTAGACTGAAAATCCTAGATTTTCACTGTTTTCCTAAGTGTAATTGTTCTATAGCATCCCAAAATACAAGTGGTACTTGAATCAAGCTATTACAAAAATAAAGATCAGTTGGTATCACAGAATCATAGAATAATTTGGATTGGAAGGCACCTCTAGAGTCATCTGGTCCAACACCAACTCAAAACCGGGTCGACCTTAAAGCTGGATCTAGTTTCAAATTTAACTGAGGTAGCTCAGGTCATATTTGACTTCTGAGTATCTCCAACGATGGAGATTGAACAGCCTCTCTGGGCAACCTGTTCCGATGTTTGACCACCGTTTTACCGAACATTTTTCTTCTAATATCCAATTGAAATTTCCCATGTTTCATCTTGTCTGTTGTTCTTCCTCCTTTCACTGCATACCTCTGAGAATGATCCATCTTCTATATAGCCTCCCAGTAGGTGGTTGAAGACAGCAGTAAGATGCCTCCTTAGCTGTCTCAAGAATACTAAAGACTGCACAAAGGCAGCTCTCAGCCTCTCGTCATGTGTTCTAGCTCCCTCACCATCTTGGTGACCATCAGCTGGACTTGCTCCAGTCTTGTACTGAAAGCCCAAAGCTGGACACAGTATCTGGAAGCAGTTTTCTATGTACTGAACAAAGGGGATCAACTGTCATTACATTAAGGGCATACTGATGACTTGTCTGCCAGGACTTCCAAGTCTTTTTTTGCTAAACTGCCTCCTTTCCTGTCAGCTCCCAGCCTATACTATTGCATGGGAATATGCCATCCCAGGTACAGGACTTTGTGTTTGCCTTTGCTGAAATTCATGAGACTACAGTCAGCCCATTTTTCCAGCCTGTCTATGCCTCTCCGAATAGTAACCAAGCCCCTCAGCGTATCAGCAACTCCCTTTAATCTGATATTATCAGTAAACTTGCTAAGGCTGATTTCCGTTACATTTTTCAGATAACTAATAAAGACATTGAGCAGTATCAGCCACAGTATCAGCCTGGGAGGAACAGCACTAGTAACCAGCTGCCAGCTGGACTTCATACTGCTGATCGCAGCCCTTTGAGCCCAGTAGTCCTTCCAGTTTTCCACCAGCCTTGTAGCTGGCTTATCAAAACCATAATTTGCCAGGGTGGCTACAGAAACACCATAGGAGACAGAGCTAACCTGATTTGCTGGGTAGTATTGTGGTTGTGGCAGAATATTTACACTCTCTTGACCACAAATTTTCGCTTCCTGCTTATGTAACATCTGACACATCTCCCTTGAGTAGTTTGAGTATTGTAAAGGAGCAGAAAGCTTTTCACAATTTTTTTTTTTTTTTTGGGGGGGGGAGGTGGGGCGTGAAGGTTAGTGTCCTGCTAAGGGTCCTGTAAGATTTGGAACAAGTGCAGGAAAGAATGGAAATAAATGCTCACTGTGGGCAGGAAGGAGAGAACTTGAACAACCAGCAAGCAGAGTGCCTTGGGCTGCCTTGGAGCTGCAGTCTCACATGCTTAAGTTAGGTCTGAAGCTTCCTATACATTCATCAGAGAGTCCCAGGTGCAGTGAAAAGCATCAGAATTAGAGCCTTATATTTCTCTATTATAGAACATTGCCTAGACTCTTAATGTAGGTAGCAACACTAGATGGCTATAGCTGAAAAGCATAAAGTACATGCAAATTTATTGCATTTCAGCGAGGGAGCAGTAACTTCTGCACTTTCTAGTAGTATCTATCTGTAACGAGACATTTCAGATGATTTGCTCAAAACCTTCATATAGAGAAATTAATATATCTTTCTCCGTGTCCTAAATGTGAAATCACGGCATAAGTGATCCAAACTCTCTCATGTTTTGTGGGGAAGTAAAGTGGGAGGCCTCATTTAAATGCTGTATTGCATTGCAAAGCATTGCATTGATTTTTAGTCATGAACTTTTTGGAACTGCAACTTGATTTTTCAGTATCCTTCAGTACATTCCTTACCTTAAACAAGTTGTGTTATTAAACATGGGAACTTCCATGGAAATGTATTTTTTTTAAAGGGTATTAAAATTATTACTGAGAACTACGAGGTCAACTATATTTACAAGATGTTTGTATTTAAGTTTGTTGGCCAGTGTATTTAAAAAAATGAACAATGGTGTTTCCCAAAATGAGGACATCTTGAATAGTGCTTCATAGTAACTGTTGTAAATTGTTCACACTATCATTCTATATAGTATCTAATGTTTATTTGATTATTTAACCATGCTATAATGTGCATTAGGCTACGAAAGAGTTTCATTCATGACATCTCAGGTCTGAACTTTACTTCTGATGCATTGCTTCCTTTTTAGAACAGCTTCTGAGTTCCTACCTTTCCAAATAACGGTGCTGGGCATTTCTGCTTCTAAGCACAGATTACTCATAAACTCTGTGCATAAATTCTCTATCTAGTCTGATTATTTGATTACTTTTAAAGATCCATCAGTGATAGAGTGCTCCTAAAACAAACCTTATCCTTCTAGGCTTTCCAAAAGGTTGAAACGCTTTGTAATGCCAAATGCTAGAAACCTTTTTGTTAGAACTGAGCAAACTAGGCCACCTACTGGGTGTGAGGGACTTAATGTAGTGCTGCCATTCGTAAACTAAAGCCCAGGTCCAGAAAAATCCTTGAATGCCGAAGAGGATCCAGGGCAGAGTTGTTCCATGCACACATCCACTACTGAATTTGTCCTCCTGACTCTGCTAGAAGTGGGCCCTTTGTCTGCCAAGTCACATAAGTAATTTTGAAAATGTTAGATACGTGCATAGGTTAGAACATAAATGCTGTGTTTTAGATACCAGTGTTCTGTAAATTATTGTTACTATACATTGATCATGACAATAGGAAAAGACTGGAGCAAACGCTTACCTGATTTTTCACAACAGAACATTCTATTGAAAGTTGAAAATCTCCTTCCAAACTGCCCCTTTTAAAATACATGAAAGTCCTTCATACACCACTAGACACTTCGTCTTGTTCAGACAATATTTATTTACTTTTTTTTTTTTTTTTTTACTTTGCAGGCTTTATGCAGTTGGTGGTCGAGATGGAAGTTCTTGTCTTAAGTCAGTAGAATGTTTTGATCCTCATACAAACAAGTGGACCCTCTGTGCTCAGATGTCAAAAAGAAGAGGTGGTGTAGGAGTAACCACCTGGAACGGGTTCTTGTATGCAATAGGCGGTCACGATGCCCCAGCATCAAACTTAACATCCAGGCTGTCAGACTGCGTAGAAAGGTAATACCCTGACAAAGGCATATCCTGATAGTAATTCTAATAGTGCTAGTCTATCCAGTGATTTATGGAGAGAGTTGTAAGTAGAAATCCAATAAAATACTCATGTTATTTTTTGCATGAGCAGAGGAAACTTACATATAAAAACATAACTGTGTAGTTGTAATACAGTTCAAAATGTTGCCAAGACAGATGATTTACAGCGAATTCTCCCTAATGCACTTCATCTAGAAATATTTTTTTTTCTAACAGTCTCATTGAATGAATTATGATTGATTACTGAGAACAATTTGGAATTGAATGCTTTTAAAGAACTACTTTCACACGAGAAGTCTGTATCATTCGTATTATAACTTTTAAAGGAGTTAACAGTCAGGGTTTGTGGATCCTTAAATATCCTATTCTTTCTTGTATCCCCTGATGACACTGGGAAACTGGCATGTCATTCAGTCTTTCCAAAGTTGGTACGTCTTTACAATAGTTACTAATGAATGAACGAATGAATGTATTACAAATTGCAGAAGCATGTGTGATCCATAAAATAATTTAAAAGGACAGTACATATTTCATAATGTACTGCATTATTAAGTCTTTGCTGGCATTTCAAGTATTTCTAAAATATGCTTTAATTCTCCCCCCCCCCCGCCCCAATAGTAAAACTTCTCTTCTTTCCTGTTATCTCCCAACTCTTAGAGTGATTCTTCATCACCCATCTTCTCCGTTTACTAAATTTCTTTATGCTGGAAGATGTGACTCAGCCTCTACCAAAAAAAAAAAAGAAAGAAGAAAAACCAAAACACCACAAAAAAGAGATGTAATTTTTAAACTTTCAGTGTCCTAATAGACCCCAAAATACATGGGGGGTCCGTGTAAGTGTGGCCCATACCACTTAACATATGGACGCTGCACTAAAAAGACCCCAGAAAGGTTTGCAGATAGGAAGCTATTTATATAGCAATTACCAAATTTTTTGAGGAATACAGATAATTAGAAGCACAAGAGAAAACAATAGGTCCCTGTATTTTTCTCCATCAATATTCTCTGAAAAAGTTATTCTCTGAATAAAGTTACAGAACATATGACTTCAATAAATCGGAATAATTTTGTAATGCATTTTGTCCTTGGTCTTTGAGAGGTGAAATTGAGTATCATCAGCTTCATGGTAAAAAAATTACCAATTTCATAAAACCACACTAAGCTTTTGAGTATTTGTTTACCACTATATTTTTGCAATAAAAGTTGCTTTTCCCAGATAAATACATTGGTTTATAAATTAATTATGAAATAACTTAAATTGAAAAGTGAATTCTGTATGTAGCTCACTAATCACCCTCTTTCACTACATTATGCTTCTATTTGCAGCATGTGCTTCAGGCAGTATTTTTGTGTTACGATGATGCTTGCATGCATTTCTGTAGTACTTTGACTAGAGAACTGCAGATAAAATTGTTAGAGCTCTTTATATCTACGCTTTTCATGCAAACAAATTAAGACTAGTATCTTCCAAACTTGCTTTCAGCAAGTGTGATCTTAGGATAGTCTCTTAGCCAAATAAATATTTTATTTGTATAGGTCTTCAGAGCCCTTCAAAGCTCTGTGATGACATCATTTCTGCCACAAGTTCTGCCACATTTTCAGTCAGGTTAAAATATGTTCCCTGACATAAGAACAGCATGAACTCTCCTATGTAGTTCTCAGTTTGACTTGTAAAGAATGTTGGTATTGTTCTAGAATCACATTTAATGTTTTTCATTAAACACTCTTTTACTGTGCTGATGCTTCTGATGATATGGAGCTATGATTAAATGAAGTGCTGTAAATTGTCTTAAGGGTTTTGCATTTCTTGCAGAATTTTCCCAAACTGTTTTTTGGGTTCAGTTTGGGTTTTTTTGTGTGTGGTTTTGGTGTTTGTTGTTTTTTTTTTAATGGTAGTCTTTCATGGCAAGTAACTCTATAGTACCACACTCAACTTGAATAGCCTGTGCTTTGACATGTAGCATTTACCACTTAGAGCAAGCACTTGCTCTACTACCGTGTCGCAGCAGAACAGTTTCAGGAATGGTATGTTTAGACATACAATAAGAAATGTAGTAAGAGCAGCTGCCTGTTTATGCATGTATTACTATATGGAAAGCAGCACAAAGTAGATATGTAGCTAGTACTGACTGTCTTACTAGATGACTAAAGAAACATTTTCAAAGAGAATACTTTTGGGGAAAAAGTCCTTTGAAATTAACACCCAAATCTATGCTGTACTAATACCTGTTTTTTACTACCCTAAGAGTGTCAATTTGTGTACATTTTTTTCTGTTGAATTTTGGCAACAGTTTTGGAGCATAACACAAATTATCTTTTAGGTATGATCCAAAAACAGATATGTGGACTGCTGTGGCCTCTATGAGCATTAGCAGAGATGCAGTGGGAGTATGTCTTCTTGGTGACAAGTTGTATGCTGTTGGAGGATACGATGGTCAAACATACCTTAATACAGTGGAGTCTTACGATCCCCAGACAAATGAATGGACACAGGTACAGTTTCTGATCAGACCATATGCTACTATTTATCTTGTTATTTCAAGTGTGCCTCTTCATAAAAGGAGAATTCAAATACTTCTCCAAGAAGCACTTTCTCACTCGTCTATTGTAAGTCTTTCTTTTTTCTTTGTCTGCCATCTTGGGATTGTTAACTTCCAATAAACTGGCCTTCTTTCTTTGGCAACAGGATAGCTATTTTCTTTGACAATTTCAACTATTGTTAATAAAATGAATTGGCATGTTCCCCAAACTATCATAAATGGTTCTGTTTACATGACTTCCTATTCTGAAGATAAATGCTAAATGTAGGTTAGTTTTAGCTCTAATGTGTGTCTCAGCAAGTTTATCAATTTCTTCAAGGTTTTGATCATCTTTTCATAAATAATCCCTTCCTGATGTGAATGCTATGTACGGTGTGTGCAACTTTCAGGAAGCCTGTTCCCATTTCTCTTCACCCAACTCAAAAAACCAAACCAAACCAAAAACAAACAAAAAAAACCCAACAAAAAACCAACCCAAAAACCATTCAATTCATGATTAGAAACGATTACTGTCAATTCAATGCTTGGTTACTTTTACTTTTTTATACCTCCAGGAATGTGTGTCTCCGTGGGAAGAGCACACACAGGGACTTTCTGTGTAGGCTGTCCTTAGGTATCTGCTGCCATTTGAGATACCCTGAGGTGTCTATCAGTGTCCAAGGTCATCTAGAATAGCATCAGACACCAATACTTAGGTAGCTGTTTTCTGACCTCCTTAATATGCTATCCCAGTAATAGCCCCAAACTGCGAATTCCAAAAGAGAACTGATCTCTAACAAAATCTGTAACACAGAAAACAGAGCTGTCCATTTCCCCCACTTCATACTGCTGCAAGATCTTAAAACATAAGTCACCAAGGAGCCTCACCAGAGCTTGGGGCCTTCAGTGGCTGTACTGGTAATGATAACCCATGGCATTACCTGGCCTGCTAAAGAAAAAACTCAACAAACAAACAAAAAAAACAAAAAAAACCCCAAACAATGTGTACAAGAGGAGAGGCTTCTCACCGTTGCATCTAAATGAATCTCACATGACGTCTAGGTGGTGACCATCTGTATGTATTTTTGTATCCTTAGCCTTCACCCTCCATAGCTCACTGAATCCCATGATCCCAGTATATAGTACAGTTTTGAACCCTTCCTAGAGGGATTTGGAAGTGTCTGTGTACCTTCCTTCACTCTTGTAATGTCAGCAGTCTGCCACTGCTTCATCCATACACAACTCAAAAGAGGGTAGTGGAATTTTCTCAGCTGAAGTTTGTCAGAGCCACAGACGGTGCAGGATAAGTCTGTTGTTCCTGGGGAAAAAAAGAAATAGGGGATTTGGCATAAACACCCCTTTTGTCTTCAGGGTAATCTCTGTAGAACTTAGTGTGCTATTCACACGCACTCCAATAATATGAAGTTTAAAAGGGGAAGCTAAAGTGAGTTTTAGAAACTACTTTCCTCTTCAAGTTCAACAGAATCTCAGCATAAATGGGTCTTGCCAGAAGTAACTTCTGTATACAAAAATCAGAGACCTGGAAATGATTCTGATATCAAGAACTCTTAAAACAGAATTTTATCAAATATTCAAGTAAAAAGGAGACATCGCCCCTGTCATGTTTGGCATTTTCTGTTTGAGAGAAAAATGTATCGTTTTGCCAACCATTACTTAGTTGTCAGACTGTCTAGCTCAGGTGTCCAGTTTGTATCATAAAAAAAGATTATTTTTCCTGTAATACCAAGTAATTGAAATTATCAATAATAATTGTTTCATATTCTTGGGGTTTGCTATTGCTTTCAAAGTGCTTCACTCTATCATATAAAATATCTTCCCCTTTTCTGTGGGTTTTTGTCCAAGTTTTGGACCAATTTGCTATTTGTTTTTAAGTCACATTAAGAGAATGGGGTGATACTGCCACTCTGCTGCAGCTGTACAATTGTTACTACAAGCATTAACTAAACAGTTTTAGGAAATAAGAAAACCATGACTTAATGCTGACTGCTTTTATCTTATGGATGTATTTATTATTTTTTTTTGCTTACAGGTTGCACCATTGTGCTTAGGAAGAGCTGGAGCATGTGTGGTGACTGTGAAACTGTAGATTGTCTTCTCTATGAAGGTGACATTCTCCTCCATAGACTCAGATGATTTCTTTTTTCCTCAAGAAAACTACCAGTGCACCAGTAAACAGGAGGTGCAGACAATCTGCCACCGCAAAGTGTTTGGTCTCAAGCTAACATGTACATGTTGTTCTTACGGACCAGTATTAAGCACTTTTTTCAAAAAGTCATCTTTGTTATCCGTATGTTACAAGAATTCTATTTGTAAGAAAATCAGCTGCAACCAGTCAGTTGCCAGCAGAGGACTTCTGTTTAGGAAGTGCTGAGAAATGAGTGAACTCATTAGTGAAGTCACTATAATAATCAAGTGTTACAGATCTAGGACCTTGATCCACCAAACATGCAGAGGAACGATACTATAAATGATATAATTTGAGTCTATATCTGGGTGAAACAAGTTATAGCATTGGACCCCATATATTTAATTTGCCTATAATAAACATGTTTGGCTAGAGCTGTCTGAGCTATTACGACGCAGGCTGACATACCAATGCAAGCCATTGTAAATGGCAGGCGTAATGCCTGCCTTGGAAATGAAGTTGTGTATTTGGTGAATCTTTTGCACTTTTATCATCATTCCTAGTTTAGCAAACTTTTTATTTAACCAAAGCCTTATTTTAAATATTGTCTTATTATGCTAACAGAAATCTGCTATTTAATAATTTCTGCTGGAGATTTTTGACATCCAGTGTACTTTTTGGATTTTCTAAGTTTTTACATGAGATGCAGAACATGGTAACTTTTTCTCTACTTTGATTCTTATATTTACTTTGCTATTTTTAAGGAAAAATCTATAAGCATGAATTATTGGAAGAATTCTAAAGTGTGATTAAAAGCTAACCGATTTAAGTTTAATATTTGCACTTTGGAATTTTTTAAGCATTCCATTACATCTAGGCTAATTACATTTTTACATGAGGCTTTGCACTGATTTGAAAAGTATAATTTTCTAGGATGAAGCAATTGTCTATCTTTCCAGTAAGGTTACTTCCGAACGTAAAGGGCCGAGTCCTGCAAGATGCTTAACTGCCACCAGTTAAGCATGTTCAGCATTTTACAGGAGAGTTATGTGTGCCTCGCAGGATTACATCAAATTAGTTACCTTATTTAAGTTACCTAATTTGTTAATTTTAAATTTTTATAATTTGCCTTTCGTGAGCCCTATGCTGTTACACAGAATTGCTTTGAACGCTCAGAATGTTCTCAGAAAGTCTTTTTGTATTTGCTTTTCTGTGCCTTGTTCCTTACGTTTTCCGAACAGTAGGTAATACCTGTGTGTTTGTAACAGAAAATGGGAAGATGTGAGCTCATCGAATGTTTTTTTTTCAAAAGTTTGAAGCGTCTGATACCCAAAGTCTTTGTACATTTGTAATTTTAAATGTATTAATGCTCTCAGTGAACTATTTATTGTTTTAAAAGAAATTACTAAGAAGTGAAACTTTGTGATGAAACTTGCACTGTTTGCAACTGAATACAGCTGAACTTGAACGCAGCATTGCCGGGTTAGCGCCGTTTTTCTCTAGCTTATAGAAAATGGAGGGCACCCGTATCCCCCACTTCACAGGTCCCATTAAGAAATGGGATTTTTACTGCTCCTCTTTCTGGACTTCTAGCTTTAGAAGGACTGTCTTTTCCTTTCAATTCTTCAAATACAAGCACTTATCTTTTCTGGAGGCGGTGGCGTTACACACCTCTCCCTCAGGACTCCTTCCCCCCCCTCCCCGAGGCTCCTCCGGCCTCGGCGCCGGAGGGCGGGGCCTGTTGCGGCCCGGCGCCTGGGCGTCGTCTCCCCATTGGTTGCGGGGCGGGGGTCCGCCCCCTATTGCTCATGGCACTGCCTTTGCTCCGCCGTCGCCGGGGTGACGGCCACGCCGCGGACGGGCGGGGTCTGTGGGTGCCGCGCATGCGCTGTGGGGCGCTGCGCAGCGAGCGGTGGGCGCGATGAAGGTGAGTCCCTTCGGCCGCCGTACGCGGCTGGAAGGCAGGGGGGGTGGCGCGCCGGGAAGCTGCGGCCCCGGGGCGGCGGGCCGTCGTGGCCGTGGTCCCCCTCCGCCCTGCATCATCCGGGTCAGGGGCGTCGAGCGGGGCTCGCGACGGGCGGGCCGTGCGTGCGGCCTGGGGAGGGGATCGCGGCGGGAAGCGCCCGAGGGTGCTGGCCTCCTCAGGGGAACCACGGCCCCGCGAGGCTCTGGCCGGGCTGGTTCTTCCCGCGACAGTTACCTGAGGCGTTGCCTCGCCCTAGGCCGTTATTGCCGGGTCTCTTGCCTGCTCTGCGCCTTCACGCCGGCCCTAGTAGTGGAGAGGGGTGCGAGGAGCCCTCCTGCCTCGGGCGATGGCTGGATGGTTGGGCCAAAAATAAAGTTTTCTGCTCAAACCCCTTGGGGGGGTGTTAGTTTATGCGTTACTGTACAGGGGGAGTGTGAAGAGCTGGAGCTTGCCTGCCCTCCCACAATGATTTTCTTTATTGTTGATTTATCACAGATTTTATTAAATTTTTTTTCAAAATCAAACATAACTGTCAGGTGGTTTTTGTGCCTTTGTCACGTGGTGCTCATAATTTTACACTCTCTGTGAGTAAAATACTAATTCAATGCGAAGAATGCCTCAGTTAAGGTTCACCCAGAAGGTCTGGGAACCTTTGGTGAAGAGTTGAGTGAGCCTGCCAGGTGTTTGGTGACACCAGGTGCTGGTGTTTATCTGATGACATGGGAGGGAAAACATCACCATATCAAGCTGTGAAACAAAGTTGTGGGCTTTATCTTACACCTAAATTCCAGAAAAATCTGTGCAGGTAGTGTGCAAGGAAAAGGAATTTGAGACACTTTCTTAGACAGAAGTTGGAATCTCTCTTTACAGTTGAGTAGTTTTGAGGACTTAGCTGTTAAGACCCAAAATAGTTACATATCTTTAAAAGAGTAGATGTTGACCCTTCTGGTTTCACAAGCTAAGGATGCTTTCTGGTCCCAGAGTTTTCCATGATATTTAGAGAACTGAACATTCTGGTCTTTGGACGTAAAGGGGAGAGTCTCTTGCAATTTTTCCAGTAACTGTGTAAGAGAAAAAACAATAGTTGTGATGGAGTCACATTAGTTCTCAATGCAGACACCCAGCACCAGAAACTTAGATTTTTCTGGCATAAACCAGAAGATTTTTCTGTGGAATTTTGGTACTTTGTTGCATTAGAATCCCCCAGAAGTTGTGTTTGAGGGAAGAAGAAGTTGTTAGAGGAAGAGAAGTTGTGTTTTTCCTCACAGTACTCACAGTTGCTAACATGTTAGGAAGTTGTTTATTGTTAAATGCTTATGATTTTAAGATATATAATTTCCTGTTCTTTTTTGTCCCCCAGCAAGTATTCAGTCTATTAGAAAAATCTTGGTCTGGTTCCCCTGTGCAGTTTGCTTGGCAGAAAACTTTGGGAAATTTCCTTGCTGTAACAGGGTAAGATTACAAATATTTACTGCATTTGTCTATAGAAATCACTGATGAAGACAGGGAATTATTCCATATGTTAATCTTTTTTAGAGGTGATCGTGCCGTGAAAATTTTTGATCGTCATGGTCAGAAAAGAAATGAAATCAGCTTACCAGGGTAGGTACTAAGATGGGCTTAAATTATTTTCTTTGTTGTTTTCTTTAAAATGCTTCTCTTCTGGTGAGGTGCTTATACAATGTGAGAACTTTGTAGGAAGAGATACCATCTCCAGTGAACATACCTGGAAAAGAAGACAAACTGGCGAGCATGTATGGAATCTCAGACAGTAAAAGCTGAACTCATAGTACAAGCTATCAAGAATAGTCAGAAAAATATATTCTCCTATCCAAAGCACTCATTATTAGTAGGAGTTATTATCTGCTTCATTAAAATGTTAGAAAAATATCTACCATATTAAGAAAGAACATAATGAGGTTGTATACGATGTATCTGCATCATGCTTGTTGAAACAGCATTCTTGCTACTGTCAGTTTTCTAGTAATTAGTTATTGTAGCCTCATGAGGAAAGATGTTATGCGTTTGGTTTAGTGCTTTTGCTTATGTCACTGGCATAACGTATACATTGGCATTTTTACTTTAGACCACGAGTCTACTTCTGAAGTGAATCTCACTGTTTTTCCTGCTTATCATACTTTGGTTCGCATCACAGAGTGGTGTTGGAGTGTACAAACTGGATTCCTTCCAGATGATATTTTAAAAGTGGAGTACTTTAGAAGATGCAGTCTAACTGCTAAAAGGCAATCAGTTCATAGGAACAGGCCAGATATGGCCTGGATATGGTTCTCCCCCTCAGGCCAAACTTTGCTTCTTTATTTGTTGGTTAACTGTTAACCAACTGCAGTTGTTAACTGCTAGACCTTTCTTGCATAAGAATGGAGTTCAGAATGTCAAATATTCTCTGCTATAATCATTGATGTTATAAGCATCCTCTTACCATTATGTTGATAGAACTTTTGTTTACTACTTATCAATCTGTGTGTTTCCCTATTTCTTTATTTTTGTCTTTGTTATTCCTGCTCTGGAGGTTCTGATTGACTGTTATATATTCCTGAATGTGTTTTGGGAATAGACCATATTTATTCTCTAGTATAAACTGCTAAGGTTTTAAAAAGAAAGAGAGGAGAAACTGGAACTGAAGGCTTACTGAATTAGTTTATAGTAATGTATATTTCAGTAGGACACTTCTGAAATTGCTTGCATTAGGAGTTTTCATTTTTTGGTAATGAGAGTGAATTCTTTTCATAGAGATATCTTTTTAACCATAAACTATCAACGTATTTATTTAGAAAGAAAAGAGTGGTCTCAGATGGCATAGGTTCTTAGTCTGCAGTATATGGTGCTTTAAATAGGTGTTGTAAACAACGCTGTTTCCAATTCACAAGAGACTTGTGGGTGAGTCTGCTGTCCTCTTGGTTCAGGGAACTATTTGCAAGTAGAGGTTTTTCCTGCTTCTGCACAGGTTTCTTGTCCAGGTTCGTTATGCTTGTTGAACGGAGAGAAAAATAATTCCAACATTGAATAGCCTCTGACAAAGTAGAACCTTACAAGGGATTTTCACTGTCTCTTGAAAATCAAGGTGACAGTATTTCCAGTACTAGAATGTGGGTAGCAGTCTGTTTTTTATGACCTTCCTTTCAGCCTCTGTCATTTAGATGAGATTTGAGTAAGGGTGTGGTTGCTATAAAAGTCATTTTACTTGACAGATAAATCTGCAATCTGTCATGGGTTTGTTTGGGAGGAAAAAGGAAGGACAGGGACTGGCTGTTTCTGTACACTTACAAACATATTCTAACATTATTAGTGAAAGTCTTTTTTTTTTTTTTTTTCCTTCAGTAACTGTGTTGCTATGGACTGGGATAAGGATGGAGATACTTTAGCAATAATCACAGACAAATCTAGTGCTGTATTTCTGTGGGATGCGAACACAAACAAAACAAGCCAAGTAGACAGTGGCATGAGGTAAGAAAGTTTATTTTAAAGTGTGCATTTGAAGACTTGGACCACCGTGGCTTGTTGTTTTGGAGGCTATATTGCAAACACCATCTTTTTATTGGAGCCTTCCATAGCACACATACTGTTAAACTAACGTGCTGCAGTTTGTTGCTAAATTCTTTTTGGTATGATTTGTTGGTTTTGAAACGTTTGTTGTGGGTGGAGATTTTGGGGTTGGTTGGGTTTTGTTTCTTTTTTAATTGTCAATAATGCCCAAGTCCCCAGAGAGCTCCTCTTCAATGTTTCCACTTTGTGGTAGCAACAAGGGTGGGTGAATTTTTTGTGTATATGCACCAGCTACACTTTCTCCAAAGTATTTCACACAAGTAAAAGGGAGCTTAAAAGTAAGGGAAGTGAGTTTAGTGGTCCTAGGACTTTTTCCCCTTAGATTTATAAGGGGACGAATATGCTATTCACAAAGCAGACTGGTTTAGGGTGGGAGGAGATACTTCAGGTGATCCTACTCTAAGGTTCAAATCCGTACCTTTCTGAATTTGGCCACAGACTTAAAACTCTCCTGAGGCCTATGTAACAATCAAGCATTGGGTTAACAAATAAGTTTGGCTTAACAATTAAACTTTTAGTTTCTCTGAATCTGTTCCACTAAACTATTGCACTCTACATAAACGTTCTGTCTGTAGGAAAGAGAGCGGAACTGAATCTGTCCCATGTTTGTTAGGGCACTCACCTGAGCAGAAAAACAGCTAATTTGGGATACTGCCGCTATTTTATTTTCTTGAATTGAGACAAACACTCCTTCTGATTTAACCTTTCATTTCTAAATTTCCTTTGTGTATATTTTGGGTGGGGTTTTGGTGTTTTGTTTTTTGGGTTTTTTTAAGTAGTCAAAGGTACTAAAATTGGAGTGGTTTATCCATTAAATAAAATTATTTATGTTATGTTATGGGGTTATGTTTGTTTCGCAAGGGTGGTTTTTTCCAGATTTAGATTGAAAACTCCATGTCTTGAAGATGGAAATACTCCATCTTTCCATAATTTGTGCTTTGTAAAATTAATTTGGAATATTGGATATTTGGTTATGGGATATTTCCATATGTTACAGCCTGTTATCCTGTAAGTGTATATTGAAACTGAACTTAAACTGTACTGAAACAAAAAATAACTTCTGTGCAATTTATTCCACTCCTGCAAAAGTAAAAGATTTGCCACTTTGCACAAAATACACAATGACTTAACCTATACGTGATTTAATGAAGTTATGTTTTGAAGATTGTTTGTCGGTAGAACGTTAAGTCACATGTTGGAAAACAGTTTCAAAACAAGCAAATGATTGTAGAATCATAGAATCATAGGGTTGGAAGGGACCTCTGGAAATCATCTAGTCCAACCCCCCTGCCAGAGCAGGGTCACCTAGAGCAGGTTACACAGGAACGCGTCCAGGCGGGTTTTGAATGTCTCCAGAGTTGGAGACTCCACCACCTCTCTGGGCAGCCTGTTCCAGGGCTCTGCCACCCTCAGGGTAAAGAAGTTCCTCCTCATGTTTACAAAGATGATGTATGATGTACATACAAATGAGAAATTTAAAGTGGTTACTTCTTTCTACTGTCTAAATTTATATATAGCATTATATAGGCATCCTGTTTAGGTATTTGTGGAGTACTCACTTATTTCTTAGTCGTTACATTTTTGTCATTATTTATTAGTTATTATATATTATCAACAATATGACTTTTTAGCGTAGAAGTTGTAACGATTATTGTTTATAATCTTCTTTTCTGGTGGAATACATCAACTTTGGCATTAAATTTTTGGTAAAAGTTTTAAGTTTTTCCAAGTAGTGGTTTGGGGTTTTTTTGACAGGTCAGTTTTAAACTATAGCTATTTATATAATCAAAGTAATTTATGAAGATGTCTATACGCATTATGTTGTGTGAAGGAATAGACCATGTTGTACCTCCTTTTCATGTGTGAACAAATATTTTGGGAGGAAGAGTAACTTGCCAGTATGCAAGCAAAAAAGAGCATAGAAGGTACTTATCAGAATGGAGTATGTGGTTATTGCAGTTGCTTCATGATCTTTCTCTCTAATATCTGAGGTAAATTGCTTACTGGAGGCAATCTCGCTAGAACAGTATTTATCAATTTAAGTACCTAATCCTTCTTTTGTCACAGTGTTACTGCTTGAGCACTAAGACATATAAACTAAGACATAAAATCAGGCTTTTATGGTGTCTTCCTCTTTCTGAAATTGGAAAAGCACAAACAAAACTCCTCACATGCAAACCAAATATATATTGGAGGTCATTTCATGTGTCAGTTAATATCTGAAATGTGTTTCAAATTGCTATTGCATGCTTACAGTAAAATTTAAAAGGATGGGAGAGGCATTGATGGAAATAACTGCACTAATTAGAAAATTCTAATTAAAATTATTTTGCTTAAGAGGCTTTTTTTTTTAAATGCGGGTTATAGTACTTATCTGTATAACCTTAAATATACACCAGAATAGGCCTTGCTGTATCTGAAACTTCAAGATAAAATGTCTAACTTTCTTATTACATTGACTAGAACTAGACCTATTCACTTGCATTTGACTGAATTCATAGGATTATTGAAGTACAAAAATGAAATGCAGAAAGTGATTGGAAAATTTCACATACCTTGGTGGTATCTTTGAGATTTTTTTAAAGCTGTGTATTTGTCCAAATTACCCATGATTCCATTGAAGACTGTTGATGTTCGCAGACACATTTCCATTTGTACAAGTCTTATTACATTACCTTATGCAACTTTTTGTTACTTTCACTATTTTGTGCACACTTAAATAATTCTGATACTCATTGTAGAGAACATTTGCTTAATTTAAAAATTCTGCTTCTGTATTCATAGAACTTCAAAACAAATACGCAAAACGTTTTTATATGTAAGCACATGAAAGGAATCTCTACTATACAAAGTAAAATTTTTCTTTATTTTAGGGATGCAATGTCTTTCTTATTATGGTCTCGAGTTGGAACTTTACTTGCTGTTGGAACAACAAAGGGAAACTTACTTATATATAACCGGCAGACTTCTCGCAAGATTCCTGTTCTTGGTATGCATTGGTTCGAAACTAAGCTTGCACATGTGAAAGTGGAATTCTGCTAATATACTTAAATTCCTTTTAGTTCTGTGTATGAACATTGAAGTCAAAAACATGCTTATACTCAACTTGCACCTTCTGTTTTGTTGTACTTACCAGAGTAAGCTAAAAATATATGTACACGTACCTGATACTGCCTCGTGGGAAACTTGCGTTACCTTTCTTGCTTTACAGCTTGCAAAGGATTTGTGTGGTTATTCTTGTTTCTAAATTACTTTTTCGTACTGGCTTAGAGTACCTCTGGGCAGAAAGATTTAGGATATAGCAGAGTCCCCAGAAATTTGATGCAAAGACATGGAAGAACAGGGGTTGTGCAAGTTCCTTTAAGGTCAGAAGACTTCCATCTGGGAGTAGTAGATTTAGAAAAAAAAAAAATTACTCTTGAATTTGTAACTGCTCTGATAAATTGTTCCACATTCTGACAGTCTGTCTTTGAGTGGCCAAATAGAGCATATTTCCATCCCAGATTTTTTTTGTGGTTCTGTTCGTTTGTGTTATATAGGTTTCTTTCTTTTTCAGGTAAGCACACTAAGCGGATTACTTGTGGTTGTTGGAGTACTGAAAACCTTCTGGCTCTAGGCGGCGAAGACAAAATGATTACTATAAGCAATCAGGAAGGGGATACTATAAGACAGGTAGTATTTATAACCCCCATTTGATTTTAAGGCGTACATGAATACCCCTGGTTCCCAAGTGACCAGGAGCTTATGCCTTTTCAGTCCTACTGCTTTCAAGGACAAGGGGTCTTTGGGAAAACTCATGTAGGATGAGGGCACATCTAACCATCTGAGCCTCTCTGTTACGCAATGGGATGTATGATATTAGAGTCTCTGCAATTCTGCTGTGGTCCTGCCTAAACATGCTTCTCTCTCATCCTTGATCCTGATCTGTAACTGTTACAAGAGGATCCTATGAGTGCAGTCTTATGTTGACTTCCCCAGTAGCAGCACAGGACCGCTCTCGCATGACTTTATAAGATCTTCATGATACACTTTTAGTGTTGGTTTTGCTTTAGGTTGGTTAAACAAAGATCTTGCCTCTGATGCGCAAAAATTACTGCTAGGCTGGACCTCCGTTGCATTCTTGAGAAGATGATTCCAGTGCTTCCTCCAAGTACACTCAGACTGTCTAATCAAGCATTCTGTTTGTTTACACACATCACAGTCCTTCCAAGAAATGACAGTTGCTGCATAATATGCAAAATAATATAATTCACTTTTTTAACAATGAACAGTTTTTTACTCATGATTTTCAAAGAACAAGTCTTTCATAGTTCATTTCATATGCTTCCATCTGTATGTTTGAGGATCACCATTGGAGAAGAATACCCTAGTAAATCTATTAGGGTTTGTCTGTGCTTTAAACTAGCTGGCTTAGGTAGTAGAAGCAATGTAGCTGAGACAGCAGACACCTAAGCAAGGCTTATTTAAATTATATGCCTTATTCTTGCTTTTCCTTCTTTGAATTTGCATTGGAGTGACCTTGTTTGTACTGCTTCAGTTACTACTGTCTGTATAATCAAGTTTGCTGATGACACAAAGCTGGGGGGGGTGGCTGGCACACCGGAAGGCTGTGCCACCATACAGAGACCTGGATAGGCTGGAGAGTTGGGCAAAGAGGAACCTTATGAAATTCAACAAGGGCAAGTGTAGGGTGCTGCACCTGGGGAGGAATAACCCCCCGCACCAGTACAGGTTGGGGGCTGACCTGCTGGAGAGCAGCTCAGCTGAAAGAGACCTGGGAGTCCTGGTGGACAACAGGATGACCATGAGCCAGCAATGGGCCCTTGTGGCCAAAAAGGCCAATGGCATCCTGGGGTGCATCAAGAAGAGTGTGGCCAGCAGGTCAAGGGAGGTCATCCTCCCCCTCTACTCTGCCTTGGTGAGGCCGCACCTGGAGTACTGTGTCCAGTTCTGGGCTCCCCGGTTCAAGAAGGACAGGGAACTGCTGGAGAGGGTGCAGCAGAGGGCTACCAAGATGATTAGGGGACTGGAACACCTCTCTGATGAAGAAAGGCTGAGGGAATTGGGTCTCTTCAGTCTGGAAAAAAGACGGCTGAGGGGGGATCTTATCAATACTTAAAAATACTTCAAGGGTGGGTGTCAGGAGGATGGGGCCAGGCTCTTTTCAGTGGTGCCCGGGGGCAGGACAAGAGGTAATGGGCACAAACTTGCGCATAGGAAGTTCCACCTAAACATGAGGAGGAACTTCTTTACTTTGAGGGTGGCAGAGCCCTGGAACAGGCTGCCCAGAGAGGTGGTGGAATCTCCATCTCTGGAGACATTCAAAACCTGCCTGGACGCGTTCCTGTGCAACCTGCTCTAGGTGACCCTGCTCTGGCAGGGGGGTTGGACTAGATGATTTCCAGAGGTCCCTTCCAACCCTATGATTCTATGATAATATCATCTTGCAAGTCTTCTTCCTCATCTGGATCTGTCATCCTCTATTTGGATTTGTGTTTCTAACTGTTTTCTAGATATTTTTTCCAGTATATTCTGTGATAACATGTCATTATGATCCAAACTGTTTTCTCCAACTTTTTCCTTAGTTTTGGTACTAAACGCAATAACAACTCTGTCTGTCTGTCTGTCTATCTATCTATCTATCTATCTATCTATCTATCCTTAACACTAAAATATACAGGGCAGGAATAATGCAATTATTTATCATCAATATTTGCTACGTTAACTGTTGATTTCTCAATCCGAACTTCTTTTTTCAGACCTCAGTGAGCTCAGATCCCAGTGATATGCAGTTCTCAGTTATGAAGACTGATGAAAGAATATCAACCAGGGAAAGCACAGTAAGAAGTCAATACAAAATATTGCAAAAAGCATTAAGCTGATGTTTTAGGGTTTCTGATGGCAACCCTGGTGGGGGCAGGGTGGTCCAGGAAGCCATTTTTCCCTCCTAGACTTAACATTGGGTGTTCAAGATTATTTCTTTCGTTTCCAAAATTTCCTTTAAAGTAAAGCCATACCCCTTTGTTCATTAATGATGTGTTCATGAAAAGTGCAGTGGTTAGCGATACGACAGATAACAGAGCAGTTTTGCAGTGGTAGTCAAAATAATAGATGGAGATGTGTGCAGGGACTTAAAAAAATACATACAATATAAATATAGAACAGTATAGGCAATGTGGCAGATGGAAACGGAGCACTTATGCAACATAGTTAAATTCTCACAGTCACATTTAATCTGTGGAGTATAGGTGTCAAGAAAGAATTTTTCCCCATGTTTACATTGTCAAGGACCTGTAGGAATTTTTTGCCTCTCTGCATGGAGTGAAATGTTTTCTGCTTCCTAGGGAAATTTAATTAACATATTTTGAAAATGCAGGGACTGAGGACTTCAGCCATGATTTCTGCTGCTGCTTCCTGGGGTATGCGATAGCCTAGGCTTTGCAGGTTTTTTATTACAGCTCTCAAGTTTGCTGTAAAAATCTTAGGGAACACTCTGTAATTGTGCAGTTCTGAGTGTTTGTGCTTGGATGGTCTGTCAGCAGCTCTAAACCACATAGCATTTATTGTCTAGGTGTCTGTTGTGGAGGGGCTCGGCTTGATAACGATCACTTCCAGGCTGTTAGTTATGACATCAGAGGAAAAAAACCAACCCTGCAAATTGGATCAAAATAAGTAATCAAAATAAGTTCTAGAGTTAACATCTTGCACTGCAACATAAAATAATTCCTGTAATTTCTTAGAATAGTTTAAGAAATAGTATTTCTTAAATACTTCATCATGAAGCTTCAATGGAATTATAAGCAAACTGTTTTAAAAGGCAGAAAACATTGGGGGTAAATTTAGGTATTATAGATCAAAATTTGAGTTTATAATTCTGGATCAATGGATTTTTAGGTCAACATATGTCTTTTTTTTTCCTCAGTTTGAAAATACCAGCTTTGTATTTAATTCTTCCAGCTCTTATTTTAGGAATAAACCATTGTCTGCTTTTCAGACAAGGAGAGCTGGAACAGAAGGTACTGTAAAATCAATTTGTAAATAGTCCTTCAGAGTACATTTGTCAAAGAATATGGTGAAACAAGCTGCTCCTCCTTGCTTTTTGTAAAATGAGTGTTTTACTTTTGCTTGACAATAACACACATTCTAGTAACAAAAACAGTCTTCTAAAAAACCCCCCAAAGTTCAGCCTGTCTTCCACTATGAAGTCCAACATCTTTATGGGATTAATCAAATAAAATACACTCACCTAGGCTGATATCGAACTGTAAATATTGCATGTTTATTATACACTGAACAGGCTGTTTCTTTTGGAATTATCTTTCTGTCTGAAATCTCAGCAAGTTACTTGAGATAGCAGCATTGTGTGTTAGTCTTTCCTTCAGCCTCCTGGATAAAAATTCTGTGGATCAGAAAAGACATAGTTTGAGTGAGAGTAGTCGAACAGGATAACTCCATGTTACCTGCTGCCTTTTCCTCTGAGGAAATGGAACTGACTTAATGCTGCTTTAGGGAAAAGTCTTGAATTTAAGGTATGTGTTCTGCTGGGCTTCCATTTAGATCCGTGAACCTCTGGCTCACAAGGGGAATATCCTGAAAATCTCTTCCACTGTTGATAAAGATTCAGAATTCAGATCCATGGAATTCTTAAGTATTTTCGAAAATCCTAAATCTCATCTTTTAGTGAAGAGGTAGGGCCTTACTTTAAAGTGGTGCCATTCTTATCGAGTTAATTTTCCTTTTCATTCATTGGCAGGTAAGTGTAGTGGTTGGCAAGAAGACTCTCTTTCTTTTTAATTTGAATGATCCTGATAACCCGATTGATCTGAAATTTCAGCAGCCTTACGGCAGTATTGTAACCTACAGATGGTGAGCAGAATTTCTTAATGAACCATTCTAGTATTAACAAGCTGAAGATTTTACCGGTAGTTCTGATAAATGCTGGAAATGAAATCATATATCCCTTGCTTACACTGGATTTTTCTTGGATGTATTGTAGAGTTTTTAATAATTCTTTTCCAAACACAAAGAAGCCTACGTTTTGTAATTGCTTTACTTGACAATTCAATGGCTATAAAAAAGCAGTATTCTCAAATATAATCGCTGCTGGTATGCCCAGCTTTAGAACACTTAATACTGTTGCTGTCCTGACAGTCGATTAAACTGAGGGTTTTATAGGTTGTTTTTTGTTTGGCTGAGTAACTGATGAAAGAGCTAGGGGTGGAGATGTATCCTTCAGCTAGTTGGTTTACAAAGTTGTGCAAAGTTCTGGTAGCCTCCCTGCTACGTAATCCAATTGGTAATGTTCCTTTGAGGCAATCCCAATCTAGAAGTTTCAACTCTGTACCCAAAAAATAGCTGTACTGTTTGTATATCTTTGAATCATGACACCTTGTCTTTAAATGTCCTTTCCGTCAATGTGGAATTGACATTTACACCCATAGGCTACAACTGTGTAAGAAAATCCATAACATGTCCAACAAGACATACTTGGGCTGTTTTCCTTGCAATTATTTTTTTGCAACTAAGCTGATGAGATATTGTTTGAGTTCATCCTTACGCGCTGTAACTCTTTCTGCCTGAACCTCGTTACTTCTGGTTGACACTATGAAAAGTAAACAAACTATCTGTTCACAAATACAGGTTATAGCTTTGGTAAATCCACTGTGTTTGCTGTAGTATGCCTTAAGTACTGCCATTATTATTTTTAGCATAGCTTTGATGGGACCATGTCAGCCAGAAACTTGAAATGGAAGTTTCCATCTTCTGTCATACTTATGCCAATGAAGATATCAGAGGTCTTTCACCTGGCATCACTGCCATATATTCAGCTTGCTGAAAGTGGTATTATAGAATGCAGAAGAGAGAATATACACAACTTATGAGTAAACTCTGGGCACAAACATGTTTTTATCTTTTAAGAATCTTTGATTGTTCAAACATGTTTTTATCTTTTAAGAATCTTTGATTGTTTTTCCCTTAATCTATTTGATACTATATTGTTCTACATTATTTGTAAATTCCCATTATTTGATTATTTTTCCAATTAAAGGGTGACATTGACAGTTACTCCAGTAGTCTGAAAGAAATGCGTTTTGCATATTGCATAAATAGATCTCTTTTCTTAATTTTGCTTTTTTTGTAACAGGTATGGTGATGGCTACATTATGATTGGTTTCTCACGAGGGTGTTTTGTGGTCATTTCTACACACATTCGTGAGATAGGTCAAGAAATCTTTCAAGCGCATAATCATAAGGATAATCTAAGCAGCATTGCTATATCACAGTCATTAAACAAAGCTGCATCATGTGGAGACAATTGGTAAGTGGTAATTTTATACGTAGAGAATGGAATTCATCTCGCATAACTTTAGCTGTTAGGCATTAAAGCTAGGCTCCCTGAGAAGTCAGCGCAGAGAAGGTGAGATGAATTGCTGTGTGGAACTGCCTCTCTGCCTAAAGTTAGGAGGAGCTAATTTTGACCAAAATGTCTGCAATTTTAATTAACTTTATTGTAAATAATTGTAAACAAGCAAATAATTAAACTCTAGTATAGTTTATTCCTTTTGATTCTCTTTTTCTGCTATGTTACTTGGCTACAAAAATGACCAAATTTCTTTACTGTGATTTATTGATTGGACATAACCATCTGCTTAGCGATAGGAGAACAGTTCATTTAAAGCTGTACTGAGTGTGCTGATATCCTAATATCCTCCTCCCTGGTGTTCGGTCTTACCTGCAATCTAGACAAAAGTATAAATGTGTAAGCAATTAAGGAAAAAAATATTTAGAGAGACTGTACTTTTTCCAAAGTGTGTTGTGCATACAATAGAGTATCTCCTTTAGCTCCTTATCTTCTACTCCCTGATTCTGTAATGTTTGAATTCTCCAGGGGAAAAAGGAGCTGAGTGATGGTAGGAGACTGTTCTGTGTGTCCTCAGTTCTATGACCTTCACAGGCTGCTTGTTTATGACACTTGCACATCAAGAGTGGTATAACTGAGCAAAACACAGTGCAACTTGAAGCACTTCAGCTATTGTACAATAAGTATTATCTCTTTAAGGGATTCTTTAGCATATATTGAGTAACATGACAGCATAAGTAAACTCTCACTCTGTCCTTTTTTATGTGAAGCAGGATTGAAAGCTATTTTTTTCCATCTGTGTTTCAAGCAGTGTTTGTCCACCAGGAATGCGTTTTTAACCTAACCTGTGTTGTAACAGTGGGAATAACATTGCATGTTTCCCAGCCCTGAGTTCTTTCAAATTGGATGAATTGTGCCTTTTCCTCAAATTTTAGTTCTCTGAGCAAATCTTTTTGTACAGTCATAGTGATAAATTGTTTAGAGTGATGGATAACAATGAGCATGTGTTGCTCTTCAGGAAACGGAAAGCATTTTGCATTTGCGCTCTGTTTTTTGCTCCACTAGGCTGTCTTGGTTGGCTTGGGTTGGGTTTCTTACAGTTTATGATGACTGAGATTTATATTAGTGAGAATGACTGTTTATTTTGTTTTAGCATTAAAATCCATGATCTGTCAGACCTGAGAGAAATGTATGCCATAATAAATTTGGATGATGAAAACAGAGGTACGTTAACAGTCTCCATGAGGATAGAAATTTTTACAAAATAAGTAAAACAGAATTTTGATGGTGACTTTACATGACTGAAAGTATTGGTGTTGGAAAACCTGTGTAAATATAAAATTTATCATAAACTCCTCCTTTCCAAACTTGTGTTTATAAGGTGACCCATAGCAAAATGGCAACATATTTTTTTTTTTTCCGTTCAGAGAAGAACGGCTCTCAGAATATTTGGTATTTTGGTTTTTTGAATCTGTAATACAGTATATTCAGATTACTAAAATAATATACTGAACTGGTTTCTTCTTCTTTCCATGTTTTTTTTTGGTGGATGAGGGGTTTTTGTGCTTTTTAGCATCTCTTGTGCTAACATACGATACCTAATCTGTTCTCATCCTGATATACAGGATTAGTGCCTGTGGCTTCCAGAACATTGTTACAAGACTATGTTCTTGGGTAATGAGTTACCACCATTATCTCCTCTTGCAGTGTCTGTAAATACTTCAGTTATTTTCAAGTCTTCACTCTTAGGAAGATGCTAAATTAGTAAATTACGGGTTTGGTTTGAGTGATTCCAGTTAATCTCGGAATTATATTAATTGTTTCTTGGTTTTAGTAGTTAAAAAAAGGAATGATTTTTTAAAAAAAAAAACTTGTGAATGTTTTAGGTGTAGATCAGCTGGCTTGGACAGATGATGGACAGTTGTTGGCAGTATCTACACGAAGAGGTTCCCTCCATGTCTTCTTGACGAAGCTTCCAGTCCTTGGAGATGCTTGCAGTACTCGGATTGCATACCTCACTTCGCTTCTTGAAGTTACGATAGCAAATCACGTGGAGAGAGTATGATAACCTCTTCCTTTTAAACTTCATTAGATATAAGTAAAGTAAGTATTAATAGTGGAGGAAAATTGTTTTATTTTGTTTTGTTTTCTTACAGGAGCTACCAGTCACAGTCTCTGTTGAAGTAGAGCCCAGTTTTGTTGCTATTGGTGTTTATCATTTGGCTGTAGGAATGAACAATCGGGCTTGGTTTTATGCACTTGGAGAGAATAGTAAGCATAAATTTAGTTCTCTTAAAACTACTGCATCATTGTGCCTTGTTTTATGAATTCAGTATTGTGTTTAGCAGTTCTGGACGTTTCCCATTGTACAATAATAACCTGAATTACCATATGGTCCTGTTAAGACCAGATAATAATTTTCACAAACTGAAGCAGTTATGACTACGCATAGTAAATAATAGAAATAAAACTTCAGGTTCAAGGTATTGGTAATGAAACGTAGAATGTTTCTTTTTTGTTTTTTTTTCAGATCATGTTGTTAACCAATGAAGGACTTTTAGGGTTTAGAGATGTTATTTGACCGTGTCTTTAAATACTAATTTTGGCAAAGTACCTTGTGACTATATGAGGGTTTAAATTCTAAGTTTGGTAGGTGTTCATGTTCTTTGCATGGGGTAAGGTAAAATTGGTTATGCTACGTCCAAATTTTAGACAGTGGACTTAAAGGTTTCCTGTCTCTCTAAGCATCATCTTTTTTGACTAATAATAAATTAATCAAAACTGTGAAAACACAAGAGTTTCTCTTGTACTTTCTAACCAGTTTTCTGACTGCTAAGAAAGTCTCTTAAGCATGACTTGTCCCCTCTCTGCTTAGTTATGAGTTTTTCACATCTGATTAGTCAACTGCAAATTTAGATGGTGATGAGTGAAGGCCTACACAAAATCAAAATATTTTTACCTTTTCTTTTCTGTTTGTATCCTTTAGATGTTAAAAAGCTTAAAGATGTGGAGTACCTGGGGACAGTAGCAAGTATGCACCTTAATTCCGATTATGCCGCTGCTCTCTTTGAGGGTAAAGTCCAGTTGCATATGGTAAGAGCTCTGGCAATTTGGAGTGCTGAACTAATGAGTTGATCTAAGCTGAACAAGTTAATGTAATTTTAAAAATGAGAGAAAATGGAGTGATCTCTAGTTAACAGAGGTAAAAATTAGAAATTCTTTAGAAATTTTTTGCTGCCTAATTAAAATATAAAGCTGAGTTCCTGTAAACTTTAGAAATACAACCTAGTCTACAACAGATGAAGTAAAAGTGTTTCCTGAGTGAGCTGTTTAACAAGTTTTATTTTAAAAGTCTCTGTGGGAACATGACAGAAACAGGTACTGGGCTTTTAAAAGATGCACGTGCAGTTTGTTTTCATTCATTTCCTCACAGTTTGATACAGGCAAAACTGTGATACGTGATTGTTAACAATGAAGTTTTTCAGTTCATTCTCTTCTTTATTATTTAGATAGAAAGTGGAGGTTTGGATGCTCAGGAAGAACGAGAAACTCGACTCTTCCCAGCAGATGATGATAAATACCGAATTTTGTGCCATGCTTTAACTAGTGACTTCCTCATATATGGTACAGATGTGAGTATTACTTCTGTTTTTAAGGATCTTTTTAGATGAAATATTTTTTTATCTTAATTATTTGGATTATTACTCATGTTTTTAGCAAAAAAATTGTGCTTCCGAGAAGTTTAGAGTGGATTATTTTCTATGCAAAAACTTTGAACAAATACAGCCAAAATTGCATTCAATTACCTTTACTGTTGCATTTGTATGAGATGCGTTGGCAGGAAGATTAAGTTTTGCTTTTACTAGCATTTGTTGCAAAACACTGATTTTAATAGCAGAATTTAATTCTGTCACAGTAGTGAGAGGGCTGACCATCAAACTGTCTTCCAGATATAAGAAAAAAATATAACACTTGCCTTGCAAATTTGTTAGTTTAGGTGATGTGATTGATGTGGACAAAAAGGTAATGAGGTAAACAAGTATGATAGCATAAAGTCTTGACTTACTATTGGAAGCCTTTACCCAAAGAGAATTTTTCTTAGGTGTTTCAACAAAGATAGGAATTAGGAGGGCACTGAAGAAGGATCTGAATATGCGTATGGATTTTTCCGGAGATTTTCCTATGCCTGAGGGGTAGCTTCTTTGCTTTTAGTATTTTCTGGCCCTGGGAATACAGGACACATTTGGCATTGTAGTATTGTGCTCTTTGTGGCACAGACTGAAGTATTCCAGAGGAAAGGCAGAATCACTATTTCTGGTGTTATCACTGGCTTAATAACTTCAGTGGTTTTGCAGCAGTTGAGTACTCAGTACCTAAACTGGTACTGATAAATTTGAAGTACTAAATTTGCAACTGACCAATTTGATGTGTCCGAATTTTACAATTGAATTCAAAAGCCGCCTTTTACTTTCAGTGTTCTTTGTGCAACACTGATCAAAAGGTAGTGTTAATCATAAAACAGTTTGATTGGGTTTTCCTCCCGAATTAGGTATATCTGTTCTTAAGAATTGGTGGTTCTTCCTTGGAGGCAGCTTTGAACATTTAGCTTCGCTCAGCAGCAATGCAGGCATTTCCCCTGTTTAGAGAACTGCACAGTAAATGCAGCTTGTCTCCACAAAGCAGAGTGAGATAAACAACAAAAACAATAGAAACCCCCTCAAAACTCCAGCTTCTTTCCTCACCCTCCAGAAAGCCTCAAGTTTTCCTATCCTGTCCAAAACCAAAACCATCTGTGAATGAAGAAGGAAGCCAAAAAAACAGCTGGAAGTATTTTTCTTTAAACAGTCTTTATGCTCAGCACCCTAAAATGGGAGAAACTACAACCAATTTAATTATCTACTTGCCATTTACTGATGTCATTATTAGCCGTTTCTGTTATTTCTCATTAGACTGGAGTTATTCATTATTTCTACATTGAAGACTGGCAATATGTGAATGAATATCGGCATCCTGTCAGTGTGAGAAAAATTTTTCCAGATCCCAATGGAACCAGATTGGCTTTCATAGATGACAAAAGTGATGGCTTTGTCTATTGTCCAGTAAGTTTGTGTGGGATACACATACAATTATATTTACAAGCAGGCTCCTCAACTGTATAGTATTTTTAATAAAGAACGAAGGTTTTGTCACTCCAAGGTGTATGCTGGTAGAAGTTGCCAAGGAGGCTTGAAGATAACTTAATGGTAATGTAAGGAAATAAAATCTGTCATACTAGATCAGGACAATTTCATTATGCTAAATTCCTGATAAGTCATTTTCAGAAATGTGTTTGTGTATTCAAATACAGATATTTTTAGCCCGTTAACAAGCACTGACAGTTTTTCACTGCCTGTCCCCATACCTTTTTTCTATGAAAAGTAAATAACATTCATCTAATGTGCTTTTTCACCATTTACTTCCCTTATGAATTAAATTATTATGTTATTCAGAGTCACTGCTTATAAGAAAACTTTTTCTTAATACAATTTTCATATTTCTGCACTACTTCTATTCTTTTTTTGTTTTTAATCATAATTGGTATTAATATTTAGTCTATCCCCTTAGCCACTTGCTAGTAATCTTACTTTTGCATTATTTGTAGGTAAATGATAGATTATATGAGATTCCAAATTTCTCACCAACTATTAAAGGAATCTTGTGGGAAAACTGGCCAATGGATAAAGGCGTTTTTGTTGCTTTTGATGATGATAAAGTGTACACTTATGTTTTTCATAAGGACGCCATTCAAGGTACTGTAAACGATTTTTAAAACTTATTCACTATTTTAGTTAATAACGTAAAACATATTCTGAGTTTGTCTTAATTATGTTCATAACTGCATATAAAAATAAATAGTACTCCAGAAGTTTTTAAGTGTAACTGATGAATAGAAAACTAGTTGCTTTGTAAGCCTCTGTAACGCTTCAACAAGGCATTTTGATCATAACTCCCTAAGTTTCTTGCTATTATAATCTTTTGCCTGAAATTTACACATTGTGCTGCAATTGTATTTTGAAATGCTCATGAGAAAATCTTAGGATCAGGGTGACAAAACTTGTATTCACTTAACCCTGTTAACCAAATTTGTAATAATAGCAATTTCTATATTTGTGACAGAGAAGCATTAGGGAATTTACCTACAAACATTTGGAGAATTACCTTAATAGTTTAGAATTATTTCAGCTGTCACTGCTTGCTACACTTTTTACCATGTAGGGTTTTTTTTAAATTATGTCTTCTTTTCTTCCTAATCTTTGAATCTAGGATCCAAGATTATTTTGGCAGGTGGCACAGAGGTCCCCTTTTCCTATAAACCTTTGTTGTTGTATAATGGAGAATTAACTTGTCAGACTCAGAGTGGGAAAACAAACAATATCTATCTAAGCACTCACAGTTTCCTTGGCAATTTGAAAGACCTTGGACCTAATGAGCTGACACAAATGCTTACTCAGACTTTAATGTTGAAAAGGTACATCTGTGTTTTAATTATATTGTGTAAATTGTTTTCTTCTTTCTCAATACAGCATATCCTGGTGATTTGAAAATGTCATGCTGAATATTGATAAATTAGATTGATCCAGGAGTCCATGTAGCTGTGTATGCAGACCGAGCGAAATAAGTGACCCAGTGGTGCTTTATTTGTTTTCCACTGTCAAGTAAAAGCTAAACTAATTTTTTTCAAGAGTGATTCAGGGTTCTATGACAGTGGCTCCCTTCCAAAACTGGCTAAAGGTGCCTCTTGCATACTCCTCTCCTGCTGTAATGGAGAATGCAAAATCAGTATAATGGAAAGAATGCCAGAGTAGGGAAAGGAGATGGTTTCCTGAAAAAGTGTCGTAGAAACAGGAGAAACAGAACAGAACCCTAAGTTATGCATTTGTATTTCTCCTTTCTTCCTGACACATCTTTCTCTCCATGGCTTAGAAGTAAATGCATTTTATGTTTTCCCTACCATAGTATTAGTAAAAAAGTGTTGAGAGGGAATTTTAGGTATGAGTAATACTAGTTCTAAATGTGTTTTACCTTCTGTAGGTTTTCTGAAGCATGGGAGGTGTGCAGGCTTCTGAATGACCAGTCCAGTTGGAATGAGCTGGCCAAAGCTTGCTTACATCATATGGAGGTGGATTTTGCAATACGTGTTTATAGGACATTCGGTAATGCTGGGATGGTGATGTCACTAGAGCAAATAAAGGTAAAATGTAAAATCCCTTTTAGAGAGGAAATATGGTGATTTAATTCTTCTTTAAGAATTGCCAAATTCTTATCTTTGTGGGGATTTTTTTTTTTTTAAAATAGAAGGTGAATTATTTTCAAGAGAGTTAATAGTTATAGAGGAGAAAGTGTCCAAACCACTTAAGTCTTGGTTGGTTTTCTCCTGAAGTGGTTGCAGTCTCTACTGGAATGCAAAACTTTGCTTGAGAGCAGCAGAATATACTCATGTCTCGGGCATCTGGAGGCTATTTTTCCTTTTTATTTTTGAGAAAATGTTTAATGCCCTGATATTATTACAAAAAAAAAAAAACAAACATCCAAATTGCAATTATACATCTGAAAGTGGGCGCGAAATAGTGCCTTAAAAATATACTTCTGCAAATTGCTGATTTTAGACAGTGTTAGCCCTAGTGGCTTTGAGCTCCAATAAGAAAGTGAGGGCTTTTTCTGGTTTGTAGAATCCAATATACATGGTTGTAAAATGTCAGGATATTTTGTTTCACTGTGCTTACTAGATTATGTTACTTACAACAATATTTTTTTTCTTGTGGACTACATTTGCATCTATTACATCTTTTTACAGGGAATAGAAGACCACAACCTTTTAGCAGGACATCTTGCCATGTTTACCAGTGATTTTAATCTGGCTCAGGATTTATATCTGGCGTCCTCCTGTCCTATTGCTGCACTTGAGGTAGTCATTTAAGATGTGTAAATTTTTTTTCTGTTGTTTTCATCTCCACCTTAGTGTTGGAATATCTTACCTTCTGATAATCCTGCCCTTTTATGGTTATGTTCTTGCTATTGTGTGGCCGACAGACACTCTTTTAGGATGAATGTCTCTCTCTCAAATTGTCTGAATCTTTCTAGAACACTAGCTCTATGTTTATATTTAGAATAATAAAAGTCCATATTAGAATTCAGAATTTGATAGTTGCATCAGAAAATGTTACTATTCTTTGTTAATAGATGCGAAAAGATTTGCAACACTGGGACAGTGCACTTCAGCTGGCTAAGCGCTTGGCCCCAGACCAAATCCCTTTCATATCGAAGGAATACGCAATGCAGCTTGAATTCACGTAAGTTCTTCTGTAAAGTTGCAGTATAAGAATAAACCAATACTCATGCTAACTGGAAGAACATAGAATTGAGCTAATTCAGCTGACTGCATTGCTGAGAGAGGATTCTGTGAGGTCTTCAGCTATAGTATGAAGAGTAGTTTTGTAAAGAATACTTCATGCTAGAGACATATGTTAGCAAATAATAGTTACTTTTGATTAATTTCAGGGTATCTGGGTTCTTTGCAACTGGTAGGTCCGCTATATAATAATATTATCTACTAAATAAATACTTTGTTGCAGGCAAGTGCTTGGAAAATAGAGAAAGTTCGTGCCATTTATCGCTTCTTGCATCAGATGAGGACCTTGCCTTTTGTCTGTCTTTAAATACCCAGTAGGCTTCATTTTCATTACGTATTTTAGGTAGAGGAGTCTTAAATTTCAAGGCTGCCAGTCCCTGGAAGAGAGAAGGTTTTAACCGTTAGCCATGATTTTAAAGTCTATTTTATAGCTAATTCTTCCCAGATGAAACCTGGTCTGCTTAATGTCTAAACCAAGAGGGAAAACTCTTATCTATTAATAGCGTTTTTAGAGAACTCCTCTCCCCTGGCAGTGCCCCAGCACTGAGAGAGGACACTTGCTGGTCACAGAAAGAAGGGAACAGAGGCAGCTGAAGCACTGCAACCATCTGTAACTTGAGTTCTGAATGTACTTAGGGAGAAAAAATTGCCTTCGTTTTTATGTTGCAAAAATTCTAAATAATTTTAGAAGGATAGTTTCATTTATCTTCCAGAAAAATGTGGAAGTAGAGATGAAATTATTGAGGTGTATTGTACAGACAGATTTGTTGCCTGTCTTTCAACGGAGGTTGATTGGTCTCAGTATAACGAAACTGAGATGGACTGCCTCTTTGACTAACAGCTTGATAAAATGCACGGGAAGTGCTGTGACATACTGTGTACCTGTACATCTTTTGCATACTTCACATCCTTTTATGGAGTCATTATGCCTAAAGCAAGACAGATATGTGCATAATCTGTGTGGTAGGAAGGTAACCATCTCTTCCCATTACAAATATTCTTCCATATAACTTCCATTTTTCTTTTAGGGGTGATTATGTTAACGCTCTGGCACATTATGAGAAGGGAATCACTGGAAACAATAAGGTAATTCGTTTTTAGTAATGATACTGTTTGTACTATCATACTGCACGTTAAAGTTGTCATGTTTCAGACTCATTTGAATTCGGATTTTTTTATTCATTGCTTTTGGGATAGTAGTCTTTGCACTTCTCTTATTTTTAATATACAGAATGATGCTTTCTCTAGGTATAAAGCAGAATAGCCGTATATTAACATGGCATAACTAGACTTAGATTTTTATGATTTGAGCAGTTTCATAATAGACATGCAAATGTCAGAGAAAATACTGCTAGGATTTTCGTTGTTATAACAAAAGACTTAATTATTCCTTCTGTTCTTCTTTACTGAATTGTTATCTGTATAAAGGCAGACAAGGATTGTGTTAGAAAATAAATATTCAGTAGATACTCCCTTATTCTGGCATTATTTCCTGTAATATTTGCAAAATGTCTATTGTGAAGCAGCTTAAATGATAATAGGGGAACATAATAGGGGAAATAGCAGTGCTTTTTGAATTCAAGCCATTTGACTTGATGAAACATCAGTGGCCTTACTACCTTTAAAAAAAAACACAAAAAAAAAACCACCAAAGGAATTATCCTGCTTCTGTTCTCTTTTTCTCTACTGTTGGTTTTGGAGGAAAGAGGAGAGTAGAATTGAGCTGTCTGTAAAACAGATTCTTCTCATGTATGCTTGGTCTGGACAAATCTTGTAAGTGAAATGTAAAAATTAAAGGCAACTCTAAGAAAGAAACTATAAGTGACAGCTGCAGCCAGGCAAGAATTTTGAGGCAAAAATTGATTTAACTAAGTCCATGTAATGTTTTGTTAATTTGTTTCAATGGTTGGTTACTGTGGCTTTTCTGACCTGGTATTTCTGATGTATAACCTATGGTTACTGCTTTTCATTTGATTGCCAGTACCAGGAACATGATGAAGCTTGCCTTGCTGGAGTGGCTCAAATGTCCATTCGAATGGGAGATATCCGTCGAGGGGTAAACCAGGCCATTAAACATTCCAGTAGGTTATTAAAAAGAGACTGTGGAGCTATTCTGGAGAGTATGAAGGTATTCAAAAGCATTAAAAGCTAAACCCGAATATGTGAATTCCTTAAGCTATTTATTTGCAATCTTAATTTAGAAATAATATTTTAATGATTTTCAATATCGTAGCAATTTTCAGAAGCTGCTCAGCTGTATGAAAAAGGACAATATTATGACAAGGCAGCATCAGTATACATCCGGTGTAAAAACTGGTAAGTACAGGTTTCAGGGAAGTGTCGTATTTCAGAGGACTTGCTGTGGTGCTCTTTGGAAATGAACGATTCTCTGAATACCACAAATGTCTCATTAATAATGTTTCATTGATTTCATTGTTCCCTCCCCCAAGGTTAAACAAGAACAGAGTTCTCTCAGAAGCTTTTGTTGTTTTAAAGATAGTCTTGTCGTAAAAGGGAGATAGTCCTCATTTTTTCTTTTTTTTTTTGTATTATGTTTGAAGTTACCTGCAGTTTTGAGTTCTTTGTGTGCATGTACACGTGCACATGCATGCACTGAATTTAGTAATTTTATTTGTGTAGTTACTGTTTAGTTCATTAATTTTCTTCAGTTATAAAATACATAGCTGAGACTGAATATTCAGGCAGTTGGAAATGAATCTAAGTTACTGGTTCAAATGGAGTCTGTATCATGAGTAGTCAAAATTGCTGGCATTATGTTCAATACATTTTTCATTTTTTTAAGGAAATCTTATTATTGTCAAGTTTCCAGTGAAAAAGTACAGTTTACTGAGACTTAAGGGCTTAATTCTTGCCTAATCACATTTTATGGACTTCTGATATTAAGAACTGATTGGAGCAGAAAGACCCCTCCGCTTTCATACAAGTGCTCTAAAAATTTCATTGGAATATTATGTTCATTACAAAGGAAAATTTGATTCCACTATAGAAGTGCCAGTGGCATGAGAACGGACAAAAGAACACTTTAAGTAGGGTAGCTTGCATATAATGATAGCCTTGATTTGGAAAGTGGGAGGTACAAGCCTTGTTCACTGTAGCAGGAGGAAGTTCAGTTTGGAGAGTGCTCTATCTTTTAAGCAGAGAGGTGAGATTTAAGGTCAGCCTCTCATATCCCTTGTCTTCTAAGGCCCACTGCTGAGTTTGCTGGCTTTTACTGTGTGCAACTCCTGAAGCGAGATTTATGGGAGGACTGACATATTTCTGTGTTCCTCCACACTCTGCTGTTATGGATGTTGTCGCTCAGAGAATCTGATTCTAATGGCCTGGAATCCTCTGTACAACCTATGGCCTTAAGCACGCCATCATGGGAGTTATCACAACTGCACCTCTTCTGGTGGTCTTTTGTACTTTTTTGCACATTCTCTCAGGTTACGGTTTTAATACTGTGCTTCTTCTATAGATTAATTAGAGAATTGTTGGTCTAGCACTTCTTACGCTTGTACATCTCAAAGGAGATACTGTACTTCTTTAAGCAGCACTTCTTAAGTGCAGCTTTTTGAAAATATTTAAGTGCCTTCAAAGCTTATACATTATGTTCAGTTACTTCTTTTTTAGCCTCCTTTTCAGTGTTGATGTAAATATGCCTGTTTTACTGGAGAAAATTTGAAGCCAGATACATTGGTTAAATAACTATTGTCTTGTCTTTCCAGGGCAAAGGTTGGTGAACTTCTTGCTTACGTTTCCTCTCCAAAAATTCACCTACAATATGCAAAAGCCAAGGAAGCAGATGGCAGGTGCGTTTGAATGCTTGTATTTTTTTATAAATCATGGTATTATTATTGTTGTTGTTATTATTATTATGCATTAATTTTTTTGTAAAATAAGTTAGAGAGACTTTAAATTTTGCATCAAATAGCCTTGTGAAAATGGGTTCTGAAATACATAAACTTAAGGTGTTGTGTAAAGATTTTAAACGTAATCCAAGGACCTTCCACTGGTGTCAGAGATGTGTTTCTAATTTTTCCTGTCTAAGCATTAATATCTTTTTAACAAAAATCATTGAAAGTTTAAAGTACTGCACCCAATGCAATATTGCACTTAGCAGAGCATTGAAGTTCAGTTGTTTTCTAACGACTCCTTAGCTTTTTAAAGGTCATTCAAAGGGAGAGTAATCATGAAAGAAATATTTTCATTCTAGAACCAAATTACTGTTACATCTTAATGGCTGCACTTGCAAAATATTGAATAACGTGAAATTATTGGCTGAAATTAAAGCCCAAAATTTATATTTAATCACAGAATGTAGTTTCTATTAGTCCTTACCTGTAAGTAAACGTGCTTCAGAATAATGATACTTTCTAATATGAAACAGCACCAAAGCTAAATATTTGCACTGATGAGAACAGAAAAGGACTCTTTGTGTCAATTGCATCATGTAGGAATGTGTCTTCACATCATATTATAAAGAGTTATTTAAAAGTTAGAAAAACTGACATAGAACCATTATTTTGCAGGTACAAGGAAGCTGTGGTAGCTTATGAGCATGCAAAGCAATGGGACTGTGTAATCCGGCTATATTTGGATCACCTTAATAATCCTGAAAAGGCTGTTAATATTGTGAGAGAAACACAGTCTCTTGATGGAGCAAAGATGGTGGCCAGGTAACAATCACATTTTGCAGGTTAAAAATAAGGGTGAAAGAGGCCATACCTGTTGGAAATTGGTAAAGCTTGCTAACGTATCAGAGACTGGTTATTGGTACTTGGCCAGTGACAATATATTTCACTTTATTGGTTTGAATTCTTTAAAATTTGGACAGCTGAGCAGGTACTGATTTTTTTTTTTTAAACTTTCTGATTAAAGTTATGTTAATCTGAAATAATAAGTTTAAACAATGATAAAAGTTGCCATGCTTTATTGTTTACACCAAGTTAATTTTAGCAACCTATTTAAAATAATTGAGATATAAAATAAATTAGAAATCATATTTGTATACAACAAAATATAATATGTCCCTAAAACATTTAGTGTATTCATTATGCTAATTAGTACTAAGGTATTAATTTGTTCATTCTGATTAGATTCTTTCTGCAGCTTGGTGACTATGGTTCTGCCATCCAGTTTCTGGTCATGTCCAAGTGCAATAATGAAGCTTTCACATTAGCTCAACAACACAACAAGATGGAGATTTATGCTGATATCATCAGTGAGTATTCCAGGTTAATAGTTTGCTTGCAATACGTTTTGCTGTTCTTTTAATTGCTTTAGACCAATTTGAAATTATAAGACAAGGAGTGTGAAGTTCTGTTTCCCAGCCTTCTCCATTTCCAGTCACCACGGACAGATTTGGCAACCTGTGTCTAATTCAGGCCTACAAACTAGGCTTGGCGTTCAGCTTAAGTATCTCCCATGGTCTTCAGTCTAGGTTGTTTTCAAATCTTACCTGTGCTAGAGCTTTTTCTGTTTATCCATAGAGATAAAGCATTTGTCTAGACTATTTTCTTGTGTTGAGGAATCTGTTTCTTGTGTTGAGGAACAACCTTGATATATGTAATAGTGCTTTTCCAAAACTGAGAATTTTACTGGTACAGTTCTTGGGGTTTATCCCCTTTTTTCCTTTTTTCATGGTTCCAGCTCTTTTCTTACATGTGTATGTCACTTGTCTTTCCTTTTTTCCCTTTAAGGCCCTTCGTGACCTCCTCTTGTCTCAGTGAAAGACAAAAAGGAGGTCTTAATGAGAAGCTGAGTTTTACCTCAGACCATCAAGTCAGTCAGTGGCCAGCTTGTCAATTTGCAATAAATTTTATATGTTTCACCTGTGTCAGGCACCATTCTTTGTGTAAACAGTTCCACAAAGGTGTCTACCAAATTATGTCATATTTTTAATTAATCTCTTCCTTTAAAAATATATTCTTGTTATGAAGGTTATAAAAACTTGGCAACAGCTAGCTTGGTGATACACTGGTGCGGCTGCTTGGCAAGGTGGCCACAATACCCAGTAGTTTTACTATTCTTTATGCTTTCTTCCTTCTCTCCTACCCAAAATAGGGTGTCTCAAATTGCAATTTAAGTGGGTGGAAAAAGGGTTTAAAACTAACTTTGGAGTAGTGGCTGTCTTTGTTTTAGATGTGTACAGTAAAATGGAGTCTTGGTTAGAAGACTAAGTGGTATTCCCTGCTACCACATGGTTACATTGGTCCTGGTAGTCTTGCTCTGTGTGATACAGATATACTGGCACATTCTTAAACTGTGAAAATAATTCAGGTGATAATCTCATAACCATTTGCTCTGTTTTATTGTTGCCAAGACATAATGGGAAAATTCGTTAGTAGGTCATAGTTACATCATTTTATTATGTCTGTTAAAAAAACCAGAAGTCCCATTATGGTGCAAAACCTATGAAAACAATTATTTCACTGCATTATTAGCTCCTAATGTCTGACATTTAGTCTGATTAAGTAGGAAAAAAAAAACATATAAGACATAATCTGAGTCAAGCTGGCTTTTGTTTTCTTTGAATGTCAGTGGAAAAAAACAAAAGTAGAATAGGAATTTGTTCCTTCAGCAGGGCCTTTATCTTACTTAACAAGAATACTCTATTGTCATTGCTATCTATCTGTTGCAGGTTCTGAAAGTACTACCAATGAAGATTATCAGAGCATCGCACTGTATTTTGAAGGAGAAAAGAAGCATTTTCAGGCGGGAAAATTTTTCTTGCTGTGCGGTCAATACGGACGGGTCAGTACTTAAAGATTAAAACAGTGATAGTTAAACGTTCATAGAAACTGTTCAAAATTCAACAATACTTCAAAATCAGGGAGGTTCATAGTAGACTTTAGCTGCTTTAACTGATGACATACTGATATTTTTTAAAAAGTATAAAAACATAAGTAAACTATTTATATTTACAGTTATCTACATTGTATTTTGTGAATTATACACTGCCATGCATGTAACTTTTTCATGGCAGTAGAGGCTCCAGGTGGATCAATGATATGCTATTCTCAATGAATCTCTAAATGTCATGAACATAGAAGCAGAATTTATTTATATTTTATTAGCTTGATCCATGACAACTTGGTTGCTGACTAATTAATTCATTTAATACTACAGCATCCCCTAACTTAAAGCTTTTTTTTAAAAAAGGAAATATGTTAATTGAAGTATGTCAATTGGCACACTTCCTTTTGATCAGTTACAAATCAGTGAATTGACGCTTATTAAATGTTTGACTTTTGCATACTGAACACATACCAGAAAAATAATACTGATTTTGCAAATTAGAGCCATTGTAGGTGGCCGCTCCTTCAACTGGGGTGTAGAGGGGGGAAAGGTCCAATGTCACATTAATCATTAATTTCTTCTCACCGTATTGCTGTGAACATCTTTCACAGTTAGATGAAGGTATACACCAGGATTTGGCAAAGACTCAACGCTTCTTTCTTGCAGGAGTATCTGTAAGAGCAGCTGCCACCTCTGTACTGTATGTGGTTATCCTTATGGCCATAAAGTACAGCCAAGATAAGCATGCAGCATGCCACTTGTCTGTCAAAATGCAGAGAGAAATAACTTGATAAAAATTAGGAAAATATTAATTTCACATGTCTGAGTTTTAACTTTTCTTTTATATCATTTTAGGCTTTAAAGCACTTTATGAAAAGTCCAAACACGGAAGATAACTTGGCTATAGAAATGGCAATTGAAACAGTAAGCAACTTTGATTAAACAAAAAATTATTTGTCTTTTCAAGAAGTTTACCTTCAGTGTTGTGACATTTTCCTAGTGTGAGTGTGTTTGGACAGATTGCAAATAGAAGGAAAACTGCCAGTAAAGGTGATATCTAAACATTAAAAAAGTAAAATAAGTTAATACTGACACCAGAGGAAAAAGCATTTTCAGTCTTCAAAGGAGAGTTTGTGAATTCATTCAGATTTTTGTGGTTGTGTGTCAAAGACACTTAAGTTTTTCCATATACGATTTTTCAGTTTTGCTGATTTTTTCCAGTCTGCACACCATGGTTAGAGGTGTCAGTATGCCTCCATTCGCGCTCTTTACCACAGAATCATGGAAGGGTTGAGATTGGAAAGAACTTCTGGAGGTCATCTGATCCAACACCTTTGCTCAGGCAGGGCCACCTAGAGCCGGTTTCCCAAGATCATGTCCAGACGGCTTTTGAATCTCACAACCTCCCTGGGCAGACCTGTGTTAGTGCTTGGTCACCCTCACAGCAAAAAAGTGTTTCACGGTGTTCAGATGGAACTTCCTGTGTTTCAGCTTGTGCCCATTGCCTCTCATCCTGTCACTGGGCACCACTAAAGAGAAACTGTCTCCTTCCTCTTGGCGCCCTCCCTTGAAGTACTTTTATAATTAACTTCCCCCCACGCCTTCGGTTCTCCAGCCTCAGTAGTCCCAGCTCTCTCAGCCTTTCCTCCTGTGAGAGATGCTCCAGGCTCTTCATCAGCTTAGTGGCCCTTTGCTGGACTCTCCAGTATGTCTTTCTCTCCCTTGTACTGAGGAGCCCAGAACCGGACACAGCATTCCAGGTGCGGCCTCTCACTCCCTACTGGAGTAGAGGGGAAGGATCACCTGCCTCAACTTGCTGGCAACACTCCTCCTAATGCAGCCCAGGATACCAATATCCTTCTTTGCCGCAAGGGCAGATTGGTAACTCATGCTCAACTTAATGACCCTCGGGTCCTTTTCTGCAAAGCTTCTTTCCAGCTGGGTGGCCCCCAGCGTGTACTGGCACATGGGGTTGTTCCTCCCATGGTGCAGGATTTTACACTTCCCTTTATTGAACTTCATGACTTTTCTGTCCATCCGTTTCTTCAGTCTGTCGGAGACTCTTCAGATGGCAGCACAGCCCTCTGGTGTATCAGCCACTCCACCCAGTTTTGTATCATCAGCAATCTTGCTAAGGGTGTGCTCTGCCCCATCATCCAGATCAGATTGGACCCAGTATTGACCCCTGGGGTACACTGCTAGATACTGGCCTTCAACTAGGCTTTGTATTATTAATCACAACCCCCTGGGCCTGGCCATTCGGCCAGTTTTCAGTCCACCTCACTGTCTGCTCATCCAACCTATACTTCATCATCTTCTCTATGAGGATGTTACGGGAGACAGAGTCAAAAGCCTTTCTGAAGTCAAGGCAGACAATAGCCACTGCTCACTGCTCTCAGCTTCCACTATCAGACAGAAGACTAGCTGCAGCATCAGTCCTACTAACACCTTTTGGTTTTTATCATTATTATCTCTAAAAATCTCTTTTCCATCCCTAAAAAAAAAAAATTGGGGATGAAGCAATCTTTGTGTAGTTATTTTGCTCATGATCTCCAAAATTTGGTAGTCGTCAGGTCTCCAGCTCACGCAGCACCTCAGTATCTGTGAACCTACTCTGTTTCTTGAGGTTCCCTCCTAGAAAATACACGCTGGAAACCTGCCTAAGGAGGCCCATTGCCAGCTTCCATCTGCATCCATCAGCAGATCCATCATCCATCTTCCATCCAGCGTCCACTGCGTCTTTCACTTCCTGTCATCCAAACCATGCTCAGACTGCCTCCATTCCCTTGAAGAACCCACAGCTTTGAAAATCTTGTTAGGTGTCACTAGAGTTTTTTTAGACTCTTAAACGGTAGACCTGACTCTGCTTAGAGCTACCACAGCCGCTCTTGAGGCCTTCCATCTCACAGAGCTGTTGGCAGGGCTTGTTTGAGCTGTCTAATGTTTTCACAGAATCACAGAATCGTAGGGTTGGAAGGGACCCCTGGAGATCATCTAGTCCAACCCCCCTGCCAGAGCAGGGTCACCTAGAGCAGGTTGCACAGGAACGCGTCCAGGCAGGTTTTGAATGTCTCCAGAGACGGAGACTCCACCACCTCTCTGGGCAGCCTGTTCCAGTGCTCTGCCACCCTCAAAGTAAAGAAGTTCCTCCTCAAGTTTAGGTGGAACTTCCTATGCGCAAGTTTGTGCCCGTTACCTCTTGTCCTGTTGCCAGGTACCACTGAAAAGAGCCTGGCCTCATCCTCCAGATCCAGATGTTTCAGCCCAAATGAATAAAACAAAGGCTATGAAACAGCCCACAGACTATTGCCGCGGGTGTACTGTATGTATCCTGTGGAATCTCATCATCTCAGCCATGTTTTTGAGACTGTCTGTTCAACTGGCCAGATAGTGCTGGCTCTATTCTAGTGACCAGGGCCGAATATTCCTCTGAGATGCAAATTGTGCTGGGTTGACAGACATAGCTTTGTGACTGCAGGCTTCAGCTCATGGTGCCTAAATTCCGACGCCTTCCCAACACTAAAGGAGAGGAACAGTTCATGCTGGTAGAGACCTATTTAATTATAATCCCCTACCATAACACAATAGAAAACAATTATGAACTACTGTCTGTCAAAGCTGATGAAGCAAGTAATCATCTAGCTTGACCACACAGACTAAAAAATAAATCCTGTTTTAAATAATCTAGTTTCAGTGTTTTTGTGGAAGGCCTCTTTATGAGTAAGTATTTTTCCTTTCTCTTTCATATCATAATTTCTTCTGTCTTTATTTAATAGGTGGGACGGGCAAAAGATGAAGCCCTAACAAATCAGCTGATAGACTATCTTATGGGAGAGAGTGATGGCATGCCCAAGGTATTGTAGTTTTGTCACTGCTATTGTGTCATATTGCTGTGGTGCAAATCTTTTGAGCTTATTTTGTCCTAAAATTTTTGGTAGACATAGGTACTGTTTTAGCTTGGTTTCACGTAAGCAGCAAGACTTCTGTGATAACTCTGAGTCACTCAGCCAGTAACTTCAGTTTTAGACTTATAAGAAAGGCAGTAACTATCTTAGATATAATCATCTTTCTCCAAGCTTTATAAAAGTGGGTGGTTGGACAGAGGAGATTCAAATTAATGCTTATGCTGAGGATGGTCAGCACGTGTGTGTCTCAAGACTAACTACAGCACGGATCTCTTCTCGCAGTGTGGGGAGTTGGTCTAACTGTTGCAGTGGAAGAAAGTAAGATAGTAAATAGGAGATGAAGAACAAAAAGCCAAAGATGATCAGGCTACGTTAGTTCCTGTTTTCCCACATCAACATAAGACATAAAAAGTTGTGCACAGATTTTCAAAATTGCCAGCTCCCTGTTGATTTCTGAAGTGATGAATGACCGTGTTTTCAAAACTAGCTTAGCTCAGAGCAACTCAAAAATTTACTGAAATCACTGGAAAATGTAACAGCTTCGTGTGGATGTGCATATGACAGTTAAACACTGTTTAAAAACCAATTATCTTTATTTTTTGATTTCTTATTATTTAGAAGTATTTAGTTTAAAGTTTGAATTAATTGTTCATAGAGTCAGTTTCATCTGCAGATATAGGCTGTCGTTCTGTAAACTAAAACACAGAGTTTCTGTTCTGTGCTGGAGAATAAAATTACATATTTAATTTACGATAGAAAATCTAAAAAAACAGGAAGCACATTTAAAGATTTTTGGTGACAGACCTTCCTAACATGGAAGTTTGATTAACAGTGGGAGAATAAAGTCCTGTGGACACTGATTTTCATGTTTTCACTCATCATTGTCATAGAAAGTCTTCTTTATATCTTTAGAACCTTACATTTTTTTCTTTTATGCTATTTAGGAGGTGCTTTGTGAGATAAGAGGTGCTGTGTGCTATGAGGCTTCTTTTAATGTCATGTGATCAATTAGTAAAATATAGATAGGACCATTACCCTTTCTTCCAGGTTTCCTGCTCCTTTGTTAAAAGCAAACCATTCACTGGGTGTGCTAAAAGGCTTTTGGCAGACTGGTAGACTATTTCATCTTTTTCTCTCTTGTATATACCAATTTGGGAGTTGGAAGATACTTGCTGACAGATATTTGTATATTGTTTGCCGTAGGTTTGGTAATAAAAGAAGAGGATCATTCACAAACTAAGTAGAACATATATTAGATCTGTGCTATATATACAATACAAGAAGTAGATTTTGACCATATGCCGTTGGTATGATTTTTTTTCCAGGACAGATTAAAAATGTCCACTGTAAACGTGATGTTAGACATCAGAACAGCAGCACTTGAGGTTAAGATGCCAAACAGCTCTCTTGCAAGTAACTGCCGATGGGCTGTCTGCTTTCTCTGAGTTTGAGCTATAGAAAAACAAGCTTCACAGTCCATTTTTGGCTTTGATGTCCATAGAATTTATGGTACATTCAATCATATTTAGTCTTGAGTTCATGGAACTAAGTGGCTGAGCCACTTCAAGTTTTACTGCCTGTTACAGCAGAGCTTGAATGTGAGCTAAATGGCGCTGCACACATGTTTTTCTGCTATGAACACCAGACCTCAGGTACGGACATTGCAGTCTGCAATTAATTCCATAGTCAAGGAATTTAGTGTCATGCAAACTCACAGTAAATACATTCAGGTGCAGAATGATATGTATGGAAGAATAGATTCTGCCTTACTGAGGGGGGTACGGTTTGGTAATGACGGAGGTGTCATGGTCTTGGTGCAGTAAGTTTATTTCACCCCTAATACTATCTCATTATTATTATTTACCTCATTATTTACCCATAATTTGTAATGTGAACATTAATAAAACTATGAGAGAAGCAAGACATAGTGAAACAAACGAAATCCAACTGCAAGAGACCAGAAGAGAATGAAGCTGCTGAGGCATTAGATGAAAAGTAGATGCATAAGCAAATGTAATTTCACATTTATGCTGCAAGTTGGTTGGACAGAAACTGTCGCATCCAGTCTCTTTTCTAAGAGCAGCAGCCTAGCCGTCTGCATGGGACTGGATAAGGGAAGTGAGCTACATTATGATCTCCGTAGTGAAGAGATTCTGAAGATCTTGGAACACACTTAGGAATTTTGTGAATGCTGTAATTGCCATAATTAACCTTGTTTTGAACGTCAATGTAGAGCTTTCTTTTCCTTGTTTAAAAGCTCTCTCTTGTTCTTCTGAATGCTTTAATCCAATCTGCCATAGTCTCTCTCAGTGAGTAACATAATTTTACTTTATCAAATCATACGTATTTGTTTTAAAAATCTGCTTTAAAAACAGTTCATCTTTATCCTTATTATGCTATGGAGACAGTGGTTTTGAAATGATCAAGCAAATGGGGTTGGTTTTAGAGAATAGCAGCTTTTATGTGGTGTTATTTTTGTAAAGCTGAAAGTAAGAGTGAACTTAAGTAGCCACGCAGCAGAAACTTGCTAATCCTTTCAGTGTTGAACTTCAAACCAGATCATTGCTCACAGCAGCCTGGTTGCTTTAAATCTTCTGCAGCCAACAATTATGTGGGATTTTAATGAAGTACCATATTACCAAAATTATTATGCTTGCCAAAATTTTTCTACACTATTGTCTGACTAATTATGAACTATTTCTTAAATGTGGTATGTCAACTATTGTATTTGTTAACTCTAACATGTAAAAATTCTTAATTTGTCATGTGTGTTCATTAGTAATTTTTCAGGGAGTATTAACTAGCAAGGTTCTGCTGCATTCTGTGTGCCTATTTTCTAAATGCATGTGTTTTAAAAAGCAAAACTAAATTAAAATCATGGCTCTCTAATATTAAGATCAGTTAGATGCGATAATAAATTTTTTCAAAGACCTTAGGAAAGGCGTTGTCAATTGAAAATTTCTTCCTGCATTTTTTGCTTTTAAAATGGCTAACTTTAAACATAAGAATATGAAAGTAAAACATAAGGCTAATTTTCTTAAATGCCTTCTACTTTTATATTTTTCTACATATGGCTGCCATGTGAGTAATTTAAATATGTTATTTAAGTAAAATTAAATTAGGGATATGACAAACACCATGTAAGACCACTAGTCTGTGCTGGGGCAGGAGAAAAGGGAGAAGCATCCCGGATGGGGGAGAGGTGCAGCCTTCTGCTGTCGCCAGTGGAACGACCATCTGTGGTCATAAGGAGGTGTCAGAAGTTGGGAAGAATTATATCATAACCTACCATTCATAATAATTTTTATTTTACCCCACTTAGGGAATAGCAGTTTTCCTTTTTAAGGCAGTTTACCGTGGATAAATAATATGCATTAATTTAAGTAGTTGTGGTTACTTTATTATCCAGATAACTATTTCATTATTGTTAAATTATGGTTCTTATGGTGTTCGACCTTGTGATCATGCATTACTTAAAATCCTGCTCCATCGTTAGTTTAAAAGTAATTTGGTAACTTTTGGTCACTTAATATTTTTCTTTATATTGCAAGTTAAAAAGAAGAATTTGACTTGCCTTTTTTCTTTCTGTATGCCAGTCTTTCTCTCTTGCTTTTATTTCTGTGATTTTTCATTGTTTTTTTCCTTGCTTCTCAAGTAGAGAGTTAATCTTTGCAGTCATCTTCTTTATAAGGAAATGTCTTTATATCTTTCATATTTCTGTTCCTTTGCATTTCTGGGGTTTTTGCTATGTGTTTGAGACTTACATATAAAACTCACACAGTATTCCAAAGAACAGCACAACGTTGATTAATGCAATTCTTTTTAATTTTTATTTGTGTTTGTTTTTACTACTAATATTGCAGAATTAGTTGGTTTGGGGTTTTTTTGCTAAGCTGTCTCTATAAAGCGAGCAGTGTCTTTTTTTTTTTTTCTGATTTGTATATTTAAGTTAGAACCATACCATTATATACAATATTTCATCTTAATTTAATCCGGATTTACTAGTTAAAAGGTGATCATTTACAGACTTTATTTTCTTATTGATCCCATTTTAGAAATCACTGCTAAAGTTAAAATAGTGGCACTAGCCCAGGTGGTGTTTTCACTTATTACTTCCTTTTCATTATAAGCAAGGTCATTTTATTTTGTGTTTTAGCTATATTTTTAGGAATGACCTCTTTTTTTTCTCAAAATCCTTATGAAAGACCAATTGTCTTTTCTCGTGTTGATTTCTTTTTTTTTTTTTATCTAGTCTGCTAGAAATTTAAGTACACTTCACAAAACTAGAACTCATTTGTTTTCTCCAATAGTGACATCTTGTTTATTTAAAGCTTTGTTTTTAAGTTATTTCACTAATTCTCCTGCTGTTGAATTGTTTGTTCTTGGGTGAACCCATTGCTACATTTGCCCTTCATATAATGTATCAAAAGTACATATTATAGCAAATTATAAATTTTATGCATTTTGTTAGCTGATTGAAAATCAGCTTTGAATTTTGATATTGTTTATTTTGTTTATGCATTTTGTTAGCAGCTTGAAAATCCCCTTAATTTTAAATTTTTTAGCTGTCTTGGATGTCTACCATCTGGTTGCAAAACAATACACTCTTTATTGGCCAGATTTTGTCATCCTTATCCACACTAAGCAATGTTTGCATCTAGATCCATAACACAATTTAAACATTTCTAGGAAAATTTTTATTTCTAAAAGGAGTCCTTTGGTTCTTTTCTGACACCATAAATGCCTACCTGCCCAAAGTTGTTGGGTTTCCACCCGTATGACAATCTGTGTGCCCAACGGTCTGCGGCTTTCTGCGTCCATATTGACAGGGCTTGGCAACTAACTGCCACAACTCAGTCAGGGTCCTCAACGTGGGTTTTTATCCCACTGTCCTAATGGCCAAAACTTGGAGGGGAATGTAGCACAGCTAAAGCGTGTTGATGTGAAGAGCTCTTCACGAAACAAGCCAGCGTGTCCGCTTTCCATAAAGAATGTGGTGGTGGGATAGGCAAGTAAAGAAAGGGATTCAGCAGTATGTGTTCGGTATTAATTCCTTTTGTGTTATTTAATTAAGGATGCCAAGTACCTATTCCGCTTATACATGGCACTAAAGCAATACAGAGAAGCTGCCAGAACTGCTATAATAATCGCCAGGGAGGAGCAGTGTTCAGGTAAGTCCGTTTTCCCTGATATGACATTTCTGACACTACATCCTTGCAGTACTTAGGGTACCATTATTTATACAGGATTATACTTAAAAAACGACATGTATCAGTTCCTTTAATTATATTCAAGTTTAATTTTGAATTTGAAGTAGCCTTTGTGAAAAGGTTGGGACTCATACCTATATATTAAATATTGGGGGGAAAAAAATTGTGGGAAATATCTGCGTTCCTTATTACATTCTAGTAAACACAGAGATTAAGATTGTTTGCAACTTTAATTTTTTGTATATCACAGATCTTAGAATTGCAGTTTCTACATGCAGTTTCTGACTTGGATACTGATCCTTTAGTCTTTGCAAATGATTTTTTCAGTGGGAGATGTGCACAGATGATTTCCATTGAAGGATCAGTACTGCTTACTTAGGCCTTGTTTTCCCCTGTAGTAGGTAGCTGAAGTTAGAAACAGAAAAATGTGATAAGAAGAGACAGGGCTAGAAGCAGAATAGCTATTGCCTCCATTATTTGCTCTCCTCTGTAGCCATGGCAACCGCCCTACCATAACACTGCTTGCTTTTCATTTCAAGTAAGTTAAAATCTCTGTAAAGGAAAAGTAGAGGACTCGGGAACAGTCCAGGCAAATTGACATTTATGGGCTGCTGCTCAGCGTTGGGCTAAGGAGTGGAAAATCACTTAAACCCTTGGCCAGCATCATCACCCAATTCATTGTAGCAGTGAATATTTATAGAATCATACAATTGTTTAGGTTGGAAAAGACCTTAAAGATCATAGAGTCCAACCATAAATCTAATACTGCCAAGTTTACCACTGAACCGTGTCCCTCAGCACCACATCTGCCCGTCTTTTAAATACCTCCAGGGAAGGCGACTCCACCACTTCCCTGGGCAGCCTGCTCCAGTGCTTGAGAACCCTTTCCATGACGAATTTTTTCCTAATATCCAGTCTAAGCCTCCCCTGATGCAACTTGAAACCGTTTCCTCTTGTCCTATCGCCTGTTACTTGGCAGAAGAGACCGACCCCCACCTCCCTACACCCTCCTTTCAGGGAGCTGTAGAGAGCGATAAGGTCTCCCCTCAGCCTCCTTTTCTCCAGGCTGAACACCCCCAGCTCCCTCAGCCGCTCCTCATGAGACTTGTGCTCCAGACCCCTCACCAGCTTCGTTGCCCTTCTCTGGACACGCTCCAGCACCCCAGTGTCTTTTTTGTGGTGAGGGGCCCAAAACTGGACACAGCACTCGCAGTGGGGCCTCACCAAGTGCCGAGTACAGGGGGACAATCACTTCCCTAGTCCTACTCACCACACTGTTCCTAATACAGGCCAGGATGCTGTTGGCCTTCTTGGCCACCTGGGCACACTGCTGGCTCATATTCAGCTGGCAGTCGACCAACACCCCCAGGTCCTTTTCTGCCAGGCAGCTCTCCAGCCACTCTGCCCCAAGCCTGTAGCGCTGCGTGGGGTGGTTGTGACCCAAGTGCAGGACCCGGCAAGTGGCCCTGCATTTGTGCTAATTATGTATGCAGGAAATGTAAAGGCTCAAGGGTTTAATTATTTACTAGCTTCTCTGAATCTGAGAACTTTTATCTAGAATGCAGTATCCCATGCTATATTTCATATTCCCTAATAGTATAGATGTGTTGTGCAACAGTGTAATAATAAGCACGATGTTTTTCTCATTAAAAAGCACCAACCTTGCAGTAATTGTTTCCTCCGCAGAGGCACAGTTTTAGATTGTCCCCCTCTTCCTTCAAGAGATTTCAGTGAGTTTGATTATGAAGTTTACACCAATAAAGTTTATTCTTTCCTTAAAAGTCAAACTGTTTGGTATTTTCCTTTGGGTATGGCGTTTTATGCGCAATTTTCCTTTAAGTTGTTTTTATGTAAGCACACGATTTTAAGACTGATCCTATTATACTCAGAGTCAGTATGACAACCTTGAAAAATTAATGTTGTTTTCCAGCAACTAGTTCTGGAGTGGTATTGAGCTGCCTCACGTGAATTCCACTGTTTGATTTAATTGCAGCATGTAACAACACATAACAAATTGCTCTATAGAGTAAAAACGTTTGCTGATAGAGAAAATTAGAAAGCTGGAGGAAAAAGGTCTGATGACATAACTGAATCTGAAATTTTCTTTAAATGCCTCCAACTGCAAAGAGTATGACTTCCTTATACTCTAATAATGAAAAAAAAAGCAAACAAAACCCAAAACAACGTAAACCAAAGCAAGAATGAACAGCAAGCTTAGACTAACCATGCTAAGCACTGGTCATTTTCAGCTAGGTTGATAATTTAATGAAATTCTAAAGTTTCTAGACAATGCTTGATAGTGACCTTGAAGCAGTATAATCTAGTGAATTAACGTTCAAATTTTAATTGTCTCTGTGAAAGGTTTGGGGTTTGGTTGCAGAGGCAAGGAGATGCCAAAGCAAATGATAAAGTAAAAATATGTTAAATTAACATTTAAACAGCTTTTGAATATTTGATATTGAAGAACAAAAAGAGGTAACATCTCCAAATGCTCTAAAAATACCTCATCTCCTCTTTATTGTGGAAGCAATCTATTGGCTACAGCATCTTCCATTTTTTAAATTTCATTCTATGCAATTGTCATCCACAAATGCCTTTTGCTACTGTTCAGATGACTTCTCCAAGTGTAGTTTTTCTTCTTACTTAACTCCCTGTCTGACATCATGTAGCGTACGGCGACAAGCAACTGCTTGTGACTTTCCAAAGAAATTGTCATGCAAATGTTTTGCTCTGAGAATCAATATAACTTCCATAGATGTCATTAGTAAAGAAATTGTTACAAAAAATTAAATTGACTGTTCAGTGTTGTTTGTTTTTAAGGAAACTACCGAAATGCACATGATGTTCTTTTCAGTATGTATTCAGAGTTAAAGACCCAGAAGATTAAAATTCCTTCTGAGATGGCTACAAACCTTATGATTCTACACAGCTATATTTTAGTGAAGGTAATGAATTGAGAAACTGAATTTATGCATGAATTGCACAGTCTAATTTATTGAACTGTATATGTGGATGCTCTCTATACGTAAATTACTTTGTCATGTAAGTTGTGTGTGAGAATCCAAGTGTGTGCTAACAGGGACAATCCATACCCTTTGGTTGTTTCTGCCTCTTTGATTAGCATATTCTTTTTTAAATGACGAATAATTAAAAACCTGCATCTGGCTTCCTTTATTTCTTTTGCATTCATACTTACAAATACGTTATGCTGCTAGTACTATTATACGTTGTTATTATTATTCATAAGCAGATCGCTGCTTTTCTGTAAATGAGATGAAGCAGGGGGGGCTCAAATGATTTCTAGTAGTTAACCCCTGGCCCATCAGGATGTCTGTTCAGCTCCAGCCAGCTTCTGCCCTCCCCCGCTACCAGCAGTGAGGCAAGAGCGGGCAAATGGTGGGCTGGAGGCCAGAGAGACACTTCTGGGAAAGAGCCACTGTCAAGTCTCTGGTCCCTTCTCTGGCGCAAGATACACCTCTGCTCGGTTTCATGAAAGAGCCGTGGGCGTTCAGCTCCCAGAAGGATGAACGCCAAGAGCAGGCTGCAGGAATTACTCTCTAAAGGCTCCAGATAATTTGATACGTTTGTTGTATTCCAGACGCACGTGAAACGTGGTGACCACATGAAGGGAGCACGTATGCTTATCCGGGTAGCCAACAACATCAGCAAGTTCCCGTCACGTAAGTGCTGGCAGCAGAGGAGCGTGCTGTGCTCTACAGGACGATTCATTAATCGTTGCGTTAGAAGGTACATTCTCCTCCTACGATCCTGTAGGGCACACGACAAAGTGTAAATGCAGAGTGTGCTCTGCTGTCCTCCGCAGGATAGCGCTTTGATATATACGGCCTCCAGGATGGGTTCCTCCCCAGCAGTTTCATCTGTCCTCTCCCACCATAACCAGTACTGAGCTGCCTGAACCACACAGAGGCTCAGGATCGTATGTAATGAACTGATTGGTTCTGCAACTTCATCACAAAATTCTGATCCATCTTCTTTTGAAAATACCGTTTGGGTACCTGGAAAATGTAGTCTAAAATGTAGACTTTAAACAGGGCAGACCGGATTAGGGAGAAATGGTTATAATCCAAACATGCCTGCTGCCATGCTGGGCTTCAGAAACACAAGGCAGTGAGAGGTGGAACCATGATTTTCTTACGTTTGGTTACAGGAATTGCACAAATGGCGCAACTGTGTACCATGAGGAAGAAGTAAAATACCCTCATTTTTCATCAGTACATTTTTAGCCATATTAGCTCAAAGGCTTTCAACGTGAATATAGGTAAATAAATATTTCACATCATTGTTTCATTCTTTTACAGACATCGTGCCAATTTTGACTTCAACTGTAATCGAGTGTCATAGAGCAGGATTGAAGAATTCAGCCTTCAATTTTGCTGCGATGTTGATGAGACCCGAGTATCGTAATAAAATAGATCTTAAATACAAAAAGAAAATTGAAGCAATGGTCAGGTGAGTGATGTTAATCTGTACTTTCAAATGTACACAGTATCAAGGCTTTATTTGTTATTTTTGTTCATAAAGCCTATGGGCTTGATCCTGATTTCTTATTATTTCACTGTCTCAAATTTGGAAGGCTGAGAACCATTTCCCCCCTTCTCTCAAAATTAAAGGCTCTTCTGTTCCCTTGGATGTGATAAAACTTAAATGCCATGTGTATGTACAATGCTTCCTAACCAGCAGCAACGTTTTCCATCTCATCCACGCAGACGTGAGTGCAGCCTTACAGCTTTAGTTGTTCTCTGGTTAGGAATGTCCATGTAGACTTGGTCGCTGCTGCAGCATGAGCAGTGTCCTCTTCTGTGATTCAGGCGACTGAGTAAATGGCTGAGGTAAAAAAGAATGGAAGGGCAAGTAAAATAGATGGAATCTTGACATTTTCTTCCTTATCTGAAGTTCTGTTTTGACAGATCCTAGACAATATTTTCTGCCAAAGGAGGACGCGTAGGTGAGCCTATAAGAGCAGGGCAAGCATATATAATGCTTTTCTTACTTATTCTAACAGGCTCTAACCATTTTGAGGCTTAGGGACTTGCTGAGCCCCTGGGGGTGTTTTAGGTATTTATTAAGTCTCTAAGTTCTCCATGAGCTTCTCCAGCCTCTCTGCTTGAAGCCATGTAAATTTTTAGCAGCACGTGACTCCTGTGACAAGAAGGTCCATTGTGCCCAGACTGGTCCCTAGCTACTTTAACGTGATGCCTCGTAGTTTTCCTGTTGGGAGAGATCTAGCCTTTTGTGTGTCACTTATGATTTTATAGCCCTCCATTTTTGCTTATTTCCCCTCTACCAGTTGTATTTTTTCAGGACCTGAAGTGTTTCAGCTTACGTAGCTATTTTAGCTCACAGCCTTTCTGTGATACTCTTTCACGACCTTTCTGGAGGAGGCAGGGCCAAAACTACACTGAATTTAAGATTCAGTTCAATTTAAGATAAGAGCAACCCATGGACTGATGTAGCAGCAGAATGAGTCGCTGTTCCAGCCTACTTCATTTGCTTTGACTGTTTTTAAAGTTCTTTGAAGCTGGCTCTGGCCTATATCCACCTGAATACTATGTACAAGCTGTGTCATCGCCTTGTTTTCATGCATAAGCATGCAGAACAGCAGTAGGTTACCACAGATGAGCACTGCGACAACTGTTTGTCTTATTCTGTTCCATGTCTTTTAACCACTTTTTTGAAAGTCATGCAAAGTTCTTCCCTATTGCCTGCTTGTTAATATTTCTAGAACATTCCAGTATGTTCCATCACTGTTAAAAGCCATTCCTAATCTAGCATGTTTATTCATACCGCAGGTTTCTTGAGACAAAGGAACAGGCCGTTTTGTGAGGGAAACATACATGCCCAGGCTAGTAAACTGAGAAACCAGGCTTTCTAATTAGGCTAAGTACCGAAATAACTAAGGAAGCCATCTAATTGTCTCCAAGGTTACTAGGTTAAACATTAGAAAAGACGCATCCTCTTCATTGGAAAATATGCTAAAAGCGAATCCAAGCTCTTTATCTATAACTGTTCCATGGAAGATTAAACATCACACGAGAAACCTGAAAAAAGGTCTCCCCCTGCCCCCCCACCTGCCCCCAGGTGCCGTGATGGCTGGATCAGGACCACCATTCTGACCCACACTTGGCTGAAACAAGCACCAAACTCTGCGAAAGGCAGTTACGAGCTGTAGAGTCCTACCAGGATGCCACTTTCATGGCTCATTACTTCAGTTCTTTGTGGTCACTCCTGTCACAGAAAAACACTGAAACAGAGAAGCCATAGCTTTATATTCTATACATATAGGTCATGAGTTTTGAAAGATTTCAAAGTATTCTGATCTGTTACAGATTTAAAAAGGTTGTACTGTTTCAAATTAAATGGTAAAAATAACCTATTTCTGAGTTTACATAATTGTGATGAAGCTTGGTTGACAGTTAAAAGGAATTATCTGGTAGAATACAAAATGGCAACGGGAAACTATGAAAATAACTCACAGAAAAAGCCCTTGCTAAACATCAAAGGCATTGTAAAACATCTCCGGTCAAGTTCAACGTGCTTGAGGTTTTTATTCACGTTTGTATCTTACTTCTAGACGCCCAGACACAACAGAGGCAGAGGAGCCAACAACAGCCTGTCCCTATTGTGCGTTCCAGCTCCCAGAGTGCGAACTTCTGTGTCCCGGCTGTAAAAACAACCTCCCGTACTGTATTGCAACTGTGAGTGGCTGCGGCACCAGAACGAACACAAAGCTTTTCTTGCCTTTTAAAAATAAGTTCATCTGAACAGCTTTGGTTTGCCAGTAGCTTCAAGCTAAACGTTTTTGTGGGTTGGTTTGCTGGGGGTTCTTCCCAGGCAGTTACCAAATTGGTGAAAAAACATTTTTGTTGTCTTTAGTAGGGTGTCCTTATTTGTCACCTACAACAGCGTTGGGTGCAGCAGGTGCCCACAGGAGAAGGCAGAGACAGGACTGTGGGGTTGGTGCCTGCCCAGCCCTTTGCTGAGGTGCTCCAGGGCTCAGAGCAGTCACGGCCGAGATGGACGTCTCCGTCTCTTCTTCCATGTGCAGGAGCTTGTGGAGAGCACAGCTCTCCCCCCATAAACCCCACGCTGCCAAGACTTCAAATAATTAAAAAAAACAGCCCAACCCACACCACTTCAAAAATCTGGTTTGGGCATTGCCCAGAATTTTCAGGCACTTCCTGGGTTAAGTAACATTCAGCCAGTGACCTCAGGATTTTACATTACTGAGCCTAACAGAAATGAGAAGTTTTAACGTTTTTGTCTCGGCTATACTTGAGACCGTACTGAAAAGGTATGGATGGGGTACAGCCCAGGGGAAGAGCCCTGCCTCCCACTGCTAACCAGCATCAGTACAAAATCCTCACACCTCATTTTAACTAGGTTCAAGTGATTTATCACGCTAGAACTACAGAAAAATCAAAATTTACATGAACAGGAATCAAATGTTGGAGTTAGCATTCTTTATTAAAACTAAAGAATTACATTTTACAAAAAAAATATAACAATTATCTATTTTTTTAACTTTATTGGTTTAGCAGAATAAGATGACCAGTATATTTTAAAGTATTATCTTAACAAAAAACCACAAGGCTTTAAAATATAGCTTTACAGGCCAAAGGTAAAGTACAGATTCACGTATATTTCAAGTTATATTTATTAAGCTCTGTCTTGGTTATAGGTCATTTACATCACGGGTATTTGTAACATCATTAGAAATACAGCATTTTCAAATATCTTATGAGAGTCAGTGTCAAAAGAGTCTACTGGATTAGAACATAAATCTCTCAGTATAGTTCAAGGTGCTGTTGCGTTTTATAGTAGTGAAAAAGTTTATATGAATTCTTTGTATCAAAAGCAAATTAGTAAACCACATCGGAACCGAGGAAATAATTTCTGATTGAAGAGGCGAGTGCCAGGCAGCCGCTATGTCACAGACTTGATGGCACTGAATGCGACCTCTTGGGTTCAGGTGACGTGGCTTTGGGGGCATTTTTTGAATGTCACTGCACCACCAAAAATCGCAGTTGACTTACTTACATCTCGAGATACAGGTCTACAGCCAGCATTCTAGAATTACCAAACTAAAAGAATTTTTAAAAGGTTTAATTCCACACGTTCTTAGATTTCTTTTTTTAAAGGAGAAATGAGAATTAAAATGAAAACACTGCATCTCGCAGAGAGCTCCTTTTCTAGTTACAGAATTTTTACAGCAACACTATTATGGGTTTGGTTTTTTGATTCCTCAGGATCTGTAGAACGCGGTTGCTGAGACCTTTTCACAATCACGGGTACAAATCTCAATGCCCCGTGTACCAGGACGGCACATGCCGTTTAATGACTTGTGGCTGTTGCGCGCAGGGTCGGCACATGCTGCGAGATGACTGGACAGTCTGCCCCCACTGTGACTTTCCTGCCCTGTACTCGGAATTCAAGAAGTAAGTTGGGATTTGTTTTCTGTTGCAGGATTCTAATGTTTGTTCACATTTTAGCAAACTCCTCCATTTGGTACTAAAAACATGTAACAGCTTGCAGGGGGGAGGGTGCAGAAGAGGAATATCCCTTACTTGGTAGTCTCGTCTAACGTACTCACACCTCACTTCACTTCAAAGCCAACCAAAAACTATGATAAGAATTAACTCAGCTGGCGCTGCTGGGCTCCAACAACAGGAGCAGTACTGAAGATGGAGGGGAGGGGGCTTGGGTAGGTTTCTCAGCTCCTTGCCCGAAGAAGGCCTGAGAGGAGGGGCAGGGGGAACACAGGCACAGCGACAGTCACCAAAACAAACAAAACACAGACAGAACGGGGTGTTAGATTATCGTCCCCAGTAATCGTCTGTGTGAGAGGGGGACGGGGTAGCTCTGTTCAGGTGTCGGGCACTGTGAAGCTGCAGAAGCATCATGTTCTAGCCCAAGCTCCTTTGCATATGTTTTAGTTGCCAAGTTTTCCTCATGCCCAAGCAAACCTCCGCAGCGTTCCTCTCGGGATGTTAGTTCTCAAATGTTAAAAATGAACAAACCAAACTTTGCTACGCCTAGGCGGAAGCGGCCATTGCTCTGGCCTGTATTTGTTACACAGCACAGGTCAGAACATACTCTATGCTCTCTGCCTCAGGCCCAGCCCTTCATCTGAAAAATGTTAGAATTATCATTTGACCAGTCACCCTTCTTTTGAAACAGCATGTTACAGACCGAAAACGTATGTCCAATGTGTTCTGAAAGGATTAACATTGTTCATCTTAAGAAAATAAACGACTGCACACAGTACCTCAAACCAGAAGATGGGGACCAATGAATTCAGGTATGTGCTAGAGTCTGTGTTTTTTTACTTAACAGGGCTCATTCGAGAGGACATGGGGAGTTTTTCCCAGCAAGGGAAATACAGTGTTCAAAAATGCAACTTACAGCCTAGGGCTGTCCCTCGGGTAACTGAAGCCCAGCTGTATCGCCTGTCTGCCCTCAGACATACAAACACCAGTACCTTCTGCAACTGCAACTAACCTGGTTATTAAATCATTCCAGTTGGGAGGCTTTAAACCAGCTTACCTCTGTGATCACGTTACCATCTGCAACATGTTCTGTTTGGAACATGTTCCTGAACGCCAGTTGTGCTCCAGTAGCGCAGAGAACAGTTTGAAGATCTCGGCATCATCAAATGCGTCTAGAGATCTACCAACAAGCCAAGGAGCAAAACAGCAACATGGTGTTGGCTTGAAAGACTCATATTTCAAAGAATGAGACAACTGCTCTGTCTGTACCACACACTCGGCTACAAGACTTCAGTTTTGTTAAAGGAATGGTAACTGAAAAGGAGTTAACAAAGAAGTTCCTCATTAATTTTGACATTTGAAGGCAGATTTCCTTGTGCAAACCTGATGTGAAAACTTAAGTTGTAGGTCATAGTAATGCACAAGTGATAATATAAGTTATATACACCAAAATAACCTCATTTTTGTTAATTTCCTTTTTTCTTTCAGTCTGAGAAAACCTCATTGTTTGCTATCACAGTCTTTGTATCTTGGGATATGACTAACCGCCTCTTTTTATTTTCAGAACTGCACGCGTTGGCTGGCAAGCGGCGGGGAAAGCTCTATCACTACATTACGCATCTTTTCCCCACTGGGATTTAATAACAACAACCAAGCCACTTCTATTTTGTGATAGCCTGTAAATATTTATTTAGCTTTTGATAAATTTTGTACTTTGATTTATTATAGTAATAAAACCGATTGATGATTCTTCTTACCAAGTAAAATTTGCATTTTATCTGCACCAAAGACAAACCAAGGGACATTCTGTGTTACGTGAGTGGCAAAAAAAACCCCTAGTGTTCTCTTTTTCAACATCAGTTCTGAACTTTTATGAGTATTTTCTATTAAACATTTCTTACTTTTAAGTATTCCTTTCTGGTTTTGATTAAAGATACAACTCATACAAGCACAGGCTCCTCAAGTTTTGAAACCGAACCCCTCACTGCTTTTCTCTATCTTTAACTGAACAAAAGGGAAGTTGTAGGAAGAGAATAACGCCACGTCCTGTACATGAAGGGAAGCCAAAACCTTGGAAGAAAAGAGGGGGGGGAGGAGAGACAGAACACTCCATGAACTTAACCAAAACTTTAAAAGACTCCTGTGAAACCTTTTATTGTAAATTTATACACTGCTTAATTCCTGTAATGTACAAATACGCAATTTAGACTGGGGGCAGGGGACTTGCATCATGTACTATTTACAAGAGTAAATTCACCACATAATGTCAGGGGACTTATTAAAAAAAAAAAAAAGAGTAAAGTCCTAGGAAGACTTAGCGTAACTGCCAGGTAACTAAGGATCATATTTTCATTGTGTTTACGCACCCCGGTGTTCGTGGCACAAGGGCACTTCTCACTTGTAACGTCGCAGCACGTCAGGAGTCAGTACTGCGCTGCACAGAGCGCGCAGTGGCTCCACCGCCTCTGTAAGAGGAGCAGTTCCAACGCGCTGGGTCTGCTTCCCCAGCTCCGTCGCTGGATCGGTTTTATGTTCCTGCCAGAAGTTAGATAAGCAAAGCTGCATCCAGAGCAAGACTTTATTTTGTTTAATGTCTTGTCTTCTCTTTTCTTTTCCCTTCTTTTTTTGTTGTTTCTTCATTTTTCTCTCTTTTTGGCAACTTGGAAGACTTCGGCTTTTTTTGCTACATACAAACAGAATACACAGTTTCAAATCCAACTGCACCCTGACAAAAGCATAAGTCAAAATGCTATAAGCGTTAAAAGAAAAAGCTGTCTCTTCCCCTCTCCTTTTGGGTATCAAGTTTTTAAATGCCACAGAGTGCACAGACTCTACAACACTCAGTCTTAACGGCCGAGCACAGTTCCCCGATTTGGCGATACAGACAAAGGGCACTGCTGGCATCGCCGTCTGGGATAACCACATGCCAAGGCCTGTGGCTGCTCCTCACCAATGGCACCCTCCCCACCAGCACCGAAAATACTACTAAGTTTTGGAATCAGATGCCATATTCACAAATTTACAGCGATGCCTCGCTTGGATCCAACATTCAAGCAGAAGTCAGTGGATGGAAATAACAGACTTTTTCACACCACTACTAGTTAAGAATTCAAAAGTTGAGAGATGATGTATTCAGTAGCTACTATCAAATACTTTTTTTTCATTCAGATGATGTTATGGGTCCCAGAAAGGTAACTAAAACCAAGAAAACAGTTTAGTATGGTAATTTAACACTGAGGAAACTAAGTCACCTTAATCATTGCATCACTTTCAACAGTATCTTCCTCATCCTCATCAGACTGGATCTCTTCCACATTCAAGCCTTCGTTCAGTTCTAAGGTCACCGCAGATCCCGACTGCCTTTTAGGTGTCTTGACAGAATGAAGTGAATATGGAGTGAGATGTGCCTCTTTGTTGTAGGCACGTGTAAAAGCTGCTTTGACCTGTCAGGGTGGAAGGAAACACCATAAGCATCGGCTTAGGAAGTGCTGGTTGTTAGCTAACCAACTCTTGGCTAGGGATTCCACATCATCTTTCCTTTGGGAAGATGGGACCAAAAATTTGTAGAGGAGGACACTGTCTCAAAAGGACAGAGAAAGCAGCTAAGAGCTGTACGGTGAAGGCGCATTTTAAATGAGTCCTGCACAATTCTCAGACTGTGCATCTCCAGATGCTTCTTGCTTAGGCCTCCAATAATTTCAGCACTGTTCTGCTGCCACCTAATCCAAGTCCACCCTCAGCAGCACTGAAGACCCAGAGCAGCCTCTTCAGACCAGGTGTAAACACCCAATAGTGTAAGTTTAGGTATCAGCAGAAAAGATTCTTCTCTTCCCCGAGCATCCACCCTGAGATGAGGGAAATGACGGTTCAGATCTCGCACCTGCCCAGTTTGTGGCAGGGACTTGAGCTTAAGCTCACCTTGTGCCAGGTGAGAGTCCCACCCACAGAAGGGGACTAGCTGGAAGCACCACACAAAGTTCCCCCGGGTCCAGCAGTTCAGCCTAACTAGACTGCAGAAGGTGGAAGCTGCAAGCCAGCCTTGTAATTCAGTGCCCGCACTGCAACAAATAGAGTTGCGTCCCTCCTCCTTTGTACAGTGGTAAGAAAGGCCTGAGGTGATAGAGCTTCGACCAGGAGCTTGCTGCTGGAAAGGTACTGGCTTTGCCTGTCCCTTCTACGTTCCACTGCTGTGCCCCAGACACAGCCGACTCCCAGCAACCCTTTACACTGGGAAGATCAGGTGTAAGACTCCTGAATGAAGCACAGCCTGGCTATCTTTTAAGACATACCCCAGAACCTTTGGTAGCATGTCTGACAGCTGATCTTGCAAAGACTACCATGAATTAAATTACAGATAATAAGCAGCTGCACCAACTTCAGCCTTTCATCAGCACATCTGTATCTCACCTTTTATTCTAGGCATTTCTTTTTAAAGATACAGAAGAAAAGGAAAAAATTCCCTAGTGAATTTTACCTTGGGATCCAGCTTTGAAAAAGGACTGGGTTTGCCTCCCCATGTGCTTATTTCCATGATATTTTCAATATCTTCTTTCATCAAGCAGTAAGAGTCCATGAACGTTATAGTTTCTTGTACACCATCTGCTCCAAGGTCTTTCAAGGGCTGGACAAGCGCATCCCGCAAATAGGGCAAATACTCCATGTTTACTGTCCTCTTGCACGCCTGGGTTCTTTGTCAAATTGAAAGTAGTAAGTAAATCTGTACAACCACCACCACTCACTTCGAAACACAGGCAGCCTGTAGGTAAGGCCCTCAGCAAATCGAAAATCGGCTGCCTGAAGAGTTAACTGTAAGTTGTAGCGTGCCATTCCTTTTGCTATACCTGCACCCGGGCTAACCGATGCAAGGCATTCAGACACTGTTTGGTTGGACTCGATGATCTTAAGGGTCCTTTCCAACCATGAAGATTCTGTGATTCTGTGACACCGAACAGTCTGGGGAAACACATCCCTAACTGAGAAACAACAGCTTCGCGGGGGGAGGGGGAAGGTTACAGTACTGCTGAGTACACTAGAAGTGTTTGCAGTCCAACAGATTAAGTGCCAATAAAGTGTCACCAACAACGTAAAGCATATTGACAGGATATACACTTCAGTCTGTACCCAGCACAGCAAGGAGTTAACAGTAAGTAATGAACTACACGAGAACTAAATATCCGTGTCAATGTGAGGAAGGAGAATGAAGAGGAGGAATGTTGGTACTACCTGAGACTCATGTGCATTGCCAGTTCTTGAATGATACGATCATGTTTGCCCGTGGATGAAAATTTCCCCAGCCAGCTGGGAAAGACAGGAAACTGGGACATGTAACCTCTCATCAGCTCCCCCGGGAGAACGCTTGCATAAATAGCCTGAAAAAGTAACACATATGCCAAACTCAAATCACAAGGGATCAGTCTCACTGACACCGTGACATACTACCCTACTTGTCTGCATGAAGGGGGATAGTGAATACAGTTCCACAGGGCAAATGGCTCGTTTTAAGAGAGCTCTTTCTTGGTTGCTTGTTTCTGTTCAACCCCTGTTAGGTTACAGCTTCATCTCTTGTACCACCCTATTTGCTACCATGTTCTAAAAATATCTGTGAGATTATCTGTGTTTTAAAAGCCATTTAAAAAAAGGAAAGAATAAAAGCCTGTTCATTTCCCATTTTAGAGTGCAGTCAGACAGCTGACTTCACACAAATACACGCTGTAGTCGCCAGCAGATGGACACCGTGAAGGAGACATTTCCAAAGAATACCACGGATCTACATAAACTCAGCCAGGCAAGTTCCTGAGCAACTCATCTTTTTGGACCTCCACTAAGCAGAGGGGGGGACTAGATGACCTCCAGAGGCCCCTTCCAACTTAACCTATGACAGATTCTCTGATAACAGTCAGAATCCCTTAAGCACAAGTCTTGTCAATGTTTCAGCGATTGTTAAAAGTAGTACAGTGATGAAGCTTCAGTCCTCCGTGCTTTGGGAGAAATACTGGCCCGGCGAGAGGCTGGGAGAGGACGCATATAAATCAGACCGAGTAGGCTTGTGACTGCACGTCAGAGGTGACGTGTGCCATGTGCTCCTATGCTCCATGAAGAAGCTTCAAACTCTTCCAAGTTTCAGAAGACTTAATTTCATAATACAGTGTGGGTTCAACAATACGAATATGGGAAACAGCTCTACTCACCAGCAGAGCAGAGAATACTACATGAAGCATACATTAAAATTATACTGAAACACCAGGTTTTTTACTTTTACACTGGACTCCCAAAAAAGCACATAAAATAAGTGTTAAATGCTCACCTGTGTTGGAAGAAGATTCCAGTTTTGCTTGCTACGAATCTGCTTGTCCACTATATCACCATCACATATACTATCAGCTGCTCTACTCAAAAGCACCAAGTGCTTCTTCAGATTTCCTCTGGGGGGAAAAAAAAAAAAAGCAAAGTTGACTGTATTACAAAGCAGAAATATCCAGGTGTAGGTTTTAGTCTAGTTTTACTCCCTGACACAAAAGCCTATGTCAGTTTAGGGTATGCAATAACTCACCCAGCAGCGGCTGGTTTCACATGTACATAGTTCTCTTGAACAAAGAGAGGTGCCAGGGAATAATCATGGAAGAACAGATCCGATTTGTCTATAAGAGACATACGAGAAGCCTCCTCTCCTGTTGCAAAAACCTTCCGGACAACATCAAAAGGGCCCTAAGTAAATGATATTTCAAGAAGTCAGTGGGCTGCAGGTCCACTCAAACAGTAACACACAGCACAATGTCAACAAAATTACTTTAGTGATGGTACACAACAATATCTGGTTGGGTCCAGTGTTCAGTATTTCCTTCCTAGCACTTTGCCAGTTTTGAGAATTGTGTTTTACCTCTGAAATTAAGAGAATTTTCTCCTAAATAGAGGACTTGGGATGAGAAGTATGAGCTTCATGATTGCATCTTACATCAAAATATATACTCAGTCCTGGATTTATTGCTCTTCAAATATTTGTGGCAAGTTTGACAGCTCCCTGCATCTGGGCTGTCGGTGCTTTACTTCACAAGTTGCTTACAAAGCCTAGTGATTATATCACAATGACAGTAAAAGCCAATCCAGTATTTTACACTTACCAGTTTGATATCCTTTTTGGCTCTGCCGGCATCCGTTTTAGCCTCATCATAGGTCAATGATTTATCTTTTGCACACCACATATTAAGGTTATGTAAAACCTAAAGAACAAGATTGACAATTTGGTAGAATAAGAGCATTTAAATGGAAGACTTGAGCAGAAAAGAGCCTGATCTCCATATATAAAAATAATAACACTGTTCAAATACCACATTGAAGTCAAGGACTTGTAAACACCATGCTCTCTGAATGGACACTGATAGTGAATTGGTACTGACCTGTCTGATGTCCTGATTTGCTGCCAGGATTATCTCTTGCATAGCAGGTGGTGGAATTTTTAAACCTTCTTTAAATGCAATAGACATCATGGCACCCTGTAACGCACACAATTGAGAAATTGTCACCAGAGAATTCCTATCCCTACAGAACACATTGACACATCTATGAAAGAGTGTTAGTGTGTTTTTATAGGTTTTTAAAGGACATAAAATTTAAATTTTCTTCCATAAACATATGTTATCCTTTGTCATTGATATAAAAAAAGAGTGCATGATTGTTTAAAAAAATATTTGTATATATTTAAGATAGACTTCTAAATCTGAAAGGCTTTGGGATACTTCATTCTTTGGGAAGAAAAACTCAGACAACCCACTTTGAAAAGCAGAGTTACTCACTGAGGTGATTCATTAAGTTTTAAGTGGTGTTTCCAATTCCATATACTTTCTGCCACACGAAGAGAGAAGTTACTGATGGTAATTCAGTGCAGCCCGTACAGCCACAGCCTTCTTACCTTGATCTGTTCTAGACGAGGTCTCTGAAAACGAAGATCAAAACAGTAGTGGACCAAGGAACGAATTTTAGGATGGTTGCGGTCATTACACATACAGATGATGGGTATCTTTGTGTGTCTAATCAAACCAATCAACTCCTGTGATTTAAACACATTACAATTATTACATCAGATAATTCAGAGAATGATTCAAGTGTCATACCAAGCAGCATTAATCCCCGCCTTAAATCAGATCCTTAACTAATGCAAGTCTATAAAACTCTTCCTACTGTAACCGTGTTTCCACACAGTGAAAACCGAGTCCCTCTCCTGCTTTTTCCACTTACTATTCTATTCAGCTGCAATAAATCTGCTGTCTACCCACTTCCAGCAACCATGTTTAGACTGTTCTTCATGAAGCAATTAAGATCACTAGCCCAGAGGAGAGCTGTCCACGTGCAGAACTAGATTCAGTTCAACCTGTGGCCTACGCCCAGAAGGAGCACACATTTTTCTGACTGCACCCTGCCGCAAGCACTGAAGGAGCAGGAAGTAAAAAGATCATCTCTTCCTGCCCAAAGAGCTCAACCCTGAGGCTTCAGCATCATTAGGCTTACCAGAACAGACTTTTTGCCTGCTCTAATGAAAGTGAGATTCAGTTCAATTTCATATTCCTGCAATGTAAATGTCTGCATCCGAGCTAAAGATCTGTGTGCCTTTATTGTGAAAGGATTGTATGTGACCACAGGAAATCTTCAAAAGTTAGAACTGGAGCTGCTAAGGAGAACAAAGGGTAATACTGCCTATGCTCCATTATTTATTCAGTGTTACTGCCTACTGAAGACAGCAACTGTCACAGCCAGACTACAAACCTCCCACTGCAGGTAGATGTCAGCTGCAGAGACCTGAGGATAAATTCACTTGTCCAGGAACAAACATCTAAAGCACATGCACCCAAGTGCATCGCTCCAGGTTTCTCTTACAGAAGTATTTTTCCCCCCCTCTACCAATGCGTAGTTATCCTTACACAAAGAGACTTCTAAAATAGGTCAGATAAACTGTATGCTACAGCAACTCTCTATGGACCATGGGTTAAGGACAACAGACTGGCCTGAAATATTTTGTGCTGTATCTAGTATGAACTCTTAGCAATGGCATACGCTCGTAACTATAGCAGTTTCACCTGAATCCCTCCTCTGTCTTCATTGCCTGCCATACCATCCACTTCATCCATGATCAATACATGTTTCCCGCTAACTGATGAGGATGTGCCTGAAAATGAATATGGACAAGAAAATGAGATGGGAATAAAATAGGGTCTTGCTCAGAGTTTTCCCCAATGCTTTACAGGTTAGGTAAGCCCATCCTAGACAACTGAGGTGGTGGTGAACCTCTTGCTCCACCGCTTGATCACATGAATCTATGTTCACAGAATAGAACTGACCGTAGTCTTGTGTCATCTTCCAAGACATGCAACAGAAGAGCAACTGCAGAGTTCTTGAATAGTTTGCACACGTTAACAACTGATTCTACTAATTGCAGGATTTAATTCTACAATTGAAGATGAAATACTAAATGAAGCCATCCCTATTAGAGCTGGATCCCTCCACGTGATAAGCAAGTTAAATTCCTAATGCTGTTGTGTAATGAGGAAGCTCCATCCCTCCTGTAACCAGACTCTTAACACAACAAGAATCCTCCTTCAAACAATAGACGTACCAGAACAGAAGTCTTTGATGCTGGTGTTGTTAAGCGATTCAGCAACTACTTCCTTTAGACTGTTCTTACTGCGAGTGTCACTGGCATTCAGCTCCACATAGCTATACCCCAGCTCCTAGTCCAAACACACAAACCACACAAAAAATGAGAACACAGATCAGTGAAAGAGCACACACATACTCATAATTAGAAACAGTTATTTCAGAGTTCCAGAAGAAAGCTCTTACAACATGGTTTCACATGTAATTTGTGGCTTTAATTCCTTTCTTCCCTTATACTCATTTTCTCTAACACTCCAAAAATATTTATAACCTGACAAGGAACAGATATGCCCAGAAGAGAACCGGGGGAGGGGGGGGAGGGGAAGAATTCTCAAAAACTGTCAGTGGCACAGATTTAGTTCTGAAGGATTAACAGAACTGCCACCAGGGATAGAACCAGAACTATGAGCCAAGGCTGGCTAAGCTCCATGGTATTTCCAGCTGCATATCAAAGTCTTAAAAACGTCAGGACAAGAAATGTGGCACATCCCTCTGGGAGGTGAAGGAAATAGAAGCTTTTAACTATTCAAAGGGCTAGGAAACATGGCTGCCCCAGTAGTCCTAACACTTCAGAACAGGGCAGGGCTGCATGTCAGTGCCTGGAAGAATTTAACCCAGCTGCTCCTTTATCAGCAAACTCCCCTGCCAGGGGCATGCAGGCACAGCAGTGAGCTGCACACAGCTTGGTTCCTGCAGCTTGAACCACCCTGTTTTATGTGGTGCTCCTGTGGAGCACCATGAAACGCTCTGCAGACCTGAAGAAGCTGTGAACAAGCTGAGCTGGAAGCTAGAAGCAAGAAAAGACCATGCCAGCGCACAAGCGAGCCCAAGTCAGCACATCCAGCTTTTCTGCAGGTCTGGTTTTGGGTGCAGCATCAGCTTGTTGGCACAAAGCTCCAAGGCGGGGGGGGAGATTGGGAGTCACTCTATACAAGTCAAATATTGAGGTAAAAAATCGTTCCTTCCCAGCACAAAGATGAGATAGCTGACAATAGTTCTCAACCCTTCTAAGCTGGTAGTATCACATTCTAAGAAAATTCTGCCAAGTCAGACGAACAAAAATAATCTGGAACTTGATACAACGCTACTGTTAATAAGTTCCCAGCTGATTCTCAGGACACAGTTAGTGGAACACAGTGTCCCAGCTAAATTCGGAAAAAAATAATTTCTAAATTCAGATTTACAAATGGACACATAGCCCTGTCAACTTATCTCATCCTAAAGTAGTACCGGAATTTAGAATGAGTCTGGGAAAAATATCTTTGTTAGATATATAAAAAACACAACAGAGTCTGTCATCAAACTTTCAAAAAGCTTGCCAGAATTCAACCCCCACTAAATTTAGTGCAAATATTCTCCGACTTGTTGAACTACTGTTAAAACACTCACGATTTTTGAAAAATCATTTCCAGTGGCCCAACATACTGTGATATGTTTCCTTCGCAATACAACAGAAAGAAATGCAGACACCCTTTGCTATCTAAACATCCACATATTTTCACCTGTAACCCTGTTCTCAGCAAGTAGAATTAGGCTGGGAGCAGACCCTGGTAATTCAGGGATATCTACCTGCACAATGTATCTGTATCCAGATACAGCATCAATATATTACAAATGGTGCTGGGAACAACTGTTAATAACAACTCACCTTACAAACCAAAGAAGCTGTAGTAGTTTTACCAACTCCAGGTGGACCAGAAAGTAATGCTGCTTTAAAACCAGTACCATCATCTTTGCCTCCAGTTTTATTGGTCTTTGCTATAAAAGAAGATTCCAGGTTTTACCTAGGTATGTATTACAAAACAAACTGCATACTTCATGTAATTCTTTAAAGATATCATGCATCACTAGAGTTTTTCCTCATCTAAGGCTTGATATGAAAAATACGTACACATCTGCATCCTAACCATTTGGGGAAAAGTTGTTTAAACCTTCTTAGTTTAAGACTTGCAGTGATTCTAAACTTAAAAACAGCCAAAGTGCTACTCATGTAATATAACCATTTCTGCATTTTTCTCACAACCACATCATTAAAAAAACAGCAAAAAAAACAACAAACCAAACACACACACACACACACACACACCCCCCAGGGAAAAACCCCACTCCGACAGCAGTGAAGCTTGAACACTATTTTAACCACAGAAAAAAAACAACTGTCTACAGGACGACACGCTACACATGACACAGGATGCTTGTCAGGCAGAACCAGGACCTTAATGATTCATCTCTTCCCCATGCATAATGCTATCCCATATTTTCCCCGTATGTACAGACAGGTTAGCACTGGCCAACATTTCTCTTGGCGAGAAAGAATTCACTAGGCTGAATATGAGGCCAATTTTATATACGTTACTGCAAAGTTATTTTGGTCTCTTCTGGAAAAAAATTCAAGTTTAAGAGAATACCACAAGATTTAAAACCTATCCTAACAGTTTGTTTTTCTAGGTTTGGAGGGAGAGCGGGTGGTAAGTGAACAACTGATTAAAAGAAAAAACGCAACAAACAACCACACACACAACACAAAAAAACCCACAACACACGCATACACCATACTCAGGCTCAACTGCTGCTACGAAAAAATGCATCTGACTTCAGCCTCCTTCCTGTTCTAGAGCTGCTCTACCATCTCAAAGGCCCTTATCGGTCCAGGGAACCAAGCAGTGTGACTGGCATGGAAGAACACAGAGAGAAGTTAACGGCACTGGTCACCTTGTCCATCTTCCGAGGTACTCTTGTTCCAGTTTCGGAGCCATCGGAGCAGTTTATTGGCACAGCTTTGCTCACCCTGCTGTCCAATTATTGCCTTAAGAGATACAGGCTTGTATTTATCTACCCATAGCAATCTCTCCGTTCCATCTTCGTTAGTCTCAGAAATCAAGTTCTCCTTAGGTTTTGGGGTTTCTTTCTTCTCTACAGTTTGCCGTTTAAAATCCATAAGCTTTCGAACAGCAGCGGTTTCTTTCTTAACAGATTTGACAGAATCTCCTTTTTCAGGAGTAGACTTATATTTTTTATTATCAGCTTCCCTTTTGATGGGGCTAAAATTCCTTTTTTCAGCTTTCTGTGGTGTCCTTTTAGGCCTTGAATCCGCTTTCTTTGCCTTAGGAAAACAATGGTAAGAAAGTTAAAGGGAAATTTCAAAAAAACTCATGCAGTAAGTAAACATGCTGTCTTTGAATACCTGTACAGGAGTGCTTACAAAAGTAACAAAGCTTAGGTATTGATAAAAAGCCTTCAAGAGTAGATAAAGAAGTATTCCTCTCTGAAAAATAAACTACTGTTAACACGATGCCAACCAGTTCTGTAGCGCAACCCATGCAAGAGGCAGGAAATATTCTGGTCATTGCAAAAGCTATAAGCCCCCTTACGTGCTGAGCTTGATACATCATTAAAAAAAAAATAATGCAAAACTGATGATTGTCAGGTTGGAATAAATGGGTCATCAGACACCCATGAAGCTGAAGCACAGCTCTCACAAAACAACACTTACAAGCTTGAACACTAAAAAAACCAAACAAACCAAACCCCCAAAAACACCCACACAACACTAGGAACACGTGGATAAAAGGAGGAGGAACAGGGAATAACCCTGTTTCTAGTAAGGGAACACTCCTCTCTAATACACATTTAAGAGAACTACAGTTATTTAACAACAACACAAAAAGAAACAAACAACAAAAAAAACCCCTCACCCAAAAAAACCCACAACCCCGGAAAGCATTCACTCCAAAACAATTCAAAGGGAGTGAAATCAGCTAGTAAGCTTAGAGTTGCTTTTCCTTAAGACCCCAATAGTATCTTTCCGTGTAATAATTAATGTCTAGCCACATCAGAACTGCCAAAGCAACAGCTATACTGAATGCACAACATGCTAGAGCTAAAGGAGATTTTAGTAACGTTTTATCAGCTACTACAGACTAAATTTAAAAGTGCATAAAAAAAAAAAACTTGTTACTGTTTTCACAGTATTGCCTGAAAAATTTACCTTTACCATTATTACTTCAAGTACCACATAAAGACAAAATCTGTTGTGTATTCACATGGTTTATGTATAGTTGTCCCATGTTTAGAGTATGATTTTTATATTGGGCCTGTCTGGGTACCAGAGAGTATCAGCCACAATTAGTTATTTCAAGTAATAAACAAATACTCAGAGTTTAAAACTGAAACCATCTAAGGAGATAAAATTACCCCCTTAGTCAGATACCTAAAATACAGAATAATGTCAGAATATAAAATGAAAGGTGGGAAAAAACCCTATAGCTCCCAAGCAGAAGTCTTAAACACAAACGTGAAATTTTCAGATTCAATACTTTCAACCTAGAAGGTCAAACTGACAATTGTAGGGTTACTGTTACTGGAACAGAAGACCAAAACTCCTTTCAATTAAAATCAAACCAAAAAAAAAACCAAACAAAAGCTCAGTAAGTTCATAATAAACAAACCTCTGTTTCAGCTGCCAGCTCATATTTGGACTTTTTGCCTGGCATAGTTCGAATAAGATCAAACAGGCCATCCTCATCGATAACTTTTGTCCCTAAAGTCGACGCCTGGAGCCAAAGAAAGAATTAAAAGTAAGCTCAAGTAGAGTAAGGAGTTACATACTTCACTTCAAAGTGCTTTACTGGAAAGACTAGGCTAAGGAACACAATAACCACAGGTTTGTTTCTTTATATGTGTGCATGTATGTATATATATAAAAACAAAAACAAAACAAAGCCCTAAAACTTTAGGCAACTTTTCTTTTTCAACATGCACTTTATTTGTAGTACTGCCTCCTTTTGTCAGAGATACTGAAAACCAATGCAGTTAGATAACAATTCACAGTTTCACTTCTACTTCACTCAGGCACAGAAACGCTCACCTTTTCACATTTAGATTGGCCACAGTCTCTCCCCATAACCAGATAGTTTGTCTTCTTGCTGACATTGCCAGTTACTTTTCCTCCGTAACGTTCAATCAGAGACTTGGCCTCATCTCTTTCAATAGACTCCAAAACGCCTGTAATTACGAATGTCAGGCCTTCCAAGCAGTTTTCAGCTCCCTGAGAACCAGAGCATTGCAGAAAATGCCATTACCTGATGCAATCCTACGAAATATCTCTTCACCATAAATTTTTTAACCCCCTACCATATCAAGTACCCTATGAAACTTTAAAAATACGCCTAGGTTACCCTAGCTAGGTAGTAGTTCTAAAAGTTCAAAAGCCATTAAAAGGACTAGCTACAGACAAAATTTTGCACATGGTTCACCTGATCAATCATACTTGTAACACACTGTGCTTCAAGCCCAGCATGTCACTCAAATGAGTAACAGCAATCTTCAACTTTAGGAGCAGTAACTATTTTTCATCATCATGACTTCATAAATCAAGTACTGAATTTAATTTCTTTGTATATTTCCTTACATTTAGTCACTGCTTTGCATTACAGTTTAGCTTTTTCCAATACATACTTCCCATCTGAAGGTTTTTAAATAGTTTAGTTGATATTTGTTAGATGACTTATAACAGTAAGTCTATGACACACCCACTTCTACATACTGACTTCTGCTGTAGCCAAACTCACCTGAGGTATCTCTTTGGAACCCAGTGCTTTCGGACCCTCACGATTAAGGAAGCTTCGGTAGGCTTGATAATTGGTTCTCCTCTTCTCAGAGTCCTCAGGACTTACAGACTTGGGCAGCGGGGAGGGGGAGAAAAAAAAGAAAATATTAATACACATATTACATATATAAAAAACCCAACAAAATAAACTCAAGTATCCCACTTTAAGACATTTTTATGCACCAAAGGAGAATTAAGTCCTAACACTTGTTTTTAATCTATTAACATGCAATACCGAAGCTTATTCTGGTTTTGGTGCCTGTGTTTTGAGGTATTTTTTTGTTGTTCTTTTTAAAAAGATTTCCAAAACTCACCTGAGAGTTTTTTAAAAAAAAAGTGTAGCTATTGTTTATTGTGAAGTTTCTGTAGATTCATCTGTATTCCACATGTACATGCTCACTTAATTGGTGCTTTAAATTCACATCCTATTTTATTTCAGAATTATGATCAGGTATAGACAAGATCTACAGTTACAGAAAGCCTACTTGATAGTATTTGTATTTTTAAGAAACATTTAAGCTTTTTAATTAGCAAAAAAATATTTAAAATTCACCCCCAAAAAGTTGCAAGCTCTCCCTCCCAATTATAACTGTTATTTAAGTGTGAAAATTGTGTGTGAAAATTTGTACTTTATGATTAAAAAGTATGGTTTGAGGATGCCAATAACTGCCAGTGTTCAATAGTTGCAGTTGCTGTATCAGACAGTTAGAAGAAAACTATATTATATTCCTACCATAAGAAATACACTTCAGAAACAGGAGATCTAGGAAGCAGAAGGAAGGGGGAAAAAAAAAAAAAAAAAAAAAACACAAACCCAAAACCCATTTATCATTCTAATAGCAGTATAGATCAACAAGATCACCACACTCACATAAACAGCTCACTAGGTAAGTGTAAGAATTCTGCATTTTTTCAGGAAAGTTGAACGTGAAAAAAAACACTGAACTGATTTTGCAGTGTATATGCATACCTTAACGAGCATTAAAGAATTTTCAGTTCCTTCATACATTTAATTTACATTTTTCCAGCTAATTTTTTTTCCTATTTTTTTTACAATTGCTAGGAACTTAAAGCCTTACTAGACTTTGAAGTTTTAAAAAGATTCAAAGTACCAAGCTACAACAGTGACACATAAACAATAATAAACAAAAACAGTTTTCCTGCAAACTCCACCAAGCCAACTGAATTAATTTTGATAGCTCCTACCTCACTCTTCTTGGGGGAAATTTTCTCCTTCTTTGGTGTTGTCTTCTCTTCTTTCCTTGAAGCAATTTTTTCTTTTGATACTAAACTTTGAGCACCTCTTCCCTTTTCAGCAACCTCTTCTTTTTGTTTGAGAGATACAAGCTTAGAGCTAGGTCTCAAAGACAATGTCTTATCCGTCAACTCTCTTGCTGTTTTACCATCAGATGACTGTGGGGATGAAGGAGACCCTTTTGAACGTTCAGATTTAGTTTGCTGCTTTGCAGCATAATTCTTTGCTTCACCTGTCGAATTTGTTGCTTTCACTTGAAAGGAGGCAGGGGAAAGAGAGCACACACGTAAGAATGTATCTCATTAATATTATAAATTGGTGAAATGTTTTCTATGTTCCATGTCCTACCTCTTTCCGACTGCTTATATCTTTCCACCACATTAGGACTGGTCTTGGTGCTCAATACTGTTTGTTCTCCTCCTGAATCTTTACGAGCCTAAATAAACAAACAATGCCAAAGTCAGAGGTCCTGAGCTACCATTAAGTCCAGATCCCCGAGTTTCCCTACTGTTAAGTACAACAGACTGAATAACATCTAACAAAGCTGATCCCTACTACAAGTCAGAACACAATCTCCATCAAAAGCAGACAAGCAAATTCTGCACTCAGCAATGCACATTATCGCTCCTTATGTCAAAGGCCAGACAGACTTCCAGGTTACAGTAAATTTTGATCCAAATCAGTTTACTTATTAGTGTAGAAGTACTAATACTTCCTATATTAAAATCAGCAATCCTAAATTCTGAGAGACTTGATGTACAACCCAGAAAATATTTGATTGTGCTTTACACTGCAAGCTATGAGAACTGGGAAGACTCCCACTACTGGGGTTAGTCTCAAAACTCTCAACATCCCTGGCTTGCCCCTTCTCTCAAAGCAAGGAGAGTATTCTCTTCCTTGATCTGGTCCTCCCAAACCAACAGAGCTATAGCTAATCTAAAGTATGAGTCTTCAGAAGCACACTTCACTCAATTAGAACTAGAACTTAAAAATCCCGTTTCAACAGAAACGGAGAGCACAAAGATGCAACGGTGTCTGCTGTCTGATTATGAAGGACACTTATTTACTGCGTGAGGAAAATCCAGAAGGAAAGTATGAAAAGTACGTTATTTTTACGCTAACACTTTCTTGCTGTTTTTAACACATTTTTATGAAGTCTCAAAACAAAGGTTAGGTGTCTAAGTAAGAACACTCCCAGCAACACAACTTCTAAAAATTAAAGTTTAGAAAGAACTCACCTTTTTCTTCTGTGGTGTTTCATCCAACATGGCCAAAGTTTTAGCAAATTCTTCATCTTCATGCAGCTGTCTCTCCAGCTGAAAGGAAAAAAAACAACCCACAAAACAAAAGAGATTTTCAGGCTCACGTCTGACAAGTTTTAACTCTACTGTATTTTTTTAAAACTCAAGACAAAAAGTTTATCTAAAATAAGACAGCTGGAAAAAATGCATCCTACCAGAGGCAGAAGAATTTCTGAAAGTGGCACTGAAGAATTACTTGTGTCGCCCAAAAAGAGAGACTGAAATCTAGCGAGAAAAGTAGAGTTTGGATTTGTTGCACTAGAAACATTAATAAACTGTATAACCTGTTTTCAAAGAGATTTTCTGTCCCTTCATATTTTCTATTGTTGTGTATCCTTTTCATTTAATAAACAATCAAAATTTGAAGGCAGGATCTCACAACAATCAGCTTGCACCATGATGCAACCTGTTGGCTTCAGAAAACTTCCAAAAGCAGTCCCAAAACACAACTAGGAACAATGTCTGTTAAGTATTACGTCTCAATAATGAATGTTTTATTCTCATTTACTGCCAGCAACATATCATATGAAAAAATTATGGCAGTTTGGAGAATTTAGCTATTGCCCTTAGTCCCAGCTCTTGTTGCCAGTTCTGTTTACTTTATGGAAACAAATATACTTTAACTTTTTAATATTTCTACTTACACAACTGATTTTCTTTGACAGAAGAACCAGTAAGAACAAATACTGCACAAGGAATTTGAGAAAGTTATTTATTAATCGTAAAACAAAGCCATGATGGTTTGATTTTTATTTCACCTAAGAAAATAAACGTGACACCTACAATAATAACTGATCATCAGTTACCTTTCCTACCCAATATGGACCCTTGGGGAAAACTTCTTCTATTCCCAAATAGCGTATATTGCCAAGAAATACTGACCAGTATTTTAACAAAACAACAAAAATCCTTTCATAATTGTCTTGAAGTCTAACATGCTACAAGATTCTGTGAGAAAGGGGAAGGGCAGCAACTACCAAATACAAACAAGACTGAGGCAGATACACCTAGACAAAGGTACATTCCTTCAATAACACATATAGACAATGAAAGTATTATAGATAAGATCAGTCCAAATGAAAGACAACACCTTGTTTTTCCTGACAGGTTGTTTATCTTTCTAATAGATGAAAAGCAGATTCATCACACCTCTGCAGCGGTCAAGGATGAAATTAAGTTTTGCATGTTCAATATATTTCTTTCAAAGGATATTCAATATTACCAGTACACAGGAAATTAACTGATTTTCCCATAATAAGTAAATATGTATGACAAGTGTAGCTTTCACTCATATTAGCACCAGTTCAAACAAGAGAGTTTAAGACACACATGTAAGGGTTATTCACATTTTTCTCCACTGTAAGGAAACTGGTATGACAACAAGCAAAACAACCATGGATGGCACTTCACTCCAGGGAACGAAAAACAACAAAACAAAACAAAAACACAAGGAGACAGAAACTGAATTCTCTGTGAAAAGCAAAATTATTAAGACACATCAACTGCACAGGTAGAGAAAGTCTGAAAAGACAAAAAATAGATTAAGTGAGATGTTCTATTTACGTAACTGAAATAATGCCCATAAAAATAACTGCACGACTAGGTTTGCACATATGTGCCAAAGTTAAGTATACAGATGAATTTTATTACACTTATGTATAGAATACATGGAAAGTCCATCTTCATTTCTTAAGGAAAAACAATTTTAAGTTAAACAAACTGCTCTTGGCATACAGCAACAAATTTATAGAGCTTTTACCTCTGAATCTTCTTCAAGCTGCAGTTGCTTAGCAATGGCCTCATCATCTACTGTGCTGTCTCTGCTTGGTGAAGGCTACATTTAAGAAAAAAGATCAACAGTTCAGTTTCTCTAATATTGTGTAAATTATAATAATTTAATCTGGACAATTCATTTTGTTTACTTCTAGAAAAGGACTGGGAATAAGACATGCAGCATTTTATTCCTAGCTCTCTAACCTAAACACTATTAAACAAGGCTGTTTTCAAGATATTTTACTATTCAAAACAAAACTGTGCTATAATATAAAGATTTCTTTAAACAACGCTGAACACCTCTGAAGCTATCACAATTGGACAGCTTGAAAGAGAAATCAACAACTACATTGCAAACTTTTAGTTTCCCCCACTCTTTATTTGGTCCTTTGTTATTCCACAAAGGTATGTGCCATAAAGCTTGAGAAAACAACCTCCTTCCTCTCCCTCCTACCCTCCACCCCCAACTATAAGCTATCCCACCCACTTGCTCATCTCAGAAAACTACTTAATTTTAAGAGAAGTCACTTGAGAAGCAGCAATAGAGAAAATACTATTTTCAACTTTGTGCTATCTTCTCAAAGATGGAAATGCTACTCTAACCTTGCGTTGGAGGACTTGATACGCTCACACATACCATCAGAATTGAACTTGAGTGGTCATTAAAAAGCAACACTAAGTAGGACAAGCAGTTAAGTACCTCCTCGCAGTCATTAAACCAGCCATTTTGATCTGAGACACACGAGCAGTCTAAAGGAACATCATCAGTACTCACTTCTTTCCTTTTACTTGCTACCAGTTTCTTTTCTGATCGCTGGACACTACTTGTCCCAAAATAATCAAGTGCGGAGGTGGGAGTCTGTTTCACTGGAGATAATGGTTTGCTTTTAGGTCGTGGTTTTACATCTTCCTTTTTCACTGTAGTTGTTCCTGGACAACCGATAGTTGACGTCCCATTCTCCTTCGGTTTCAGGGAAATTCTTTTATTGACAAAGTCATCTTCTTCATCTAAACATGAAGAGTATTCTATTACTTCTGGTACATGGAACTTAAGTTCTTATAATGGAACTGTCAAGAGAACTATTTTGGCAGATTACATCAACTCAGATCCTAAAAAAAATCATTACAGGTGTTTGGAACTTATTTGGAAAAAAAGGCTGAGTTGAATAACACATAGTATTTAGCATTTTTAATAGCATAGCTCAAGTCTGAATAGATTGAGTACTGAAATAAAACACAAAGTTTGTTACTTGTGTTCATACGTTACCTCCCATTTACAGAAGTTCACAAAGAACATCCTTCCTTCTTACATAGGGAAGATGTATTATAGGGAAGAATATTTAGGTCACTGAAATTTGAGCCCTCTCCTTAATTAATGTGACATCAAATTGAACAGCACAACTCTTCCTCCACATAAAATGTGAAGTACAAAGCTACATTTATTTCATTACTTCATAGTATTCATTAACAGAGCAGCTAATACAGGCTTTGTAGACTTGAATATTCTTAAAAATCTCTCAATAGTACACTGTAAACCAGGGAATATTAGAACATTGTATTTACAAAAAGCTTCCTGAATAAGCTTACCAGTTATTTGTAAAGTACTGCTCATAGCTTACGAATGTTTTAGCAGAAACAGTTTAACTCCATTTTTTACTTTTTCCCCTCTTAGCCAGAGATTCTATGAGCTATTCTACATCCTCTACGTTTCTGCACTTAAACACCCTCTCCTTTCACTACAGACAAAACCATTCTCAAAGAAATGCAGCCATTTCACAGAACACAGAAATCAGACAAGAGGTCAACATACAAAATAGATTTTTCAGTTTAAAAGGAGAAGAAAAAGTGGCATACACAGTATCATTAAGAATTAGCCCACAGACCACTGAACAAAAACTCAATCTTTCCTTTTAGGACTATTCTATAATAGCCAGGACACGGTCTTTCCAGCAATGAAAGACAGAAAGAGGATCTGATGGCCATTTATTCGCTCTGGACCCAAACTCTTCATCTAGTCAATCAATCAACAAAACAGATTACCAAGGACTTCAAAGAGTTTTGCATCACGTCATGAAGTCTCAGTGACAGTTACACAAATGAAACCCTATCACTGGAGCATACAAAAACCTACAGATATCATTGCCAAAGGATTAGATTAATATGACAGCACAGAAGACAAACATCGCTGGACAAACTTCTCGACTGGCGATAAAAGCACTTTCTTTGTGAACTCTTCTAAAAACTCAAAGTGCGCAAGGGCAAGACTTCAAGAAAATCCCCCAAATGAACATTAGACACAGAAGGAATGAAGTGCAAAGTCTTGAGAGGAACAGAAACAGAGGCTGTCTCATTTGCATGCTGCTAACTGAAGTCTGGTTTTACTTTTCTCAAAATAAAGATGTTTCAGACACACCCCTCAATATATGATAAACACAGAAATTCTAAACATCTGTTTTATAATGGAACTTAAATTGACAGTATTATTACAAAAATATGTTCATTTTCCAGTTCTCACTAATTTAAGCCCCCATATTTCTTTTCATGCAAAATTTTGGTTTTTTAATCACTTCCCTAAGTTTAGATGAAGTCATATGTCTAACATCTATAATATTTGTTATATACTGGACAGATGCAGAGGGAAACAGGTGCGATTTTTTTGTTTCACCTTTTCTCAGTAAATGGCAGTAACAAGCATTTTTGGCATCAGCTGTAACTTTATGGTACTGAACCCTTACTAAGCAGAATATAACATGTACAAAAGGGGATCCTGACTATTCCTGGGAGAGAAAGTTCAGAGAGAAAGAGAAATAAAGATACATCTGTAAGGGAGGAAATTGGTTCAGCGGTTTAATCAAGAATGCCTAAAGATAAGAATTTATCTATGAAAAAGTGGCATTTTAGCCAGTTCAATTCACAAAGCAATATATGAGAGAAAATTCAAGCCCAGGTCCCTCAGTTGACAGCAGCGAGTTTTAGCACAAACCTAAAAGCCTTACTATTCTCAACACAATTTACTTTCCCCAGGCAACAGTAAATCTCTTACTGCCATTTAGCTCAATTTAACAAACTATTACATGTCCGGGAGATTTGGACACTAGCTCCTAATTTTCAGTAGTTTGAGGTCTGAATAGGAGCCTGCTTATCTCAAACTTAATTTCAGAAATATTTTTGCTTCTTTTAAATTTTTTAGTTTAACAAGAAAATGCATTTGCAGGAGTAAAATGTACCTATTGCTAGTAATTAACAGTTAATGTAGATGGAATTACATTTATTTGTCTTGAAAAGAAGATACACATCCTGTTCTGCCCCCCCTGCTCCCAGCTTTTCTTAAGCTAAGGACTGCTCCATGCTAGAAAAGAATCTTTACTCAACACTATTGTTATCAGAAGATCTGCATGCAATATTGATTTTTTTCATTATTCACTCATAACTATTTAAATAACAAAGAAACAACAGGATATTGCTTTCTCTCAAGCAGAAAGAAGCAGAGTAAACATGATTAGGTTTTAATTAAAAAGGATGGGGAATTGAGTCATTTATGATACCAGTACTAAGCATTACCAATAATTACAGCTTTGCTTTAATTATGTCCTTCCTAGAAACGACAGGATTAGAAGCATTTATTGACTGCAGGCGGTGTCTGAAGGAGGACAAGAGACTCACAGCACTTACGAACAGTCATCTATAGAAGTAAATAAAGAAAAGGCAGAATGAGAACATGAAAGTGGTCATTAGGAAACAAAACCACCCCGATTCTATAAAGTGGGTTTCAAAAAATGCTTTAGGGGACAAATATTCAGGCTACAGTTTCATCCCAGGTTCAGGAAATTCATAAGTACATCACAAATTCGTCTGATCTCTGGGCACTCCCCTTATTTCAAGTACTTAAGAACATCAACTTTTTCTGTAAAACCGTTAACGCTTCTTCCTTGCAACAAACTGCTCGTGCATGCCTACTGCTACAGCAGTGAACAGCAAAGTTCATCAGTTGCACACTTTCAGTTTCCTCACAAGCTTGAGGGTGACTTCATTTACAACTTTGAAAAAATCAAGAGTCCTAGTATTGCTGCTGGACTGTTCAGGTCAGTGTTTCTCAACACATGACCTGTAAAAGATGAGAGACATTCTCATTCATACAAGCCAGACAATAATTTGTGGGAAAATAAAAGTGAAAATTCAAGATTTTAGCTTATAAAAATTGTAGATTAATTGCATTCATATAGCCATTGCTAGGTGAACAGTTGAGATAGCCTCACATGGGGGCACAGACTTCACAAAGTAGGAAAAAGGAATCCATTTTATCATCAACTAGATTACTTTTATGTTGCTCAGTCTTTGTATAGCATAACAAGACTACTCCAAGAACAGTATTTCCTGTTTATATTGACATATTTTTTTGTCTGTGCTATACCATGAAAAAATGCCCTGAGCATACATTTGGGTTTTTTTTTCAGGATTAGCTCTGAATTACAAACCCAAGTCAAGACCATATATTCTAGTCTAGTTTTCTGGGAATTAAGTAGATGTGACAAAGAGAAAGCTAATCATGTGATTAATGGAACAGACAGGCATGACAACCAGGAGATTGTGTTTAATTATTTTGGATGCAAACACTATACATGAAGCAGGGACCTATTATGCCAGGCAATGTACAAGGCCCAACTTCCCTAGCAACAAACAACAACTGTTAAATCCCGGGGGTTTAAAGAACTATTTCATGGTATTAAAGCACATCTGGCTTTCATTTTATATACTCTTCTAACAGTAGCACAATTAGGTTAATAAACTAACACCTGCAACCCACCTGTAACTGCTTGTTATTCCTCTTCCTCTTTCCTACCCTCACCCTTTTTCAATAGGCTTTCACCTGCTGATTACAGAGCAACATCTGCAGTCGTTCCCTAACCAGGCGCTATCAAAATTATCTAGGCTGTTTTAAACATTTGTTTAAATTCAGATCATTTTAAAAGGCTCAGGTTCAGCCAACCTAAAAAGGGAGCAGTCTATTGCGGGAAGGGACAATGGCAACAAGCAGCATAGGACAGATCCTGAGGCAGCCTTCAGAACATATTTCATTCACTTCTGTACTGTTGAGTTCCTCATCAGTATAGAGCATATTCCCTGGTTCTTATTCTGTTTAGAATGCAAAAATTTAAGGCAGAGACAACCTCTTACTATGATGTTATAAAACCAACCCTAAATATAGGCAGGGCATCTACAGGTTCCAAGTAACTCATTATGATAAATGTATGTTAAATTGATGTTTGTACACCAATTACTACTACATAAGGATTTCTATAGGGAGCTAAAGGACTATATCCTATGCAAAAGTCATTAAGTCTACATTACTTATATAAAGTGACAATATTCCAGACATTCTTCAGTTTCAATGGCACCATGTCTGCACAAGTAATTAAACCAGCTCCTGTCCTAGCGAACTTGAAGTCTAGAGCAGTAAGTATTGCTGTCCAAGCTAAAGTTAGGGGTGGGGAAAATAGTGCATGTATGAAAAGAAGTCATTGTATCAAGTTTTGATTATTTTGAATATGCACTGGTCAGCACTCGACAGTCCCAACAGTTGGTAGGACTGAGTTCTGTATTCACCTTTTGCTTAAAGTAAATCTTTAAGAAGATTATCTTTAAGATAACCACGGCTTCTGAAAAATGCCAGCAAGACTATTCAAACTCAACCCCTGTAACTCTTTCCAAAAAGAACCGATGCTATGTGTGACTAGCAAAGTTCCTATCTTCCTCCACATTTTAAAACACAGTAATTGTAACCTACATTCCAAACTGGTCTGTACAGTCATTTAGATTTTTTAAGTCATTTCTCAGCAAGCTATTTGATTTTAGATGTACTACAAACATGCACTTTAAACCACAATTGTGAGCGCTTTGCCTGTATCGACATGTCAAGGTTCCATGCTGTTATAAAAATATAAAGCTTATCAGAACCATTCCAGCTTTACTCCCCTGAAATCAAATTTACATTTTGATTTTCCAAATGTAAATTTGGAAAAATTTACTCTCAAAGATAATTTCAAGAAGTTGCCTCTGTCATTTTTTACTTTGAGGGGAAAAAGGTTCTGGGATCCAAGACCACAACGCAGTAACCGCCATGTCTAATTGTAATTATATACTTTAGTGCGAAACTACGTACCTTTTGATGGAATTTTATTTGTTATGTATTGGACAAAAGGGTTAGTCAAACATGTATACTTATCTTTTAAAAATATCTTTAGAAAGAAGTTTTGGGAGCATTAAGATATATGAGAAAGCTGAATATATTTAAAGTGAATTAAGTGATCTTTATCTGCAAAACCCTCAGTTACAGCAGCTCCTTCCAAATGAAATGCTCACATTTGGCATAGAAACTGCTGTGTGTATTACCTTGGCATGCAATTAGAAATTATGAGTCCATTAACCCCTTCCAGTTTATTCTGGAGAGTTTTATTCACTTGAACTGGTTACTTTTACCATAATAGCAGCTTTATCATTTCACAAAAGCAGATATGAATCCTCACCATACAATGAAACTTCATGTCCTGGTTTAGCTGCTGAAAGTTTACTGCATGATAGCGATATTCAGTAATGCCAAATGAATAATTAGGAAACAGGAAAAAAAGTAACTTGAAAAAAATCCAACCAAGTATAAATGCGCTCATTTTTTACAGCTTCAGCTCAAGTTACTGAGCTACTTAGGACACAGTGTTCTGTTTCACACAAAATGAACTAGTCTAGCAAAAAGAGAGTCCTCTTCTGCATTTTAAACTAATCCAGCAGATTACCCAAGTGCTTTCTAAATAAATAAATAAAAATCAAGTATTTCAGTCACAGAAAGTTCATACAGGTAAGTGGGAACTAGGGAACTTTCACCTGCCCAATTTTATCATTCAAATGCAATATACTGAGTGATTACAATAAGTTTATGGTATTTCTAAGGAAAAGGTCATTTGTGCGAGTATTGAAAAAAAAAAATAAACAGAGAAGCTCTACAGCAAACAACATGAACCGCAAGAGCTTTTAAAATTCTACTTTTTATCGTCTGAAAACATTATATATACTTAAGTGCAAAAATTTGCCATCTATCTTCACATGCTTTGTGAAATAATTAAAAACCTGCAAGAAATATGTAAAAAAAAAAATGTCTCCTACATTTTAAGATTTAAATTACAAAGCAAGTTATAACATTTTAGGTGCACCACAAAACACCTATACCATTAAAAAAAAACAAATTAATGGGAACTCTGAACCATAAGAAAAAAAAGCTACCTGCAAATAAGGTACTTGTATCCATACCAGTTAAATGCCTACAATAATGGTATATGAATTACTGATGTAGTAAAGAACAAGACATTGTTTTTTTTAATGGCATAGCAACTTTGTAAACAGAAATAATCTGCATGAGTCAGTTATAAAGTTTTACTCCAAACTTTACTACGTACTACCTCTGTGTTATAATCTTAGGTCCTACCTTAAAAAAAGTGCTGTCTTATGTAGGACACACAGCACAGAAGAAACAATATTCATTTGCACTTACAGGACTAGAAACATTAAAATCTGGTTAAGTATTAAAAAATTAATTAGCTAATCTTCAGCTGGGTTCACAAGTCATGCTGGAGATGAAAAGGAAAACAGACATGGATTGAAAAGAAAAAGGCTGTTCCCTACACTATAGCTTCCACTATTCTAAATGCTTTCCTTTTCAGATATCAGTTTCTACTTCACTGTACTACCTACAGTGTCGGGACCACTAATGTCACCTTGCTCTGATGTGCACATAAACACCCAGCAAAACACACCTCTTGTGTTTCACCACATTGATGGCATAAGGAGCCAAACAAAGTATCAGTGTGAGAAAAATAAAGTCAGGACTCAGCTGGAAAATAACATAGATGAACATCATCATAGATAATGCACACATTGAAGACACACAATTAAGTTCCAAAAAGTGCAAAATGTAAAAACTCAAGGTACTTAATATATTTACAATGCATACACATTTGCCTGTATTCCTGTAATAAAAGAAAAACAAGCCTGCATATGTGTAATTCGCTGCTAGGTCTCAGCAAGAAGGACATTCAGTTTTTTCACTGTACTGTTACAAGTATGCAAAAATTCAACTGGACCATTAAAGGGAAAGAAAACCCAATAAAAATGCTTTTTGCAGTCATAGAAGAGCATAATGCTTACAAGAACAGGTATCTCCACAGACAGAACTATCAGGCAATCGGATTAACACTGGATTAAGGATACCATCTCAGATCCCTAATTTAAAATAGATTTATGACACTTATCCAAGTTAACTTCTGCATTCAGCTACCAGAAAAAGAATTCACTTCATACTGCTTTCCAGAGGAAGAAAGGGATTAAAACGCGTTAACTATGGCATCGAAATTTAATGACAAAATTATTAATTTAATCTTAAATTATAATGTAGAGTAACAGCACATGGAGATGCCAGTGCCTCTGTTCAAGAGTATCATGAGTCCAGTCTGCTACATGCCTAAAGTTGTGGAGTATTTTATAAAAAGTGATATTTTATGCCATTATATTTCCCATTAATATCAATACACATTAACAACCCAAACACTGAAAATTCTATTAAAAAAACCACAAAAATCTCCCACAAAAACATTGTGGGAAAATAAACACGTTTCCTTTTCTAAACGGATTAAAAAATAGTTTGGGCTTTAAAACATTGAAAACAGCCTACAGAATCAGTAGCTTTCACACAGAAGCCATTTTTTAAAGAAGGAACAAGCATGAAGTACACATGAAAGATATTTTTCGAGAAAGTTTCCTCAAAAGAAATTGACAATTAAAACAACCATTTTGCAGTCCAAACATAACAACTGAACAGCACAGTACTACAGCTAGCCAGCTGCTTGACCAGGACATCTTTTAACACACCTCCAGAACGCAGTAAAAGATGACCACATACTTGTAAAAATAAGTGCAATAACACGCCCATTTTTAAAAACTTAAAATCTAACAGCAATTGTTACAGAGATTAAAACTGTAATAAATTTATTTCATGTCCTGACACATTTGAAATACAGGCTGACAAAATAACCACTCTGTCTTCTGGTAAGTTAATCCTATAAATTTTTTATTCAAAGTTACCATATTAATTTCTCAATATTGCCATTATCCTAGATTCTGCAGAGAAAAGAAAAAAGATCACCTCTTTAAGAATAAGATGAAGTTTTACTTCATCCACACTTCTAGCTTCCAGTTCCATATCTCAGGGCAGCAACTCCAGGTCAAAGCAGCCAGATACTATCATAGGTTTACTATGTTTATACAACACTCCTCTTGCCACTTAAGTCTCAACTGACCTTTCATAAAACACTTTAAAAGCTGGTACACAGAGAGCTATTTATCACCTTCACACATTTTCTCATGACTACAGTGATTTTTGTAAGTACATACAATGTTAGTATCGCCCAGGAAGTAACAGTGACAATTTTTTATTCCCTTACGAAACGCTTCAGTGTAAGACATGCTTATTCACTAACAATCTGCTGCTCATTTGAACCAGTGTTTGGATGTGGGGACTTTTTTTTTGGCCATTAGTTCTAGCACTTATGTGATTTTTTTTTCTGTGGGTTTTGTGGGGTTTTTTTTGTTTGTTTGTTTCCCCACACCCCCAATATTCTCTATATTAAAAGAGTCTATATTCTGCAAGCACATTCACAAACTATTATTCTTCTCCTATCTTCTAAGCTCTCAAGGGACAGTTTTCCAGTAACCTACAACCCTACTCAGTTTCTACCACTTTGTTTTTTCTAGCTTTATAAATAATTCAGCCTACCATTACAACATGGGGGTTTTTTTTATTTTAGAAGTTATATTTTGCAGTATTCAAGCGATGAAGGTGATTGCTACATATGCAAAATTACCTCTACATTATATATGTGAAAGATTAAGTATTCACTAAACGTGAAGTCGCAATTCCTGACAAATAACTACCTGTGATGAAACCAGATGAGGTTCAACACGTCATAATAACAGGTCATCTTCCACAAACAAAGCTCAAGGTTCCATACTTCATTAAACAGTCAAACAGTGGTATTTTAACAAGTACAACAAACATTTGGATTTTTTCCCAATCCACTAAGACTGTTTTATCAACTAAAAAAGGCTCTTTTTTTTTTTCCCCTTGCTACCTGCTAGAACAACTTCACTTCATCTTTGGCCATCAGTAAACTAAATATTTATTTAAGTTAAATTTGTTTCTATAATAGTAAAGTATTTCTTATAGACTACAAAGAGCTACTATTCTTGATTTTTTTGTGTTTTTGAAAGAGGAAAAGGCAACTTCACAAGCTAATAAGAAACATAAGCAACACAATAATCTCATCAATCCACTCTTACACAAACCAAAAAGTTAATTCCCCCCAACATTTTTCAAGAAAGCTGTATCCCACATAGTTGGGTAGAAGAGCTGAAAAGAATTTCGAGAAACGAATGAAACTGAAAAATAGGTTGAGGCAATTTAGCTACCAAGTGTCTACTGACTACTTGATGCCAAAAGGCTCTTTCAAACACATCGCCATGGACAGAGCCCTTGAGAATGATATTCTGACTTTTTAGCAAGTCCAACAAGCATCATATTTTGATTTTTCAGCTGCATAACGCTAAAAACAAGAAAAGGACAAATGCCTACAAATTTCATTAGGATCTTTTCTATCTGCTATTTCTATATGCCTGTTCTTGAAAAACATGTTTATCTCAAGACAATAGCTGTATCAATACCTTTAAAACACACTCAGCCTGACAGCTCCATTGAGCTGAAGAAAAAATTTATACAGATTAAACGTAAACAAAATTCAAGTGTTAAGTCTCAAGGTTATAAAGGCATTGTTTTAGTCGTAGACTATTAAGTCAACCTTGTGTGTACTTAAGACTCTTTAGATAAGAGTAACCTTGAGCTGTGGTTTTCAGGGATTTCATCAATAACCTTGACCAGTGTTCCCATGGTATACCTATGCAGAAAAACTTGATTACACCACCTTGAATTGCATAATGAACCTAAATATGTACCGTTTATTCCCCAGGAATCTGATCGTTTATCTACTCTGTGATCAATGCTATTAAAGAGCCTTTTTAATTAGGAAAGAGTTGTTGGCAAAACTGTCAAAGGAAACAATGTTTTGAGTAAAAAGACAAACAAGATGGATAAATTGTTCAGGATACTTTGGCAAATTGAGCTCATTTGAATACGTGACAGAGTACAGCTAAATGCCAAGTCAAATATCTAGGACAAGTAAAGTAAGCACAATCCATCTTCAAAACAGTGATTCTTGAAAAGAGCCTGTGAGGGACGAAGGTATAGAAAAAAGCCATCTGAGACACACTTCTAATGGGATACTGCAGCAAACAATTATTTTTTGTTTTAAAAATACATGGTATAATTATAGGGAGGCAATGTTTATGCTCAGCAATGATCTTACCAAAAAAATGCTATACCCAGGGACTATGGACAGTTTTCCAAATATATATCCTAAAACTCAAAGAGGAATCACAGAACTCCTGGAATTCTAACACTTACGACACATGTTTTATCAAAATAGATTTGGATTCAAGTCTGCTAATTTAACCACAGTTTCTGAGAATCCATACAAGGGATGCCCTGTGGTTAGTGGAGAACTCCACTCTAGGAGGCAAATACAGAAGACCTGATAGTTACAGCCACAGCTGAACTCAGACCAGATGTTGTAAGTACACAGCAGCAACTGACAAAAAGCCTAAGTCTTTCTCACTTCAAGCCTAAGTGATAGTAACTAGAGAGAGATGCATCACAAACTATAAGAAATACTTTTGTGACCAAGATGTGCCCACCTACTGTTGCAACGCTCAGGAAATTCTACAGCTTGTGTTGCACACGTGATCAGAGTATAGTAACCAGTATCCGATATCAAAATACCTAAGTTTATCTGCATTATAACAAATCAATGTGAAATTACGATAGATCCAGTCCAGAAAGAGACCTTGATGTTTGAAAAGCAGATCAGAAGAGAATCAACATAACATGACGAGATTTAAGTTGAGAAGCTATCACCTCTTCACAGTAGACCATTCAAAAAGCTTCTCATTTATCAAATTAACTAAGTGAAATTTAAGATGCTTCCAATCTATGCCTTTCAGTAAGTCAGGAATCAACTTCATCCTGTTATCAGAATCCTAATAAGTGAATTCTTTCTGTCCACATTGAGTCTTAATCTTTGCTTAAGTGCCACTACCAGATCTCTTAGTTAAATTGGAGTAAGTGTTAACGTCAATCTTCAAGTAGTACTGAAATATTAAGCTAAATACTAGAAACTCTGTTAATTTTCTTCCACAGATACTCAGGTTTTGTGAATTTTGTAAAAATGTATTTTCCTCTATGCTGGTGGCATACCTTTAAGGATGCTTAATTCTTAAATAAGACTGAGTCTACATAAACTGATGTTCACCTATCAAACAACAGTAGCTAATGCCACTGAAACTTTTCCATAACATCTCAAATTTAATATAGGAAAGTGCACAATATGAAGCAAGTAACTGGAAACAAAACTGCTTCATGATAGAATTAAGAACATGGGGGGGGGGGGGGGGGCGGGCGCAGCAGAAAAATCACTATAAAGCTTTTTGGTTTGAAGCTGGGAAAGAAACAGGTTTAACGATAATTCTGCAGGATGAAACTTCCGCAACAGTAGACAAACACCTCCTGCTAATTTACAGTCAAATTCCTCTTCAGAGCACCAAGGTCAAGAATCACACAAAGAGCAACGCTGAAAGCAGTACTAAGGAACAACCACCACACAAACAATGAAAACAAATTAACACACAAGACTCTTAAATCAAACTTGATAGAATTTGCCCTTATCTGTTCAACTGAACGGTACTTACAGCTTGCCTTAACATTGTGTTTTCAGTTTAACTGCACAGATTCTAAAGAAGAAACTAAAGGCAAACAAAACTCTGAGGAGCACTTAGCAGCTAATCACTGTCACGATTTTTTCAGAAGGCTACAGAAGACCTGAAAATGATCAAGAACGGCTAATTACACTCACTCCTTTACCCAAGAGCAGAAATAACTCCAGAATTCTGAAATCTGAGAAGTATGGCATAGCATGGTATGTACAACATATAATGCAATTTTGTTACCATTGTTTTTTCCAATTTCTAGTTCTTCATAGAAGTCTAATATACAAATACCGTTGTTTTTTGTTTTTTGTTTTTTTTTTTCAAAAAAATTGTTTGTGTTGATAAGGAAGTAAATGCAGTCACCTAACATATTAGTCAGAGATTAAAGACATGGAAAGTCATGTATCAAGTAAAATGAAAATCCAGGTTTTCAAACCTATTTATGGTAACCAGCAATCACTTCACAAAGTTTGCTACTGAGCAGTTTAACTATATTAAAAATACTTCCTTTACTTAACTCCTTCCCCTAAATCTATGGAATACTCTTAAGCAGCGAAGTGTTAGCTCATGAAATTATATGCCTATTTAAATCAACCTAAGCCACTACCCAACATCAGGTCAGTTTTACCCTGCTCCTGACTTTATTTGAGGCTAAACTTCTGAAGTGCTTTTGGTTACCTGGTTTAAGGATAACATAATTTGTCTTCCTCAACATTATGCTTTATGGTGATATTTAAGAATGTATCAGTCAAACAATCCATGCCATTTGTAACATAATCCACCCCACTACAACTGAAAATATAATGATGTATTTCTTCCATTACCTGTCTCTGAAATATAAACAACAGGATCCTGCTTTAGAACTTTACCAAGTTTTGAAGTAGCTGCTTTTTTCTCAGATGGCTTCTTGGATTTTTTCACTGACTGCACCTCCTCTTCCGAATCTGTATTTTGACCACAACATAAATGTAGATTTCCTCCACACACATACAGGCTTTGAGTAATAGATCACATAACATCACTTAACATGTGTTCACATATATTCAACTGAGTGAGAAAAAGATATCATATGCAACATCAGAGCACAGCTTCATTTTTCTCCATCAGCTAATAGCCTAGCCATCATTTATTCCAGCACATACACGATTAAATGGAAATTTGGTCAGAACTCATTCTAGAGAGTGGGTTTTGTTTACATGACAAGAAATATTTTGCTCCTATTCCAAGAACTGATATGCCTGTATAAAAAGCCTTTCCAAAAAGGAATGCAACTGTCAAAGTACACCAGTTTACTTAAAAAAAAACAAAAACAAAACACCAACATAGCTTAATTAGCCTGATTAAATTTATATGGCATTATGTTATGCTGGTGTTATAATATATATTTTTATATATAAAATATATAAAATTATTATTTTATATATTTATTATTCTATTTATATATTTATTATTATTATATAAATAATATATAAAATAAGTGGTGACACTTATTCCAAAAGCTAGCAACAGGCTAAAATAGATCACTGAGGTTGTTGTACTCCCATTTTTCAGAACACTACTAGACTGCCACTCACCTCACCAACCATTCTCCATATCCCAAAAAAAGCCAACAACATGACAAACTTACATCGCTGTGGATTATGTATCCCAACATCCATATGACTAAGCACAACAAACTGAAGAGACAACTAGGCAAGGGTAACAGAGGACTACCCTTCAGAGCCTACTTTTTTCCATGATAAGCACTAATACATATTGTAATTATTAAAACAAACAAAAAAAGCGGCTATGGTCAATTGACTTTTGACTTCAGTGCACCCCCCCCCCAAAAAAAAAAAAAAGCACTATTTCTCTTTTCCTCTCCTGCTGCTAATGGGCTAGAACTTGCAAAATCTCCAGACAGTATCAGCACTTTAAAAGTAGCAGCTGAGTTATCTGTTAATAGTGCTTTTGTACTCCACCTTTTAATGCAGAAATATTTCTACTTCTGTCCCGCACTGCGAAACAGGAACTGCTTATAGAACAGTTTAACTGGAGGTTTGAACACATTTTTCTATGTACAATAGCATTGCTCTGACAGATGTTTGTGTGATCATTTTTCTGCTACAGGTGAAGCAGTCTTCTATGGTTAAGGAGACTGCTTCTAAAAATTCAAGCTGAAGTCTTCAGTAGAAGTCAAAAACTGTAGAAATTCCTGCAGTCTTTTCTACAGTTTCACAACTGTTCAAGATTCAGAATTGAATCAGAGGATTACATGATGTAACATCTCAGAAAAATTAAACTAGAAATTTCAAGCTTTTAAGTTAAACTAACTTAACTTGGCAGGCAAGGGTTTGGTGTTTTTTTTTGTTTGGGGGTGGGTGGGTGTGGGTGGGTGGGTGCGCACACTTTTTCTTGTTTGGTTTAAGTGCTATAAAAGGGTTTCCCATATTATAATATTCCAAAGAATATTTCTGGAATGTGATAGCAATGCTTTAAATAGTTTTCTGGGTGTTCCATACTGTAAGTTTAAAACTGCGGGATGAACGTTTAGTAGATTTTTTAATAGAGAAAGACACATACAGAAACACAAGTTAGCCTTTTAAATCAATATCCTATATTATGTTAACACAATGCACAGAAATGTGAAATTATAGTATATGATCAGCCTCCTGCACCCAGCATAGGATGTTATTTACCCTTAACAGAACAGGGAACCTAAAATTCCCTGCAATTTATATACATCTTCATAACAAAAAAAAAAAAAAAAAAATCTGGAGTTTTGATAGAATTTACTATCTGAACTTTTGGGGGAGGGGGGGCTGCTGTTTGTTCATTTGATTTTTGGGTTGTTTTTTTTTTTAAACAGAGGTTACTTTGCATGGTATATTACCTGCATGGCATACACTGTGCTCTTAACAAATATATTTAGATATCCATCAATAATTACTGTGCAAAGTGTTTTTAATTGCATTTACTTAAAAAAAAAAAAACCAAAACCACGAACAAACCACAGCTCTCTTTCAGATGTACCATTTACCAAATTGGCCTTGAACACTGATGCAAAAAATACAAAGGAGCATTCAAAAACAACTGTGAACACTACCTGAATCGTAGATTATTCTTTTTTTCTTGTTTGTCCGCTTTTGTTTGTAATCATCGTCACTGGGTGAATTATTCACCTAGGGGTAACAGTCCATTAGTCCAACCAGTAAACGGTCATTCCAGCTTTACTCAGTTACACATACGAATTTATGAGTTTCAAACAAATTCTAAAGGAAATTATTTATTTCCTGATATTACATTTACAAACAATCTTGTGCTAACTCACAAGTGGGAGGGGGAAAGGTGCAGGGCAGAGGAAGAAACTGCAGTAATAAAGCAAAACATGGCCCAAACAAACCATAGATTATTATGTTGAGAATAAATATTCAAGTTTAATGCCAAAGTAAATCAAACGGATTTTCAAGCACTTCCAACTACTAATCCATGGTCCCACCAGAAACAGAAGTCACAAAGGCCAATAAGTTACTTGTATAGAATTCAGCTTGCACTTTATGTTCCATTCTGGATACAGCTTTGCTGTAACCACCACAATTCAATGCAACTTCAGAATAATATATAGCCACTTGAAAAAGCAAAAAAACATACACAACAGGTGAAGCTAGACTGATTTCCTGTTCTGCATCCTAGTTGCTTGCAGCTTCTCCTCTGACTCGTTAAGCAGTGCAATTACCGTAACAGACTGCACCAACAGACTGCACCAACGATCACAGTAAACAAACATGTCCTATCTAACAGCAGCTAGTAGTAAACTGTCTGAAGGAATTTTACTTTTTCTTTTTAAAGCACTGACACGTTTTAGACATTTAGAAAAATCTCAAGCTGCACAGCTAGGAAGTTTCCTGGGCCTACCAAACTACCAACTATGTTGTTTTGTAGTCGTGCACAGCTGTAAATGCTTCAAAAAAATATAATTCTAGATGAACATAACTGTGCATGCTTTATAATCCACATTCAATTCTAATCCAAAACCTGTTAAATCCTTTATATAATTGTAGAATTGCAAAGTAAAAATAATAGATCATCTAAGATAATTGTTAAGTCTTTCAGTTCCACAGAATGGTTCTTTATTTTTACATGGAGACAATGATGCTACACAGCCAAAATATTTTTTTTAAATAACATCTTATTTATTCATTGTGACGCTTCACCTTAGGCATTCCATCCTATTAGAAATCCTTCCATTCTCTAAGTGATTTTAAAGCCCTTTTTAGCCACTCCTTTCTTTTTTCATACCAGTTCAGATGATTAACATGAGAAATCCTCTGAGACTAGAGCCTAATCTAATTTTAACCTGTCATTTTACAGAATTTGGTCTTTGCAGCAAGTTTACATAAGTCATTACATCCAAGAAAGGCAGCACTGTTTACCCCACAGGTGTTTAAAAAAAAAAATGGTTAAAAAACCTGGTCAGAGGACACCTACATCACAGACCTTTTCCTTACTTGAAAGCATGACATCTTTATGATATGTCTACATCTACTGTGCATAGGACTCAGTCTTGATGAAATTAAAAATCAAATAAGCAGAGCTACTTAAAAGAAATGTGGGCCATAGCTAAAATAACTTCAAAGACATCAGATTGTGCCTACATTAGCATATAATCATTATATAACTTCTACCTACCCTCTCCTCTGCCCTACAACACAAACGTTTTGAAAATTAGCAGTTTTATTCACCACTTAACAAGGTTTTGCTTCTAGAAGTTGATATTAAGTGGTAGTTTCCTCCCACGCCTATAAAAACAAGTAACATATACTCTGGTTTTTGAGTACATGAGAAGAACTATGACTTTAAAAAACAGTAGAGATACAAGCAATCCTACATCAGAGAAACCAAGCACTTCACAAATAAGAACGGCAAAACAAACCTTAGTCTCCTTTCCCCTTTTCTTCCCACTTGATGGTCCTTGACCATTTGTAATTTTTTCACTCTTTTTTACAGTCTCACATTCTTGTCGCTTTCCAGGAGGTACAACGCCAAAGAATTTCCGGATATCCTAGTAAAAGGGAAAACAGACGTATAAGTTTTTAAATACAGATAGCTCTTAGAAGTTTCACACTACAAAACAGCAATACACTTAAACTACTTTCTCGGTAGCTCCTCTGTTACAGTATTTGTTGATCTAGAAATTTTGTTTACAACTGAGGAAACAAAGCCCAGCTAGTTAAACATAGCTGCTTAGTGCACTTTCTCTTGTCTTTGAATCATAAAAAAGAGTTACTTTCTGCCTTAGTTGGGCATCTTCACCAATACACACTTCAAAACAAGCTTCCACTAGTAACAAAATACAGTGACTTAAGACAGATGTATAATTAGGATTTTTTTTCCCAATTAATCATCACAAACCTCATCATCATCAAATAATCATACTCATTAAACTTCACAAAGTATTTCTACAGATAAAGTGATCAACTTGGCTATGAAGCAGTGTCCAATGTAGAAAGACAGAAAAGCACTAAGAGCTAGAAAGCAATCGAGTAGTGGGACATATTACACCCTCCACCTTCTCATAAATTTAGGATAGTAACTCTCATCTCACTCACTCAAAAAAAAAAAATAAAAAAAAAAAACAAAACCACCAGTCAAAAAAGACCACAGTCAGCAAGAAACAGATTAAAATTTAAACAAAGAGAAACAACTTAATACAAAGAGCTCCAAAAGGTCTATTTTGCAATCTTATTTTATTATCTGACCACAGTACAACCATAAAAAGCTTTTTTTAATATATAAAATCATCAGCTGAAGTTTGAGTTTAAAAAACACCATTGTACCCACAAAGTAGACAAAAAAAGTCTAACTTATATTGAAAAAAAACAGTATTTCAGTTTTATTAACAAGACATTGAGGAAATGCGTACCTGTTTGGTATTGCTACCTCCAGGGGTAGCAGCCATTTTAAGGAAAGAAAATGCCTCGTATGGCCTAAATATATAGCAGCTAAAGACTGTGGCTCAGCCAGCTGAGAGCTATTCCCCATCATAGAGTTCACCTGGGTAGTTTCTGATTATTATAAGGGACTACAAGTAAAGTGGTAAATTCTTAAGAAATCTTCCTAGAAGTCTGACTGACATAAAGGGGCATTTCAGGCTCCTTTTCTCTTACCACTCAGTTCCCTGGCAGTTTGCATGTAGATTATCAGAGTGCATAGGGCTTCAAATCAATTAAATATGTAATTTGAAAGCATACACAAAATATGGGACACATATAGATTTATTTAGTATATTTAGCTTAAAACAATTTTCTAGAATCAGAAGTGTTGTTTCCTGTAAAAATGTAGACTCTTTATGTTTTACCTGCGTATAATAATAAGGATTCAGCAAACAGACTAATGGTAGACTGGGAAGCATTCCTCCTGAATGAGACTTCACACGTTTCCATCTATGGAATTTATGCCTCAAGGCATAAATTCTCAACACTCTCCTATTTTACATGTACTTCTACAATATAAATGCAGTACTATATAAGCTCTGAAACGTTGACTGCCAATACCTATAGCGAACAGGCTTGAAGAAAGCATCTACTTAAAAAGTCTGGAAGTAGATTCGTGGACTCGATCACTCAGTCATTATTACTGACTTCTTTTTAAATTTAAGGTAACATAGGCAACAGAAAAATTGCTTACAAGTCTCATTAAATCTTTTATGTAATAATTTAAATACTTAGTACAACACTGCAAAATAAAGTGACTTTAAAGTTTTTTTCCATTTTTTATAGTTGTTACTTTTCAACTTAAAATAGTTGGAGAATAATTAATATTAGATCAATAGTAATGCTCTATTCATTCTAGTATTTAAACTAAAAACTGTTAACTAATAAGTGAGCTGCTCTGCAAACACCAAATGCAATAAGGTTAGATTTTTATCATGGACTTATACAGAGAAATAGCGTCATATCCTGGTTTATGAATCGCAGACTTAATAAAGAAGATATATGAAATTGACCTGTCTGGCCCAGCTTCTTCCACTATTTCAATATCACAGTTCCTGAACTGCTAAGGCCCAAACTATAACATGCAAATTATTATTTTCTGCCTCACCAGTTCTCATAAGATATAAAATTAGCTCTTCATAAATACCTTTAATTCACAAAATTAATGCCATAGCTATAACCCCTGCTACGTTTAACATGCTATAAAGAGGACTTAAACTGCCACTTCAAACTTTTACAAAATAGTATCTAATCAGGGTCAACTTTACAAGCTATTTTCCCCAAAATCATTTCGCAAACAACTAAAATAAATGGGTGACAGTCAACTGCTACTATCTTTTATAATGAGGTAGTATTTCATTAGATTAACAGGTCAAATGAGAATAATTTTTTTTTGGGTTTCCTTCAAAGCAGCATCTTCTAGCCATTTATTAAGAAAGCATCATCCATACAAATACTATTTTTTCTTTGAAAATACTGTGGTGATACAGCAGCTACATAGTCCAAAATTGCCTCGCTATGTTAACACAACTCATTCTATTCCCTTCACGCAAACTGCATGTCAGTCCTCAAGAAAAGGCTGCTTCTTCCTTTTCTTTTATTGTTACATGCCTGTGTTAAGGTGTTTTTCAGAAAACACTATGAATATTAAAGCACACAAGCCACCTAGAGGTTTCTGAATAAAAGTTTGTATTTGGGTAGTAAATCTTAATTTCCCATAGTGACCATGTACTTCTGCGTGACTAAACTACATAGCCCTAAGCTACAAAGGAAAACTGACATGCATGTACAATCTTCTTCAATCTTCAGTGTTATAAATCCTCCAATCTTATTCAGCGATCCTGCTCTTCAGAAGAAAAGATAACCTTGTTAGCCACTGCTGGACTGTGGATGGTGAATTCAGAATTGCTTGGGAGAAAAGCGTGTCATAGTGCAACAAAAAAATTATCTTACAGTGAAACTTTCATCCAAGCATCATAAGATACAGAACTTTTGTGCCATTTATTAGGAGATGCTAGATAAATCCTTAATTCATTGCATAACTAATTGCAGAAATGAAGCAATTTAAGTACGTATCGGACTGATTCCCATCCTACAAGTCTGAAGACTATTTATGCAGTATTATATAAGCCTAGATCCCAGATAGGATCGCTTGCCTCCATTCTGAGTTTATCTATTTAACATACTCTAACTGACCATCCTATTGGTGTATCATGCCATGCGTATATACGAGTTCACCAGGTGGCAAAACTGGTATACGTTTAGCTTTTATCTGTGCTCGTTCAAATGAGGCAAAGCGTGTACCAGTGTAACTGGCAAGCTTCCTTCCGGGACATTCCCCCAAAAACCACAGGAGTCAACAGCCTTGGGTATCCTGGAGATACACTCACCAGCATGGCTGTCCCAGGAGGTGCCCTTGCCCAGAAAGCTAAAATTGAAGAGGCGAGGCTATATTAGTGTGGCTCCCCACGGCGCTTCAGCGGCAGCAACAAGACGTGCAACTTTGAGCAGCTCCACCTAAGTAAGAGGTGGAATTAAGAATTTCTGATCGCTTGTGCTAAACTGGGGGGGGGTAAATGACACAGCTTCTGAACAGCCTAAAAAGCTGTGTTCGGGTGCACTGCTTCCTGCTGAGCTACCTTAGTAATTGTATGATCTCAGTAATGGCTGTGCTCTAGTTCTTGCCAGTTTTGACTACTGCTTCAATTCCTCCATCTTATGCAATCATAGTAGACCACAGCAATTAATCATGTCAGGTTGCAGGTTTTCTTCTGAAGGATTTGTATCTGTCTGTTATACTGAGAAGTAACACGAATAGAAACTGAAACCTACTTGTTAGGTAGTACAAAGACTGGTTACTCAAAAAGTTTGTCAGGGTGACTTTTAAGACTTCAGTAAATACCCTGCTCAAAAAAGTCAGTTATAAGAGTCATAAAGGCTGCATACTGTTTTTTCCTGTGTTTCAAAAGCATCCTAAACCAAAGATCAACTACTCCAACACTTTGATGATAGAACCATCTCACTCTAACCATAATAAAACCCAGTGTTTTTAGAAGACTAGAGTCCAGTAAGGCAAAATAACATCATATAATTCAGTTTGCACCTCAAAATACAATATGGGATAGGAAACTGAATTTCACCAGCCTAGTTCAATGACTGCAATAGAAAGTAATGCACCTTATTTCAGGTATTCTGAAGTGTGTCCATAAGGGCCTTGGATCAAAAGAATCATATTTATTTACAGTCTGCCTATTTCAGTGCAAGTTTTGTGCAAGCATCAGCTCTGACATCCAGAAAAATTGTACTAACTAAAATCAAATTTATGGTATCACCTCAGTGAAACCAGTCATATCTGCTTGGATAACTATATGTAATGTTTACTAATAGTGGCAACTGAAACACAGATAATATACAGTATTTTTTGAGCAGTATCACAGTTCTAAGTACACATGAGCTGATGCTACAGCTTTGGCTGTATGAGTGTATCTCTCTCAGCTAGAGGCAGCTCAAGTAGCCCCCGCTCCCAGTCATGTGTTCCCTCAGTTGTACCAGTATAGCACTCTGCTTGGGAACCGGGTCAGGCCACTAAGCTGGGGAAAAAAATAAATCCCTTCTAAGACAAATCAGTTCACTGTGTAACTCTAAACATGCCAGTTCAGCACAGCTGAGAAGATACTGCAGAACCAATTCGAGGGGGGGCACATGTATGATATTTAATTCCAATACACTTGTGCTGTCACTGCACACACAGACCAGGCTACATGGTTACTAACATCACTGTATTTTTGCCTCCATGTCCACAGCTGCAGCAGTGATGGTTGTACAGCCTCTTCAGCACTGAAATGGGAATGGGCTGAGGCAACTCATCCTCTCCCCAAAACGATGGCTGTCATCCTTCCCTCTAGCAAACTGCCAGACATTGTGTGATGTGTGACATTCAGTAGGACACTACATTGAGGGAGAAAGCCTTTGTCCCAGGAAGATGGGAAAAGAAGAAGCAAGACTTCCAGTAAGATGCGTTTTCTGAAGAGGGGCAGGGATCAGGAGAGGCAAACTTGTCGTCATACATCAATTTAAAGTCATCAGCCATCCCCAACAAACTATGAAGACATCACAGTTTAATAGTTTCAGGTTTCTTAGTGGTGGCAGACCTTCATCAGTACTGTGAAAGACTCAGATGGTATTGCCCATCATTGCTGAGCATCATGTGTGAGATAAAAAAGAGGCTAAACTCTATGGAGAGTCCAAAACCCAAGTGGAACCTAACTGGCTTTGAATGGCATTTGTAGCTGAGCCAATAAAACATCTGCACAGAGACACCACCTGAGTAGAAGCAAATTTATCTGAGCAGAGGCAAAGAGGGGACACCACCTTATAATGGCTGCACCAGCGAGCAGCACTTTGGAAAGTACACACACAAAACACGTATGTATTTCTATTTACAAACTTTTTACACCCTATTTAGGATTGCATGCTTCACTATTTGTAATCAAGTGTCGCACTTCCAGACTTTTTAAAGTTCTTTTTTCCCCCTACTTAAAACTGTTTTTCTGCAAATATTGCACACTGTCCAACTGGCCAGCAGAAACGCCCTCGCGGTGTGCTTTTACTGAAATTAAAGGCAGAGTTAAAACTTCGTCAGACTGCGTTCAGAGAGGGGTTAGCCCGACCACCTCCCCCCACCCCGACAAGCCCCCATCACCCGTTCTCGGCAGGGCGGCCGGAGCGGCTCAGACCTTACCCCTCGGGGCAAGGCCACAACCGGGGGCACTTCCTCGGCCGCGGGGTTTATTTCCTTGGCACACCGCGGGAGCCGGGCCTCGGCGGCCCCTCAGGGCGGGAAGCGCGGGAGGAACGCCTCTCCCCCGCCGCCTCACGGCGCTCCCGCCGCGGCCGCCCTCAGAAGACAGGCCCCCGGCCGGGCAGGGCTCGGCCCACTGCGGGCCCCAAGGGCCGGGGGTCCGCGGGACGCTTTCTCCCCTCCCTCCTTCCCCCCCCCCCCGGGGGGGGGAACCGCGGTGCGGTGTGCTCACCATGGCGGCGGTTTATCTCGTTTAGCGGGATGCCTCCATGCCACCCACCCCCCCGCCTTCGCGCCAACTCCGGCAGGCCGGCGCGCGGCGCTGCCGTCACAGCCGCGACGGGCGGGGCGGCGGCGGCTTCGTCCCTCCTTGTCCCACAGAAACACGCAACTCCCACTCCTGCGGGCGTCAAGGGCTGTCCCCGCCCTGCAGCGGGGGTTTAACCGCCATAAACCGCTCCGCTGAAGCGCGGCGGGAGGCGCGGGCAGGCCCTGGCCTGCGGGGAGAGGGAACGGGCAGGGGAGGTCGCGTCAAAATGGTGGGCGCGTGTCTGCGGCAGCTCTGAGGGGGAATAGGTGCGTCCGTGGTCACGGCTGGCAGCCTCAACTGTTCTAACAGACCACTGAACAGTGCCGGGCCTGCCATCGTTTTTATCACTTTTTAATGCACTGAGACAAACAAAGCATCCTAAATACGTGGACAGCTCGTAGCACAGTAGTGCAGGCCCCGCGAGTCAGGTCTGAGTCAGCATAGCGCATACCGACATTTCCCTGTAATAAACCTCTGTTGGTCCCTTCTTTCGTCGTCCCTGGTGGTGCAGGAGTCGTTAGACTTTGTTTATGGTGTGTTCTCCCATGCATTAAGGTTGAGGCGAGCTCGCAGGCTACAGCTGAGGAGTCCTGAGAGGCACTGGAGAGTTACGCTCCATCTTCACCAACGAATGTTTGATTTCTAATCAATTTCTAATGAAATCTTGCATGTTTTCTTCCATATTTTTTTCTTCTACTTGCTGAACACTGGGAGGGAATAAACATGGGCAAACAAAAAAAAAAATACTGTTCTCCTCTCAATAATTACTTGTCTGGTGTTTAGATTCTGCCAACCTACTGAATCTCTAATTATTGCTAGTCTTGGAGAAGAAAAGGGGGGACAAACATAATTTGCGACATTAAAAATATTGTCATTGATTTAGAAAGCCATTCTAAAAAAAAAAAAAAAAAACAAAAACCAGGCAAGAGAGTACATGCTCAATTTGTACTTGTCTCGGTGCAATTTCTAGTGCTATCATTTTATACCTTCTGTATTTAGTTCAGTTTCTTCCTCTTTTTTTTTTTTCTTCAAGAACAAGAGACTGTCTGTTTGATAGCATGGTCAAACTCCAGCAAAGATAATTACGTAGAGATAAAAGTCAGATCTTTTTATCCAATCCGAGAAAACATGAAAGTTAATGGTACCTATTGCCATTCCTGTTTAGTTCTTTAAATTGCACTTCAAGTAATCGTAAGACCCTCTTTGTACAGAATTTGCTCTTGTTCTTTTATGAATGCACATGCTCAAGTGGACTCATATTTTCAACATTAGCATAGCTTGTGAATTGGTATTTCTGTATAAGAAACGCATGACAGCAAGCAAGCAAACGCAGACCCACAGCACAGGCTGTGCTTTTCGGCCTGTTTTGCAAGGTATTCCATATGCACTCAACTATAATGGCTATGCAAACAAAGCCGGTATCACTTTAGAAAAACATCTCCAGTGATATGTTTGTAGTTACGTATTGAATTCTATTATGTAATTTTTAAAGCCGTGCGTATTCCTGGTATCAGAACTAAAGAGTAGTTAAAATGGCTGATGTTTGTAAGAGCCAGACAAACTGTTTAAATAATGCTAAAAGAATTATTGCAGGTGGTTATCTCTATTTGTAGTTGATAAAGCTACCGACAATAACATCCAGCAGAGCAGTATCTGCTTGTGGGCTTGTGACATGTTCATCTTTCTTGGAAGGTAGGAGTTTAACCCTTTATGAAGAGATCAGACTGAATACCTGGAAGGACTATAATTCACTCCTGGGTGTAATGGGGAGACAGGGGATACCTCTGTTCCTACATTCACGGCTATGAAATCACTGTAAGTGGGAAAAACCTTGCTCTGCCACGGGAAACCAAACTGAATACTCATTGTATTGTGATGCGCTTTGCAAGATAAAATGAAGGCAATATCTCTTTTGAGTCTATAATTGATCATGGGTCATGTTTTAAAGGCATATTACCCAACTAAAAGTACAGCTTTTTAAAAAGCAGCTAAAGTACACTTAATATCATTACACAGTTTACAACTAAGACATATAATTTAAAAAAAAATAGACTTGTTTTCTACCTTTATGAAAATCACAGACTGTTTGGCTTTTTATGTTAATATTTTCCAAAATACACTTAAAAATGAAATATTAACTCTTGAGCTTGTGATACTTTCCTCTATTGAACAAAATCCATCCTACTGTTATTATTAGTGAAGGCTTTGTCTTGCTTATTGAGAGAGGAGGTTGTTCATAAGAAAAATACATTTTCTTATGTTGAGAAATAAAAAATAGATTGGTCTGTTTTCTTTTTGTTAATATTTTCTTGTTTATTTTCAGATTTTTATATATCGACATGTTGATACAATTTTGGAATTGAAGTCAACTTTTATGGCAACTTTTGAAGCAATGTTTTATTTACTGCTGTGCACGGCATATTTTGAATTATTTCAAATGTAATTGAAGTATAAAGCAGATATGTGTAACTTAACACTGACATACTTTTGAAGTCCATAAGGCGTGTTTCTCACATTTTTTATGGGACAATACACTTTGATCATTTAAGAATTTATAACCGAGGAGAGAGGTTCTGAGCTTCTTATGTGTCCAAAGGACCTCTGAGGTTAGGGATTGCCCTAAAGAAATACAGTATGGTCATGCTGAGATGATTAGGAAAACACAACAAAAATATGTTTCCTGAAATTGAAATTTCAGGTTAAATTCTGTATTTTTTCATAGCATTAATAGACATTAAAATACTCATTTGCTAGGTGGTAGGCTTTATTTTGGAGGAATCCTGTAGGGGATATTATGCTTACTAGAGTCTCTAGTAAAGAAATCAAATTTCTCTCACATTGTAGAAACAGGAATTAGCATTTTGTTGCAGACCAAAAATTCCAAAAATTCTTTGTAAGTCTGTGGTCGAGTTTCTATGTACATTAGGCTTTCTATAGTATCCATCACAATTATGTGTCTTTAGCAAAGACTTGATCCCATCTCAAACAGGTTTTGCTGTATAAGGTAAAGGTATAAGGTTAAGATAAGTGTTTGATTTGCATCACACTGTTGAGGGCAATTACATAAGTTGTGCTTTTTTTGAGCACCTACCACTAGTAGATCTGAACAGCTGATGTTAATGTAAACTTTACTCTTTTTTTGAACGAACTTTGTCTTTAGGTCTTTTCTCTCTCTTAATTTGCATATCTAGGCAGAATGAATGTGTCTTAACTGGGATACTCAGCCTAACATTGCAGACATTCGAAACTCTACTCCTTTCCACCGAGGTCTTAAGCAGATCAAACCCCAGGTTTTCAAGCTGAGCTGCTAAAACAAGGAGAATACATACTCAATGGTCGAGTGAAAAGTTGGTTTCATAGTTTGAATCACTTGCGTTGGCAGAGGCAAGGATAAAAAACAAAATTTGATAGCTAAGAATTGAACTGCATAAACATTAGTCTTCCCAACTACCATGACAGTAATGGCAAGCACCCTGGAGACCTCAGTCTCTCCCAGCCTTGCTTCGTTCTGAAATCAGATTCATTAAGTGCATGGCTGGAGGCAGGAAATCATACTGATGTCCACGTACAGCATCAGGGTTGGAGCCTGTCCCAACTCTGCTGCTTGAGCTAGTGGAATAATTAATTCCTCCTCCTTCCCTCGCTTCTCAACAGTCCCTGATCACATCTCACTCGTCTGTGCTAATTGTTTTCCAAATTAACAGTCACAGTGTTTCCGCAGTTCTGCTCAGCTAATCAAAACCTCCTTCGAAATTCACATCACTATACGACTCTCATCAGTTAAATTGTTTCCTCTTTAACTTTATCAAGTATCTTTATAGCCCAAATAGTTAAATATGACGAAGCAGTAAGAAACTGGGTTCAGAGTCTTGTACTGGAAAACATTTTCAAACCTTGATTATAGCATGCTCCCAGTCACATCAGTAATAATGAAAGAAATCCAGTTCATAACTTTGTCCAGATCGAGCATCTGGGAGCACAAGTGTCTGCTGCACCTTTCACATCTCATGCAGATGCAACACATTGTCTGCAATAAGATGCCCGTGGTACTAACTCTGCTGTAGCTGGTGGGGAGAAGCCTGTTGTCTTTACCTTGTCAATACATAGCCCTGGTGTTACGGAGCTGTTGTGGGTGCTTTGAACTCAGACTTCCAGTAATCATGGTAACTAACTACTTTAGAAGCATAGCGGCATCCTTAATGACTCATATTTGGGTTTTGTTTCATAAAGTACGATACATACAATCAAAGCTTTTAAATGTTAAAATAGAGGGATTATGTTAATGCAGTAACTATCCCAATTACCATTTAAAAATGCTGTTCCCTAGAATAAAATGGAACATGAGCGTACATACTGCAGACCAACTTGGTACAGTCCCTGTCTACGCCTGTCTTTCCCAAACTGCCTTTGGTAGGATCTTTACTGAGAAGTATGGATCAGTTATACCAGGTACTTGAGGGAGTGCTGGATTAGTTATCTTGGGCAGATTCATTTTGGATGTGTGGCTGCCCCACCAGCAGAGATCTGCAGTGCAGAACAACATAGAATCATAAAATAGTTTGGGTTGGAAAGGACCTTTAAAGGTCATCTAGTCCATCCTTCCCTACAATGAGCAGGGACATCTTCAACTAGTTCTGGTTGCTGAGAGCCCCACCAAACCTGGCATAGAATGTTTCCAGGGATGGGACATTTACCACCTGTCAGTGGGAGGTTTCCTCTTCATCTGTGGTGAAACTGTTTCTTGTAAAGGCGCTGCAGAGAAATGCTGCAGACATGCATTCAGGTAGATGTTTTGTTGTTTATCGTAGAAACAAATATATAAAATGTCTTTCATCTTCCGTTGCCTTAATCAACTTCATTGTTATATAAAGGTGTGACGGAATGGCGTTGTGCAATGTTGGGTAAGGACACTCAGGCAGCCTGCAGGCAGGTTCTCATAGGTAGCAGGAGCAGTAAGGCGGTGGTAGCCCAGCAGTCCGCCTGGACTTTCATGTCATACATGCCAGCAGGGCTAATTCATCCAGGCAGAGTGCTATACTTAGGTGTTAAGTTATTCCCATGTTCAGATTTCAGTGCGTATCTTTCTTGCATGTGAAGGTACTGCACATTGCTGTCGTGTCCCATGAATCTCTTCAGCAACTGTCATCTAAGTGTGGATACACTTTATACTACCGTACCTCAAGAAAAGCAAAAATGGCAGGCATCAGTCTTCCTGTATTTAGTAAATTTACTGTATGTCAACACATGTAGTTTTGCTGTAATTTCAAGTATGTTCAAAGACGAAATTATATTGTGTAACTGCTCTGTAAGATATTCACGGTGCTGATGCCCCAGATGTGTATATACCAAGATTGTTAAATTAATCAATACTGAAATAGCATCTTTCAGGGCTAATTATCTGTGCTAATTGTTTTTATTTGAAGAAATCCAGGGAAATTGCTTAAGGACTGGAACAGACCCCTGTTAATTTTGTACTGCTGCTGTACAGCAGACTTTTATATAGGATAGAAAAACGGTTGCATGTATTTGAAAGAAATATTGACTTGGATTGTGGTTTTATGTAATCAGTGGGATTTGCATATCTCTCTTATCCGCAACAAAATTTCCCATGGGTCCAGGGAGAATTTTTCACCAGGAGTAGGATATTTGAGCAGGACAGGACTGAGGAATGGCACACTGGCCTTCCAGCCACCCAATTATACAGAAGGATAAATCGCCTTTTAATTGGAGACTGTGTAGTCTGAATGATTTTTCAGCCATGTTTCCTCAAAATACACCTGTATGAGGAATTAAGGATGTGATAGCTTCTTAGCACCCTCTGGCACCTGTATTCTCCCACCTGAATGGCCAAGCTTTAAATAATGATGAATTTGTTACTAGCATTGATATTGTTCAGGCAACCTATTTTCCTGCAATAAGAAGCCAGCTAGGTTGTCTCAGTGGTCATACAGAGGCCACCTCCCTAAAAATTACGCCGTTCTCTGACTCGTTCTAGGTCTCACAGTTCAGGCTAATCATTGACAGGGCTTTTACGATCACAAGGTTTTAGTGAAGCTCTGATAAGACACTCCAGCAGTTCGTAGCAAATGAAGACAGTGTGCACGGCGGGGACTCCAGCAAATGAATGGATTTTTTTCACCATCAGTGAAGGAAATCTGACTTTTAACACTGATGCTATAAACCGGCATTATGTGTGGCCGACGACTGGAGAGGTTTGTTGCATTTTGGACGTTAGTTTTTATAAGGATGGTTTCTGGGCTTGCTGGAGAAGGAAGATCTGTGTGGAAAAAGGACCCCAACTTCAGCCCTGTGAGTGAAACACAGATGTTTTTGTATGACACGTTCCCCAAAGAGTTTCTCTGGGGTGTAGGGACGGGGGCTTTCCAGGTGGAAGGCAGCTGGAGGAAGGACGGGAAAGGCTCCTCCATCTGGGACCGCTTCGTCCACTCGGAGTTCAGGGATGCTGACAGCACAGATGCCTCCAGTGACAGTTATACCTTAATGGACAAAGATCTGTCTGCTCTGGAATTTTTGGGAGTTTCTTTTTACCAGTTTTCAATTTCATGGTCAAGGCTTTTTCCCACTGGAGTGGTAGCAGCTCCCAATGCAAACGGACTCCAGTATTATAACACCCTTATTGACTCTCTGCTCTACAGAAATATTGATCCTGTGGTTACACTGTACCACTGGGACCTGCCCTTGATGCTGCAAGAAAAATATGGGGGATGGAAAAACGAATCAGTAATTGATATCTTCAATGACTATGCCACCTTTTGCTTCCAGACCTTTGGGGATCGTGTTAAGTATTGGATTACAATCCACAATCCATATTTAGTTGCTTGGCATGGGTATGGCACAGGTATTCATGCTCCTGGAGAGAGAGGAAAAATAACAACTGTCTACTCTGTAGGACACAATTTGATCAAGGTACGGTATAGTAAGATTTTACACTGATCTTGCACCGCCACGGGAAATGATGGGAGAAATCAATCTGGAAAAAAAACATCAAGGAATGTGAAAACACCGAGAGATAACCCTCAACTAAGGCAGTCTTTTTTTTTAATCCTCGTATTGATTTTATTGTTGTTGTCACAACACCTGACTCAGTAATTACTTCTTTTAAAGTTCTTGTTTATTATTTTATTTAAATTTGATTTTGCCTACAAAATCTGGCTACTAAAGAGCATTATTGTCCTTCTTTATTCTTTTCATTTAGTTATCAGCTGTTTTCTACAGAATTACAAAACAAAAAGGCTTGATCTCATGATCAGTAGCTTCAACAGCTGCAGTACTGGGTCCTAAATTCGTGGTATTCTTTCTATGGGAAGGCCAAAAAGAGAAATCTGAAGTGAGTCATATTTTTTAAGGAAAAAGTGCAGATGTTGTTCCTGGTATTCTCAACATCATTACAGAGATTACAGCGTCTCCTCTGATAGATTATGAGTTTCATTCTACAGAGTAGCTAGTTCCTATGCATAGGAGATTATATTCTTATTTTCTCTTGCGATAACTTAAAACAATTTCCAATAACAGCAGCTTAAGGTAAGAATTAACAATATCAATAAAGCATACTTTTTTTCATCTGTAGCCCTCAAAGTACTTTACAGATCAGGTCACTATCCTATCTCTGTTTGATAGAGCAGCTAGTATAATTCCTCCTGCTCACACTATTCCTGTCACAAAGAGAATTTTTCTAAGTACCTACCATACATTATAAATGCAATTAACAAATAAATCAGAATGTATTTGTCCTACAGAATGCAGTATGCATGTGGGAAAAAATTAATTGCCAGAGTAGTTAAAAATATTCTGCAATCAACCATTTGTATTTCTTATTTTTGCTTCTGGGCTTGAACTTGCAGAACCTCCTTTTTCAGAAAATTCACACTGCAGTCAATAGAAGTTTTACACACAGAAGAGTCATCGAGCATCCTGAGTTATTAACTGATGTCAGACGTAGCACAAGAATGATTTAACTGTAGAAATTTGTGAAGCATCTCAAAGAGAACTGATGCTCAATCATTCTTTTTATTTTCAAGTGCTACATAAAGTAATATATGTAAAAGATACAACTTAAGTTTGCAGCATTGCTTGCCTGCGTTTCTGAGTGGCACAATCAAATCTAGGGTACGAACTAGGCAGTCTCTGCATTTTCCCACTCTGTAAAATCCGTGTGAGCGGCACACAGCACATAGGGAGCAACGACTCTGCTGAAGAGTTCCAGGAAGCCAAGCACAGCTGGGTCTGATATACAAATTACTCACCAAATTCCTTGGTCAATATTAATTAAATCTGAGACCTGATCTAATAGTTCATTCTAGCTTTAAAGTCTGTGAATCTGAGTATAAAATCAATCACTTCAATGAAAGAGTTAATGAGACTCTCAGCAACACACAATCCATTAACTAGTTTTATATTATTTTGGGGTAGAAATTATTTTCATGTTGTATCTTTCTTACAGCCCCATGAATGTTACCTAATGTATTAGCAGTTCTCTCCTGTGGTGCTGTAAAATTTCTGGAGACTTTAGGTCTTCATGAAGAATCTCAAATTTGTAGTAATGTATTTGAGGAACTGGTGTTTGATGTTTGAGATTGGAGGTAGAATGGAAGCTCTTGAGGTACCAGTCGACATGAGTCAACTCTTCTGAGATATGTGTGTGTGTATATATATATAATTATTTTTTTTCCTTAATAAAATGTAATTAAAGCCAGTAATTCCACAGAAGCTATAGGTGGTATTATAGGTTTCAAGCCAACTAGCCAGAATCTTTCTCAAAGATTTCTGTGGGTATCTGAATGTTCAGTGTTTTTAGTATTGTTGACAATACTGTATTAATATAATGTATTGATGCACAATCAGGATTCATGTGTTGTGAAATGGCTCGCTTTTGAGAGGCAGGGAATGTTAGAAGAATCTCTCTTTAAAGAGATTTAACATGGCTTTTTATTTCAGGACTGACATATGCAAATCTGTTTCTCAGACATTGTGTTATGGCTACCTTCTGATTTACCACAGCAAACCAAAAATATCCTCCCAAAAATAAAAAAAAAAAAAAAAACAACAAAAACATGAGGTTTTGGCAGTGTGAGGCAGACCCTGTTAAAGCTGTTGAAAAGATTCCCATTTATGTCAGCGGCTTTAGGAAGAGTCACTTTCTTGTCCATGTCAGGGGCGTCATTTTTGGACAGTCTGTTGAAAGACAATATTCTCCGTGTTGCCCTGTGTACGTTACCAGGTCCACCCACGAAATATGCTGAGCAGGAAAAACAGGTCTGTAATGCTCAGAAGAAACTAATCTGGGCACCACGCTGTTACATCGCAAATTGCTGAGTAATCATTCTCAACCGTTTTTGTAGTATCTTTGGATAAAGTAAATGAGGCGCTCTCATGAGTCCTACTTGTAGTTTCCTTTACCAGTGTGCTGTTGCAGTTGCGGTGTCGTGAGAACTAGTCACCATTTATGTAAAGGAGTGCTTTTATGTGAAACATCAGTCATAAACTGAAGCTAAGTTCCATAGAATCACAAAAACAATACAACAAACCATAAACCTCTCCTTTTTTGGACTTTGGATTATTTTATTGTAAGTACAGTTTCCAAGTTGCTGGAGATTTTTGCGTCTCTAGAAGAGGGCTGATGAAATTTCTCTTAATTTTAAACTACCAATTTTAGTAGACTAAAGAAATCCAACATCTTAAAACTCAAATAATTGGCTGGCGTAAGCAAAAAGTCCATGCATTTTAGAACTGATTAAAAAATATCTGGTTCCGTGAATGAATTCAGGCAGGTAATTAGGTAGATAATTGTCTTATTAAGACTTTTCAACAAAAGTAGGATTGTTCTGTCTTCACCAGGCCCCAGAGCCCTATGGTGTTGGCCAGCACAAGGCATTGCAGGTGTTGTATCGCCTAATACATGTGCTTTCCTTCTGTGCCTTGCATTCTTCTAAGGGAATGCCCCAGATACATCTGCTTAAGAGACAATCCTGCCTTTAACATGGGTCTTGCTATTGAAGACCCATAAAGAGGGCTAGTGAATGCGGCAGCAAAGGCTGCTGAGCAGGGTGCTTAGCAGATCCGCGTGGGGAAAATAATCCACACAAGAACTCCTCAAAATTTCAATTAAAAAAACATATTCGCATGTTACTATATACGCTCTTCATACACAGAGGGTAGTAATTGCTACTGATCGTTTTAAAGGACCTGACACTACTTCCATGGAAATTAATAGGAAATTTGAAGTTTGATGCTTATGAATTATAAATTGCTAAGGGGTTCACTTAGATAGATCTCCATTCAATTGTATGATCATTATGGCTAACATGAGGAGCCTGTGGAACCTTCTACCAGATGGAGAGTGGCCATCAAAAGTGTATCTCCTGTATTCATTAAAGGAGACTGTACTCCACAGAAGCAGCATTGGAAAACAATTAGTGACAACATGTAACTTGCCATGCAACATTTGAAAAACGCATCCAAGAAGGTACAAAACCTACAGGCTTGCTCCTGAGGCAGTTGTCATACTGAGGCAGAAAAGAAAATAACCGCACACAGAAAAGTTAGCTGGATTTCTTTGATTTAACAGTGAATAAATCTGACAAGAAGCAAGAAAATATAAAGCAGATGAATCGTTGTGGATGGAGCTAAATTAGATATATACCCGATATATTATTACCATTTTGTCTGGGTCTAGTTATGGTCTTTTATACTTAGATTAAGGTTTGCAAAGATCACAAACTGCAGACCAAGCTGTCTTCTTTTCGTCCTCTGTATCAGTGCTCTCCAGGCAGTTCTGCCTTTGCTATGTAACAGGCAGAAAGGGGATTTTTTTGTTTTTTCCTGTTAAAGATCATTCACACTCCTTTCCATCTGGCAGAAAACCCCAGGAGAAAACTGCCAGAGTAACATCTCCCTAAAAATTTTCTTCATGAGCACACCTTCATATCACATACCGGGAAAAGGCAATAAATTGCCTTTCAGACATGGTGTCTCCATATAGATCTGTCACGGATCAGGTTCATCTCTGTGTCCAGCTCTTCGGTAGCTCTTGCTGTGCCAGGATCTCTGCATGGACACTGCTGTCTTTGCGGTCTTGGGATGAGCATGTCGCAGAGAAGTCCCATAATTCATTCTCCTCAAAAACAAATTTCTGCGGAATGAATGGAGAATAAATCTTATCTCTACATCCAATCAGACCCTTTCTTCTCTTCCTCCAAAGAGGTCTACGTTCTTCAGCATCTACAAAGATGAAGCTACAGCAGTGATGATGTAAAATTCAGCACTGATTTGCACTTTCTTTGTATGATTTGTCATTTTCAGGTTAGCTTTCTTACATTTCTTGGAAATCATCAGGAAAAATACAATCCAAATGCAAGATGGTTAGCATACAACAAATTTGTTAGTAAGGCCTCACTCCTTCAAACCACCCTCTTAGAAATTTAGTTGCCTACATCTCAAGAGCCCTTTTTCCTTCACAAGGATTGAGCTTCAGAGTCAGTCTGCAAAGTGAGGGCTTTAGCTCTACTAACTACGTGGCACCTTTACCACAGACCAAAAGGGCCTTGAACTGAAATATACTCTCCAAATCAGCCAGACAAACCTGCCCTTTGTCTAAAGTGATGTTTAACACCATCATCAGCAGAAGTCTCTATTCTGACTCTTCATGGTTTAAAAGCCAAACAGTTAAACACAAAACCAGAATCATTTTATTAGCGTTTTTTACGTCCTCGTTTTCCTAAATGTTCTTGCTCTCCAGCATGCAAAAATAACTCCATATACCCCTGACATTGTTTTGTGTGCTTATTGCTGAGACTTTCAAGGAAAATTGCTTGACTTTAGCGTATCTTAAGAATTTGAAAGTACTGGTTTTTTAACAGTAAATTCTTTGTGTATGTACATGATAAATTACAGGATCAGAGTTCAAGGAGTATGAGAATATTTCCAGAAAAGAGGAGGACAATACGTTGTCTTGATTTTATTAAATTGACTTATTTATCCTTTTACAGGGTTAATACTAACTAACTTAGCACTCTCTGTGACTTTCAAGTCTATGGAATAATTTCTATATTAATACCAGGAAAATATGCTGAAATTAATGTGTCATACGTATCTAGAATAAATACACAATATTGATCCTGCTTTCACTGTGTACTTAGCCTTGACATTTGTCCTTGATCTGACAAGGAAAGTGAAAGATTAGGGATTAAACTCTAACTGAAAAAAAGATTAGTCAAGATTTACTCAAAATAGCCAAACTGATGTATGATACAGCTTTTAAATTGATGCCTGTTTCATATGTGGTCTAACAAAACAGATTATATTAATCAGTTCGTTCCATCAACAGTAGTTTGCACTTAGTGAACACCTTCCATCTGAGAATCTTCAGCTGCTTTACAGATAATTAACAACTCAAAACAGAATTATAGGCAAGCAAATGCTATTGTTTCTACTACCTCTGTAAAAACCCTCCCAATTCTCTACTGTAGACAATATTTTTAACAGTAACTTTACTTTTTTCTAATCAACCTCTTGAAGGTGCATATGAATACAATGAGTTGTCCCTGATTGTCTTTTACCTGTCGATATTGCATTCTAATTAGATGCGGTTTTTTGGCAAAGCCATTTTTCTCCGCTTCACCTAGAAATGTGTGATTGCTGAGATTTACCTGGTGCTGTTTGTCATGCGACTCGCCACTGTGCACAATACAGCTGACCTCAGCAGGCTTTTTCTTGTTGAGCCAACACAACCATATACCTTTCATTAAACAGTGGAGTTAGTAGCCTGTGTCTGGGGAAAAAAAATATACTAACCAGGTGAGAAATCACCAAAGGCTGAGAACAAAGCAAGCCCCAGCGCCCACCCCAGGCTAGACCTTCGGGAGAGGACAGTGAGGGTAACTGACGGGATGGCACCGGCCACTTACATTTTCTGATGAGACTGGTAAGAAATCCGTTTTATAATATTTTAACTGTATCTTGCAGTTTGCCTCATGAGTAGAATTTTGCTGACTTCCCTTTTCAGCTACAGAACCTGCATTTCAAAGGTTAATGTTACTTTATCAGTATTTTCAGACAGACCTTGAACAAATGTCACGAGCGTGACCTTAGAAACCATAAACAACTGATACATAACATTTCACAAACTGTAATTCTTTGGTACTCCCTAGCTTAACCAAATATCTACCTGACATCAGGTCTTTTGTTTTTTTTAAACTGTCAAGGCTGTGTGTTTCTAGATAAATTAACCGAAATTATTGGCAAAGATAAGCAATGCTGTTTGGCTTGGTAAATGATGGCAGTCTAACTCGGCACTCCGAGTGTTTCACAATGCTTCTCAATGTTTTTTCTGGGTGCAAACAGTTATTTTCTTTCCAGAGTATAAAGCCACACTTCAGGAATAAGGTAAACCCTGAGTTACTTGACAACTCCTCAGCTGGGAGAGCTCAGCTCCCCTCCCCTGTGCCACATCCTCTGGCATGACTCCCGCTGCGATCCAGAGTCCCCCTTCTCTGACATCCCAACTCTCCCCTTTTCCTATGGGACTCTGACAATGCTAATGGTTCCTCAATCTCCCATGTGTTCCTTTTTTTTTTTGTGCAAATTTTGACTGCTGTATTCTCTTATTTAAGTAATTAACAACATGACATTTGAAGGTAATTCTGGTGTGTGACAATGTTACGCTTTCTAAAACATGATGATAATCAGAAAAATGGAATTAAATCGTGATACAAGGTATGCTTTCATTGTCACTAACACAAATAGCAAAACTTCTGTCTGTCCTAGGCAGGCAGTATTTGGCCGATTATGAGTACTAAAACATGCCATACCCGATAGAACTTCTGAGGTACTGCTGCCAAATTTCCTTTTAAGACCAAACTGTTGTTGCTCTCTCCTTAATACGAATAAGCTGCATTCTGTGCTGTTGCATGTACTGTCAGAAAAGTTGTTATTATTATAGCAGCTTCAAAGAAGAAATGAACTAAAATTCTGGATCAAAATTCTCACACAGAACTGTGAAACTTGACATTTGGGTTCAAACTTTGCAGCTGGGTCCTTTCTCCAAGGTCTTACATTTAGGGACTCTGCAAATACCAACAGTTGAACGCTTACTCATATGATCGGGCCAGACTAAACCACACGGAAGTGTATCCCAAGAAGAGGTGGATATGGTTTGATCAGAGTAAATATAGGTGACCCCATGGCACAGAGCAGTTAACAGCACAGGGCCAACACTGACAAAGGAAACATCATTTGAGATGCGGAATTTATGGAACAATTGTCAAGACGGTTTAAAATTTTAACCGTACCAGCAATCACTGCTTGACAAAGAATGACCTAGATGGGACTGTCTAGATCGCAGGGTTCAGATCCCACCATTAACAGCTGTTTAGTCCCAAAGCATCCATGTAACAGCTATTCACATCCCTCTGGGGACCTCTCATGAAATTTACACCTATGTTAAAAGGCAAAAAGCCGCAGCTGTAATGTGTCATGAGAACAGCCCGCATGAGATACTAAGCAATACCATCATCTTGAGGTACCTTGCAGTATGACAGTAATTGCCCATTAGAACTGTGCAGGGTAATTAGCATGCCTCAACTGTTTGTTAATATTTCCGTAGTAGTCTGCAGTGAATCAGATACAGCTCCCTGCCTGTGGAGCTGCTGACACACACAAAGATTTATTTCAGAGCTACAATTAAATGCTATTTTTCTCTCATCAGGCTCATGCAAAAGTTTGGCATAACTACAAAGAACGCTTTCAACCATATCAGAAGGGGATGATGTCCATAGTATTGGGATCCCACTGGATCGAACCTAACAAATCGGAAGATGCTTTGGACATTTCTAAATGTCAGCAGTCTATGGAGAGAGTTCTCGGGTGGTTTGCTAAACCCATCCATGGGGACGGCGATTATCCAGAAGAACTGAAAAATGAATTCTTGTTTTTGCCACGCTTCACTGAGGATGAGAAAAAATACATAAAGGGAACAGCAGACTTCTTTGCATTTTCCTTTGGTCCAAATAACTTTAAACCTCCAAACACTCTGCCAAAAATGGGACAAAATTTGTCGCTCAATTTGAGAGAAGTACTGAACTGGATTAAACTGGAGTACAACAGTCCTCGAATCTTGATTGCAGAGAATGGCTGGTTCACGGACAGCCATGTGAAAACAGATGACACCACAGCCATCTACATGATGAAAAACTTCATTAACAAGGTTTTACAAGGTTTGTACACTAGTTGTTCGATTTTCAGAGAGCTTTTAAAGATCATTTGATGTTTAGCTCTGTAATGATTTAATCGTTTTTTGAAAGAGATAATGGCAACTAAGTTAATTATTAATTATTTATACTGCATGAGTACAAGTCATGGATCATGATCTACTGGTGCTAGGTGTTGTACAAACACAGAAAAAAACCATAGTCACTGTCCCAGAAAGCTAAAGTCCAACATCTGCATTGGATTTTAAAACTAAGTGCACAACTGTGTCAGAAATTAATGAAAGCAAATCTATTGGATATCACTTTTCACTGCTGGCAGCCCAACTGTAAAACCTTTGTGCAGGTACATACCTTGACAGCAGGAAAACAAGACAGTGACTACAGACTGTCATTGCCATGCTGGGGTCCTGCTCCAACGGAAAATGCACGAAGGAAATCAGCAGGAGAAGAGGCAATCATTCTTCAGGATTATTGCATGCCAAACAGAGATAATATGTTTTAATAACACACTTCTAATCTTGGTATTTGCCCTTCGTAAAGCCAGTGTACAGGGGTGCTCTCTGAAGGCAATGAAATACATATATAAACACTGCTAGTACCTAAAGCCCCTGCAAAAACAGTATTTCTTTTCCCCCTCGCCCAGTTTGTAGGTTCGGTGCTGGGAGAGGGACGGCAGCTGCTCCCGAGAGCCATCCTGCCAGCAGGCTGCCCCGCTGGCACACTGCAGTGATGGGGTGGCTCAGATCCCTTTACAAAAACCTTTCTTATCCTCAGAAAAGGGAAAACATGAGTAATCATTTACTTGGACACCAAGTCAGGGAGTACTGTGTCACCAAAAAAGTTAATTAAGCTTCTAATGAAGACTTTCCAGATATATTTAAAGTTGGCTCAAATTGTAAACTTCACATAGCACATCTGTGTGATATGTCCTGCCTTTTCCAGATGTTGAGGAAGTTACATGCCAGTATTTGGTCTATGATATTTTAAATACTGCCTTGACACAGCAGGAAAGTCTAGATGCAGGCCTGGATTTGGAGGTGTGGAACAGGGAGATTTCTGGACACACATGAAAGAAAATCCATAGCATCTTCTTTTTTTGAATCGTCTACAGCAGACCGGGCTGTAATAACCATCCATGGATTCAAACTTCTGAAATACTTGGTCAATGTTCAACCAATGGCTACTTCTCAAGAATTGCCATCTACATTTTTATGCATGCAGATGCTTCAACCTCTGCTTCAAAATACAGGATTACCTCTTAACTAATGCATTTTTTTGTGAAGCAAACTTTAATTTGTCTGATCAGGAATAGTATTTGGAACATCCTTTCGTATTTTTACTTACAGATAAGTCAGGTATAAATTTGCTGTTTGCAGCAAAATCTATTAGGTCATGTTAACCTCAAAACATCATTTATACGGGCCAAATTGTGATGGGATGGTGGCTAAGACAGCACGTAACAGGCTATAAGGAGCTATACTCTTGTGTGTGTACAAGCAGAGTGCTGTAAACTTTGCACTTTATGTCTGTAACTCACGGCGCTGTGAGTCACGAAAATATGTGATGTATAACATCACTGTCGCAGTGAACTGACGCTGATTACGATATAAGGATGCAGTTTAAACTACAGCTCCCGAGTGGCACACGCATACGCCTGTCCATACTGAAACCATTCTGCAGAAGGACTCCAAGGCTCCCCCTATAGCAGACACACAAATGCCCTGAGATCTTCTTCTGTGGATGTCACCTCTGGTGACACAGGCAGCTTAATTAACTTCTGACCTCGTCTACCTTCAGCCCCGTGTTCTTGCCCCCAGCCGTCGCCTTGGGTTTTAGGATGATTTTCTCATCCCCACTCCAACACTCAGTGAGGATCCTGACTTCTCTTTCTGCCCTCTCCTTTCGCTGTCACTGCAGACATACTCTCACGCTGATCCAGAGGATCTCTGCCTATTACCCACCTATTAATTCTTCTTACCACAAAATATGCATAAAATAGTGCTTTTTTACCTACCCATTTAAACAGCCAAAAATTCTCATCTAGGCACGCACTGTCTCAAGTAACACGGCATCTTTTGCTCTGGCAATCAAACTTAGCCGCCATCCATTTAGTATGCTTCCAGAAAAAGATATTTTTCTCAGTTGTCACTTATGCTGTCCCAATACATCTACTTCCATTTGTTCCACCTTCCTCATTGCAGGCATGAAGTACTCATCTTTACTTGCAAGGCCCTTCTGGCCTATCTCTTTATCCTCTACATCATTCTCCACCTCTGCATTTTGCATTTGATGTTTTCAGACATTTTTGTGCTTTCTCCCATGGTATCCCTGATATTTAGGAGTTGCTTTTCTTGATAATACATGCCACTTTATTGCTTCGTCACATTCCCTCATCTCCTTACCAGATAGAATCATAGAATCATTCAGGTTGGAGAAGACCCTTGGGATCATCGAGTCCAACCATCAACTCTAGTCCACAAAGTTCTCCCTTACACCATATCCCTTAACACCACATCTAAACGAGTCTTAAACACATTCAGGGATGGTGACTCCACCACCTCCCTGGGCAGCCTATTCCAGTGTCTGACCACTCTTTCTGTGAAGAATTTTTTCCTAATGTCCAGCCTAAACCTACCCTGCTGCAGCTTGAACCCATTCCCTCTTGTTCTATCACTAATTACCTGTGAGAAGAGACCAGCACCAACCTCTCTACAGTGTCCTTTCAAGTAGTTGTAGAGAGTGATGAGGTCTCCCCTCAGCCTCCTCTTCCTCAAACTAAACAGTCCCAGCTCCTTCAATCGCTCCTCATAAGATTTATTCTCCAGGCCCTTCACCAGCTTCGTTGCCCTCCTCTGCACTCCCTCCAGCACCTCCATATCTCTCTCATATTGAGGTGCCCAGAACTGGACACAATACTGGCCTTGTCTATTAGCTTCTCATATACTTACATTGCAAGCTCGTGGGCTTTCTGATTTCTTCATCCAGCCGCTAGTAAAATATCACGCTTGATGAAGACAGTACTGCTGGGCACCTCGTTACTCTGCTGTGTGAACACAAGCCCTGTGCCAAACTGCCTCCTGCTGAAGTTGCAGCGTGGTGTGACTAAGGCAGAGAAGTTCAGTGGAAATATAAAATGATGCAAAGCGAAATGTTTTGAGAAAATAAGGCAAAGCAATGCTGGGTGAGAAGAGAGCTTTAAATCAGAATACTTCGTCTTTATTCCTTGGCTCGCTCTTAGCGGGCTACAGGTAAAATTCGGCTGTCCATCTGGCTGTGTCACAACCCTCAGTGACCCCACTTGGTCACTGCTTTGCCCTTGATATTCCAGCCCTTATAAGGTTAACATGAGGACTTATCTGGCGTTCTTTCCTAGCTTAAAGCTGGCGACAGGCAGCTAACATGACTGAGCATGGAGTTTGGACTTTTTCTTCCAGGCTGCCAGCTGGCACATGCTGTAAGTGGGTAACGAACGTTGTTGTTAGTTGGGGTCCAGTGAGAAGCTGCTTTGGAAGTTCTGCTGGTGAATCGGGTTCCATGTCCAAGAAAGCAGTCATTTTGTCATCTTTCTTGTATATTGTATGTAAAAGATTATATGTATACTCCTTTGCAAGATGGAGGGACGTTAAGATTGCCTGAAGAAACACGCATGTGCTGCACCCATTCTGTGAATAAATCAAGCACTTCAATCTCTGGGTTGATCAGCCCAGCTTCTTCTGAAGTCATTATGTGTCCCATACCGACACATTTAATTTTTCAAATTAGAAGGCTGAATAGACATTCCTAAATGTTAGAGCTTGCAGAGGTCTTTCAAATAAAGGTAGAGCAATAAAAGAGCGTTTCAGCTTCATGACAAATACAAAGGCACAAACTAGATCAGCTGTTGCACCCTTCATTTTTACTCATGATTCTCTAATTTTATTGATATTACTTGAAATCATCAAATGCAACTTAAAATCCGGATGTGGCATAATATTTCATGTTTCCTCAAAGCACAAATAAAACATCCTACAGTAACTTAATTTAAGGAACCAGTGATGTACCTATTTTTTAATGAATAAGGACTAAGATATATAACACCTATCACAGCTTTGCAATGAATTACAATGGCCGATAACCCTATGAGCGTTGAGAAAACCCTCAAGATTTTAAAGTGAATAGACCTTTCTCATAAATATCCCTTATATACGTTAGAGTCCTAAATATAAGACTCATGGATTTTACTTTCTCTTACGCAGCTATTAAATACGACAACATCGATGTGTTTGGTTACACAGCCTGGTCACTCCTTGATGGCTTCGAATGGCAACATGCTTACAACATTCGGCGTGGATTATTTTATGTAGATTTCAAAAGCGAAAAAAAGGAAAGAGTTCCCAAGTCATCTGCACTTTATTATAAACAAATCATACGAGAAAATGGCTTCTTCCCAAAGGAGTCTACCCCGAGCTTGCAAGCTCAGTTCTCCTGTGACTTCTCCTGGGGTATCACCGAGTCTGTTCTTAAGGTAAGTGTGAATTATTGGAAAGATGGCTGGAGGCAGAGCGATCAACAACTTCACTTTGTGAATAAATGACTGTGTACAGCACCTTGCGTTCAGGAATCTCGGTGCACACTGCAAACAAGTTAAGCCTAGCCATAATTGCATAGGTTCAGTTCTGTGTACTTCACAGGTTTTCAGGTGAGCTAGTCACGGAGTGCTGGGTGCTCCTGCAGGAGCCCTTCCAATTCTGGCCCTCCCTCTGCTTGCATCTCCATGTGGCAGATCAGATCAGGAAATTTCAGACCAAGAAGTTGACCCCGACTGATTGTTCCCGGGTTATTTTTCAACCAGGGGAGTTTCCCAATACAGCTCGCAGTGTGGCCACAGGGATGCCTACGACAGCGTGACAGAGAGGGTGGCACAGGGCAGGGCGGTTACGCTGGTGGCAGCAGAGCAACCCGCAGGCTCAAGGTCTCGTCTGAAGCTACTGAACAAGGCAGGAACAGATTCCTGGGTTGAAGCTGCCTCTAAGTGCCACTTGCACAAGTAGTAACAAGCCATTCTTTAAAAAGACTTATACCACAGGTGAAAATAAACATCAGCACACATGGCTTTTATCACCTGAGCTCAATTTGAAAACAGATCATACCACCTTTTTTCCAAACTGCTTCCTACAGTATCTATTTCTACTTTAAATGTGGTAGATAAGCTAACGGTAACTGGTGAGGCCACATCCAAAGTACTGTGTCCAGTTCTGGGCCACCCAGCTCAAGAAGGACAGGGAACTGATGGAGAGTCCAGTGGAGGGCTACAGAGGTGATCAGGGGACTGGAGCACCTCTCTCATCAGGAAGGGCTGAGGGACCTGGGGCTGTTTAGCCTGGAGAAGAAAAGACTGAGAGGGGATCTTATCTATATCTAAAGGGCAGGTGTCAAGAGGATGGGGTCCAACTCTTCTCAGTGGTGCCTGGTGACAGGACAAGGGGCAACAGGCACAAGCTGGAACACATCTCAACATGAGGAAAAACTTCTTTACTTTGAGGGTGGCAGAGCACTGGCACAGGCTGCCCAGAGAGGTGGTGGAGTCTCCTTCTCTGGGGATATTCAAAACCTGCCTGGACACATTTCTGTGCAGCCTGCTCTAGGTGACCCTGCTCTGGCAGGGGGGTTGGACTAGATGATCTCCAGAGGTCCCTTCTAACCCCTGCCAGTGTATGATTCTGTATGTATGGCTAGTGCTGGGATACTCTTTTTGTCATCACATAGACAAACATCAGCCTCAACAAAATAACAGCAAAACTCCATAATTTAAGCTATTCACTGACAACCATAGGGGAAAAAAAAAAAAAAAAAAGGTAAAGCTTCTATATACTTTGCTAATCATTCTGAGGAAAAATACATAATGGAAAAGTACATTTTCTTTAAAAAATTCAGATTTAATCTAAATATTTTGAACTTCACTATATTGTATTAAGAATCCTACAAAAAATCTTTTCAAAAATTACCCGGTGCTGCACAGGATACACCCTGTGCTAGCCTTGTTTACTAGTAGATGATAGTAAAGATAGAAATAATATTAAAGGCTACCAGCCGTTTATGTCAGATGTTTGCTTAGGCAGAAGGACTGCCAGTAAAACCAGGGAACAGCGTGCCACAGTTTCACAAGGCTGATCTCAGCAGCAGTGCCAGAATAATCCGTGCCTGCCTCACATACTCCCCCGCGGCTTGTTCTCACCACCCAGCTGCCTGAGAACTGCTCTTTGCATGACCACGGAGTGAACGCAACCCAGGAGATCAGGGCAAACGCCAGTGTGTAGCTGAAAAAAAGAGAGTGCGATTTTAATGTTTTCCATAGATGAAGGAACAGAACGAGTAGGATGACCACTAGCACAGACAAAGCCTGTATAGTCCAGCCTGTTATCCTCTTCCCCTTGGAGCATCTAAGCGGGACCTCCTGACATCCAGCACTACTCCTACAGCCGAACACAGGCAGAAGTGCAGACTACAAGCAGGCATTTGTTGAATTAAACCCCGTTCTAACATACTGTTTTTATTTTCACAGGCAGAATCCATGGCTTCCTCACCGCAGTTCTGCGATTCCAGCCTGTACCTCTGGAACATCACAGGAGATGGGCTCCTGCACAAAGTTAAAGGGGTGAAGCTAAAAACCCGACCGGCACAGTGCACGGATTTTGTCAGTATTAAAAAGCAACTCGACCTCCTGGAAAAAATGAAAGTCACCCATTACAGATTTGCACTTGACTGGTCGCTAATTTTACCCAATGGAGATTTGTCAGTGGTCAACAGGCAAGTTCTGAGGTATTACAGGTGCGTGATTAGCGAAGTACTGAAGCTCAACATTCAGTCCATGGTCACCTTATATTATCCGACTCACGCCTACCTGGGCCTGCCGGCTCCTTTGCTGCAGACAGGAGGATGGCTGAACAAGTCTACCGCCTACGCTTTTCAAGACTATGCAGCTTTGTGTTTTCGGGAACTTGGCGATTTGGTTAAACTTTGGATTACAATAAATGAGCCTAACCGGCTAAGCGATGTCTACAATAGGAGCAGCAACGATGCATACCGGGCAGCACACAATTTATTAATAGCACACGCCATGGCCTGGAGAATATACGATGAGCAGTACCGGTCCTTGCAGTACGGCAAAGTGTCCCTGTCCCTGCACTCGGACTGGGCTGAGCCTGCCAACCCCTACTTTGAATCGCATTCAAAAGCTGCCAACAGGTTTCTTCAGTTTGAAATAGGCTGGTTTGCTGACCCCATATTTAAGACTGGGGACTATCCAGCTACCATGAGGGAATACATTGGCTTTAAAAACAGAAAAGGCCTCTCGTACTCTTCGTTGCCATCTTTCACAAGCGAGGAAAAGCAGCTCATCAAAGGTGCAGCTGACTTTTACGCGCTGAATCATTTCACCACCAGATTTGTGATTCACGAACCTCAGAATGGGAGCCAGTATGAATTTGATCGCGACATCCAGTTTCTGCAGGATATCACCCGCCTGAGCTCCCCTTCCCGTTTGGCTGTGGTGCCTTGGGGAGTGCGCAAAGTTCTCAAGTGGATTAAAAAAACCTACGGTGACATCGATATTTACATCACAGCAAACGGAATAGATGACCAGTCCTTAGACAATGATGAACTTAGAAATTATTACTTGGGAAAATACATACAAGAGGTTTTAAAAGGTGAGTATATGATAGATTCAGGTTCTTCAGAGCCATTTCCATGGCACAGAGCCAGGCATTCCGTAAGCAAGCACCTCAGACTTGCCCCAGAGAGAGCAAGCAGCTCTGGTTGAGATGCAGATCCGGCCTCCTGAGGGGCCTGATTCTTCAGGTACACTGGGGCAGATACAACACAAAGCAACAGCATCAAGCCCTCACATGAAACGCAGCCACAGCTGCTTCCAGTTTAAACCATGTGAGAAGTCATCTGGGCATGCATGTACAACAGAGTAGTTCTTCAGAAGTTAGTAGGAGATGGCACTTCAGACCAACAACTCCCAAGAGACAACTCTAGTTTCTACTGTACAAAGAAAGGCAGGAGCCTCTTTACTTGCTGCTGAACTAGAGTCACTGGACAGGAAAGCACAAGCAAGTCCAAGGAGACCTGGAGGGACAAACAGAAGAAATACGGCAGGTCACCAGGTTTTTAAGCAGCTGCTGTTGAAGGGAGAGTCAAACTCTAGTTTCTGTTCCACTACTTGCTTTCTCCTGTGCACCTACAGAAATCTAGTTCTTCAGGGACAAATCAATAGCAGTTATGGGGGTAGAGGACAAAAACGTTCAAGGCAATGATCTTCAGCAATAATTTAGCGTATGAGAAATACTGCAGGGGCCTCACCCTTCCCATCCCTCTTCCTCCAACCAAATGTTAGAAGGAAAGCAGCAAGCCACAGGATACCAGAAAGGCCTCGGTACCTGAACCACGCAGCCAAAAGGAGAGGTGCAATATATCCCTGCCCTCACCGCTCCCTATCTGTGAGCGCTAGTGACCTCCCCAACCAGGACATGGGGTGCCTCAAAGCTCTTCTGAAGCGCCTGTCCCCAAACATAGTCTACGTATCCTGGTTTCTCCTCTCCAGGAGCTAGCTACAGAGAAAATGAGACAGGTCTTACTCATGGCTAAAGCATGGCTTTGGATCACTTTTAGACACCAACAAGAAACAGAGCATTCCTCCTCCAGTGCTTACTTAGCTCTTTCTCTATTACTATGGGACTAACGAGCATTTGCCGATTTATTTTCTGTGCTGATTTCACATTGCAAACAAAGGAACAGTAAGTTGTTAAAGGAAGTAAATTATTGAAGGAAAAGGTTGTTTAAAGGGCACTCATGACAGTATTCCCATTTTAATTTTCAGGCAGCGTGATGCTTTACAGTACTCACGGAAAGATCCCCCCAATTTACAACTTTCTTGCTTAATCTGGGTCACACACATCCCTGACTATTCTGCTTACACATGAATCGGAGAGATGTTTGCTCACCAAGGACTGCTATTTATGATTTAATTTTCACCCAGCGCTTGGGTGCAGCAGTGTAACCCAGAGTCATGCGTGCTGCGGGGCTGAGCAGCTGGGTTTGGAGCAGGGCAGGAATTTTCGGGAAGCTCCTCTCATGGCACAGATGAGCCGCTGCTGCCCTCGAGTCGCTGCAGCTGGATTTAGTCAAGAACAGTGTCCGGTTTTTCCCAGCAAAGCAAGTTCCCAGATCTAACCCTCTTCAAATCCATATTTCACAGCGTAGGTCCTGAAAATTCCCGAATTCTAACTTTTATTAAAACAATGATGCATTCTTTCTACTTAATTAAGACAGTGGGAGCCGAGTACCGTTAGAAGGAGTAAGTAAATATTTTATGGTGCAATTATGCTTTTTAAATTGATAGATTAATCATTTGAAATCTGAACTTATTACCAGAAGGTCAGCAGGTCATGCAAGGTTTTATTAACAACATTTCTTTCTTCTTTTTTTTTTTTTCTCTCCTTTGCAGCATACTACATTGATAAAGTCAAGATTAAAGGCTACTATGCATTTAAGCTGACTGAAGAAAAATCTAAGCCCAGATTTGGGTTCTTCACTTCAGATTCAAAAGTCAAGCCTTCAATAAAATTTTACAATAACCTGATAAGCAACAATGGCTTTCCTGCTGACTATTCAGTCTGCGACCCCCCCAACCAAGAGAGGCAGTGTAGCTTCTGCTTGTTTATTTCTCAGAAGAAACCATTAATCTTCTTTGCCTGCTGCCTTTTCTCCACCCTTATCTTGCTTTTAACCATTATTGTTTTTCACAAAAGAAAAAGAAGAAAACGTTTTAAGGCAAAAAGCATCCAGCACATCTGTTTTGTGTTCTAAAAAGGGGGCACAAGCCCACTTTCAGCAAGATCCATCACCGTTTGCATTCTACAGAGGACGATGCAGATCAGACAACTGTAGAAAAGCACTATGTGAGTCACTCCAGTCACACACACCAAGCGTTTTGTTGGAAAACGCAAAGTAATTGTATGGACAGGAAGAAGAGCTACGACGACATTTCTTTCTGGTGAAATTACTTTTACCCACCTTCTGTATGTAAAATTTGTCTATTTAAAAAAAAAAGGAAAAAAGAAAATTTTATGACTCTCCTGTGCGTTGGAATAACCTTTCAAACAGTTTGACTTGAAAAGAGATATTAAGCTGTGAGAACTGAGATGCACTTTTCTATGGACCTCTTTGGACCAAAGCGTCTTGTGATGCATATTCATGTTATAAACGTTGTTGAGCATGAAACTGCAGTTGTTAGGGTTTACGAATAAAAGTGTTATTAAAACGCACAAACTTTCAGCTAGGTACAACACCAAGAATGAAATGTGCTGGGCCAGTTTCTGAAAATACCTCTAACTAAAAGAATGAATCCAAGTTAACTCCACTGTCGACCAACATACCTGTCTCTCTTACACACTGGATGAAGTAGAGATCAGATGTTAACATTTTAAACAAATGGAACTGGACCCACAGGAGACAAGTGAAATTAATACACAATCACTATTTTTCATCTGCAAAATGGGGCAGCCATAAAAATTTTTACTAGCAGAGAACATCAATATAAATAGTAACTATTAAGTAACTATTCGAGAGCGCGATACATAATTCTAAACTGCACTTCTTCATAGAAATAAATATATATTATCATCTTAGCTCTGGTAAAGTGCCAGGGCAAGCCATGGGTGGGAAAAACACGTAAGAGTTTATTGCTATTAAAACATAAAAACTGTATTAAACAAAAGCTACCAACCCAGGCATAATGGTCCGAAAGGATAAATGAACATGCTAATGTCATCTGAACTTTTCAGGGACCAAACCCAGAGGGGTTTACCCTTGGTCTGGTTTTGGCCATCTCTAAATAAGCCCAACAAGTTTTTCCTGTGATCTGCACCATCATTTTAAATCTACGTTGCCCAGCCTTTTCAGTCACCAGATCAAATGGCACGCTCAGATCATCCCTGCCCAGACAGGTACCACACTCCTCTGGAGAGAAGCAGAGAAGCTGCTCTAGAAATCAGAGGGCAAAAAGAACTATCAGTTAAATTCTCACTGCCTTCCTCCACTTTACAACCTCCTTTCCCAGTGGCTAGTACCATTTTCAAGACACAGTGAAACCCCCAACCTGTTCCCACTAGAAGCTGGTTACCTCAATCTTAAAGTCCCCAAAACAGACAGACGCACTTTATCTGTACCCCAGTGCTTCTGAAGAGTCATATAAACACACTGTCTCTTCCAACTGGAGCTGAACACACACGATAGCATCAAACACAAGGTAAATAACAATGTATTATCATAAAGTAAACAACAACATAAAGTATTATGGCCACTTACAGACTACTAGAAACTTTGTTGAAGTGCTACTTTGAGGATACGTGCAATTGACTGAACCCCAAACTCCCCGTACTTGGCACAAACTTGAATCTCAGTTCATAAACACAGAAGACCATTAAATTTCAAGTACTGGTCAACATCACAGAAGGTTCATTAATTAAAAAGGTAAGTACTAGTAAATGGCCCATTTCACACCATAAAACCAGCACAGGTGTCCTTCCATCACCCGCAGACACTGACTAGTTCTCACAAACAGCAACCGGGCAATCACACTGAACACAGGGAAACTCCTCTTGAATTGCACGTGCATCATGGGTGCACACAGAATTTTGGGACTCTTTTACCTGCGCAATTCGGACAGTGCAAGAACCCATCTTAAAAATGTTAAGCAGGCCACGTACAACGTCCACATCTGCAGTTTAGTACCACTACTTTTCTAGGCTCAGAGATGCTGGTACTGTGCACCCCTGTTGAACTCCATAAAATCATGCAAGTGGGCGGTTTGGGCAATTTCCTGAATTACTTTAGCACACATAGGTGCTTTCCTCAATTATAAGCTTTAGCAACTTGTTGCCAAGTACGTTTCTGCACTATCCCAGTGTTCTCTGTGAATGTAACAAGTGACAATGTGGTGAAACTCAACAATAAGCTCTGCCTGAACTCTGAGGTCACGTTCTTGGTTTTCTTAATTGAGCAATACAGCTAAAGCAGCATATTTTCAGACTACTTCTTCCATCTCTGTATTCAGTTTAAAGTCTTATAAATTTGGTTCCACCGATTCCAGTTTTGGTTTTAATCTACTTCAGATTCTGTCATCACAAGTCTGAACTTCCCTCCAGAAAACAGAGGAAATCAGTTTTTGCAGTCATTGGTTTGAGGTTCTGAAATAACGTGGAAGAACACTAGTCTCCTTTCTGTGAGAAAAATGCTTTTGCTATTCCTTGATACTATGATTTAAAACTATCATTTCATGGTTCACACTCCACCAGCATGAGGTTTCCAAACCATCAGACTTCTTTCAGTCTGAATGTTCTCAGAGGCCCGTAAACAACATGTACACAGCATTAACATCATCTTGCATTACCCTGTGACAATTTATCCAAAAGCCAAAGATCTTGAAGAGGAATGCAAACACCATTTAGATCTAAAAAAAAAAAAAAAAAAAGAGGCCAAGATATGAAATAAGTTTTATTTTATTAAACCTCTCATGGTACTTGGGTTTTGTATCAGATTCTTCAATCTGGTACTTGCTGGTACAATGTCTCATGATGGTTTGTTTCAGGATCCAGACAACTGTAAATAAAAAGAGCTTTTAGAAAGGTCTTAACACTGCAAATGTGAAACAGACTTTATAGACGTATGACAAGTTAATTTATGTGATAGTTTTAATGCAAGACAGCCATTAATATCTCAAAGAATTTGCTTAGTTTTATTCAAAGGAGATTACTTAAAGATGCCTTCAAACACAACAGCCCACGACTGCTTAGCATGCAGTAACAAGGAACTCGGAACAACACTAAAAACCATTTTTTCAGTAGCTTGTGTCTTGTACCTGGCTGGTGAAAAAAGAAATTTTAGTTTATGAAACACTTCATCTGCATCTTCTGTCTCAAGCTTAGGTTCAGAAGGTACACAACATTTACTTTATTTGCAAGTCAGCCTGTCTCCTCCTGCAGTGTCCTGTACTCCTTTAGCAGTTAAAATTCTTAAATTATCCCAACATCCTTGTACTCAACTTCAGAAACAAACCTATGTACACAATGTTAAATAGTTGCCCTTGTTAAACTGACCTTTGTTTACAAGCATTTACACACAAACCACACAGAAGACCTTTATATATAATTTAAGTGCTGATCACTGTTTTTTAGTGAAGTCAGTGTCCAACCAGGAGGAACATTAAGTCTAAGAAAGTCTTCTCCGTAAATAGCTGTAAACCAGTCTGTCATGCTAGGTCAGTTGGTTTTAGATTCTCAGACACTATAATAAGTAGCATGCACAGCGTAGAATACAGCACTTAAGTATTTCTCCATACAGTAGCATAATACCAACTTGGTGAGAAATGGAAAGTGGCTGTCAAGAGACCTAACCCAACTTCAGCTTTACGATACCTCTAATGATGCCTTTCACAAGCACAACTGCATCCCGGTTGGGAACCTGCTTAACCACAGCCTTGTTAAAGTAGATAAACCTTGTCAAGTCCCCAGACCGAGTGACCATCTCTACATGGAAGATGTACAATCTGTGTAAGATGATACCAACCTATTAAGAGTTTTACTCATCTGCCTGCTGTACTGTTCCTTTCTCGGAGACATAGATACCGTCCAAGAATTTCCTGATATCCTTGTTCTTGACCGTAGTGGCTTGCTGGATCAAGGCAGCTACAGACAAAGCAAGACCATTAGCACAAAGCAAGAGGTCCAAGCCAACACATCGCCTTTGTTTTAACTAACAAATGAAACTGTTCTAACAGTTCTAACGAAAACAGAATGCATTTCACTGAGCCCATCTTGGCAACTCACGGCAGTGGCAGTTTATCACTGCACACTCGTACAACTGAAAAGCTGAAAAGTTTGGTGCCAAAGAGGCCATCGACACGGACACACACAAAAAAAAAGCTTCTATGGACTTATATCTTTAAGTTTAGAAAAAGCATAAGAAACTACGAAAAGCAATTACAGGGACCAGAGAAAAAAAACCTGAGCTGTCATTTACCTCAGGGTTTGAGGAAAAAAAAAAAAAAAAAAAAAGACAGTTTGCTAAGCTGACATCTTCAGATAAAAGCAGCCATATCATTGCATCTTCCCACACATCTATGTCACAAACCTGAATTGGAAACCAATTCAATGTCATTCCCTTCAAGGATCAGCTCATCTTTCTGGGCTTGAGACACTGCACAGGAAACACCTACAAAAGGAAAACGCACAGTCTTCATCATTGGTGAAGACACTAAGCATACCAAAAAAGACCCCACCAGTATTCATGTCCCGTCCCAATTTACAGAACTAGGAAGTAGTATTCCAGGCAATAATTAGCTTCCATGATTTTAAAAAGAGTCTCCTAAATCCCTTCCAGGATTGTCCTCCCTCGCACAGCTTCAGAAACCAATGATTAGCGCAAGTCATGCTCCAGATTGAAAGCAACTAAGTGATACTCCTACTTAAATGTTACTACATTACAGCATTAATCACTATCACTGTGTGCAAGTCAAAGATTTTGCCAGCATGGCTTTGTCAGCTAGGTGGTGCCATTTTCCACATTCTTACATTCATTAAGACAAAACTGGATTCACCCTAATCAAGAGTCATTAAAAAACATCACTGCTCCCTGGTATGTCAAGAACCATATTTATACTAGCAACACTAGGACCTTCAAGAGTCTATCTAGAAACTTGCGTTTGCAAGGAGAACAACGCAAGTAAGCATCTACAGTTTGATCTATTTAGTCAATAGATTTTAAGCGAGCACTTCGCTATCTTTGAAGTAAATTCTGACTCATGAAAATAAAATACAATAATCAAACCCACCCTTAATATCCCACAGTAAATCAAAGTCAAAGCCACCATAAGAAACCCCACACTTTATCTACCAGTGTTTTTGGACAAGTCTGATGCTTTCATCTAAAGCCACCCCAAAATACCATCAGTCACAATAAACATCCTTACCCATACCTTCATCAGAAGTGGAACTGACAAAAAAATTGATATGGAAAGTTTTTCCTACAATCTCAAGGTAACCATTTATGACATGTTTCATCTTCTCCTTTTGAAGTTTAACAAGCTCCACCAAATGCCTATCCTGCTAGATATCTTGCTAAAACTCCCAAGTATGCAAGACATAAACCCAACAACTAAGATAATAATTTCGAAGTTTATCATATGTGCTCCTAGACAATGAGGAAATTCAAAATACGAGAACGTTTCAAAGACCAAAAATAAGATGTGGTGTGAGACTAGCTCATGTACAATGTTTAATACAGAAACACAAATCTAAAATTAAGCACCTGCAGTTTACCAGCTATGGACACTGTTGGGATCTCACTATGACAAAAGTAAACACTGGGCCCCTTGTAACTCATATTAAAATAACAAGCTCTAAACTAGTTATTGGCTAGCTCTCATCACAAAAAATAAAGTACAAAAGCACTATTAATTATAATTCTAAACAGTCGCAAAGGTACCATAAGATCACATAAATTCATGAAAGGCAAATGCTGCTTCAACAATCATTCACCACCTCCTGTATCAGTGGCAGTACCCAAAGAAAACAGTTTAGAAACCCGAGTTAGAAATAGTAAAGTACATCTCCAGATATGCTCACCTGGCCTCATACGCACTCTGCGAATGTACTTCTCTCCCAAGAAGTTTCGGATTTCCACAAGTGAGCCGTTATCCTGTATAACTACGTTGATTGGGAAGTGAGCGTACACTGACCTCATCTTGTAACGAAAGCCCTATGATAAAGGACATCATCAGATATTGAAAGCAGAACACGTCCATAAGGTAGGACAGATGCAATAAGCTTACTGGAGCAATCTAAACCCAAGATATATTGAAAATAGTTTCTTAACAAGGGCAAGACACTAAGCCCAAGAGACATTCATGCTTTCTTCCACCCACAGAGCATATTTGATAGCCAGTGCAAGAAAAAAAACATAAAAAGAAAGAGAGAAAGCAAGCTACATCTTGGATGCTCAGAAAAGCTCTCACTGAAGTAAAAGTTTGCTTAGTAACAAAAATGACAGGAGTTATCCTATTTCAAAACAAAACTCACCAGTGTAACACCCTTTATCATGTTCTGTACATGGCTGCAAATTGTGCGAACTGTTGCCAGCTCCTTTCTGTTACCCCACCACTTGTCGACACGTAGCTGCGTAAAAAAATAAAATAAACAAAGTTTTCTGCTACACTTCAAAACTAAAAATGAAACATTTTTGTGACAAACTTAGAGTGAAAAGTTCAGATGAACTACTTAAAAGCCCACCTAACAAAAGCACATAAATACTTTGTTTCTTTGAAAGACTACTAAAAGCCCACATAGGTCAAGTCTTTTACGTCCTAACCCCCAGAGGTGTGAGAAATGTTTCTTTTCTTCATGTCTTGCTACTAATAAATCTCTAAAGAAGTTGGGATAGATATTCTGACATCTTAAGCTGAAGGATGCGTTATCAAATGCTAAACACTGAACAAGTTGTTCCAAAGTCAGTCTCCTACATACAACATATCAACTATTTAATGAAACGACGTGTGCGTCCCCAGTGTTTTAATGAAACATGAAATGCTTGTGAAAAAGCAGCTGACATCTGCCATTCTTTCCTTTTTTTTGTAGTTTTTTAAGGCCATACAAAACATTATGCATGTATTTAGAAAATATCTGCTCTCCTGATATAACTTGCCAATTCTAGAAATTAAATGTAGAAATTTAGTTTTAACTAGCTAAAAATTAGCCAGTTTATAAAACATAGATCACAATGATCAACGCCTTTCCCAATAACTATCTGACTGTAACTACAAAAATCAATCAATCACTTGAAGTGAACAAATTCACTCCAACGCATCACAGAACTGCAAGACTTCCATAGTGCCCGACCAGGTCCCAAGATTCCATGAGACCTGCCTCTTTCAGAAAACACAAAAGTAAGTTAAAAAATTAAATAACATACCTGCAGCTAAACTTTTTGGCTCAATCTCCTACACTAAGAAGTTGTTTTTAAGCTAATTGAGAGTTGGGGTTGCTCAGCCTGAAGAAGAGAAGGCTCTGGGGAGACCTTATAGCGGCCTTTCAGTACCTAGAGGGGGCCTACATGAAAGATGGGGAGGAACTCTTTCCTAGGGACTGTAGTGACAGGACAAGGAATAACTGTTTTAAACTGAGAGTAGTTTTACATGAGATATTAAAAAGAAATTCTTTACTGTGAGGGCGGTGATGCACTGGAACAGGTTGCCTAGAGAAGCTGTGGATGCCCCATCCCTGGAAGTGTTCAAGGCCAGGCTGGATGGGGCTTTGATAAACCTGGTCTAGTGGGAGGCGTCCCTACCCATGGCAGGGGATTTGAAACTAGAGCATCTTCCAACCCAAACCATTCTATGATTTTATGGTAACGACCATAAAATCATAAACTCAACCATAAAATCAGAAGCGACCACTGCAACACTCACCTTCTTGTGTTTCTTTCCCAGGAGGGAGAGCTCCACATTGATGTGGTTAAAATCCCGTCGCAAGGTTCCTCTGGGGCCTTTTACAATGACCGTCCGGCCCTTCAGTGAAACACTGACTGCAAAGCAAAGACAAACGCACGTCAATCAGCTGCAGGCTCAGCACCGCGAAACAAACGCCTCCCGAACGCAGACCTACCTTGCTCGGGGATGTCAACGGTCTGGTTACTGAGAATGGTCTTCATCCTACAAAGCACAACCGAGAGAAGCTGCAGACTCGCAAAGCAAAGCCCTTTCCTGGTCCCCTTCCCGCTCCTCCCCATGGGAACACCCAGCTACGGAGAGCCCCCCCACGCCCTCTGGCACCCCCAGGCCGCCCGGGCGCCGGGCTCCGCTGCCAGCGCCCAGACATCCCGCCCGGGCGGCCGAAGGGCGGCGGCCTCAGCGCCAACGCCACAGCGGGGCCCAGCCCGGGCCTAGAACCGCCGGGGATGGGAGGGGAGCTGGGGCAGGCGCCATCCCGGGGGCTCCCCCGTCGCAGACGGTGGCAGGAAGCGGCGGGCGGTCCCGGCGGCGCCCCGGGAGGCTGCCCGGTGCCCGGCGGGGCGCTGAGGGGGCCGCCCGCGGCCGATGGCTCCGGATGGCGCCGCCGGCCCGGCCTCACCTGGCAGCAGGCAGCGGGGAAAGAGACAGCGTCTGACGTCATCGCGTACTTGTAGTCACCTCAACGTCATGACGCCGGGGTAGCCGTCCAGGAGGCAAGGGTAGCTGAGGCCCGACGCGCGTGAACAGAGTGAGGCGGGTAGGGCCGAGCGCCGAGAGGATCGATCGGACCGATCGGACCGGTGCAGTGGGCGCCGCCATGTCGCTGCTGCCGCGGGGCCGCTGCGGCGGGGCCGCCGCCGCCACCGCCGCCCGGCGGCTGCTGCTGGGGCCCCAGGGACGGGTGAGTGGGCGCCACGTCAGGGTCGTGTGCCGCAGCATAGGGGGGTGGACGGCGGGCTGCCGAGCGGGCGTCGCGGCCCGGCGGAAGGGAGACCTGGGGACGGTCCCCCGGTGATGGGACGGGGGGATCGCGGCGGCTGAAGGCGGTGCCGTTGTCCGAGCGCGTCTCTTGATGGCTGCGGGTCGTGGGGCGTGACGGCCGTGGTGGTTCCCCGCGGACAGCGCCCAGGAAAGGCTGTCCCCAGCAGGGCACCGGCTGTGTCGGGGCGTGAGGCGGCCGGGGGCTGCTGTGCCGCACACACACACGGGAGGGGGCGCGGGGGAGAAAAAGTAATAGAAAACTGAGGCAGGGATCCCATCCGCTTCAGACCCCGCCCCTGAGAGCCCGACTGGTGCTGCCTTTGCGTCGAAATAACCATAGAATCATAGAATCGTCTAGGTTGGAAGGGACCTTTCAGATCATCTAGTTCAACCATCAACTTAACACTGACAAAACCACCGCTAAACCATGTCCCTCAGCACCACGTCGGCCCGTCTTTTAAATACCTCCAGGGATGGTGATTCCACCACTTCCCTGGGCAGCCTGCTCCAATGCTTGATAACCCTTTCCATGACGAATTTTTTCCTAATATCCAGTCTAAACCTCCCCTGGCACAACTTGAGGCCGTTTCCTCTTGTCCTATCGCCTGTTACTTGGGAGAAGAGACCGACCCCCGCCTCCCTACACCCTCCTTTCAGGGAGCTGTAGAGAGCGATAAGGTCTCCCCTCAGCCTCCTTTTCTCCAGGCTGAACACCCCCAGCTCCCTCAGCCGCTCCTCATAAGACTTGTGCTCCAGACCCCTCACCAGCTTCGTTGCCCTTCTCTGGACACGCTCCAGCACCTCAATGTCTTTCTTGTGGTGAGGGGCCCAAAGCTGGACACAGCACTCGCAGTGGGGCCTCACCAGTGCCGAGTACAGGGGGACGATCACTTCCCTAGTCCTACTCACCACACTGTTCCTAATACAGGCCAGGATGCTGTTGGCCTTCTTGGCCACCTGGGCACACTGCTGGCTCATATTCAGCTGGCAGTCGACCAACACCCCCAGGTCCTTTTCTGCCAGGCAGCTCTCCAGCCACTCTGCCCCAAGACTGTAGCGCTGCGTGGGGTGGTTGTGACCCAAGTGCAGGACCCGGCACTTGGCCTTGTAGAACCTCACACCATTGGCCTCAGCCCATCGATCCAGCCTGTACAGATCCCTCTGTAGAGCCTTCCTACCCTCAAGCAGGTCAACACTCCCACCTAACTTGGTGTCATCTGCAAACTTACTGAGGGTGCACTGGATCCTCTTGTCCAGATCATTGATAAAGATATTAAACAGAACAAAAAGTCTGTTAGTTACTGACTTGGCAGCGTACCGTTAATTGTTTCAACCTCCTGTTTTTCAGCCCCAAAATCTCAATCCATAGAGTGTTATTTATATACAAAAACTATATAACTTAGTTTGATGTCAAGATATTTTGGAAGAGATCATGCTTTTTCTCTGTTTCACGTGACTTAAAATGAAAAAGAGCATTCATTATGTATTGAACATAAAGGCAATTGGGAAAAAGCTTACGCAAACTCTATAAAGTGTACACTAACTATCAAAAGGACAAGCACTTACTTAGAATATAATACCAGTTCATTTATAATTCAGTAAATTAGTATTGCTTCTTTTAGGTGTCTGGGAGCCATGTGTGTAATCAGTACAGAATGTCCAGTTCTTTGCCAGAGGAAAAAAAAGACTTACTGCAAAATGGACCAGACTTGCAAGACTTTGTATCTGGAGATTTGTCAGACAAGAGCACATGGGCTGAATATAAAGGCAATTTAAAGCGTCAGAAAGGAGAAAGGTAATTGTGATTTTAAACAACTGTAGTTGCTCCCGTGCAGTATCTTGCATGTCTACTACAAAATGTCTACAGTGTATTTTTATTAAAATGTGTTGTACTGGCTTGCCAATTTTGCAATTTTTCAAGAAAGAACAAACACATTATTAACTTAAAATATGTAAGAAACATGAAGACGTGGTATTTTCGCATTTGAGTGCCTGTGCTGTGGCTTGTATTAAATTACAAATACACATCAGTAGGTGAGTGTACCTTACTTTGGTGTTGAAAAAATATTATTGATAGAGCAAAACAAACAAATGAAGATTAAATTAAAAAAAAATGCTTAAACGTCCATATTTCCAGTTATAAAGTTGATCAGACTTTATGATAGCTGTGCGACATATGCTGCCATTAATTGTTGCTGTCTCCAGTGTGGCACTATTAAATCCCATTGGTACAGTTAACAATTTCAAACCTTCCAATGACAACAAACTCCTACTCTTGAAACCACATCCTACTCTTTGGGATGATGATAAACATGGAAGAGAGAAGTCTATTATGACTATGAATGATGTTAATAGTGTTTGCTAAGTTTCAAGGAACCTTTCCTAGTTGGCATCTGTAACAAATTAAAGTGGATCTATGAAATTAACGGAAGCTTACCATGTAATTTATTAATCTTTATGTTTGCTTGATGTTATTCAGGCTGCGACTTCCTCCATGGCTGAAAACAAAGATTCCCATGGGAAAAAACTACAATAAACTAAAGAATACCTTGAGAAGTTTAAATCTTCATACGGTAAATCTAGTTTTCCTGTAGAAATAAGGCATGTTTTACACATAAAAAATTATTTCTCTGTAGAGGACAGGTAGAAATCACATCTTGCATGATCTTCAACACTGAAACCAAGCCCAATGCTGATCCTTGTTGCCAGAGGTGAATTTTATCCATAAAGAATGAAGACAAATCCAGCAAAGTATTTCATGTTTTTCCTGCTGAGATTTTAAACACTAGGGTTTACTACTTGCATCTCCAAAGAGATCAGAAGATGCTATGTGTGACTGCTTTTAATGGAAATACAGACGATTTCAGAGTTATGTACATGTTTTGCATGAAAAGAAATTCTAGGAATATATGTATTTCATTAAATATACCTTCCAGGTGGTAAAAAGTGGTGGGTATACATGGAGAGCTTTTTTCCTTTTTTTTTCCAGACTAAGATCATGCTTTGATGAATCATAGACGTTGTGAACATTTTATCAATTTTTAAATTTAAAATGTTAATGACAATCTGTGCTAATTAATAAGGCAGTTACATGACTGAGGAGTTTCTGGAGTTGTGAAGTAGAGGAAGAGAAGGGTAGTGGACGTCAGGAAACAGTTCTTCTCTTCCTAGCTATTCTACTGACTTCTTGTAGAACAACATGTAACTCTTTTTAATCTCCTCATTTATCGCGGAAGGAATTATGTTTTGTTTGTAGGCTACTGTTGAAATTGTTTATTAATATACTTTGCTGTAATAATACAGAAAAAAAGACAGGTACATTACTGTCTTTTAGGTATGTGAAGAAGCACGTTGTCCCAACATTGGAGAATGCTGGGGAGGTGGTGAATATGCTACGGCTACAGCTACTATTATGGTAAGCCATTAACCATTTCTTAAGTATTCTAGCAATGTTTGATCTCTACTGTAGTGGTGTGGGTTTATTACAAGAAATTTAGAGTAAATCACTGTCCTTATTATTTTGCTTAGTATTGGGATTTATCTGATCTAGCATACGCAGCTGAGCAGTAGTGATGTGTGCAATGTAAAGGTAGGAATGTCTTTCTTATTTCAGCTGATGGGTGACACATGCACTAGAGGTTGCAGATTTTGTTCAGTCAAGACAGCAAAAAATCCGCCTCCACTGGATCCCGAGGAGCCTTACAACACAGCAAAGGCTATCGCTGAGTGGGGCTTGGATTATGTGGTATTGACCTCTGTGGACAGAGATGGTTAGTACCTTGTCTCTCATCTTCAGCCTAAGCTCTCGTACACGTTACATGGGGTAAACACAGATAAACATTTATCACTCAGCGCAATTGTTGGGGATTACCATTTTAAAGGAGTCAACAATGCTGAAACTTTGGAAAGTTTCTACATATTCTTAGTATTTCTCTATGTCTGGTGAAATATGACAGTGAAATGTAACACTTATTAAATATTAAGATATTGCAGTACTTTATTTTAACTTTTTTTTTCTCAAAATACATACATATAGACCATGTTCTATTATTTGATCAGAAAAAACCCCAAACCACAGATATTCATATACAATACCATTACAGAACTTCCTTCCAAAAACTAAACCTGGAATAAATTACACTTAACAAAACTGAAAGTTGCCTTTTTCTAAGGATGTAGTAGCTGCTTTGTGGTGACATCACATAGGTGGGGAAAGCCATTGTAAAGGTTATTCAGTATACTTTGGTGGAAAGTCCAGTAGCTTCAAAGTGGCTTAGAGTACAAAAGCAATACTATCTATGTATTTCAATTTTTGAAGAACTGTTTCTCAGACCAAAACCATAACCAGATAGAGCCATTCTGTGCTCAAGCTGACAGCGAACGTAGAGACAGATAAAATTCGGAGTAAACATTTGAAGTCTGCCCTAAACAATCACAGACTTTGTGCAGGACAAGGCTTGGTGGAATATCTGTTGTAAACCTTTGGCATAAGTGGTAAGATAAGACTGGGGTTTGACTAACATCTGCTTTATTAGTTTGCGTTTAAATTTGACTCTGCAGTTATTTTGTGGCTTTGCTGATAAGTAAATACATTTCTTGAACAGAAAGGTTAACTGAATAATTGAAATGCTTCTAGATATGCCTGATGGTGGTGCAGAACACTTTGCAAAGACAGTCTCTCATCTGAAAGAAAGGTATATTTTTAATGTATTACTATTATTTTTACGACTTTAGAATGTGGTACTGCATATAGGTCAAAACTACCTTTAGCTGGATTATTCCAGGGGCCCTGCAAATACAAAAATCTGCTTTTAGTCTATCTATGTCCTTTTTTTCTTTTTCCCCCTCCTGTTTTTCATCTTTCTCATATAATGGCCCCCAAAACTATTTTGAATTTGGATGCATTTCCCATTTAGCCCAGGCTTATTTAAAGCTAAGCGCTGCATTATTTCTTTGACCGTGTGGCTGGTTTACCAGGAAATGAGCACATACTCCTGAGGTATGTTTCTTCTTGAAGCTTGGGGCTCAGACGCGTTGGGTTTAGGTAACGGTGTCACCGCGTGACAGAAGCAGCCATGTTTCTCTTTCGGTGGTGATGAGGTTGCTGGGCATTTTCCCACCATGGCCATCTTTGCGATGGTGCTTTCCCGACCTGTTCCGCCTTCCCTCTCTGCCTCGGTGCCCTCTACGCCGTTTGACAGCGTATTTGTCTACCTGCAGGTTTAATTCGTAGAACCTCAGGGAAGCCTTTATCCGGTGTATCTTGGGGCTCCAAAGGGTCCTGCAGTTTTCCCCACCTGCCTTTCTGAGCCGAAATCTGGCTCCTGGACATCAAAATGAGATTCCAGGGCAATAACACAAGAGTTTTCTTATCCCCGTAGGCAGGATCATAGCTCTTCTGTATTTTGGATATTAAACTTAAGTTAACCTGCCACCAAGACACGTGAAAAATGACGTATGAACAGTGAATGTGGATGATTGGGAGGCTGTTGGAATCGCTTTTATATTTATTATTTGGCTTTCATTCTGTTTCAGCTCACACCAGTGAAATCAGGCATCAAACACGTGACGCGTTGTTTGAATTGCGATACAAGTATTTGCAGAAATCAGTTGTTTTAGAAGCGTATCCCGAATTAACTTTTCTTATCAGAGCATCATTTATTTAACAGTTGGACTCGATGATCTTCAAGGTCCCTTCCAACCTCGATAATTCTGTGAAGTAATGTTTGGGGGTTTTTTTTGCTCTATTGATCGCTATATTGACGCAAACCCCGCAGCCGTGTTTATTTTCGGCCTCTCCTTTTCCAGGAACCCGAAGATCCTGGTGGAATGCCTGACTCCCGATTTCCGAGGGGACCTTGCGGCCGTGGAGAAAGTGGCGTTGTCGGGGCTGGACGTGTACGCCCACAACGTGGAGACGGTGCCGCAGTTACAGCGGTGAGCACCGGCGGGGCGAGAGGGGGGACAGGGACAGACGGGAACGGGTCCACGCACACCGGCCCCGCCGCCGGGGCCTTCCCTCTCGGGGACAGGGCCGCAGCCCGAAATGGCGGGGGGCGCGCGCTCCCAGCCTGCCGCGCGCCACGCCGCGCCCGCCCGCCCGCCGCCAGAGGGCGCCCTCTCCCCGCGCCGCGCCCCGTCCCCGCGGTCGGCGGGCAGGGGGGGCCGCGCCCCGGCCCCGGTCCTCGCACGCACCCCCAACCCCCCCCCCCCCACGGCGGGGGCCGCGGGGGTGGCAGCCTTGGGGACGGGGAGCACGGCTTTGGGACTCAAACCAGCGGGAAACGCCCGGTCAGCGTCACGCCAAACGTCTTAAGTTGCCATTTTCGCACTGTAGACGCAGAAGGCTGTTTTCTCCGCGTCTCTAACTTCTCTGCACCCCTTCCCCCCACCCCCCCCCCTTGTGCTGAAAATACGCAAAGGAAGGTGCGTGATCCCCGAGCCAACTTTGAGCAGTCCCTACGGGTGCTGAAGCATGCTAAAGAGGTCCAGCCCGGCGTCATTTCGAAAACCTCCCTAATGCTGGGGCTAGGCGAGACAGATGAACAAGTATATTCCACAATGAAATGTAAGTTGGTGTGGAAATATATGCCAAAATTCACAGGTATGAATTTTATTGCATCAGAAAAAAATTGTGAGCATCTTTGCCTCTATGTGCAAATCAGTTTGTTGGTGCAGGAAATGTTTTCTAAGCTTTATGGGGGTGGGGGGGAAGTTCGGTTAAAAAAGATTGAACTTCTGAAATATTTTGTCTTCATACAGCTTTCAGATTCAATTTGACAGGTAGATCCAGCTTGTGTTGATTTCAATGGAAGTGGAAGCGATCTTTGTGTGACTATATTAACGTTCTTATCTTTGCAATACTTAAATAATGGGCTTGCAACATAGTTGCCTTATGGTGCATTCCATTTTAGAAATAGCAGACCTGATTGTTTAAAATAGTTTATTTCAGCTTACTTAGGTGCAAAAATAGTTATTGTCCTTGGAGCTGTAGCATGTTCTCATGTCTTCATGTAAATGTATATTTAAGAGGAGAAAATTTCACAGTGGTAAGTGAATGCAATGCGCTTGCAAGAAGAAATTCATAAATCCTTGGGCATTTCTCCCATATCAGGAAAGAATGTCTACCTGGTACTTTATTTTGTGTACAGCAACCCATATTAGAATGTATTGATGTAGTCTAGTTCTGCAGCTGTCCCACGGTCTGCACCGTAAAATTACAGTTCCTGCTTTTCCCACTCTTCCGGCCTGGCATTTCCTAGCCACAAGAGTCTGAAAGTTCAGATTTGGTGCTATTTGTTTTCAGGTCACTTTCATGGATGTATTCGGAGCCAAGCTTTACCCACCACATCCGTTCAGTTACTCTAATTTTGTTCCCTTTCCCTTCTCTGGGTACGAGTTAAAGAACACGTAAATGTGCTGATATCGAACCAGTTTCTTTACAGGACCGTGTCAATCTAAACAGAGATTCCAGGGTAGCAGTGAGTGTAATGCTGTAGTCTTTTCTTCCTACGTGACGTGAGGCAACCAGCCCAAGTAGACAGAAAATATGTGGAGATAGATATTCATGCAAAATCTGATTCCTCAGCCATCCCTTTGTTCAGAATACCCCGCTACCAACTGCAGTGAATGTAATTCTTCAGGCTAGCTGAGTATCAGGTGTCTGGATTTCCCTCTGTAAGTAGACAACCTGAGCTCGTTTGCTGTATATTGATTCTAGTACATAAGCAAATTTTAGCAGGCAAAGTTTATGAGATTCTGCAGGCATCAAAACTAACATCCATCCTAAGGGTGTCAAACTGGCAAAAGATGTTGGCATTTTCCCCTGATTTATAGCTCTTTAGAATTGCCCACATCTTTTCAGCATGAAATCTCTTGAAACAGTGGAGAGGTGCCAACTGGATGTGCACGCGTCCATTTTTTTGTCAAACGAAGGCTCTGACCTGAAGACAGAATGAAAAGCAGCAAGATAAAAAAGATGAGAGCACGTCATCTCTGCAGCGAGACACGCGACTGCAGAGAGTGCAGCGCAGTGGTGTTCTCTCTAGCTTTAAACTAGACAGCTCAGGCCTTGCAGCAGCGTGGAGCTCACCATGTGAGACGTGGCTACGGCTCGTGGAGGTTGCAAGGTCCCTTTGCTGCGGAGCAGAAGGTACCCCCCGCGGGCTACTGCGGAGTGACTTTGTTCAGACTTGAAAGGAGGGTGTTTTCTAATTGCTGACGATCCCTTGTGATCCTTCTGCCACTAACAGGGAATTTTGGTTTTACAGTATTGCGGGAAGCAGACGTAGATTGTTTGACCCTAGGACAGTACATGCAACCAACAAAACGTCACCTAAAGGTAAAAATGCCTTTAATTTACAGGCGATGTTACGGTCTGTACCTTGCATAGTCGAGTTTCCTCTTTCTAAGTTGAGGCTTGATACGCGTCCTTACCTTAACTGTGGATGTTGGGAAAAATTTCGTTCCTTGTTTAACCCGATCTTCATCTGTTGTGTCCTCTTCACTAAAAGCTGACCCTTCACTCAGCTGTCTAATCCCTTCCATCTTCTGCAGACTTCCTACTGCTACTTGCTGCCGTTAGCTGGGGAGGCAGCTAGAGCTGAAGCTCAGTTCTGGAAAACGGGAATCTCAGTGTGTCTCAAACATAATGGCTCGAGCCAGCTCCCCTTCGCTATCTCATAGGCCCTCCCTTAATGGTGCCACTTCAGCTGGGGGAAATGAGCATTTTCTCCTTCTGTAATCTGTCCGGAGCTTGAGTCTCTGTCCTGTTCCTGTCTTTCACCAAAATAACTGTGAGTGAAGAGATTTGTAGGGCTATTGTATTTTTTTTTTTACTAACTTTGACATAAAAAAGGTTTGCTCGAACGGACCATTCAAAAACTGAGTGAAGAAAATGATAAAGCAACAATTAGAAATTAAATTCTAAACTTTTCAGCTGAATATGAAAAGGAAATAAAATTCATTCTTTTGGTAGAAAGCAGAGAGAAAATTAAGTTTGTGACTTGACTGCTGAAATTTTTGGAGTGTAAAATTTTGAACTTGCGATATAACTGTGTTTCATGTCACTACATGCTAGCTATAGCCATTTCCTTTGCATTAATACCTGCTCAAAATGAATTCTTTTCACCCAGGTTGAGGAGTACGTAACTCCTGAAAAATTTAAGTACTGGGAAAAAGTAGGAAATGATCTTGGATTCCATTACACTGCTAGCGGGCCTCTAGTGCGCTCCTCCTATAAAGCAGGTAAATTACTGAAAAGCATTAGATTCTTTAGCACGTAACATTTTAATACATAAAATTAAAACGTTGACATAATACACAACAAAGCTCACCTTGGCTCAAGGACAGCTCATATTGTCGTCCTTTCCTTTTTTTTTAATTATTTACACTTACTATCATCTATAGCTCATCTAAATACATCAGTATGACAGTAATTGGTATTTGTCCAATTGCTGTGCTTCTTAAGCTAATTTTCTGCCAAACCTGGTTTGTACTCTACTTAATGGGTGAGGCAGGAGAAAGGGTACCCAATTTGCAAGTTTTCCTTTACATTCTGCCTCTTGGACACTTCAGGGTTTCATGGGGCCCTTTGCTGTTTGTGATGTAATTTTGTTGCTTTAGGCAGAATTTATTTACAGTCCCCTAGAAATAATTAGATACGTTTATGGCAGTGCTTTTCCTGACAAAGCACGGGGTATGAAGTAGCAGCTGATATTAATAGAACTATTGTGTAGGTCCAACATCCTGCAAAACATCCTCTGCCCCAGAGAAGACTCACCTGGGGCACCTTGCTTCTCAGCCTGCTTTAACGCCAGCTCAAACGAGACTTATAGCAGGTCTCAATACAAGTTGCTGATACTTTATGAAACAGGAATTAATTTTTAATTGAATCACTCCACTTTTGCCTGTTGGAGAGCACAGAGAAGCAGAGCTATTTCATAAAACTGGGTATGAGGAAAATCAGGATTTTGGGGTTGAAGGGGTTGTTTGGTGGGTTATGGGTTTTATTTGGGTTTTGGGTTTTTTTACATCCCTGCTGTATTGAAAGTGCTGTTATATAGAATTGAATTACTATAGAATACTGGTAAGAACAATGGTTTTGTAGAATAGAATACTCGCGTTAAATGAGAACGCGTATTGTTTTGCTTTATTTCATTGAAATATGTACAAACCATTTTGGTGCTTTTTTTGCCTTTTAATTAGGTGAATTCTTCTTGAAGAACTTGGTAGAAAAAAGAAAGACAAAAGCCATCTGAAAATGAGAGTGAACCTATTTAAAGCAGCCAGTTTTAAGGATCCCTTTTTTCAGCATATAATTATACTCGGTTCCAGAAATGCAGAAGACCAGATGGTGGATGTATGAGTAAACTTACTGTCTGTCCAGAACACTTTTCTCTCACCGAAACACTTCACAGTATTTTACCTAATTCCTCCTGGCAGGGCTACAACTACTTCTGGTGTTCAGCAGAAAGTGAGAAGATAGAACTGATTTTGAAAGAGTGATGGAACCGAGGTGGAAGAAATGTAAGCTGAAAAAAAAAGAATGGACAGATTTAAGTAAACGGGTTTGATACTACCACCAATATTGGTGCAGTTGGGTACTTGTGAAGATTGCTGATAACTGGTAATTTGAAAGGTACTGGTATTTTGGTGTATCTTACCATTATGTAACACAAGTTTGCAGGGAATCTGGGAAATAGAGTTCTGAAGATTGTGTACACGATGAAGGACCATATTAGGGCTGTCTTGAACCACACCAGAGAAAGTATCAGTAATGCTCTTTCAAGAGATGGTATCTCTTATACCTGCACCTTAAGAAAATGAGCTACGCCATTCTGATCGCTAATGCTTTCCAGGTGCTTGCATGTGTGAGCCTTGGTCAATGCAAGGTATCAAGTTGAAGAAAACAAGAGCCCTTTCTGGCAGGACAGTTAACCTTGTGTAGATACCATATAATTTAAACCATATGGGAAATCAACATTGGCATAACAGCATAAATAGAGCCACCCCCAGTTTGGGTACATGACTATAACAAACCCCACTGAGTTGCGCAGGTGCTTCTTTGGTGTTGGGTACACGGAACTGCTGCTATTCTGTACTGTGCTTCTACTCCACGGGTATCCTCTTCCCGTTAAAGGGAAGTTAAATGCCTCGTCTGAGGGTGGTTGTGCTTGATTGGTCTGGTTACCTGCCCCCTGGAGAGCTGGTCTGGCTGTTAAACCGGAATGCAGAGAAGTGAACGAACACATCATAGATGAAATGGGGAATCCGTTCCGTATCGTACTGAGCTCAAGCAGAAATAAAAGCATGGCTTATGGTATACTAGCAGGTGGAAATTTGTATTCTCTTTACAATCATGATAGTTCGAAGTGCATCTCTAATAATTCTCAGTTGTCTGCTATGGACATCAGATACAGTTTTTGAACTGGCTTAAGCTGTATCTTCATGGAGTTATTTGGGAAACATGCCGGGAATTTGTTATCTGGTCCCAAACTCTCACCATGCAGGTAATCCTAGTGCTGGCTGTAGTACTTGTCTAAATTAGTCTATACAAAGAGTGGACCCTTGGCCTACCCCATACTCGGCAAGATGTTAGAAGTAAGGCAGCTAATTAGCAAGTTAATATATAGGAGAAACTTGGTATTGTCATGAACAACAAAAATCAGATTATGCCACTGAGGCCAGTGACGCACAATTGACACTTGACAAAATGAAATACTGCAGTTGGCTAACGTAGCCAAGCCTATAGAGACAAATAGCCTTAAACTAGAAGGAATGTACTAATTCAACAGTATAATGGAAGCGTAAATTAGGGGAAGAGAAACCTGAGCCATGAAGAACAGAGAAGCAGAAATCTTAATAGCTGTACTTTTTAAAGGCAGAGATAAAGGCAAGGCTTCTTTTTATTTAAAAAAAACCCCACTCTAAATATTAAATAATAATAATTTTTAAAATTTTGATTAAAACAAAAAAGTCTGACCACTAGTCTTGGAAAGACCAGGCATATTGGGAGCCAAAACTGCCCTGCTTCAGCTGAAGCATGCTGAATACCAGAGCAGTGGAAGGTTATCAGCTACCCTATGGAAATCCAATACTCCCTCCACAGCAGCGGGCAGGGAGGGGCGCAACATTAACTCCCCGATACCCACACATTTAACAGCTGCCGGCCTTTATTAGAGGTTGCTGCTATAAATAACGGTTCTGACTTGCCTACGGAGCAGATTTAACAGAATATTACTGTAGCTTTTGCCAAGTTACTGCTCTTTCAGCATAGCAACACCAGAAATGGGGGAAAAGGAATTCTGAGCCATACAATTGTTATCAAACTCTGACAAGAGGACATTGCACAGTAATTGTCCATGACTTCTTTACAGTGAGAGAAATAACGCTTCTGGAAACACAGTCCAATGTTATTTCACGTTAGAATTTTATGAATTGCTGCTGGGGAATGGTTTGGGTGATGATCTCACACTTTTACACAACTGTCTGCCAGCTGGTACCAAGTTTCAGAAGCTATGTAAGCTATTTTCTAACTGCATGTTTTGCTGCAGTTTCTGAGGAAAGCAGTCACAGTGTGACTTCACAGATAGTTTTGTTTGTTTGTTTGTTTGAAGAGTCTTTGAGGATCTCTCACAATTTGTACTGTAAAAATTACCAGTCTTGAAGTGTTTTTCCTAGTTAAGAAGTCCTGCTTTTACAGCCATCTTCCTTCCCTATTGCCCGTTCAGTTTGTCCTGGTTTGAGGTAAAACAGAACCAATTTTCTGATTTGTAATTTTACTTTTTAGCTGGGCCTCTTCTAACTGACTAAAGCCTGAAATTAACAGCATATTGTTCAGAAACTGTTCACTCTCAGAGTGATAAGACCTGATTATACCAGGGAACGGTATGCACAGAGGCTCTTGCTTATACTTATTGCTATAACAACCAAGGTCAGGTAACTTCGCTGCTTGCCCCGTTAGAGGGTCGGAAGCGGAGAAGCGTAGAGGGGTCCCACCTGCAGGGAGGAGCAGACGGGACAGGTGACCCAAAACTGACCAACAGGGTATTCCATGCCATCTGCATCATGCTCAGTATAAAAGCTGAGGGATCAAAGGGGCAAGGCTGCTCTGGCTTGCTCTTTCTTCAATGGCCGACATTGGAGGAGGACCCTGTCTGTTTGTCTGTCTTTGATCCCGATCCGAGCATTCCTGACTCTAGTTCTGGAATTCAGCTCCTGTCTGTCGCTGACTGCAGTCTGGGACTTTCCCTGTGTCTGCTGGTGACGCGATCGTCATCCTGGGAGCTGGATACGGTTTTGTATATATTGTATACTTTTTTTTCTCCTTTAATTTTTATTATTCTATTATTATTTACTCTTTTCTTATTTATTATTATTTTCATTAAAGTAGTTTAGTTCTTTTTCTAAACTTGTAAATCTCCTTATCTCTTCCTCTCCTCTCTGAGGAGAGAGGGAAGGGGAGGGTCATCTGTCGTTCTGATTGGCCAATCCAGCCGAACCCACAACAGTTTGTTTGAAGAGTCTTTGAGGATCTCTCACAATTTGTACTGTAAAAATTACCAGTCTTGAAGTGTTTTTCCTAGTTAAGAAGTCCTGCTTTTACAGCCATCTTCCTTCCCTATTATCCGTTCTGTTTTTCCATATCTATTTGCTAAAGCATCAAACTCTCACACAACTCCTAGTTACAAATGCAGCACAGCTTTCATGACTATCTCAGTTTTGTTTCTGATGAAGTTTTATGTTTAGTGACATTTTCTTTAATGTACATCAATCACTTCATTCCATCAGTTTGTTTCACAAAGCAGCCATAAAATATTTTAAGAAACATTAATCTTCCTTGCAATCAGGAAAACATCAAACTGAGTTTTGGGAATATGATTTCAAGTTGACACAGACACTTTAGAAGAACGACTAGTCTTTTTCAGCATCATTACATCCATCTACTACACTGGGGTGAAGCATAATTAAATGTTACGCAGCTGACAAGGGAACTGCTGCATCTTCCAGTGACTTTAAGTCTTTAGGTTAAATCGACAAAGGCAGAGTGTTCATTTAAAGATAGCTTTGTTTTGGTTTTTTTTTTTCCTACTTGAGCAATAATTCATAGTGGTGTCCCTCTTCATTTAAAGGAAAGATGTCAACTATTTATGCTTCTTCACTATGTGTGGCAACTTAACAGCAGTTGTTTAACTTAATAGAACTTCTCAGCACGGAACAGAAAAAGCAAGTAATGAAAACCGACTCCAGTATTCTTAAAGCAATTGTAGGTAACCCGTTATGCTTTCCTGCATTGTTTTACAATTCGTTTCAAACTTTAACTGTTGAGCAAGATTATAGCACTACTGCAAATTCCAGATCAACAGGAGAACCTCATGTGACAGAAGTGTAAATTTGTTGGCCAGTACAAAATCTCACCACTAACTGCTCCTATACTGACTAGGCTTGGTCAAAAATGTGTCTGTTCTATTCACTTGCAATATTCTTGGCTGTAACCAGACTGGTTTTAGCTGCACAAAGGGTTGAACGCGTACACAAAAGAAAAACAGTACATCATGCCTGGCACTTAGAATTTGTCTACGGGCATCTTAATTTATGCCGTCTGTATCATACTAGTCATAGGTTTGTGTTAAAGATGGATTTGCTTCAGCTGTCGTGTTCACATTGTTGCAGTGAAAAGCAGTATTACTGTGGGATTGCATTCTATTAAGAACCCTATTAAAAAAGGGGTGTCAGAGCACAGGAGTCCATCACTCGTATTACGCAATTCTCATCAAGAATTACACGCTGTAAGATCCCATAGACAAAGACTCAGTAACACTAAAAGCCATCCCTTACACGCACTACTGAAGCCTTCAAAGCAGGAATGCAAGTCATCTCCAATTCTTATTTCCCTGGCAACTGTAGTCTGAAGATGATGGTTTATGATTCGCAGTGCTGCAAAAGCTTCTGAAGCTCACTTTTTTAGCCTGTGATGAGGTTCTCCAGCATATATGCAAGGTAAATATTGCATTATCCTGGAAGCATGGTTCACTAGCAGCTGTTCAGGCTGGATTCATCCCACAATTCACATCCCACCAAAAGAACGTAGCCACCAAGAAACTAAATAAGCTGACCCTCCAAGAAAGCATAGGAAGTGCCAGTACCAGCTTTACCCCTTGTTGCTCTTCAGAAAGGGAAATTAGAGTGATCCCACTATAATGAACTTTCCCATTCTTTACCATCTTTATGATTAAGCTCCAAGTCACTCCCCAGGCTTTAACTAAGTCTGCACGAGAAACAGGGTAGGAATAGGGGTGTAGCACCAAGTTCCTCTGTCTCCTTGTGAAAAGCCCCTGGAAACCTCAGGGACAGACCAGCCTTACAGCTCTTCCACATTCCTAACAGGAGCAACGCTTTGCACAAGAGTTTAATGGTTCATCCGTCTGCTTTGACCTGATGAGGACAGGTCCCACACAGAGGCACTAGTATTAACAGCTCTGTGCAAGTTTCCGAAAAGCATCCTGATTCTCTGAAGCTTCTGCTCAGCCTCCCTGTTAAGCTGAGCCCTGAAGCAGTGCTGTGCTACCCCAAACACAGTTCAGGACAAGAGATCCTTCAAGCACAACTTTTCAGTACCCTCTTCTTCCTCCCTAAGGAGAAGGGACCAGCTTGCCCTCTCAGGTGCTCTGGTAGTCAAGAGGATGCCTACCTGCAGAGACAGGGTGATGTCCCAGTTGCGTTACAATGCTTACAAACACAACTGTGTCACAGGGTTGTCCCTGCTCTGCGGGTGTTGTATGAAAGCAGCGCTAGTGAAGCGGGAAGAGGAGATGGCATAATGAAAGATGACAGCTTGATTTTAAGCCCCCATAATTCCCACTCCCTTTGAGTGGCTTCTGATGTGCTCCTCACAGAAGAATCCTATGACAGGACAAAAAGCCCAAGGCATATTTGCCCAGAGTGTTGAGTGATTGCTGCATAGTAAGTCCCTATGTGGAAGCCATTAACTGCAGAACCTGAAAGCATCTGATTCAAGGATACAGCTATTTCAGTCAGATAACGCTGTCTTGTATTGTCTACCCAAACTGTTAGACAAGTTCCTTAAATCTTCAAGTATGTGTCCTAAACCTTAAATTGCAGCTACATTTCTGTGGGTAAATGGTTATGATAATTACACTCATTACCAAGACGACACCGATCTTATGCTCTGTTTAACTATTGATACAGCATACTCGAAGGCACACATGTTGAATAAATTCAGAAGGTATTATGTGACTACTTACAGGATAATTCTCTAACATCTCAACACCACTGTTTTTCAACTAAGACATCTATGCCTTCTAGTCTGAGACTTGCTCACGGTCACCCTTCTCTATCCTCCCCTCCATTTCACAACGCCCAATGCAACAAGCCAAACGCAAACTTTGTCATCTCAAGGATTTTAATAGCACTGGCCAATTGATAATAATAAAAACAAGTAGAAATTAGGTAATAATAGTAAAAGCAAAAATATCAAAATAACATAGGACATATTCATTGATGCTAATTAAATGAGGTAGCAAGCTGACTAACTTGTGGGGCTGAATTTTTGTTTTCAATAATTTAACAGCAGAGAATAAATTTCTGCAAATTCATTAAGAAAGCTGCTTTCAGAACAAGTATGTAAGCAGAAAGGAAGGAAAAAGATAACCATCATATAGCTTTGAAGCCAATATTTGCTTTCTACTTGGACTGATACCAAATTAGGGTAATTCTGCTTAAATTCAATGTTCAAACAAGCAGAATGCTCCTCTGCTGAAGATGGGTTGTATTGCTGTAACTTAGGAAAAACTTGCCCCAGGAATCTGATTAGATCAATAATTTACGTGGCTGCACATGGAATGTAGGCAAGACAACCAAAGAATCAGAAGTAAAGATCTGCCAGTGGATCAGTTGATAGCTGCTAGTCCACTGTCGTTAGTTACATGACAAACACCTGCAGGACTATCTGGCCTCCCAACGGACACAGTTTAGACCGCACCAGTACCCACTGATCCCAACCAGGATCGGGGTATTATTGTTGTGGTCAGCTCTATTTCCAGGCTCAACCCAAATCCTACCAAATTCACTTAGAACTTCTCTTTTGACTTCAATGCCAGTTAGGACAAACATTCAACTGGGCAAAGAATTACCCTAAAAGAAAATGAACAATCAGCGAGATTAAAATTCCTGATCACTGTCCATAACTGGACTTATGTAAAAAGATGTTCTATTTCTTTTGCTTTGATATCACTTGAAATATTTAAAGTGCAGGTTAGGAACATTGCTGGAAGCAGAAGTCTGCAGTTTGAAGGTAACTTTTCCACTTAAAAGATGATTCATTATTAAAAACAGGTCTGTACCATCTTCAGTAACCAAAAAAAAATTGCTATAAAAATAGAGATTTGAAAATAGACTGAATTCACATGTACCAGGTACCATTTCTAGTGTAAAATTGGGTTTTAGTTTATGAAAAATATCTTTCCTTAAAAAAGCATAGGGTTACAGTTATTATCACTAAGAAGGTCCACAGAATTCCTTCAGTACCTATTAAACATTATACTCTAGGCTTTTTGACCGGTGGGTCCTGCAGGCTGAACTTAGGAATCTCACATGAAGAAGCAAAAGGAATTCTTTTGGCTGACACCTTCTTCCCAATTGTTTCAATCTGAAAGAGAAAGGACATTCAGAAGTCAGTGTGGCAAATTAACAGAATCATGTCAGCCTATGAGGCATCTACAACCTAAATCCAGGACCACGACTACATTTCACGAACACTAGAATAATACAAGCCACAAAGCACAGTGTGCCCAGGGACAGTTTCTGGGATTGGAACTGCAAAGAGTTTTTTAAAACCATCCTTTCACAGGTGCCTGCTTTGCATATTTCAAGCTGCATCTTGCTAATTTGAACATTCATGTGACTCAGCTTTCATAGGACAATCGGTGCAAATATCAAAGTGTTTCAGGGTATTCAGAAAGTGTGGGTTTGGCCTCCTTTGTCTAGAGATTTATATCCAGTAAATTAGGATAGAAGAAGCTTTTTCCCCTTCTTAATGCAGTGGCATGTTTTTGAAACAGACTCTGCAAGGTTAAAGGCAGCCAACTCTGTAAAAGGAAGCATGTAACAAAGCTGGCACACACATAAGCCAGGTACTGCAAAACTCAAACAGTGAGACAGGTTCCCCTAATTTGTAGGTCAGACTAACGTAAATCACTAAGGACAGAACTTGTAGAGGACAAAACACCAGCTAGTAAAATAGTTCAGGTGCCCAGTAAGTGAGGAGAGCTGTAGCTTTCCTCTTAAGTAGTACAGGTAAGATGCAAAGCACCAAAAGACAAAATACTTCAAACTATCTTAAGTAATAATTTAAGAAAATTTTTAATGAATATATTCTAGACATACATCTGAACTGACTGTTTAAACAGCTCTTTTCTGAGTGTGATGATGTAATCAAGTAGTTACGTTAGCTATATGTACCATACTTGCTCATAACAGCTTCAATTGACTGATTAAAGCAATTTCTACACGCCTGTTCACAAACAGTGTAATAATCACGTGTAGTTTAAGCACAGGAAAAACAGCAAGAGAGTCTATGTCCATGATGCAAGTGATCACAGTACTCAGGAGTACACAGAATGAAGCACAGCCAAAACATGCAGCTGATCTGGCTTGTAGATTTTGTTCTGATTGTGCCTGGCTTGAATGCTTCTATCCAATTATTCGGGTGATTTTAGTAGTAGTCAAATTCTCTCTCCACTAGAAGCGCTTCAAGGCATGCCTACACCGCTGAATGTTGATGGCATAGGCTGATGCAGCTTTTGATTTTAACAAAGCATCGGTCGATAAAAATAGGAAGGTACTGGACAAAGAAAGCACTAGTGAAGAGACTTAAGTACAGGTGGTTTTAGATTTAAATCCTCACCTCGAGGGTTTTTTTGCCTTGCTACTCAGTCATTGCAGAGCAAAAGTTAAAGGGAACAGAGAGCAGAAGGAAAGGAACATAAGAAGCAGCATCAGCCAGTTGATTACCTGGAAGCCAATGACTTGTAGCTCGTTGTGGAGATCATCTAGAACTCTCCGGCCATCAAAGATAAATGCAGGCTTCAGCATCTTCTTATGAATACGTTCATAATCCAACTCCTGTAAAGGGCAATCAAAGTAGCCAGAGTAGATAAATAGCATAATGATCACCTCTTTTTATTTCAGTTTAATTTGAAAATAACATTTTTACCTTAAACATGTCCCATTCAGTGCAAATTACAAGGGCATGAGCTCCATCACAGGCTTCATAGGGATCTTTACTTATAGTGACCAACCGAGACACTGTAACAGAAGGAAAACGAGGTTTTATTCTGCACACATCTTTAGCATCACCCTAGCGCACTCCTGGCAAACTAGTCTCCTTCCTTGCCCTACTCAAACAAGGAGAGCTTCAGGTCACTCATCTAGAAATGTCTTTTGTCAAAACATTTGTCACTCTGATTTCACTTATTTAAATGAAAGCAGCTTGTATCTGGCATCTAAGTGCCCTGACTTCATCTAGATGTTTGAAGTTAAGCATTCAAGTTTGATTTAAACAGTCAAGAGCATCACTAGAATTCAAAGTTACTGTGGAGCGTTCAAATGCCAGCTCTCACAAAGGTCATTGCCTGTACAACAGCAGCACATCACGGCTCACACTAGAGAAGATACACGTCTCACTAGGTGCTGCCTTCATCCTTTGACTGCCTCAGCAGATGCCTAGAGACAACGCTCCCATTCCCCTCTCATTCAAGGGCAAATAAGGTACACCCTTCACTCCATCACAGCTCATTCCTCCATTGTCTTCACCTCTAGAAGTCTGATCTACCATCTCCAGTCTTCCCCTCACAATACAGAAAGAAAACAAAGATCCGAAATACCCCCTGCTTCTCCACAAGAAATTTCTAGTCACCAATGATTACTTCAAAGTCTTCCTGAATTTAAGTGAATGTGAATTTGGAAGTGATACGGGGGAGGGGAGAATGCTCTATAGTGAATTCCAGAATTATTTCTTTATTTCTACTTCACATATGCAAGCAAGAACTAAGGCAAGATAGGACTCAGGACACAAAGGAGCTGACAGAGCAACACTAGTCTTTTCTACTTCTGATGTTCTTCTTTCTCTTCCTTTTAATTATGCAGAAAGAAAATTCTTTGCATGGATTCAAATGAATATTTATCAAAAGAAAGATACAATAGCACAGAATTAGCATTTATCTATAAAAGCTGTGGGGAAAGGGGAAGGAGTCACAGTAATCCTCTAGTAAATGTAGCCAGCAGCACATCATTGCCATGGTGAAAATGAGAAGATGAATTTATAGTATTTAAGACCTTGTGTATTTTGAGAATAGGGTGGGGTTTTTCTTTGGAGGGTGTGGGGAATAGGCTTTACATGAACATTCTTACCTTGGTTATCTTCTGAAACACCTGGATGTGAGAGATCCAAGATGATTTGTTCCTTAGGTACTTTAGGATCATAGATATGGAGCTTTGCTCCTTCATCCATTAAATACTTGCTAATGTAGATACTGGATGACTCTCTAGGGAAGAGAATCAATCAGTTAGAGAACCAGATGGCATGTTCTAAGCAACGAAAGTCTCCAAGTGTCATGATATGCCTTGCCAGAGCTTTTATACCAGCTTTATGTTAAACATCTTAGTGGTAATCCATGCCAGCAGCAAACTTGAAGTCTTGAGGGACGCCAAGGAAAATAATATGAAAAACAAGTTTACATCTCTCTTGCTGAATCATGCAAGAGAGATACTAAGCCCCAGGACTCCTATAGACCATAATTAGCAAGGCATCAATCATATAAGCATTCACCATAAACTGCAGTTGGAGAGAGTCGTACAAAGTTTGAGCCTTACAGGAAAGGAGAATTAATCACCTTTGGGAAATAAAGCTGAAACTTTGGCTTCACATAACAATTTAGAGTCAGTTGCAAAAATGTTTGCATTCTTCTCTGTGGAAAATGGAAGGACTCTGTCAAAAACCTATCTTTGCTTATGCAAGTTAATAAGGACTTAATTGACGCCCCAAGCCTGCCAGTGTTTAAGACACATTTGGACAATGCCTTTAGTAATGTGCTTTAACTTTTGGTCAGGCCTAAAGTGGTCAAGCACTTCCAACTGAAAACATTCTATTCTACTGGAGTTATTTGCTCCAGCTTCTGAATCATGCAGGTATGTTATAGAGATCAAGATCAATTGTCTCATCCATTTAAGAAATACTAATCCTCGTTACACATCAATTCAATCCCAAGAGATTAAGGGTCCTATATCTGATCTGGTTTTATTAACAGAGTTGAATTGGGATGTTTAGCTGCATAGCTGGTGAGAAGTACAGGGAACCCATGTTAGTGAACTGAGTTTGCTTTCTTACCTTGTGTCCCCAGTATCCTTTTTGAAGGCAAACCCTAAAATAGCAATCTTCTTATCAGTGACAGTATTGAACAAGCTGTCAATAATGCGGGAAGCAAATCTTCTTCTCTGATAATCATTCATGTCTATTACCTGAAATTATATAAAACGAGGGCGCAGAAGGGCACCATTTTAAACTATAAGCAGATTCTATTAACAATCAAGCCAAGCTACCCACGCATAAGTTTAACAGAGGCTTAAAGAAAGTTAAGTATTTTTACTTAGTATCATAAGTAATCCAAAGATAAATTTAGTTAATTTATCAAGTTCTGAGACAAATCCTGTTTTAATCAGTGACTGCAGATGCATATACACACATACTATCTTGCATTACCTAGTTCAAAGGCTAGGATTTTTTCAGATTGCCTTTTTTTTTTTTTAAAAAAAAAAAAAAGCAGCTTATTGTATCCTAGGCAGACACATGGAAAGTGGTTTCAGTGTTAGAGTACTTGATATCACATAGACATCCTATTGCCAGACCTCCACTGGCATGTAGAATAACTGTGAAAATATTTTTAGCCTTTTTAATCCAAACTAACAGATTTCAGTGCACAAATCTAGTGTGATTAAACCAGATTGAGTGCTCCACTTCTGTCATGCATGAAAGTGGGTTCACTCCCTCCGATTGCTCCTGTACTTTCCTCCCAGCTTGCTTTACACTTTGAACTCCAGCCCTTAACACACACTCAGGCCACCGGATCACTAGTAGCACAGGAGAGGTAGCTTCCCCCACTCCAGTGTTCTGTGTGGACTGGAAGATAACTCTACTTCCCTCTGTTCTGAGGCTTTCAACCCAAATCAAGAATTACCAGCAGCAGCCTATGAAACATGAGGTATAAGCTATACAGTAGAAGGATATTGGTGAATCAGGTTTATTTGAGGGGAAGAAATAAAAGCAGTGGGATTTATGCAATTCAACAGGGTGCTGATAGGGAACAAAGGTTAACAATTGACTGGGTAAGAGAGACACATTTCTTTCTGCAGGTATGTTTTCAAGTAATGAAAATTCTCAGAATTAGAGAGCCCTGTCCTGTCTAAACACCAGAGCAAACAAAAGTTAGGATTCTGGCGCTACTCTGATCAGCGTATCCTCCAGAATTTGCATCCTGGCCTCAGACTGGTCTGAGGTCTCCCATGTGTGCGCACTGGGATGAGCTGCTGAGTGCAGTGCATGCAACAAAGAAGGGTTTCACCCAGTTGCTTAATATGCATTACATGACTTGACCAGTGTGGGCTGGGGCAGACAGACCTCTGCAAGATGACAATAATGAAGCAGGAGGTGCAGGTAAGGGGTTGCACTACATGAACACAACACTCTTTCCTTTCAACTCTTATCCTAACCATGCAGCACCTGTTCTTACTATCCGATTTGTCCACAGCTTAATAAGCTACATGGAAACACTGCAAAGAGTTGCTCTTAAAACAGAATCAGAGAGCATAAAAGCATTAAAAGCACTTTCAAGTAGCTTGTTTACATGAGCAATGCAACCTTTTAGGCTTTTGTTAAACAAAAAAACCACATCCACATAGAGTAAAGCTTAAGTGTTCTTATGGCTTTGGGTTGCCAAGTTACCAAGTAGGTTGCATTTGGAGAAGGAACCTTGTGATCTCAGAGGAAAAAACCAAACCAATTTGTTTCTTTCAAGATGGTATTAATTTTTCCCTATTCATCAGATTATCACTGAAGTTACAAGGTTAGTTCCTGCAGCTCCAGGGATTGCCTGTTGTCTGCATACACCTTATACTGAGTAAAAGCAGTAGTTCTTAAAGCAAATATCAGAACCCAGGGCTCCTTCTCTTTCCTGCTGTGCCAATGTGCCAAGCCCTACACTGAACCAATGCTTTCCTGGATGCTTGCACAAGGTTCACGCAGTAGTTAGTCTCAGCTTCACTGATGCGGTTGCAAGCCTCTCCGTCATGGACTAGACTATCCTAGTGAGGTGCACTTTCTAAGGAAGATGTCAATCTGAACCTCTTCAGAGGCAGGCAGCATAAACCCCATACCTTCCTTGTCCCAAGCAACTGATATAAGAGTTATAGTTGCAAGCAACTAGGCTGCTGCCTAGCCACTGGCTGGAGGCTATACTACCTGAACAGGATGTAGGAAGCCATTGGACATCACAGATAACATAAGAAGCTGACAAAAGTCACCAATGGCACTGTGAGGGATGACTGAGTTTTACAGGCGGTTATGGAGGAGCTGTTAGCGAGATCCAGCCAAGCTTCAGATAATTGGAATAGACACCTTTTGGGGAATAGAACCTTGCAAAGCCAACAGAGCCTAGATAACCCTGCCAACAGTACCATGTGGCCACAACAACCTAGGTAATGGTAGAAGAAATACTGAACTTCAGTACAGATGTGGCACAACTGACCAATGATGAAAAAATAATTAGGGGTAGTTGTTTATTTGGCAGCAGACTGGGATGAAGAAAAGTAATGGGAAAGAAGGCTAGCCAAAAGGAAGATCGGAAAAAGGGAAAGCTGCTAATAAGTTAGGCAAATCATGCACTTGGTATTCTGGGGGCATCCGCTAGGCAGCATTGTACTTGATCGCCACAGCCTAAATCAGGATAATAAAGCTGTTCTTTTGATCATTCTCAGTCAGGACTGGGAAGAGGGGTGAGGTGCTTCCACTGGTTAGTAGGGAAACACTTGCTAGGACAGACTGAGCATCCCAGTACTGCTGCATTGGTGCTAGGCCTGAGAGCACCCACATCTTCCCAACTGTTCCTAACATTAACCAGGCAACAGCAGCAACTATGTTTATTTAAAAGAATAGCAAGTTCTGCAGAGTTCTTTCAGAAAAGGAACTCAAAGCCTAAGCACCCGCAAATATCTACTGACAGTGTTAGGCTGAGGGCCCTAAGATGTAAAGATTAACGTTAAGGCATCTGCTTCTTAAAGCTGAAACACAGATTATACACGGACAGCCCTGAAAAGCTCAATGGCTGAAAGCTGAATGCTGAAGAAACAGGAACTCCTCAAAATAGTTAGTGAAGAACTTGTACCTGTTGCCAGTAGCGGGCTACTTCAGGCAAGTTCAGTGCCTCACAGAGGTACACTAAATTCAAGACATCCTTCTGAAAACAGCTACCTCCAAACCCTGAAAGAGAAAATAATTATTTTTACAGGCAACTAAGGTACTATCCTAACTCAGTCTTTGCAATCAAGTAGTTTTTGGCAATCATTGAAAAAACAATAATTGATGTTATAATTATCAGTGAGCATTATAACTTTCCCCAGTATTTCACTGTTAGCAAATTAAAACCTTAAGAATCTCTCAAAATTGAACTCCTGGGCCTGCCTACTTTGTCAGATACAGAAGCCCTAGAATCTGCTTCAGGTCCTGCTGAAGTCAGTGGAAGTTTTAAACCAGTCTCAGGGAAACATATAAGATAGCTCCTAGTTTTTTTTATTATTACAAGTGAGTGGACAAGTTCCTAGGTTTGCTCTCCCCCCACCTAGAGATTTAGATGAATACTTCTTTGAACAAGTATGTTAAGATTAGATTCTCTCCTCCTGCATGCAGAAATGGATACCTAATCATTGCCAAGAACCAGAGATCACCATGGCTGACTAAGGCAGAACTGAGATAATTAATAGAGGGATCTTTGACCCCTAGAACTTTACTCAGGATCCCAGAAGCAACACACTGTAGAAGGAATTATAATAACAATAGCTTTTCAACATATTACCAAAATTCCTATCTGTTTTCACTCTTGCATAGACTCTAGGAGAGGTTATATTTATTAAATTATTTTAAAGTCACACTTTATTTTCCTGGCATGAAGACTGTAGCCATATAGATAGGCTTTTTTCTTGTTCAGTAAGCTTGAAAGTTTGTCATACTGATCACCACTTTATCACATCTTACTTGTTAGTAAATCTTAACAACTGAATTCATCCTACAAATTAAAAGTTGCTGTCACACATTCTGACCTAGAGGCATCCTCTTCCGCAGGACACTGGCAGCAACTCCTGAACCGAATTGCAGCAGTTACAATTGAGAAGACATCTTAGAGAGCACTATCATCAGTGATGCTTCAGAAAATTAAAGTTGCAACTTCTCCTTCCGGTGTTCCAGGCAGGATAAACCACGCACTCTGAACCCTCAGGTTTCAGACTGACAGGGTCTAGAGCAACCTCAGTCCTAGCCATTTTACCAGGAAAACTGATTCTGCTAGTACTCTACAGCAATATTTTTTACACACTCATGCTGTAGAAGATTTTAGAGTATCAAATCACTTCAAAACACTACTAGAAGACCCATTGCACTATTAAACAGAAGCCCAGAAGAAAAAGGAAGAGGATTTTTCATTTACCAACACTGGCTTTGAGAAACTTATTTCCAATTCTTTGGTCTGTTCCAATGGCTCTTGCTACTTCTTCAACATCTGCTCCTGTAGCTTCACATAGAGCACTGATCGAGTTAATGCTGCTGATTCTTTGGGCAAGGAAGGCATTAGCTGCCTGTAAATAAAAAACATAGTAAGAAAGCTTGATTCTTCCAGAAACCAAGATGTGCACAGACTGAAGAGAGTCACTACTAGAAGGATTACTTTAGTATCTATGTAACACTGTTGAGATACAAAGTGGTAACATAACTAGTTTAATACATAAATAACAGTTAATGGGATCTAAGCAAAATAATGTAATGCTTAACTTGCAGATTTTGAAACGTTTTATGACAGTAACCAGTTTCTGCAGCACTGGAGGTTTATTAATAAATAACACAGCAATAAAAGTGAGAAAAGGATTTCATGGAAAGCCAATACCACCTATTGGCTCAATTAAGATAATTGGAAAAGATTAATATCCTTTGACATATCTATTAAGTCCTCCCAGCCTTGTCTGTCTGTCTTAGCTGCATCACTCAGTGTCAGTGAACTTATGCTTCTGAGTTTTGTTTCACTTACATCCTTTGCTCATTGCAGACAACAGCAGTAAGTAACACTAACCAGTTTAGAAAGTTCTGATGACCAGGTATTGGTTGTGAGGATTTTTTCTTTGGGCACCCAGTGCTCATAAACAGCACAAAGAGCACGGACAGCTTTCTGTCCCTCTGGAGAATCATCTCCCCCGATAAGCACTCGGTCTGGGTTCTTCAGGTCCTTGATGGCTGTTCCTTCTGCGAGGAACTCTGGGTTAGACAGCACCTACAGGCACAGAAACAAAGAACAGATAAAAGCCAAAAGCAACAACCAGCCTTTAAATACACAACTCAAAGATTATGCTTACCTGCAAATCCAAGTTAGGCTTGGTATTAGCATCAAATATTCGACGAATGCTCTCCGCAGCACGTACTGGAACCGTGCTTTTCTCAGTGACAATTTTATAGCCATTTGAGTTTTGTACAATTCGCCTAGCACAAGCTTCAATGTATTTCAGATCAGCTGCTCGGCCTTTTCCCATGCCATAGGTCTTTGTTGGAGTGTTAACCTAGTTAAATACACAGAGGAGAAAGAAATGTTACAGCTCTCAACACAAAAGCTAGTGACAAGGTGAAATTGTTAAGAGTTACAGACATTTCCCTTCCCAGAGTCCAGCTTGCTTCTACCCCAGAATTATTCTAGTTACCATATCAGATGAACAGCGATTAGCTTTCTCAATTACCCATTTTGTCTTCTAAAGAAAGCTCATTGGCCTCTATTCAAATAGAATTTAAACAAAAGCAATTCATTGCAGCTCTACATGCTTCGGTGAAATTTAGTCCTTATTCTGGAAACACCAGTAATTTCTTCATGATTACAGACAGACAGGTGTTCCCCCCCACCCCCATTCCACGTTAGGAGTGCAAAAATTCACATTATAAGAATCTTGCAGCTTGTAAGGCAGTTATTGTTTAAACCAACTTTGCAGTGAAACCTAAGTGTGGAGCTACTGAAAATTGCTATGCTGAAGTACACAGAAAAGGCAACATGAGGGAAAACACGTCATTTAGATTAAGACAGAGGGTCCTTTTCATTACAGACTGAAAGAAGAAACAGCAACAACGTGTAAAACACAACAGCATGTTTTAAGCCAAGGACAGGTGGCAATATATGGCCTGCATTAGTGGCAGTCATCCAGGCAAGTAGCATTAATTTTAGACTTAATGAATGGAGAAAAATACTATCAGAAAGAGAGGTCTGTACTAAGGTGCTCTAACAAAGAGGAGCTCTCAAGGAAAGAGGACATAAGTAACAAAAATAACTCAACTGTGGCCTACCAAGATGAATAGCAATCAGTTCTTTTGGATTCTGCATTAGGAACAACCTTCTAGATCACCAAAGGTCACACTCTTTATGTTTGACTGGATCCTCTTCCTAGTGGTGTCAACAGCTTAGAAATATTGAAGCTAGAAAATATTAAAGCCAGCCTGTCTTCTCTTACTACACTGTTCTTTAAAAGCTTCTAGAAACAAGTTATCTTTGTAACCCAATAACCAGTATATGATTTTGCCTCCCTATCTAGGAACTGTATTAATATTATTGGAGTCCCATGGATTTCAGTAGTGCACTGCAATGACAGATCTACACTATATCCTGCTCTGAGACCCCATACATCTAACCAAGCTAAACATCAACATTATCATTTTGACTTAGAGCCTATTAATTTGTCAAACATTCCACTGGCTATAAGGAACAGATAAAAATAAAATGCTTACTTAACACTTTTCCCACAGTTCAGAGAAAGACAAGGAAAAAAAAAAACTGACACATGATATGACGTTGTTAACTGAATCTATATGACAAAACAAAGGCCTCTTCCCAACATAAGAGGAACATAATGATTTGATAAGAAAGAAAAAAAATCCAACACACACAACCACCTTCTCCCACTAAACTTACAGAAATAAATACAAGATCTGCTTCTCTAATGGCATCATCAATACTGGTGGAAAAGAAGAGGTTTCTTCCTCGACAGGATTCTACCACTTCTTTTAACCCTGGCTGAAAAAAAAGCAGAAAAAAAAGCAGTTAAGGTTAATGCAGTTAGAAGACCAGTAAACTGCATGCCCAAACAGTCAGCATAACATTTCACATACAAAAAGACTTTTCTTTTTCCCCAGTGTGCCATGTTTTCAGTCTGCCAGATGTGAAGTAAAGCTTCTGTAGATTAAATAGTAAAAAAATAAAGCCCTTTCTTATTCAAAACACTCAAAATGCTGTCTTGAAATTTCCAGCCACACTGAATTGTCATTTGCACAACTAGATTTTAGGCTCCAGTTATTCCAATGCTCACTTCTATTACCACGAGCAACAATTGAAGAAATACCTGTAGAGTGACATGAAGTAGATTCAAGAAGTAGTCTTACAATATTCCCTAGGCTACAAACAAAAAAGGAGAGTTGGGACCACCTCTTCCCTCAGCTACACATTCCATGATCTCCCCAACATCAGATACAAAACTGATTCAGCACCAAAAAGCCCCAACCATAAAGGAGTATTCCAACAAATTAGCAAGCCCAGATCCAGTGAAAGAAAGGCAGCGGAGAGATAGACCACTCCTTTAACAAGTACTCATATTTGGATCAGATTAAACTTATCACAGAACTGCACCTGCAGCATGGAAGAATCACAAGCACAGCTTGATGAGATTTTTTTCCAGAGACACATACTATACCAGAACACTTTCTCTTCCTTTAACACCTCCGCTCAGACAAGAGGAACGGGAGGCCATGTGTACATGAGCAATCCTCTGTATTAGAATGGTCTACAAAACAATTCAACTAAGATACAGTTGTCATAGATAAAAGAAGCCTTTACTTTTTGTTTGAAAAGCAAAGTAATACACTGTAACCTGGCAATCGGACCTTCAACTTGAGAAACACCTATCATGACATGAAATATTTGAGTTAGTACCAGAAAGGCAAAGGTTCACCAAAGGGAGAGAGAGGAAAACAGGCAGAGGGGGAAACCTTTCTTATGCAAGACATTTTTGCTGTGTCACTTTACACCAAATACCTACTTAAAGTAAAACAAAGGTCAGCGCAGGCAGAATAATGTGTTACAACCCATCTAATGCCCTAACTATGGTCTTACTGGGACACAAAGAGAAGAGCAGCCCACCAGACAATTTCTGACACTGGGAAAAAAAACCCCAAACCAAAAAATACAAAAACCTCACTGTGCAATGACTCAATTTTACAACTGTCTGAACTAATTCTTGGCAGTTTTTGTACGTCTTTTGTAAGCAAAGGACACCATTCCAGGAAACAGATGTTGTGAGTTGGTGTGGTTTTTTTTTTTTTTTTAAAAAAAAAAAACATGCCAAGACTAACTCTACTTTAACTCATTCGGTCTCACTGTTTATAAAAACAAAGTACTTGGTTTCATGATCTTTATTCATGTCTCACCTGCTAATCTGAGCATTATGCACATTTTTCTTTGTATATGTATCACAAAGGAGGTCTATTCATCCTCACTTAAAAAGTCACAGTATAGGTTTGGTTTTAAGGGAGGAAAGCCACATTAGTATTACAGCACAGACAGGATTCATAAGACTTCTTACAGCAAAAGAGGAACTGTTAGTACCAGACAACATGCCTCGCCTTTGGGAGCCGAGTGAAGATAAGTTTTCACTTCCAATAAAGAAAAGAACTCAAACCTATAAAGACTACATCTCACAAAAGATGAAAGGAAAGAAAAAAAGAGACATATTCTTTAAGGGTGAGAAAGAGTGAAAAATAACAAGCATTAAGAGAAACAAGATAGAAGAGTGCTTTACATGTCTTCAAATTAAAGTAATTCTGTAGTGACAGAGTGACGGTGTGATACATTTAAAAATAATTTTTATCCAGACTAGTCTTCCCAGGACAGATTGGAGCTTTATGGTACAAGTGAATCATAAACATATCATGAACGTGACTGTCCCCCATCTTACAACATGGTTAAGATGGGCAGCGCAGATTGGATTTTGGCAGTATTCAGAATGGGAATAAAGTTTACCACTCAGTATTACACATGCATACTGTGCTACAATACAGCATATATCTATAACTGAGTAAGAGGACTACGTTATAATTAAATTAGATCCCAGAAGAAAGTCAGCATGATCTAGCACAATTCATTATTTTTCCTTACTAGGCCTTTCATATATAATCCTTAAATACCTGCCTGCACTGGACATATTAAGCTATTTAGAAAATCTGGTTTAATGAGCACTAGTAACAAGCAGCTGTCCCAGAATACTCTTTTTGAAGGACATCACTGTGCTATACTTATTAAGCTTCAGAAGCAGGCCATGTGGAAATGCCATGTGGTGGGAGGGAAGCAAATGCAACACAGGCTGGAAGAAGAGACAGTGAGACACAATCACCTCATAGATCGGGAGCGTATCCGAATTCCAGGCATTGATCCTGGCCTCGTTGACATCCACAACAGTAACTTTGATGTTGGGACACATCTGTGCAATAACGCTACAGGTTGGCCCACCAACATAGCCAGCACCGATGCAGCAAATCTTCTTAATTTCAAACATGGTTGCTCTAGTCAGAGGAGGAGGAAAAAGGAGAAACAGGAGTTATAAATGAAAATACTGGCCAACAATTTAAGGGAATTTGTATTATGCTGCCACAGAGAGAAACGTTTTCTTACAGCTGATCTCTTGACGTGAACGGTAACCACTCTCTTCTGCCCGGGAAGGCTTTGGAGCCTGCCCCGCTCCAGGAGCGCCAGCACACACACAGACACCACAGAGGAAGCGTTGTCTGTGGTGGCTCTGGACCGTGCCAGCGTAAATACCCCCCCTCCGCCCCCGGCAGGGGAGGGACCGCTGCCGCAGGCGCCACACAGCCCGGGGGAGGGACGGCTGCAGCCCCCACGGCCGGCAGGGCCCCGCCAGGCCGCGACCCCCGGGCTGGGCCCAGCCCCCACCCTCTCCCCAGAGCCCCTCGGCCGGGAAAGCGCGGAGGCCGCGGACCCCGCCTCCTCCTCCTCGGTAGAGGGAGCGGGCCGCCAGCCGACCCCGCTCCCCCTCTCCCCAGGGTCGACCCCCGCGGGCTCTGTCCCCAGGAGCGGCTCCCCATCCACGACCCGGCCCCGCGCTACGAAGGGTGGCGGGAAAGGCCGCCACCACCCCGGGCAGCCCCCCGGGAAGGCACAGCGGCCGGCACCGAAACCACAACCCGGACACTTACCGCGGGGAAGGCGCAGTGCTGCCCCGCCGCCGCGGATCGAGCTGGAGACGAGGATGCTCGGCGGGCTCAGGGCGACACTCCGCTACCAGCGAGGCGGTGGCGGCTATTTAAAGGGCCGCCCCGGGGCTGAGGCGGCTGTTTCATCCCGCGGACGCCGAGCGAGGCCGGCCCCGGCTCCTCCCTTCCCCTAGGGGGTGGAGGCCGGCGCGGAGCCCGCCTCCCCGCCCCGCCGCCTCCCCGCCCCGCCGGCGAATGGGCGCCGGACACCTCAGGCGCCGCCGCCACCGGCCGCGCAGGCCCGGCCCGGTCCTGCTAGCGTAGGGGAGGCTGAGGGGCCGCAGGGCCGCCGGGCCCGGATGGGGCCTCCGCGGTCTGGGCTGGGGCTGGGGCTGGGCAGGCCCTACTGCTGTGGCTTCTTCCCTCAGCCCCAAGGGAGGGAGAGCGGCGCCTCTCGGGTTCTCGCCGCCCGCGGCGGGACTGTTCCGCTTTTTGGGTGTTTTTCATTCCTTACCTTTGCTCCTCCGGGTCCCCCCCACCACTGCCGGTGTCCCCCGGTGTCAGGGCCGGGCTACCGGGGGAGGTAAGCCACCGCCAGCGGGGTAAGGGAACGATCTGTCCCCTCTTCTCCCACCTCGGGGTGTTTTTATAAAATAAATGCATTTTTGGTGGTTGAACACGGCCATGAATAGTTTTTGCTCCCTCAGGTATGCCTGCTGTGAAACACAAACCTCAACGTGCATTCTGTCTCCCGTAGTCCAGCACCGTCTCAGCAATGATTCGTGAATAGAAAGATGTATAGGTAATGGTGAGATACAGTGTCTAAAGTCCAGATGGCAGACATTGCCAGAGCAAGGAAATTACAAGCGGGCACTCTCTCGCCCTTGTGACCTCGGCGCTGCCCCGGGATCTCTTGCTGACTTGTGTTAAAGGTCTCGGGTACTACCCTTGCCTTTTGTATAGATGCGATATGTTGTTGGTATACTCCGTCTGACTCGGGGAGTGGAAAGACTGTGGGAAATCTCCCACCTTTTCTCCCTCGCATTCGCCTTCACGCTGCACCTCCTAGAAGCTGTGAATTTTTTTTCTGCCTCTGCAATACTGCAGTCATTTATGCTTTTAATAGATTACTACTTCTATGTTAAACGTTGCCAAGTTAGGTGGATAATACGTGTATGTCCTTGTTAACGATGCAAATAAAGCATTGCCTTGTTCTCAAGTGGCATTTTCGTCCGTAGGTGTTAAAGCGTATAAAAAAGAAACTGGAATCATTGTTTCTGTTTTACACTTTACTCTGTTACTATTTTACTCTGGAGGATCTGATCTTTCCCTAGAAGAATCGGTGTCCACCTAAGTGAGTACATGCTGTAACTCGCTGGTCCTTTAGAAATGGTACCATAAAATATGTGCGTTTCTACTGAAAGAGCCCACTGAGGTTTGCGGTCTCAGTGCGGGATCCTGACAGAGTCGGTGTGGGTAGCCAAAGAGCTGCCTGGCAAAGGTGCAGGGTTCACAGTGTTTATCCTGAAGTAGAAACAAGTAATGCCTTGTCTCATAGCTCATTTGCACAGATGTCTCAATTTTGAGCACATCCTTTTTTCCAGGGAAGCCTAGGCAAAGCAAATAGAAGCTCGCTGAGCTCTCACTACCAAGTCAGTCTTATCTACATGGTCATCTTCAAAACCCCCCTTTCAAGACGTCCTTAGGTCTTGGCTTAGGCATAAACACACATTTGTACCATGAAGAACTTGATCTGGTCCCTCTGTACATGCCTGTTGCTCTCTTGGCAAGGCCAAATCCGCTTCAGATCCTTCACGTGGTCCCCGGAGGGTGCTGGTATGGAAGGTGAGCTTAGTATGTGCCTGACAAACAAGGAACGGATTTTCTAAATACAGCAGTGGTCACCTTGTGCAAGGCCACGTTTGTGAGAAGGAGCTCCCTCTGCGTGTTGCTGTATGTATGGGTAGTTAGTAGTCAGCTAATACCTCCTAGATACTGTGTTTGCTAAGAGTGAGGGCAGGAGCTTCAGAGCCTTCCTCAGCTGGGGGCGTTCATACGTATCTCAGGAGAGAGCTGCGTCTGGTGGGTTATAAAGAAACCTGGGGATCTAATTTTCCACCTGCATCTATGCTGAGTTTGCCAAGGAGATAGAAAGGAAATAGTTTTCCGGTCTGGTAATGATGGCCCTTTCCTGAGAGGAGAAAGGTCTGTGTTGTAGTCTATGATTTGAGAGCTGTTTCAGATGTTTGAACCGTCCTCGGAGTGGGCAATGGACCTCAGTCTCTTTTCTCTCAGCAAAGGGCCTTCGCTGACAGACTACACTGTCCCCCCCCCCCGGCCTGGGACGTGCATCTTGAGTTCTCTCTTGCAGAATGGCACGACTTCCCCAGAAAGGATGACAAGTGCTGCTTTTGTTTGCCTGTAGCCTACGGTCTGGTGGTGAGGGCACTGCTGGCAGGGGAAAAATGCCAGCTTCAAAGTCACAGCAATGAAAAGGGCAAGGAGTTCAGGCCACCCTTCTCATTATTGATTAAATTCTGGATTTCTCTGGGTTTTTTTTCTGTTCAGACAGACCCATCGTTTACCAGGAGGTAGAATTTTTTGCAATGCTGCACAGAGGCAATAAATCTTGTGTAAGGCTTCAGGGCACACCACTAAATCTCCTGAAGCACACTGCTTGGGAAACGCAGCCCTGGGCTGCTACAAAGGAGATGAGGCCGGTCCACCACCTGCCACATTTTTAAATAAAAGAAGTGTGACTTCTGCTCCATTTTTTTGAAGGCTCAGTGTAGGCTGTGAATCCTTTTGCAGTGCAGGGGCAGTAACTTAAACTACACGAGGAATGGGATTTCAGGCGTATGTTTTTCTTCAGCATTGCCAGTTGACTAAATCAGATGGATCCCTCTGCCAGCGTATCAGCCACTCTGGACCTCGCTCTGAGATAGCCTTTCCTTCCCACTGCGTGGGGTGTTTGTGGATCTAACTTGGGGCTATAGAGTCCCTTCTGGGAGGCAATGCCTGAAAATCAGTTTTGCAATGCCTGTTACTTGCAGCAACAGAAATTTGATAAGCCTTCCTTCAAATTAACAAAATATAATGTATAAAAACGGAAGCTTAACCAGGATAGATGTTTTCTAATAGGGAAGATAAGTAACCATTGAAACAATTCAGAGATGGTCCATCTCTGGAAAGTTTTTCTAGAAGATATTTTCTAGTGCAAAAATAAATAATGCAAATCCTACAGATGTCAACACAAATGTTCATAGTCCAGTTCGGCTTTATGATTTATGAGTTTAATAGGTATATTAGCAAGATTTTAACTAAAATACTCCCTTAGCTGGTTGCTGAAAGTTATCTTAGCAGGGCATCTGTTCAGGTAAACAGCATCATCAATGAAGGATTGCCACTCTCCAAACTAAGTTTCACGTGTTGCACCCTGGGTCAGAAGTCTCCTGACAGGGTTCACTTCCATGTTCATTTTTTTTTCAGGTACCTTCCTATGCGTGTTATTTTGGAAAGAAAATTGAGGGAGCTGCTGTTCCATTCATCCAGAATTTTACATTTTAAAGATTGTCGTTTGCACAATAATTTACCTGTAAGTAATCGATGCTTCTGAGAGCACTGCTCACTTACACATCCTGCTAGGAGACTGTCTTTTCAGATCCTGATATTAAACAGCCTGAACTGTAATTCATGGAAGCATCCATGTCCAAGAAAGGTGATTATCATTCACCTGCTTGAGGAGAATAGGCATTTTAGAGATATTTGTAAATTTTAGGCTACAGATACACATAGGACAGGGTTAACAACCTACTCAATAACCTAGTCTTAAGAGCTGGACTCCAAAAGGTATATAAAATCAAAACACACTCAAGTTTCAACAACACATTCCCTTAGGTACCTAAAGGTACATCTTCTGCCTCAGTCTAATCTGGCCTGAGCAGTGCTGCTGGCTGCCTCGTATCTAAACTTCATCTGATCCTGAAAATGAGCAATGCCTTTGCTATATGCTCTCACAGACCTGAACTTAACGTGTGCTCAGGCAAATGCCAGCAGGATCAAGCAGCGTGCAGTCCAAAGATTTAAGACTGCTTCATTCAAAAAGCTTGGCCAAGGAAAGCCATAATGTCTGTTTAATATAACAGCTTAATGGCTGGAGCATGTACCAGCGTGAGATTGGATCCTGTGTTCTCCTCTCTGTGTGGAAAATAGAGGAGCGGGCTCAAGGCCTTAACTCCGCCTTTCCGGAAACAACCGAGCCAAGGGCGATGTGAATGCCAAAGGCGGGTGGAGGGGGCACTGTTCACCTCTCATGTACGAGCTGTTCCATTATGCAAAGGAGAAACCATGATTTATGAAGGATTTGGGGGATAACAGGAAGGCAAGGGAAGGAAAGAAAAGAAAGGGCAAGTGAGTGTATGATAGCATAATCTCCTGGCTGGCACCCTGATGCTGGAGGTGAGAGGACAAGCCAGCAAGGAACCCTGGATATGAAAGAAGTTTTGTATCATATCTAGGGAGTGTTTAATGTCAGACTAATTCCCCAGCAGATTTAGCTGATCATTAACTAAAGGCAGCTGTATTTGTGTAATCAGTTTGTGACACTGACATCTGACACAGATACAACCACCACCATTTGTCCATCAAGCCTTTCTTTAACTTTTGACACAGCACAACCAGGAGGCAACCCTGCGCGTAACAGGGAAATCTGAGCTACTTGACAACTGTCCCAGGTCGAGGCACAAAAGTGCCCAGAGGACTCGCTTGCAGACCAGTTGGATCAGTACGTGAATCCATGCTTTGTATTTTACAACGCCAAGAGGAAGGAAGGGGACACAGCTAGAGAGATTACACAGGGACGTATGGGACTGGGCATGCGTGTTCCTCTGGAAAAGGCTCCAACAGCTGCATAAAGCAAGCTGTAGACTGGTTTTGGACACAGGCAGCCGAGTGCCTGAGCTCCTACGTGTGCTCAGAGCCAACCATAACAGTGAACTGCACAGAGCCAGCCTTACGAGTTGTTACAAGAGACATTTTCTGCCTGGCATGTCCCTACAAATGCCTTCTCCTCACCTCCACCTCTCCGGCTCACCAGAAGTTCCACTTTGCTGTTTGGTCTGACGGTTTGCCCAAACAGCTCACAATTGATCTAATACAATATTTTTGTTAGTGACAACCAGCACCCCAAGCTGCAATTATTGGTAAAATCTGTCTCAAAATGCAGTGAGTTTCTGGACAGGGTCAACGTGCCTGTTTGTGTAGGGCCCAGAACATCTAGACAATAATTTCAGCTGGACTCGTGGACAATATTGCAATATAAATAAAACCCAAAAGCCATGCGGGATTAAAACAACATTTAAAAATCAGAGGAAGGCCACCCTGAAAACTGTGATGAGAATGTCCTCTCAAACCCTCTTCTTTTAGCTCCTGCACAACGTTTTTTTTTCCAGTATGTGACCTTCCTCTAGTTAGATTATTTAAATCTCTCAATATACACAGAAATTATTCACACTTCCTCCCAGGCATGATTACATTTGATGGCCTTATCTATTGTTTAGTAAATATGTCTTTTTTTTTTCTTTTTTTTTTTTTCTCTTCTGATGTTCTGGAAGCCACACACATTAGACCAGACATCAAAGCTGTTCCTTCAGCAGCAGTGCTTTGCTGAACATGGAGCATACTAAATCTCCCGACCAGAGAACCGTTTCAGGGGTAACAGCCATTTCAATAAAACAATAAGGAAACCTTAAATGCCCCAAACTAACGCAACAGAAGTAAGAACAGCCAGATAAGGCACTGCTTGTCATCACAGCCCCATCGGAGAGAAATGTAGCATGACTTCTTTGAAGGGTTTTACTCAGCTGAGTTGTCCCATTGCCTTAACACTTGTTCACATAAAATAAGGTGAAGACTTGATCCGCTGTTACAGTACAGCTAAAAGCAAATTAGGCTTAATCTCTTCCCCCCACACACTGAAGCCCTAAAAGAAGCATACAGCCAGAGGGGGTGTCAGAGACAAGATGCACTTGTGATTCAAATTGCAAGCTAATATTTGATGAAGCGGGAAAAGTGATTATTTGGATTTTCTATCTCATCTATGTGAAACTGAGGATGGAAAACAAGGCTGCATGAAATCACTAGGAGAGCTGAAGAAACTGATTTTTACTCACCATCGCCACAACAACAAAGCAGATTTTGATGTGTTACGGGCAATGCTTGGTGTAGTGTCCAGCCCTGTGGGGGCTTCTGTGGATCACTTTCTTGCCAGTCATACTCAGTTTATCATTTACCATTTCGTCTACAAGTCCGGCTCTAAACTGGGCTCCCATATCTTTTAAAAAATTTACTTTTTATATCAAAGCACTGGCTCTGACCTTTAGAATGTTGTATAATGGTGGGGTTTTTTTGTTGGTCTGCTTAAGAAATGTATTTTCTTGGCTCTAGTATCTTCTGTTACATTTTAAGAGTATTTTTTGCATCAGAAGATAATAGCCTTCAAGAATTTTAAAAAAGGTGTAAGTCTGAAAACTACAGTCAGATGAAATTATTCCTCTATTTCATCATTTATAGCTTGGCGGATGTAATAACAAAACCCATAAATGCAAGATTTTTTTTTTTAAAGCTTGCTACTTGTGATCTTTGGTTAGAAATTACTACTGTATTTTCAATTAACATTGTATAAAATATTTTATAATATCACTTTCCATGCAAGCAAGAAGAGTGAAACTTTTAAAAAGCTGGATATATACGATGAATTAATATTTATTGTCATGTATTGAAATATATGTCTTTCAGACACCCTCTTTGACCAACACTCTTATCTGCAGATATTTAAAAAGGTAATGCGGAAGCCAGATTCTTCTAGCTACTATATTTAACTACAAAGTACCTGCTATGGGAGCTGGCAATAATTTTGGTACAAGATCAAGTAACGTAGGTTCAGTTATTCTTCTTGTATGAAGAGAGACAAATCTTCAGCTGACGTCCAGTGTAGCTCCCTGGAAGCCAACGGAGTTGTGCTGTTTTACACGTGAGGATGTGGCTCGCCGTGGGACAGTTCACTTCTTCCCCCAACCCAAGGTCCAAGTCTTTGCTGTGAATTGCACCATAGGCTGCTGGCTGGTACTGAACAAGCAGAAGGAGAAATGAATGTAAGTTGTCCATTTTCACAAGGAATGCACTTCATGTTCACGGAATGTTTTGCTGCAATGATTTGATGTATTTCTCCCAAACATCCTAGATAGGATGCTATTTTTTTTTCAGGCTTTGGGGCACAGTAATTGTCTCTACTTACCTGGTGGTCTTGAACAGCCAGGCCTCACACAGATCCATTCAACATAGTTAATTTAAATTTGTGGTAATTTCCTTTCTGCATCACTTTTCATAATAAGCATGTGCATCCTTGGCAAACATTTTAACAACTGCACTTATAAGTAAGTACTGTCTCTGAGTAGCTGTGTATTACTTTAAACCCTAATGCTCCCCTGGCGTTTTCCTTTTTTTCTTGGATTGACACAGGAATCCCTAACGTGGGATCTCAGCTGCTGCCGAGGCAGCGCTCAGCATTTCATGCTCTGCTGTTGGAGGAAGAAGAGTGTGATGCACTCCATGGGAACAGTGAGGAAGCAGCAGGTCTCTACTACTTCTGTATGCTGCCTTGGATCCACTGGAGCATCTTCCTCAGCGCAGCTCTGGGTCCAACACTGCCAAGAACTGGGACTAGAAAATAGACTGCAAATCCCAAAGTAGTGGGATTTGATCTAAAATGGAGTAACATAATTGGCATACTTGGCCTCTGTCATTACTTTTCTTACTGCAGTATTTCTGACTTCCTAGGTTGCACAACTGCTTTGAAGAGCAAAAGGCAGAGACATCTGTGTTGGTCATCAATGTATCTTAAACCCTGGAAACCGCTTATAATTCGTTCTGACTTGCTTGAGATACACACAGAAGGCAAGTGTCTACTGCTGCAGTCCTACATCTTCTGTAAAGACTAAGAGACAAAGACAAAAGGTTACTAATGATTGCTATTTATTTTGTTAAGTCAATAAAAAGTGCATAGTACAAGCCCTTTATCCCAATCCAAGTACTCAGTAAAAGATTACTAGGAAACCGCAAATGGCACAGATGATTTTTCGTTTGGCATAATTCAGACATTTTAAACCACCGATTTACATTAGGTACATCACATCATCACTCCTCCTTTTTCAATCATGAACGTTACAAGGCTAAGTGATCTGCAGACAATACATGAATACATATGATTTCTCATTTCAGAGTATAATAATTGTGTTAAGCAGACTCTAAAAATACTATTGTTTTAACAAAGTTCTAAGCTAAGGTATAATTGTAAACTTCCCTCCATATTTCCCAAGTTGCCACAACTTGCATCTCTTATTAACCAAGCTTAAAACCCTCATTACAGAATTAATCATATCCTGAAGCTTCACACACCACTAATCTCTTCCACATTTCTTCTCAAAATTTACCATAAACATCTGTAACCATGACACAATGATTTCGTCGCAAACTACATCACTAAAGGCCAGATTTCTGCCACCCTTACTAAAGCTGCTACTAGTACATTATCTCAGAGTAGTCCCACAAACTTCAGTGCAACTACTTGATGAGTAAGGCACTATTTAACATGAATAAGAGTGGCAAAATACAGTCCTACAATTAGTTACTTTTGTTTTAATTAAGAGTGGTGATCTGAAGGTTATACCTTGGAGAGAGTATCTGAATTTAGAAGGCATACATTTTGACGTGGGATAGTGGCCTGGCTCTTTAGTAAAACATTTTACAATAAAATATTTCCAATCTTTCTTCTTTTACATAGAAAATTTAAAATAGCAATTTACATGAGGAAAGCATACATGTATAAAATCACTGGGACAATTACTTGGAGGAATTTTGAGCAAAGACAGTTCATTTAAATGTAAAACCCAACATTACTCTGAACAAAAAGTTCATTTGCCAAGACTGTTGGAGCTGGGTGCACATGGCGAGGTTTTTAAATCCATACACAGACATTTAAGTAAAGCAAGACTGATCCTCACACGTGAGGAGCATCTGCTGTACGTCTCACCAGCTTCCAGTAGGATGAGGAGTGGTGCTGTCTGAAATGAAGCCTTTTTCTGTTGGCTTTTTAATCAACTGGAAGCCTGTTTTATGCATCCAATAATGAAGCAGTCTGGCCAAAAATTCTTGGAGAAAAGGTCATTGTAGTGGATTTATATATATATTTTCTCGCTGGTTCAACAAAACGATGCTGTATTACTTGTTCTGTTCAAAACAGTATCCCAAACATAAAGGTACACGGAAGGCAAATAGCAAGCACAGTCAGATTGCTTGTCCCAGTGACATCTTTACACAGTGTTTGTGGCCTGTACACCATTAGACGCAATAGGACAAATTCTCTCAGCTTCTCTGCTGCAGCTCCGCTGCTTTACATGGTACTGCGCTGACGTCACTGAGAGCACCTGGCCCAATCTTCTTCATTTTTTTCTTTCCTTTTTTTTTTTTTTTTTTTACACATGCTCCTATGCTTGGGAGCACACTATTCCACAGAAATTCAAAGGGCAGTTACATCAAATTACAGAAGCCTTTCTTCAGGTCTACGCTGTACCTTTACAAGGAGGCTTAGCTGGCCCGCCGTTAACCCTGAGGAGGAAAACCCTGCGTCTGTCAACCATGGGATCTGATGTGAGATTTTTGTTAGAGCCTGTTAATACAAACCTTTATGCATCTTAACAGTCCCTTGAGCTCCGTAACTCAAGTCCTCAAGAAATAAAGGTTTGTAGAGTAAGGCTTTGAATTCCCATATGTCTGTTCTACTGACCTTTACGGAAAGAAGCTTCATGTTGGTAACATAAAAATGTTCTTTACATTATTCTCATCAATTTTTCAAATTGATCAAGAAAAATATACAGTGTTGCTTTTCTGTACATCTTTAAAATGTTCTTAAATTAATGTACATAAAAAAGTCATTCCCATTTGCTACAATGGGAGACGTGCACAGGTACGTGCACAGCCACACATACGCACACCTAAAGACACCACACATACACACAAATATCAGAGGGAAAAGACATGCCGTATGTAGTCACCTGCAAGTTTGTTATTCTACAATTACAACCAGCAGATAAGGATGAAATGTTAAGAATTGCTGATAACACACATAACCTGAATATCCAGTATATGTCATATACCGAAAGTTGGTAACCTCGGTAACCTCTTGGTATGATTTCATCCTGTCCAAGATACATTACACCATGGCTAAAAACTTGTTAAGATACCGATTATTAAAAGATTATACCAGGACAGAAAATTCTACCAAGTTCTTCTCACTAAATTTCTCTTTTCTTAAAAGTCCGTAAGTAAACAAATCCAGTTTTGGAATACATTTTTTGGAAAATGTATCAAATAAGATCTATCACTTATTATTGAACAAGATTAATTCCTTTTTTGGTGGTATAATCTCTTGTGTAAAGTTCCCAAGATATATTTCAAAGCTCTGACAGTGGCAATTATCACATTCACTTCTTTGCACACACACACAAACACACACACATAGTATAATTCTAGTGGACAATCCGTGCTTTTGCCAACAACCCTGAAAACTATGTTAGTGGTCCAAAGACCAGACTAAAAGCTGCTCTGAACCCAGGGCAAATATAAAATAATTTCAATTTTTCACCACATGACTAAGCTAATAGTTGCAACCATAATATAACTCTCAAAAGCATACTGGAGAAAAAATATGGATTAATCTGAAGAAAGGTCAGTAACCTTCCATTATTATAGGTGCACAGGGATTTTTGTTTTCTTTCAATGCATATCAGAAATCACCGCAAAGAAATTAAGATCACTGTAACAGAAAGAGACTGAGTGGAATGTCCACAGTAACAGTAACAATCAAAAAACCCCTGCAACGCCTTATCATTATTCAGATTACAATCTACTAGGAACTGTAATAACATACAAAGCAAAAATTAACTTAAAATGGAAGTCGCTAAGTTATGTTCATGAACATAACTGCTGAATGATAATTCTGCTCTATATAAATGAGAAAAGAAGAGAGTATTGAATGGAGTTTAGGAGTAATCTGGTCACTTCGTTCATTTGGTCGTGCAAGGTTTTAGCTGCTGAACTTTTCCCATACTGAATGCTCTAGTCCACTGGTGGGGCTGGTGGTTCCTGTCCCTAGGGGGAAGGAAGGAGGAAAAGAAAAAAAACAACACAACACATAGAGGATTAGAAACAGTGCTTCACATAAGAGGATTTAGCAATTAAAGACGAACTCAGAAGAGTTACATTGTGCTTTCTTATAAGGTCTTTCAGTATCTCTGTATTCAGAGCACATGAGCACCAAAGAACAATACTGTTTCCTGCATCAATAGGGATTTTTCCATCATCTCACATCTAGGACAAAGATGCTGTAATTTTGTCTACTGACTTCTCTAAAAGCTGTGATTTTCCCGTTGTACATAAGAAGGCAGGAGGCAGTTCCATCTAGGGACAGCCGGTGTCGAGAGGACATTATGTCCCACACTCTGTTACCCGTGCCTTCTCCATCCCATGGCAGGCCTCACGGTTGGCCTTCATGATTCTACTTTCACTTTGGTTTTACTCATTTGCATTGTTAATGGAGTTCCAAGAAAATACAGGGAAAAAAATGTAATGAAAAAATGACCGTAAGATAGTTTGTATTAAAACCAAATACATATAAGCTATTGTGGAGTCTCTCTGCAGGGCGCTTTAAGACGCACTTACATTATGTGGGCTGCTTGGCTTTCCGGCTGTGTTGGATCCTCTCAGATTACTAGGTCTCAGTAAGAACAAGACAAGTGCAATCACCACCCAGGCCATCATTATCATGGCAAAGCTGATGCCATTGTCACTGGAGGAATTTGGTCCTGGCACTACAGACAAGGAAAATTCAAGTCATTACACAGACCAACAGCAGAGTTCTTTCCCCAAAATGAAAACAAAAATGCAATATAAGTCTCAGAAAAAAAAAAAGAGAAACATTTTTCAGTTGAGTTTTCTGATTAGTCCTTCCTTTTGGCTTTGAGATAAGTAATTCTTAGTTAATTTTACACTGTTTTTTAATCACATTTCTTATCCCTTTGAAAAGATAATCTATTTCATAAGATTTCGCTGGAATTCTCACAATTATGAATATTTCTTAGTTCACATTAACTTATAACGAACTGGAAATGACAAACACACACTTTGTATTTAACAAATCAAACTTGATTTTTAAGAAATCAAACTTGATGCAAAATATATTTATATGGAAAACCCCCTCATCTGTATGATGGTGCTTGTTTGTTGCCTCAAACAAATAAAAGAATAATTCTAAAGACATGAGAGCTCAGACTCCATTGTTAAGCCCTGCACAGAGAACATGCCAATTCTAGTAAGAAGGGAGCAAACTAATGGTTATAATTTTGTTGGTTACTGTAAGTTACTTATTGAGAGTTTGTTCGAACAAGTGTCAGTGTCAATATGCCAGATCTCCATGACTGATCAGCCGGGTCATTTGGTACTTCTGATAGCATCAAGAATCACAGAATGGTTTGGGTTGGATGGGACCTTAAAGATCATCTAGTTCCAACCCCCCTGCCCTGGGCAGGGGCACCTCCCACCAGACCAGGCTGCTCAAAGCCCCATCCAGCCTGGCCTTGAACACCTCCAGGGATGGGGCATCCACAATTTCCCTGGGCAACCTGTGCCAGTGCCTCACCACCCTCACTGTAATGAAAAACGTATCTGTCAGGAGGGGAAAAAATGCTGAGGAGATACATGAAAAAGTGAAGCCCAGGAATACAAGGTAAAAATTTTACACCTAATTTTCATACAGAACATCTGAGATATCAAAGCATGGAAATAAAACTGAGAAAATCCCCTCAGACTGGAGATGGCTGGTTAGTCTCTTTTGGATCAAGAAACTCTTGCAAATACCTGCACAACTGAAAATAAAAAACTTTTGTCCTCTGAAACATAATTTCAAATAATCAAACTGTAACTAATGTCAGCGGAAGTGTAAACCAATGTACAGTTAATTACCTATGGTACTCACATGGCTCATCAATTAATACAGAGCAATTAATACAAAGCTATAATGAATAACCTCAGGAAGAGAAGAGCTATTCTATTTTATTACACAAGTTGACAGCTTTAACTTTTGGGGATATTCCATGGAGACACCCGTATCCATCAGATTTTTCAGTTAATTCATTTGGACCATCTCAGTATTCAGTCAAGTCTGGATTCAGTGTGAGTTGGAAGTTGTTCTTACTTAAAGTTTGCTGGATACCCAGTGAACTGCTGGAGTCACTTATTTCCTTGAAGGCTAAGGCTGATGCCAAAGAACCATCCTCATCACTGTCATGCTGGGGTAGCACTTTTAACGGAGGCTCTTCTGTGGCAGTGGTTTCTTCATAACACAGCTCAGACCCAGCAGAGGGGCAGGCACTGCGGGGAAGCTTGCAGCCATGCCATTCACAATGCCTCTCTTCTGTGAATAACGCTTCTTGGGTCGGGGCTGTTGGACTGATGTCCTTTACCGACATCAGGTGCACTCAAAAACGTCGAAAAAGAAAAAACCCCACATACTACAGAAGTTCATGCTTCTCAAAGCACGAACAACACCATTAACTTGTATGAGCAAATGAAACTGCCATACAGCTCTTGCCTTTTAAATGTCCAAAATATAGACATTGCGAAACTCCAGAAGTTGCTAATGTAAAGGAATCGTATGATTAGAAGTATATACAATTACAAGTGACAATTCTTTTGGAGATCTGAGTGAACAAAGGGCGCTGTACATGAGGAGAAGTTAGAGTGTAAAGAAAATAAATGAGAATGCTACAGGTTCTAATTCATTAAACTCTAACACATAATTGATTCAGAAAGCATATGGAATAAGAGTTTAGACCTGCAGTTGTGTCACAGGAAAATATTATTCTTATCAACAAGATATATCAATATTTTAAATCTTGGATGAGCCTTATATATGCAATCCAGTAAACTAGCATATAATTTGGCATGAAAAGAACAACTGCTTTATTCCGGGGCTTCCAGACAACATTAATAGCCACCCTGAGACTACCTTCAGCAGCACATAAGACAGCCGTAGGTACCTGCTTTGGCACACATTGAAAACTCAGATCACCTGTTAGGCTGGACTCCCCATACAGTGCAGAGAAAGGGGGACCAGTTAGGCTGCTTTCTAGAACTCTTGCTGAACCATAGCATATTTAGGATCTGTGGTTAAACAAGAGTTGGGGTAAGTAAATGCTGCTAAGTCAGCTCATGCTACAGGTCAAGGAAGGCAGCAGGAGGAACCACAGAGGGAAACCACAGGCGTTCCTCCAAAACATAATTTCTAACCAGCCTGCGTTGTAATACGGTTTGGATGGAACCAAATGTGCTGAAACATGTTCTAAACTAAGTTAAGCAAGACAACAGCTTGGCCCTGTACTACCTACTCAAAGGATGCCAGATACTAAAACAGCCACAACACTGTTTATGCTATTCAAGTACCATTAAACCCACATCTCTCACAAATGACCATGTGTTTTAATAAGGACTGGAGATATTTCAGAATCTGTTACTTTAATCTCTTAACACAAGGACATGAGGATAAGCAAAATCTCACATAGCCGGGGTGAATCACACTTTTCAAAGCTTTGCATCGCCAATCAAGAGAACAGACAAGAAGCTGTTTCAGCTACTGGGCGCAATAGTATGTAGAAGACGACAATCTTTTGCTACAAAGACCTCCATCACTGAGATCACAAAATAATCAGATAAAACCAGCTTATGGATAAAGAACAGTTGAATGAAGCTGAAACCAAGCAGGATGGAATTTATGCTGATGGGCAGAAGAAAAAACCTTATTTTTAAGAGTTCACAGCTGCAGTGCTTTACCTATAATTGATATTTTTGCAGGTATTTTAGAAGTGTTTTTTTGACTCCTTAAAGAATAAAGGCTATCCTACAAGAGCACTTGTGAATGATATTTTTTAATATTTCCAGATGGCTGGAAGATCGTCCTGTTTTGACCTCACAGATGAATGTCCCTGCCATCCATTTTGATGGATGGGTCTGGTTATTAATCTCCAGTGCCTAGGAGACACCAACCAGTACAGAATGTAGCAGTACATATTCCCGTGTCACCAAGTGACATGAAACTTACAGTCTCTAAACTGCCTTTCCATGCAACACCGAATCCAGCCCAAAGTCTTTACTTTCAGAGTATCGGGTCCCCTGGGCTCAGCATACCTGTATATCCACACACTTCTGAGTGAAGCCTGTGAGCAGTTCCGCCCCTCTGGTTACCTGCAATTTTTTTTTAACATCATGGCTGAATTTTCTCTGTGCAGGAGACAGCTTTATGAGGGACTAGTCTGAGACTGTGGGGTAAACTCCCACGGGAGCTAATGACTATGGTGAATCCTATCTGTTGCTCCACATATAACATACAGTTCTTTGGCTTCTTTTTTCCTATAGAAACAGAGACTAGGTCACGTAAACCTCAGAGAGAAATGGGAAGGGAAAAAAAAATCTTCTGTGACAGATGTTTGTCATCTCATTTAATGTTCTACTGAAAGGCAGTGAAAGCTACTAAAATGATGAGTTTGGTGAAAATAATTTCTAAAGAGTAAAGGTCAACAACATCCTGATTGTGCAACTGAAATCTCAAGAATACAATATTAAAATTAATAAACATCCCTGTTAAATACTCCTTACATGAACTTAGTTCTCCTCTTAAAGTGCTATTTTGCATTCAGAGTGAGGTTGTACTCTAAAGAGAAAGAGGAAAGATTGCATTTCTTTTACTGTTAAATTATATTCCCTGTAGTGCTTTTTGTCTGCCCTCTCATGGTAGAAATATCTCCTTTTGGATCTTTAGCTTTTGACTGTTTAACATCTGCATGGGGGAAGACAGAAGATGCACTCTGACTTGTGCCGCCTTCTTTTCATGGTGTTTTTAGCCTTGCCTGTTCTGTGAAAGAAAGGCAGGAAACCATATGAAGAAAGGTATCTTACAGATGAATCATCAGGGAAGACAAAGAGCCTGTGGGACCTCCAGCAGATAATCAAAGGCAAGGATTAGGAAACCAAAGAAAGCAAAAAAGGGCTGGAGCGGAGGAAGGGAATTACCAGAAAAGGGAGGGAAGAGTTGGCAGACATTTCACGCCATTAGGTTAGGCTGCTGTGATTCCCCCAGATGAGTACAACCCAAGATGAATCACAGATATGCATTCACTTTAAAATACATTGAAATCTGGGAGTAGAGTAGACAGCATTTCAGACAGTCATCTCTGAGCACATGACAAGCTAGTAGAGCACTGAGAATAACGTTGAAAATATGAATGTGGTAAATCCAGGTCACAACATCTGGGAATTGCTAGAACACAGACAAAAAACTCAGGCGGTGGCCCTCATTTCCTTTGACATGGAAAGCTGACTGTGAAGGGCCATGAGCCATCAGAGCCACTCAGTACCAGCCGCGGATCCTCCCTGGGCTGGATGAACCGCTGATGTTGCAACTGCAACACGCTTCAGAGAAATATTCCCTGCTCCACTTGCATTAGACACAATTCAGAAAAGAGTTATTGCTCTTATTCCTTATTTCAAGGGAAACTCTAAGATCTTCTGATTTGCTGAGCATAAACACTCCCAACAGAATATTAAATGTCCTGCATATTCAAAACATGCAGCCTTTTTTCTCCAAGGCACCCACTGAAATGGAGGGAACAGTCATCAGACTCTGATACACACTTTACCGTCGTAGCAGATACTCTGATGGAGAATCAGCAGAGGAACAGCCATCAAGCAGAGTGCCCAAATGCTCCCTGAAGCGGTGCTCATATCCTTCTGCATGTAGGAGTACAAATCCAAAAGCACTGGACCTGACCCTGGCAGGAAACTCTCTGCAGGGCAGTCATTGCAATATAATGCTGCCAACAACCATAAATAAGAATTTAGAGCTAATAATGCAAAAATGAGAATGCAGGAGCCTCGGTGCTACTGCTTTGATCTGTCTCAAAAAAAATCTAAAAAAGATCTGATATCAGGGGTTGAAAAACAAAGTGTGCTCAGGAAGAATCAACGCAGGGTGTTTCTGAGAACTTCCAGCTGGTAGCAACAGCACAACACATGACGCTGCTGTGACCCTGGCTGAACCACAGCCCTGACGTTTCCCAAAACAAAACCACATACATCTCATCAGTTATTCCACAACCTTGCAACTTAAGAATCTGTGTATGACAACATTCCCAGCTGCGCTTCCAGAAGGAAGAACAAATCCTGGGAATGAGCAAACGGGTGGGAGTGAAACAAGTGTCTTCATATCGAGGTCCCGAAATGAGGAATCGAAGTCAGCAAGTTACAGGAAATGGAGCTGTGGGACCTAGGGAAGAGGAGACCCACCTCAAAAATAAGCTCATCATGGTATAGCTCATCAGAACAGGATGCAGCAATGGACAGAAGACTGGCCCAGAGTTGTTTTAATCTGTCTCTGAAAACATCTCTAGAAGCTTCTCCAGGCTCAATCTGTTTGTTTTTGTCTTTCGACTCCTGGGAGTCTTACAGAGCTCATGTTGGCCCAAGCACAGAATCACAGAAGCATCACAAAATAGTCTGACAAATAGGCAGTCAGTGTCATTGCCTCAGCAGAAAAATACCTTTGCTGGAACTAAATTTAAGGCAATATAATAATGTAGGAGAGGATTTACTCTATAATTTTTGCTTTGGTTTTTGAAACAAACCACTGGTTTGGAACAATTGCTGCCAAATTGCTTGCATCTGCACAGACAGTTATTGCAAGGATCTCTTTCAGGATGGAAAGCTATTTGCTGCAAACCGTTCACATCCGCACTGTACTATAGCTTGGTAGCATGAAAGCCATCCCACAAGCTTTGTGCCCACACGTAACAGAACTTACTCATTTATACGGTCTTTAGCCTAAGAGCTTCATAAATATTGAGGAGCCAAGACTCCCAAGACTTGAGTGAGAATGACCTACCATCGCTTGGTGTTGACTGTGGACTAAAGCTCAGAAAGTTTCACAGCCTGGCTAATACAGAAAATATTCTGTCACCTGCCTCTTTCCCTCTCCTACATGCCTGTGATTTTTTAAAAAAATACATGTAGAAGTCTAAGGTGTGGGAGACGAAAAAGTCCACCCTAGGACAGGTGCTTTTGGGAGAGGAGGGGTGCTGGAAGTCACAGACACACAGCGGAACTTAGAAAGCCTGTAAAGAAAGAGGAAAGCCAGCAGCACTGCTATGGCACATGTGCGCCCCACTATTTTTTCAGGCGTTATCTGGGAGAATTTACAGCTTTTTCCCTTCAAGCCAACATGGCAATGATTCTGGGATTGTTTCCCACTGGGAGGGCACAGTGCAAATCCAAGCTTAGATGCCCATCTCTAAATGGGTTTTAGTGGGGAGTGAAGAGGGAGGAACATGAGAGTGAACGAAGGCATGCCGTATCCCCAAGGTCCTGGAAACCTTGACTGCCCTGCTCCTAGACCCGCAGAAGACACAGGCACCGGCAGTTCTTGCTTCCAGGAACACTGCTGAGGTGCTCCCTGCTCCCTCCAAGCATTACAGTAGTCCTGATGCAGGCTAATTGTGTGAGTTCATACGCTCAATTGGTAAAGCAATACAGGAAAACCAGATCCACTTCATTTTTATTTATAAGCATTTGGCAATGTTCCCTCTAGACCATGAAAAGTGTAAACAGAGCACCTCAGGGCAAGCTTACATTACTGCATAACCTCTGCACAGCTACGCTTCCCCTGCAGATGCTGGTAACGTTTGACTGTCCTTGTTATGTTCACTGTTTGGGAGAGGTTTTTGGATATATTTCACAGCGAATTTCAAAGAAGCGTACACATCAGTACTCTGCTTCATTAACTACGCAGATGCCGAGACAAACAGAAACGCAGTCATGGTGTGTGTCAGCTTATCAGTCAGAGCTGGTGGGGAAGCTCCTCTCCCTCACGCTGGAGCAGAGGGTTCACCGTACTGACAGTAAGTCTTTCAGCCCCATCCGTGAACACGTCCACGTGTGGGGGTCCATGCTGAATACCCAGTCTTCACTGGTTAGGCTGCTATGGCTGCAAGGAGGACAAATAAAGCCCCCTCCAAATTTTTTCCTCAGGGAAAAATTGAAATCATCCCATTTGGAGGCTAATGGTAATATTCAGTAATGCGTGGGACCCGATGGATGGTCATGCTGGTGTACTGGTACCTCCAGCCTTCTCACCATTGCTGCTTCCATACAGTGCTTCCAATGTACAAATTATCATCACAGATTCTCAGAAATTACCTCCCCCACATAACTGTAGTACTGTAATATTTGAGTCAATGTAATATGTTCCTATAACATTAAAGCAACTGCTGCGTTTTAAAGACCAGTCAGACTGTATTTTAATTACAACTGTTTATTTTACTTCCATGCACCTGATCCTGATAGTTACTCACATTCCTGAAGGCATTCTGTGTCTGTGCAGTACGACTGGGATTGTCTCAGCTGAAACAGAGAAAAAGAAAGGCATCACACTTAGCAATGAGACTTGGTCAGCTTTTACCGAAATCATGACTTAGTATGTCAGAACACAAGCTCAAGATAAGATTATAACTGATCCTTTACTGCATCGCACTTGGCTTATGGTGCGTGAAGAATCCCAGGTACGGATGTAGTTTCTGAACACTATTTACACAACACCTTTAAATCACCTGACTAAAGTGTTATCGCTTCCACACAGGTTGCAGCCACTGAATGCCTTTTAAAATTCAAGTTAAAAATCTATAGTGATACAGATATGCTCTCTACACGCATTTTGGGATTTATAATGGATAGGTGTTACTACTGTTATCTAGATCAAGTAACATTAAACCACTCTGTGATTACATAGCAATAAATGATCAGACTGCGATAACAGTTATGCACAGAGAAGTCGAATTAAAATTGCATATTTATACTTGGCACTTGCTGTTTTTTCCACCTAGGATTTTTTTTAAAAGCTGATTTTAATATGTATTGTACTGTTTTTTCTCTTTAGTGATGGGTAAAATTTAAAGCGCTTTTGGCAACTGTAATGACTATTTGCATTTACAGACGAGGTAAGCTTGCTAACTGCAAGAAAAGTCAACGCTGGCTAACCTGCAAATCAGTATAACTATTTTACAGATGACAGAGTCGAAAAAGAAAGACAAATATCACATTCTTTAACAGGCACAGAGAAGTTAAATGGATGGGATTTAATCTGCTGTATTACGGAAATAGGTTCTATCCTCTGATTAGGTAAACTACCTGGATTAATAATAAAAGTTTTTAAAAGTACAGAATCGTTACAATGCCTTGGTTAGAACTGACATTTGCTTTTTGACAGGTTTTATGTCACAGTAGTGTCACAAATCCCAACACTTCCTGTCACAACAGGCTAATCTGTTTATTATCAGCGTAAATATACAAATGTAAAAAAAAAAAGAAAATATGATGTTCTTTATGAAAGAAATACATGAATAATTTCTACAAACCCAATTTCCCCTTGCATTGGCATAAGTGATTTGCTGTATGCAGTCATAATATTATGCAAAGCACATCAAGGAAACAGATGAGCGACCGAAGGAGGAAGACATTTGGAAAAGACTAAGCTCCTTCCTTTATCATCATGATTTTCAATGACTGACGCATTTGAGAAATAATAAAAAAAAAAAAGTAATTGGAGATTGATCACATTCATTCTTTCATTAACATATTAAGATCTGCTAGCAAATTTACTGAGACTACGAAGAAGTTCCTTAGGAAGTACTGGGAAGGCTGGATTTAACCTTTCAGCTATTTCTATAGTTAAAAACAACAGCAGGAGAAATTCAAACAAAAGACTTCTACTTACATTATTAAAAAAAATAATCTATCAAACTATGCATATTTCCTGTCTTTCTTTTATAAAAGTAAAAGCTCATTTTATGTTCAAACTTTGGAAGACATTCTCAAAGGGGAGGTTTTACAATAGCAATAGTACCTATTTGGAATATCTGACACCGAGAGACTCCTGAACTGGGAAAACTGGGTATCACTATACCCACATTTTAAAGAGATCAGCAACATAATTATCTTCTGTTTGTATAAGGATTTAATTCTGGAGGGGCTTAGTTTATAATCCCTACTCTGTAAAGCACAGTTTAAAAGTATTCTTCAACACAGAACGATGCCCAGGATTAAAATGGGTCATAGGTATATGATCAGAAACATCGTACAGGTCAACAAGCACATAGCACTGAGTTATCCCTCTGTCCCCAGGGTGGTTAGTGCTCATACAGCGCATCTCGTTTGCCCAGGTAGGCAGCACCTGTGGGTGATCTAGCCACAATATTAGTTATCTCCCATTCTAAGTGTTACACTCTGTCCAAATACCTGTTTTTTAAACCATGCAATTAACGTTTCTATACAAGCCACCTCAAAAATGGTGCATGTACTTTTTGTTGCCATTAACATCCTTCACCGGCCTACCAGATGGGCTTCCACTGCCACCACAGAAGACAGCTGATGGAGCTCCAGCTTTGACTGACATGAACATGTTAACCACTACGTTTAACAACAACAGAAAGATATTCTGGCTACAGCTGTGCCTTTCTTGAAGAGGGGTCTCAGCAGTGACCATGATCACACCATGCTTTGTCCGTCACCGTTCCCTTGACCATTTCTTCAAGAAAAGACTCCACACTATCTGGAAGTGTCTGTTGATGTAGTAGGCCACCTGATTAAGACACAGTAAGTATTAAACACCTGAGATTTTGCGCACCCAGAGGGTGCATTCAGATACTGACTTTTATCCTACAGGCATCCTTGCTGACTTCTCAAAAGACGTGACAGGCTCCAAGACCTTAGAATGAAAAGTACTGCTGGAAACCCCAATGACAGAAATATTACAGTAAGCAAGCAGCCTTAAGAAAAATAACATTAGCAGTTGCTCTACAGATCTCTGCTGAAAAAATGCTCTTAGATTATACCCTGCCAATAAGGAAAAAAGTCTGCTTATGTACGGAGGAACGATGTACAGAGGAACATTTACAAACTACAGAGCCATCTGTACTTTGTCTGATAATAGGGCTGTGCTTTCCAGAGGGGTTGGACAACAAATATTCCATTTTTTTCCTAGGGATTTAGAAACTAACTGTACAAGGTAGGTTTAGAAACCTCAAAATCTGTTGTGAAACAGTTACAAGAGAAAAGTATGAAAAATCAGCGTTTTAAAAAATAATTTGTATGAAATTCCTTTAAACTGAAAACAATACATAATCATACTAGCATGCAGATTTAAAGATCCACCTAAAAAAAATACACTTCAGTGTCTCTGCTGCATTTGTATCCAGCAATACAAATATTTCTTAGAAATATTTCTCAACCATTTCAGGTAATACAAAATTTCCTTATAAATACTACTTGCGCTGGAGAAGATTTGGGCAGAATAGAACCACCCATAGACTCACATAGGTTTTAAGAAGCCATCGATCACATGATGAAAAACACACTCAAATATCTTCTCATGCTCAGTTCCCCTCCTGACTACAAGCACGGGCAAAATCTCAGTAACCCACAAGCAGAAGCTCTAGGAGGGCTCTGTAAGCCGGGGAGCCAGGTAACAAATCCGTTTTTAACAGCTCAGTGATGGGCTGCCTATTGTTCTCTTGGGATGAAACACGGCAGATGACGGAAAACGAGCAGCAGTAAAACTAGGTTTTTCTCAATTCTCTCCTAACTCTGTAATCCAATGCAAATCTGATCCCCTGTGGTCACTCAATTAGTCAAAAGACGAGAAGCGATTCTGGCACGTGTATGAAATGCTTACGCAAGTTGAATCGCTGGGAAAGGTGGTGTCTTTCGCTGAAACAAGAATGTTCCTTCTACCAATTAGCTCTCTCTTGATAACTACACCCTTAAGGGACATAGCAACTGTTGAAAAAAAAATTGAATGTGAGACATTTCAATCAGCAGGTAATTGAAAAAAAAGCAATTATCAGGGAGTGGAAATAAACAGTCCTTTTTATTCAGATTTTGGAGAGGGAGTTTGGATAAAAGTTTGTGGAATAACAGTAAGAAGTTGAACCAGACCTTCCCTCTTCTCAACAAAACCCTCAAAAAGAGTTCTCAAATACACTCAATGTCTTTCAGAGTGGGAATAGTACAAAGTTTATGAGAAAAAATCTGAATAGAGAAGTAATTATTATAGTACATTAACTTGTACATACTTAAAGGCAATATTATTAATGGTGGTTTTGGTTTTATTCGTATTCAGAGATCCTTGTGTTGTCAAAAATGTGAATTTAGTGGAAGATTAACAGCTGGCTGCCTGATCTGATACCTGCTAAAGTCAGCAACAGCTTTTCCATGTTTTTCAGTATATTCTGGAACAGGGCCTTAAAAAGAACACTGAAATTAGGTGAGTGAAACATCAGGGCTTATTCAACAAAAGGATAGAGTGAAAAATGTTACAAAACTAAATATTTATAGAAATTATTATTTTCTTCCAATTTAAATGAAGAGGATTATAGCTGAATTTTAACATTCTGTGTGCAGTTTGTCATCCAAATACAATAAATGACTTAGTGCATGTGAGCCAAAAAATGAACTAATTTATCTTTTATTGTCCAAAATGAAGTAAACACAAATTGTAAACAGCATGAAAGCTAAAAAGGAGCTAAAAAGGCTCAAAAATTTTCAGTTTTAATGCAGCGCAAACTTGCAGGCAATACAAGTAAAAATACTAATTACAAATGCAGATTATCTAAAATACAACTCTGAACCTTAAATCACTCCAAGTATATTTAAAAACTTGTATAGCTTAAGTTAAAATAATTTAAATTCATAATCCCCACACCACAAGAACTCTTGGTCAATATGAGTATTTGGTTTCTATGAAGTCCCTCATAAATTCTTGAAACTGGGAGGCATCATGGCTGAATTACAGCAAATCAGTGTCCACTCACTGACATATTTTGAATGTAAACCCAACATGATGCTGAGATAAGAAGAAATTGAGTTACTTGTGCTGGTAAGAGGGAAAAAGGCTTTTCCTCACTCTTTCCCCATGACACTGAAATTTAGGATTGCAAAAATAAAAAGAGACATTTAAAATGGCTCCCAGTTCAAATTTGAAATAGCTCTTCCTTTAGTTTTTTTTGTTTGTTTTGGTTTTGGTTTTTTTTACAAAAGACACAGCTTTTAGCCCCAGTTCACACTAACACAACAGCTTTTAGATCCTGCTCCTTTCACACTACATATAAAGTACAGTTTTAACATGCCATCTTGTGGATCAGCAGCATCTACCCTGAAACCGGACTATGTCCCGCTGCTACTCTTATAATGGGTGCCATGTTCTGAGAGAAGTCTGCACAGTTTTGAGCAATGAGAGCCACCCCTTTTCACAGTCCCCAGCTGTGAACAAAACATGAACAGTCACAGTAAAGGGACACTGCTATCGGGCCCTGGAAGCTTTTTTGTGAAGTCACTATATTAAGTAAAGTCTCTATTTTTTTATGTGCAAACCTACTATGGGCACACAAACATGCCACTGTGTGGTGAAAGCAGGGTGTGAACTTTCACTGCATGTTGGCTGCTCCACAAAATCACTGAAGTCCAAGTGAAATAGTAAGCCCAGTGAAACAGCTTCATCTAACTAAACAGAGAACTTGTTTTTTTCCAATACAGTGACCTCAGCCACTGGGATCATTTCAGTCTTCCCATGAAAGAAGTGAGGCTACTTTGCATTTACTGCTCATGACAGATAGCTACTGTGGAGAAGGAAAGCCAGACTTCTGCCTACCTTCACAGTAACTCCTTCTTGTGTCAATTCCCTTGCTTCCTCTTCAGAGGAGTTTTCTGAAACTCTTTAGATGAGTTTTCAGAATTTGCTACCTCAGAGTTCAACAGTCTCACAAACCCTGTGACTGGTCCTGCAATCTCTGCTCAGACAAATTTATTTTTTTTTTAAAATCAAAGTCAATAGCATCTTGCCTGAAAAAAAGATTAAGAGTTCCTACTCAGTATGAACACTTTTTCTTTTTAAGTGTATTTCAGAGTTAAAAAAAACCAACCCCCCCCAAGCATACTAATATCAGGAAGATAGCAATGATCGGCAGCTCACCACTTCATCATTTTTCAGACAAAATGATGGCATAATCCCTGTCCAAAAGCACTTTCAACTCTGGTAGTAACAAGGTAACAAAACAAGAAGAACAGGACTAGTGCCAGGAACAAGGTACAATAATCAATGAAGTCTAGTGTGAATGGCAGATGAGATTAAAGTAAATTATTTATGCAAGGATAATTAAAAGAATTGTCCTTTAGAGTAACTTTTGAGACAGCTCAAAGCAGAAATAAGTCCTCAGAAAAGACATGAATGAAAAATTAGCAAGTTCATGAGCCAGGTCAGGAAAAGACCTCCATACAAAAAATTGTGATGGAAGAAAGCCCAGAGAGATGTATGAAAGAAACAGATAAATTAGGTACAAAGGTAAGAGAGCAAAAACAGATAATGGTGGCAATGAAAAGAAAAGGATAGATAAGTAGGAAAGCAAGGACAAATAACTAACGTGATATGGTCATTTATCCCACAAATAAAAGTAAATTTAAAACGGAGTCGTAAAGACTGTTGATAGTAAATTTTATGCGATAACAAGGGCAAAATATCATCCCTTGTGAAAATACTTTTTTGCAATTTAGACCAGTTGTAAGCTCTGCTTTTTCTCTCCAATGATGCCAGAAGATGACAACACCATGGCATACTCCCGATTGTGTTCTCATGCTTCTGGATAATGAAATAACTGTTTAAGCTTTGTTGGCAGACACGTCTGTTCTGTCCAAAGTATATAAACGATTTAGTAAACAACACAATAATTAAACTGTTGTGGTAGGATAGGCCAGTCCTGAATACCAGCCAGGTTGCAAATTGACTTGTAGCATTATCCATAGAGTTCAGATTTAAAGATGCAAAAAATGACACCTACATGCATTATTCTGCTACAAGCTGGCCAAGAGAAATAAGAGAAAAATAAGGGGAAAAGAAGGGCAAACTGATGGAATTATATTGTCTCTTAAACTACATTAGCTTCTCTTAGATGAACAAACTAGGAAAAAGGGAACATTGCCTTCCCACTCCTGCATTTTCTATGAGCATATGCAGAATTAAAATAAAATAAATGATTGTTCATACAAGGACAGAACACCAGCCTGCAATAAAAATATGGGATTTGGTCCTGTGAGGTGACAAGTAATTTTCTCTCCCATGGCAAATGAGAGAGAAGGATGGTCGGTACCTTTCAGAATAGTATTACAAGATTACAAAGCCACCCTTAAGACCCAGAATCATCAGCCAGTTATGACAGAGGGAGAACATTAACTCTCATATTGAAAGATACGAAATTTTATGGAGGGAGATGCAGTGGATAAACAAGTCAGAGGGATCACCATTGCAAACAGCAGCCCTGATTTGGGTACGAACTCACTCTTCCCGTTATTTTCTCATTTCTCCTGCGATTGCTGTTTCACCTTGGTGTCACATAGATCCCCCTTTTCCACACTTCCCTCACTTTCCTACAATTGCATGACTTCTATTGGTATCTCATTTTATAATTTTGCTGGCCTTGAGGACCTGGGATATTACTGGCATCCTACTTTTGTGAATGCAAAGCAGAATGAATTAGCAGAACAGGGAGAATCAAGGAAAAGAAGACGAAGCAGTGTGACAGTCAGGATCATTACAAGGAGCTCACAGCACCTCTGACTACATGAAATACTAGACAACAAATGGATGAGATATAGAGTATTACCCAGTATTACTACAGAGGCATCTGAACACGTTCATGAACAACATACACAGATTTCCCAAGAGGCCATTAGCAAACTTATATCTAAAATACAAAAGCAGAATACACGTGGGCATTTTGACCAAACACTTGAGTATCTTCTGCAAAATGATGCATATTAGCAAATGAAAAGGGTACTCCCACATAGACAGCCTTGAGGAAAAGGCTTAGAACTACGAGTTCCAAGAGATAAGTACAGTTTGCTCTAAGTGTTGATTACATCCACATGCGGCCTGAGAGAAAAAGCACAATTTTCTCCTTTTTCCTCAAATGAGACAGCTACAACCCAGCTCTGATCATCACAGTTCAGCCATTCATAATACAGGTTATAGCTATTAATTACTTCTGGAATATCAAGCTGACAGAATTTTCAATGTACAATTTTCTACACTGCTTGCAATTCTGTCACACTATGCACGCTTTAAGGTAGTCATGAGTCTTGACTGAGGGTTTTTTTATAATTTTTTTAAAATATGTACATACTGGTTAAGAAGCAGCAGCTTCCATCATACTACAAAGCTCAGGAATGGGAAATGCAAAAAATGACAGGCACCTTCAACTTTCAGTAAAGTCCTGATACTTAATCCCTTATATGAAAAAATGGTCTCCATGGGACATAGACCCGAACGGACACCATTTTTCATGGCTTTTTTTTCTATTTTTTTGAACATCCACTTACCTGTCTAGAAAATAGTCTCCATTTATACTGACTGCTTGGTCTAGAACTAGTTGCTAGGTTAAAGACCACTAGCAATGCATGAATTCTGTGATACAGGTTTGGGGCCTTAACGTGTGGAACACCAGCACCTTGAGCTCACCCCCCCCAGAAGCAGGGGAAATGGAAGTCAGTGGAGCAAGAGTGCTCAGGAACAGCCTCACACCCTGCCACTCCAACCCTGAGTTATATTCTTTCGGCTCAGTGCCTCAGGAGGTTCATCAAGTCTTTTCCCCCGTATCTCAGAAGGATGGTAGCTTCTCTGTCCTAATGAGCAATCTAATGTTCAGCTGTTGGGAAAGGTCCTTTTTGAACCAGCTTGAACACCAACAAATTGGGAACTGAGGGTGCAGGTCTGGAAAAAAAAGGCACAAGTAAGAGCAAAATGCAATTTCCTGCTCTTGGGGTGGTTGGCTAAGAAGGGTTATAGACTAAAAGCGGTAGCAACTGCTATTTAAAAAAAATAATTAGAAAGCAAACGCCACAGAACATGTGTAAGAAGTCTCCAGTGCAACCTCCATATTTAGAAGGTCACTTGAAATTATCACACACGTATTCAGTATAGTTCTGCTGTGCTTTCAGTAGAAGGCCACGTCAGTAGGGTTACTCACTTTTGCTGGTTGCCTGAGGGACTATTTAGGTTGGGCTTAGCTGTGCTGACATCTTGAGAGGTTTTCAACCATTTGCAGCACACAACGCCGATCTATTTTAGTCATCTGTGTTTATTCTGTGCTGTTTGCACAAGGTCTCCCCCAGCCAAGGCTATGTTGGATACTATTTCAGACTATGCCAGTAAGACTCTAAAATGACCTGGCCAAGAGAATTATTTGGAAACTTGGTTGACAAAAGAGCGTTGGAATAAACTGTGTTGAAATAGATCAAGAATTTGCAACTTCTATAAAAATCTAGTGACACCTCAAAATACAAGAGAGATTAAAATAAAAAACCATTTGCTATGTATCCCCAGAGTTTTCGAGACATTCAAGCCTTCTGGTATAGCAACATAACTAGACATGGGCCATTACTTTGCAATTAGGTACAGAAGAACAAAACACAAGGTTGAAATTCCCACAGAGATCTGTAAGGCCATCAAATCTCTACAGTACAGCTGCTGGCAGTTCATCAAAATGGATCCTCATGTATTACAGAATTAGAAGTGTTTTGGGTTAAAGAACATATTGTTTGTTTTCATAGAAATTAGTATGAGAGAATTCTGAAGTCACACTTTCTATAAAGCAAATAACACTGTATCAGAAGGGGAAAAAAAAAGGATGTTTACATCATACAAAGTTAACGTGTGTTACTGGCTTGCTTTGACATTTCTGGCGCCTCATGGTAGTCATACACAGGTCTCAGGCTTCATGGAAGATGCTCTACGTGTAATTATCCCCTGCGAACACGTACACTCTGTTTTCAGTCTAGTTTTCAGACTTGAACTGAGCCTTGGGCTAAGATACTCCATGAATCAGCCATGCTTACTCAGAGAGCATCGAAGTCTGGAGGAATAACGTAGTGCAATCAGATTTTTATTTTACAAAAGAATTGGGAAAAAAAGGAAATAAAAGGGTTTAAATATAACATCATTCTTATCCAGAGATTTGCTATCTTCTGCCACAACTAAGACAGGAACCATTTCCTCTGGATACCACAGAACGTCCTTCACCATGACTCTTTCAAACAACTGTCCCCTTGTCTGACAGAGTCCCCCCATTAAAGTACTTGATGTTGTTTGTTGTTCTTCATTCTTGAACTTTAGCTCTTCTTGTCAAAATAAGTTTTGCAGATGGAGTAGACTGAGCAGGAGATAAAGTCATACAAGCTAACAGACCTGTCATTGTCTTTAGACAACTCTTGCATATCTGCAGAGGATGGAAAGTCTTGTGATGTTTTTCTTCTATGCTTACTTCCTCCTATGAAAGTTCCCAATCATCTGCTATATCCACAGAGTAAATAGTGAGCCCAATGTACAATAGTCAAATTGTTACACAACACCACCAAAGGATAACAGATGTTGCCATGGGTATTACATACTGGAAATGATATTTATGAAGTCACAGACAAAGACTCTAGATTTCTATTCTCTCCTAGGAATATTTGGAATTCATAATATTTGCTTATTATCTACAGTGGCCATACTACAGAAGTTTACCATGTGTGAAATTTTCTTGTTTTGACACCAAGGAGAACCCTGAAAAATCTACTTCATGAAAATGATACAACATTCAGCGTAAGAGAATTCAATGCCATTGAAGTATGTATATATAAGAACTGTGGGTATGAACATTATCTCCCAGTTAACCTAATAAGCAGCAAAAAATCTTCTAAAAATATCATATGCATTAAAGATGTACAGTCCACTGTCTATAAAATCTTCATGGTATCATGAATTAAGAAGAAAAAAACCTCAACAAAATAAACCCCTGCTTAGCCAAGCAAAATGAAGAACAGAAAAATAATCAAGCCACGTAGCTTAGTAAGAGTTAAGCTTTTTAAAAACAAAGAGCTTGTTTGTAATTTTCTGTGGTGTTGCTAATAGCAGAAAGGAAGAAGAGTTTAAATGACAATAGCTTTTTTTTTCATTACATAAGCATTAATTGTAATGACAAGATGAACTGAAGTCTGCATTTCAAGTAGAGATTTAAACTATAGGCTATATATAAAAAATACAATGTATTCATCCACAAATTGGACTTTGAATACCAAATACATTTTCTAAGAATTTCAAAGTAAATACACCAATTAAATTAGAAATTTAAAAGTAACACTTCGGGAATTAAAACGAGAACTTCAGGTTGTAGAATCAAGACTTTTTGACCTCCCTCTGACCTTGGCATAGCAGCATCATTCAAATTTCCCATACAGTTAACTCTAACAGAAATTCTGTGCATTTGAATATGTATTTTTAACTCTACATGTAATAGTCATAATTGAATACATCATGCCTTCTTCATTAGCAGAAGCCTTAATTCTTATCAGTATTGTTCTATGCAGGTATAAACAAGTTAGTCTGTAAAAATTAGTTTACTTTAACCCAAATGCAAGTTATTATAGTCTACATCGATCACAGGATTCTTTGCACAATGTCATTACTGGACTGAAGAATCCAGAAAGTGCATTTCCACACTTGGGCATCTCTTATAATTACATTGTTATTCTGTTAAATTTGATCTTAACTCCGAACTTCTGGATTTACAGTGCTTGATCTGGAGAGAATTACAACCACCTTGTTATACAATTTGCTCCCAAATCCTGACAAGTACTCCCAGCTGTAACAGCATTCAAATGTGCTCTGGATGTGTTCTATACCTATCTAGGTTAAAAAGAATGAACAATTAAGTAGGCATAGGGAACATGGGTATTCTGGGTATACAGCATGTTTGGATATTTTTCACAGCCCCAGGCTGAACAACTACAGATTGCCTAGCTTACTTGTATCGCAATGGTTTTGGAGTGAAGGTTTTGAGGATCCAGCTTTTAGACGTAGTGGGCACTGACACTTGTGGGGTTCCGCAGCTTTGAGAACCAATGCCCAAGGGTTCCTTTTAAAACAAATAGTAAAATTCCCATTTGCTTATGTTGTGTAAGATTGAGTGACAAAAGGGCATCTCAGAAAGCAAACTCTTATTGAAGCATAAAAGTTACAGATGCAATAATGAAGGTTTAGCAAGTCTCCTGCTATAATCATGTAACAGGTTACTTGAGGATAGTCTGGCTGCTGACTAAGGCTTCTGAGACTTTTCCTTTCTAGATTCCACTGAATTATCCCAGCTAGTGATTTGCTCTTATAAATATTTAGGAGCATCTGGTTTGCTTTTTAGGATAGATGAAATCTGACATTTCCTCTTACTCCTCACAGTTTCCAGTGCTAATTGGTATGGTCTTTTTGGAAGCTGGACACTGAGCAATAAAGTACATTCCTGCAGCTACAGAGGAACACTGTTAGATTGGCCTTGGTGACTGCCCAAGAGGGTGCACCTATGATGTGCTCTGTTTACACTCACAACGCAGGAACTAGCGTGCCTCCAGAAGATCTATTTGGACTCACCTTACACTGCATGGAGCATCCCAGGAACAAAATCTCATAAACCTTTGTGGCACTTCTTCTGACTTTGGACACAACTCACCTACATCGTTCATACCTAGAATCCTCCAGCCACAACACAAAGATAACCGTCTGACTGGTACCATTGCCTGACGGTATCTTCTAGCAAAAAATGAAAAGACAAAAAATGCTGAATGAGGGTCAAAAGTCTGAACCATACCGGTTCAGATTTGCATCTGACAAGCCTCAGAGGACAGAGTAGCCAATACGCATCCTCCTTTCTCCCTCCCAACTTCCTGAAGCCTGTTCTTGGGGATTCCTTTGTCACCACTGTAGCATGTGTACGAAAGCCTCAAGGTCCAGAATCAACACAACTGTGGGATATGGCACAAATTTCATGTTAAGGACAAGAGGAAAATCCTTCTTGGGACAGAACATAGGTATGAGCATCCATATGGGGGGAGCGGGGAGAGCTCACAATATTTTGAAATTGTGCCTCTAACTGGGAAGAAGGAGCTGGGATGGCTGGGCCCTGACGTAAAGGCTCCACAGAACAGACAACTGTTCTCCACAGAAGCCTCAATTTTCTACGCCCCTGTGCCAACAGCATTGACCTTTAAACATAAGTAGACTGAAGGATGCGATTACACACCCCTGTATTCAGCACTTTAAACCTGTATCTGGAATGCTGCATCCAGTCTCCATCTCCCCTCCACAAGACATATTTACAGATTGAAGTTAATTCAGTAGAGGGTCACCAGGGGCTGTGGTGACCTTGTAAGTGAGAGGCTGAGGGAGCTGGGCTTGTTCAGCCCAAAGAAGAGATGGTTTTGTGTGGATCTAACGGCAGCCCCCCAGTACTTACAAGGAGGTTACTGAGAGGACAGAGACAGGCTCTTCACAGCGCTGTACGGCAGAGGGTACAATACATTCAACTAAAACAGTGGGTGGAAAAAATTCTCTACCACAAGGACTGTCAAACATCGGAGCAGGTTGCTCCAAGAGGCTGCAGAAGTGTTATCCTTGAAGGTTTTCAAGACTCAGCTGGAATAAAAACCCTGAACGACCTGGTCCAAATTCACTGTTGACCCTGCTTTGAGCAGGAGGTCAGCCTAGATGACCTCCTGAAATCCCTTCCACCCTGAACAATTCTGAAAACACCAGCAAATGAGCACACAGCCCTTTCACTTCTTGCACCTCCATCCCCCAAACAAGCCTGTTGCCTGTTCAGCAACAAGAAAGTGAGTCAACCTCTAGTGACTTGTGAGACTCAAGAGAGCATGGGCTGCACCATGCTTGGGAACTACCAAAGGGACATTATGTCAGGCCCATAAACCACATGGAACTGGCTAAGCAGACATGCTCTATTTGTCTGGTGTCATTTTGGACTTTGGTGCAGCTGGCCACTACACTGATCTGGGCTGTTTGGCAACTCCAGCTTTGATGCTTAGCCCAAGGGTCTCATGGTCTGTGAAATGACAAGTGCTCATCATTTCCTCTTGTGCTTGTGGGGGATCATTTTGTCTTCTGCCACAGCCACGGATGTAGCCCTACCACTGAGAAAGCCTGGTCTGGGGTGTTTTGGCTCAGTGTGGCCTGTGTGTTTTTGAGGAGGCATTCTGTGTGCATAGGCCCAGGGGCACAACGTGAGAACACGACCGCACAGGTTCTGCAGTGCTGTGTTACGGACATGCGTGGTAATCTCTGCTTACTCTGAGCAGAGTCGTTCTGGAAAATGGGGTCACCCAAGCTCCCAGAGAGCACACACAGGTACAGCATCTGCATGGCTTTAGGTTCTTCCCTGGCATTTCAGATGAGAGTGTAACAATGCATTCCAAGGCCAAGAAAGTGTGAATATTCAGTATTTCATGCTCAGGGTGAAGCAGGGCTACATTAGTGCAACCCACACATTTGCAAGAACAACCTATATATAGTTCTTGCAAAGCACAGTTTAACACAAGTTTGTTATTTTGTGGATGTATGCATGTGGAAGTGGTTTTATTTTAAGGGCAAGCACACAAATTGATTCCTTATTCCCAGACATACATTATCTGGGGACACATTAGCCCTACTCTTATCATAGGCTAGTGGATGCCATATTTTCCTGATAATCTTCCAAAAATACTGACAAGAAACCTCTTGAAGAAGGGCCTGATCCTAGAGAGGATGCTCTTCACACATACTGCCTTGAGCAGTTGATGTACTCAGTAACTTAAAAGGACATTAATTTAGGCCCCAAGAAAGAAAATGGGATAAAAAAAATCTATGAAAATCAACAAGGGGAAGTACATCAAATGAAGCTGATGTACAATGTGATCTTAAAAAACATTTTAACCGAATTAGAGTTGTAGTCAAGTTCACCTAATTGCTCACAGTTCATAACTGTTAGTGTTAATTTTAAAAAATATATACTTTTAGTTAGAAGGAAAAAGCACTTTGTAGCTTTTTCTTCAACGGACAGTGAACAAAGTTCCATACAGAAGCAAAGAATCATTGCTATTTTACAGGTCACAGTTACAGCAATGTAAAATAACTTGCTTGAAGGTGCTCAACCATATCAATGACATAGCAAGAAACAGAACTCAGAACTCAAAATCTCTGGGTTCTCAACTTCAGAGTTTTTTAAAGGTTAGTTTTAAAAAATTTAGACAATGTTATCTTGCCATATGAGCACGTGGAGCTTCCTATGGGTGGTTTCACTTTGAAATCAAAGAGTTTGCAGCGTAGTTTCTTTGGGTTTATGCAGACTTAAAAAGGGTTACAAAGAAACACTTCAATAAAAACACTGTCAATGCTGTCAAAATGCAGCCCAGGAAACAAACAGAAAGCTATCATTTGTATTAACTATTCAAGAGCTCATCAGAAAGTCAGATACACAGATTCTAACTGTAGAGGCAACTGAATAAGCAGAACCAAAAGCATCAGTAACTGCAAATCTGCATGAGCTGAAGTAATGTCTGAATAACCACCCTTCCAAATATCTTCTTGTTATCCTTACCAGATTAATCAGTCTTCTCATTGCATGTTCATGTGAGCAAATGCATTCACAAGGATCAAATCCACCTTCTGCCATGGTTCTCTGGATAAACCTGAACTTGTCTGTGAACACCTAAGAAGAATAAGAATAAAAGGACAATGAATTCTTTTTCAACTGACCTTATTTTCCAGAGACTCACACATCAAGTTTCAGTTCATTTAATGCCAGGGTGAAAAAGCAAAACAAAGCAGGGTAATCCTATTATTCCTTTGGCAGCATGAATGAAGAAGTCTGGTATGTGCAGTTACATTTTGATGTTGCTGAAAGCAGTATCTCACACAGGCTTCCTTAGCGAGCCAAATCATTTTTTTGCAAGAATTTGTGTGTGTCCCCTGGGTTTTCCCACGCACCACTGTGAAATACATCCTAATAAACAAGAACTACAAAGATTAAATTCTGGTCTCTCATCTGCTTAGTGGGACTCTTAGGTGTATGAATACAATTGGAAAAGTCAGGGAAACTTGTACTCCTAAAACCCTAACAAACTGCTGGCATTCTCCCTCTGGATCAATGTACAGGAAAATAATTTAAAACACAGTAACTTCTTTGCTACAGGGAGAAACAATCATCCTTGTTGTATAATGAAAGCAAGCAGCAGGGGTGCAAAAGTGGATATACTTGGAAGCACTTTAAAAATGCAGCTACACACACTAATTTTAGATCAAAGCAATAGGTCATTCAGTTAGCAACACTGAAAGTTCAAAGAAGCTGAAATGGACATGGTGGGGAATCAATTCCACGTTATTCATCTGCTAAAACCACTTACACCAGACATGTCAAGCATATACAAGCGTATCTTCACTATTTACCAATAGCTTTCTCAGTGACTTAATTGATGGTCAAAATGGGTAGCAGACTGCAAGGCATTTCTACCCTTCAGGGATTGATTTCTCTCAAATGAGGACTCTTATGATGTTCTGCATAATTACACTTTCAAAATATTTTTGTTAACTTGGCATCAATAAAGCTGGATTCAGATTGTGTTTGTGTTGCACGCACTGGGGCTCTAATGTTGGATAACTGGCAAGCTTAATAAATGCAGCAGCATAGAGCAGATACATCCTCTCAATTTCCTAAAACAAGTAGTTTATGAAGGTGCCAGCCATTTGGCATGGGTGTGCTGAATCAACAGATGTGCTCTGCCGTCATCACCTATAAAAACTTACAGCCTTGATCACACATAAGCATTTTAATGTTTTAACCTCACTAGGAGAAAGAGGAATAACCCATATGGCTAGAAGATATGTTCACTCAACAGAATGTATCACCACAGTAGTTATTCCCTCCTGTGGAAAGAAAGAGGTGGAAAAAAGAAAACGCATTTCAGAAGTCCTTCCTCTGTCAATGCCTACCACTCTTCTCTATTATCCACTGCCATGGTGGAGAGAGACAGATAGTAAAAGAAGGTAAGAGATATCCGTATCTTCATTACGGAGTCTGAGCATGAGTGCCCTTAATCTGCTACAATCTCCACTTTTTAGAATGAATACTGAAAACTGAAGAAGAGCAAACAAAAAAATATTGAAGGGATAGAGGAAAGCCTTTTTGCCTAGACACTAAGAAAGAGTAATCTGGCAACGTACTGAGAAGATGACTGAGAGATGACTTGATTATGTAGCATACAAGTACCTTTTGCATACAAAACCAAACCTGAGTATTAGGAAGTTCTTCAAGAACCAATGACTGAAAGCTATAATTAACCAAATTCAAAAGAGAAGCAAGGCATATATTTTTACCATTAGAGTAACTGACCAGTGCAACAAACTGCCAAGAAGGGCTGGAATTCCCATCTCTCAATGCATTCAGATGTGCTTCAGCAACACACACGTGATTGCGTAAAGTACAGAAGCACCCAAGTTCAGATATAATGTTCTCCAATATACAGGAGATCAAAGCAGATGATCTAATGATTCTTTCTTAAAATTAATTATAAAGCTACTACACTAACTTTTGTAAAATCATCTCAGAAAAACTGCATGACAGCAATAGAAGAAATTTTTTAACTACATGAGCTCCCTGCATGATATGTACGTCAGCCTTTCTAAAACTATTTTAGCACAAAGAACAGGTAAAAGCACTGATTGCTAAATAGCGCAAAATGGTTTCTCTGGACATAATGCTGACATCCAAAAGAAGGTATTTGAACCAGTAAAGTTGCAAAACAATATTTAATTGTAGCTTGAAAGAATTTAGGAGTCAGTAACACACGGCAATGTCACAGCAATTAATAGAGGAATGTTAATCTATATTTGACCACAAGAAATCAAAACATCAGATAAAAGTCATCACGAATGAAATAAGGATAATGTTCTTTGTAGAGCATACAACTGAAAAAGATTAGACAATAAACGGGGAAGATTAACCTGTCATATAACATCATAAATTCAAGTGGAGGTGCGCTAGAAAGGAATTTTCCCCAAGGCATCTGAATTGCACATGATGAATTACCTTAATGAGATAAAATAAAGCAGAACACATGTCACCAAGTGAAATGCTATCCAAGCTTTCAACAGAAGATCCCTTACAAGCTTTCTCACCTTCACATGATGCTGAAAGGAATCATCCTTTATCTTTCCTTCTTCCAAGCCTATAACAAGCTCTTTCATCGGCAAAGAACCGAAGACAGACCACCTATTTTGGGAACAGCACTAGGTTTTGCCCTGATAAAGATGGTAAATTTGAGGGGTTTCTATTACTTTTTTAAAAAAAAAAAAACAAACAAAAAAACCCAACAAAACAACAGGTAACTAATCCCCCTTTATGCAATTATTTTTTGCTGTGAACTGGACGAAACACAGATTTTATATGTGGCTGACCAGTTACACAGAAGAGAGAATCACTCTATGATCATTTTCACTTGTAAAATGACACTCTCATATCTGTATTCCTCACTAAAACATTCTTGGCTTAATAATTGTATTATTTGTAACACACTTCGAATGTATAAAGTACTAAATAGCAGCTAAGCTTTGCAATCAGATCCTTGAGTTTATTAATGTTTTGTGACCCTGTGTAAGATTTGGTAATAAGAGACTAGTATTTTTATGTATCACGGAGCAGGATTCCTTGGCTTCACTGCATGCTCTTAGGCAGCCCGTTCATATCAAAATCCTGTTTCAGAATTGCAATATGCTTCCTGCCTGTCTCCCGGTACTTGCAATTGTCTGATCTCACGTCAGCGGCTAACTTGTTCTGCCCAGCTCTGACCTCTTTGCTGTGAGTCACACCAGCTCTCCACCTTTTGCAAATACAGTTCTTCTACATACTATCTATCACAGCAAAAAGGGAGGATATCCTCCATTCTTCTCCTCGTGACCTGGAGAAAGAAAACAAAGCTTGTACTTTTATTTTATTTTACTTTACTTCTTTTTCTGTGTGTTTTCCTGTTTATCGTTACCTTCTTTTTCTTGGAGTAACTGGTAAGACCACAGTAAGCGGTAAGGCTATGATGTCAAATACTTCCAAGTATACTGAAGGAGTTACTTTTACTCTACTTCAAATTACTGTATTTTGGTTTGGCTGTATTACTGCTAGTACAGTATTTAATTCACAGGGTTTACAAACAGCTGGAAGACACATTTGGTAAATATGCCAAAACTCTCACTGATAACAGCTGAGAAGGTATATATTATGGCCTCTAGACTAAGCAAACTGACAGAGAGCATAATAAAGGAGGGTATTAGTAAATGTGGACAAATATGATGTACCATCAAAGAGTCAATATGACCTATCCAGTGTAAAGAGGCCCACAGAGGCAGTCATAAACAGCACTACTGAAATTAAAATACTGTAGTCGGAGCTGGAATTACTATAATTTGGGAGCAAAGTGGAGGATGATCTCTGATGATTTAAGACAGAAATAAAAGCCTACCATTACCTTTTGATGTGAGCATCTATTTGAAATTGTAGGTAATGAAGCCATATTGAAAAATATTTCTAGTCCCTCGTGATCTAAAAAATAGCATCCTCAGTTATAGTGATTATTATAAATTGTTTCTTCTTTTATTATCTTCCCCAATCCCAGCCCTATAGCTGTATATTATATTTTATACACCCTACTATCAAAAAAAGCAATCTTTATGACTACAATCTGATTGGTTTTTTGTACCTGGAGACTCTTGTGTATTTTAAATTATTGCAATGACTATACATTACTTCCCAATTCAGCAACACCTCTCCTGAGTAAATAGCATACAGCTGGTGAGCTCTGGGAGAGAGATATTATACTCTGCCTCTCTCCACCCTAATCATTACAAAACTGAATTCCTTTCTAGCATGAAGGCAAACAAGAAGTTTTGTCAATTTTCCATGTGTTGGACACCCTCCAATGTTACTCCAATAAAATGCTGATTAACAAGACTGTCAAAGTGCACATATTGGTGATCTCTCCTCCTTGGTATAAAGGAGTGTGTAAAAATATATGTAATTCTAGTATTCAAAGAAACACTCACTCTGTATGATACATAAATCAGAGTCACTACAGATTTATCAGGGACTAAACCTGGCATCTTCAGCACCAAAACTCTAAGGCCATTAACTCTTATCTTTCCTGGATCCAGGCACTTTTAAAATGTAGACTGTCACCCACATACAATACATACAATGGCTGAAGATTTCCTCTGCTAAGAACTCTTTTTGCTGTGTTGCTATTTTCTTAGAGATTGAAGGTACGAAATCCTTGGGAGCAAAATACCTCACAGTACAGCAGACAACTAACAGAATCTTTCCACATTACTTTAAAGAGGAACAAAATCCTGTTCAGCTCCTCATTACTGCTTTTCAGCCAACTGCAATAACTCAAAGCTCAATTGTCAAATATGTCTAACAAGCCATAAAGTCAATTTTGCTTCTGAGTTCAGTTTGAGAGAAGTGTGGCAGAACAAATGAAAATATCTATAAAATTTAAAATAAAAATGTAGAAAGAAAGCAAATGACTTGTTATGCCTCTGCAGGCATTCTGAAAAATGATAAAGGGCTAAAATAGCAAAAGCCATACACAAAGCATGAACAACTCACTGTCTCAAAGATAAAATGTTCTTTATTATCTGACTGTCAGAGGCAGAAACCCTGTCTCCTATACTCTTCCACAATCTTCTAAAGGATCCAGGTTTCCATAAAAAGGACTTGTTCTCTTGCCTTTTTACCAGCACCTAAGCCATCTTAGTATCCATGTTTTCTTACAACACTTGACCCTTTCTGTAATTATTTTCTTCACAGCACACCCCAACTTTTGTTCTTCTGTATCATCTTACCCATCTCCGAATGACCTCCAAGTATCCTCTTTAGCATCTAAAACATCCTGTACATTGGCCTCGTGTAGCATAACACCCTTGCAATCCTGCATATGAAGTCCTGTCCCAGGGAAACTACCAGGCACAGGGGCTGTGTGACCCTACTACCCCCTAACCCAGGGGGTGGAAATTTGCTTCAGTTAAAGAAAGAAGAGATTGCTGTGATCAGCTCCTCATAAACCTCCTGATCACTGCTTTTATAGGATTCTCTCTTCTCCTCCTTGATCACTGTGTCCTCCTGGGTACTGTCAGTGCTCCAGGGGCAATTGGCACCTCAGCAGACTCATTACTGGGCACTTCAAAATGCCTCTGGTACAAGTGGTTACTCCAAAATCCGTTTCTGATCTTGCCTCTTCTAGGGACTGGACTCACTGAACGCCGTCTGGTGACAAAAAGTGCAATTCAACATTAATTAGGCATACAGTGGAATAATAGATAAAGGTATTTCAGGGGGGCAATATTGCCTACCAATGACCAACCAACCAAGGGGAGCCTAAACATTCAAATCCAGTGAATCCCAGCCAAACTCAGATTTTTCTGTATTTGTTATATAACGGATTTTCCTCTTGATTTCCATCTTCTACAATATTTGTACTTCATGCACATCCACCATCCCACACTCATGCATGTTTTGTTAGTCTTTTGATGAACTACCTATATCCAACTCACTAGTTTATTATTTAACTTCCTATCATTTCAGTTGTACAGCTAAACTACGCGAGTAAGATGGTCCAGGGAATTTTATCCATTAATTTCTGCGTCAAGGTTCTCTTCAGACTGGGTTAAAGGACAGAGGGGAAAAATAAACATGGATTTGAGGTTTCTCTCTTAAAAAAACAAACCAGAGAGATGTATAGATAGGACTGTCTGATTTTACCCGCAAAGATCTTTATGAAATTTCTGTTTTTTTCATTTGCTACTACCAGAAATGCAGCACATTTCGTATCACCAGAGCAATATAAAGGAGGAACAAAGCAGAAATGATAACAGAGCCACTAAAAAAGCAAAGGAAGGGAATAACTAAACACAGGATAAAACTACAGGACAGTGTAAAAAAACCAAAAACGTTTGTAGTTGAATAGGGAAGAAAGATCACAAAAAGAACTAGAGAAATAGGGAGAAAATAAAGAGAAAAATAAGCAATACTTTAAAATAAATATATGCTATTCTGCCTGAAGTTAATGGATGCATGATCCCAAGGAAATCCCAAGGAGGGCACGGCACTAAATTAAAATTAATCCAGAAGCCAAGGGGCTGGCATAAGTATCCAGTGCAGGTGGTCTGCATTTTTTTTGTGCAAGAGTTTTAAATTGTTGGGGTTATAGAACTGGCAAAAATAAGCTCGAGGATTTCTAAGGAAACTTCCTTTATAAAGCAACTTCCTCTGTTCAAACAAGGCTAAAAATAGGTACTGTAAAAAAGAAGAATCTTGTATACATATTGATACTAATTAAAACATTCCAAGGGTCTGTTCCCCTCTATTATTGTAACTCAGATAATTGAAGTAAATATTCCCTCACAGAACTTAAGTCTGAAATACTGCAACATTACACTTGTCTTTTTTATAATGGTAATTTTTAATCCCTTTTATTGACAATGCAAGAGAAGCTCTCTCTCCCATCATCTCTTCCACGCTTACAGCTCCATCCTGCTTTGCTCAAACAAATACCAGCATTCCCATTGGCTTCAGTGGACCAGGATCTAGTAGCTCTGCAAGGTCACAGATCTCTAGAGGACTATTGATGATCTTTTTCTACCAGGCCTCCTCCTGGGCATTAAATTGAGTTTTCAGGACTAAAGAAAACCAACTGGCTGACTGGGCAGCAAAAGCAAAACAGCAGGATATAAATGCGGGCCCTGCCAGGAGGAGCGCTGCCACAGGAAAGTGTGGCTCCAATTACAGCTTTCTCCAACTAATTGTCCCAGTTCAGATCATCCGTTTAGCTTTTTTAGTGAAAAGAGCTGCAATGATTTCGATGGCTGATACAATGACCAAAAAGAGTTCCTAGACATAGCAACACTTTCAGAGTATAAAGCAATCCTCCCCACCCTCTTTCCTTATAATTCCAGGAGAGGGAGGGAGGGAGGGGAAGCAGCTGATTTTGTACTTGAAAGCATCAGCATGTCTCCCTGGACTTCCAGCTGTAGCCTAATGAGTTGGCAAGTTTATTTTTGCTCTGCAACTTTTATCAGGATAATTACCAAGATCCAAGATGAACTTTTCAATGCAGATAAAGCTAAGCCAGTTCCTTTCCTCATGGAAAAGTCAGTGCTTAACCATGCCACACAGACGTATGCAACTGGTGCTGTTGTTGGTTTCAACAGAGACATCAAGACCAGAAGGAGCTCCACAAGAGAACTGCTCACCCAGCCACATCCTGCTCAAGGCATACTAGTGGGTAACTTTGCGACCGTCTCACAAATCATTTGGTAACTAAATTATGAATTAATTTTCCAGTGTCATCCATCTGGTGCTTCTTAGAAATGCTAATTTAATACAAACCAAGTCCTTAAAAATAGAATCAAAACCAAAGAAACTAAGAAATGCTGAGCCAGCCACTGAAGGATACTACAGTGACATGCCAAAATCAGGGAAGGAGCTTTTGAGCAGGGACAGGCTCACAACTAAGAAGTAAGTGCTAAGGATCTTCTTGATGTTTTTTGTCTGATGGTCTCACAAGACTACTGCAGCACTGGTACATCCCTTGTCCCCACAGCACGAGTCCACCACTGTGTGACCACCACAACGTTGTGACCATTGCTGGGCCACTAGCGTTTTCACCCCGATGTGGGCATTTGGACTTGCTCTGAGTGGGTCAGGAAACTTCTGGCGACTCTGCCAACAGTGCTAGCACCTGCAGCGGTGAAGCGGGAGCTAGAGCATGAAAACTTAAAAGACTTATAATTATGGTCAAAGCCCTTTCACAGACGAGCATCACAGCTTTTCTCTCACTGAAGTATGTAAAAAAGTTCACACCGCTTTAAAGGGTGGCAGGATCTAGTAGGAACCTGGTAGGAAACTTACTATTTGTGGACAAGGCTACCCAAGGCCACAGGTATGCTTAGGTGCATCAGTTCAATACAGAATGGTGTCTCAGGGAAAGTACAGAAGATGACACAGATGTTTCTTTCAGTTTAATTAAGGCTTGTCAGTGTCAAGTACAACTCTCAGAGGACAAGAACCCACATATTAAAACCCTCCACTGTTCCAGTACTGTTTCCCACCTTCCTTTTCATGGCCAGTCCCCAATATGTGAGAAGAGAGATTTCAGGCTTTAAGGCTATATGACTGATGTCAGTGATCAAAACTGAACTCGCCAAGGGAGCTAAATAAGACCCACCAAGATTTAAAAAAGCTATTTACTTATTCCCACGCAGGTGGCTTAACATTTCTTCTGGGCAAAACACTTGAAAAGGAGCTAATTACGCACATCCAGTCATGGACCAAAAAAGCAGTCCGGCTATTTTAGAATTCATTTACTGATATTTGATACAGAATGTTATTGCCAAACTCCAGCTGTCAGCATTTGGTCACCCTTTTGTTAAAATGATGACATTTTTCTGAAAGAAATCTCTTGGAATATGAAAGCTAATTAAGAGAAGATGTCAATGACACAGAACATTGTCCAAAAATAATACCCTCTTTCTGTTAAGTAAATGCTTCAGTTTCACTTTAATATTTATTTCTAGTGTAGGAGACTATGACAATGGTCTAGGACAACAAAATTATTCTTATTGCACTAAATGGCTATTTAATCACTTTGTCTTACATATGTTAATGCAAAAGGGTGGGCTATCCTTTGTAAAATTACTAACATGTTGTATTTCAACCAGTTTACAGAGGAAACTGGGAGCCCTCTCCTGTGGTCTTCAGTAAGGCAAGAACTCTGACTTCAACAGGATTTTCTGCTTGAGTGGTAAGTAGAAGAGCCAGCTCCTAGGCAAATTTGCTTACTCTCCTGCTTTTGGTTAATGTCTCCAGCAGTACAGACTGCCCCACCATTTGTGTCAACACTCCTCTTCCCATTGCCCAGCAACAATTGCCAATCTCCTGAACTCAGCACCTCTGCAGCTGTACGAGTGATGTACTACTGCCGGAAGCAACACATCCTGAATCTGAAACCCCTGCCAAGAGCACTTCTGCACCAGCACCAAGAGGACATCCATGCTGTGCCACGCCAACCAGAGCTACAGACTTGGCTTGCAATGTTTTGGCAGGCCAGATTCTGAATAAGTGGCTACACACGAAAGAGGAGCTGGCCTTCCAGGCAGCAGACCTTTGCAGGGAAGCAAGAATAAAGGGTACCCCCTGAAGATGGAAAATGGCAGAGGTGAGCCCCTTGCACCAGCCACCCCATGGGAGCAGAACAGGGAAATGACTTTGCTCTCAGTTACTCCACCCAAGAGATGTTTTGCACTTAACTTTCAGGCTTCATAATACAAAACTAATCATTTATTTTAAAAGACTATGCTATGAGGACAGGCTGAGAGAGTTGAGGTTGTTCAGCCTAGAAAAGGCTCCGGGGAGACCTTATAGCGGCCTTCCAGTACCTAAAGGGGGCCCACAAGAAAGACGGGGAGGGACTCTTCATCAGGGAGTGTACGATAGGACAAGAGGTAATAGTTTTAAACTGAAAAAGGGTAGATTTATATTAGATATTAGAAAGAAATTTTTTACTGTGAGGGTGGTGAGGCACTGGAACAGGCTGTCCAGGGAAGTTGTGGGTGTCCTTTCCCTGGAAGTGTTCAAGGCCAGGCTGGATGGGGCTTTGAGCAATGTGATCTAGTGAGAGGTGTCCCTGCCCATAGCAGGGCGGTTGGAACTAGATGATCTTTTAGGTCCCTTCTAACCTGAACCATTCTATGATTCTATGATATGTTCCTATAACAAACTATGTAACCTATCCATAAAAGACTTATGAATCAAAATTATGATTAATATGCTCAAAACGTACCAAAGCAACTTGAGAGCTCAAAGCAGATCCAACTTTAAAGCTCACCCAGTGAGGCTCAGGACTCAAACTAATGAGCAAATTACCATGGTGTAACAAAGCCACTGCATGGCAGCTGAGCTGTGGCAACGGTCCCCGCAGACGCTCTTAGCCCACGGGAACTGTGAGTGAAAGTGGCTTTGCTTAGTCTGTGTCCTGACTGTGACAGTCTGTAGGAGAAAAAAGTTAAGCTGAGACACTTCAGAGCTGCCCTGAGCTAACCGTAAGCACCCAGGCAGTTACTGCAGCTCAGGTGGCCTGCAATAACTCACTATTTTGAAGTACTTTTTTTGGAGGGTCAGTCATTCAGATATTTTTAGACATTTCATCTCTTTGCAAAAAATAAACAGAAAAAAAATATCTTATTCACTCCTTTACAAAAATGTGCTTTTACTTGTTTCAAAACAAGTAAAAATGAAAGTTTTTCCAGTGTATTGAGCCAACAAGTGCAGCCCTGAACCATGAGCTATGAAGTTTTTTGAGACTCCTGTATTAAAGGTACAATTCTTTAGATGACAAAATACCTTACTAAATCCTTAAGACTGTAAAAGTACACTATTCCTTAATGCTACTCCAATCACATACAAACACAAAATTATACTGAAATTCTTTGGAATATTTTCATTATTTTTTTCTCCAGGGATGACATATGTTTCTAATAACTTGCCACTGAGCAAACAGATTTAGCAGGGTAGCAGCATGCTGAGAAAGATAGCAGGATTTTCAATTTTCAGATGAAAGCAGCTCTATTCCCTGGCAGCCCTACTCCTAACCCCTTTAGGCCAGATCAAATTTTATCTGAAGCTAGCGGGTGCCTGTCTTCGACTTCAAGGGAAGTTGAATCAGGTTTTCTACATACCTGCAGTAAACAATTTGAAGCTTATCAATTAGAATATTTTTAATCAGTACTCATACCAGAGGGAATCTGTAGCAATTAACAGGATTTCTGGGCTTGGTTATTTACATATGTTTAGCTAAAAGATGACCCAGTTTTTACCAGAGAGTAACAACCATCTAATTCAGCAGACTCACAGACTAGTTTAGGTTATCAAAAGGAAAGTGCTATGCAAATTATACAAGTCCCCCCTGCACCTACTAACAATGGATTTTTAAATCTATTACATTAATTTGCACAAGGAAAATCTGTGGTACTATTTCATGAGATCAGGATTAGTTTGCAACACACATCTCACCTTTGGCTCCACAGTTTTCCCATGGAAAAGAAGGAATTTTTCATCTCTAGACACTTTTGTTCTACGTACTAACTTGAAACTGAAGCTCTGACAATCTCCATGGGTCAGGAGAAGTCTATGTACAAAAATATTTCTACGTTTCACGGAGCTCTGCAATAAAAGCTTTATCTCGTATTTTCAAAAAGAGGCGCTTAATGACAGGTGCCATCTAATCAGTCTCACCTAGATAGGAAAGTGTTGAGCTTCTAACAATACCATAACCACTTGCACAGGAATTCTTGTTAAACTAAGGCCACTCACACCAGGAAGCTTTGTTTCACACTTGATTCAGTACAAGTATTTGAAGAGCTAATCCCCAACTTTTCTTCACATCTTCATGTAATTTCATTCCGACAGCTGTTTCTTCCCTAAACTAAGTTTTTTATGTACAAAAACTGACATAAACTAGTTCATCAAGTTCTCTAAAAATACTGCCTTACTAAAAATAAAGCTTTTATGATTAACTAACAGGAAATATATGAATATATATACGTGAAGATGTGAATAAAAAAGACCAAAGCTCTATTACTAGTCGTCTGTATTTGACACAGATTCGACAAACAAAGCATTGCAGCTGCTTATATCATGTAAATGATTGGTGCTACATTTTTGTACAGCTTTTCTGTTCTTTCTGATAAAAATCTTTTCTTTCCTAGGAGAACTCAGTGCTTTGGATCTGACATTTGTCTAGCAGTTTTATAAAGTAAGAATGAAACTATATTTAGCTCCAGAAAGCCATGGTTTTTAATACATGTAAAGCTGCAGAAGAATCAGAACTAATCTTAATGAGGAAAACTTTTATCAAGTGTAATTCTATCTGTTCCCACCCAATGGGGACTAATTTGTTTCATTATCTACAAAAATACCAGCTAGACACTTTGACTAAAGCCTCTGAAGCATATTTGTTCAATTAATAACCATGCAAATGTACAACCACTCAGTCATGCCAGAGGCCGCTCCCCAAGCATCTTCAAATCTTTCATGAAAAGCCATATCAATCATCACTAAGGGACCTTTTCTTGCCCCAGCCAATATTGTGGAATAGGTGACGGAAAGAGGAGCATGGGATCATACATCTCCATGGTACTGCTAGTAAAGGCCAGCAGAAATAAGACTAACACAGCTAACACAGACTGATCCTTCTCGCATCCCTGACTGTATTCCTTCCTAATGAGAAGCTAAGGACTCTTGCTTCAAATGAGGCACCTTGGGACCTGGGGAAGCTAGCTGTTGGTGAGTCAAGACATACAAGCTGAAGGAGCTATTCTGGGAAAATAATTCCTTTTTCTTTTCTTTTTTTTTGTTTTACCTGAGCAAGGACTGCAAGATTTGGCTCTGTGGTTTATAACCTTGCAAAGTTTTCTTAGCTTCCAGTGTACTTATAGAAGACTTGGGAGCACTTGGATCTTCCAAGAAGTACTCAGCACCTTGCAAAATCAGATGCCTCGTTAACAACTAGATAGGTCTTTATGTATTAATAAACTGAATCTATAACCTAGGAAGTTAAAACGGAAAGCATGCTTAACGTCACGTGTAATAGCATGTATGCAAAGCATGTGTGTAATAGCATGTATGCAAAGCATGTGTGTAATAGCATGTATGCAAAGCAGGCTTACAGGCTCTCTGATTTGCTTCCCGCGCAGAATATGGGCAGATGACATCAATTTTTCTATGTATGAATGCATCTGCCAAAATATTTTTGTATTTGTTGTGATGAGTAATCTGGTAAATGTTCAAAACATACTGAGTAAGAATCTGATACTTGGTACTGTCAGGGCATTACACCTTCTCCATTCACGTGTGCTTATAAGACGAGAAAGAGGGTCTTGGTACTTTCACTGTACTGCCCCTGTGAAGATTCATGATGCTCTTAGGCCAAATTCTGCTATGACGAACTTCACCAAAAGTAAAATTTGGTCTTTAAGAACATACGACAAGTACCTAAAATATCTAGGAGGGAAAATTCCGAAACATGAACATAGACTTTGTTTCACTACACATCTGTTATGCAAATAACATTCACACATCACTAATTCTGAAGTCTAAATATATGAAAGTAGAAAATGAGACATTAATAACAAAACAAGAAGTCAATAGAAGCTAACTTTCTCTAAAACCAAATACCAACCTTTTGAAAGCAGGTACAACAGTTACAAAATAATTAAAATTTTGAAGTTGTTTTAAGTAGATTACTTCTTTAACAAGTGTATTATTCTTATTTTTCCCTTAGAACAAGGGAAGAACCCAGGCTGCAGAATGTTGTCCATATCACTGGGCCACGCTCTTCGGACTTAATGGGTTTCATTGTGGTTTGGGTAAGGTACTGCAAAACCATCACAATGTGCATGGCATAAGGAATTTCACAGAACCTCGTTCATTATATTTTTACCTATAGTGAGCAAAATAACATGCAGCTAGGCTAAAATAAGATCCACCCAGAGCTACAGAATGGCTGCTAGCACCATCTCCGTTCTAAAGCAGACCTTCCTGGCTTATGGTCCTGAGTGCATGAGGGATGTCCCTGCCTGTCAGGACGCACACGTGACAATACTTTGTGGAATGACCAATAACACATCCAGTATGGCTTTGAACTTGTTTAGCACCTTATACAAAATGATCTTAAGCCACTTAAAATACAGAATTCTATACCACTCTGGAGCTTGGCAAAAATTCTAGATCTTGTATTTTACAAAACAGGGCAAAAGAAAAACCAAAGAGGTTGGACTCACCCACCTCAGTGGCAGGGGAAGGAACAGCACTCAAGACTGAACTGACTAATGGACTGCTAACATTATAATCACTTTTATTTTGCCAACTGCTTCTGCCATTTCGAGTCACGCTGCCAGTGACAGGGTCACTTTTTAAAATCAATGATCAACAACAATAGCTTGACTTTTCACCTCAACAGGTCACAAGAATTAGATGGAATTATCAAGAATTTGTTCTCTCCCACTGTATATAGGAAGAAATCAAAAGTAAGATTGATTTTTTTTTCTCATTTTGATTTTTTTGAGCTGATGTCTGCTTTAGGAAAGTAACAGAAATGAATAAAGATGGATAGCACTCTAACAGCTAAGCATGTAAATGCTCCTAAGACGTAACCTGCTAACGCTTGCTGCCGATACATACCTTCCCCAGTAGGCACGCTAATCGTATTAATGAGCTATCAAGACTAAAAAAGTTAGATGTCCTCACCTCTAGAAACTGGAGATGGTTTTCAAGACTTGTCTATATGCATAGACATGGATGCGCAGCCAGTATACAACACAAACAGTCCCTACAGCAAAAAATCTACAATCTAAAAGACAACCCTGCAGACTTGACTAGACAAACAGGTGTTTGCCAGGAAACAAAAGTTTTTGATGCAGATCACGTGCCCCATTCACATAGGAGCAGTGGTTAGCTGAGGCCTCGGAACTGCCACGGAAGGCAGCGGCTGAGCAGCAGGGCAGGAGATCTGGGGAACCCGGCATGGTGACATCTGTGGAGGAATGACCATGGGCAGTATCTTGTGTTCTCCAAGGCTGGTATAACCCTTCCCCACTGTAATCTGCTACGAATCACACTGCAGAGCACACATATGAAGAGTTCCTGGCAGGAATCCTATCTTTGATAAATTAATGGCAGTGTGACGCTGTCCTTTTCCTGACATTATCTTTCATGGGACGTTGTTCAATTTCTCCCGCTTTAGTTGCATGGGCTTTCCCCAAAGCGGGGAGCAGCCTGGGAGCGCACACCCTGGTGTCAGCATGCAAATTCCAGCTCCTTTAAAGAGAGAAAACTAAAACATTTTGGCTCAAAGTATCAGACTGAGATCCTTTTTAAAAAAAAAAAAAATATCGACAGAAGGGTGCCACTTTGCGCTAAAACCCCCCAACATCCAGAAAACAACCGAACGAGACCGGCTGTAAAGGAGACGAGGGGACGTTTCACAGGTTCGGAGACGACGAGCGCTGCCTGACACCGAGGGGAACGGCTCCGGCTCTCCCGCTGTTTACCTTCCCGGGGAGCCGCCGAAGCCCCCGGCAGCGGGGACACGTCTCGGCACTTCAACAGGCTCGAAGTGACCCCCGCAGCCCCCACCGGGGGCTCGGCGGCCGGGCGGAGGGAGGGACGGGGGGTGTCCGCCGAAACCCGCCCGGCTCCGCCCGCTGCCGCCGGCCCTCCCCTCCCTCCCCTTCCCCGCCGCGGCGCCCCCCGCCCGCCGTCACCCCGTTGCCCCGCTGCTCACCGTGCGCTGGCCGCCGTGGCGGGGGGGGAGCTGCGGCGGGGACGGGGCTGAGGGGCGGCCGGGCTGGGCTGAGGCGGCCCCGCGGCTCGGCCCCGCTGCTTCGGGCCGGCTCACACGTCAGCCCGCGCCACGAGACCCGGATCTGCCGGCTCCCGGCGGCGGCGGCGGGGCCGGGGCGGTGCCGCCGAGCGGCTCCCGCCTCCCGCTCCCGCCCCTCTGCTGCCTGGCCCGGCCCGGCCCTCTGGGCGGCTGTACCTACCCGACTGCCGCCGCCGGCCGCCGCCGGCCGGCCGAGGCAGTGCGGGGCGGGCAGTGGGGTACGAGGCCGCGGTAGGCCGGCGGCCTTGTCAAGCAAGGCCTCGGCCTTTAAGATGAAGCCGCGGTAAAGGCGGCGCTGAGGAGTCGCGAAGGGAAGCTGCTCCTCCGAGGCCGGGCCGGTTCTGCCGCAGCCTCGGCGCCCCGTACGGGAATACAGCCACCTCGGCGGCTTGGCCACCAGCCACCGCCTGCCAAGTGCGAGGGAATTTACAGGGGTTTCTCAGCTAGAAATCTAAAGGCTGTTTAGGAGCTCCTGACTCACAAGGCTTCCCTGCAATTAAAGCATCCCTCAAAATATGCATTTAGGTGCTGTGGAATGAAGTTAGAAAGGAAAGTTTCAGGTCATGGCTGGTCACGTCAGCCAGCTGGGTTTACCTGTGGGGTGTCATGCTGCCATACGGGAAGATGGACCACATCCTGTCCTGGGGACAGCGATACCATACCATAATGCAATGGGGATCGCGCAGGAAAGAAAATCTTGTCCTCCAGTATTTCCAAGGGTGGCTTACCTCCTCCAAGCCAGCAAGCAAGGAAGATGCTGCAATCACAGTGAGAAAGGAAATTTGGACAGTTGTGAGTTCTCACAAGCCAGTACCTCCTCATGGCATCAGGGCCTCATACAGTCAGATATGGCCCACCTATGGGGACAACCTTGGCTGTTCTCACCACTCTTTGCTGTTGTCACAGAGCTTTCAAAGCTCCTTTCATGGCTACAGTTTTAATCTGAAAGTTTTTCTCTAGCCTTGGGTGTCAAGCCTATGCTCCTCTGCCAAGTCTCAGTTGTGTTGCCAGTTGGCAGCCTTGCACGTCCAGCCATCGTTGGTGTTCAGAGACACCTCTCCCTGCAAGACGCAGCTAGGCTAACTCTGCTTATTCAGGGCTGGCCCTGGACATAACGTTCTCCTTCCTGAGAGGCAGCAGGCAGGCTACCTGTGTCCAGCCATGCCACGCAGTCCTGGCTTGCTGCGGATCTTGCCTCTCCTTTCCCATGTTTCAGCCCTTTCTCTTGGGTTAGTGCCCAACTTAGCAGTGGCAATACTGAAAAGTGAGGTGAGGTACTGACACAAAGCCAGGCCATCACACAAAGAAGCTAAGCTATGTGGAGCTCGTGTCGTCTTGTCTTCCTCAACCAAGGGAACTGAACCTCTGGTAAGGCACTAAGGATCTACAATTTATCTTTGTTTTGGAAATACGAAACTACATGCCTACAATGTTTCCTGGGAGAACATGTTTCTTAACAGTCTGTCCAGGAGTTTAGAGTGCCATAGGAACCATGAACATCAGCAACATCAAGATACGCCTGGCTTGAAGTATACTTTGGCTGATCTGGCCAAACACAAAGCTATCCCAGACAACAGTGTCAGAGGGTGGTCATAAGCAGAATGATCAACCGTAGCTGCATCCTTCCTCCCACCTCTCCCTCAGCCATGTTCCTAACCCTTCATCAAGGAACCAGCCATCCTAGAAGAGACAACTTCCCAACATCTTTATGCAGCCTTGCCTATCTGTCTCCCCTTCCACACTTGGCACCTAGGGCTAGTCATTGTTCTAGAAAATGGATCTGAGATCTTGAAATCCCAAAACCAGACACAGCTTACCATACTAGTCCTGGCTCAAACAAGAGGGGAGAGCAATGGCAACCACACAATAGTGGAGAGGAAGGTTCTTTCTGTCAGGCAGATGCAAGAACACTGAACACTTCTATTTTCTTGCCTGTGGGTAAGGCCGAACAGCCTGCTGTTGCTAAAAGGATGGCAAGCATACTTGAGGCAATTGTTGCAATTGGAAAGAGAGCCTTATAGTGATTGATTCTTGGAGAATTGAATTTGTACAATCCCAGAACTGGAAGGGCAAGACTAAGTGATCCAGACAGGCAGTCTCAGATGCCTTGTCAGAAATAATAGGAACCTGCAAAGAGACTGTAAAGGAGAGGCAGGAGATGATGACTGAATGATCTGCGGGAAAGCAGTATGCAATGATGGCACTTACAGCTAGAGCTGTGACGTCTTCCTTTCTTACTTTGAATCAAATGCAGCCTCCTCAAAATTCGGTGCGTTGCATCTTTCCGGCTCATTTCTCACATCGACCCATCCAGGAACTCACATCGTGTCTGGTAATCTCTTGAAATTGTCCCTTGATGAGGCGTGCAAGCAGCACTATCTGGCTGGCCTGCCAGCCCTCTGGGTGAGATGCAAGCACTCACAGCAAGCAGCTCCCCCTCCCTACTCTTGTTTCATCCCCACATGTTGTTATTGCAAAGTTCTGTGTATCTGTAAATAGTTTTACATAACTGGTCTCAGTAAAAAGCTGAGCTTTTTTCAGTATTGTATTCTGCATTATTTGCACTGCCTTTCTGACAGCAAAATATCAATTATTTTTCTGATTATTTTTCTTTGTTCAACATATATGTTTCCATTGGCATTCTTGGAAATATGGGAAGCTGATGGGCCTCATGAAGGATGGATTTGTGAAAGGGTGATCATCATGAATGAAACTTGAGTATGAACTGTCAAGGAAGAGGGGCAGGCAATAGGAGCTAGTGAAAGTAGAGACCAGGAACAAGAGAAACAATGTGTAAGCTTATTGCTTTCGAATCAGCAATTACATATCTATAAGCAGAAAGTAGCTAGGTATTTTGCATAAAACATTCTGCCAGAGCATCCCGCAGAATTTGTCCCCCCTGGTTCCCACGGGCAAATGAACAAGCCATAGCAGGCACTGATTCTATCTCAGCTTCCCACTCCCAGGCTTCAGCCATCTGCTCCCCTTACACTCACAAATTTAGTGCACAATACAGCAGTAAAACGAGATCCTGATACAGAGGCTGTTTTCAGACTCACTCTATGAAGTCTCCTTTCTGGCAGTCAAACTATGATGAAAACAGTGATGATGACTTAGGCTACTTTATGAACAAAGGCACGAGATGCATTCAAGATCAGCTAGTAACAAGGACAGAATAGTAAATCCATTGATTTTGGCACACTAAAAAGAATTGGGCTGCCCACTGCCAAGCTAAAACTATGAAAACAACTCTGCTTGAAGGGCAGGAGATGGTAATGTTCCTTCCACCAATAGCCCTGTACAATGGAGGAGGGTGGGAGCAGAGCAAAACTTACTATGACACTCTCTACATCTGCCATCTGAAGGTAGTGTGGATTGGGCACTTTGTAAAGCAACAGGCAGATGTCACATTCCACATCACAGTGCTAGCTTTCAACTTTCCTACCCTCGCAGGCAATGGAAAAGCAGGAGTCACATCGATGATCTAACTTGCCAAATAATGGTTGAGCTTGTTTACAGATACCCAAGAACGTTACATTTCCCATTCTGAATTTCTCTTTCTGCTGATGTTCATCTTTGCTGCACAACTCATGCCACTAGGCATCGTATTGCTTATGTCCAGGTACTTTGTGGAGTGAAAATTCTTCATCTGCAATTCAGACAGTTTCATCAGATCTGAAAAATGACCTAGAAATGGGGCAAATCCTCTTCCTGTAACTCCTTCTCTGTCTGCTCCCTCTTTTCTTGTATGCAGTCCATCATGAGTAGATAATGCTATTCCCAGAAGGAACCTACATGAAACTCTACTGTAAACTTTGATACTGAAGAGCCACTTAGAAGACGTCTGCAGCGTGGTCTGAAAATGGCATCCAGGAAGTGGAAAGGAAAAGACTATAAAGTACCCTTGCAGTAGCAAGGTAGGAGTGGCCCTGTGGCAGCAATACTGGGTTTTTGGAAAGAGGGATCTAAATTTGGAAAAAGAAGCCAACTCCTTAGAAAAGTTGCTCACAAACATTCCTACAATTCAGCTGGGCTGGCGTCTCACAAAGCACTGGAGAATTGCAAAGCACTTTGGGATACTAGGCAGCAAGCCTGTGAATTAGCAGACACAAAGACTGTATTGTGTACTTAGGTTAATTTAACAGAAATTTAGTCATGTGATCACCACTGACCAAATTTATACTGCCAGATTTTCTGTCAATGTACAAATACAAGCTTAATGAACATCCAACCACAACCTAAGCTGTCAGGACTCACAGAAAAAACATGGCTCGGTGGAAAGAAGAAACTCAACTGAAATTGTCAGAGGATCTACGGAGGACTTTTGTACTCCTGAGGCATCAACACACCAACACAGACTTTGAGATAAATTAGCCACAGTCTGGGGGAAATGATCACAAAGGATTACTGCAATGCTGCCAGATCGCAGCTGCCCAATGAAGTTTTCCAAACTAGGAAGTGGAGGAAGGAAATCTGAAGTCGAGGGGATGACAAGGATTATTCTAAAATTATCTAGAATATCGGCTAGTAACTTACAGTAACTGTGAAATGTAAGCAGGCCAACTGGGACACTTACAACATCAGGCTTGCAAAAACCATTTAAAAATAGAGGATTAAGATCTGAGCCACCAAATTGTTAACAATAACACTCACTGGTAAAGATATACCATCTGAGCTGGGCTGACATGGATCTGTAGAATTAGAATAGTAAATTCTCAGTAACCACACAAGTTAATGAGACAAATGTCCACTAAATTTCATTGCGATTGATAATTACGCAATCAGTGTCAGGAACATACTTTGCAAATGCTTTGGGAAATCCCCTCTAAAAATGTGGTCTAAGTGAACCAACACTTGTATAACCTTAACAAATTGTTTTTCCTCTGGGGCAGAAACCATAATAGCAGCTGCATGATTGTGGTGGCTTTTTTGCAAAGAAAAGATGAGAAACAGCGTGAACTGCTTCTTAAGCAACTGTAGTTCACAACCATAAGCTACCTGGAGCCATAAACTTACCAGCAGCTAAAATGGCTATATTCATCTGAAAATTGCTGCCACTCGGGAAAAACACATCTCATTGTCACCCTTTCTCTGTGTTCAGAGCCATTTCAGCATCCAGTCTGAAACTGCCTCTGAACATGAGTCAGAGCCCTCAACTGTTACAGTTCTCATGGACTTGAAATAAAAATGAATCCCTGTTCATTTTCCAAGTGAACATCTAATAGAAGAAGCCGTATTTAATAGACGAACCACAGGCACAAAATGCAAGCCAGTAGATTTGATGAATGTTAGAGCAGAAGAAAATGTGAGAGAAGGAAATGAAAATAAGATCCCAAAGGATTTTTTTGGTAACACTTTACTACATCTAACTAAGAAGCAACAAAGAGTGAAATTTTTCTGGTCAGGGAATTACTCTGATCTAAAATGGATATATGCAGTTTTGCGGTTGGTATTAAGCACTCAGTATATGACTGAAATTTAAGATTAACCATCCATTAAAAAGCAAGGCATTATTTACCCAAAAAACCCCCAAAAAACCAGAGAACAAAGAGAGAAGACCTTTCAAGCATCATTGAGAAGGTGTATCAAAAGGCATAACTCTGCCAGTCAGTCCTTGGAGATCAGTATTCCATCACATAAAACACAGCAGCATCTCTGTATGGACTACAGAGAACTAAATCAAATTGTTGGAAAAGAATCTGATCTGTTAGCACTGTGATACTCTGGTTTCTGTAGCACATTCAACCATGCTTTTCACTTTGGATCTTAGAACCCGAGTATTGACAAATGAACTAAAAACGACTGCTTTCTCAGCTGGCCAAGATCTGTGTGAACATAATGCAAGGGTTTTAGCTTGTGCACATTTGCTGTTTGAGGATGTGGTGTGATGCAGCTGGATGTTTGCTGCAGTATGTCAAACCTGTTGGACAGGAGCTGTAAAACCCACAAGAGATTTGGTATAAGAAAGAAAACTAAGATTTACAGAACTTGATAACATTGTCAGGTCAGGGAAAAAAAAAAAAAGAATTCTGTAGTATTCAGCTCACACTTAACATTTTACAAGTTTTGCAAAAACACTGCATTGATAAAAGGAACCCATTTCAGCATTCAAAAGTATGACTTTACATTTTCGGTGTTTAAATGGGTTCTTGTGGTTACTTTGTGTTAAGCTACTAAGGTCAAAATTGGACATAGGTGTTACCTCTAAAACTGGAGGTAATTACTGAAAAAAAGGTGGAAAGATTTGAAGTCAGTGCCATATTATAGCAGAAGTCCAACTCCTCTGCAGAGAAACTACTGAGGGAGCCAGACTCTTCTCAGTGATGGCCAACGACAGGGTAAGAGCACTGGGCACAAACTGAAATACATGACGTTCCAGCTGAACATAAGAAAATATTTCTTTACTCTGATGGTGGCTGAGCACTGGCAGAGCTTGCCCAGAAAGGCACTGGTGTCTCCAACCTCAGAGATATTCAAAACCCAAATGGACATGGTCCTGCTGGGCAACCTGCTCTAACAGGGGGGTGGACTAGATGATCTCAAGAGGTTCCTTCCAGCCTTGACCATGCCATGGTTCTGTGATACTGTGCGACTCAGGAGGGAACCCAGGAGAAGGTACATCTGCAGAGCAATTTCATCACAATTTCAGAGGGAGTAAAATTATTTGGGATCAACAGGGTAACATCACAACATTCATAGGACTAAGAGTTAGGATCTGGAAAATCCTGAGAGACAATCATACAGCATGACTGAACATCTTACAGCATGACTAACCTCTAATCAGGGAAAGAAAGATACAGTCTAGACTACTGGGCCTTTTAAAAGGTGATGACTTCCAGTTTACCATGTGATCTTTTTGCACGCTGTCAGGAAGATGGGAAAGCTGTAACAGGGAATTTTATGAGATGGGTTATACTTCACTGAAACTGCTATAATTGCCACCCCTCACTTGAGGAAAATGTACAAGACAAGAAACTCCATACACCTAAACTAGATCTTCCACCTAAACATAGGCATATGCTACCACTGAAAAGAAAGACACACAGAAGAGTAGGGATTTTCTAGATACTATTCTGTGAAACTTTGTGTGCCTGACAGAGATCCAAACACCAGAGAAATTGCTTACCTCTGCTGCATTCAGCGAAACTACATTACTCAATGCATGAACAGAACACCATTCTAGTCTTGTTTGTTTAACCTGACTTTATCCTCAATGTTCTCCCCTAATAACTTGCCATATCCTATGTTCCTGCTAGCCACATGGCCAAACTGGAGACAATCAGATTAGGAAAACAACAAAATCATCTTCTCTTAATTTGTATTCTTGAATTAGTCCTTACTGGTTTCTACGACTTCAAATGCAGTTCAATTAACTTTTTACACAACTATGGTCTAAACAATGACTGCTGCTTTAGACTTAATGATTTAGCCTTAAATTAGTATTCCACTGTAGTTGTAAGATCAATAGAAAAGTGGGTTTTTTTCCTGATACAAAGTTGTTCTAGTCTCCAAAATGCAGATATTTTAGGATGGTATCAACAGCAATACAGCTTGATAAATTACCCATCTGTCATGGGTGATCTCTTTCTGGATGATCTCTGAAAAACTTCACTATTTTGTAAATTTTTATTGCAGACAGTTCCAAAAGACTTCCATCAGTTGTGGATTTGGTGCACATCATAACACAGTATACTGTAGTTTAGCAAGACTTTAGCATTCTTTTTAGGATGTCAGGTAATGACAGGACTAGAGGGAATGGATTAAAACTAGAGATGGGTCGATTCAGATTGGAAGTTAGGAAGAAGTTCTTCACCATGAGGGTGGTGAGACACTGGAACAGCTTGCCCAGAGAGGTGGTGGAAGCCCCATCCCCGGAAGGCCAGGCTGGATGGGGTTCTGAGCAATGTGATCTAGTGGGAGGTGGCCCTGCCCATGGCAGGGGCGTTGGAACTAGATGATCTTTAAGGTCCCTTCCAACCCTAACAATTCGATGATTCTAAGACGGCCATCATTAGAAATAAGTTCAAATTCTAGTTAGAATTTTCAAAAAGCCTCAGAATCCTGAAATTGCTAGATCAAGCAATAATAGCTGAATTCAAGAGCTCCAGATTTCTTCTTTCTTAAAGGAATGATATTTTCCCACCTTTCAGGATCCCTAAAAACTCCCATGCTTTACAAAACAGAGACATCATTGAAGAGATTCATAACAATCGATGATGCAAAATATACTAGAGTATGGTCTCTCTGTGGTTTGGCTTCTAGTAGATTTCTGATTTTACTGCATATATTCTTGTATTATACCATGGTTATTCATACTTCTTTAATCCATATTCTCTTATAGCTTGAGACCTTTTTTCGAGTTGTAACCATGTGTACTGTGTAACGCAGTTGCCTGCAGGATTTTGATTCCCATTTTGCATGCACCTCTTTGCAGCCTGCGTTGACAGCTCTATGTCTCAGGTTACACACATGAAGAGGAAAAGGTGTCCAGTCACATCCTTTTCTCCTGAGAAGATACAGCAGTGACGTAGGACCACTTTGTACACAATGAGCTTTCCAGCAGTTAGCTTATCTAGACCATCAGCAACATGAAAATACTTTAGCAGTTAAAGACCGCTACCAATGCTGTGCAATTAGGCTGTGACTGCATTTACTTTTCCTCTAACAGAAAGTGTTTTTCTTTTTTATTTATTCTGGATTCCCATATTCATTCAATTAATGTTTCACAATAATTTGCAGTTCCAGTTCTAATTCTCAACTCAACTCTTCTAATGAGAGACTCTAACTCCACCCCCAAGCAATCATTCCAAAATATTAATGCTGTTTTGTCTTCTCTCTTACTTATACATGGCGTTTAGGTACTTCCCTGGCTATCACTGCACTGAAGAACAAATTTAAGCTTCCAGCTTCAAGGTGCTATATACTTCAGTCCTGATGACATTTATGAAATGGAGGTTTTCTGAGCATCAGCCTGAATCTGATTTCAATCCCTATAGTTATTAAAATAGCAGGGATTGTTATTGAGTCACAAATCCTAAGGATATGAGGAGAAGATGATGCCCAGCTGGTCAGGAAAAGCTGTCCAGCTGCTCTTTTAAGGCAGCTCTAAGTCCCTTATGTACCTATCTATGAAAAGAAGACAGCCATATTTAATTAAATAAAGTTACATAGATTTGATAGTGTACTATAAGTTATTACATTAATAGACGGTAATACAAAATGCTTAAAATGCTACAAATAATTCACTCAGGGTAGAAAATGTTTCTGAGTGGACTACAATATACCAGCAATGTAGTGTGGTGACTATATGCTTTATATTATTGGCCAAATCCTCTCTTGCTTTATAACTCTAATACTTATAAAATTAATAATAATAGCCACGTTAAGTTGTCAAATCTATCTCTGTCTTCCCAGCTCGCTTTAATTTTGAAAAGACCCTCAAAAAGATTGCTATCTTCTTTTTATAATTGGAAGAAAGGAGTACAGCTTTACACCTTTTCCTTTATAAGAAATGCTTTTAGTTCCCAGTGGTCAATTTGTTGGTTCGCTGATGCCAAATTTTTCAAGGTAGATGCCCGCTCATTAAGAATATTAATGAACTTGGGACCTCCTACAGAATTACAAGAACCATCTCACAGCTGAACCTGCTATTTTTTTTTTCTTCTTTTTTTTTGCCTTTCATGAACCCACGCGAAATGCCCCTTAGACCCCAAGGTGTATGTACCACCAGTTGAAAATCACTCCTTCACAAAGAAGCGGAAGTTTAAAAAAAAAATGCTTTGCTAACAGACTTAAAAGCATTGGGACTGTTTGTTTCTAGGTTGTCCTACCAAAAACATGAGGCTCAGATGTAACATTAATTCAGAAGATATTGCCAAATTAATGAAAAGTCCAGGGTTTCCTGTCAATATCTAATCAAAACCCTTAACAAGTGAAGAACAATAGGGTGTTGTTATTAAACTACCAAAAATTCCTACATGTGCATTATTTAATGAAAACTTTGCTAAATCTTGTTTGAGCCATAGATTGATTGTTGTAAAATCAATAGCTGAATTAATTTCTGATCTAACTCCACTAAGTCAGATGAATTGCATCATATGAATTCAAGCTGAATGACTTAAGAGGACTCTGATGTTTAGTTGTTACACTTACTGCTTTTTAAAGCCTATACGTTTAAGCCACTAATGACATGAAAAATACAATTTGGAAAGCGCAGACTTCATGAGCGAATACTGCCTCTCTCTCTACCAGGAACACCAAACAATTTCTGTCCTACCGTTTCAAGCATTTCTGCATGCAGAATTCCTACAAGTTCTTCCTCAACACTTTGAGAGGAAAGACTGGGCAAGGCAGCAGCGGTGCCATGAGCTCTTTGTAAGGCAAAGAGCTCCCCAAGAGGGATCTGTCTCACACGAGGAAAGAAGCCAGTCCGCCCTGTTCCACCCAGGAGAGGGCACTCTTACACCTGGCCACACCACCGGACGTGGACACGTCTAGGAGGAACAGGAAAGTTAAGATGACAACTTAAAACTCGGTCAACTTGCACAACCAGTTAGTTATTTTTATGATAAAGCTAATCTTCGGAATGATTTGAGTCATCCAGAGGCTGCCACAACAGGAACACAATATGACAGACAATAAACGTGCAGGCTAAATTTATTTTCGTAGTCTCTGAAATGTGCTAAATGATATGCAGATAAAAAAGACAACTTCCGGCATGTAGGCCTCCCTGTTAAGAGCTGGGATGACAGAAAGAGAGCTGTAGGTGTAAGTTTGGTGGAAAATGAGCGTTAAATTTAAAAATAGACTAGTTTTATGAATATAATTTGTTGCTGATTTTTTTTAAATACAGCATTATTATAAATGAGTATATGAACATTTAAACACAAAGTGCATACCTTCTAATACTAATACAGCCTGTAAAGTTCATCTTCATATGGATGCCTCATGAAATAAACAAAATAAGAATTAAAAATATGTTACAGGCTCAACCCCTGTTTCTAAAGTGTTTGAAATCAATATACAGATCTCTTGAGACAGCTCTCCTCTCCAATAAGAAATCCTCCAGCAACAATGGGAGAAGATCAAGCTTGACATTTTTGATTTTCCTAAACTAGAGAGGCCAAGATGAGGAGGGGGGAAGACTTGTTATGCAAGACACAAAGCAGCAACAGAGGAACATTATGTTGCATGCTGAAAAGTTACAGTTTCAAAAATGGCATTTTCTTCTAATCACAGGGAACGATCTCAGTAATTCCAAATTCTGAGTAATTCTACTAGAGAAGTATCCTATTGATATGAACAGAATAAAATTAGGAAAATAGGAAATGAGAAAAAGATCACCAAGAATCTTAACTTGAAGAAAAGAAATTTAATCATACTTAGTGTTGTCATAAGCACCTTGGAGTCCCCAGGCAGTATACTGGGGCTGGGGGGCATCCATAGTCTCAGACAGATGACCCATGCACACGGTGACTGCACTGCATGTACAGAAAGTGAGTCCAACACGCACAATTCATGCATGAACAATAGCCACTTTTCCATTAAAGTGTGGGTAACTCTTTCCTGTATATAAGTTTTAGGATAGATAATATTTCCCATATTAAACGGGAAATGATAGTGTGTTTAGGATGTTTGCTTATCCTAGCATCAGCTAATGAATATTGTCAGCCTTTGCATATTGAGAGCTTGGGTGAGGTCTTACCATCACTGATCTTACTTTATAGGCACTGATCCTATAAACTTTCCTCCTGCAGTAATCTTACATAGTTTGAACTTCATTTAATACACCCTGTGTCCTGCTCCCACTTCCATAAGTATTTCAAAGCAATATGACAAACATGCTAAACCATGCGTGGATACCCAGAATTGTATCTTCCACTCTATTAGTTATGATCAACACCAACGGGCAAAAGTTGCAGCCAGTCTATACAAGCTGCTGTTGAAAGAACTGTTTGGTATAAGGCTAAATTGAAGATGAGATCAATGAAAGAACTATCTGCTGAAATCAGATATACTACAAAATTTTGTAATTTAAAAAGTGAGCTGACTATGTTCAACCGACTACAGTTTTCCATTTTGTGCATGGATTTTTCTAAGGGCAAAAGACTAATGAGAACTTAATTCAGAAGACAGACACAAGATACTATAAAATATATTATGAAGTCAGACATGGAAGTCACTGAAATCACACAAAGAGGCTATGTTGTCATTTTTTCTAAGCATTTTATTATTTCACAAAAAAACCCAAAACAAAACAAAATCAAAACACCTATTCAAAGACTGCTAGTCTATGGTCCTGTTCTTGCTTAAAACCCTACAGAGTCTTCTGTAAAATGGTAAACTATAGTAAAGTGTAAAACAGCATAGGAGGTATACAATAATAACCCTAGCACGCTGATTACATAAGGTACTGGTTTTTATGCAGTATTTTAATCCTGGCAAAACTCACTACTACTCTGTTCTACCCTCCCAAAAAGCCTTTCTACATCTATCTTTCACCAAAGAGAAAATTAACACACTATATGGTGAATATGAAGCAGCTGTGAGGTAAGTGAAAGACGACTATTTAAGGATAAGGGAAAGGAGAGGAGTAGACTAAGGAAAAGAGATACAATAATTCATATTAATTTGATTTGCTTTTTGCAGTAACAGACTCTGACATTTGTAATCCAAATGAGCACACGAAAATGAACCTAGATACAAACCAGACAAAATCATTGCCCTTTACTGTGGCTGTTATTGGATGTCTACTACCTATAACATACAAGCATATTCACAGGAATGCAAAGGATTCTGACACTTGATAAAGGTCATGTTTTCTACTCCATTCAGAGCAAAACCTGAATATTAGGAGCTCAGCTTCTTTCTATGAGACGTCTGAAAATACATGAGGCATTTAACCCAGAGATTTTATGTACTACCTTTATAATTTTTGTCTATAGTACTCAAAAAGAGCTCAGCACACCATAAACCTAACTTTCATCTATGAGCTGTAAGAGGCAAATAAGAGTTATTACCCTTATTTTACAGGTGAGAGCCTAAGGCAGAGGGAATTCATGGCCTACCTTCTCAAAAGGAACTTGAGACACATCAGTGGGACTTAGACATCTAAATTATGCTGAAGATGAAGGCCCAAGATCACAGGAGAAGTCATTAAAAAGAAATCATGCCTAATGCAAAAAGATCCTTCTCAAAAAGGTACTAAAATCCTCATCTGAAAAGCTGCACTGTTTATTGCATTAAAAACAAGTTTCAGTCTGAAGAAGACCTAATCTGATGAACAGATGCACATGGTACAACATGCTTGCAGGAAAATGGACTTTTTCCAGTCAAACCACAGAGGAAGAGTTAAAACACACACAAAAAAAGAACTATATGCATCTGTATATAGTTTCCAGATTTATTTTTATCAGTTGGGCCTATACTTTCTTCACTATGTATATTAATAGTCAAAATGCTGTGTATACTAATGGAGATAAATAAGCAGCGCTTGCAGATGACAGCTATACCAGAAGCAGACATTTGTTGAGATAAATGTCTATGTTGTACATTGTCCTCCACTGCACCATTAGGAGAAGGCACTATAAAATCTTTCTATAGACCTTAATGTCTTAAAAGCCTCGAGTTCCTAAATAAACAACAGTTGTAAATGCCATCTCATGTTCCCCTCTGAAAAATCTATCTACGCTCTTCCATACCATACCCTATTTTGCGCACCTCAGGCTAGCAGGGATGGTTACTGCCACCCAATTTCAATTTTCTAGACAGAGCAACATCTGTGGCTTCTGCGATAAAATGTAACAGTCCATTAGACAGGACTGAGGTTCACCTTTTTACTCTACTTTTAAAATCTTGTAGCAGAATTCATAAAAAGTAACAGTTCTTACACTGCCTTCTCAGAGTAGCCTGCTCCTGGGCCTGCCCGGCCTGGAAGTTTGTCCTGTCCTGTCCTCTCCGGCGGGAGGAGGAGGCAGCAGCGTCTCCAAGGGAAGGGCCAGGGTGGGAAGAGGGCAAGGAGCTGGGCCAGGGGAGAGATCTGTAAGAAACTGCCGTTTTCTCCAGAAAAAAAAAGAAAAAAAAGATGGGAACTGCTGTACGGGCAGGTTGAGCAGATTCTCAAGGCACGTGAAGCCCCCCTGATTGTTTTTCCTCAGAGACTTCACCAGAAACCATGTCAGCTGCGCCTTCAGCCAGCTGTTTCCTCAGGGACACCTCAGACTCTTCCCCTGCCACCTCGGACTCCCCCATCCCGGCCCAGCCGCCGCCTCAGGCCTCCCGAGAGCACCCCATCACCCGGCCCGGTGCCTCAGGCCTCCCCCCAGGCCAGGCGGGCCGCGCTGCCCGCGGCGGGAGCCATGACAACACAACCGCCAGAGCTCTGCCCCAGGGCCCGCCGGCGGCAGCGGGCGGGCGAGCGGGCGGGCGGCGGCGGGACCCTGCCCGCAGACGGTTCTCCTCACGCTCTGGCCCGGCGAGCGGCTGCAGGCAGGTGTCTCCCGGGGCGGGCGGGCCCCTGTGCCTCCTCAGGAGACAGCGACATCATCCTTCCCCCGGGGGCAGCGGAGAGGAGAAGGCCGACAGGGAAGGAGGGCACACCGTCACCGCCGCCGACCAGCACTCAGCCCCCACCGTCGGGGAGCCCCGGTACCCGCTCCGCTCGGCGCACACGGCGGCCCCTCCTGAGCAGCGGCGGCTGGGCCAGCTACGCTAGCGCGCATGCTCGGCGCCGGCGCCATTTTGGTGGGGCCGGGAGTTATCCAGCGAGAGCGGCGGCGGAGCTCGCTGGGCCCGGCTCGGAGGTGGCGGCGAGTGGGTGCCGGCTGCGGAGATGGCTAACATCGCGGTGCAAAGGATCAAGCGGGAGTTCAAGGAGGTGCTGAAGAGCGAGGAGGTTAGAGCCTCTTCCCCTGCCTGCCACCGCCCTCCCCTGTGTCTGTCTCTGTGTGTGTGTGTGTGTGTGTGTGTGTGTGTGTGTGTGTGTGTGTGTGTGGGCAGCGGGGGAAGGTGCGGGCGCCCCGCCGGCCTGCGCGGGGACCCCGCTTCCCCCTCAGCCCCACCTCCCCGCGCTGGGGGTGGGCCCGTCCCACGGCCTCGGGGAGGGGAATGGCGATTCCCGGGGAGACGGGACCCGCCAGCCGCCGGGAGAGCGGGGGGGGAGGAGGGGGCCGCGGAGCCCCTCCCCCAGCGGGAGCCGCCGGCGGCCCGAGGGGGAGCGGGGCCGGCGGGCCGGGCCCAGGAAGCGCGGCGGTGGCGGGGGGGGAGGAGGCTGGGCAGGCCGGCCCCCGGTGTGGGTCCCCGCCGGCGGCCGGTGCCCGCTGCCAGGCCGGAGGCGGCGGGGCGGGGCCTGCCCGGTGCGGAGCTCCCCCGGTTCCCGGGCCCGCGCTCTCCCGCCTCCCTCCACCGGCGCGGGAGGGCCCAGGTGCGGCCGGGCCCGGCGTGGGGAGGCCGGTCGGCGCGATGCGGGCCGGGAGGCGGTGAGGTGGAGCGGAGAGCCTGAGGTAGGGGTACAGAGTCTCACAGGTCCCCTGTAACCCACCCCGCTGGTCAGCCAGGGCTCGAGGCTGCGGAGTGTGGCTTCAATTATTATTATTTTTAAAAAGGTTTGCAAGTAAATCCCTATTTATTTAGGCTACTTTAATACAGAACTTCCTTTATCCCACTGCAGGGCTTACTCACCTTCAGGTGGATGCTTTTAAAGCCTCACTCATTTCAATCATGTTACCCCGTTTCCTGAACAGTATGTTCTGAGGTATGTGGTGGTCAGCAAGAGAAGCTGGCTACTTTAAGGGGCACATTAAACAAGTTCCAATCAGTTTTTGGGGGAATATACAGCAGCGTTTGCAGGGCTGCATCAGTACAGCTTTTGCTGTGTCTGTATCTGAGTTGGTGGACGTCAGCCAGATAGGTTTTAATGATTGTGTCGTCATTGTCGTCCTACTTGGGATGATGTTGCAGGTTAGGTGCTTGTGAAATATTAATGTGAACGTGTAACTCTTAAAGCTGGTGTTTTAGAAATCTGGACCTGTTCACAGAGGAAAAATCAAGATGATAATTTTTGGAAGGTACTAGTGACTTAAGGAAAATGTGTTTAGGGTAGCAGTAGTTGATGTGCTTTTAAATTAAGTGTGCTAACAGCATTGTTGCTATGCAGCTTGAACTAGCCCCTAGAAAAATGTAAGGGCCTTTCTTTACAGCTGCCTTCAGAGCCCAGGCTGATTTCCCCAAGCTATTGCACAGCAAATACAGAATTCCATGTAAACTAAGAGAAATTTCTAGGTGGATACCTTTATACCAAAGCTGGAAGATCTAGACCTTATACCCCATATAACCAGCTGATATTGTGGGAACAAAGAAGCCTTTATTTGAAAGTGCTGTCTAAGGGCTTCAAGACCCTTTCCCTTTGCTTTATATAGGAAAAAAGAAACCTTACTTAAGTAGGTTTTGGGGGAGATCCGTGCTAAATTTTCTTACTGTAAAGGCTGGATCTAGTGAGCACGTTTTTCACTATTTCTGTTTGTTTAGTCTGTGCATTGAAGGGCCCAGTACAGAATGTTGGAAACAAATAATATTATGACATAGCCTTTAAGCTGTCTAAAGCTTCCCAGAAATATGACCACATTTCTTATGAAACTAAAATTAGGGAATTATTTTAAAATTACAATAGTGTCTGATAGTCTTTTTCCTGCCATTAGCAAGCTACATAGAGTGCTATAGTGATATAGCAATATGTAAAACTGCTGTTTACAAAATATACCAACGCCTCTGTCTTGAATGCAAAATTTCAGCATTACTTGATGGTTGTCTAAGTTGCAAGCAAAGTTTTTTGTGAATGTTTGTACATTCAAAGGCAGTTAAGCTATGGCATGAGTACCACTGCGCAAGAAAACATATGGAGTGAGATGGGGAATGGAGGTATAACTAAATACTACAAATCACAGGTGAAAAAAATGTGGGTTTTTTTCTACATGATTTGTGTACTAAAAGGATTATTAAACCTTGTTTCTTTAAAAAAAAGCCAAACATTTTCACAGATGGTGATGCTAAATTTGTTATTTAGAAGTTTTACGTTCTTCTCTGAAGGCAAAGTGGCTCATGTTGTCTGCACTTAAATTATTCTTGATTTGCTGCTTTGAGCTACACCTGAACATGAAGAGCAGCCCACTGTTTCCTTGCAGGTGCAGTATAAGCACAAATGCCTGGAGGAAGTGGCAGGCACGCTTAGAAAAAGTACATAGGAAGTTTGTTCTCTGTCTTCTTCTAGTACTCACCTTTGGGCTGAAACACAGTGGTGAAACCAGAAGTGTTTTTAAAAGGGAGCAGCTGGATCACAATTAATTCCTTCTGCATTTGAAATATGTATTGGAAGCACCAAATTTCACATTTGAATTATCAGTAAGAAAGCGTTGTGAAAAGTGTGTTTATCCTTGCTATAGATAAGGATCTATGGATCCTTGGACAAGGATGCTATGGATCTTTGCTATTCATATGACTAAATATACTTTTCGTATGCTTAGCACTTTCTGTTTCCTTGACTTAAATGGCATTTCTGGGAAATCACGAAAATGGGAATTTTAGACTTTATCTTGCTCTCTGGTTTACAGATAAGAGATGAAGGATTTTTAGTTGTTTGGGTTTTTTTTAAATTCAGTCTGGGGCTTCTTGCCTATTTTGAAAAAGCATTTAAAGTCTTTTCACACTTGAGCAACAAAAGTGTTTTTGTTCAACTTGCTTTGTTATTTCTAGTTTTATTATAAGCCCTACACATTAACTTAAGAAATGGGATATTGTGTATTTAAGAGAGATCCTTGTAACTTTGCATCTCTTTAATACTTGAATTAAATAGATGAAACTAACAACAATTTCTTTGTCAGGAGTTGCCTCCAAAGTAGGCTTTAAATAAAACTTTTTAGCTTTGTGTGTGGGGAAGAAGCTTTAAAATTCTCAGTTAGATGAGGTACTCCATCTTTAACAAAGATGAAGCTGTTAAGTTAGTGTAGGTAGTAACTTGTTTGGTTAAATATGTGTTAAGGGTACTGTACTATGCTTGTATTAAAATTCTAAAATGAGTAAGCACTACATTAAATCAGACCATACTCCAAATCCTAGTCTAGGGAAGACATTGGTTGCTCAACTTTATCTCTCTTCTTGTTCTCTCATTTCATTAATCTGTTGCCTTGGTAGTTTTATGGGCTGAAATTCTAAAACCGCAAAACATTTTGAATGAAAGCATGAGGCTACAGCATGATGGAGAAACCAATAAATAGGTGGAGGGAGTATAACATCCCACTTTTGATAAGTGGGAGAAGGCTTTGGTGAAGGTTAGTTGGTATTATTTCAGAATAGTTACTGAAATACTGCAGTGGGTAGCCAGATCCTTACCTGCTCTCTGTTTATAAGCTACTGCCTTATGAGAGGAAGAATCTGTCTGTCACTTAACAGTGAATAGAAACATGTTGAAAAATCTTGTGGTCACTTAAAGACTGATGCTGAGAAGTGGTTGTAGTTCATCTAGTATGTTAAACAATGTGTGACTTGTTTTCATATTTTAATCGAGCATTGGAGTGGCACTTTAAAGAAATCATATTATGCTAGCATTGAAGGATTCAGTGTTTAATTGACCCTCCAGTTTATTTTATTGTGTAGAAATGTAAGGTGTTTTCTGGACATCTGTAAGTCAGAGTGAAACCACTACTCTGGTACTGAAGGTAACACATTGGGAAACACAGCGTCCTCCTAGCACGAAGTGAGTTGCTGATATCTCTTCCACAAAATGTTCTTCTCTTAGGAATATCAAGTGGCAGGGGGTTTATCTGCATGGGAGGTAAACCCAGATAGAGCTGGAAATGAATTAAACTCAACTGCAGTTAGGAATATGAATATCTGCATGAGCAGATATCTGAAGTAGCAGTTAAAATTTGTAACTTGCTTGAATCCAAAATAGCTTTCAAGCGGAGACAGTAGTTTAATGGCGAAATTTGAAGTACTTAATTTCTAGTTAGGAAGTAGACATTTGTTTTGGAGTCCACTATGTGTTTTTGTCACTTACAGGAGAAAGGTAGAAGGCAAAGGTAACGGTAGTCTGACGTACCGTGTCCCTTTTTAGGCGTTTAGAGTTTTAGTGAGTTGCTCTGCTGTTTGCTTTTATTATTGCCTGTAGTGGTCTTGTGGTTTGTGTCAGTACGTAGTAAGATGCTACGTGGCACCTCTGAGATTTTCTTGCTAGTTGGAAAAGTCATAAGCATTTAATCTTCAGGCTCAGAAAAACTTCATTACTTTGGTTTGTTTATATTTGGGCAGTCTTGGGTGCTAGAAGTTGAATTCATTGAGATGGAAACTTATAGTAGTAATTGTGCTTTAGTGTTACTAGAAGGGCCTGTTGGAAATTGTGTATGCTTGTCTGTCTTCCCATTTATCATGTAGAACCAATCCAGATATATAAAAATGAGATGTGTTCTATTATGGCTCCTGAATCAGCAACAGATTTATTTTTTTTTTTAAACAGTGTTCATTTTCTGCTAGTACTTATGCTTAACTTTTGATTCGTAAGAAGAGTCTCATTGAACTCAGTTGAGGTGTAGCGGGTGCAGTGGGACTGTTTGGATGAATGAAGCTAGAGAGTGCCTAATTAATTAAAAAGCTTAAAGATGAGAACTTTTAAACTGACGTTATTATCATAGAATCATAGAATGGTTTGGGTTAGAAAGGACCTTAAAGATCATCTAGTTCTAACCCCCTGCCATGGGAAGGGACATCACTCACTAGATCACATTGCTCAAAGCCCTATCCAGCCTGGTCTTGAACATTTCCAGGGATGGGGCATCCCTGGAATAGTACCAGAGAATTGGTACCAGTCACTGTTCGTATGATGGCTTGCATATGATGAAGTGGTGGTGGTGTGTCAGTGTGTTGAAGTGAAGGTACTATGCGAAGGGATCTTATTAGGCTGGAGAAACAAAGGAGCTAACAGAAACCTTTTGAAGTTCAGCAGAGGTAGGTACCAAGTCCTGCATCTGGGAGGAAATAACCCCATACATCAGTACATACACACTGAGTACTGGAGACCAACTGGAGACAAAGTAGGCTAGCAGAAAAAGACCTGCATGACCTAGTGGAGAGCAAGTCGAACATGATTCATCAGTGCTCTTGTGGCAAAGAAGCGTAACCACATACTGGGTTGCATTAGCAAGAATGTAGTCAGTGTGTTGTGAGAAGTGATTCTTCACTTCTGTTCTGTGTTTATGAGACAGTATCTGGTGTACTGTGTCCAGTTTGGGGCTTTCCCCGGTATAGGACATTGATATACTGGAGTGAGCCCAGCAGGACACTGTGAAGGTGCTTAAGGGGCTGGAGCACGTGATGTGTAAAGAGAGGGTGAGAAAATAGAAGTTGTTGAGAGAACTGTTCAAAGGGACATCTCCCTGTCATCCTCTAATACCTAATGAGAGGCTCTGGAGAAGAACCAGACTCATCTCAGAAGTGCAGAGGGATAGAATGAGAGCCAACAGACACAAGCTGGAACATGGGAAATTCTGACTAGACACTGGGGGAGAAAATTTACCATGATAGTAGTCAAACATTTCAACAGATTGACCAGCGAGACTGCAATCTCTATCCTTGGAGATGTTCAAAACTCGACTAGACAGGTTCTTGAGCAGCCTGCTCTCTTTGGACCCGCTTTGAGCAGGAGGTAGGACTAGAAGCTACCCAGGTGTCTCTTCCTACATGATTCTATATTTCTAGTATAAGTTTGGTTTTTTAATTACTGTGTTTTTTCTGTTTGTGAAAGAAAACATATGGACAGGGGCTCCAACTCTGTTGCCCCACCTGGTAAAACTTTCCATTGTAAACAAATTGAGGAATTTTAAAATAGACTTTTTCTTTTTAGTTCAGAAGTTTCCACTATTGTAAGACAATAAAGAATCCTCTTCAAATCAGAGGCTAGGCTTTTCTGGTAGATGCAAAGCTGTCAGGGTTTTTAGGTTGAACAAGTTCTGGGCTGGAACCCTGAAGATTGAGCAGGTATATGGGATCCATAATGCTTCTTTAAGCGGCATTGGTCCAAAATGTGAATTTCTTCTTAACTTCAAAATAATGGTTTGTGAGATCCTTTGTATGTTGCCAAAAAGAATTTCGTCTACTATGTATTCAAGCCATGCCTATGATTTTCAGCAAGGCAAGGTTTAGACCCGTTCTCTGTAATTATATAAAAGGGATACTGAAATGCCATTACTGTGCGTCTTTGGTTTTCTTAATTCTGTCTGTGGTGTGTTTGGTTATATCTTCCAGTTTGTACTGGAAAATAATGCAGAATGGATCTGTAGATCTTTGCCTTCAAAGGAGTTCGTCCGTAAGTCACTTTTTAGGTAACTAAAGAATAGTTGTCTCAAACCAAAATGCATTTACTAGTATGGTTTAAGAAAGCTACTTATTATTCTGACTTCTAAGGTGATCTTCCTGAATTATTAGTTTACTTGTAGTTTTACATCTGTTTATCTGAACTATGTAACTGTTTTTCAAGTTCTGTGAATATAATCCATTGACTTGTCAGATCAGTATTATGTAGATACTAATAAATACTAGTATTATGAATATTATTAAATCCGTGATTCAAAATACTTAGCATATAATGTTAATGATCATTTGACCAGACCTATGAATTGGCCAAGTATTAGTAAGGGGAATATTTGTGCAGGGGAAGCAAGATCTATCACTTGTTCCTATGTTCAGCTAATGGCATTTTTTCATGTTAATGTGTATCCATTTGAGTCCAAATTTCTAGTGAATGGTCTACTTATTAGTTGACAGAATCCTGAAGATTTTGGGAGTAAGTGAAAACAGAAAAAAAACTTGGTCTCCATTGGAGTCAGGCTCATCTGGTTGTCTTTGGTAATCTCTTAAAAACCTGAGGAAAGAGAGCAGTCGCTGGTTACAGGACCGGGCTAGTCAGTTTAGGATTAAGGGTTAGGCTGCAGCTACCAGATGGTACTGTCTGACCACAACTCTTTGTGGACCTAAGGGATAGTAGGAATTAGCCAATCCTTTAACCTTCCCAGTCTCCCATTCATTCTTCTGTGCTTGTTTCCAGGAGTTTGGCTTTAATAGGAATGAAGTGTACGAGTCTTAAGGTTAGTTCACTTTACTTAGTATGAAATTTAAAGTTAACGTTTTATCATAGTAAATTTGTGTGACTATAAACTGCAAGAAAGTGCTGGTTAACAGTCCAATCTTGAGTTGTCTAATGGTCTTTCAGTTGCATTAAACTTGTTAAACTAGTCTAAATACTTAGTGCAGTTCTTAAATTATTTACCTGTTAAGTGGTTTCTAGCTTGTTTCATAATCCCAGTAAGGGTTGTTTTCATTACTGTACTTCATCACTTTTACACTAATAATTGCTGCTGGTATTAAATTGAGAAAATGCTTTTGGTTAAACTTTATCATTAATATGCAGGCTATCTTTTTGTTTCTGACAAACTAGGTAAAACTTTGCTGCAATTTAGATAAGGAAAATAAGCAATTTAGTTCTTTTATAGCAAAGAGTGTGACTTTTGAGAAAGAGTATTCTATAAGGCACTCTAGGGATGTAGTCCACTTGCACTACTGACTTATCTAATGTTTTCCCTTCAGATTATATCAGTGTTAATACTTGTAATATTTGAATTGGGAGCACTTCAATGTGCGTGCCTTGAGTATTTCATAAAATGGTATCTGCATATTAAAGTAAGTACCTCTGTAAGCAGCAAAAATAACGTCGTTTGAGGACCGAATCCATGTCTGTTTTTCTGGTTTGTTGTAACAGAATTGTGTTAAGGCCATGGATTGCTCCTCTCTAGTCTTCGAAGTGTTTGCACAGGAGAGCGATGTTGTGAATACCCCTAGCTATAGAAGAAGCTTTATTCGGCACTCATGCTTTAGTTGACACCATAAAACTCAGTCAGTCATATGGTATAATTCCAATTTGGCTATGCTTATATCGAAGAGAGCCGAGCTTGTACTGTGTATCATTCTTCTGTTGGAATGTTAATAGGGGTTACCCTGTCTACCTTTGTCTGTTGTCACAGGACACATAGGAAGCTAATTTGTGTTCATTATTTCATCATTTCTGTTCAATATTAGCCAGTAAGATCAACAGTTCATTGGGAAAGGAATGACTAATGATTGCGTATGTCTAGTTACTTTTGAAAATCAAGGTTTAAGGTGATGTGACTTCAGATTCTAAAATACATTTGTGCAGTGTTTAATGAAGGGGAGAAAAAAACCCCAAACCCACAAATGCATTAGTCCGTGTTCCAGTTTAGTTCAAGCCATATGTATATATATTGCTTTTTATTTTTAGCTGAAAGTGAACTGTGAGAAAGTCTTTTTAAGTTTTTGCTATATTAGGATGTGTTCAAGTACAGAAGGCTACTGTGAAATAAGATAGTGTATACAAATGGAAATCATGGGAGCTGTGTTGTATTTGCTGCCTTTCTGGAAACTCTTAGAGCTCAGAGAGTGTTTAGGTAAGCCCTTCTACTTTGGAATAAGGGTGTACATATGGGAAACTGGTACAGAGTAACTGTTCTGAGCTATTTCTACATGTCTTCAAACTGTGGGACTGCGAGTGAATTAGCATACTCAATTTAAAATGAGCTGAATCCTGCGATTCCTTTATATATAGAATTACTAGCAAGTGAAGTAGGGTAGGTGGACTTACAGAATTGACTGTAGAATCTGCCTCAAATGGGTTTGTGTGTTCATAGAATGCCTAATTCAAAGTACAGATCAAACTGATTATTAAAGCATAATTTATCTGCAAGGTTTTTCAGTTGGTTTGCATCAGACAGAACTGTGTGTAAAAAGATAAGGAAAATGCATCTAGCATTCCTGCAAAATTGGTTGTTCATTTAGGCTTTCCTGAACTGGATTATCCAAAACAGGAATCCCTTGCACTGTGCCCGTTCTGATGTTTAGTATCTCAGTGGCATTCAGGTTCAGGCAACTCCTGCCCATGATTAATGCTCCTGGGTACTGTAAATATCTTGCATAGTTAAACATAGACATAGCTTATGACTGTGTAGGGGCCCTTACACCAGTACAGGAGTGTGAGTATGCTGTTATGTACACTGTTTTTGTGGCATAGCTTTACCAGTTTAACCGCACTATCCCTTAGTGAGACAAGCAATGATTGTATAACTGCACTTCGGGCTTATGCCAGCAGAGCTGTGTCAGTTACACCTTTGCATGCCCGTGATTGACGCAACCATTTTGTCAGAAATAGTTTAGACAGGCACTAGAGCTGAAGTTTCAAAATTCTTTTAAGTTGTCCTAAGGCAGTGCCAAGAAGCAGTGTCACATTCCTCTTGCAGCCTGGTCACCTCTTCCCACTTCTGTGCTCCTTCTTTTACTTGCAGTGTTTGTGGTGAATCAAATCATGGTGTTGGGTTAAAATGAAAGAACTCTCTTACTAGGATAGTTTTAATTCATATGTTTTCTGTGCAGTTGTATGAACACTTGCACAAAATCTTGCCCCCTCCTTTACACTAGTTCTACCAGGACCAGGAGGAAAGTAGGACCTTGGCAGCTGTTAGACTGGCTTAAGTTGCCATGGAAGTACAGTCTTGTCCTGGTTTGAGGTAAAACAGAACCAATTTTCTGATTAGTAATTTTACTTTTTAGCTGGGCCTCTTCTAACTGACTAAAGCCTGAAATTAACAGCATATTGTTCAGAAACTGTTCACTCTGAGTGATAAGACCTGATTATACCAGGGAACGGTATGCACAGAGGCTCTTGCTTATACTTATTGCTATAACAACCAAGGTCAGGTAACTTCGCTGCTTGCCCCGTTAGAGGGTCGGAAGCGGAGAAGCGTAGAGGGGTCCCACCTGCAGGGAAGAGCAGACGGGACAGGTGACCCAAAACTGACCAACAGGGTATTCCATGCCATCTGCATCATGCTCAGTATAAAAGCTGAGGGATCAAAGGGGCAAGGCTGCTCTGGCTTGCTCTTTCTTCAATGGCCGACATTGGAGGAGGACCCTGTCTGTTTGTCTGTCTTTGATCCTGATCCGAGCATTCCTGACTCTAGTTCTGGAATTCAGCTCCTGTCCGTCGCTGACTGCAGTCTGGGACTTTCCCTGTGTCTGCTGGTGACGCGATCGTCATCCTGGGAGCTGGATACAGTTTTGTATATATTGTATACTTTTTTTTCTCCTTTAATTTTTGTTATTCTATTATTATTTACTCTTTTCTTATTTATTATTATTTTCATTAAAGTAGTTTAGTTCTTTTTCTAAACTTGTAAATCTCCTTATCTCTTCCTCTCCTCTCTGAGGAGAGAGGGAAGGGGAGGGTCATCTGTCGTTCTGATTGGCCAATCCGGCCAAAACCATGACAAGTCTTCTCTTTTGTTTTTTGGTCAAGTGATGTTTTAACAGCTGAACATCAGCAAGAATACGTATTTAGATACCTTAAATGTAAATAGTTTTACTAAAACTTGTTGATAGTCCAGGTCTAACTCTTGCAGAATGAAGATGGTTTTAATATTTGAGGTGTTTTGGGCAGGAAAAAAAAATCCGTCTCGTTATTGTTCTTGTATGTGAACATGTGTAATAGTACAGAATTTTAAGGTTGTTGCAAGTTTAGTCTCTTGTTAAGACATTTTATTGAAGAATCTTATCAAGATGCATTTAATAAATAAAATGGTGATAAATACGAAAATTCTAGTTTGAGTCTATTACCAGTACTGCAGAATTCACACAGTATTCATATTTGTAGCTCCTTAGATATAATACAAGTTATTTGTTAGTAACATAGCATATTGCTCAGTAAATAAAAAAAAATAATTAGTATGCACAAATAATCTTATATTTTTACTAAAACAGCCATAACTCTAGGAGATACATGTGAATACAGTGAGGTGAAATGTGGGAAAACTTAAAGACTGAAAGTGATAGTAAGGTCAAAGAACATAGGAGCGTTTTAAGAAAATGCATTTCTCTGTATTGACCTTTCCTTATCTAGGAAAACTGCTCTTTAATGTGCTTTAGACAGACTTGTTTCTTCTCTTCTCCTTGTCCTGCCCCAAACATTTGATTGTCTCACAGATGAGAGTTTCTCTGTGCTTTGAAGGTCAGCAAGAGCTCTCTGAGAATGCAAATGTGATCTGCTGATCTCAACTGATAGTGCAATGCATATACTTTGTAGCCATGACTGTGGTAAAGGGGTGGATTAACCACAGAAAGAAGGCAGGCCGCTCTAATGAGGGACTCCTTGTTAAGGCCTGTAGACTATGGTGAATAAAAAGAACAGAAGAGCTTGTTGTCTGCTGAGAGTAATATTACAAGGTCCAGAGCTGCTCTCTAAAAGGATTTTAGTAGAATTGGAGAAGACCTGTGTAATAAGTCTTCATGGTGGCAGAACTTACTCTTCAAAGTTTCTGCTGGAGTGGATTGTGTGTTCTATAAAAGAAAGATACTCAGATGTAAAATTAGACAGTGTAATTCTCAGTATTTTTTTAAAGAGGAGGCAGACAAAGACAAGTCAAAATATTATCGATCAGTAGCTACTGTGATAAATGCGATTGAGTATCCAATCTTCAGGAGATGCTCACAGAATGACTTTTTATGAAGGATTGATTCCTTTGGGTTTCTTTTTAGATATGCGTTTTGTAATGGATGAGAGTGCCTCATATGAGTCTTTCCCAACTTTTCTGCCTCCTGCTTTTAGTTTAATCTCCATACTTGGGTTTAATCTCCACAAGACAGTATAAAATTGGGTAAACATGACTATAGCAATGCATAAATGAGTCTCAGCAGTTGGGGTGATCTAAAAGACAAAAAATCTTTTGACTAGAGCCCTAGTGTGAAGCAGGGGATGCGTTTAAAAAGAAAAAAAGACTATGCATAATCCAACTAGAATATGAAGAATAAAAGATGAGAGAATGACATCATGCATTGTGTAATATGTTGCATTAACACTCCTTTCTCTTTTTTGTTGGTCTTGAGCAAAATAATTTTTAGGTGTGATGATGGGAAGTTCTGCTGGTGTAGTGTTGGACTTGTAGATTCCTAGAAAAGGATTTTGGTGTCGGTGGCATGTTTTCATGATGGTGAGAAATGCTAGTGGGAATTGTATTGTTACAGAATTTAACTTCTTTGAGATTATGGAAATAAATGCCGCTAGTGATGGCATGGCTCAGATATTTTGGGAATTGCTAGCCCAGTGATTTAGTCACCAAATTATTACTGAATTAACAGGAGGTGATGCTATTTTAGACTTGGTATGGAAGCGTAATGAGGTCTTTGTGGAGCAACTGCTTCTGGAAAATCAACTTGTGTTGTGAGATCACAAGTTGATTCATAAGTTCTGTGCTAAGGTCATTGTTGTCAGAGGCACGCTTTTGGAGAACACTGCTGTTGGTAACATTTTAGAGACAGTTCAGATGATTACAGTGGAGGCCAGGGGTTTATTCCGAGAGAGCTGCTAAAATTAAGTAATTTTATCCTATGTGATCCTCATTAATGTGAAATATTGTAGGAAAACACTCCAGATTTAATTGGATGAATAATCACTTCAGTAGAGTTAAATATTAGTTATTACTCTAGGGATGAAGGAAAAAGCAAGAGCTGGCAAGGTCAAGCTGACTTGAACCTTAAAAAGTCTATCAGAATAGCATGAAAAAGGTTCTTCAGCTATGTAAATAAAAAAATGCATTTGTTGTATTGAGGGCATGGTAGAATTTAAACATGAACCGGAATTTAAATTAATCTTTACACTGAAACAGTGTAGGGTAGCCTGCTGCTTTTCCTCAAGGTTCTGTACAAAGGAAATAAGGGTATGGAGGTAGCTACAGCTGTAGTAATAAAAGCAGTCATCTCAAATGGGGGGACCAGGATTGCTGACTCTTCAAAGAAACAGAGTTTAGGAATAGGATGGATGTTTAGCTTTTACCAAATTTATGGATTCAGGAAGGACTTGTGAAAAACAGCTAGTGTGATAACTAATTGAAATGGAATATGAAGGTGAATATCCAGGCTGCTACATCAGTGTGCAGGGCACTGAAGAAAAGTGAAATGCTAAGTAGAAAACTAAGCAAGTTGCAGCATGGGTTAACCATAGATGGATTGTATCATTGAAATTCACCCCTTTTGCTACTGATTCCGTCCTCAAGATTGAAAGTTACAGGTTTACTTGCAGAGAACAAGGACTCCTGCTGTCAACTTGGAGCTTGCTAGGTGAAGTTGACAGGAGCTTACTGGTTGACAGAGGGGGAGCAGGAGAACCTGAATAGACCTTGGAATGACTGCATTACCAGAGCAGGTAGTTTTAGTGACTTGTTAACTGTTTCGGTTATTTAAACCAATGTGCTGTGTTGTCATCTAATAGGTTCAGGGGCAGCGCTGCTGAAAGCACAGTGCAGTCACTGAAGAGGACAAAAACTTCCAAAGGAAGCCTTGCTGGGACTCTGTCACTTGATCTGAGTGTCTTGTCATGCTGCCACCTAAGAAGGCAAATTTGATCTTAGGCTATGCTGGTTGTGATGTATTTTCAGTGGGTGCAACAGAGTATTTGTGGCACTGATTCTGAGACTTCATATAAATTCCTTTATGCAGGGCTAGTTCGGTGATCGTGGGACACAGAGTGGAGAAAGTAATAATAAAAAAAATCAGTATGGCGAGAATAAAATTTCAGCTTGTTTAGAGCAAAACTAAGGCTGAAAAGGGAAGCTGGTATATATACCATATATTTTGCAAGGGGAATAAATACTAGAGATACGAAGAAACTTGTGGAAGCTGGGAAACAATGCTCTCACAGGTGGGTGTAAATAGATTACAACTTTACCTAAATTGTAGTTTAGAAAGCTTTTAACAGTTGTGAGGTTGTGAAATGAGCTGCCAGTTGGAACAGTGAGAGCAAAAATACTTAAAAAGGGGGTTGGAAAGCTTGCAAGAGAAACTTGTTGCCTGTGATTGAGTTTGGATTCAGAGAGGGAGTTTCTTTGCAAGAAAAAAAATAAATTTAAAATACGCTTAAAAATCATTTCATCAGTTCTCTTAATAAATTCCTTTCTCTGATGTCTTAGCTAAGGTCATGAAAGACAACGCAAGATCTGATGGTGACCTTAAACCAAAACGCTCGTTTATAGATATAAATCAGTAAAACAGAACCATTACTAAATACTGGCTTTCAATTATGGAAGTGCATGGTGCATTCTTAATTTGTAGCATGGTTGAATCTGGTTTTTTTGAAGTGCAGTACTTGGCGTCAGCTCTGCATTCATGGGTGTTGCTTCATTTGTGTGGGCTGAAGGTTTTTTTTGCTTAAGTTTTAAGGACAGATGTAAAAAGCTCCCAAATCACCACTGGATCAATTTAGTGAAACTTTTAATTAGAGTCTTATACATGGTGACACTTACTTAAACTTTGATTTTTGGTTGTATCTGTGAACGTCTCTGGTCAGAAGAGCACTCTTTTTGGTGGGGGGACTGAATCTATAGAATCTTTACAGGAAGGAAATAGAGATAATTTCCCAGCTGTTGTTCAGTGGATTCTGCATCCTTAAGGGTTCATTCACATCATTGGTAGATCCACGAACCAGGTGATGTCAACCATCAGCTTTATCTGTCTTAACTCTTCTCTCATAGCTGTCAGCAACCAGGTTTACTCTGAGGGAGAAGTGCAGCTGCACAGGGCTTTTTGGTGTAAAACTATTTGGAACAATTTTAAAGGATCTGGGAAGGTGATACGATTTCTCAGGGCGGGGAAGAGGATTCAGGAAATCTATGTTGCATGGTATACAGAAGTAAGCATGGTATACAGAAGCAGCAGAATAGACAAACCTGTAATTACTTACCTCTAAAATCTCCCTGGTATGTCTTTCTAAAAGGAGATTCTGCTCTGCATCTCCCCAGAGAAGTTTCTGGCTGGAGGATTTGTATGAATTTCACTAACGCCGCTCTCTGGACTTGGAAAGCAAAGTCAATGGGATGAGTAGCTCTGGCTACACACTTCTGAGAATCATTGTCTGGAAAACATATGGTTTTTTTCAGTATCAAAATACAGTGTTTTTATTTTGTAGGCAAGTTGATACGGGGTGTGAAAATGTTGAGGAGGTGACAATGAAATTCAAGTGTATAAATAAATTGTGCCTTACACCTAAATATTAAAGATAAACATGATCTTAAACAAGACTACAGCATTCTGTTTAGATCATTGTATTGTTTAAAAATAGTGAGCACTCCATTTGGGGAAGTCTTTCTGTATTCCAGTGAAAGCGATGATCTTGTCTATTATTAATTAACTTGCTCTAAACAAGGAAAAAACCCAATGTGTAACTTGGTCAATTTAGTTTTATAGTTTAAGATATATAGAATTAATAGCTGATTTGAAAGATCACGGTCTTCTTAAAATGTAATCAACTAAAAAATATAACTTTAGATATTACATTGCTGGGTTGCTTTGCTTACTTTAGTGATAGGATAAATAAAATTGAGATTTGTAATCCTTCACAAATAATCTATTTTTAATGAAGTAAAATTCCAACTGGAAGATAGCTATTCACTTTAGGTTACTATTTTTTAAAATTTTTATTTATATATTTTAACAAACTACTATTCTAAAAACTTAAAACACCATCTTTTGGGGGAAATCTGTATGTCAAATGCTTACTTATGACTCTTTGTTTCTCTGTTTATTTTTAAGACGAGCAAAAATCAAATTAAAGTAGATCTTGTAGATGAGAATTTTACAGAATTAAGAGGAGAAATAGCAGGACCTCCGGACACACCATATGAAGGCAAGTAATGTTTTTGTGTATGCAGTCTTTGTACACTTCAAATCATGTGTCTTGAGATGCTTTGTAAAATTAATTTACACCATAAAAATGTAGAGCTACGTGTTTTAAAATAGTCTGATTTTTTTAAAAAAAAATACAAGTTTTAAACTTGAAAAATATTTAAGTTCAACTTCTGTGCTGCCAGAAGACAAATCTTTTCTATAGTAGAACAGACTATTCCATATAAAAGGTTAATTTACAGGTTTAAGCTGTGCATTGTAACTTGTATAATGCTGACTTTTACTTGTTTACAGGCTCGACAGTTTAAGCTCCTTAGCCTTGAAGCATCAAGGAAAGGCTTCGGAATCTAATGTAACTGTGTGTGTATTTCTGTAATCTAAGGTGGTGGTCATTCAAAAAAATGTTGCATTTTTCGATCTCAAGGAGAGATGCCGTTTCAAGTTAAATTTGGGATTAATCTCGGGCGTCCATGGGTCCCAATACTTAATTTATGCTGGAGTGGGGGACTCTGCAGTAGAACTTCATGTCTATAGCTCTCTTAAAAAATTACACCTTATTGGCTTTCTTGTTTATTAAAGCTGGTATCAGTAATTGTGCATCTCTTCAATCTGGAAAAACCAAGATAACTTACTACATTTAGAAGCTTTAACAGAAGCTAATATTTCATCAGAGATACCAAGTTACTCAATGGTGCTGGTACTTGTAAACTTTCTGTTTGTGTATAATATATATGGAGCTGGCAGACACACCTTCTGTTAAAGTTTCTTGATGATAAATGAGGATTTTATTTTTTTTTAACTTTTGGTTACTTTTAAATGGTGTTTATGCAAATTTTCCATGCCAGATATCTACTTTGATATGAAATTGAACTTCCAGTAAACAAAAATGTCTCAAGGGGTGTTACAGGCAAATAATTTTTTTTGTTGGAAATTAGAACAATTTTCCAAGTTTTCAGTTGCTCTAGTTGCTCCATGCATTGGAGCTAAGAGTGGGACTTGAGTATTGTCCAGAGATGAGACATGTGCTGTTTGTCATTGTTTTGAAAAATAAATTCTCATCAAGTGGGGAAAAATACCTGAAAATTATTGTGATAGATATAGGTGTATATGCACTTGAAAGCATTAGACGTTACTGATGAAAATCCAGTTGTTTCATCTTCCCTAAGGAGGACATCCCTTGTGATTGGTTCTCCTGGCCAGGAGCTGCTGGTGCAGCAGCATTGGACTGGAGAGCAGGGAGAGTCTCCCCAGTGCCCACCCACCTCCCCGCTGGGGCCCAGGGCAGATAAAGGAGGAGGAAACAGCCTAACAGAGACTGACACTGGAGAATATTGAGCAGGAGCAGGAGGTGTCAGAAGCTGAGGAGAAAGGAAATGAGCCTGGAAGGGAGAGAGTAAAAAAGTAGAAGCATCTGTGATGGTAGGGATGCTCCCCTTCAGAACTTGAGTCCCAAGTTCCTCTGTCTAGCAAATCATGGTGATTTCCCTGTCCCTTCCGTGTTTCACTATACGCATCAGCCACTAGTGTTTAGATGACAGAAGATAATGTCTGGAAAGAAGATAATTTCCTGGTTGTAACTTGTGCCTTCACTTTAAAAGGAGAACTACACCGTAGACCTAAAATACGTAGTCGTGCTGGTGACCTGTTTGGAAGCGGATCATTCTGTTTAGTGTAATAGGTTTTTTGCAAATAGAGTTGGTCTTGTAAAACCAAGTCTTAATGTACCAATGTTAAGATGTTACAAAATTAAGTAATTAGATATGAGAAAACATCTGAATAGTGGGGGAAGAGTGTTGTTTTGAAGGGGTTTGGTGTTGCTTTTTTTCCATTCAGACAGAATCAATCTTCCTTGGGTGAGTTGGTTTGTTGTGGCTTGCCTTTTTTTGTGTGTTTTTTTTTTTTTTTTTTTTTCCCTCCTCCAGCCAGTGTTACCTTGTCTCTCTCCCACCCCCACCAGGCCAGCATTATAAAATGGACCTTTTTTGGAGAATGCATTGAGAGTTATTTGAAATGAAAGACGTATTCATGTGTCACAAAAGTTAAAAACTGTATAGCAGTTCATGAAGAGGGTAAAAAGAGATGCGAATGCTTGTCTGCAGAACTGAGTTCTGTGTGGTGTTGGATAATTCAGTTAGACCAAAATTTCAAAAGCTGAGCACTGTGTATTCACATACTCAGCATAATTCTGCTAATGAAAGTCAGCAATATGTATTTAGTGTGGAATCTGTTGATCTGAAATGCACACATACTTAAGTACATATGAGTACATTTAATGAAGAGGATATAGTAAATGTCCCTTTTGGGGGGCTAAAACTATTATGTAGTCTGATTATGACAGGGATCTCATAGAAAAGTAATGTGATTGTGTGCTTGCTTTAATCTAGAAGGCATGTGCACCAAGAAGCAAAATGAAAGTTACCGGCAGCCCAATTTCTGGTGTTTCCTGACACTTGTGTAATTTACTTTGGAATGCTAATATTTCTGTAACATAGTTTTATACATTTATTCCCTTAGGTAATTGTGAAGGGCTTGCCAGTGTGTGTAGTTTACATTTTGTGACTAACACAGTAATGCATGCTGCATAATTACTGACTGACCTCCTGTCATCTATAGTCTGAACAATGACACAGCAAGAAGTGCTTTATGATGAAAAGCTAATTAATGCAGTGGTTCAGGTCAGACAATTCTGTGATACAGGAGGGAATTCTAGGACCATTGTGAAGTGAAAGAATAAAGTAATATTTATTGTTTACCACAGTTGGTAAGGTATCTGAAAACAAAGTGCTGCTGCAAAATTCTTTTATAGGTGATGTTGGAACATTGATTTAAGTATGACTGAGAGGAAGAATGCCATCTATTGTTGACAAATCTTACAGCTTTTACTTTTCTGTCAGTAGCGTCAGCTCATATTGATCAGTTATCAAAATATTTTAAGACAACTTCGGTTGAAACATATTTGCATCCTTATGTTAAAACATGTATGTTTGGGGAGAGGACCTTTGAAAGTCTAGATGAATGGCTGCTGGGTTTTACTTGAGTCAAGAGCTTTTCAATAAATAGGTTGGAGTTTGGTTTTTTGTACTATTTCTTTTTTTTTAAACCCTGTGTAACCATAGTATTAATTTCAAGCCAAGTTTGCATGTAAGCTACAATAACTGCAAAATTTATAATAGGATGTTTCTTCAAGGGAAATAGTTAAAACTTGCCTTAACTCTATTGTGAGACATATGCTCCAGTAGGAGTACAGAAGGAATATTCTGCCATTACTGTTTAATTTGATCTCAAGTATTAAATAGCTATGAAAAAGACATATATGTGTATACTCCTTTAAAAAAAAAAAATCCACAGAAATATTGGCATGCAGAAGTTAGTATGTTAGTCACTTGCTTTTTAAATGTAGTATTAAAGAAATTAACATTCAGGCTTGTTCAGTTTAAGTCTTCAAGCCTATATTTTTAACTGCAAACCTCAGTGCATGAGAACAATAATGTATAAATAATATTACCAACTCATTAGTCTCTGCAGTTTCCAGGTGGAAAAAAATGGTGTCTGAATAGCCTGTTACACAGAAGACTGTATTAGTCTGTCTTTTAATGGCAAGTTTTAATGGTAAGCAGAAGATATGGTTATACCTGAGGACAGGTTTTTATATTACCTTACAAAATGGTGTGGCAATAAAATCGTACAGGGACTGATGAATTTTTGCAGTCCAGGAGCAGTGTAATTGTTCTGTTTCTTAGGAAAAAATTGCTGCTGAATTATGCTTCAATTCAGACAAAAGGAAAAGCAAACTTACATAAGGTCTGTTGCTGATGTACATGTCTTCAAAAAGAGTTTGCCTGTGCTGTCCTGTAAGCAAACAAGCAGTCAACTTAGACATTAACTGTTATAATTTTGGATTTATTAGCCTTTCGTCTGTTGTATTTTCTGTTAAATCTTCTGAAGCTACTGTAGTATTAAGTGAGGAAAAACCAGCTGTGGAAAGTAGTGTAAAATACCAAACAGTTTCAGGTGTAGTGTATTACATTTTAAAAGTGAGAGGTGTTATTAGCTTCTAACTGCATTGTGGCACAGATAAAAAGGTGCCATAGACTATAACTGTTCAGAATATTCCTTTGAGTTTTTTCCCTGCACGTGAATCTTGCTGCCTCTATTGAGACTACTTGAGAGCTGGTTTTTTATAGAGCTATTTGCAACAGAGTAAATCTCTCTTGAAATCCCAAAGAAAACAGATTGCAGATACTTCAACTTTAATTCAAGGAAATTTATAAATTGTAACAAAGTGTACTGAGGGAGGGAAAAGTCTGCTTTCGGAAAGAGCAGCAGTAGGATGAGAAAAAAACAGCAAGTGAGGAGAAACGTTTTCAGTTTCTATGAAAACTAAATGTCTAAATTGGTGTATGTTTTGTTGTACTCTGTTCTTCTTGTCATTAAAATCTGCCTGGCAAATGATCTTCAGTGGGCAGGCAGAGATAGTTTGAGATTGCTCCAGAAGACCTAAGTATTGATAGTAAACTTGAATGTTAACAGAACTCTAATTGAAATAGACATAGGTAGTGATACTGTAAAAGGGAGAGAAAAATGAGAAATGTTTAGAAAAGGGTGGTAGAAGGTGGTTCTGTCCACCAAGCTCAAACTATCCTTTATTGCATGCTGTAATCCTGCAAACTGTAGTACTAGTACCAGGGTGTCAAAGCGTTTGCAGAATCAGAAGTAACTACTTCGGACAGTAATGTAGAACATAGTGGAAATAACATTGGAGCCTCCTTTATTATTTTTTTTTCTCCACAGTGTGGGCACGTTTCATAAATGACTTAGTCGAACATTCTTCAGTTCCAGAAAGTTTAAAATGAAATACAGTTAATTTCAATTGTGTTATTTGAAGAAAATTTATTGGCATGAGGTATCAGAAAAAAGTCAAAGTAATGTAATATCCCATGTTCGGCTTGAACGTTCCTGTGGCCTATTCTTTCATGTTTGAGGTGCATTTGGTTTATGTTTTGGGATATTTTAGTAAAATAGAGCATGGAAATTACAACATTGGAAACAAGAAACTACAGGAGAATGTACACATTAAATATACCTAAGAAATACAGATTCTGATTGGCATAAGCAAATATGACTTTATTAGGTTGACTTTTATATGCATTTATTTATAAAATATGTGAAATTTAGAAGGATCCTCTAGCTAATACTTCTGAGTAAATTTAAATTACTTTAAAGCTTATGTTTCTAAATGGACAGGTTTTCTTGTCATGAAAGACTAAGCTTGAGTAATGTTCTTTTAATTTCTAACTTGTTCTTGTCTTTTGCAGGTGGAAGGTATCAACTAGAGATAAAAATTCCAGAAACATATCCGTTTAATCCTCCTAAGGTATTGTAAACACTTTTTTGGCTAAAATAATTTGGCTAACAAGTTGTTTTTGAGGAGTCTTATTTATTTGCTTATGTATGTAGTCTCTTTGTAGTACCCATCTTCTTTTTTTGGTTTTTTTTTTTAATTCTCCTCTAGACGGGCATTGCAGCTGTTGTCTTTAGGTAGAAATAATGCAGGATGCATAGCTGTATCCAATCAGAAGTACAATCTGATTGTTCCTTAAAGTACAAACTGGCAAATTCTGGCGAGGAGCTTGTGCCTTATTATTGATCCTCACGTGATTTCTTTTTGGCAAGATAAATAGTTTTCAGACAGTTTTACTTGATGTAGAGAGTATGGCTATCATTCCTCCCCCTCAGTATCATTGAAGAAATGCTGTAATAGATAATTACTTATTCTTTTAATTTCTTTGGCTCCATAAATTATATTTAGTAGAGTCTTGGATCTAATCTACCAAGTTTCTAGTAATAATTAGATAGTGAGGTGTACAGTTGTGTGACTCAAAGAACCAATAGAGAAATGTAATGGTCTTACTGCAGCTCTGTTGAAGGAATGCATAAAACATCTGCATGTGGATGAGAGACAAGAGAAATGGTTGTGTTACAGGCTGTCCTGCCCTTTCAACTTTACTGAATCTTTCTAGATACTTTAGATATTTCTAGGTACTGTATCTAAACCTTAAATTTGTGACTCCACTTCCCTCCTAAATGGATCAGTCTGAATAGTGTTCTCTCCAGCCATGTGCAACTGTATATTCCTGTGCCCTGATTTACTCCCTTCTTCAGTGGCTTCTGATGAATCAGCAGACTCCTTCCTGAGTTGTCTGACTCAGCTACTTGATTGGTTTTCTGTTTGTCTCAAAGATGTCTTTGAACTAACAACACGTCCTAGATCCTGGTTATTTTCACCCTGGTATGTAATACTGGGGAGGAACTGGGGAAGTGGAGGAAAGGAGAAGTGCCAGGAGCTCTTAGGTCCTTGGCTTTTGTCCTTTGAATGAGTTCCTTGAGGCTGGAGTGAAAGACACAGAAAGTCTTAATGAAATGTCTGTTGGTTTCAGTTCTTTCATCTGCATGTGTTCTGGCAGGAGCTAAAATAAGGAGAGCCGAAACAGGTCATGGACACTGAAAGATGAGTGTATGGACCATGGTTTAATTGCTGCTTTAGGGCTCTGTGGTTTCCATTTCCAAAGCTTATAGACAGCTGTTAGAATCTCAGTGCACTGTAGCACAGTACTGCTTATTCTGGAGTCTGCAGTCTTGAATTGGAGGCCTTTTTGCTTGTGTCTAGCCCTGCCTTTCATCTGAAATAGTTCTTTATCTTGTTCAGTATGTGCTTTGACAGCCATTGTTAGCCTTCATCCGCCGTGAGAAATTACCTAGTATTTACATGGCTTTTTACATTTTCAAAGTGATTTAGAGGGTTGAGCTAGTTAATAAGTGGCTCAGCTGACATGATCTCTTATTTTCTGTCCTGGAAAGCAGAACTGTTATGGTCTTACCTATTTATACACCGTGATTGCACTGATTTTATTATAGCCCTGTATGTACAGTCTTTGGCTGTAGTGCCTGACAAATAACATGTTCTCTGCATTGATTTGCTTGCAGATCAGGAACAAAAGTTGAAACATCTGTGCTATTCGTAAAAAGTTTGTCATGAGTTTGGGGTGAGGAGGTAGAGATGAGAAACAGAGAGAGAGGTCAAAGTCACTAGGAGGTAGTTAAAGTGCAACCTGAAATAAAGGGTTTGAAGAAAATGAAGGAGAAATTTGAGACGTATATATTCTTTTCAGAGGACAGCTTTTGGTTTTGAGACTTTTAGAAGAAAATGCTGCTTTTAACTTTCTCAGTATCTAAAAAAAAAAAAGAAACCAAACTAATTTTATTTATATTTTGTGAGCATAAATACACTTTACTATAGTGTAAAATATGGACATGATCAATGAATGAGTGCTGGAACTAGATCTTTCAACAGCAAAGAAAAATAATTGTAATCTAGTTAGCTAATCTAGCTCTGAAGAACTTTGTGCGTATGGGTAATGAGAGTGGATGGTTGTAGAAGTAATAGCATCCACCAAGGAAACTTATATAATACTTCTGTAGCTACCAACAATTTAGCTGAACAGTGAGATCCCATGCCTACGTTAAGATTTCAGGGACTTGTTTACTTTCTATTAAGAGTGGATGTTCTAGCATTTACGACACTGGAAGTTTTAAGTCTGTATTTGACCATCTGCTTATGTTGAAATACTGATACTGCTGGAGGATATTTCTAAATGGCTTTATGTGAAGCAGGGATGTGCACACATGACAGTGTATGGGAAAGCAGTTAGGGATGAGTTTGGTGTCCTCAAACAGACAGTACTCTGTTTTAGAGTAAAGCCAAGGCTCTGTCTAACTTGAACTCTTGCAAACTTGAAGCCTCCTGAAATAAGTGGTATCACAGGTCTTAGTTCTGGTATTTCAGAACTAAGCTTGATATTTCCTAAATTAGCATTTCTTTATATTATTATTAGAAGTGATGCATATAAAATGCTTATTTAATATGCTGTATTTAACAACCGTTTTTGTTTTTTAAAATTGTCTTGTCTTCTAGGTGCGGTTTATCACCAAAATATGGCATCCTAATATTAGCTCAGTCACTGGGGCCATTTGTTTGGATATTCTGAAAGATCAATGGTAAGATTCCATATGGATTTAAATGTGCAAAATCAAATATACCAGTGTCCTGGTTAGGAGGCAACAGCTCATGTTGCTTTTCACTTTGTATTTGTAATTCAAAATCCTGAAAGCTTACAATATTTCAGTATAGTATTTTGAGTTGAAAAGACGCAAATAAAATGATTGGGTGGTAATTTTGGGAAGTACTAAGTAGATATTATATGCATAGAGAGCCTTTGTAAAAATTTTTGCACTAGGGTTAGGGTGAACATGTCATTGTTGTTGATGTTTTGGGTATTTTGGTCGGAGTTAATTTCTTTATTTAGTTAGTTGTTTTTCATTAACAAATGCTACCTATTGCTTCCTGAATCCTGTCCTTTCAGCATCCTGAGGTATATGCAGAAAAAAAGCAAGTGCTTATCTTCATTCTGATTCTTGACTTCTACTTCCAAATAAAAATTAGTTCTGACAGAGCTAAAAAAATGTATGAAGGGAGTCTGGGAGTATAAAAGGTAACAGGTCAGCAATAGGAAAGGGAAAATAAGAGACTGACTATCCTGATTCTGTCTCACAGTTATCACTGGTAATATTTATGATTTGCACCTCTGTAAACCATTTGCCTTTTAGTTGTTGGTGAGTTGCTGACTTTTGATTACTTAATGTTACTGTAAAAGTTTTAATAGCCAAAATCTGTGGAATAGACCTGTAAGTGGCCAAACTGTAACAGCTGAACTCATTGTTCATTTGTTATTTCAAGTGATACATTTGATGTGGTTTAAAGATTGTATGTACAAATAGATATGATATCTAACCTGAATGGAATTAATCTTTGTTATTTTCCTCTCGTCTGCCCCAAAAGAACAGGACTGTAATTCCCCAGCAGATAATATCTAATCCATATAAGCTTCAAATGCTTGTGAATTCAACAACTTCTTCAAGACTGCTATTGGCCAAGTAGACATCAGTGGGGTTTGAAAGAGAAACTCTAGAGCAGAAAGCTTGAGTTGAAGTCTTGCAGGTTACACATCTAGTGTATTCATCATTTACAGAGTGAGAAGATTATGCAAATCATGTGGCACAGGATAGTGTAAATTACTAAAATGAAATAATCATAAGCTGTTGTCTTTTTCATTTCTGGAACTGCGTATTTTTTCCTTACAGCCTCAGAGCACTTGATGTTCTTTCAGGCAGTAGAATCTTTCAACATACGTGCCATGGTACACGGCATAATTTTTTCATCAGTAAAGCCAGTGCACTTTTGTACCTGCATCTAGTTATTCATACCATCCTACGATTACACTGCAGATTAATGGCTCTCTAACTGTGCAAATACCATTTCCTGAGAGATCGTACTCTAAACCAGATTAGTGAATGGGCATGAGGTTGACTGATTCGTTTGTGTGTTGGGATTTTTTTTTTAATTTTTGTTTGCTTGGTTTTGGCTCATTTTGATTTTTTGGCAAAACAAATTTTGGAGGGTGTTTTTAACAGGGGTCACCTCACTGCTTTGAGCACATAAGCCTGCACTCCCAGCTAGGCTTATTTCACTCAGGATAAGGTTTAAGTAGTAAAGATATATGCTCGGGGTTTGGGTTTTTAATTCCATTTTATGGTATTCTTTTATGTATTGTCTAGTTGCTTTACTCATAGTATCAAGGTCTGTGACTTTTAACAGGTATTTTCAAGGCTAATCTTTCCCTACTGAGGCCCCTAAACATCATGTTGCTCAAAAACAACGCTTAACTAGCATTCTCCCCTGGAAATGTTGAGGAGGGACAGTCCCTAGCAGAAGTCATGCTTATTTATTGCATTCTGAATTAAAACCAAAGTAATGTAATAGATTTTTTTTTTAACATTTTCTTGTTATCTTCATATTACTTCAATATGTTCCCTAATTAGTGTTTTCTTTGGAGGGGGATGGATGATCTTGCTTCTGTAGTGACAGACTGGGATTCAGGAGACCACAATTTGCTTTCTGGCTCTGGAACAGGTGGTCTGTTGCCTTTCAGCGTTGCCAAACATTGTGATTTGAAACAGTGTCACAAAATTCAGTGTTGTGCCAAAATTGCTGCATTAAGAGTGAAGCAGTCAATAGCTTTAAGATGAAAGTTTCTGGCCTTTTCAGTGCCTGATCAAGCTAAAAAATACCAAATACCAAAAGGCAGCAAAGACCTAAAGAAATCATGAACTTCAACTTAATTTAATTTTTTTTTTAGTCAAAACAATGGAAATTTGGAAAGGAAGAACAAGAGAGATTTGACTTGTGTTCTTGTTATCTTTGAAAGTTATGTCTTGCACAGATAACTTAATCTGTGTCTTAGTTCTAAAGACATCAAAATACATCAATACCTTCCTTCACCAAGACGTGTACAAAGTAGGAGTATTGGAACAAGAACTTGCCTTCTCTGTATTTAAACCAGCTGGCCCAGGGAGCACCAATATTATGCCACTTAAACTCTTCCTTTGAAGCACCAAGGAAAGAATTTCATAGGCTGTGGTGGTGGTGGGAGGAGGCTTCCTATATACTATAATCCCTTTTCAAATTATTCTTAATGTAGCAATCACTTCATTTTCTAGTGGTGTTCTTTGTAGGTTTTGTTTTTTAATCACAGAATGGTAAATGAAAGTCGCTTGAGCATTGTTGAAGTGCTTGTCAAAGCCTCTGGTCCTTTGGAGAAGAGGAAACTATTGTGGCTCTCTCCATCTTTTCTTGTTTGAAGGATTTCAGAATTGTGATAGATAACACTTTTTTTCCTGAGTATCTTCTTAAAACTTCCTAAGCCATATGAATAGTCAATATTCTTTAAATAAGTTGTTTATTGTTCTTCAGTATATGCTGTTTTAGCTATTTAAACTGAGAAAAGCCCACATCACCATGTTTAAGTTTTCTGTACGTGTAGGTTGAACAATGGTTTGAATAAATTCATAGCTTCATTAGAAAACAAACAAACAGAAAAATCCAAGCAACACTCCCTCAGCCTTGATAATTTAACATCTAATGGATTTCACCAGATATTCAAAGGTAAATGGGACAAATGCAATTCTGAAATATTCTAATGGCTGTGTTCTAGAAAATATATTTAGTTCCACAGTCTCTCTTGTCAAATCTTTTAGCAACGAGCTCTGTTTTTGAAGTGCCACTTCATTGACTTGTAATGCTCTTAACTGAATAATGCTGCTTTTGTTGCTGTATTTAAACGTAAGTCTCAAATTCCAGTGCATATCTGTTTTTCAGTGGGAATCGAAGGACAGAATTTGGGCCTATGGGATGTAGTAGGGTTTCATAAAGAGTTAATAAATTGATTTAATACTCATTTATATATGGTGAATACAAATACGAAGACTTGAATGTGTTGTGTTTTTTTTTAAAAAAAAGTCTCTTCCCTACTTAGCTGTCCCATGATAATAGTTTTCTATTCTAATGAGCATAGTTGACGTATTGTTCTGTATATTGGCAGGTGGTTTTATCGGTTTGCAATGTCTTTAAATGACTTTTTTAATGAGTTTAATTAAATTCTTTCTCCACAATACATGCTTGATGCTGAAATTCTTTGCAGCTGTGGATTTTAGTCATGGTTAGATTTATAAATACCTGTTATGCCAGTTTGTTTGCCGTACAGCTACTATTTGCTGGTAGGATTAAAATTGGAATATGATTTTGTAGAAGGAATATTGTTTATGCTGATCTGATATGACTTTTGTTATGTGGTTTCACTTACTGTAGCCTATATTTATCTTCCAGACTGGTATTCTGTCTCAAAATCGTATTCTTAAATATAAAATGTATCTAATACTGTTCATTGAAACCTGAGAACTAAATTACTTGAAAGCTGTTCTGCATAAATCCCTTGAGCAGTGATTATCAAACAAATGTGTGGTGGCAGTGTGTATGGCTACAAAAAACTCTTGGCTGTTGTAGTTTTGACAGTTGAAATAAAAATGAATAATAAGAATACTTTTTTCCTAGTGGCTGTACTGGAGGATTCACAGTTCAGTTCTAGTTGAGATGCAGAGATCATTATTATAAGAGATAATACAATTTCAATAGATACGTAAGCAACAGCCAGCTCGTCGTAATCATCTTCTCGGGTATCTAAAACTGATGGGTTTTGTTCAGGGTGTTTGAGGAGCACTGAGCCTCTCTAAAGCTTTGAAAAAAATGCAGAGAATATTGACATTGTTTGAAGGAACTCTTCAGCAAGCAGGCTGTCTCCCCCCTCCCCTACACTATGTCAAAGCTATTCTATTATTCTCTTTTTTTTTTTTCTTTCACTAATGGGTGCCCAGTCTTGTATTTCTCCTGTAAATAGTGACTATACAACGGGCTTCACTCAAAGGCCTTATTCATTTCCTCCCTCCTTCCAGATTCCATAAGGCCTTGGTACAAGTTCCCAGAGCTTTTCTCTTGGATTAACAAGCTTAGTTATTTCACAAATGGAATAAATATTGCAGATTACTTTTAAAAAAAAAATAAAAAATGTTCCCAGTAGCTACATTTGGTTGACGGAGTGGAGCAGCAATCTGCTGGCTGCAGCTGTTCTGTTGTTCTGCTGGGTTACCTCTCGAAGTAACTAGAGAGAGATTGTTTCCAGAGAGGAATATACAGAACATAAGTAAAAACTTCCTAAATGGAAAATTACTTAGCCTTTAAAAATGGAGAAGAAAAAGAAAAACTGGCAGTGTTTCATAATCCTCATAGGACTCTCTTCAGCTCATCGAAAGGTAAGAGATTTCTTACCTCAGGCATGCTGGGCACAGCTGGCTTGCTGTGCTTTTTAATATTATCACTGCATTCACCTGAACTAGGGGTGCTCTTTTTTTTTAATGGAAATGCCCCAAGATATTAAAAAAAAAAGTGTAAGTGAATAAAATGTATATAAGCTTTCTTTGTTCTGATTCACTCCACGTTTCCCTTGCCGTTCAACAAATGTAATGCCAATAGAAAGCCTGGTTTTTCGTTAGGATGTCCTGAGTGCAGGCTTTTAGTTCTCAGAGGGACAGTGCTTCCCTGTGGTGAGCTCTCTCCAGCTCACTGGTAGATGTTACTGGCCTTTCCTCCCAGTTTGTAATGTCAAACTCGCAAGCCTGCATAGCAAACTTTAGGAGAAAACAGGAGATAGTAATGCCATGGGACAAAGGCAATATAATGTGACGTGCAAGGTGAATAGATGCTGGAATGTAGGAAGTTTTACTTGCAAAATGCATGATATAAGCTGCCTACTTCTTACTCATGATTGTTCAGGCTTCTTTTGGAGTAGTATACCCACTTCAAGCATTGTATGCCCAAAAAGTTGGGAACCGTAGGAAAAATCCAAAGTAAAGTAACAAGAATAATGGTCTAAGCAAATACAACCTACAATGAAAGATTGGAAAGCCATTTTAGCATGCAGAATATCAAGCATGGTGAAGCATTGAAGTAAATTTTTCCAAGAAACTTTTGAGGCTCCAGTTAAGAACAGATTAGATGGAAGTCTGTCAGGAGGGATACAAAATCTTGCCTTTGGCAAGGAGAAGAGAAAAAACCTAAACCCCAAGCATGTAGCTAGCTTGAGTTACCAGAGGGAATTGCTTGAACTCCATGAGATGTTGCGCATATCCACACCTAGGAATAAACTTTAAATATAAGAAGAGTTGGAAATACCTTCTTTTTCAGGATTCTATTCTGGAAAAATAAATTCTTGAGGAGCACTGGAAAATGCAGAAGACTGTGTATTTTTCCACTTGAAGTTCATGTTAAGGAAAATGCAGTTTTATTCCCAGCACATTCTTCTGTAGCTTGTGGGGATGTCGTGTTGGGGGTGTGTGTTGGGTTTTTGAGTTTTATGCCACTACCAGCATAAAATTTCCTCCAGAACTGATGATGAGAATTGTTTTTGCTCTTTGCTGGTGAGGAACAGGTCCTGCCTTACTAGTGTCTGTAAATGTAGTTCTGGGCAGTCATCTCTATTCACTTTATTCTCCCAAAAGAAGGTAATGGGAAGGAAGAAGAGCTTTTAAAGTACTTGGGAAATGAGAGTCTATTTTTAGTTGTCCCTCCAGTTTCTTCTGGGAATCTTAATTTATGTCTGAAAAATTAAGACTAAGCTACATAAAAAATGACAAGATTTTTTTTTTTTACTTTCTTTGATCAGGAAAGTTAATTGGTGTCCTAAAGGTAGAAAGTGTTACATGAGTATACAATAGTTACACAAAATATGTCAGATTTTCTTTGCTGTTAATCACAAAATTTAATTTCCTTTTTTTAATACAAACAGCAGCTGAAGCTGTAACAGGTTTTATTTTATGATTTAAGGATACTTACTTCTTTAAAAGTTTGTGTCCAATGAGGACTTTGTCGTCTTATGCATGACATGTGAAAGCCATTTTGAGACATGAGACTTGAAAATACGTTGTAAACTACATTTTTAAACCTTTTTACATATGTAGCTAAACTAGTCTAGTCTATAAACTTATTATTTTAGAGTTTGAGTTCTCTGAGCATATAGCCATCTGTATATCCAAATGGGTAAGATATTTATTTTTATTACTCATTTTGAAATTGGTATGTCAGAACAGACGTTCAAGTCCCAGTATGCTTTATGTACAAATCTACCAACATAACAGATGATCGGGGACTGAAAAGGCCTAGCAGTCTTGAAAGCCAGAGGCGGCTGGAGCCAGCACAGAAGTTGTTCTAGATGTCCATGTCACCTTTGGTCCTTAGCAATGCCTCCTGCTCCCCAAGGGATATTTTATACTCCCAGAAGGTACCATGTAAATGGAAGTAAATTGCACATAAATGTGGCACAAGTGTCCATGACCCATTTCATGTAGTCTTCTTTTTTTTAAATAATGGCAGTATTTTCAGTTGTCTCTAGAGTAGAAGGATTTCTGTAAAGGAAAGTGTGGAACGGCTTTTATTTGGTGCAAGTAACTACAGTATCGGTTACAGTTGATAGATCTTTCATGTGAAGTCTAGCTTTAAAACTATGCTAAATAGAGTAATAAAATTACTTAACTGGGAAAAAAGACTTCAGGTTTTATAGCATGTGTATGGATGTGGTAGCTCCTGAAATTCACTGTGTAAAAATAAAAATGGTGAAATCCATTTGAGCATAGTAAGGCCTGAAAGACTTAGTATTCTGTGACACCTGAATGCTGGAATAGTAAACATGTTGCATTATGTCTATTTAATGCTAGCATAGCAGGTACCGCTGTGAATTACGGCATCAACGCGTACATTAAATAGATTAATTTCAAGACAGTATAAACCAGTAGAGATCACAAAGAATAGGAAATTATAAGAGTAAAATAGCATAGGTACATGTAAAGCAAAAATATTTCTATGTTCTTTCACTTCTTGCTTTCGTGTATGTGATTTAGGTGTGGAAAACCAAGATGCTTTGTACTTTTGAGTTTATGTCTTAGCTAGGCTCTCATCATGCAACTGAGGATATGTTTCAGTAACTAGGTGTTCTTTATCTGATTAAATATAATCTTGCTAGTTAATCCCCAGCTTTGTTTGTAATTTAAAGAAACGTTCTTTGGCTTGGAAGAAGCATTCAGCTTGGAACCTGAAATACTTGCATTTAACTAGAAGAGAATCTGAAATTCTGTGAAAAAAATTCATTCTGTAATAGCCGAAACTTTTTATTATTATAGTAGTAATTCATCATGTAAATTGTTAAACGTTGAAGTGAGTATTAAAACCGATGCAATGCAAAAGATATGTAATGTGTAAAATTCCTTATCTGTTACAAGTATTTAAAATGCAGGTCACTATTTCTGTATATGCTATTTCGCTATGAAGAGTGCCAGCAGAGGGAGCACACATGGGCTGCCAGTTCAGTACCTAGACCTTACGCAAGGTGCTGTTACTGGGAGTAAGGAAGGAAGACACAAACTTCAAATTGGCTTGGTTTTTTTTTTTCTTTTGGATGAAGTTAATTCTGAAGTTAGTTCTGTGTAGTGGGCATGATCAAATGTGTAGGTCAAAGACTGTGTTTTCCAAAAGCTTAAGAAAGCATTGTTAATAAGTAAGTCCACGTTTAAAACCTTATTTGGATATATGTATTGAATGGTATTCTAATACCTATAAGCTGCAGTGGTTTAAAATTATGATTCTTAGACTTAGAATCTGTACACATACTCTTATGTCCTCTGTGATACTAGTACAGCAGAAAAGGTGAGTACAGGCATGGGAGTTTGTAAAGTCATTTTCAAATTTTTAATTTTAGGGCAGCAGCAATGACTCTAAGAACAGTGTTGTTATCGCTGCAAGCGTTGTTGGCAGCTGCAGAACCAGATGATCCACAAGATGCAGTAGTGGCAAACCAGGTAAGGTACTCAGTTGGCTGTGAATTTGTAACACTTCTGTAACCTTTGCTAACTCCGATTGCGTCCCAAACCTTGGGGGAGATAAAGATTTTAAAGGATTTTTTGGAATATTACCTTACAGTAAGTGTGAGTTACTGTGGTGTTTTGTGTTCTTCACTCTTTGGATTCCAGAGTAAGTAGCAGTACAGTGTCAGGAGGTTTTTGTTAGTTTTATTCCTTATTTAGCTTGTCAGAAATGTCAAGAGATAACAGCATAGTTAAATGAATTCCAGTATAACTTGCCTTTTAAAATCTAAGGCTTCTAATATAAGAAAACCAATGTTGTATTGATTTGAAATGAGTTTTAACTTGATGGTGTTCATTGGATTTGGCTTGGTGTGTAGCTCCTCTTCCAGATTACTATGAATATTGTTGAGCATTGTATTTGTTTAATGTCAAAATTTTATGAATAGTGACGTCAGGTGAATTACTGTTGTGTTTAATCCTGAGGAGCAATTTATCTGAATGGAGCATCCTATGTATTTTACCTTTGCAAGTACTTGGGATAACTATTAAAAATCACTGGTTGTGTTGGTATCAGCAGAATTCTATAATCAACGGGGTTTGTTACTTTTCAGACAGTAGCAATAACTTATAAAAAAAAATAGTAACAATAAAATGTCAACTGGATCTTAGGCCATACCAGGACTGACATGGTTCTACTTAAGGTATGGATGAAAGATAGGAACAGTCATTCCATAACTTCATAATCTGACGACAATTTTCAACAAAGTCCTGAGAGAGAGAGGCAGCCTGGCTTCCCTGCTGACTGGTAGTAAGGGTACATTTCAGTAACAAAAGAACAAAGAAAGTAGAAGGTTCTTTCAACATCAGTCTCATCTATTATCTCCTGTAAGTCAGGACCCTCCAGGATAGGGTGACAAAGTGTGTGTTTCTTCCCTATAAAATATGCGTAGGGTGATAGATCAGCAGTTTATCAAACCTGTCAGGATTTGGAGGGAAACCCGGAGCTTGGAGGCAGCCCATTGCACCACCGGGTTGGGGAGAGCTGTTTGCTGCTGCTGGGCTCGGCAGTAAGTGCGGAAGGCTTGCGTGTGGGGTTCTGCAGTGCTCTAAACCTGCTCTGAGCAAATGTCCCTGAACAGCTGTCAGACTGAATTGCTTTACGCAGGGAGAATTGTTGCGCAGGCCGGCAAGGCCACCAGGCATGTCCCTGCACCAGTTTTTCCTTGCCGGATGCACGCCCTTGCTGTCACACTCCCTCTTTATTAAAAAAAAAAAAACCCACTTTTTCCTTTTTTTACAAAGAACAAGAATAGTGTTTACCATTTGGGCCCCGATGGTAGAATTTTGTGTGGGAATCATAACCGTCTTGTAGAAGGACTTGAGCTGGAAAGAGGTTTTTGTTTTTTTTTTTCTCAGGCAGAAAACTTCCTGAAACTTCCTAGATTATGAAGAGCGATTTTTCAGGCTGCCTCTTGGGTGCCTGTGGGGATGTGTCCAGCAGGACTGATGCGGGGAGGGTTCAGTTTCTCCTGTTCCCTGTAAATACCCGCATGAAAACTATACTGGGGTTTGGCCTTGAGTTAGAAGCATGTATATGTAAGTAGAAAGTGATTATAATGTCTTTGAGGGATGTGGTGGTAAACACCCAGTTCCCTCATGTGTTTTATCTGGTCGTGAGGTCTTTTTTTAGTTTGTTTTGGGGTTTTTTGTTTGTGGGTTTTTTGTTGTTTTTTTTTTTTTTAAAAACAAAAATTCTCAAGGAGTTGGTTATCTTCCACACTCCTTTTTCATTACGTTAATTTACTAAACTATGTGTTAGACTACTAAGCCGTCCAGGTAAATGGCAGTGTCCTACAAGCTCTGGAGCTGAATCCCAGGGAGCACACAGGGAGAGTTCCTGTTTGAATAATGGCAGTATTTTCAGACACCTGCCACCTTTCAGACACCAGCTGTCTGGTGTGAAAACTACTTCAACTGGTTGCTGTTTTTTTTAAGTACAGCAACATTAATTGCCTCAGATTCCTGATATAGCGGCATCAGTAAAAGGTGCCTTTAGGCTTTTCTCAATTCAGTGAGAAGCTAGATTATTTACGGATACCTAAGTAAAGGAATTTTATTTATAGAACACTAAAAGCTAGTTCTGAATAAAATGCAGTTATGACTAATCCATTGCATTTCATCTAGTGCTTTCTAGGCTTGGCAGTGTTCTCAAAAATATTTTAAAAAATTGGGAGAAGATCACTTCAGAACAGAAGAATATAGTAGTTCAGGATGATACTGATGCTTAGCTTAATCCTTCCCTTTTCTAGTCATTACAACCAAAGCGATTTATTACAGACCACTGTATTTATAACAGTGAGTTATTTCTGACAATAGATTGTCTTCCATGTTCTAATGCCATTAATAATCAAATGTAAATATACAGATCACTTCCTGTGGAGCAGAATTAGTGGGAGGCGTACAACGCATGCAGTGCAGTGTAGTTTGAGTTGCTGTAGGAGAGATAAAATGAAATGTACATCGGTTAAAAAAAAAATGTACTGTATTCACTTTGACAGTGCTTTATAGATTTAATGATTGTTTTATGTATGAATAAAATGCTTAGAATGATAATCAGCCATGTTTCTGTCCTTAAAATGCATCTAAATACTTGAATAATATATTTCGCAATATCTTGTCTTATTATTTAGTGCTAAAATGCATTATATCTGAAGATGGGAATACTTACTTTTTTTAATAAGTGTAATGATAAAGGGAAAGAGTCTTTTTTAAATACAAAAACCAAACTTGATATTACATAGAAAAGTTGCTAAAATAGGAAGCTTGTCTTGCTCTTCTGAGTACAGTTTATGACAGATGACCTACTTTCTTGGCTTTTGAGTTCTTGGTGCAGGCCGAAAACTCTCTGTGATAAGGTCCATTCTGTTTATTAGAAAACTTGTTAGTGACGAGATTAGTGCAAAACAATATTTACATATCCCGTGTGATTTTTTTTTTTTCCTGGTAAACAATAGCTTGCATGAAGAGTTGTCGCTTCCTAGCTTTTTACACACGCTTACCCATTTTTCAGCCCTTCTTTTGTCACATACGCTATCAATATCCTTATTCTCAGGAGGAAGCCTGGTAGTAAAATGTCAGCCCTGACTGAAAAACTGCAGACCTACTTGCGGTGTATAAAACCAGGCACATTTTTAAGTGATGAGAGAAACTCATTAGAGTAGTATGCAGTATGTACTTTCAGGAGATGTTAACATAGGGATAACTTGTGCTCTGCCACACTGAATATAAATTCTCGGTAGCTGTGCTAAATATAGCTACTTTGCTTTTGATCAGTGCGATTGAGAGCAGTACCTGATTGGACACATGAAATACCTATAGTGTGTAATTAAAACTATAGGCAAATTCATTAGATGAACTGCTTGCGTAAGTTTACTCTGTCTAATCCTCACCTCCAAATTTCATTTCAAAAATAGCAGTATGATCAGTGTGAAACACACTGTTGAAGGTACTGTAGAAAGAACGATGGATTGGAATCTGCCATATCATCTTGCTTTTTGGTTGGATTGCTGAGTTGATTTAACTTTCCCCTTCTCCCCCCTCTCTCTTTTGTGTAGTACAAACAAAATCCAGAAATGTTTAAACAGACAGCTCGACTTTGGGCACATGTGTATGCTGGAGCACCAGTTTCTAGTCCAGAATACACCAAAAAAATAGAAAACCTTTGTGCTATGGGCTTTGATAGGGTAAGTATATATAACTTAAATATTTTTCAGTGGGGGCAGAGCAAGTGTATGTGTATAAAACCAAGGAGTCATTAGTATACTAAAGTAGATTTGCTACTTCCATGACCTTTTGTAGGTCTAATAATTCTGTTTTACTAATTATTTTTAAGAATCAGAGTTTTAAAATACTGTGTTATTAGTAAATCTTGTGAACTACCCTTGCCTTTTTTGAAACACTTTTTTTCTGTAAATTATTAGTTAGGATTTAACTAATGGTAAACTAACATGTTCTGATTAATCTGTGAACTTTTCATTCCGCTTCTCAGAGCTGCAGGTTCGCACACTGAAAATGTTATTGCTTTTGTTTTCTCATTGCAGAATGCAGTAATAGTGGCCTTGTCTTCAAAATCATGGGATGTAGAGACTGCAACAGAATTACTCCTGAGTAACTGAGCCATGTAGAGAGAGCTGCTTCAGTAGTCCAGCTTGCCCCTTCTGGAGGAGCATCACCATCTGTTATTTTTAGGATTCTATATAGATTCTCTTTTAAAACTGGCACTCTTGCCTGATGATGCTATCTAGGCACTATTGGAGACTGAAAAAAAAACCGCTCTGTAAATAAAGCTAATTAAACGTCTGTGTAAATTTAAAAAGGGGAAATACTTTAATTTTTTTTCTTACTAAATATTGTAAAAATTCTTTGAGCTCAGCTACAATAATAGGGGAAAAACATGCCTACTTTAGTGTTTAGCAGCGTGACGAAGACTAGCAGGAACTTGCTTCAGGATTTTGATTTAGTAATTCAGAAAGCAACATTTTTGAGTGTTAGTCATCAGAATTGTTGGTGCCACTCATCACAGCTATCTTACTGTTTTTAACATGGATCCTATGTGCCTGTGGATTGACCTATATTTGCATGCTTGTACTTAATAGACATATTAGTAGGGTCGCTGAAGAGAGCACCATTGAAATACTCGAGTGTTCTTGTAACTTTTTTTCCTGAAAGACTTTGAAGACTTACCCAAAGTTCCAAATGGTGACCTATTCAGAACCGGTTTCTTTCTAGCTTATGAATTGGGAAACCTGATTCTCCTCTCCCTTACATCATGCAGCTAAAAATCCTCGCTAGATTATGTTTCATCATCCGTGGGTATTACATGTACCATTTACAGTAGTCTAGGCTCCCCTTTAAAGAATATATTTTGAATTATCAGTAATGATTTTCATTCATCGTGTTTTCTACACAATCTCATAAGGAGTATGCTTCGATACAGCACAAAAAGATGGAGCTGGTTTATTTCCTTTTTTTGGTCTTAAATAGATGTAAAATGTTCTTCAGTACATTCTGGATAATACGATTTCACTGGGTTTGAAGGAGGAAAAAGCTGATTCTCTAGCCTACTGAGAATTAAAGAAATTTTTCTTTGAGTACTTGATATGATGCAATCAGCTGTTCTTTTGCAGCGGTTTTCTAGCTTTATTTCTGGCTTCAATTTAGGGATTGCTTACCAGGTACTTTAAAATTCATCCTTGCTTGCGTTTTTCTCTAGTTGACACATGGAGGCTGTGTTGGTGTTTTTACTGTACATACTTCAAATGCACATAGAAGTAGAATTGTGTTCTCAGTTTAGCTTTCTTTTTGGATTGATGTTTCTGATAAACGAGAACTGAAATCTTACCTTGGCTTGTACATACAGTCAGTCTTTTTATTCGTATTAAAATGACATTTCATCCTGAGTGCAAAAGCTTGAAAATTATTAGTTTTGCAACTTCAAACACTAGTACATCTATTTAAAGAGAGCGGTAATGTCTCTGTGAATATGATGCTAACTTTTGAGAATATATCTGACAAGGAAGCTCAGAGAAATCCTGAGACTAGAGAGTGGGGATCGTGGATAATGGAGTACTGTATAAATCATCTTTTCCGTGACACTTTTTTTTTTCAATCCTAAACAGTGGACTAATGGGGTGGGGAAATAGATGTCTGTTTGGGATTTTTCTGTAGCTATGAAGTACAAGTTGAAATAGTTTCACACTTCATAGGCAGTCTGTTTATAAATCATACTGGAGGAAATCAGGAACATTATTGTTGTATCTGTTCAATACTTGGAGCATAGTGGTAGGGGAACAGAACCAGAAAAGAGAGCTGTAGAGACCTGGCTAGTTCAGGGATCTTCCCTCTACCGCTCTGTCTCACGTGTCCAAACTTTAAATATTGCAGGGCACAGACAGTAAATACTTTGAACTCATATCGGTGCAATACTAAATGCATTTGCTTAGTCTTTTGACTTACTGCTTTTTAAGGTGTAGTCAGTGATCAGTTTTCTTGGGTTTTCTTGAGTTAATGTAAGTCATTTGCAATGATGCCAAAGGAAATGAGTTGTTTTGTCTTTCCTTATATTTATTTATTTTTTTTTTAACAAGAAGCTGCTACTGTTCAGCTGGTTTGTTAGGTGAAAACCAGGGACGGTAGGAAACTACGGCACAATGCCACTCGTGATAATCTCAAGTTGCTGTCTTTTCTGTTATACAAGCTAAGAACTTCTTGATTACATCAACACTTTTTTTTTTTTTTTTTACCCTGGTGGTAATTATAAATTGCTGACTGACTTTCCCTTGTTCTTCGCTGCTATTTATCAAAAGAAAGAACTTGGAAATCATTGTCGGGGACATAAAACTTCTCAGTTATGGGCTTCTTGAACGTGTCTTTTGATACAATTAGTCTCCTAAGAACAGCAGGGTTTTCCAACAGTACATGAAGGGACAAAGGAAGCCAGGGAAAGGGGGAGGAGGAGAAAAGAGGAGATGGTTCTTAGGTGAGCATGGTCACCTCTGAAACTGCCTTGTTAAGTTTTATTTCTCTCATGAAGTTACCTCATTTTCTTCTCTACTGCAAAACGCTCGTCTTCCCCTTTCCCCTGTCGTATAGATGTTGGATACTGGTTGTTGCCCTCCATCCATGGGCTTGGTAGCAAAGATATTTTGACGCTAGCTCAGATGCTGGCCAGGAGGGAAGCTTCTCAAGAGCTGAGCTGGGAAGGAAACGTGACCCGGCATTAAGGAGACATCTGTGGTCTGAAGTCCCTCTGAATTTTGACGTGTGAGTCATTTCTGAGGAATCTTTTTGTATTCTTGGTAATTATCAGAGTTGAATATAGGGATAATGTTGTACCAGGTTAGTTTAACTACAGCTGGGGCTGAGCCCTAGGGATTTTGCTGTTAGTGTTCAGTTTATCATTGTGAGTTTGTACATACAAAATGGTCGTTCTGTTCTCTGTGTGACTGAACGTTGCTGTATTCAGGGCCCTGAAATTCACAGAGGTGGGGTTGCCCCGCAGCCCACTCCGGCTGCACATTTACCACTTTCTTACAACAAGAACGTAAAACATGGGTACAGTTGCTTTCTAAGTACAAATAAGTCTTGCATTGTCTTCCTCTCTTGTGTAAGACGACAGCTTGAAACAGTAATTTGGAAGTCTAAATGGCCTGGTTTTTCTAAACAAGGTATTGGTAATGAAGCTTACTGATTGCCAGGGCATCGATCGGATTTCACTGCTGAAGGTTTTAACATGCATCGAGCAAAGCGGTTTTACCCCTTGTTTGTTTTGTTGGTGGGGAACAAGAAACTCCTTTTCTCGTCCAGTTCCTCGAAAAGTAAACTGCGGCTTTGTTCAAAGGTGGAGAAATGCCCTTTCCTGTTGCCAAAAGCCTCCGTTTTCCCAGGAGTGCCAAAAGCCCTGACGATATCCCACCCCCACTCGCCAAATTCACAGCTTCCTCCCATTGCTTCTGCGAACAAGCTGTGTTCTCAGTGTGACAAACTGGTACGTTTTGGAGACAAGAAACTTAGGAACATATCCTTCTGGAAAAATGCGGCACTCAGTGCTATTCGTTCTGCATATTCCAACCTTAATTTTTATTAAAAAAAAAAAAAAAGCTTGCCACAGAGTACACGGGGCCTTGACTGTAATTGGTTTGGTAGTATTTATCTGAGCAATTAGGTACTAATGGTGTAGGAATACGTCTTGGGTTTTTTTTAAATTATCATTGTATTTAACTGTTTTCCAAGTAAATTAGTATTGGAACACTGACATAAGGAATACAGGATCTTTTTTGTTGTTGTTGTCTGAAAGGAGGAATTAAATAGCCAGAAAGAAGCTTACCTTGTAACGCCAAATCTGCGTTATATGGTGTGGGTAACAGAAACATTTAAACTATGCAAATTTAAGCTGAACAGCTGTGAATCAGACTAGGCACTTCAGAGCATACGGATTGCTTCCTTAATTGGGGAAAGGAGAAAGGAGAAGGCGGGGGGGGGGGGTCAAAACACAGTTTCAAGCAGGAGTTCTCACTTACTGCATTGGTCACATACTATGAAGGTGAAGGGTTCCATTTTCGGCGCGAGGGGAAACCCAACTGTGTGCAGGGCCCTTGTTTCCTTCCTAAATACCAACAAAAGCTAGCTTAGGCTTGGAGGCTTGCCCAAAGGGGGAAATGTTAAATAATTTAGCAGTGAAAGTTCGTTTTACTTCATGCCTGCTGGTGAGCAGATGCGAGGAGAAGACGAGGTGGCCTCTCCTGCTGTGTGTTGTTGCTAGAGTTGATGGGAGCCATCGCCGTGAGCGTGGCCACTGGTTTGCCATCAGGCGGTGGGTTTTCCATGGGTTTGGTGTGCAATTGATTCAACGATAGCGAAAGCGTGTTTCATCATGCTGTCTGTTGGGTCACAGAACTGAAGCATGAAAGTCCAGATGCTCGTTGGGTGCCTAAAGCTTTTTCTGGAAAGACCATGTAGATGTTTTCATTGTTGCCGTCCTCGTTTTCCAGGCACAGCTTTCTCCTAGGGCCAGGCAACGGGGCAAGCGCTGCTTCTTTCTTGATATTCCAAAGCCATGGGTGAATTGCGTAGCTTGCTCTTCCCGTTTGTGGTGTTAGTGTCATCAGCTGATTCATCGTTAGACTCACGAGACCAGCTGTCCTCGACGCGTTTTGCTTCTTGTGTGGTTATGCGGCCGCGGGGCTCCCTGTAGGCAGCAACTCGACTTCAGATTTGGTCTGGCTGGACAAACTCCTGCAAATCACTTGCGCTGTACTGTGACGCAGTGTTCCTTCTCTGCTGTTACCTGCTTTGTAGGCATCAAAATAGCTAGCCCATCGCTTACGGTGCTGAGCCATTCATTGGTAATGTAAGTTAAGATTTATGACTCAACAGACGAGGAAATGTACTGTGAAAATGCTGTTACTTGTCCATCTCTTACGGTTTGCGGCAACTGCTGGTGCTCTGTTGTGGTGTCTGAAGGAGGCTGCCATCATACGAATGCTGATGTCAACCGGTGAAGAACCCTGCTTTTCACTTACCTTTTCCATCCTAAATTCCTGACTTTTCTAATTTAAAAAAAAAAAAAAAAAAATTACCAATAAAAAATACGGCAGGAGGTTGGTTCCTGAGCATCAGCCTCCCTGTGCAGGAGGAGCGGGTGGGCTGGAACTCGCAGCATCAGTGTTTGGTTTGTTTTTTTTTCCTTGAAAATAAAAACTACACAAACACTTTTGTACACAAATGATTTTTTAATAAACACACATTTTAAAAGATGTTGATTTTCACTGGGAATGCTTAACAATAAATGCATGTTTCCCTGAAAGCGGTTTTCATTTTATTTCTGGTAATTGAAGTTGTGAAGGGTGTGCTGCCTCCATGTCGGTGACGAGGGAGAAAGGGAGGATGAGTTTCATGATGCACATTAAAAATTTTTGAAGGAAAAAATTGTGTAAATATAAGCTGTGTCATGAAAGCGTGTGTTACTTCAACTACGCCTGCCCTCATGTCAGAGCCTAAGACAGACGCGTATGTCTACACCACCTCCTCTCTCCTTTCAAAGGCTGTGTCTGAAGAAACAAAGTCGGTAACTCACAGAGGAACGAGTTGTCTTTTGGATTTTCCAGCGCTGCTCGCGCTCCTCTCACCTCTCTGCGTTATTTTAAACCGCGTTCTTTATTCATACAGTCGGTTCTTATGCGGGGAGGTGGCGGCCTGTTGGGTGGTGACACTGCCCTGTGCCCCAGCTGTAGGGAGAAGGGGGTGGTGAGGATGACTATGGATTTGTTTGCCACCAGTATGTCCTATTCACTTTTTTTGGGGCGTATTTGTTAGCTGGAGAAAAGCAGTTTGAAGGAGAGCGTGTGCCCAGCTGAGATGCTGAGCAGGGAGGGGGCTGTGAAGGTGGTTGCCATACTCTCTGTCAGACCTTCCTCCCATCTTTGGGGGTGCGCGTGCCCCTGGGGGGGTTTGCGGGTTTCCAGGCAGGCTCTACCAGCTGTGATAGCGCTGCACGGTTTTATGGTGTTAAAGCAGTGGTGTAAGGGGGATCTTTTTGTTTGTTTGTTTGTTTAAATTTACTATTATCATGAGCTGTGTTGTATTGTGGTACCTCATTCTTAAGAGGGGGGAGGGAGAGGGAGCGCTCCCCAGCCCCTCTGCTGCAGGTGGGGGCTGCTTCTCTTAGCCTGGCTATTAATTTAGAAATTTATTTTTTTTTAAATCCATATTCCCTTGTTCTTGTAGTTAGATGCTGCTCTGACTTGAGTAAGCGAGAGCTGCCACATACCGAAATACTTGCAAAGTTCTCCGACAGCCTTGTCGCTTCTCCCAGCTCCCCAAAACCGGGGGGGAGTGGGCAGCTGAGCTGGACGATGGCGCTGGCTCGGCTCCTCCTGCGCTTCCTTCTCTGTTGCGATGGCTGTGACGCTGCCAGGGCCAGCTCTCCAGCAAGGAGCCCCTGTGCTGCCAACACGGCAAAGCCAGGGTTTTAAATTGTTTTCTAAGGTCAAGTCTGGGTCTGGATCTGGCGCATCCGTGTCTGGTATGATGTCAAATAAATTACGTTGCTTCACTTAGTGGCTGCTTTGTGTTGAAATGCATAAAGTCTTTTGGGTGGGTCTGTCACAGCCTGGTGTAAAATAAAGGGTGATGGGCTGGCATGGTGGCGGAAAATGGAGTCTGGTGTTGCTGGGGGGAAGATGGGAGAGAAGCTGGTTTGTGCTGATGTTACCTGAGCCACCAGATCCTTCCACCACTGGAGTCCCTGGCATGGAGCTGCCTTTGCTCACGGGACAGGGGCTCGTGGTCCCCCCTCTTCTGGGTGGGAATAGGGACTCTGCACAGCCGCGGCCTTGCTTTCCCTGCCCTGCTCCCCTCCATCTCTCCCAAAACACCCCTTCTCCCAGCTGGCAGTTTAAGAAGGTGGTAGGTGGCGAGTAGTCGAGGCTCCTGCTGATCCTGTCAGAGAGGTTTGGGAAGTTCCCTGCAGCCAAGTGGCATTCCTGGATCAGGGGCGCAGCCCTTGCTTGTTTCAGGGCAAAGCCAGCTGTCCCCAGTTTAAACATCTCTCCATGGCCAGGGTGGGGAGCTGGGTGTCAGGGTGGCTTCCTTGAAGCAGGAACACCTCAGTGGTCGCAGCTCAAAAAGCAAGAGCCAGGTCTGCTCCCAGGTGGATTTTGGTTCAAAAAGCAGACCTGAACTCCCCTTTCAGGCTCCAGTCGGGACCAGCCTGGCAGATGAGCCTGTTCCGTAGCAAAGGGACAGCGCGAGGAAGTCATGGTGTTGCCATGGGTTTAAATTTCCCTAAATGTAAGGCTGAGGAACAAACACCAGCCACAGAGCAGGGCCCAGGTCTTCTGGAAATGGTGACCAACATGTCTTCACCTCACAGCAAGAAGCTGCGTTGGACGTGAGGTGGTTTATCTGTGTAGAAAGTGGTGCCGAGGAGCTGCACCCATCACTTCAAACGGTGTGAAGCCCCTGGCGTTTATGGCTGCCACTGTCAAAGGGACAAACGCTGAGAAATGAAGCCTGTGTAGGAACTTCCCCGAGGTGAATGCCCTGCTGGGTGGGGGTGTGGGGAGGGATGTTCTCCCTCTTCTGCTTGGCGTGCACATTCCCCACTGTAGCATCTTCCACATTCAAGTCCTGCAATGATCTGCACCACATCAAAAATGCCAGGAGTAAACTGTCTCTAGGCCATGCTTGTCAGAAGAGAGAGCAATTTGGAAGCAGACACGTCAGAACAAAGTAGCTACCAAAAGTTCACCGAGTCAGATGATGCAGAGGTGGGGAAAAAAAAAAAAACAAAACCAAAAACACCACCACAAAAGCCTAAAAAGGTTCTAAGGTTCTTAAGAACAAAGAGGGAAAGAGCTGTTCCTCATATTGTTCACGTGCTGTTCTCTGTTCTCCTCACCTGTGAATGGTCCTCACCTGCGAGCAGTTCAGCAGTGGGAAGCACAGAGGAACTTGGGGCAGAACAACCCCCCACACCAGTACATGCTGGGGCAACTGGAAAGCAGCTGGGCGGAACAGGACCTGGGGGGGTCGTGGTGGACACCAAGTTGACCGTGAGCCAGCAAGGTGCGCGTGTGGCAAAGGCAGCAAATGGTGTCCCGGGCTGCGGTAAGCAAAGGGTTGCCAGCAGGTCCGGGGCCGGTGGGGGGGCTGGGGGTGGGTGGGTGATCCTGCCCCTCTGCTCAGCACTGGGGAGGCCACAGCTGGAGCGGTGGGTCCAGATGTGGGCCAGAGGCAGCCTGCTCTCTGCCCAGGCGATGGGGGACTCGGGGTTGGGGGGGTCTGTGTCTGTCACGGTCTCTGCAAAAGCAGCAAATAAATGCACAGAAAAGGGCTACATCCTCTAGCTGTGCAATGGCAAAGTCCTCTTGAGAGCAAAAACGTTTTGTTTGGTTGGGTTTTTTTTTTTAAAAAAAGACATTTTGGCTTAAAGGTATGATATTTTGGAAAGAAAGTAGCTCAATGATGCTGAGTCAAATGAAATTTCTTCCTAATGTCCAATCTAAATCTCCCCTCTTTCAGTTTTAAACCGTTACCCTGTGTCCTATCGCTACACTCCCTGATAAGGAGTCCCTCCCCACCTTTCCTGTGGGCCCCCTCTAAGTACTGGAAGGGGTTCTAAGATCTCCCTGGAGCTTTCTCTTCTCCAGGCTGAACAACCCCAACTGTCTCAGCCTGTCCTCACAGGACAGGTGCTCCATCCTCTGATCATCTTCATGGCCCTCCTCTGGACCTGCTCCAACAGGTCCATGTCTTTCTAGTGCTGAGGGCCCCACAGCTGGACGCAGTACTCCAGGTGGGGTCTCACCAGAGACAAGATGGGGAGTCTGTCCTTGTAAATTTACTAGGCAGGCACCTACCCCTGTGATGGTAGCTCCGGGGTGCACAGCACCCCTCAAAATGGCCAAGCAGGAGCTACTACCTGATGGTTACATAGGAAAGGGTTGTGTTGGTCAGACACAACCTGCAGCATCCCCCCACCTCAGCTCTGGTCCCCTGGCTTCCTCCACACTCGCAACCGCTTGGATGTTAAGGAAGTTGCTGCCAGCCTGACCTGCAATAAAATAAAAATATATTGTTTTAAATTATTTTTTTTTAAAGTAGGTCGAAGCTCCCTCCATTATCCCGCTTAGAAGGATTTCGGTAACATCTGCTGCGTCAGTGCACTGGCAGGGTCGGTGCCTGAAGGTTGCAGGAGATTACACCAAAAAAGCCCTTGCGTTACTCCCACACGCCGTCCTTACTGGATCCGCGCGCCACCGACATCTTCAACTCGGTGTTATGACCCACTGTTGTGGCAAAAAACCCCAGGATCAGCAGGAAGAGAAAATGAGAGGGAAAAGCTCTCCCTGCGAGGTGAAGCTACTGACACAACTTTGTGGATGGAAGACCCAAGCTCAAGTAATGCTTGATGGAAACAATCGTCACGGTTTTTGAGGACTCGGAGCCAAATGCTCAAATAAATACAGCACGTGTGTTCATTGAGAAGAGCCTGGCCCCATTTGTTTACACTCTCCCATTTAGGCATTTATAGACTTTGATAAGCTCTGATGGAGGATTTTGCCAAGAAGATGTCTTTGAAACCTGTAAAGCCAGAGAGATGACCGTGTCTACCTCATGGTCAACACAACAGGAGTGTAAATGCCACCACGATCTGGTATGTACAGTCTGTGAGGGTTCGGTGTTTCATACCCCTGTGGAAACCAGAAAAGGCGGCCTTGAAGAACAGCTGGGAAGCAACACACTGTGGCAGGAAGGCTGGGAAAAGAGGATGGGAAAAGGCACTAAGGAAAGGTACAGAGCTATTGCAGTCATGTCCGCTCCTGGGGTCTGCAGAGTGGCTTCCTTGTCCCATGCCCCATTCTGGTGTAATGGCACGAGGAAGGATGAACAGTGATCGCGGCTACCACATTCCAGAATAATTTACCCAGGCTACAGATTGCTCTCTCCCTTCCTGGGAACACTCAGGGATGGAAGCAGCCAAGAGGTGATGGCATGAATTACTTGGGCAGTGACAACCTCTCCGAATTTTGCAGGAAGCAGAGAAGATCCTACCTGTGGGGCAGCAGGGAGCAGCGCAGTGTCCGTGCTGGGACACCTCCTCTCCGGAGGGGAGACGATGGCTCACACCTCTGACATTGGTGTAAACCCACCCCATTTAATCCCGAGATGGATGATGCCGCGGCACCTGAATGTATAGGAAAGCGCATGGTATTTTGAGCCTTGATTTGTACCGCAGGGCAAAATATTCGGAAGGTCCCACTTTCCCTGGGGTAGGGTGCCAGCCAGGCGCTGGCTGCTGCAACCCTGCCACGCCGAGGTAAGAAATGGGATTATCGCCTATGAAGTTTCTAGTGCATGCAGAAATAACCCGCCTGCCGTACAGCAGCCGGACCCAACACCAAAGCAACTCTGCTCCTGCCTGGGACTGTCGTCATCACCCCCCACCTCTTGCTTCAGAAGCTTTGGTGCATCGGGGTCAACATACCTCCATCGCCGCGTCCAGGGCAACGAGAGGAGAATTAAATGCCTGGACTTAAGGAGCAAAACGTGTATTTCTTGTTCTGGAGCACGCCTGCCTTGCAGCGTTATGAACACACATCTGAGCTCTTGTGGCTGTTGAAATAACAGTCTCGTCGTGGGAGGAAGACGCTCGGGGTACACAAAGCTATTTGGTCGCACTTCTTGCCTCAGCTGACACACTGCTGAGATGACGCTGCTGCCAGCAGGACTTCAGCGAGTTACAAATTACCTCGGAAAACCTCTGTGCTCCTGCTGAAGAGCAGACGTGTCTCCTGATGGCCGTCCCTCCCATCAAGTAACACAGGACCCATCTGCATGGCCCACAGAGGTCTCAGTTCTGCTGCCCGTGGATCTAGGTGCGCTGATAAATCCACCAGGTTCCAAGCTGAACAGCTTCTTGCCAAAGCTGAAGGGGTTCACGAGTCCTGACTCTGCCTCCTGTTGGCTCACAACACCCAGCCCTTGCACTGACAGTTCCCCGATAAAAGTTTGCCATGACTTTCGCTGGGCAGAAACAGAGAAGATGCTCTCTGGTGGGTCAGAAGGTCTTCCCACCAGGAGGGACTCCCCAGCAGGAGGACTTCCCCCCAGGCGATGGTACGCTCACTGTACGCTGCCTGTTGTGGGCAGTAATTCCAGTAACATGCAGTTTGTGTCAAGCACCTGTGAGTGACACCGAGGCTCCGAGGGACGCGCTCGCAGCATCTGTAGGCACGTGTGATGCCGGCTGGGCTCGGGTGCAACACTGCTCCTACCAGCTGCTGGAGTAAGTGTGGCTGCTGCTTCAGCTTTTGTAGCCCCGGTCCGGGGGAAGGTTGTCTGAACTGGAACAAGCCTGAACCGACCTCTTGCTGTGGTCCCACTCATTTCTTTACAAGCAGCTGCAAACGTCCAGAAGTTGCTCGTTTCCTTTTGAAAATAAGGCTGGGAACTTGCACAGGAGTGAGAGACGTTCCTGCTCTGAATTCGAAGCATTTCTCGTGAGTCAGATTTGTGGAAGTGGTCGTCCTGTGGGTCACCACAGTGACGCGGTGCTAAGGAATCTATTGGGATTGGCCACCTTCAGTTAGAAACAGTTCATGGAGTGTGAGATCGAAGGCAGAAACGGGGGCGCTCGCCCCCTTTGGTCTCTCATGTGGTAAAACTACAGGAATAAGACAATTTGAATCCACTCTCCTGACCCAGGCTGTGCAGCAGGGAAGGGAAAGGCTGTTGGCCACTGCCTCTGCTGCTCCACCAGGACTTCCAAGTTCTGCTCCCGACGAAGTCCTGTCTTGTTTGCTGCCTTCCAGGAACTGAGGCAAATGGATCCAGGGAAGGTCAGGCTTACAGACTCTTCAAGGAATGGAAGCTGCTGTTGGTCTTTGAAGCTTAGGAGTATTTTATTTTGGGATTTGAGCTTCCCTCTGACCGTTTGAGCACCTGGTGTACTCATCGGCAGGATGAGTCCCTCCTTGTCAGAGATCTAAGCAGGGGCAGGCTTCAAGGGACATATCAAGTGCTGCTGTACAGAAGGACTTCGTTAGCTGCTATTTAACACCTTGCCATTCCCTATGCAAACCTGTTTCTGCACCGAGACACAATTCCTTGGGCTGCGACCAGCTACTCCGCTCTGTGACTAATGCTTGGTTATCAGCTGCGCACACCTGCAGCCTGGCCGGCAAGTAGACCTCACAGTCCAGCTTCTTCAGTTTGGGCTGTTTCCTTCAGCGCCCATTTGGGACTTGATTTCCGTGCACAAACCAACCTATTGCTGCTGATAAATACAATCGCGGGGCACACACATGCGAGCGAACGAGGATCCACGTGCATGATTTCTTAAAGGAGCAGATTTCCTGTGTATTGCCAATGTTTCATGGTCCCAAATCTTTTCAGATCTTTAAAGGAGATGGTCCAGCTGTGACAGCCCCAGCGTTAACTTGGAACTCAAGAGCCAGTCTGATGTTGAACGTGGTCCAACAACGTGTGCTACGTATCTATTGCCTGGAAGTACGTTTTAGATAAGGATTTGTTATTTATCAGCTCTAAAAGGCTTGTCAGCATGTGCGGAAAAGATTTGTAATGCATATTATTTTTCTTGTTTAAGATTGCTCTAGAAAACGTTGTCTTGTCTAGAACAACTATTCAGATTTAATTTCGTTAAGTGGTAGAGGTTTAATTTAGTACGTTACAAAGTATGTCTCAGAACAGCCTTCCTGTCTTGCTGCTGTGAAAGCCATGCGGTCCAGGCATCAGAGGACACAAAGAAACAGAAATAAAATGTATGTCCGCTAAGAAACAAAGCCACACTTTTATGAAGATGGGAACTTAAAAGACAAGAAGAACTTGGCTCTAATTATGTAACTGAACGTGAAACCTCAGCACCCTGAAATCCTACACTGGATAAAAGCCGTAAAGACTGGGTTTTATCGGGTTTCCTTTTATTCTTTATCACACGTTAAAAGTGAAAACCTCTGAGCATCAGTTTTCTTGTTACAATGAGAGAATCCCCATTCTTATGTAGAATATTTAAAACCTCATATGTGGCCAAGTACAAAACCCCCACCTCTTTCTTTGGAATAATTTACCTTCAATTCCAGTTTTAAACTGACTACTCTTGAATAGCTTTTATTTTTAAAGCATCAGAAGTACTAGCAAGGCATAATTTGTATAATGTATAAATGTATAATGTATAATGTATAAAAATGATGCTTGTACTTCCCTGTATTTGTTATAAAGGCTGACGGTTCCAACTACTTGCTATCAGAAGCTGTACGTGTGATGTGCAGACTGCTGGAATGACCCCTGGCCTTAGGGGATATTGTCCATCCTTAGGGAAAGATGTCCATCGCTGAGGCAGCTCCGAACCGGACCACGTGCTCTGCTCTCTCTGGACTCTGGTGAAGGATTAGCTGGGGGCAGGCAGAGAAATTCTCTACGTAGCCTCATCTGGGGCAAGTTCTGAAAAGAAAACAGTGGCCACCAGTAGACCTTTCCTACTTTATGCTGCATTTTTGCTCAGCCAGTTGTGCCCAGCATAATTTGCTGCATGATCGTACCGATTTTCTTTGACTATACTGATAATCAACAGATGGAAGTAACTCAAATGTCCCCTTAAAGAAAACAGAAGAAATGTAACTGTTTGCAGAAAGACAACTGAAAACCCTGCTCTGAGCCATGGCACTGAACCTCCAGAAACCCCTTCTAACCTAAATTATTCTCTGGTGATTGCTTGAGTAACTTGACATTTGAACTGATTTTAAAAAGGGGGGGGGGGAAGGAAAAAACCCCACCCAACAATTATCCACTTCACAAAACCCAAAGCTTCTGGAAACAATTCTGAATATTTGCAAGATTTGTCAAGTCCAGATTTCAAATCATCATTAGAGGCACAACGCTACGTACTAGAGCTCATTTTTAAAAGAGAGTTCTTTTTTTAGGTAGCACCTAAAAACGTCATTGTTTTAAGCCACAATACTGTAACTTTTGCACGAGGGAAGGATTAGACCAGCACACTACAAAGCAACTGCATTGTGAGCAGTAAATCCATCTTGTGAAATTACTTCAGTTTTAGGAATCAAAACCCTGATGGATGTGCAATTCAGTGCTTTTAGACTCTCCCAGTCTCTCTCTGCCAAAAGCACTGCAAATCCTTCAAATCAAAGCATCGCAGATCGCTTTAGAAAAAAAAAAGAGTGGCATATGCCGCTTTGTGCAAAGAGCCCGATTTTCTCTGTTACAGAGCAAAAATAACTGTAACGCCAGTTAAACACTGGGTAGGGAGACCTAGCCATTGTTTAAGAGCACACAACCGCGCCCCAGACGTTTTAGGAGAGCAAGTAATCCTTAACTAATGTCAACAGTAGCCAGCTCTTCTACACGGCGTCAAGGGATTTCAAAACCATTTGCAGAAGAGAAATGGGGAACTGAAGCGCCGGGAAACACAGCGAACTGCTCACTGCCGCTCTGCAGAGCAGCCCCCTTCTCCCCATACAACTTCACGGGATAAAGCACCGTAACTTCACCCAAACAACTTTTAAACTACGTAGCTTCCTGCATTACAACTTCTTTGCTCAATACGATATTTCTATGAACATCCAAGAGCATGCACAGATACGGCAAGTAGTTTTCTGTGAAAGAAAATTAAAAAAAATGAAATAAGAAAATAAAAGACTGCCACATGACACCTAGAAGCGTTTATTTTATGCAACAAACTTAAATATGATCATGTGTACATAAAAGTGTACACCGTATCTATGCTGAACAATGCCAGGAAACATAATATTGATGCAACAATCTTCTAAAATAAACATTAAAAAATGAGCCTGGACAGGAAGACAAAATGCAAAACAGACTTACTTCCAATCAGCACAATGCTTAAAATTGAGAGCAATCCTAAACATTTCCAACTTTCCTTACAAAGCTGCCAAAGTCCAACTATTTTTAAAAATGGATTTTTTTTTTCTTTACATCAATAATAAAAATCTGGTGACAAACATTATAAAATCAAATGCTGGACTGTCTTTACTCCTTTAAAATTTAGAATATTCCAACAGAACCGCAGGAGTAAAAACACTTAAAAGTGATATATGTTTTTATAAAACAAACATCAATATGTACATTTATTGCAAATTATATTAAACTAAAATGGAGGGAAAATTAAAAAATGAAATGTCTACTTGCGAATTAATAATAATTTTAAGTGATTACTTTCCCACTCTGATAAAAATCAGAAAGCAACATTTATAAAATTGCCACCACATGACTTTTCATAGCAGGGAACTGAAATCTGTACATCTTATTTTTGCAGAAAAGTAGGCAGGCAGAAAGAATTATACATAAAACAGTCTCCAAAAGTAAAGCAAAAAAATTTTTTTGTTATTTTTTTTTTCCTCTAGTCTTATTTAAAATCCATTCAGTAGGCTTCTACTTTTCCTGTGAAACATGGGAATACCTGGCTCTAGGACCATGAATTTTCAATGTCAGTGTAAGGACCTCCTCTGACTTTCTTTAAAAAAAAATGCAGCATGAAAATTAATGGTGTAAATACACTTTTAAACTCCAGAATGCAGGAACTGGAACCAAGTGTTAAGCAATTTGCTTAATTATTGACTTTTCATAAAAAAAGTCTCTGGGGAAATAAGTACAGATGCTTTTAGCCTCTTTCTCAAGAGTTTCTGCTTTACATTTCCATTGAGAAGGATTAATTTCATGTGAAAGGGAAGCATAGTTTTCCTTCTGGTTTCAGAGCTGAAAGCTGTGTGTTTTGAAGTAATTTCAGTTCCTGTACAGGAAATTTCTGAATCCTAATTTTTGCAGAAGCTTGGAGCATGCCTTTATTTGGCCTTCATTTCCTCCCTTTTTCGAGCGAGTTTTCTTTTTACCTTTTTGGGGGGAGAAAAGGAAATAAAAGTTAATCGTAAGGACACAGAAATTACAATTGATTCTGAATCAAAACACTACCTATATCATTTACATTTTAGCTTTTACACTCTTTATATTGTGATTTTTCCAGCTCCATCTCGTATCTTCTCAATGACTATGTAATTAATGGAATATAACTAAATTTCCTTATTGTATAGCACAACTTCCTGATAAACTTGGAAATACACAAGTTGAATAATAGTAATTCCATAGCTGAGTCATGTTTTTTCAGCATAAACAGAAATACATTTATCCATAGCTTTTACTGGAATCAGAGAATAAGAATGGTAACTTGTTCTAATTAACTGTATTTAATTACACAGATTTATAAAAATAACCTGTCTTTCTTAAGAATAAGCACTACTTCAAATGTTTTTCAAATATTTACAGTAACTTGTACATGTCTACTTGAAGGAAAAAAAAAAACCAACCCTCATCGTACACAGCTATTTTTACATACATTTTTCTAGAAGACAGACAAATTTCTTTTTCCTTGCTGTATAAGCTACAATAAAACACCCAGAATTGTCCTATATAAGATGCCTGCTACACCTTAAGGAAGCCTCCCTCTGCTATCTCTGTATCCTCAGTATCTTCCTGGCTGCTCCCACAGGCCTTAAAAAGATCCATTGCATTTTGGGAATATTCTGGACTCGAGTCTATCTCCAACAGTGAATCTCCATCACTTCCAAGCACCTGGCTTCTGAAAAACGTTTAACAATGTTTTGGTGTTTTTTTCCAAGAAACACTAAGGTATCACATATTTTAAAGAAGCTATCTGATACAGGTGGCTTATTAAAGACTATAGATAGTGCAATTTGTTATGAAGACTTACAGAAATATGATGTATAAAACAAGCACTGCAAGGCAGTACACAAATATCACTCTCTTGAAAGACCGAACAATTTACTAGTGTGTGAACCTTGCTGTGAGAGGAAAAGGTAATTCTTTTTGATCGAGGTTCTCTGTAAGATCTTCAATTTACAAAATGTCTAGAAAGAAACCGTTACAATCATTCTTTCTTCCATTAGATTAATTTGAGATTTCTTCCAGCACACTGGTTTGCTGACCTTATGTTATTGCTCTACAACCTTGTCCACTTTTGCATTAAAATTATTATTGTATCAGATTCAGCTAAACAAATTTCTTAATGTTTACGTGCATTTGTAGTTTGTTTATACTGGAAATCAATCAACACATTTAAACACTAGGGTATAGAAAAATAAATTATCATCCAAGAGCTGGTTTGCAGTTTACAGTTCCAAATTCTGCTTTTGATTTACTTAAAGTATGTATTGAAATATTATTAATATTAAACAAACACAGATCCAAAATATCAGAAAAGAATTACAGTTAGAATTACAATTTGCTCTGTTCATTAAAGATGGTCGGTTTTCAAGCCTTTGTTATCAATGAACTGAAGCAGAGCACCCGAATTCCTGCGTACACGGCATTAATGAATGCACTGAAACACCCTCAACTTTTAGTTCTTTTATGTAAAAGTGGAACAGACAAAAAATTAAATTTGGTGAAAACAGTTTAGATTACCCTGTTCTGACCAAACAACAAATTCATTTTTCCAATTCCAGCTGCCCTGGTACTTACTTTGAAAAACAGAACACACACAACGCGATATATGTTGGACAATGGTGTTTATAAATCATCGTGGTTTAGTTGTACCCTTTAACTATGCTAGATCTGTTTAATTATAAATTAATCAGGATCTATCTGGAAACAGGAAAGGCCCACCCCACCCATGTATTTTATTATTTATTTCTTTTTACCTTTGTAGATCAATTTGTCTCTGTGCTGCTGCTGGCTTTTTTGCTGTGTCTTGCTGTTTTGGGGCTTTGGCATTACCTGCCTCTAAACTCCCTGGACTTTCTTGACTGACTGCTGCCCTTTTCCTTCCCCTGACAGGTGGTTTATTTGTTTCCTCGTTTTTTGCAGTGGTACCCTGAGGTTCAGGTTTGGGTGGACGCCCTCTCCTGGTTTTTGCTGCGAGTGATGGTCCTGTTTCATCTACATTTTTTTCTTCCGGTTTTTGATGAATATTCTCAGTTCCGGATGCTGTTGCTGTTCTTTTTTTCCCACGTTCAGTGCTGTTTCCTTGTGTAGCCTGATCAGAATTAATCTCCTAGAAAATAAAAATCATGAATGTGAAGAAAAACAAAGATTCCCAAAGGCAAACTCAAATTGTTACCTCCCTCTGACAGAAACATGAGTTTATAAAAGAGAAGTGTTCTTATAAAAACACATCACATGGGCTGAGACCTAGTAAAAAGTTTTACTAAATGGGATTTCGGACATTAACTTTGCAAAAATATTTTCTACACGGTGTGTAACATTAGTATCTGCATGCAACGTATCTTCCAGTTGCTTGGAAGTGAAATTACAGTAAGACTAACAGTCTTAGCTCCTCCCATGATGGTTCTTCTGGACAAGCTCCTTTTACCGCCCCTTTGCCAACTGGCAGGAGAGAGCGGAGGAGCAAGAGTAATGATTCCGGTACAGCAAATGATATTTACTTAACATATAACGCAAATTTTGAGACCAACATCCAGTAAAGGTACAGATTACTAAAACCCTAAATACAAGTGAAAGGGAAAAATAACAAGGCTTGCAGGGAATAAAAGGAAGTAAGACCTAGTCACAAATGAAACTCGCTGTCTTTGTTAACTCTTTGTCGTGTCTGAATAGGTATGGCCTACATGCATGTTTTTTTCATTACACTGAAGAAGGTAATGGCAGTGATTAAATTTCATGAAGCGGTGTCTGTATATGCGAAACAGAAAGGCAATGTAGGTCTCTACGCAGGAAAGTATTCATATGGAAACAAAAAGGAAGCAACTGGATGATGGACTTTCATTTGAACACCAGCTTCCGAAACAGCTAGGAGGAGGGGCAGAGAAGAAGTAGGGCTGGACTGACTTAGCAATTGCAAACACACCAATTATAACAGTGAGCGGCCTTAAGTGCTGCGTTGGAACCAAGGAATTTTTTGTTAAATAGTCTTCCACTATTTCTTAAATGTTTAAATAAGTCAAGCAGTTGCTGCAGTTTTATTACTGTTCTAGAAACTGCATAGCAGTCATTTACAACTTCTATTCCTAAGAACTTTACACACAACTACTCTTTGAAAATTTCAACTAAACTCAGGTTTCAAGAACCTCAAAAGCATTTTTTAAGATTTATTTCATAAATGCTTTGCCTAACTTCTCTAACTTTTCAGAAGAACCCTATTTTGGGGGAAAAGAAATAAAAAAAAAAAAAGGAACCACATGTTGAAATTTGGGGAAGATTTTTTTCTTCTTCTTTAGCTCATGGGTGCGAATATCACATGGATATTACTTTAAAAGATTAAGAAAAAACTAATTTTTCTATGTGATGATACAAATCCAAAACACTTGCTTATTACTCTGATTTCATCTAATCAAAAAAGACTGGGTAGATATATAACTTATTAAAATGCATACATTATGAACCATCTATGTATCCCTACATTATTACAAAAATCTATTTTGATTTTAGAATCACAGAATCATCCAGTTTGGAAGCGACTTCTGGAAATTATCTGGTCAAACCTTCTGTTGAAAGCAGGGCCTCAGGGGTTATTCAGGGCCCTTGACAAGCCAAGCCATGAACAGCAACATTCCACCACTTTTCTGGGCAACCCAGTCCAGTGTTTTCCATGTTCCTCACAACGTAGATTTTTATTTCTTTTTTTTTGGCTTGCATCCAGATGGAATTTACCCTGAAGCAACTTCTGCCTATAGCGTTTTGTCCTGTTACCATGCAGCCTTGAGAAGAGAGTACTTTCGTCTTCTCCATAAATACCTTGTAGATATTGAAAGACTGACTGGATCCCCCCAAGGCTTCTCTTCCCTACGTTGCACAAACCCAACACTTTTAACCTTTCTTCACACAACAACTTCTCCAAACCTTTATCATCTTGGTGGCCCTCTGCCAAGCACTCTCCAGTTTTTCAATATCTGCATTAAACTGGGGAGGACACAGTATTCTGGACCCAGTATTCCAGGTGTGGCCTAATGAATGCCAAATGGGGTGGAATAATCACATCCCTCAACCTGCTTGCTATACTCTTGATGATGCAGACAGGACCCAGCTTGCCTGGACTTCACTGCTGCCAAGGCACACCGCCAACTCATGCTCCGCTGGCTGTCCACTGGGATGGTCCCCCACGTCCTTCTTGGCCAAGCTACACCCCAGCCAGGCAGATCCCAGAGTGTTGTACTGCTGCTTGAGTTTAATCTATCCCAGGTGCAGGACTTCACATTTACCTTTATTAAACTTCATGCAACTGTATGTTTTATAAGTTAAAAAATCATTATGATTTAGGCATGATCTTCTCTATCTAATGGAAGGGGTGGAAAGCGTTAAAAATCTTTAAAGTTTAAATAATATTTTAGTTGTGATACAATCCAAAAGTTAGATGTTTATGTCGTCCTAGAGGACCATTTGACATTTTCCTGGCAATATCTTCAGTTAAAGCTACAGGTGTCAACCTTCACTCAGAATCACAGCCTTACTGTTATTTATACTGGAAAACACAGAATAAAGGTGGGAATCTTTTGGAATTTTAGAGAAAAAAAAAAAGAAGGAAATCCCTTCTGATTTGCCTGTGCTATTTTTGAGCACATGAGCTCTATTAATTAGTCTGGATAAAATAAATAGTAGTTTTGAAAGTAAGGGGTTTTCTATTGGGCTAGAAAAGTGATATAACTACATGAAATGAAATTGGACATTACCAATTCCTCAGAGACCACCTGCAGTGATGTGTATGGAATAAACCCCTAATGGCAAGCTTATTATAGAGATACAGTCCACAAAATCCCCAGACATACCTTGTTTTTCACAGGTTCTGTCTTTGCTGGTGTGACTGAAATAATCCTCACGGGATTTTCATCGTTTTCACTGACCCCAGTTTCTGATATATCCGAACTTTGTTCCCTGGTAGCATAATTGAAGACAAAATAAAACCAAAATATACAAAACAAAAGAAGAAAAATGTTTTCAATTATTTTAAAAAATTAATTATAATAATAATCATCATCATCATCAGTGCAGACAGGCTAAATTAGTTTAAAAGAGCTGGATGTGCCTGAGTCCACACTCACATTTTCTTTCCCAGAACTGGGAAACCTCTGCAAGTGACTGGCTAGTCACTGAGCTGAATCCCTTATCACAGATACAGTACCGTATAATTCTTTTTGCAAACCTAGACCAATGCTCTAATCGAGGCCGTGTTCTTTTTACAGACAGAAAAAGCCAATACTGGCAAAGGTAGTGATAAAAAAAATAAAATCAAAGACCAGCAATGCTCAAACTTCAAGTTAATTTACACGAACATACAGTAATTTTAAATACAAAATAGTTTAAAAAAAAAAATCAAGATTATTACAGCATATATCAAGCACACTTACAGACGAAAATCTGAACTGAGTTATATTTCCCTTTGGCCTTATGAAATGCAGCAACTAGAGTTGACTTTCTCTACTTTCTTTAACCCTTTATCTTAGCCAGTTAATCAATTCCAAAACAAATTAAACAATCTTAAAATTTGAAAGCGTAAACTGTTTCTCCAGATTCATGACAAATTTATTAACTCTGGATCCACATAAAAATAACACTTACTACAAAAAAGCCCAAATATTACAATCATATGCTGCATCTTTCCACTGAGAACCTGATCCTCTCCAGCAAGCTCTTTTTAATTGTTCCTAATCTTAACTAGATCTGAATATTTCATCTACATAAAAAATATTTCTTGCTACCAATCAGGATTAATCCTAATTTATACATCAAAAATGTGTGAGTTGCAAAATCTGTTTAGTATTAATTCTGGCTGTTATCTTCAATTAATATATTTGCTGATGTAAAAATATTGTTAATAGTAACCATCGAAATTTCAGACAGTATAATGGCTCTTCTGCTGCATTATATGTAATTACAGGCAGGCCACACCTAAACACCGTACTGAGTTTTTCTCTACTAAAAAAAAGTCTCCAAACAAAAATCAAAGATGGAGATTTTACCTATAGAGAACTCTGGTATTTTTTAAAACTGGACAAGTTAAAGACACTCTTCAAACATACAAGCACACACACCAAATCATCTCCTGTTCTAAAACATGCAAGCACACTGGAGAACATGAAGTAAAAACGGTTGATGGAAGAAATTTCACACTCCTGTACCTTGATCTGTTTCCTGCAGAAGAGCTCAGCTCAGAGTTTACACTGATATTGCTTCCAGTCTCTGATCCTGTAGTTCTAATATACGGTCTCCTTCCAGTTGCAGATAATGGTTTGTTTACTGTACCTAATACAGCAGTTGGTTTTGGCTAAAAGAAAATTTTTCACCTTAAAAATGGTAACTTCAGATACATATTTAAAATATTTTCTTGAGTATTTTAAAATACTTTTTTCTGGATTAACACTCTTAATCACGATGGTATCAGTTTAGAGCTACAGACCTCATCTTCACTTAAAAACCATTGTCTATCCTGCTTTTATTTCTCATCATTTAACAGATCCATCAATTGCCTGGCTTTCTCTCACGCTTTGAAGGGACGGCAGATAGAGAAGACCCAGTGAAACCCAAAATGTTAGGTAATATTAGAGGACTGAAATGGTGTGTCGACATCCTGTATTTGCAAAGCTCAGCAGCTCTGGGGAAAGCTTTCCAAAATGCAACGCTGAATGAGGTTCACTACAACAGCAGAAAATGTATACGCTTACTATACAGAAAGCCAATGTAAAAATATTTAACGCTATCTATCTGTTCTGGGCTTCCCCGGTACAGTGATGGTATTTTAGATCTTGCTACGGCTGGTGTCTGTTGACTGATTTGGTCAAGCTGGGTAGGCAGTACAGAGGTTTTTTTTTTATTTTGTCTCTGGAGAAAACTCAAGGAAGTTTTCATAACTGGCATGTCACATTCTTCACGTAATTTTACATTTCCTCAGAGACCAAGTTAATTTATTAAGACGTTCTCACAAGAAAAATTAATTCCCACGTGTTGAAGTTATGAGGAAGCAGGCAGGAGAGAGATGCCACAGATGCTGGAAAACATTTGGCCAGCAAAAAAGGCAACACTCTCTGCAGAAACAACCTGTTACTGCGCACATGTTCAGTAGCTGCATTGTCCTAGTGCTAATACTGCACAACATTTACTTAAATATATTATTCTTACAATGTTTTATTTGCTCTGTTTACTGAGTATTTTATAAAAAGTAGGAAGCATTTGGTGCAACTAACAGGAGAGAGAAAATGTTTAAGGGAGAAAAGAAAGTGCTTCTGCGCAACCAGCAGGTTGCAAACCTCTGGCACCTCCTGCCACAAGATGTTCTGATGGCAGAGCATGGGGAGGTTCAAAACCAGAGAAGACACATTGGTCACCAAGTCCATAAGATGACATCAAAACCAGGAGGCACAGATGCAGAGTCCAGCATCCCATTATAAAAATTATAAATGCCGGGGGAGTACAAGGGGGAACGTACTGCAGAAAGTGGCTAGGCTTGCATGCTCTCCCTAATCGTGCTGTTTTGGTCCCTCTCGGGGACCAAAACCAGGCCAAAAAGGATCATCCATCTGAGTCAGTGGGATATCCTTATACATCTGTCTTTTCCAAAATGGAAGTAGTCAGAAAAAGAAGCAAGTGTTTGCGCGTTCTATCGGAGCATGGAATAAATGTCCACTTTCCTAGAACACTAAAAATTGCCTAAATAATACTATCTTGATACTGGCCATCCCTCTTCTCCCTCCCCCCCCCCCAGCTTGCAGTTATGGGAAAAACTGTAGTTAATCCAGAACTTATGCCTCAGTGTGAAGGTAACAATCTTGATGTTGTGTACTCACCAGGTAGGACATTAAAGGCGTTAATTACGCCATCAAATAAAAGAATCACAAAGTATTGTAAACAAATTCTTAATACAATTTTTGAACTAACAGCAGTCCAGGACATTTAAAAAAAATCACAAGTAATAGTAAAAGAAAAGTAACTTCTCAAAATACAGTACCTTTCCTGTCAAAAGAAGAACCCTTGTCTCTTCTGAAATGTAATTCCTGTCATTGCAGAAATCCTATATAAAAATAAAATAAAAATTAGTTTGTGTTTGATCTCTCAATCTTGCTGTTGTTTTTAATATATACACAACGGACTTCTCAAAATTAGATGCTACTGTCAAGTGCTACAGATAGTTCACACCATGCAACATGCTAACAAATTAATCAATCTCATAAAGATAGGTCAAACTAGTATTTTGAAGGAGATCTGTAGCGAGCATTACTGACAGTATGCCACACTTGAAGTTGGGATTAACATTTTTTCTTCTTGAATGACATGAATCATTTGAAGTGAAGCAAAACCGCCCTCCCTCTTTTTTCACTTGTGTCTATTTAATGGGAAGTCCAAAGAGAAGAAAAGAGGTGCCGTCTTCTCTAAACAAGTTGAAAGCTGCTACCTTTGTCACTCTGACTACAGTTGACACAGACCAAACCACTAAATCTGAATGCAGGTAACTATCACAGACACCAGCTCCCTGTCACCATGGCATCTGCCATCTCACAGTTAAATACGCAAACTCAATTTTGAAATGATCTGGCAAAACATGCTAACATATCCAATATTTATTCCAATTAGCTCTCACCTGGTTACAAACACTGCTGGTACACATTTACAAGACATAGATAGCATAGCGTAGAGCCGATGTTAAGAAATTTAGTTGCTACGGGTAAAATATACATGCATTTTCCCACACAGGATATTATGTTATGGAGATAAACAGCTCTAAACTATAAAAATAAAAGTATTTTCCCTTATTACTTTGGAAATTAAATTAACAAGTTTACCTTTTCAGGTTGTGTAAAAAATTTGGTTGGCAATACAGGGTCCTTCGGTGAATCTGCATTGCACAAAGCACTTTTGCTGTTGATTACACATAGTGCTACGTCACATACTGTATAAAGTTTCTGAAGAAAAAAAGAAAAGTATGCTTTAGAAATTACTTACTGTTTTTACAGTGTACACAGAACATAGTTCTTTGAAAAGTTTAATCTATGTGCTAAAATAACCACCACTAAGGACGTATTTTGTAATTACATCATTAACCATACCGTTGGCTCTTCAAACACATACAGAAGTCCGCATTTTTCATATGATACTATTTAATGAAAATTAGTAATACTTTACATGTCTATGCTGTACAACAGAAGCTCTTGCTCAATCAAATCACCATAAATTGTTTCTCATCTCTGCTAGAAACTAGCAGGTTGTAACAGTAGCCATATAATACACTATTTCCCCCAACAGCAGAAGATACTTATGTCAGGAAACTAGGCAGCAGGAGTTAAAATAAGGCAGGCAGGCAATAACAGGAATATTTTACACACATTGTTTATTAACTTCATTAGGCATTGTGTGCTGGGCAAGGTCAGCAAGGTTCTGAAAGAATGAGATTGGCAACATACAGACAATGCTCGCAATTAACACTCTCTCTAAAAGACCATAAAAATGTCTGAGCTAGTGCTTTCAGATTTCCTGCAGATCCTGTTCATCAACTGCTTGTGAAACTCTCAGCCCATCACCCAACACTTATCTGAACTGCATTTCTTACTTCATTGGCCTTTGGCTCATCAGGAGACTGAGCATCCCGGGTAAGCTTGATGTTTTCTGCCATCTTTTTCATGAAAGCATGGCTATTGTTCTCATTCTTTGTCATTAAAACTTCAAGCATGAACCACAGGCACCTAAAGCCATAAAACCACAAGCAATTACATTCCAGCTTTTATACTGCAGCTCCCACATATAGCAATGTCTTAAATTTTTTTGTCAGCTGTACTTGCTTTTCCTTAAGAAACCGCAATCATTTTGAAGATATCATGAACAGATAACATCATCTGAACGTGTAAATAGAGTACAGACCTTTAACACACAGAGTCTTAATCGTACTCTTTGGAATAAATCTGCCAAATTAGTGTGCTTTTCTATTACATCTGTAAACACTGGGCAAGCAATCAACTCTTGCAAGAAGCAAGAATTCTGGTGCTACCATCACCTAGATGAAATTCTCTAATCACTATCTTGGGCTATGTCTATGTTCCCATCAACAATGTACCATGACCACACTCAAAACAGGCTTAAATAAATCATACTGCTGCTAGACAGTTACCCACACTACGTGGTTTAATACAAAATTCACACAGGAGAGAAGATCCAAATCCGAACAGGTCAGATTTTTGCTAATGTTCCATATGGGAGGAAAAGGAATCCTTACAGATAGACATAATGGAATTAACTTTCCAAGTTTTCTTTCTTTAAATCTAGTTTATTTATAGGGAGAACCCATTATATTTTGACTAAAAGTTTGTTTTAAGAACTTTTCAATTATGATATAAAGCACAACGAGTCCGTCCATGCAATCATTTGCTATCAAACTTCAGAGGTGCACATGGCAAGAGGGTCAACAACAGTCATAATATGGTAAAATAATACTAAGTTGGGAAAGACATATGGGTGGGTCTGAGAAATGCAAACTTTGCCAGTAGCTAATTTAATTCTGAAGCTCTGGAAGAGAGATTACCTTGTAGAAAGAGGCTAATAAAAAAACTAGAAAAACAGGATGACTGAACATTAGAATTCCCTGTCCACGAAAGCCCCAATCTTCTTAACTGATACAAATTAAAGATTGTAACGCAAGAGATGAAGGAACATAAAATAAGACATCTATATTCTGACTTGCAGGCTATAAGTAAATACATGTGTTGGATACCTTTACATCCATCTATTCACTATTCTCAAGAACTTAAACGGGATGAATACCAGACCGATAACATACCACACTGACCCAGCTTCTCCAAAACACTGTATTGTCCAAAGATTACTGTTGAGGACAAATTTTACTCTGGTATTCCCAGTTAACACATGTCAACTTCAATAGCTTGATTTCCATACTAAGTCAACAAATTAAATAAATCTTCATCAACCCTGAACAAGACCTTTCCAGAACAACAGTGGGATTTCATGTAGGAAAATATGCACCTAGAAGAACACAGTCACATAAAATAAGTTCATTTTCTGCATCCATTTCAGTACTTTTGGAATACGAATTCAGAAGACAAAGACATCGTCTCAAGATAGAAACGAAACTCAAACCAAATATACCTCTGTAAGACAAGCTTAAAAAACTGCGTAAGAATAAATATGATAGATTATGGTTAAGGAACTTGCTAGGCACGTATTTACTTTACATGACTGTATTTAGGCCATGTAAAACCAAGACAAACTAGGGAGACAATTACAAAACACACTGCCAGCCTGATTTTCCAAGTTTGCAAGCATCTATGTCAACACTTTAAAGTGAACACTACAACTCTCAGAACTCCTGAAAGAAACAGTGTATTACATTATATGAGAAAAATGTTTTGCATTTATCTCAGGAGACTCTTCAGAGAAGTATTCCTGCCAAAATTCCTGTACAGAGTATTTCTTTGTTTGGAGCAGTCCTCTCTGGCTAGTTCAGCCAGCCTGTGACTAACATGAGGGAGGAAATTTGACAACAAAGGAGAGCTATACAAGGGGTGTCCAGAAAAGCTCTGTGCACTAGAAAGCACTTCTCAGAGAAAGGATTAACAACTGCGAATCAGAACTTGTTCCATGCGTTTTGGACAAAGTACACGCTGGAGAGTGCTTTCAGAGGTTGCCAGGAACAGGGAGTCCTGGGACAAAATGTAGACTTGATGATTAGGTAAGAAATCTTCCCTGACTCCAGTTTCTGACCAGGTGTGAGTCAAGTAACTCAGAAATCAGAACAAATTAAGTCTCTAATTTAAAGGAAGAATCAGACTTCGACTCTCACAGGTGAAGGTGCAAAAAGAATTACGATGTGAACTGGTCTATTTATGCCAAGAATGATCTGCTTTTCTGATAATGTATATTGTAGTATGTGGTTATAAATGCCTTTGTAATACCAAAACAACACAGCTCACAGTTCCACCAAAAATAAATATAAGAAAAAACCAAAACACTAAAACTAAAGCTGGGGAGGACCCTTTAACAATTTTTAAAAAGTGTTAAAATTTATGTATTTTTAAAAAATTCATTACAAGATATAAAGGAATACAAAAGTTATACTTAGGTATGTAAGATTATTTGAGGCATACAAGACGGTCTCAAACTGGAAAGAGTACAGAACAAGCTTCTGTATGACAGGCCTGTGTACAGTAATCTCTGCAGAATACATTAAGAAGCGCTAAGCCTGCACTGTAGACGTATAGTGCAAATGATAAGTCAGCAGCAAACTTTGCATGAATTCTAGTAGGTCGGCATAGGGGGCAAAATAAAAGTTTCCAATGAAGTAGCACTCTGACCCAGCATTGGTGGCACTACATTTTCAAGTCTTGGAGAAGCTCTGTATTTTAGAAGTTCCAAGATATGTGAACTGACATTATTTGGCATCTCTTTAAGTGTGCTGGGAAATTCCAGAGGTATTCCTAGGCACAAATACAAGAATCTCAAATCATTACTTCAGTTTAAAAGGAGCCTAGGCAACTCACTGATTTGGTATACTATGGTGCGACCTATAGGCTACCATTTGGACTTTCAGAATATGCTACTAAGCAGTTGTTGATGTCTTCTTCCCTCGGTTAAAGTGTGACACTCTTCCAAGATTGCCCTTTTGCAAAATACTGTCGATAAAGCAGTTCCTCTTCCTAATCAGTTTTTTCCAAGCACAGAAAAATTCTCAGCATAACAACTCTAGAATCATTTGACACTTACTCTTTGACATCACGAAGCTGATCAACATCCTGAGGTTTTGTGAAATCTGGATCATGTGCCAGTAAGTGAATCATATATGGTACCACATATTCAGGCAGCAAGGATAGCAATTTTTCTACAGTAACAAAAAAGTCATAAATAACCTCTATATTAAACACACCCCACAAGAAACACTTTTTCAAAGTATTACTTTTCTAAATATGGAATGTAAGATTTTGATTTGCATTTTCTTCCTACATATTTTACTTTTAATAAATCATTAAAAATAAATGAACGAGTTTTACTACTACAAAACTACTTGATCTTACTTCAGGAAGAAGGTCATAAAGCCTAAAATATCAGAAAACAAAATTTATTTTTTGAGCAAACCAACTACCCCAATAACAGCGTTGTATTTTACATGCATAATTCTCAGCAATGTACAGAGAAGTATTTCCTGGTTTATGCTAATGCTAAGCTAAGTAAATTTAGATTTGAATGTGTCTAATATAAACAGGAGGGAACACATTAAACTTATCCAGTGCTTCTTTAAAAAAGCAAATTGCTTAAGTTTTAATGAATACTCCTTCCAGTTCAGGATTTGACTATTGTATTCTTAACAATTTTACCAAAATACTAACCGTTAGCCATAGGATTCTGCTTAATATATTCTCTTCGTATACTGATGTTTTTGAGCAAGCACTGTCTGGCATGTGCTCTTCTCTCTTTCACAGGGTCTTTGGCACACAAAGCAAAGATTGCCATATATTCCAAAGGGAGCAGTAATTTCACAAGTGCCTTATGCAGTTTCTGGGCAAATATCTGCCTCACTTGGTAGCACTCATCCTATAGTAACATAAAATGTTAACAGTGCAACCATAAAAATCTTGGTTGTAAGAAAAAAAAAAGAAAAACATTCAAGGTGGAATTATGAGGAAAGACATTTTAAAAATATGAACAGGTGCAGCACAATAAATATTTGAAATTTCAAGAACTCTTCTGAAAGCTGCAATGAGGAATAGAAAATACTCAGTGGAGCAGGAACAAAAGCTCAGATGTAAGGACTCTGAACTCAATTAATTAAGAGCCACTTCAATTCAAATGCAGTTACTTACATTAATGACAAGTGCACAGAGCTGGAACTGTTCTGGGGTAATTATTTCATGGTAACAGGGTTCCTGTGCAAGCTTCATTATTGCACTACCAGCAGCTAATCGCAGTCGAGACATATCCGATTTACTATAAAAAATGAGGGAAAAAAAAGAAAAAAAACCCCACAACTCACCACAACTATTCTTAAATTACTTGTATGTCATGATTTCTTCTTTTTACAAGATCAATGAGCAATTAAGGTTTTTCTCTGTCCGATCTGATCACAGTTCTATAGCTTCAGATCAAGCTAAATTAACCCAAGCAAATTTGTGAAAATAAGGTGCTCCGCTTTCCCCACAAAAGACTTAACTCCAGTAAAATAGTGGAATGAGAAGAGTCAAGTTTATTGTTTTCATATTACTGTCTAAATGAAAGCAACGCTTTTGCCATAGATTTTCTTTTTCCTTCCTTCACCCTCAGAATGAAGATGAGGTGCAAAGTTACCTTACTGTTGGAATGAAGAAGCTCCACCCAACATCACCTAACTCTTAAGTGTGGTAAATCTCATCACTCAACTGTTTTCAAAGATACTCCTGGCAGGTCTTTTGATCTCTAGAATGTCTTTTACTATCAAGATGCCTACAGGGTTCTGAGTTCGATTAGTAAATTACAAGAAAGAGGGAGTTCCACTCCTAATGTTAAAACTCCAATCAGATCTGTTTTCTATCATCCCATTGTCCAACGCTGCGCTCACCTTCAAATTCTAAAAAAAGCTTCAAAAGAATTAATATTCTTTGAAATTCTACAACAAAATTGATGGAGGCCTGAAAGGAACAAAATCTGACCTGATTCGCTTCTGTTCTGTCAAGTCTCCTTCACTGACGAGCATAGCTGATAATAACCGGAGTGTGGAATTTGCGGATTTCGACTGGTTGTTTTTCATACCCAACAGCCAGCGTACCAAAAGTTTAATTGCTTGCACCTATCAAATGCAAACAAATCAACAATGAACTTACCTCCTAACATGGATAAGGCACTAAAACCTACTGCTGTCAAACTGAAACTTCCATAGACTCCTATTTATTAGAGCTGACAAATTTTTAAAGGAACAGAATGAAGCAGTAAATATTTACAGAGTGAAGAAGGAAGTAGCAGTCTTTGTGACATCGGGACATTTCAATTACGGTTCAGTGTCTTCTCACAAGTGCATCTAGAGGATGCAGGATACTTGCTACATGATTAAAAATAAGAGCAACTAGATAAACATTTCTAGAAATGGCCATAATGAGATTCACAGTAAATAGCCTATAAAGTTGAATGAATAAAACTCATCAGGGTCTCAATTTATTTCAAATCTGTTTACAGTCAGTAAAGTCAAAGTACCTTTCTTGTAAGGAAAACCAAAACTTTTGAATCCCTTAGTTTTCTCAACATAATTAACATCAGTAAGTGAAGACACCAAAATGCACGGTTTCTACCAGTTTTATAACTGTGTGCATAATTCACACAAACTCTAGAACACTGCATATTCTAAGGAGACTAATACAAAAGTACTCGAAGGGATTTATTCTAATACTTTCCACTGCACAACTTGGAAAAAAAGTATATTTTTTATCTCAAATATACACATTATTACTGACAGCAGATCATTCACCTTCGCTAGTACTTCTGGAGAAACCTCTTCATCTGGAGACCACAATTTTCCATTTTTCTCACCTGTTGACTACAGAGATTCATGTAAGTTTAAGAACTGGTCCAACCCATACAGAAAATGCAGAAGTGAAAATGGAAAAGAAGTCATTGACTAAGCTTTCTTTCACACAAAGATCTTTTCTACTGCAATTATCACTATAATAGCCATTTATAGAACATTCCTTTATTGACCCATTTAACAAAAAAGCTCTATTCCCCACAGAGTTAATAACAGGCAAACAACAGTAAGGACTTACCAAAAAAGAAAATCTTACCCTGTCATTCATTAGGAGATCTTTCACAATGAAATTTGCAACAACAGATTTCATTGGAGAAGCAAACTGGTCTGGAGCCAACATAGAAATATGACCCAATGAGACTAACGGAGTTATAAGTTGTTCTGGTACATCAGCATTCAAACTTCTACTAAGAGGCTGAGGAAGAGAAAAAAAAAAATAAATTCAAAATTCAACTATACAAGTAAGCTCGCAAGCCCAAAAATCATTTATTTTACTGCTGGATTGCTGATGAGTTTCACAGTTTTTCCCTAAGAATTATTAAAGTTAGAAAATCAAAATGGAGAAAGAATGCGATTTCCTAATTAGCAGGGCAACCAAAAATCTCACATGAGATAAGGGGAAAACAAATTTTATATTGTTTTAACAGTGAAACACATTCAGACCTGAGAGACATGGGAAAAGACCCTGACTCAATTCTATTCAGGAGCTGTGAAAACTTGAATCATAACTGCAAATGGCAGAAAATAATAGCCGGTAAAAAAACCTTGGAAACCACCGGGGACATTTCTATCAGTGATCAGCATTCCCCTTCCAGGTAACAGTCACCAGGATAATTCCATGCTGCTGTATCACCCTGACATCGTACTCTTGTATTAGGGAGGGAACATGCACTCTCACAGAAGCCTAAACAGAGATCAAACTCTGAAGCTTAATTCAAAGCTTTTCACACTTCTGAATTATGCATAGGTTCAAAGACAGCCAAGATTAAGAACCTAAGATATTTTACAAGTGCAGATTAACAATGTTATTATTTAAGAGATTATAGTGAAAAGTAATAACCTCTCTTCTCTGCATAAGGTGACTTTCTGCTTTACAACTTGTCTAAGCAAGCAGTAAGCTAACGTCTGAGCTTATAGTCAAGTAGTTATTCTGCACTAACTTCCTCAGTGAGGAAGTGCTGTATGTGCAAAGACCTTAAAGCGTGGTAATTTAATACATTTTGAAAGTAGAGGATGTTATCTCTCATTTAGTATCTGCTAAATGTTTCCTCATGGCATTTAGTGTGGATCATTCCAGCATATTTAGCTTATTTTCCCCCTAACTTTTCCCGTGTAATCAAAAAGGAATACCTTCGCTATCAGACATCACATTACAAAATCATAACTGTAAGACACAAACGTCAATAATTTGCTATTGTAAAATTAATGACTTATCTCAACTACCACATACCTGTCGGCTCATAAATTGTTATCTGTTAATAAACAGTATGAATTAAATTTATGTTTATTACTAGTTTCAATTAAGAACAACAGAAACATCTTAAAAACCGAAAAGCAAGACATACCTCAAAGATCTGCGCAAGTTGCACTTCTTTATTTGAAAATATGGCATGTATACAGTGAACAGCTTGTTTTGCCTGATGAGGAGTGCCTCTTTTTGCTTTCTGATGCAAAATCGGAATTAGTGTTCTGTGAACATTAAACAAAATACTTCAAAATGCAATTTGCAATCTACAAAAAATAAAGCTCTTCACCTATACAAATCTATCTTCACAATCTTATAAATCAAGCATTCCTTTGAAGTCTGTTCAGGAAAGATCATAATCATAAAGTGAAAAGCAGGACGGAATTGTATTTAGTAATACTTGTTGAACACCTGACTGTATGCAGTTAAGCAGAAAAAAGCCCACAGGGAAAAAAATCAAACATGAAAGAAAATAATGATCAAAATAAGGCTGTTTAGGAAGCTAAATATAAGATGGGGGGAACCCAACAGCTTCAGCTAGGGTAAACTCCTGGGCTTCTTATCCAAGCTTGGAAGTGACAGGGCTGAAGAAAATTTATGAAAGCTAGGAATAACCATTAAACATCAGTGTTTTTACAAGCCTTTACTGCTTTAACTTTGGTCTTTAGTCGCAGTGTATGCTCAAGTGAACAACTGCTTCGTTCTGAGCTTTTGCATTTGAATCCCCCAAAGTCGATCTGCTGATCAGAGGCCACTGAAGGAAAGAGCAGGGCAGAAGCCACCCCAAAGACCAGGTCGAGGTTGGTCACACTGTTCAGTTCCGCCCTTGAGAGCACACTGGAAAGCTGGCCTGTCCCCTGAGAGCTCATCGCCTGAGACGCTAACTCATGAGACTTACCACACAACTCACCCAGCAACTGACACAAGAAAACAAACTTGCCTAGAAAGCACCTGACACGGAAACATCTTAAAAAAAAAAAAAAGTTCCTTGTTTTCTTGAAAGGCTCAGTAACAATACAGCATTTAGTACATGGATTATTTAGCACCCAGCCTTCACTGACACGTTCTACATAATCAAAATCAGCAACAAGATGTGCAAGAGGAGCTTGAAGGGTTGAAAGAATGAAGTCTCAAACGTTTTCCTCAAAAACCACACAAAACCCAAAACCAAACCAAAGACCTCCAGAAAAATGTGAACAGTATTTAAAGTAGGAGAATGCCTCTTCTCAACTTGGTAAGATTCCACAAGTTGGATTAAATAAGAACCAAAATAGCAAAGAATTCAGTAAAACCTGCAGTTAAAACAAGCTTCAACGCCTAACCTACAGTTTTCATGGGGTAAGTACATGCATATTAAAGAACCTTTGCCAAGCGCTGGCACATCAGTTACAAACTATACCTCATCACGCCCCAACTGACAAAATTCTGCAAAAACGTGAAACCTGACGTGTTTACATGCACCTTTACACGTTTACATGCTGTCCCTAGGCTGCTCTCTTTGAGCATGGACAACGCTTCCATCAGACTCTAAGGCCATACAGCAGTCCTTGCCTATGAAAGCAGCCTGGTCTAGTAGGAGGTGTCCCTGCCCATGGCAGGGGGGTTGGAACTAGATGATCTTTAAGGTCCCTTCCAACCCGGATCATTCTATGATTCTATGAATGGTGCACAAAAACATTAATTTTCCATCCGAGGAAGAACTTGGACTACTGCTGCTGAGCACTACTTCAACAGAGAGCAGACAGCCTGCTCACACAAGGGGTTTAAAAAAAAAAACCAAAAAAACCCCCCAAAACAGGTCACCTGAAACAAGCTACCTTTTGTTTATGATAAAGGTTTCTGAACATATGAAATCTGGAACACCTACTTGTCCTCAGATTTCTTTTTCTTTGTGTCAGCGTAAACACTGACCTGGTTTTGGCATTCAGAACGTTCACCTGACTTGCTTGCAAACCATGCCAAAGGGCTAGACCTCCATTTTGACAGAAAGCAATGTCAGCAATACCAGCTCCTTTGACAGAAGATGACATACCCCAGCAATGTCAGTCTTGCCTACAGCCTAGTAGGGAACTATACTGACAATGGGGATTGCTGGGCTTTTCCTTCTCTTCACCCCTACAAACACCTTAAAAGGCATCTCATATGTGAACTTGTAACATTTTTCTTTTTGCCCAAAATCTGATTCAAATCCATAAGAATCGCTGAGGTTACACCTTCAATTTACTGAGAACTTAAGGTGTACACTGGTATATATCTTAGCATGGTAATACCTGAGATGTTATTTCAATATATGAGAACTTGAAACCTGTGCTTTATAATCTGGATTAGTTAGTTACTAACAGGCTAATTTTAAGGTTTTAGATGTTATTCACAAGGTTTTAAATAGTCTGTGAATACCTAGTAGATTATGCAGCTTTAATCAGCAGTTAAAGCATGAATTGCATAATGACGACTTATAGACAGCCAATTATTCTTTGTTAGAAATTCATGCCTGCTTTTGGATCTTGTTTCCCAACTTGTTTCATAACAAACAGAGCTGTTAACCACCAGAGATTATATTTTCGTTCCTTACAAAGATAGAAAAGTTGTGTGAAGGACAGATATAAGTAGAAATGATGCCAAGGAATTACATCTTTGCCATATTCTTGCTGTTGCTTATTTCGTAACCTGGGAAACATGCTACACGCTATTAAATCTGAGTACCTAACACCTTCAATAGATACACAAAAATTGTGAGAATGCAGAATTTAAAAATGAAGAGACAGAAGCAGAAAGGTAGCAAAGGAATACAAAATGATGGAGGAGAAGCTGTTCACATTTAACTAGACTATAAAGTAATTTTAGGGGCAACATATTAAGTAAACTATCAAGAGGCAGAATTCCAGTTATGAAAAGCTGTGTGTAAAGAAATACACTCACGATCTTATCTGTGGCAGGTCTGTTTCTATTTTGTGACCCGTGTTTCTGAAAATCTGTATGGCTGCCTCAGCTACCTTATCATCTTCCATCCTGAGGCACTGCAGCAGAGACTCATAGGTCTCTGCAGAGTGGAACGAGGTAGGATGTGTAAAGGACAGAACCTGTAGATACAAATTTAAACAAAGATACATTTAATCATGGAAAATGAATCATCAGCAAAATAAAGTTATGGCTGTTTATGAGCATTACCATCAACATAACTAGTTATTACACGCTCATATGAGATTACGTTCAATAACTTCAATAACTGCATTTTGGAGAAGGTGATATAGGCATTTTCAAATAAATTAATCTGTGCTTTGTTCTTCAGGTCCTCCAAATATCTGGTAAAATACTACATTATTTGAATATGTAAACATATTTACTGAAAGGAACACTTATTCAAGAGTATTCATTTATATTCCAATCTACTTAAGAACACCTTTATTCAACCTAACAGAACTGAAATCTTAATTTCTCCAGAATCCCTGAGCAGAAAAGATATCAAGAACGTTAAGACATCTACAAACAAAACATAGATTACTATCCTTTTAATCTAAAGCTAATGACATGTACCACATTCTGTTAAATAGGGGAAACGTCAAATAAGAAACTAAGCATGCAGGGATTCAAGGCAGGACAAGAGAGAACAAAAGGTTATCCCAAAGCAAAGCTATATTAAGTATAGTAAAGTTCAGACAACATAAGGTCGGGAGAACAATGAAAACTTGCATGTATTTTGTGTATTCTTTGGATTTGTCTTATCTTGGTTTCTTTCTCAGAGTTACCTATTGCATGAGTATCAGTGAGAAATAACGTTCTCAAAGATATCCATGTCACAGCAACAAAATTTTCAGCCTCGGCAGATTACTTTTCTGAGCTACATTCGCAAACAGATATTACTTCTTTGCATACTTCCGTATAACTATTTCTATCATGGTTGCCATTACCAAATTTGGTGTGATATGTCTCCATAAACTCCACCTCGTTCATTCACACTTCTGAAAAGTCTCACAATAATTACATAACCTTCCCCTCTGTTCCCTCCTATATGTTATACTGCTCTTTGTTAAGATGTTAAAAATAAAGGCTCATTAGTGAACTGCCGAATCCATCACAGATTTTTTCCAGAAATTTCAAATCCTTCTTTCTCCCCCAGCCATTTCTCATCACCAGTGAGAACACAAGTTTCCCGACCCCTTTTTGTCCTCTCCATAACTTGGCTCTTGAATTTATTCCTTGCTTTCCTTCCAGTATCATACAGGTCCCGAAGAACGTGCCTCACCTAATTTCTCCATTTATCTTCCTCTCACTTTACCTCTGCACCTTCTTCTATATGGCTTCCCTGAGCAGAAACCAATTTCTGCTTTAATATGCGTATTTCAACTCTTGGAACCCTTTTCAAAACATATTTCCTCCAAAACCCCATCTCTTTCATTATTCTTTTCCAAAGTGAGTATTAATAACCAAACAATTTCATACATTAAAAAAGTAATTATCTAAATAATAACTATTAAAACCACGCTAAGATTAATTTACTAGTCATTCCACTTTTGTTGCTTCATTACGAACTACAGTTGCTTTAATGTAGATTACCTTGAGAAGTTCAAGTCCTGCACGAATAGCAGTATCAGGACTTACACCCTCCTCTTCATCATCAGCTGTCCCCTCTATGGATTTATTCATTAGTTTTACTAGTGCACTGAAATAAGAGATACAAAAAGAAAAAAGCAAATGAATGTGACAATGTACAATGATAAAGGCTGGGGATAGCAGCAAGATTACTTGTTTGGCAATATTTGACAATAAATAAAGGGAAAGCAATAGTCCATTGCGGGGGGAGGTGTTGCGGTGTTTGGTTTTTGGTTGTGGTGTTTGGTTTTAGGTTTTGTGGGTTTTTTTGTTTTGTTTTGTTTTAAATCAAGCTATTCCATTATTCCTTTTCCTTCTGACTTAGCTTTCTGCAAAATTAATTCCTTAGGAGAAAAACCCAAACCAGCAAAAAACCCCACCACACTGGAAGCATTCAGATCAACACACAGTTGCGTGAGTTTCAAAATGTAATCAGGTTGCCAGACAAGTCTCAAATGAAATCCAAACATTCTCTTACACAATCCCACAAAAGATAATTAATTCAACTGCTATATGGAAGACCGTGTTGCAGTTAACTATGTGAAAATAATGATCATCATTTTCACCTAAAGCCCCACAAAGAGCAGTTTCACTGGGAACAACTACTATATTTTTAAAATCATTTACAGATGTAAATGAAAATGAACACATTTACAGAATTATTTAACAACAACAAAAAAAGCATATTACCCTATTTACTGCTAGGACAGACTTAAGAGAAATTCCAAGAAAAAAAAATTATTTTTTTGGTCATTTAAATCATCTTAGTATGATCTTTCAAACTTACCTAATGGCTTCTGAGTCAATATGTACAGGGGCAATTCTTTCCAAAAGAAATTTGACCATTTCCAGAAAAGGATTTGTTGGCTGCTTAGGATTTGCAAGTTTCCGGGCTATCTCTCTCTACAAGAATGTTAGATACAAACATGAATTATACTCATTTTACTTACTACTTAAGCATGTTGAATAAGCTGAATATAGGCACTTTTAACCACAGAGGTTGTCTATATAACCAGTGAAATGTATTTGGGGGGGGGGGGAGGGGGGGCTGATTTTATCTCCAAATCTTTCTTTATCTCAATATACTGAAAGCAGACACACTTTACCAAATTTTATTTACATGTAAGAGGTATTTAGGTTTCTAGTGAAAGTTCTTCAGAGCTTCCTAAGGAATTGCAGACCAGAACCAAAACAGAATCGAGGGAGAGCTAAGTGCAATGTAAATGGAATTTAAGTATCTGTGTCGTCAAGAGTAATCCATAAATCTGTAGGTAATCCTGTTGTATGTATGAGATTTCATAAGCAACAACAAAAAAAACTGCAGTAAAAGCTACACTACTGCAGATGTGCAGAAGCACTACACTACCTTGAACAACAGATGTTTGGATCCTATGTACTTGCCTTTGAATATTTTGGATCCAAAAATCTGGTTTTCCCCTCTGAATACCCCAAATGTCAAGAACATTACATTCAGCTGCAAATCCAGGTGGAAAAGAAGATATTTTTTGTTTTGAACAGAAGTCTAAAAATCTCTCTAAGAAAATGACTTCTTGACCTTCCCTCTCCTAAGGGTTGGACGCTGCAGACATGACAAACTAGGAAATTGTTCTGTTATGCTAATTTACCTTCAGGAAGAGGGAAGAAACCCTGGCTCTTGCAGCCGCATCACTGCATTCCCAAAGTGCAAAATTTACCAGTTTAGAAGGAGACATACTCTCTATATCAAGTAGTTAGGACATAATTCTGAAGGTCATTCTGTTCTCTTCCCTGGACAATTTCAAAGTCATTAGACAAACCCCAAGAAGCCTATGTTTGTTTGTTGATGCTCTCTATTGCAATTTCTATCAATGAAATTGCTTACTTTATTTTGGGACCACAATGAAACAAAATCTGTGATTGTTGGCACAATCTGTAAATCTCTGGAAAAGCCTGATTTAATATTAAGGTGTGCATCTTCATCAAAGAGATTAAATAGATGAGAGAGATGGAAAGACTGATCTCAAAATAATGTTCTAGGAAGAAAAATAAATTAATAATATGCAGATAGTATAATATTTGTCTTGCTGGTACTCAGAACAAGTTTCATCAGTGTCAGAAAACAGTTTAGGAACCTTACCAGAAAAGAGACACTTGAAATAAAATATTTAAAAAACAATTAAATTAGTCTTTCAGACTCCATGCTCGATGCTTATAATCCCAGGAAGGAATAAAGCTAATGTTTCCTTAGAAAGCAAAATAATCACCAAAATTATATTTTCCATAATCTCTACAGGTTAACCAAAAAAGTATTTTATGAAAACCAGAAATATATAAAATTCATGTTAAGGTACCAAAGGAGACCATTAACTCCAAATAACTGTTTTAAGAACAAATATTTAAGGTATAAAAGTTTGTTTTTCCATTTCCTTACCACACAGACATCTGCCTGTTTACAAGAACATGTAGGGCTAATTAACAGTTCAAGCTGGGACCGAAGTTTCTCATCATCACCCAGAACCTGATTGAATTTCTTCACAAAATCTTGTGCTTTTCCAGGATCTGGAAGATTTTCTGTACGATTAAACACAATTTAACATGAGATAAATATACTTCTGTGAAACTTGGCATACTGAAATCGTATAATTTCCAGGAATACTGTAATAACAGTTTATAGAACTTATTAATACTTACTTGCTATGGTCATCAGCTTTCCAAACATGGCAGCACTGTTTGCTTCTGACTGAGGACAACAGCAAAAACAAACAAACAAATCAGTGATATCTCCTTTATAAAATCTACCTTTAAGCTGACCTGTTAGTTCTTCTGCAGCGCTTTATTCTACTCTGGAATCTTATGCTTTATGTTTTTGTTTTAAGAATAAACACTAGAATAGCATAACAGTATCATTATCAGCTACTACACACAGAAAAAGGAGAAAAAATATTCTTGCAATATCAAAGAACCAGAGAAATTCACTAATTCACATAACAGATCAAAATCAATTGTTGAAAAAAAGACCTAAAAAAACCCCTCCAAACAATTCCCCCCTAGTCCACCCCCCCCACAAAGCCCCAAAGCAATGCCCTTCTAGTTAAAGTTTCTGCTAGTTTGAAAATGTGCTTGTAAGTAAAATTCCAGTATAAATACTTAAAAACTTGTTTTCAAACAATCATTGCGTTATGTTACAACATATTTCATTCTCAAAATATGTTATAAATAATATGTTATAAAATGATATGTTATAAAATGAGAAACAAAAAAGTTGGAATTTTTTTTTTTTTTTTTTAATTTTTTCCAAAGTTATTGACCAGTAATATAAAATAATGGTAAGCATAAGGAGGCCATATACCTTTAAGCATTACTGAAAGCAACTTTACTTAATGAGAAAAGAACATTGTCTGCATATGGAAATCAACAGAATAATAAAGTCACACTGAACATATGATATTTTAAAAAACCCAGTAAATTAGTCTAACAGGTCCACTGGACAAAGTATTAATATTTTCAAAACCGTACAGTGGGCTGCTTATGCAAGTCTAGTAATTCTCGTACGTGACTCCTTAGCATGTTCTGGCACTTCCACATCTCATTCAGTGCTCTGCAAAAGCGCAAAACAAGAAAAGAAAGGCTTACCAATTTGTTCATGACAAAAACATGCTGGATGTATTGGTAAACAGGATTGTTTATTTATTTCTCTTATAAGTGCAACATCTGCTAGGTACAATCGAAACCTACCAAGTATTAAAAATAACCATTCCAAATAAGGTGGTACTGATTTTCTTTTTTTTTTTTACAGAACACCACCTCTCTTATTATTCTACTTGGAACAATTTCACATATGCAGGACAGCCACAGTATATCTTATAACCACCCAAACGATCTTGAAAATAACATTTTCAAAATAAAAAACAGGCCACTATCAACCAGAATTCAGTTATAGATATCTTCATCATGGACCTAACAGAGCAAATCTAGAAGTCATTACTTGAGCACTTTTAACTCTGCATTGTTCTCATTGGATGAAAATGAATGGATAAAACCACTCTTCTCAAATTTCAAGGTATCTTTTTGTCTAATTGACATGTAACGTTTGTATGTAAAAGGGAAATGTTTTTAAATTCTACTTGCAAATAATGCTAAGCATCAATTACTTACATTTTTATTTAAATCCTGACAATACAAGATGATACAGACGTTGGAAAAGCCTGAGAAAGCAAGTGTTTGCTGAATACAAGCTATACTCACTTGACAGCATTTGGATCCAAGCTAGCATACAAATAGTACAAGCACTTCATTCGCTCTTCCGTTTCCAAATTGTGTGGAACGAGATACTGAGCAAAGATTTTCTCTACCAGTAATCTGCAGAAAACAAGGAGATAAAAAACTGTACTTTTACAAAAATGGTGATACCTTTCAAACAAGCTGAAGGAACAAGAAATATCGGAAGTCATTGAAACTACATTTTTCGACAGAGAAGAAAAAATAGTGCTCTTTCTCATCTGTAAAGATCCGTTCCGCTGTTGATACAAAGATTAACAAGAACTGCTTCTTGAGAGCTTTTCCATGTTCTTTCATTTTCACCTCTAAGAAGGAGTAATTGCTTTATTTGTCACCATCCAAATTCTCCTTTTTCTTTAGGCTCTGAGAATCTCCCTTTGTTCATACTTATACATAAACGAGGGGGATATAGACAGTAAAAAGCCCAAATAAAGGAGAAAGAATACAAGAATATATCTCAAGAAGAGGGAAAAGTAAAAATCTGGGAATGCCATATACAAAGAGCATAGAAGGCAGCACAGGTCAAACACACCATATTTTTGCTCAAAGAAAATTCCATGAGACATGGTGGCAAGGCACAGGAGTAAAAGGATGATCATGAACATGACTACAACTATGTCAAGGCCCACGATAACATTAAAGAAAACTTGGCTTTCTCCCTTTGAATGTACATTTTACTACTGATGACTCCAAGAAGTAAATTACTTGGGGTACAAGATCTTCAGATCTCATTGGAAACCACCTCTGTTTAACATACTAGGAGGTTGGAGGCATCAGAGTTATCTTACTAATTCATGAACATTGGTCTAGCCCATGTCTCTACAGATACATGTTCTAGTAAATCTGTCAATACAAATGGTGAGACTACATCACGCCTTCCCTGGTCCATGTTGGTTAGGGTGAAAATGTACAGAAATACAGAATATCTCTGGGACACACTTTTACCCTGTGGGGAAAGTCAATGGCTAGCATATCAAGAGTGGGTAACAGGGCAATGTTTAAGATGTGGTTATTTTACCCCTTTCCCTATGCATTTGTTGCAAAACAAGGAAGCCCAGAGCACACAGGTGATAAGCAGTTCTTACAGTCAGAAGTTCTCAGTCTTGAGTAGACAACGCACATCAATAGTCAAGTACCATCAAAAATATTATCAAGTGACTGAGTTAAGGACGTGTGGAGGAAATTTGTTCTATTCCACTTCATGCCTGAATACTGTGTGATACTGTGCTATTATCCTTTGAAAGAACTAGTGTTAATCCTGTGTACACAATGGAAAATACTCCACATCTCAGACAGCTGTTCACTGTTACTTTTTATCCTCCTCCCTCATTACAGAAAGAAAACAGGCCAGAGTTGGCTAATTTTGACCTCTGCTTCTGTGCTTAGATGACTGATGGACTCTGTCTTAAAAGATTATAGCATTTCTACTGCTCTTCAGGTGCTAAAAGTATTAACTTTCTAATTCTGACAATGGTAACATTGAAACCCATTTATTCCTTCACTCTGAGATGAGGAAACCAACCCAATGGTGTGACTAAGCCAGAACTTCACTGTCAGCCCTAAAAACTACCAGAATTTGAATTAAAATTGAACTAGAGAAAATCAAACCATCAATCTTTCGGAGTGGACACCCAGAAAACAAACAGCATACAATCCATGCCTACTCATGAAAAGACAGTTTCAATGGCTTAATCAGACTTTCAGAAGAAATCACTTCAGAGGAAGAAACTCAGCTTTGATGACACAGTCTTTCCTTAAAATTCCTTGCCTCATTTCCCTGACTGCATTTCCTGTGAGCAGGAATATGGAAAACATCTGTCCCATTCACTGTAGAACTTCAATTCATTCCCTGGTCACTATCAAACCTGCGTACCGACAGTGAGATGTGAACGTGCTAGAAAAAACATGAATGAACCTCTCAATGCAAATTAAAGCATAATTGATGCACAAACATATGCAGAATTAGCTTTGTACAATCTACGTGCAGATTTCCTAATTTTTCACTATTTAATACTTCTACCTCAGCAGACTTTCAGTGTAATTTCTGCATGTCAATCTCATAACCATACCTTTCTTCTTCTTAAAAAAAGAATTACGTCAACTAATCGAATACGTAACTCTGTCCCACTTATGATCAGCCAGATGAACAAAGTGAGAACCTTCACCACGGCAGCAGTAAGAATTTACTGTCATAATCAGCAACTGAAGGAGGTTATTAGCCCATTCCAACTAGTCACTATGATCACGCGCCCTACTGAGGTAGCAGACTGTATAACCAAGATGCTAAGAAACATTACGAAGAAATGGCTGGCTTGTGAGTCTGCTGAATTAAAAAATCTAGGCTGAAATTCTATCTTTGTGTGATCTCATAGTTTGGCTTTCCTTGTGAAAGACAAAGAATTAATAATGAGAGTTGAAAACTATCTTCCAAACCCTTGGCCAAAATACTTTTCTCTAATCCCAAATGGTATTTCCAAAATTAAAGGGACTGAGTGACAAAACAGGGGAGACCAGACAACAGTGGAAGCACCCACAACATTTCTGCAGCTTTTATGTAGAAATTAACCTTTTAGGTAGAACAACATACCAAAAGGAGATGTCTGTGCGTGTACTGTGGTGCATACATGCACGATGCTCACAGACCATGGATTTTAACATGCTAGCCTCTGGAATGTTGTATGGCAAACATGAACTGCGTACAGCATATGCACAATTTGACAATTTTTTCTATGCAGTGGTTAGTTAACAACAATCTACTATCATCACAGATCTAGTTCCATCAGTAAATAGAATGAATACATGAATAGACAATGCGACCACCCTGAGTATCTTAGTACATGTCTTAATGATTATTAATTAAATCTATCATACTTAAAATCACAAATACAGAATGTAATATAACAGCTTTCTCAGGATAAGCACATATTTTCAGAGTATCTCTTATGACTATACAATTAAATTAGGAAGGCTTAGGTTGACTCACTTGTCATCAATGCTATTTTGATAATATATGTGCAAAAGCTTATCCTTTATCCAGCTCACTTTCTCTGCAGCATCTTTTCCAGCCTCGGCATGAAGACAATACTTCTTGTATAGCTGGGCAAGACCCATCATAGCTTCTTTTCTTACTCGCCACTGGAGGAGGAAAAAAAATGAAAAGGAAGTGGGGAAGTGGTTTTGGTAAATAAATGTCAAACATATACAAAATATAGTAAACATGTAGAAGCGTGAAAGATAAAACGGCCACACTCTGATCTCCTACATTTAGAAACTTCAAAAGCTGAAAATTGCTGTTTAGAATGTCTAACATGAGAATTTGTAAAGCCTACATAAGGGATTACTTCTCTGTAGTATGCAGATTAAGTATTGTCTGTGCAGAGGAATCCAGTACTCCTCTGGGTTGAGCGAAGAAAGTCCAGGAGCTAGTCAGTATAAAAAAAAGTTAAGTACAGCTTAACATGTATGCCTGAATAAGTGCCTTCTTGAGCCAGGATTTGGAAGACTTATCTATTCAGAGACAGGCGGCAATCAGAGGTGGCAGCATTTTATCTCCCCATAGTCTTACACGGTCTTACAACACGCTTGTCTAGAAATGGGAGATCCGGAGCTTAGGCCTAGCTAAACCTGCCAAGGCTTGAACTCTTAGGCCACTCTCCAGGACAGTGGGAGAGGCTCTTCTTGCTGAAGCCTTTAAGTAATCACTGTAAGACTCCAGGGACCCAGGAAAAAGCGAGACTACAACATCCGCAGATGGAGTTCCTGGGTTTTCATCCATGCTTTTGGTGGTCACTACTTTATCCCCTCATGTAAACAGGAAACGTCCCACTGTTAAACACTTTAACAGACAAGATCTGTAAGCTCTCCTACGCTGACTCGTGGAAGGAATCACACCAGAACAGGCTGAGGATTAATTTAGAGAGAATAGTTAGCATCTCCCACTGAATGATTTGCACAGTAAGCCCCAGAAGAAACTTGTTTTGCCTCACCATTTAAAAAAAATGCATGAATTTCAAACTGAAAGAGATAATTTCTTCCAGAACACGCTAGATGTCAATTTTGGCCTTGAACTCCAAGGACTAACTGCTCAAATCATTTCACTCTATCAAGCATAAATGTAGATACAATCATTCACACTGTGCATAACTTCTTCAATCTTGTTAAACTGAAGGCTTGCTTTAATAACAGTAAGTGAGATATTGCACATTTGATTTCTTAATAGTTTTACTGAGTGACTTCCTTTACTTGAAGGGCAAAGAAAAGAAAAATCTTGAAGATAATATGTCTTATGTCAGCACAACAACCTTAGACACCACAAGTAGTTGGAACAAGTTATATCAAGAAGATGGAAAAAATAAAACTATATTTTCTTACATATTTCTTAAATATTAAAACCACAAGTAACAGGTCAAGATAGTAATGACTTTGATAGTATATAATATAATACTTTGTTTTCACAAAAGAGAAAAATTTTAGATATAAATTGACGTTATTGTTTAACTTCTCTGCAGGAATTTGTTCACACCCATTGCAATCTAAAGCACATTTGAAAGAAAATAAAGGTCTGAAAGAGAAACATTTTCAGAAAAGTATTCATTAGATCTCCTATATGAGACAGGAAAGATAGCAAAAGTATCGTCAGAACACAGTGAAGAAGGATTGCAAGAAATGATTCTAAAAACTTTAAGCCTAAAATGAAAGCAGAGTACTTAACAAGGGGTTATAAGGAAAGGAGGTTTGGATTGTCAATAGATTTCTGATCATTGAAATTGCTGTAGAGAATAAAAGTCAGAGCACACGGTTTCAGGCAGAAGATGGGAGACACCCTTAGATGGAAATCCCTTAAAGAATGCTTTGAGACATCCTGGAAGCAACTCAGTGAACAGGAGATACAGGTTAAAAAAAAAAAAAAAAAAAAAAAAAAAAAAAGAGTAAGGTGTTACTGAGAATTAAAGCTCAAAGAGCATAAAGTAAAAGATGAAGACAAAGGAAAATAAAGGGGAACGTAGTAATCAGTTTCAAAGGGAGCAGATCAATAAACACAGCTAACAGAATTACTACCCTGACTGAATTAACAGAAGAATTTTGAGTGTCTTATCTTCCTTGGTTAACCAGCATAATTAAACTCCTTCACTGAAGACTGCTGAGCTGAGTTAGAAAACCTGTTATTGAAAATTCAAGACAACCCCTTACCTGTCGGAATAGCTAACCTATTCCTTCCATAGAGTTAAGAATATTAAAATCTTAAAAATCTTTCTCCTTCATCTGGAAAAAGCCACAATGGGTTTTAGTACACACAGAGAAGGAAGAGTTAAAACTAACACATGAAGTAAAATATGTAAAGAGAAACAGAAAATGGGAGTCTGTTCTATGGCTCCTCATTCTATAGCTTTTGACTTCAAGCTGATGATGTGAAAGTCTGTTCTCATGACAGGACTGAGACTCTAGACCACAAAGGCTGTTAGGAGAAATGGGAACAGAAGTCAGCTGTCAAAACCCTTCTCTAACTTTTCAGGTTGTTAAGTTTACCCCAGTATAAAAGAAAAGTAGCTGAACCATTTTTAGAAGCTTTTAAAAAAATTGGGTCTCCTGAAACTAATGATTATGAAAAGTGAAGACACTGCAAAGACCCTAGAGACAGTGGTCCAATGGAAAATTCCTCAGAACAATTCTTACCAAAGACTGGATTCCAGTTTTTGGGATGCCTCTGTTTCCAGAGTTACTTTTCCAACTGGACCAATAAAAATGGATTTGAAAACTACAGGGGTGTGCGTGGGGTTGTTTGGAGGTTTTTTGGTTGGTTTTTTAATAGCTGTAATCATTGTACAGAGATTGTACTGTGCATACAGATTGAGTTAGCTAAGGATTTTTTAAAAAAAATAAGTGAAGTACTGTCTTTTAGCCAAAACCTTTTACCCTAAAAAAGTCATTAGGCTATCTTTACTAATACTGTGCCAGTGAGAATATGGTCAGGAGAAAAAACAGACCACATAAATGACATAACAGCATGATTTAAATTTGAAGTTTTCTAGATTCCACTTTGTTTTACAAAGAAAAAAGGCAGAATTGAAATGACAGACTAGTGTGTTTAAACAATCAGCATTTTACTTCAGCCTGCTGGACAAGTGTTCTTTTTATAGTAATATCTATACTCATTTGATAGATGATTGCAGGCCTAAAAAGAATTACATGAAGTCAAACTGACAAATAATCACTTAGGAGTCTGCAGTAGATTTGTCCAACAGCAATCTGGCTACAAGGAGTAAATGCAGTCAGCAGAAGATAATAGAGTCCTTTAAAGCAAAAGAATAACTAAAATAGGTATAATGCACTATGTCTGGAACTGAAAAAATCCTACATAGAAAATATAAAGACAGTTACATGAACCTATCAATGCTCCTCTCCCAAACTGGACGAAAATCCTAAAAAAAAAAAAAAAAAAAAAAAAAAAAAAAAAACCGAAACTTTACAAGTCCTTGATATTCACTTTATAACACTGATTATATTTAGAAAGACATGCTATATAGTTATGGTCTCCTTCAAATGCTAAGTATTTTTTGTAGGCATTTCTAGTCAATCCTCAATTTTAATTTCTCCTCAGGATGTACTTTCATTAAAGCTCTCTCCAGAGATTTTTGTAAGAGAAACATAATCTAGAGATAAAGTTATTCTTCTCTGATGAATGCCTGAAAAGGCACCTAACCTTGAAGCGTAATACATCAGCAAACCCCTGACTGGTGCGAAATCACAGAGTCAAACATATTAGGAACATTTAACTACCACCACACGGGGTCTAAGGCTACACCAACTGAAAATTCCTAGCGTAGTGGAAATGAGTACTACAGCTGCACAACTGATTGCCTCTTGCTGATGGCGACATGCTAAAGGAGAACAGAGACACTATGCAGAATCACAGAATCATAGGGTTGGAAGGGACCTCTGAAGATCATCTAGTCCAACCCCCCTGCCAGAGCAGGGTCACCTAGAGCAGGCTGCACAGGAACGCGTCCAGGCGGGTTTTGAATGTCTCCAGAGACGGAGACTCCACCACCTCTCTGGGCAGCCTGTGCCAGTGCTCTGCCACCCTCAAAGTAAAGAAGTTTTTCCTCGTGTTTAGGTGGAACTTCCTATGCTCAAGTTTGTGCCCGTTACCCCTTGTCCTGTTGCCAGGCACCACTGAAAAGAGCCTGGCCCCATCCTCCTGACACCCACCCTTTAAGTATTTCTAAGTGTTGATAAGGTCCCCCCTCAGCTGTCTTTTTTTCAGACTGAAGAGACCCAATTCCCTCAGCCTTTCTTCATAAGAGAGGTGTTCCAGTCCCCTAATCATCTTGGTAGCCCTCTGCTGCACCCTCTCCAGCAGTTCCCTGTCCCTCTTGAACCGGGGAGCCCAGAACTGGACACAGTACTCCAGGTGCGGCCTCACCAAGGCAGAGTAGAGGGGGAGGATGACCTCCCTTGACCTGCTGGCCAAACTCTTCTTGATGCACCCCAGGATGCCAGTGGCCTTTTTGGCCACAAGGGCCCATTGCTGGCTCATGGTCATCCTGTTGTCCACCAGGACTCCCAGGTCTCTTTCAGCTGAGCTGCTCTCCAGCAGGTCAGCCCCCAACCTGTACTGGTGCGGGGGGTTATTCCTCCCCAGGTACAGCACCCTACACTTGCCCTTGTTGAATTTCCTAAGGTTCCTCTTTGCCCGAAGACACAATAACAATCATCCCATTCTGACTAGGTGGAAGTCCCAGTGGGAAGTGGTGGCTACACTAAAAATTTTTGTATCTCACAAAATGACTTTCCGGGCTTGTTTCTTTAATGGCTGAAAAAGGAGGAAGGTGGTCTTAATCACTCCTGCGAAACGTGCGAGGTCAAGCTGCAGGTACAACTAATTGAAGAGCTGCTTTATAATAGTGAACATACTCAAAATCAGTATTTCTCATTGTGCAAAGAGGACATCCTTTTGTCAAAATCCATTACAGTAACATTAAAAAGGGGAACATAAAAAAGAGAAATTATTTCAAAAGAATTAAAGTAACTAGCTAGTGTGACATAAGGAATAGAAAGGATGCCCCTACCAAAAAGGAACAATAACAAAAAAAAAAAAAAATCAACATGGCTACACAGCACAGTGATGCCTGCTATTAAAAGATCATCCTCTGAAGAGCACGGAGCCACATCTGAAAGAGTGTAAACAGGAAAAAGTATAAGCTCTGGCAAGTTGAAGGTAAATCCTTGATGAAGCATGGCAAAAGTTTCAGAACCAAATTATTAAAAGCATATTAATTAAATATCTTCACCAAAGTCTCCGAAGCAGGAAGCCTTCCAGACCCTTGTAGGGCTGAAAGACAAACAAGATTTATTCCAGGAGCGAGGTCTGAAGAGGTTTCTTAAAGTGTCATTAGAAGACATTTTAAAACAAATTAATAAAACAAGTAGTAACAAAATCAGTAAGACCAGGTGGTATCCCATCCATGACTTCTTCAGGAATTTAGAATTGCTACACCAAATACTAACTATTCTGTTATTGCAATCTGTCAATGAACAGATTGAACACAGCAAATGTGAAAGAAACCGAAGGGTCCCAAGATAACAGAGTGCCACTCACCAGAATATCTGATTTTGAATGGGCAAACAGGTTGAAACAGAACAGTAACAACTACAAAGAGCAGGCACTGCTGAAAAATGAAGTCATGGGACTCGGTCATTAAATTTTACATAACGGGAAGTTTTGACCAAGAAAAAATGAATTTCAACAGACTCACAAATATACCAGTAAAATGCACCAAGGATCCCAAAAAACATTCCAAAGTCTCACACCAGAGGATCTTAAAATAAAAATCCCATTGTGAATTAATTATTAACTAAAACATAGGAGACGATGAGTGGAAATAAATGACTGGTCTTCACAATGAAGGGAATGAAGGGAACCTACTGATGGATTCAGAAGGGAATCCGTGACAGAACACATGAAAAATTATTAGACAATGAACTGAACAACGTGCATAAAATTTACTGAGGCAGTTGGATCTATCATTATAATGAGGAACTGCAGAAAAATGTTACACTACTCAGTTGTTACAATATGAAATGAAAGAAACTCAAAATAAGGTCAGATTTTTCCCATCTGCATTAACTCCGCATATAGAGTACTGGGCAATGCATCATCTAAAATTATTCAGGGAAAATACTCAAGTCAACATAGATGTTTTCCAAAATAGTCAGCTCAGTGCTCAGAAATAGCATAAAAGACAGAGAGAATAAGAGAAAAAAAATTATCATGAAGTATGTACACAATATGGTGCACACCTTGAATGCCATGGCCGAGTCTGGTCACCTTGGTTCCAATAGGATATAGAACAACCAGACAAGAATGATCAGAAGTATGCAATAATCAATTTGTGTGGAAGTTCATGAGGTGATTATTTAGCTTGAAAAGTAGAGGAGTGGAGAAGATATGGTATACGTATTTATTAATTGTAAGTGTGTCGAAGAATATTTATTATTTTACATAATGCAAGAACGATGAGATACCCAGTGAAATTATCAGACAAGTTCAAAACAAACAAGTGAAGTTACTTTTTCCACACATGCATTAAACTTGAATTTACTGATGCACATGCCATGGATGCTTATAAATAAGTTCAAGAAAGAACTTGACAAATTCATGGAATAAAGTTCCATCGAAAGCTGTGATGAACATGATCATGCAGATTTAAAAATCCTTAAAAGACAAATTGCTGGAAGCCAAAACTGACGACTATGAGAATTAAACTGGGCTATAGGGACCTTTGGCCTAAACATATGCAGCAATTCTTATACTGTTCCAATACGACTGCGTTCCTCACAAGTCAATGACCTTATTTGCTTGACAACACTTGATTGGTGCCTCTGTAACATGGAATCTACATTAAGATGTTCTGGTAAGAAAATTATTTTTTCCCCCACAGTATTCTAAGTTGATAGTCAACTCTAAAATTCTCTATTTATGTGGCTTTGGTTTTTTTGGTTTTACTTTTACCAAATTACATTAGAAGCAATATTCCTGAAAATAAAATATTAACACTTACCCGTTTGTCTAGCGTTCTTTCCCTTACAAAGCCAAGCAGCTGATCATTGACTAAAGAAAGATCTCTCTTGCCCGCAGTAATAATTGTAACAATAACATCATGTCGAATGGCTTCTTCTGGGTCATGTGATCTAACCTTCAAATATTCTGTTATGATCAGAAACAATGAAAAGCTTCGCTTTTTTATGTACATATGACGTATTCTGATTTGTTAATAATGTCGGAACAATTAAATGTCAGTCACACATAATCAACCATATAATCTATTAAACATGTAACTGCCTACAGGAAACATCTGTTCCATCATTTTCTACGTTAAATACAAAACAATTACATACTTATAAATATCAGAAGAATATAAAAGTGAATCGCTTTTACAATAGCCTCATTTGCAACAAGCAATGAAGTGAAATAAAGCTGATTAGAATATACTGATAATAAAGGGGAGTGGGGAGGTGGGAAGAATGCCATAAGAAATAGAAATTCTGCTCATAGTTAAAACGATGCTGAAGCGAAAAAAAGAAAATTCATTGTTTAGATCAGCACAATGGCATTTTCTGAACTCAGTGGAAGAGAGTACTGGGGAACACGCTGACTGTTCTTGAAAATAAATCAAGATGTTCATCAATATTTGCTTTGACTTGTTAAAGTTTCACTAGAATCTGAAATTACTTTAAAACTCATTCTGCAATGGGTAGCTTTGTAACGACTCCCTCTGACAAAGCCCACACATCGTCACACACCCCTCTCTAATAACTAGCACTTGTCTTCAGCAGAAAGCAATTATTCAGTAGTGAACTCTTCCATCCAACATTGGACTTGATACATTTTAGAACTATACTGCTATGTACAGAAATAATTACATTCTTCCTTGCTCATTTCTTAAATTATTCTAAACCTCTGTATGAGCATCTCACCAGTGAGGTCTTTTGCTAAGTCTGGATGGTTCATTAAACAATGACTGGCGAATTTCACACTCTCTAATCTCACAGGGACATGGATATCATTGAACCTAGAGGGACAGAAGATGATGAATGTTAATTTTTAATTAGCCTTGCAAATCAAGATTATTCTCTATGTAGTAACATATGTTGATTGCATGTTCCATTAACTATTAGAATCCTTTTATATGGCAAAATAATACAATAGAAATATTTTGAATTTATCTCCATAATGTACCTCATACAAATTTTATGTTATTTCTTGTGAAATTGTCAGGACTAAAATTAAAGGATGAAGAGACTATATGCGGATGAAATGTTGACCCAATGGATTTTGTCCATTGACTTTTGAACATAATTCTCCATACACTGTCAACCATGTGTGTTCGTCTCTTTCCCTCTCTCTCTCTCTCTATATATATATGAAATTATAAAAATATAAATTGCCATATAACATGTAGCATTTGAAAACATTCACTTTTTAAAAAATGATACATTTCTATATTTACTTAAAATGAATTATTTCTTCACTCAAAAAGGTAAATGCCAATAAAACACATATAGCTGCAGATACAGCTGAACAGTATGAAATTTCAAACAATGCTGGCGTATCTATTCTCTAATTTTTGCTATGTATGCAATGTGCTGTCTACCTAACCTATATTGTCATAGCAGACATCAATATAGCAGCAGTACTTCAGGCTTCTTCATTCTAAAATATAACTGTATGCAATTCTCTGCTTCGAAGATTTAACAAAAGAACTTGTTCAAATACAAGCAAACAGTTATATCCTATGAAAAACGCAATACTATCACAAAATTCAGAACCATAAAAACAGAAATTCAGAATTTTTTCCCCGTTTCTCTTACCGCCCAAGAAAGCACTGCCAAAGAGGACGATTTTGTGTGGCCAGATCAGAATCTTTGGAGCCAAAGAGTTTAGCCAGAAGTCGAACGACAGCCAAACGTTCTTCTCCATCATTGCTCTAAAAATCAAAACATGAAAAACGCACTGTAAATCATTATCTGTAATATCTTAATAACAATTTCTGGCTTCCTTTTCCTTCTACTTTTATAAATTAGATTAGAAAGTGAGTTTGACATTATTTCTGATAATCCTCAGTCTCCCTAATTAGATGAATATAGTAAAAATACACAAATAGCTATTAAGGTAACATATACAGCCACTGACTAGATGGCTGTGCTTTGAAAACTCCTTCTCTTTCAGGAATAAAAACCCCCACACAGTAATTTTTATAACATATATCCCTAACAATTTAAACAATGAACAATCTTATTTTTGTTTTAAAATAGAGTTTAAGACTATTTTACGTGTGTGGAAAATTAAACCGAAAATTAAGATGTTATAAAATAGATGTGCATGATAAAAGATATATGCAATTTCACCAAATACCTATTTCTTGATTATTTTTGTTTATCGTCACCTTACCCTGTATATACATGCACACACATAAAATTACTTCTCTTGTCCATTTACAATCTTATGAAAGACAAATAGCTTTTTAATTAAAAAAACCCAAGCCCCCACATCAGGATGAATTAGCTATTTCCAAGGATTCAAAAGAAGTCAGCTGTCTTATTATCTGATTATGACAAATCTGAGAAAATATTTGGAGACACTTCTTCTCTTATTACAACATTATTTCGGAAAAGAAAATTCTGCAAATCAATACTGAATCTGACATACCTGCATTTCATGAGATAAGCCAACCACAACCTAATTACTTTATAAAATTTCCGCTGAAATCCAAAGATTAAGTACATATAACTTTTGTATTAGATATAATGATTATATATTTTGTGTGCATAATACACCTTTGCCAGCACAGAAAGCACACAGCTGCGTACAACTTTCCTGTGTCCTTCCTTCAATATTACATTTCTCTTTATTTTAAAGTGATAAATATTAAATTTTTATCCCTCCAGTAGAACACTTATTAAATCTACAGCTCTGCACTCTTAATATCCACACAACTTTTATTACTCGTCCAAAGCATCATTGTCACCTACCTTCAGCTTGAATTCAAGCTGTGGCATGACAGATAGCAGTAAGTGAGGATCTATGGCAAAAAGCTCTTGTATCAAGTCAAACACGTGTTCTGATAAGTCACTTACTGAAGACTTTCCCAGTACCAGAACCTGGTTAAAAAACTAGAATACAAACAATATTATTTAGCAGATTTTCCTTCATTAATGCAAACACTATTTTAAAAAAATATTTTAACATAGTATCATTAATGCTTTATTTCTAATGGAAGGCACTCAATACATATTTTTTTTCTTTACATCAAAGCATTTCACCCTTACAGTTTTGGCTCAAGCAAATTACCAAACAAACATCCTTCATAATTCAGTTCTATCACTTCTTTTAGGAATGATTCATTCATGGTAATTTGATAATTTATAATATCAATAACCATCTTGTCAGCAAAATTAACACGTAATAACAGAATTGTTAATTTAAAATGCATATCGTCCACTAGAAGTTGAGAAACAAATTTTGTATTTTATTTTTAATTTTCTTATAATTTAAAACCAATCCAAATTGAAGATCACCAAATGTTGAAAAAGAAGCTTCTTTACTTCTACTTTTAATCCATTTTAAAGAATGTCAGATGACTTTACGATGTGTCTTGTGATATTTGACGGTAATGTATCAAGGTTGTTAGTGATCTAACAGAAAAAAAAAAGTAGCTTAAAATATGAATGATTTCTTTTGGATTTGTTAAATTTTAATATGCTTAATATACTTCCTATTAGATACTGTGGGTTAATATTAATATTATTTGAGCAGTACAAATGCTACAAAGCTGTTACACACTTGAATAAGAAAGTAAGAATAATAATATTAAATCAACTCAAAGGTCACTCTATGCACTATCCTGTTTCCAGCTATGACTAATTACAAAAGCTTAAAGAAACAGGGGAGTTGGAAAGTGGTACTTGTTAGTGAGACTCCTTGAGCTTTCAAATACTTACTGATTAATCTTTTATGAATTTGCCTAATTCCCTTTATAAACTACTCCGGCTTTTAACAATTCTATGGGCTTCAGCGCCAAGGGAAGGCAACAGAATGGACCAGGCTACATCCCCCACAAGACTGCAGTAGCTATTTTAATAGGTAGAACATACAACATCGACATTCAACAACAGGTATTACAGTAGAAGGAAGCCTTGTAAGAAACTCCATTCTTTTAGTCTTTACAACTAAAACACATTTATGATGGGGAAAAAAAGCATCTAGTAAAGAGCTGGTAGTTTGAAATGCTTCATCCTAGAGCTTGGTATGAAATTAGGCTGCCTGGTTGCTGGACATATGAAGTACTAACAATTCCGTTTATTGCAACAGGGTTTTTTGGTGGTCACCTGTTTTCACAGCCTAGATTTAAGCTTAACTTCAGACTGAGATGGGTAAAAATTAATTTCTTCTTCCCTTATTTGAAACATCTGACATACTTCTTTAACAATTGAGCTAATAATATCCTATTTGGAAAATTATATTCTCTTAGCTGCATTACAAAATGTGCCTTTTATAAACAATATTTTTAAACAAACAAACAAATCTTCAACAAATCAAGACTAACAGGAACACTCGTTACTTGTAGCTAACATGGATTAATTAATTTACATACATTGGCAATACACGGTTCAATGGTCTGGACGGTCCTTTTCAACAGGACTTTTGCAAGATCAAATGCTTGTTTATTAAGGTTCTGAAATAAAGAAAAAATAATAATAATAATAAAATTTTAAAGAGACAAACTATTTCAGATGACTTTACTTTTCTCTCCTAACCTTAAAAGACCATGACTTTAGAAAGGTATGTTTTACCACCAATCTATTTGTTTTCAAAGCTATCTAAATTCAGTTATGTTAATTCCAAAACTACAGACAAATCTTAAATCTAGTTTTCCACACACTAAAAAGATCTAACCCAAAACCATCACTTCTTGCACATTCTTCTAAGACTTTGTCACTCTGGTTGTTACCTCTAGCATTACATTCATATCTATAAGAAGTTTTCACATGCAATCACATTAAAAATTTTGAAGAAACAATATCACACCTTCATACTTTGATAATTAACACGCACCAAATTTTTCCAATGAAAAATGAACTAGTCTAACTTACATATTCCTTAAAGACCCACCCTGTAGCAAAGTTCAGCCATGTCTAGAAGGTAAAACTGTGCACTGACTTCTCCATGGGCTGTACTGTGTGCTCTGAGATAGCCCACAGAAAGCACCTACACTTCAGCAGAGGTAGCTACAAACTTTCCAAGTAAACATTTGATTGCAACATGACAAATCTGAACATTGTTTTTATTACTCTCGGGCAAGATAAGGAATGTAGCTGCACATCTGAAAAATGTGGCTGTCTAAATCTGCACAAAACCCAATATGCAGTATCTCAACTCGTCTAGGGATTAATGCAGCTTGGAGGTGGGGGGGGGAAGGAAAAAAAAAAAAAGGAAGATGGATTAGCTGATTGCCGTGAAAATTACAAATGACTGCAGACAAAATACAGGCAAAACCTAAGGACGACTGATTCTTGGAAAGACAGCATTTGGCAAGTCTACACTGAGAATGACTCCCTCGTGTTCTTTTAGCTGATGAGATGACAAACCGAAAAACAGTTCATCAACTGATAGTAAAGAGAAACAAATGGCCAAAGGCGCAAACAAGTATTTCCTCAGTCACCATAGCACTAAACTGATATCTCTTTATAGAAGAGAGACAGATACGTATAAACTCTTCTCAAATTCAAAACAAAACAGTTTCTCTCCAGACCACGATAAAAATCTTGTTGGCAGGTACGTCTGTATTAAACTAAAGGACTACCAATCTCCTACAGAAAACGTATTTTATTTGGATCTTCGATACAGCTTCAAAGATTCCTTGCAATGAAGCTGTGTTGGGGTTTTTTCCCCTAGACAAACTCTCCAGAGATAAAAAAAATACCCCAAACCAACAAACCAACAGCAACCCAAACAAAAAAACCCCAAACCAAACCCGAAAACCCCCCAAAGAACCAAACACCAAAACAGCCTAGAAGAGAAAAAAACCCAACCACGAAACAACAAAAACAAAACAACCCCACCAAAATGGAACAGAATACATTATCCCAAACACATATTTCAGCTCCTTTACAAAGACGAACTTCCATTAAGTGTAACAGTCTAGCCACACTGGTACTTTTTTTAATGTCGTAGCAGAGAATAACTAGTACTCAATTGCTTTGCACAGACATAAAAGTATTGTTATTATATGTTCTCTACAAAAAAACCCAAACTGTGCTTTTAAAGCTATGGTGCTTCTCATTTACATACCTAAGAACAAACAATTAATACAATCACAGAATTTCCTAGGAGAAGTGTTCACGAAAGAACATAATTACTGCAGTCAAACTCTGCTAGGCAGAGCAGACTAAAGAACTTTCTGTTGTTTGTTTGTTTTGTTGTTGGTTTTTTTTTTTTGTAACTGTCATGGTAAAGAACAGTTTAAGTTCTATTGTTACAGGAAACAAACAAATTAAAACAGACCAAAATACTGACCAAAGTATGATAGCGAGCACTGACTACAGCTTATTATTTCCTAAGTCATGATGGCCAAGAGCCAGCAAGGACTGGCCACCAGCCTAGAGGCCAACATACTCAATGCAGCACAACCCAATATTTACACCAAGTTTACCTCCCTCTTTATCAGACCCTTGCTTGAGAATTTCCTCCATTAGGCAAAATTAGCTAACCATGTTAATGCCAAAGGACCATATTCACTTCTATTTTGCCTACACCGAGTAGTCACAACACGTTGCTCCATTGTACAAGGTTTACCAGGTCTTTGCACCCTCAGAGCAACGCCCACCATCATTAATAGCATCACCCAGCACCTGACATACACATCTCCACTCCTCTATTTCCACTCCTGATCTCTACTGCCTATAATTGATTAGAAACAACTTACAAGGAACGGCATATTTCAAAGGACTCTTTTTCTATTGTTATAAGAGGCCTCCCTTCTTGTTAACAGTTTTAATAAGATATCATCTTGTTGCTGTCAATAAAAATTAGCTGGCAGAACGATATTCCCATCTCATGGTCACGACAGAAGGAATGTAAACTGACCTCAGGTGACAGATACTTTTATACACCCATTGCTAAGATTTCACAGGTGAATGACAATGGCCATGGCTTAGTCACTCCTGTGCTATACATTTCTATGAATTCTCCCTCTTCAGGTAACCAAAGGAAAAACCCCTAGTTTTATGCGCTAATTTAACTTTAATTATGTAGTCATGGATGGAGCTGCCTTAATATTGTCACTATTTTAAATTAATAAATGAACAAACAGAAACACATACTCGGTAATCAGAGTACAGTTCATTTACTCATAATTGAAACTTACTGTTCTCCATACAGTTTTCAGTAAGAAGCACAAGTGTTTTAGCAAGGAAATTTCCTTGGTCAATGCAAGGCAACACCAGCCTGGCATCTCACTTTCCCTGATTTCATGGCTAAGGGAGTTCGGTTTATTATCCTTTCAACTTTATTTTAGCCATTATGGTAAAGGTACTTCAAAAGCTCAACTGCAGACCCAGTGACGAGATAATAAGTCAAACGATGAAACCGGAAGGAAAGCATCAGTGACAGTTCATGAAGCTGACTGTAAAGGGTGAATCTCTGAAAAACCTGCTGAAGCAGCTGTGTAGTTGGGCTAAGACAACACCTGCATGACAGCAGCAATCTGCCAGGAGGGGCTCACATAAGACTCCTCTAGGAAGAAGCGGGGGGTGACTTCTAGTGAGTTAAAGGGATGCTGAAGTCTGCAAAGGGCAGGATGATTACGGAACTCGCAAAAGAATAGGGAGCACTAAAACCAACCAACCAAAAAAAAAAAAGTACACCACTTCAGGCAATAATTAGGTTTTATTAAAAGGGAAGGACAGTGGGCAGGGTGGAACACAACTAGGGAGGTGGAGGGGAGTCTGACTGGCAAGCTGAGGCAAGCAGCAGGTCACCACAGAAATCTTGGGGAAGTTTCTCCCCCCCCCCCCCCCTTCTTTTTTTTATTTTAAATAAAAAAATACTTCACATCTTTTCAATTAAAAAAACCCCAAAAAAGCCAAAAACCAAAACAACCAACAACCCACAGCCCTTAAGATGTAATGTCTTCCTTATTGCATATTACATTTGCTTGAAAATATTTTATTTCTGTTTCAGTAGAGAGTTCCTGAGGTGGCAAGTAGCAGAATCTCTTGATACTGAATAATCTAAACATAGCTAATGAACAGCATCAAATAATTCCCAAAGGAAATTTTCAATCCACTGTTACAAGGCTGGGGGCAGGGGGAAGATGGTGTGATGGCTAAAGTGTGTGGAGAGATAAACAAGCAAAAATAAATAAAAATTATTGTTACAATGTTATGCTACTATAATATTTTACTTTGCAGACCTTGTGTGCAGGAATGAGGTTAATCAAAATGGAGTCCAGCAGCTCCTGAGTTACTCCATCGCCTTCCATGATGATAGAACTCATCAAATCCAGCATGTGCATTTGTACCTTCTGGTTGTGGCTATTACTAAGATGATAAAGAATATTATCAATAGAAAATTTTCAGACCCTGACAAATATTAACAGTACTGTTAAGAAACAATGTCTAATGCCGTCCAGCTTGTGCTCCCTTACACTCTCCACATCTCAAAACTCCAAGTTATTTTATGTGCCTTTCCTCTCTTACAGAAATCTTCAAAACCCTACAACACCCTAGCTTTGCATTAAGAAGTGAAACAAAACAAAATAAAAGAAAATCACAACCATGGAAATACAAATGTAGATAAATGAGTCAGAATGAAGTATATTCTTGTAACATGGACAAGAAGTTTTAAAACACATCTACTTTTAGAAATACACCCCTCCATATCGTCAGTAATTAACATTCAGTTGCTTTCCCTTTATCTCCTTGTTTGGAAGAACAGTTCTATTCAGACGTATTTATTTGTGCAAGGATTCAGTCTAACCCCAAAACTGATGATATTTTGACAGTTTAATATAATTGAGGCAATTTGACTTACTTGATAACTGAAAAAAGAGTCCTAAAAAGCTGAATAAAAATTTCATTGCAATCTTCCAACTCAAAGCAGATGTTGTAAGATTTAACCCAAGCTAAATTCTAAAACAAAAATAGGATATTCAGGATATTACAACTTCACATTAAGTCACATAAATATAATCATGTTAGTTACATTTTTTCTATTTAAGGAAAAACATTATACAATAGATTGTAAACCCTTTGGGGAAAGAGACTGGATATTTGCTTTGAATATAAAGAGCTCTTAACACAAAGGGGCTTTGCAACACACATCCAGAAAAAAACTAAATATAGGATAACCTGATTTCTTATGAATAAAAGCTGATTGGCAGAAATTGTTAATAAGTCCACGTTTCTAGACTTTTTTTTCTTCATGCTAAGAAACAATACAGTTTTAAACATCAATAAAAGGTTTACAAACAAGATATTGTTTCTAAACACACACCGATAAATCACCCACATTTCTTGTCAAGAGTAGATTTTTCTAATTTTTTTAAACAAAAATCTTATATTCCTCCCATCATCAATATAAGCAGATTTGCATTTTAATCAGCATTTGAAATTCTCTCTTGATGAGGCAATACAACCTTAAGGGTGCACGATACGAAAAACAATGTATAGAACTGTAAGACAAAGGCTAAATGTTAATAAACACCAATCGTTTTAATGTGTCCTCAACTATAGGCTGCATGAACTTATTAAATGCAAACAGAATTATAACTGCTAAAAGGAGCAATGCATTGAACTTTAATGAGTTGGTGTGATTTACAGAATAAAAAAAATTTCCCAGGCATACTGGCACATTTGGAGAAAGACTGATTACATTTCTTAGGCTTACAGAGCAAATACCACCTACTGAAAGTTACAATTATTGTGTTACCTCTAACAAGTAAAAGTATCTGTTAAATTGAGGGCTCTTCGTGTCCTCCAAGCCTTTTAATTGTCTTGTAATAAACAAGAATATGTCCTGTCAAAAAACGATAAAGTGTTTACAAGCTTGATTCATAAGAGCGTAAAAATACCACACTTTAGAAGTGACACCTACCCACATTTACAAACTTATGATACTGAGAACATTAAATTGTCTTTTTTGGCACTGACAGAAAGCTATCACCGATACGGATACTGGTTATCTAGTGTTCTTTAACACATCTCTGGCCCTTAAAGTACTACACTGATTCACAGCAACATCTCATTCAAAGCAACACTCATTCAAAGCAACATCTCTTCAATAAAACTGAGCATCAGTGTAAATGCAAGTAAACAAAAAAATTTCTCAGTTTTTTGTTTTGTTTGGTTTTGGGGGTTTTTGGGGGGAGGGGGGAGTGATGGTGGTTGGGTTTTTTTTTTCCCCTCAATAAGAGAATGAAGTAGGAAGAAAGCCTTTATTTTATAAAGCATTTTTACCTTAAGTTTGTCATGGGAAGTATATGGAGCTTCAGGAGCATAGATACGAAAGATATCAGCCAAGCAACATGCTACAAGGAGGCGCACATCTTTATTGGGATTCCTGAGGAAGAATTCAGATGCAAGGTGCAAGGCTAATGGGAGATACTGCTGCTTCTCATCTTCTGAGTCCTGGTCCATATCCATGAAAGTTTTTACCACCATCTGAAAAACACAGGAAAAATGAAACATTCAAGTGCTTTCTGCTTTTATTCCTGATTACTAAACAATACGTTCTAAAAAGATGCAATGCTATCAATATGCATTCCATTGCATAATCACAGTACTAGAATTTTTTTGTTAGGACAAACATCAGAAAAAGAGAAGTGTTAATCTGGTACTTAAAGGCTTACTGAACTCAGTATTTTAAATTAAGACACTGAAAAATGCTTTTGCAGCTCTCCTTATTTTGCCAATCTTAACCTGAGGTGCAGCACAGAAACTGGGGCACACCAGTGAAGTCGGAGACAGCAGCAATTCTTCATCAAAGCTGTCCCAGACCACTTCAAAGTGAGAGCTTGCCTCAGTATGGACAGTGCGAGGGGCTGCAGGCCATCTGGCCTAATGTATGGGCCATATATGATGCAGCTGCTTTAAGAGCTCTGCCAAGACTCGAGAGGAGCCTAAGAGGCCAGTATTATGCTCTGCCTGTATCAAGGCACAGAGCTCAAGAACTACTTTACATATGCACAATCCTTTTATTTAGTTCAAATAAACTAGATACCACATAAGAATTTAATCCCTCATGTAAAATATGTCTAACACTGCAGATCTATTCTTTATGCATATCCCAAACTGCATCTATAGCCTTATCCGTATAATGAAAAAAAAAAAAATAAATAAACTACGTGGTCTCCTTGTTTCTTCTAGTGCAGCTAAGAACTACTAATTCCGATGAAATGCCACCAAGATTGCTTATTTTTATTTATTACACAACCCCAGTCAAATGAAACATATCAACATAATGATTTGAGAAAACTTACGTGAAAATTTAGTTTGAAGAAATAAAAAGTTGCCAGTTTAACTTTTGGAATAGGGTTTGTTAAAGGATGAGGATGACTTCTAGGATGTAAGCACAGAACCAGGAGGTGTGCCACAGGTTCTTAGTATGACCTTAGTCAAATCAGACTTTGTGTCCCATTCCTCCATGTCACTCGAGAATCTTTAGAGTTAAAACTGTGACAGACAGCCACATTGCATACCAGTTGGACTTAGTATACCCATTACACACATGCACTATACATAGTACTATACACAGTACACACATTAAAGAGATGTAAAAGAAAACACAGAATTATAGATCTTGATGGGTCAAATTTGCCTCTAGACTATTAACAGTAAAACACAAAAGGAGACTGAGCTCACGCAGCTAATAAACACATCTTTTGCTCTTACCACAATTCTTTTGTTATCATGTCATTCAAATGATACTAAGGTTGCTTCTCCATTACTAAGCATGCTCCTGCTGCCAACATGAAAACACTGCCTTTCAGCTTTACCTCCTTCCTGAGTTTTGGAACTCAGTTTAAACTCAGTAGATCTTATAAATTAAAAAAAAAAGGTTTGACAGCAAACTCTTCTACATTGTGTTACTTAAAACTCCTCCATTTCTCTAAATGTACAAGTACATTCCTTCCTGAAGCAACTTATAGCAAACCCAAAAATCAGGAAAGAAACAAGAGAGAAGAACAAACAAACAAACAAACAACAGAATAAAAGAGAACTTTACAGCCACAGACCATAAAAATCCAAATTCTACCTGCACTGGCCTGTTTCTCTGAACATATTCTTAAGTTATATTTTGAAGCACTAGCTGAGAGGACAAAACTATCCTTCTAGTGACAGTACAGGTCTGTCTGTTACGGTGTCACACATCATCTGTCCTTCCTAGCTGCCAGAATTAAAAAAAAAAAAAAAACAAACCAGGCAACCCAGCCTTCAAAACCTACCAATTCTTTCAATAAGGCTTAAAAAACAAACAAACAAAAATAACTAAACACAAAACAAACCACACTACCAAACCAAAACCCAACATGATGCAAAGCCAAAAAAAACCCAAAACCACACCATGCTCTCTCTGCTGATGGCAGGACAAAGAGTAACAGCCTTGGCTTTCAGCATGGGATTCAGATAAGTGTTACTAAAGGCCTTAAGAACAGGGCAGAAAGGACTAAAAGAGCTGTGGATCCTACCCTGGAGACTGATGATAAACTCTGTCTGTACCATATAAACTCATACCACTAAAGTTCCTTTCAGTCTTTCTACTAATGGTAAAGACAACATATATAAGCGATGTTTTGCTCTTTCTCATAAGCCCGATCTCCTTTCTCCCTATGCAAATCGTCAGCTTCATAACCAGAATACCCTCCTATACCCTCTCTCTCTTCGGGTTCTCATAGTCATATGACAACATGCATAAATCCTGCATATATCCCTTCTCTGATACGTCAAAAACAGGCAAGGGGTAAGGCACCATGGTGCTGTGAATACTCACACAACTTTCCCATTCAGTAACAAAATGTTAAGATATTCTGTCATTAAAGTAATGAAACTAGTCTTTGGCACTGTCTTCCCTGTTTGAAAACACACCAGCCTGACAGATTTTCCTATGTTGGTCTTGTATTCAGAAGGAACTGCCAACAAGTATCCATAAAACCTTGTTCTATTTCCCTGCAAAGCACTCCTTGATGTTTCTTTTCTATTACAAAATAACACTTGGTCAGTAATTGGGCCATTGGCAAGCTGCAACTGCTATTTAACTTACTGATCTATGTTTCCTCCATGGCTTCTTTATAGTCCTTTACCTGCATGTATTTGTGTGTTCTCTTTTGTTTTCTAATAAAGTCTTCATCCATGACGTTCTGTTTATAGCACCCACAAAAAAGGAAGAGAACACTGTCTTCGTCTAACTAGGATCTCAGATACCAAAGCAATACAAATAATGAATAATATGTATGGGGTACACAAAATATATAGTATAATGCAAATCATGAAACTAGTACATAAAGAAACTATAGAGGGCTATACCATGGTTAAAAAGCATGATGTAAATAAATTCCTGCTAGCGGCAGGACACATATAAGATTTGGGGGAAAGGGAATTAATAAAGACTTCCATTTAAGTACAATCCATAATTCTGTTGGACTGTCACCACAGCTCAACAAAATAATTCTATAAATTCCTTGAATACATGCAATTAACTATATCTAAAATCCTACAGCCGGGGAGTAGTCTCTACAGCCAAGCAACTACTGGCACTGATTAAGGTATTATGCAATAAAATTATTTCCAAATGCTTGCTAATCTACATATGAGATTAATTGTTTAAACACAAGAAAAGGGAAAAAAATCCAGACATTAAATACAATATGTACTTGGCTCTTCACACTTGCTAGAAAGCCAAGAACTCGCTCAGCATTTCACCAGTTACAGGATTGGTGCTCTGATAGCACAACTGAAAAATTAGTTATCAAGCAACAACCAAGTCTTTAGAAGTACAAGTTATTGTATGTTTGATGAAATCACTTATTTGTTATAGAACCACATATCCTTGAGTACAACACACCAATCAACAACTGTTCCATGATTTCCTGGGGTACTTCCTTCTTTCTCTCCACAGCCATCACTTGTCTTGTTTCCTCTAAGACAGGAACTACCTTCCCTTCCTCCCCCCATGTTTATACGAAGTCTTGCTCTAGGACTACAGTTCACAAATACATACATAATACAAAGAAACGAAACTACAACATACTGCAAGTTCTTCTCTGTGTTAAGGTCTGAAAAAGCAAAGTCACTTCTAATCACCTGGGACCGGTATTGCTTTGGATACACAGAACCAAAAGAAATATTAACATGTAAAGTTAAGCATGCTTATCCAGCCCTTCCCAAAAATCTGTCTTAAACTGTATTGTAGTCACAGTTCCCACTCTTTGTACATTTCCTACAACTCCATTAAATTTCCTGGTACAAATTAGGGGCTATCAGGGAAATTTAAGGGAGAGAGGAAAAAAAAAGCAGTATGCAAGTTGCATGATGCCTAATAAATATTGATAACATCTTATGAAGAACTGCTCATAATTGCTTCAGAAAGATTTTCATAGTTAAAATTGTTTAGCCATACCACTGCAATACCGGTATTAATTATGACAGGTAGAAATTGATCTATTAAAAGAATCTGCTAAGGAAACAGAAAGCCTGAAATAAACTCTACATATACAAAAGACTAAAGGTCCAAATACTTTAAAATTTTTATTTTTTTTAAACCCAAACTGGAAGCCACTCATAAAACTAGTGACATATGTAAACACAACAATGAGGGAATATGACAAAGCAAGTAAGGCCCAAAAAATTCAAGGCTGTGGTTAATATTTTATTGAACCAGGGGGAAGAAAAAATACAACTGCAGAGATGAGACGTGAATTGCTACCGCCAGACAGATTTTAGTACAAATATTTTTTCCAGGAACCTGTATGTTAAGAAAATCCTTACCAAAGTTATACATCACGATATATGTGTGTGAATAGGTGCTCTATTAAAGCAAATTACATCCAAGACGTGATCCAAGCAATCCCTCCTTCTAATTGCAAAAAAAGCCCAAAACAAACAAAACCCCACTCCAGTTCCTTTTTGTATTGAAGTTTTCATTTTAGGTCTAAAAGGAGTCTCAATTTCCCAATGTTTCAATTCAACCATTAAATACATATTTCTCTAGCAGAATTAAGTAGGTATTTCAGAGTTAGGTATTAATCATTATCACGATAAACCAGTTTTTACTTCAGGAAAAAGTGATTTTCAAGTTACAGTACTATTGTCTAACTGAAGTCTTCCTGTACAGCCAAAACAAGCCTAGCTAGAGCATTTATATAAAACCCTACAGATAGTTTCCACCATAAAAAATTCTTACTGTCTTCTGTGCAAAAAGTAGGAGACAGTATTATTTAAATGTATTAATGTAACATCATCCATTATTTTCCAAACAATTAAGCACTCAATTTAAACAATAATTGCTAGCAAATGTAAACTAAATACAGCTATTCACATTTACTATTAAATTCATTCTGCATTGGTTTTGATTTAATGCATCTCCATTAAGTTATCACATACTGGTACTTCAGTTACTGTGCAAAAATAAAAGTGTTAGAACTCTTCTAGAAATTTTCATTATTGCCATTTCTACCATACTACCTTGAAATTCTAATTATCAGACCAAGATTTCACTTGCCCAGGCTCTGCAAACATGTACGTTAACTGCTCTGATTATAACATTGGAGATGGTACAGAAATGCAAATGCCTTCATTCAAACTAGCAAGAACAATGGCTAAATTAAGACTGATAAGTCACTCTCAGCACATTATAAGTGTATTGAAAATTAAAGAATTTAAAGGTTTCAGGGAGGCGTTCACCTGACTGCACAAAACACGCACTGCGCAAGCCAGTCACTCTGGGCTACCCTTTCATCTGTCAGAGAGAAATGCACAGACCGGGACTGAACTGAAGGACAGATGTCTATGACGTTACAGACCTCAGCTCAGTTTTGCCCTGGAATTCTCCGTGCTGTCCATGAAAGTGGTCAGCGTGACTAGATGCCTGAAATGAAGTGAGATGAACTCCACCTGCAGCTTCTTCTGAGACTGTCAGCCTTTCAATTGCATTGAAACATACAGAAGAGGTTGCCAAAGCGTTGTTCACAGCCTGCCCACACCTCGTACACAGTTTGCATGTGGCCTGTTTTCAGAGACAGTAAATCAGCACGGTCGCTTGCCCTTATGTGACTCAGCTGCATGTGGCTCTTGTGCAAGACCTGTGCCTCAGTCAGGAATACTAAACTTTTGCTCTTTGAATCCTGGTTTGCATTTATTGACCACGCAAGATTTAGGTGTATGGTTTGTTGGATCAGAAAGCTCAGCTACTGTGGAAACATACTGAAGGTCCCAGTATTATAGGGAGGAGAGCTATACAAACACAAAGAGAGGACAGGGTAATTGGTGTAGACAAAGACTCCAAACAGTGCTTGCAGAGAGGAAGAAGCAGCCAGATCTAGGAAAGCCTTGCTGCAGGTGGCAGGACAAACACAAACCTCCAAGCTAGTCACAGAATGCGGAAGGTGTGTGCAAGCTGCATCTGTTCTTACAGCAGCTTATTCATAGCATTCCAAAGAAGTAACATTGAACCACCCTTGGCTTGAAAAAAGACCAGGGAAGGATACTCAGTATCTAAAAATCCACCTTGCAATCATCAAAACATTAAATTTGACAGCTGAGAGAATTTGATACCATCTACTGTTACAGGCATAATATTAGAAGTTAACTTCAGTATTGAGATTAAATACAAAAGATATTTAGAAATAAAACTTCCCGAAATTGATGAGAGTCCAGATGACTCTTCCGGAGCTTGGGCAGCTCAGGGAAAGATGTTGAGTGAAGGCTGAAATCAAAGTATACCCAAATGCTGCAATTTTCAACAGAGCATTTCTACTTTTTTCCCCTCTCATGGTTTCAGTAGTATTATGGGTGACCCTTACCATTAGTTATTAACAATAAATTATGTTGTTTAACTAAGACCTAATTGTAAAACATAGGAAAATCCACAAACATGCGTATCTGGAAAAAAATACTTCTACACGGTGCAGATTTAGGACGAGAAGTCTTGGTCTCCCTCAGATGTAGTCCTGTCTATCAGCCAGAACCACCAAACATGGAAAAATGTAAATTATTGTGTGGATAGAAACAAAATTAAAGATGTCAAAATATTCAAATCAGGAGGACCAGATGATTCTTATTTTGGAATCTTTAAATACCTGACAAATGGAATCACAAAACTTGGAACACAGGTTTTGTTTGCTTTTCTTAAAAAAAAAGGAAAACAAAAACAAAACACCAAAATCAAACAAAAAAAGCCAACAACAACTAAACCATCACACACAAACTAACACCCGAAGGGCACCAACTGGCCAGAAATTGGCAACTGTTAACCTAATTATCAAGAAGAAGATCCTGCCAACACATCCAACAGGCTGACATCGACAAACCTTTATAATACAAACCTAATTTGGAAAGGCTAAACAAACACAGAAGTTAAGAAAAACAAGGCAACAAGCAAAAAAGGAATTACTTTGCCAGCCTGATACACTTCCTTTGATAAGATAATCAACTCTCTAGACAGGGAAGAACATGACAGGCAATTTGTCTGAGTGTCAAGCGCAGCATCACACTGAGCCACGTGGAAACTGGAGATGTTGGAAAAGAGGACACTTAGCCCAACAATGTCTCCTTAGCCCCCTCCTAAAGTGTTAAACTGAAAGCACCTTTTGGATCTGAATGAATTTATTGGTGGAGAACGGTGTTATAATTGACCCTATTTGCTGTCTCCATAAACAACTGTGGTACAAGAAGTAGGAATGGAGTGTAATGACAACAGTTAGGGACTGGCAGTAGAGGACAGGATATCATATGAGAAGAACAGAAATACCAAAAAGTAATCATTGCGAAATGATCATATGCTTAGTGCTTAAAAGCAAGAACTTGCGCTATTAAGAGCTTATCAACTGGAAACAACAGGAGAAGAGAAAGATGGATATTTATTAAGCAACTGTAAAGAGATTAAGAGCCAACAACTGGCTATGTGCATGAAAACAATGAAAATGCAATTGCAGGATATGACAGAATAAGTACTTCCAGTCGAGGAAAGGAAAAAACAGCAATATAACCCATGGAATGCTAAAAATACTAAATGCTGATTTGAAACACATCACTTAGGTCTCATTACCCTCAGTGATGTACAAGAAGAATTCAAAATGGGAAAGGTACAGAAGGTAGCTACTAACGGAGTCTCAAAAGCCTTTTCTTATAAGAGGACATTATGAGACTTCAATTTGCTTAATCTACCAAAACAACAGCAAAAGGTCTCTCTTTTAATATGCTTTAAATACAGGAGTGACATTTATGCACTGGAAAGAGATTGCAAGTAGAAGCGAGTAGAAACGGGCCAGCAGCACCTCCAGCCTGAGAACTGGGGCTGCTTTCTGACTGTGGAAGCATACGCTCTGGAGCACCGTCACCTTGCAGGGTGTTGCTTCATGGCAAACAATTCCTTTTCAGGGTCCACATTTATTAAGAGTCATAGCTAGACAGAAGCAGACGCACAAATCAAGTAAGGGGCATATGTGAATCATAGAAACAATGAACTGTAAAGAAGTTGATGGATTTTTGAGAAGTTTTGCTGTCGTCAATAATGAAACAAAAAGTATCACTGCCTTCCTGATACTGTTAGTAACTCCTGAAAAATAAATTTTATTGCCCAAATTCCTCTAAAAATTCTGTATCTATTTTATACTCTCTGACAGGACATTTAACTGGCTCAGAATAACTCAGAGAAAAAAAAAACCCAAAAGAGTATGCAAAGCATATTGTACGCTCTTTGGGGCAAAGGCTGTTTGCTTCCTCCTTTATACCCTGCTCACCAAGTGAAGGCAATGACCAGGGTTTCTAGATGTGACTGCAGATGTATTGTAAGAGATGTAAAGCTTATGCAGGAACAGCAATGGTAGCCTGCACAGTGATACACACATTTTTAAGTAACTACATAATGAATATAAACATCACACACATACAGTATCATAATCAAAACAAGACAAGTATTGTCACCAATTTGGGAGAGAGGTTGTACAATTACCCGCATGTTGTATCTCCATAACCAACGCACATCAGAATTCCAGTTCTGCTATAAATCTAGAAGATTCCTCAAGTAACATAGATGCAACAGATGCGGGCGGGAAGGCGAATAAAACGAGAAAAATCAGATACCTTAATATAAAATGTCTTTCACAGCACAAATTAGAAAATGCTATTTAAATAGTGGTGGAATATTTTGCCGTGCTATATCAGTCATGTAACGTTGACATCTTGATTACAATAACTTGTACAGACGGCTGCAAAGAAAGGTTGCAAAAAAGTATGCTTCCCAAGATTACAACAGCACAAAAGGAAGTACAACGGTGTTCTTCCTGTCCAGCAGAAGATAATTCTAATACGTTATCGCTTCATGTGATAAATCTTGTACTCTTTGGCCATGAACAAGCCCATCAGAAAAATCAGATTCATGATGTGCAAAGAAAATACTACATGCCTGCCCTTATGACTCAAATTTTGACAAAATGCAACATCTTATTCAAAACTGAGTCTTTTAGATGGTATCACTGACTTTAAATTTGTACTGTAGTAAGACTGGAAGATTCAAAACCATTTTTATAGAACCCCAATTCCTTCACTACTATATCTAACAGTGAGGAGCTTTCTTCCCACCAAGACAAATGACAATTCAAAGCCAAATCTTTTTTTTTTTTTTTTTTTTTTTTTTTGGTCTTTAAGCAGGTATCACTATGCTTCATGTAAGAACATCCTGTAAGTTCATTTATGTCCACTGTTGTCACAATATGAGACACTTCTCATCTCTTCTCTCCTTTGAAACAGGGAGTATTTTAAGCTGTTAGAATAAAGTTTAAAAAACCCCACTCCTATCAAAACAGGCTGTGCTTCTGTTTGTTCTGAGGACATTAAAAATTGTCATTGAGGAGTAAACAGATTATAATCAGCTTTAATGGCCAGGAATTTAACAGATCTTCCCTTGTAACCCACTGGCTGGAGTACTATCTTTCTTACAGTTCCGTACACACTGACAGGGCAAGAAATACCAGAGGAAGATGAAGCACAGGCAGAAATTCAGACCTGTTTGCCAACCAGGAGTCACAGCAATACATAGTTCAAGTCCCTCTCCCAGTAGCTATGGTTTTGGTTCCACATAACATGGAGATCCAGTTGAACCACTCACTGCCACCATCTCCTTCTCCCTTTCCCATTACTCACCCTGTCCTGCTTCCGGCCATGAAGTGCCACCACATATTTTGCACTAGCCCCAACACTTGTTGAATAAGTCCATGAGTCAACTTAACCTACTAATCTGTCTGAAAACCTCCTCAGAAAAAGTCACAGATAGTTTTTTGACAGGCACAGTCAGATCATAGACAGATCTGGTATGTTCCAGAGCCAGAGAAGGGAAGGCAGATAGAATCCAATGGTCAAGACCAGGGAGAAAAGAAGAATTTAGCTTTCTGGTACATAAACACTTAACGAACAACCTAATAGTGATGCAAATTCTTAACCTTAATACTGACAAGCACGTGAAACCTAAAAAAGGCAGCTATATCCAAATCCTACTGGACCTCCAGAAAATTTACCTTTACCTCTACTCATCAGAAACTGGCATAAGATATGATCACTGATCATTTTAAATTCAAGGTCTCAGAAACATGTTGTTAATAGTAATTTCCAAAACCTGTACCCAATGTATCAATTCATTTATTCATTTTAATTTAATGATATATTTCCTGGTTTTGTATTATGATCTGAGACAGCAGAGGTTCCCCGTTCACCCTTCTAGAACATCACTTTTACTTTGCCTTCCCGCGTCCTATTATTCTCATCATGTCCTCATCTCATACCTTTGAAGGCAAAGGTTCACTAGAACTGCAGTATTGCACAGAGCACATTCACACAGTATTCAAATGAGCACACTTGCCTAATGTATATAAGCGAAGCATAATATCCATAGTGTTTACCATCTGGCTCCTTACCCAGCATTAAGTTCTATTAGATTTTTTGACAGAAGCTGTTCAGTGACCGATTTCACTGGGCAGACTAGACTGATACACCAGTCTTCCCTGACTTAGTCCTTTACAACTTCATAAAGACAGCAAATAGTTCTGTTTTCTCTCACTATTCCTCACCTTGCTTTTATTGTCAGTAAGCCTAAAAGCTCCCACTGGACTCACCCCATTCACTTAGATTATTTGACTTAATAGCAATTCTGTGAAATCCTCCTTGCTTGTGATCAACCAACCAACTCACCTCATCATGTTTCCTGTTTCCCAAGCAGCCTAAAGGTTTCCAAGTGTGCAGAGTACTAGCTAACCTTAGTTCACTGTACGGTTTGTCATTAACAAAAATTATTTCTTTAAATCTACTTTTTGTTTACTATCAGCTTTTGATGCATGACAATACATGGCTACTCAACTCAAGACCTTTTAAAATAATTTTACTGTAAGAAAGGTTGAGAAATATTGCTAATTTGGCCTTGCCATATTGAAAACCTTTAAGTAATTTTTTATCCTAGTTTTATATTTTCATTGAGGTTTTATGACAGAAGCTATAACACTGTGGATCAAATAAAATGTTTTAACAATGTATGTATATTTCTTCTCAAATAACAAGAAGTAAGAGACAGTGCACGTATTTATCGTCACATTATCTCTTCATACTCATGCTACTCATCACCTTTTACACATCCAAGATTTGAGTGTGGTGCCGCAGCACCAATTTTTATTTTATTTTTTCAAAGAAATCCAGTCTTCGGCAGTATCTAGTCTTTACTACTGGAAAGATTTGTAATGGGATCCTTTCCGATTTTCCTGCCAAAGTCTAACAATTGTTTAAGTACTCTAAAGAAAGTTCATAAATTAAAAAAACTGAAAGTCTTCGAAGTTCCCAGAAACTTTGCTTCCACATATACAGATACATCACAAAATAGTATTTGCAGAGGGACTAAAAAGAGCTTATTCTTTAAACATTCTAATGATAATTCAAGACATCACCAGTAGAAGCATTTCATTAAATGTCCTTCTCCCCTAGGTATACTAGCAAGTGTTATATACGGCTGGGGCAAAACCGAAAAATTCTTAACAGAGTATTCCCCACAGTGCAGGAGTTTCTATTTCCATATGAAGTTTCCCAAGTACTTTGGTAATAGCCTCCAGATGTGAGAGAGAGGATTCCTTATAACCAGCTCACTGCTGTGTGATAATTCATTTCCTCTTCCAAAGAGAAGGTGGTGCTGGACAAGAACAACAATGGCATTTTTATTTCTACTGTGAGCTGACCATAAGGGTTCATTTTGAAGTGAATATTTAGGCTCAATTCTCACAACAAAATCATGTATTAGAGTTTCACATTAAAACACAACTAGAGGGCTATGCTTCCAGCAATACTGATGCTTTAAAGACTACCTCCGTGTCTATTTCTACACAGCGGAGCAGGTGCATCCCATCTTACAGTCTTCCCAACTTAGTCATCCAGAAGGGGGGGTACATAAAGCACATCATGCTCTCTTTCCTGCTTGTCTTCCAACACACCAATAAATGTGACCAAAACCAGGGATATTTTTTTTTTTAAGAAAATACACTTTTTCTATTTCAACAATCTTGTAAATTGTGGTGAGTTGAAAACTTGCTATACCTACTGAAACAGAAAATTATTCAAAATACTTGTACCTTGATCTTTAGCTCTGATTGCATAGTCTGTGACAGTAAGAGAAGAAATTAAAATTTCTTTCACGGAACTCGTTCAATGACTGGCAATTACGCATATTACCATCATACTCACAAGAAGGTCTCAAGGTGAACAACAAAATACTCTTCAGCCATGGCATTCATTTTCTGGTTTCTTTAGGAGCCAGATTGCACTGAGCCTTAGGACTGAACATTAGAAGGCAAATCATGTGAAACCCTACTGTGAACCCATATGTAATGATAAAACTGCATTGAAGAATTTTGTCTGTGTGCCTGTCATCTACTGCAGCCTTAATACAGGACTATCATATTAACGATGATTACCTAGAACGCAGAAGACGTGGGTTTCTATTCCCCTGTGAAAGGCTGGACAAAAATCAGAACTGTCAAACTGCAAAAACTTGATATTTCACAATCAAAACTAATACTACCAACCAGCAACAACAATAAAAAACCCTAACCAACGCCACATCAAACCAGAACCTGCTCTCCAGAAGGCCCTGGCTGACATGGACATTCCTGTTCATCTCACTGCAGTAAACTCCAGCCAGCAGCTGCTGGTGCACCAGCTACTGCACCTACCAGACCAGATACAGTTCTGCAAAGGGCTTCTATTCAGACAAATTAACTTTCTCCAGTAAAGCACTATTTTACCAGAAAATTTTGCTACCTGTTGGGCGCTATTATCTATATTATTAAACAAAAGTTTACTCTTTAGACAGCTACCAATCTCAAAAATAGGGCATCCTAGAATGGACTGAAGGCAAGACGCAGAAATTTGCTTACCCTGTGCATGGCTGGTGGTTTCATTTTATTTTTAAGTAGCCCCATTAAAAACAAAGTTTCTAGAAATTTTTAAAGCACAGGAGAAAATTGGTGCATGAAAAATTGGACCTGAAACATATCTGGAGTGATTTCCTGGCTATAAGTCTTATTTAATTCTTTAATATGGAGGAAGAAAATGATGTATAATTAGTGCATGGAAAGTACTGTATTGGTAGAATTCATTTAATAAGTTTAAATTATTTTACTCTGAACAATGACAAGTATCCCTAGTAATAAAGATTGATTTTGGATATATGTTAATAAAAAACTATTTTTTAGAAATGTCCCCTTTTTAAAGTTTTCTTTGAAATGGGGTGGGAAACTAAAGGAAAAACAAAAGGCACCAATATCACTGACGTAAGGATATGAAAATCAAATCCACAGTGCTCAGCAACAGGATGGTGCTAAAGACTTACTGATTATATGTAGGATATTCAGTTTCTGAGAAATAAGCCTGGAAAATTAATACCACAAGCCGATGTATTTTATTATAATGTAAGTAGCAAAGAATAATATGAAAAGTCTTCAATAAATTGATCTTGTAATATTGCCATCATAATTGCCAATATGAAAATTGTGGAAATATTTCAAATTGAATATATTATTTACAGAAAACATTTCGAAGGACTTCAGATAACAACATTTAAAATGTTATTTTTTATGATTTTACTGTTCATTCTGCGATACAGTATTTCACACAAGAATATAAACGTTTCAGTTTTGGGTACAGGAGTGAGGTGCATTTGCATGTCCAAAGAAAAAGTAAAAATAAAAAAGGAAAAGGCAAAGGCAGGAGACTGAGGAAAAGAAAGGAAGACAGAAAACACCAGAGTTTTTCCCATTCATCTTTCTATCTCAGAATCTTTTTATTTGTTGGATCTTGATGTTTACACCCAATCACCAGTCCCATGACTATGTTTTCACTTGGTTCTAACTTTGCTAAACATTTTAATATCTTTTTCAAGCCATATAGCTATGTTGAGCTGACCAAAAATTATGCCCCATCCAAAATATGTATTCTATTTCCAAAACCAAGACCTTTTTTTTGCCTAATTAAAGAAACAAAATCAAACGACTGCTTTTACAGAGCTCTACTATACCTTTCTGGATTAGCAATGCTATGTTAGGGGACATGTCACCCCCCAGAGTTGTGGTGATTTTGTTAATTTTCTGCAGTTATGTTAATTTCACCTAATAAAGCCTTGTCTGGGAATTCTCCTCTAATATTTTGAGAACTTTAAGTAACTCTGATTTCCTACACAAGAGTTCTGCAACCATTTTTCCTATCAGTTCCATCAAATTTTTGCCTTGTGGATAGCTAGAATATGCCCGTAACTGCTGCACCTGTCCCTCAACATTCCTCATATGTAATCACACAGTTTTATAGCTACTGATTTTGCTAAGATAAGAAACAGGCAATATATCAGATATCAAGTGTTATTGCAAGGTTTACTAAGGTTTACTTTTTTTTTTTTAAGAATGTTTTCAAAAAGGCTATGCCTGACTTTTTTTAAATAGTTCCAATAAGGAGAGTTCTTGTACTAAGGCTTCCGCAGTGAAATATGTAAAGATTGCCAATGTCCCAAAGACCAGCGCACTGCAGTGTCCTTTCTTTGCTAAAACCAGACTTCAGATGAAGACTTCATGGTATGACCATTCCCACTATAGACATCAGCCACCCACCATTAGACAGATTCCCCAGACCACCCTTGGTGACATCACCTGCATTGTGCAGCGTTTTCCCATTTTACCTTCTACATTCAATTCTGCTATATTTTGAAGCTCTCCAATTAGTATAACAATTTCATTATCTAAGAAAAAATATGATATTTTCTGGAAAAAAAATAATCATGTAACTATGCAAGGAAGAACTCAAATCAGGCAGACTTCTCAAAGGCTGAAAAGTTGCTGTACAAAACTTTTATTAAAAAATACACTATTGATCTATTTAAAATATTTCATTTATATATTTAAATACATTATTTAAGTTCAGTCTCAGAATTAACCGTGCTAAGTTTAGCTTAAAATAACATTTCACTAAACCATTCTGCTGAAACCAGCAACCTGCAAGTACTAAATATCATTTAAATAGCTGCCAGCAACATTCTCATAAAGAATGCCTAAAATAGGAATCCCAGAAGATTTTTAAAGGTCCGATGTACTTATAAAAAGCACTTGAGGCATAGTAGCTCTGTATTTGCAGACTTTGTCGTGTTCACTCAGAAAATCACTTATCCTCTCCATGACAAAATTGGAGAAATTTCAATCCCCAAACTACAAAACAAAATAAGATTCAATCCACTTCTTGAGGTTATGCCCCTAAAGATTATTTTAACACGTAGTTTAATACTTTATTAGAAATAAAGTATTGTTACCCACTAAATTTTACAGTTTCTAAGAGTCTCGTAGTACAGTTATTTAAACTTATTCAATAAATGCTATCAATGCAACAGTACCACTGTCTCAAGACAGAGCACACACTGCAGCAGTGAGGAACTTTTGCCTTCGCTTGAAACAGCTGGAAGATGCAGCTGATTCCCTTTGTAAGATGAGACACCTGAAACAATACTAACCTGTACCCCAAGCATGAACATAAATTTGGTACCCATTGGCAGAGATTTTGGTCATTTCACAAATGTCTGCATCTGTGACAAAGAAATATCTGAGAAGCTTAGAGAAGGCAGCAAGCCTCAGCCTAAAAAATTATGATTGCCCAAAACACCTAAGAAAGTGCACACTTCATCAAGAGTACTGGATTGAAGTGGCCGGAAACCACAAGCAAAAATAACACCTCGTTGTTTAAAAAATTATCTTTGTTTTTGTTTCTCTGACTCAAAAACTGAACAGAGACTGAACTTCACTTGCTCAGCTGAAGCGTCCTGAGAACAGTAGTCCACAAGGACGTGCTGGATACTTAAAAAACAGCTAAAACATAAAAAAAAATATAAAAAAAATATTGGGAAATTGAAAAAAGGAGTGCAAACCTTACCTGGAAAAGAACACAATAGATCTCTCTCACATATAAATTCTGCAGGAGAATGACAACTAGCTCACCAGGTGATTGTCAAAATAAGCCAATTGATCTTTCTTAAGCATATGCGAGACACTAAGCACAAAATTTAACCTTCCTTATCTAAAAACATTCTAGACTGTATAGTTACTACCTTCAGGTCCTGAACCTCATATAAATTTGTTTGTCTTAAGCTTGCATATAACAAGACTTAAAATACATAAAGTTTCATTGCTTTTACACTTCAAAAGCAAAAACAGGATGAAAACTCAGTTTTTGGGTTGTTTTACTGTTTGATTTTTTGTGTGTGTCTGTGTTGATATGGCTTTTATTTTTTTTTATTTTTTTTTAAAATCACCCTCATGATCATAGCATGCAGGTCCGTAGCATACTGAAATGGTTTACAAAAAAACCCTGTGGAACGTATCTTGCTGCGTCTGTTTTCTCACCTTTCCATCCTAAAAAGAAAAATGTAACAGTGCAATATTTTATTCAGGTTGAATTTGTGTTGTTGGTTTTGGGTTTTTTCCTGCCTTTTTTTCTTTTTTTTTTTTTTTTTTTTTTTTTTTTTTTTTTTTTTTTTTTAGTTTCAAATCAAACATTCCACAATGCGTCTTCATAGCGAGAAAGGAAGACTTCAGAAGTGCACTTTGGCCTACAGACTGTGGAGGCTTGCAACAGCCTTCAAGAGCTGCAGGACTTAATTGAACATCCTAATAATGCTGCTGGCAAAGATTTATGATCAGGAAACAAAAGCAGTCAACAATAATCTTTAAGGCCTAAAATTCAGGCATTAAACTGAAGCCATTTAGCACCTTAAAGAAAAGGTCTGAGACCTAATATTTTGACTACGAATTTTATGGGAAATTAGTGTAGGAAAAGAAAACAGTAAGTTGCTGCCCAAGTAACGTATATTGAGGAAAATGCTTCAGTATTTACATTAGATAGTTCCAAAATACTGACAGATTCATGACAAGATTAATCACAGAATTCTATTCCAGATGTTGAGAGTAAAGTAAATAACTATAGGATAGGGCTGAAATTCCTAGCCAAGTAGAGAGCCAGACGGTGTAACTCCCAGATGCTACTACTGGCAGTTTCCTCACTACAGGTAAATACAGCCCCGTACTAAGGACCAAAAAGAAATAAGTACTAAAGGAAAACATCCAGGAAAAGAAACTGAAGGATGAAGAAAGATACTTCCTGCTGCCCGCTTGAAACCACCGCCTTGCTCAGCTTTAACTTCAAACATCTGCCTTTTGCCAGAGCTCTAACACAGGGCGTTACCTTGGCAGTGGTGAAATTATGGGGTAACATATACATCGGGTAGTGGCCACCTGCACTGGCTGACACTCTTATCTTCAACATTTGCTTGGAATTTGCTTAGGAGCTGCATTCAGATGTCAAAAGGAGGACTTCAGAAGACAGTTGATTCTTGTGAGAGTCAGGTATTGAGAGGCCGAGGGGCAGAAAAGTAGGTTTCCATCACTGAATATATTCTTCCAACTTAAGCATTTTGTATCCTATATGCTTATCACTTCTCTTGGGTGAGAAAGCAGGATCTCCCAGTCAGCAAACTCAGAGAAGCCCAGGAAAACCAGAACATCTTCCCCCCTCATCTTCAATGTGAAAGTTTTGTGTGCATTCTGGTCTGAATTAAGACAGTGCAAAGTCAGTTTATAGTAAAATTGATACTAGCCTCCATCTAGCTTCCCTTTGCAACGTGATTATTATCTACAATCAATGTACCCAAGTTTCTTTGTGTTGGTCAAGCCTCTGAACATTTGATCCATTGGTCATGAATGGTTCAGTCACTCACATTTTTTTTCATATACCATCAAAGACTTGAAAGATAATTAGAGATTTTGAATCAAGACTCACTTAAGGTCTCCAGAATTTATTTACAAATGAAAAGACTGAACCCCAGGAATCCCAATGTACTACTGACTGGTGAATATATGCAAAGCATATCCACACATTCATTCCTTAAACATTATTTTGAAGCTTTCTGAATTGAAGATTACAAATAAAGATTTGCTTTAATAATAATACAAAATGAAACAACAAAAAACAACAAGCCACAAACCCACTCAATAATACGAGATGAAATCAAATTATTTCAAAGTGAGGATTTGTATAATCAAAATTGTCCATACAACTTCATCCAAGAGTTTCTGGCAACATTCCCATGCAGCTATTTTCATAGAAGTTTCCAAATACAAACAAATTACTACTAGAAAAACAGGCAAAATTCATTTCTAAGGCTGGGTGAAGTTTGGCAACTACAGAATTTCAATGCACACACCATCACAGAAGTGCAAGCTCCTTGTAAACACTGTCTCTTTTAAGAATAAACAAAAGTATGTTCAAACATTTTGCAACAGCAGTCAGATTTTTGGCTTATCAAGGAGTCCTTAATAATATATTCTGCACAACTCTCAGGCCCTGAAATGTAAAAAATATGAGTTGAATGAGTAACTCAAAGAAGAAGGGTTTTCACTTTCTATGAATAATTCTGGAAGAGCTTCATGTGCAACAGTAAACTCGTGGCCTGTCCCTGCTATGAGCTCTGTGGAGTGTTAACAATGCTGGCTTTGGGATGACACAAAAAAAGATTCTACTACTTGCAATTTATCGGTTCGTGCTTGGGGGGAGGAGAAAGCTATGTATGGTCTCTATCTGCTGCGTAGTACAGTTTTTTTTGAATGTGTGATTACTTGGAAATAAAAGATTAATTTCTGTCTATGCGTACATATGCACACACCTATTCCCCTACAGACAGATATACATCCTGTAAGTTAGCGCAAGTCTTTGTTTGAAGAACAATCAACTACAGCAGGCGTTGGGGGGGGGGGGGGTGGATAATGAAAGCTGGCATGAAGACAAATCTGTTTGCAAGCACTGGCCTGTACCGCCTACTCTAGTTCAAGTCACAGCACAAGACTCAGTAGTTTGGACTGCAGAACAGGAAGAGACCAGTCTAAACATCAAAGACCACATCTCATAACCATAATACTAGTACAGGACTGTGAGACATTGGGCTTAGGGAGGCCTGAAAAACACTGAAACCTCAAATTCCTTCTTTTGTACAAATGGGAAAGACAATGAAGGGGAAAAAGAGGAAACCAAACATTTGTAGAGAAAGGAGATGTGTATCCAAGTACCTCTCCCTAAATATTACCACACCAATTCTGAATTACAATATAAAATCCATTTATTTTGAAAGCAATCGTGTACTAGGGTGAATGGTATGATCTATTACAGCAGCCAGTCAGCTAAAACATTAGAAAATTCATCGTGGATTCTACAACATTCACGTTAGTTCAAAAGTACTGGCACCAGCACAATCCCCACATTTGGGTATAATCGCAGCACTGATTTCAATTGTTTCTAACCAGAGACCATTCTCCTCTATATCTCAGTTTCTTTTTCAGACGCGGAAGGGTAGCGCATCATTCGCTGCAAATACACGTGCAGCTCTCCAAAACAAGGGACACACTTAATTTTGTACACAGATGCTGCCTCGCCACATTGAAGGGGTGGGGGATGTTTGGAGACTTTCTTAGGGTGCAGTTTTACGGCAGCATGAGTCAACCAAAATCTGTCAGACCTGTCCCTCCATTACTCCAGCACACATGCAACTTGATGAGGGACACTACTGAAAAATTGCTTTTTCTGGCCAGGTTACTTTTCAGACAGATATGATTCTTGAACCAGCTCACAACATGGCTGAAAAAAAAACACACAGGGGAGAGTGGGACTGCTTCAGCTGAATCTTAGGGGGCAGTTTAATGAATCTTTAAGTTGATTTAATAAGGTCAAACGCAAGGAACACAATGTTCCCAACTAAGCTGTCGTTGCAAGTAACAGTTCTGTCACCCCAAGATTGTCATACAGCTTCTGCCAGCACAAGGAGGGGGACTGCGTAAGTCACATTGATCCAAATGAAAACCAACCTGGGGGGGGAAAAAAAGTGGTTTTGAATAGGATCACTTCCACCAGCCAGTGTCCTGCAGGCCACAGGCAGACCTGGGCTGGCATGTGGAAAAGGATGGCCCACAAGCAAGCGTCTTTCACCGGCTCCAAGGGCTGGCTTTGGTGTTTGTGCTTCCACACATTCCAGCTGAACGAGGCACACCAGGGTTTGATTCAGGGCAACCCTCCAGCTACTGGTCGAGCAACTCCATCCTTTCCAACTACACTACTTTCCCCCTCCTTGCCTACACTCACTACGTGCCTCTGTTTTTCACTTTTCTCCTCTTACTCTTCACAAACCTGATTTGCTTCTATACCTTGAGAGTGCTGCTGACTCAAATAAGGCAAACAACTTTGAACTGTTGCTCTCCCTGACCAGCTATGGCAGCACGGCTGAGGATGAGTAACTGTTTCCTTCAGCAAGTAGTCAGGTACAACAGTGTCAGGATGACAAGCTTCCAAAACACAATTCTGGCACTCCATAAAGAGGACTTGCATTTATTTTATTTTTAGATAAACTTAACTTGCTTTTCACTATGTTAAAATACCCGCTGTGCAGGTCAGCTCAGATTACTAAGCCGACTCGAAATACTCTGCAGAACTAACCTGTAATTACTTACCCCTCCACCTTTTCACCTTCCTGATGAAATGATTTTTGCCAATAGTTTTGTTTTCAAGCAGAAGATTGATAAAGATGATGAAAAGCAGTATGAAAACCCTCAAGAAATCTTCTAAAAATGCTAGTGATTAACATTTTCCTCATTTATAAAGCTCTCAGGTGATCGGCTAGTTTTAAAATTAATTTTATGAGGATGTTGCATGATTGCCAGGCTTTTAACCGAAGTGTTGACAGGAGTTAAATCAGATAGGATACAGAAACTTAAACTCATCACAGCCCACATACAGACTTGAAGTCAGAGTGACTCTGAGGAGTCTCAAGACGGTGTGAATTAGGGCACAGCTCCACAGTATGATTTCTCAGGAGGCAGAGCCAGTGCGAGAGAGTCCCTGGAGATGTCTCTCAAACCAGCTTCACTGCCAGATAAAACGTAGTGGAGAACTCCATCCTCACAGATGCATATGGGTATCAAAAACCAATTTTAGCATCAGAAGCGGAGTGGCACACAGAGCTGCAGCTCTAGCCATGAGTATGCTTTAATCTACACAACAAACTCAACTCAGTCAGAATGTTCCAGTTTGCACAAGAACCGAAACTAAGAACAACAGGCAAAGATGTCAAAATGAAACAAAATTAAATGGCAGCCTTTTTACTTCGTAATCTGACTGAAGGTGTTTTAACCTTTAAAGGGAAAAAAGGCTAGGACTGAAAAGATCGTAACTTTGGAAAACATTACACGCCACCCCCACTTTCCCAGCTGAGGTTTAGAAACATAGCCTTTAACTTGGTTTTCACTCCCAGCTCAAAGAGATTTTTTTAACAACTTATGAGGCCTTCTACTGACCTACTTCCAGTTGTACCATTGCATATATGTTGTACAAAGATATAGTTTTAGTACTTGGTGAACCCTCCCACTTCCCAAAGCAAAATTCTCATGATTTTACAGCAGTCTAGACTACAAGCTCCAACTGGGACAAAGCTGAAATCTTATTTCCAGATTTTGCACTTTCCCTTAGGCTGCAGAGTTATGCCCACTTTCATATTCTACATACATTTTCTAAGAAAGAATGTCACTAACAGCTCACAAATAGAACTCCTAGATCTTTATTTACTGACTTCACACAAGAAAAAAATAGTACTTTTCTTGCCACTGGAATTTTACTGGTGATAGCAGAAGTGGAAGCTTTAGAGAAGAGATGGATTAGAAGTTTTTCAGAAATAGTGACACATGCCAACTACACTTACAAAGGATGACTGAATAAGGTATTGAAAAAAATATGTATTTTCAGTAAAAAGCTTTAAAAGTTGCCTTCCATTTCTTTGTTTTGCTTTGTAAGTGAATGAATGTTAACTCTGCAGCAATTCAGTGCTGAGAAAGAACCACCTATCAAAACCCAAAGATACAGGGTAACCTTTCCCCCCTCCCCCCAGAATGCTGAATTCTGTTTCTACCATCAAAGTAAGCACCGAGTTTACTTTATTTCATTTTTATTACTGCAACAGCTTAAGAATTAAACTTCCCTTCACTTAGCCTACAATACATTGTGCCATTGAGGGAACAAAGGGGCGTAATTTCTGAATGATTCGTCTTCACTGTTTCATGTAAACAAAGTTTTTAAAGAAAAATTATATCCTTTCTCACTGACTAGGATATCAAAGGCACTGCAGCCAGTGAGACTGTGACTGAGTATCAGGTTTTACTCTTTTAAATCACAAGAAAAGAGCAATTTTTAAAATCCTCAAGATTTAATTTCAAATAATTCCCTATTAAATTATGAATATGGTTTGATTAAATTTCAATAATGAGCTTATTATGGAGAACCATTACTGCATTTTGGATAATTAAGTACACGCATGTTTTCAAATAGCAGCAGAAGAAGAACATAGTTAAAACACAAAATGATATTAAAATAACAGGACTTACCCTTCTTTGACTACTCTATCTGAAGGCAGACTAAAAATTCTAAGGGGAAATATCCAACAGCATTTTCCTTTCATTAAATTGGTAACACAAAGTCAATCAACTTATTTTTTTTAAGGAACAACTTATTGTAACCAACTTATTTTCACATCCACACTATAGCATCATCATAAGTCTCAAACTGCAAATTTTCTTTATATTAAGCACTTTGTAAGATCAACTCTACTTTCACTGCACACATTTTGCTTCAGCATTTGCACCTCTGTGATTCTCAGCAGCCAAAATAAACAGAAAAAACAAATTATGTTAAGAAAAATACCATAGAAAACAGTAACTTAAGAGCTTAGTGCTCATCTTTTGAGATTTCTAGCTACTTTTGAGTGTTTGTGGTTTTCTCATTTTTGCTTCACCCTTTCTGTAATAGCATATTGCATAACCAACTTTCATCAGGATGATCAAGGAACACAGGTATCATTTTTAGCTGTTAAAAAAACACCACTCAAAAGTTAAAAAATTAGTAATAAAATAAAAAGCTTTTTGTGCTTTATTTTAGCTGTTTACCTCCTTTACTGCTGCTATATTTTTAAATGAGTTTTATCATAAGGAGCAAAAATTAACGATGGCTGGTTTCCAACAGGTCTGTTCCCCATCACTCTCCTCCAAGAGGGCTGCCAGCTCACTCCCTTCTTCATCTCTCACTCCCACCCTCCTGCGCTACCTGCCCACTCCCCTCTGGGTGCCCTGCCTGGAGAGCTGGGGGGGAGACAGCACATCCCCTACAACATTTGTAATACCCGTGTGGGAATCAGTTGAATTTATTCCAGATAGCATATGGGCTGCTGCCTCTTGAAACATTTAACAGTGCCGGTCCATTTTCCTTTATATAAACTGAATTCGGATGTCTCTCTTCTGCTCAGCACCGATTAGAATTACAAAAATCTTGCATCTCTGAAACCTTTGCCCAGCTGCCAGCAAGTTTTGAACTAATGTAACTTCAGGGAAGATCAGTAATAAAGAAATTAGACTGGCTGATCAGATAAAAACCTTATTTCATTAGAAAAGCAAGCTAAAAACATTTGTCCAGATGAAGCACTATCAAATATACAAAGTAAACTGAAAAACACAAATATGTTTTCTTTCAACTTTTGAGACTAATTCTCAGGCACTTAAAACTACAGTAATAAGATTTTCATAATAAGTACAAGTTTGATCTTTTGATGGTCTCTCATGTTAGATGCAGTAATAAAAATAGTTTAAAGATCAGCAGTTACACAATATTAAAAAAAAAAATACTGTAAACCTACAGATCTCAAGCTATTCCCTGATGGTCAATCTGGTTATTTCCATAGAAAGCCATAAGACAGACAGAGACTAAAATTGCCCGGAATTCTTTAATGACTGCAAGCAAATGCTAACACTACTACACACTAACATAACTACTTTTTTTTTTTAAAGCATGTGAGTTTTTCAGGTGTTGTAGCCAGCAAAGGAAGGGGTGGAGGAAGACTCCAGAAATACTTGATTTCTCCAAACTCCTTTCAAAATGTTTTCTCCTTTTCTTTAATCTTCAATATATCTATCAGTTCAAGAAGTTAATTGTAAATAGAAAAGGGAAGTCTCTTTAATGTTTATGAATGTATTTTGCCAGTACAAAACTTTTTCTCTGCTTCAACAATTTAGAAAGTGTTGATAAATCTCCTGGAGACAGATGTCATAATTTCTACCATAAGGAATTAAAATACAACACTAAAACCATAGCATAAGGCCTAAAATTGCTAATGACTACACCAAACAGTGTTTCAGCAAAAGGTGACATTCATGGAAGACAAGAGTACCATGGAGATTAGGTAATATTACTGAACAAGAAGAAAGAAATAGGAACTCACTATTAAAAAGACATTAAAAAGGCTGACCAGTCATCACAGTAAACTTGAATGGATTTTTCCCTCGCTGTGGCTGCAAAACTGATCCTAACACCACAAGCTCTGACATCTCCATCAGATAACCATGTATCATCTGTCTCATATAAATAAAACATACATTTAGGATAACCCATGCTATCTAGGTACCACGAAGTTTTCAACCTTCCTTTCTAAGCAGGAACATACTTTGTGCCAATTTTATCTTTGTTTACGTTTAACAGTACTTCATCATGCTTAAGTTATCTTTGCAAGAACCAAATTCTGATGTCAGCACAGCAGTGGGAATACAGTTCATTAGTTTACTGCAGCTGCAGAGCCAGCAAACACACATTGCTTTGAGTGACACCAATAATAAGCATGTGTTTTAGATTTCTAGGTAACAATGGTGATTAAGAAGATATTGCAGTCTGGAAGAATTTCATATACAAAGAATGTTTAACATAGATCGGGGACTAGACGAAAGTTTGGTTTAACTACCAAAATGGCTATAATATGTACTGTAAACGAATCATCTGCTAATTATTTTGTCTGTTGTTTTTCTTTTTGGTAGCAAAAGATGCACATAGGCATTAAGCAGCCAAAATAATATGAACTGATTCAAGTAGACAAGGAAGAAAAGTAACCTCAGATGATGTTTGATTTCTCTTCCCATCAATCATCTCCATATTACTGTCTGCAAACCAAGGGATAATTTTTCTTTCACTTCATAGCGCTGTTGTGAGATTAACACTTCATTTATGAGTCTTTGACCATAGCTACGGCTCCTGCTGTTTTGCAAACTTATGCATACAAACTCCTCATAAGAACGCAGTGATATGTCAAGGATTTTGTATCCAAACTTTATTTACAATATTTGAATACACAAGAAGTCTCCTACACTATACCATAAAAAAAACCTTTATACCATAAAAAAAACAGGCACACCCACCAAAAGCCAGTGATTTATGATTAAAACACATCACTTATACTAAATACAACATCAGTTCAGCTCTGCTCTGCCACAACCTTCCAGTGTAACCCTAAGAAATATTTAGCCTTCAACAATTTTTTAAGTTTCAATTTCAACGAATGCTCTTTCTTCAGGAGAGAGGGGCAAACTATCTGTGATTCGTTATTTTGTATGCTTTTATCACAACAACTCTTATTCACCCCCTTTCCAAGGTAAACAATCCTATAATTCTCAAACATCTAGTCAGTCTCCTCAACCCTAATGTTAATAGGGTATTTGGTAAGTGATTACATCCCTTTTTCTTTTTCCTTAAAAAACAAAAACAAACAAAAAAAAAACCCAAAAAAACCAAAACCAAACAAAAAAAACTAAAAAAGCCCCCAAAAACCCAATAACAACAACAAAACCCAAACAAAAACTTGAAACCATTACTTTGTTCAGTCCACAGAAAAGATTTGTTCTGGCGTTAATCAAGGTTCTTTGGTAGAGGAGCGCATTACCCAAAGGCCACCTTTCTGTGCCATGTTTTAAAACAGTTAAGCCTGAAGACTTGCATGCTAGCCTCCCACCTATTGCAAAGTTTCTATACGATGCCTGTTAAACAGCCTATAACAAAGTTTTCACAGAAAATGTTTGTCATTTTCTGGGTTCTTGAGCAGAGAGGATGAGGCCTCCTTTACAGAAGTGCTAGGCACTCAGAAATATAACTGAAATCAAAGGAACTTGTGGTCTGAACATGTAAAGTGCAACAGAATGCACAGTCAGTTCAGAACTCACATTTTAGAAATGCTAAATCAGGCATAAGAAGCCAGCTTGTCTTTCTTGTGTTTGGGTTTGTTGGTTTTTTTCTTTTCAGGAGCTCTTCAGTTCCCCATCTTTTAAACTGTGATTAACATCATGCCTTCACCTCACAAAAAAGCATTAGCACAAGAATAAATTAATAATTCTTCAAGGTTTATAATAGAATAAATGAGGGCATAAGGACTTATCAACTAGTCTGTCCATTTCGGTGGCTAATCAGCAGAAGTTATCATTCTTAATTCAGCAACCTCTATTTTTCCCCCTTTCAAATTGGGGCTTCTTTTCTTTCACAATATATTTATCTTCTTGTTGCCAGGAAACCATTGGAATAATATTGTACATGTGAAATTGCCATTAATTACTAATGCACTTGTAACAAAAGAAAATTATCAGATACAAAAACAAAGGACCTCATCATCAATCATTTTGAAATGAAGTAACATCTGGGTGAACTGGGTGAGCCTACATGGTCTATTTCTCTAAGGATTGATCAAATCGGGACATTTACAAAGAAAACAGCTATTATACCATTGGAAAAAAAAAATCAGAACAAGATTTCTTGTTCTCTGACTAGTGGCCTGTCCTAGTTAATGAAAAACTTGATTGTTACAAGAGTCAAACTAATTAAAAAGATTAAACTATGAGCAAAATCAAATTAGAAATTTGGCTTTAGGCTTGCGTGGCCAGCAATAGCTCAAGAACATTGCAAACTGCAGTCTGCAGTTAAATACAATTAATGGAAGTTTTAAAATTGTTAGAATAATTAACTGCGGATCATTTCTGTAACCTGGCTATATGACCTCCACAAAACTACTTATAATTCTTAAATGTAAGCATGTAAGCACACGCAAGTCGGAGGTTGAAGCCATGAAAATGCCCATGCTATCTAGGTCTTGCCAGCAAATAGTATTTATTAACTAGTAGTAGAATCCAACATACTTAATACGTATACCTTTTCCCCTCAAGCATACCAAATTCTAGTGCATGACACAACATAAAATAGATTTTCTTCTCTGTGATGATACTCTAATTTATATTTTTTAAGTTTCCTTCAAAATAACTACCTAAGCATAGCCAGGTCAGACCAAAGGTCCACCTAACTACACAATCTCAGAGAGTGGCCATTAACTTATGTAGAAATATCAGGGTGAGTAAAGAACAACTTTTTTTTTTCCTCTCATGTACCTCCAGCCTACTCTAAAACATTTCAGTAGCAAAAAAGCAACCTTTCTCAATTTTAACTTTACGTCACAGATGCCTAAAAGCCACCTGGGCATAATATGATAAATTATTAGCATTAACTATTTCTAGTGATATGAGGATAATCTTCCAAAGATAAATACACCACAGGCCCAACTACAAAGAGGCGAACATCTACTAAACCAGAGGAAGGGGCAGAAAGACAATAGGAAGAAGGAGAGGGAGTGTTTGTTTCACTCTGGCACAAATACATATCAGATAACTAAGAAATGCCATGAGACAAGATAAGGAAGACTTCAAGGCACACTAGGAGTGCTAACTTCTGCAGAGGACCACAAGCTAGGCCTTGGGGTGGGGTGGCAGGAGGCGGAATTGGGGAGGGGGTGGAAGTGGTGTGGAAATCAAAAGAAACTTTCACAGAAAATGCCTTGTCAGACTGTCACCACAGGAAAGGCAACACGACTACTGGACTGATTGAAAAACAAAAGGAAAAAAAAAAAAAATCACTCCCCAAAACAAAAAAAACCCTCAGAAAACAGAATACTAACCCCAGCTATAATAAAAAAGAACTACAACGCTCTCATTAAATTCTAACCTATAAAACTCTGAATTTCACAAAGACAGGTTTTTACACTGCCTTAAACCTTTGCTAAAAATCTCTATGGTGAAACTAATTTATCACTCCTTTTCCTTTGGAAGGTTTCAGAAACTTCCTTTTTTTTCTACTTTTGTACCTTAAGTGTCCAACTAAATGTTCTTTTTACAGATTTTATGAATTAGCATTGCTTACACTGATAGCTATAGGTAAAATAAAACACTGCACTATAAATGCTTTCCTTTTTTTCCACAGACTTGTCATACACTTTACCAAACTGCATAGTTGTTGGTACAAAGCTATATCTGAACTTGTCATTGCACATTATTTCTTTTACTCAAATAATCTAGCAGGTGAGATAGAGATGGGAACTTCTGCATTGTTTCTGCAAAATTATCTCAAAAGATAACATTTGCAAACTTTCAGATTCAAATCAACTCTGAAGTTCCTTCAACACTCTCAGGTAGGACTGCCGCAGAAAGAAGTTGCTTTTTCCCCTATACCAGCACAATCATTTGTAAGCTCTTACGGTAAGTCAGGCAATAAAATGATTCAGGATAAAATTATACAGGTCTGGGGTTTTTTTTCCTCACAAGTTTTCACCCAGATCTGCTCACCCACCCGTTTTGGCACGCAGCAAACCAAAATGCTTGTAAAGAGGGTACAGAACAGAGGTTGGGACAAGCAGCAGAGCGCGCCACTTCTTTCAGTAGCAGTTATGGCTTTGCCTACAAAATCAGTCTCAGACAAACTCCATGCATTTTGGATTGATGGGGCTATTTTTAGTATATCTGACAATTAAGTACAGTACTATTAATCTTACTCATAATGATGACAAGGTTATATATAAATGACATCAAAATATTCTCTTGTGACCAAAGAAGATTGTATCTGAGATGTAATAGTTTACTGACAACAATATACATGTATGGAGTTTGACAAGTCAGTAACATACAGCCAATTTTGAGAAAATGTCAATAGTCATAGAGAAGCTTTGCAGCAAAGCAAATGCTGAGTTTCTAAAACTTCTTTCAACCTTCAACTATCTCATGAGAAGACCATTGTTCTCAACTTGTATTCAGTTGCTGGCTTGATTTTGGAACTTCAGGACTACTTGGGTGCCTTAAAATTGTTTGTCATTTTCCACTTCTATCACTTGGTTAAATAAGAGTTATCACCTCTCTGCACAAACCTTACTAAATTGACAGGCATTTGACTTACAGCCCTGAAACCAATCATTGAGTAACTTGAACAGCTGCACTGTAAAGAGGAACATTAGCCAAAAAAAAATTTAAATCATTTTGTAGTAAGTCTCAACTCTCTGCTAGATGCCAGCTGCCTAGTTTAGTTAAACTTAATTGGATCTATTAAACAGACACTTGTCCCCAGCCATAGCACGCCACAGTTAAAATCACTTCTTCAACAGCTGAAATTAAACATCACATACTGTCACACTCCAAGAAGGCACTGACCCGTCAATGTAATCTAACACACCAGAAAGCACCTTTGCCTCCATCAAGCACCTGAACTGGTGTTTCATTCATCATGCATATGCAATCCAGAGGCTTTTTCTTTCCACTTTACTCAGAAGGTTGATTTTAAAATTCTCAATACTTCCATTTTCAGGACAGTGCTAATGTTATCGTACAGATATATCAAAACACTGTAAATGAATCTGGCCTACATTTTATTACCCACAACCCCAAGCAGAAGGAGGGAAAGGACAGAAAAACATTCTTTTTAAAAGTCCTTGGCACAAAAGCTGCTGCTCAGGCACTCTGGGACAGGTGCCCAGAACGTCTCAAGTTCCAATAATAAGAAAAGCCTTCATTACGAGAAGGGGTCTGGACACAAAAATACGGATGTGATATCAGAAAAGTTGCTAATAAGCACACAAATTTGCAACCAATTAAGTTGACCATGACTTCAAGAAGCTAAAAGAACAAAAATTTGCAGGAACTGACCCAAAGTGGTGGTCAAAACACCAAGTCACACACGCATCTTCTGTAAGAGACACACAGAGCATCTTTAGATCATGCATGACCAAGAAGGCGGCAAAAAGCCTACAGTTTCAAGGATTGATTCATGCCTGAATTTGTACATTCTGCAAAGGCTGTTTTTTAACATCAAGTCATATTTAAAGTTGTGGAAAGTTATCTTTTAATTGAACAAAGCTTTTTCAAGCATTTCCATCCCATGCACTGCACCATCATTATATTCCACATGCCAAAGTGAGTGTTTTTTTTATAAATCAAGTTGATATAAAGATTTTGATTTCATAAATAAAGATTATATGTATGTCTATGCAAAAACATAAGGACAAAAATACTTGTTGGTTTAGTTCTAAAGTGTACAGTACTTCCCAATTTTCTTGATGCTTCAGTAAAGCCAGTATCTGACCAAAAACACTCCTCAAAATTCAGCTTAAGCAGTACCAATAAGATAAGAAAAGTCTTCCTCTGTTGTTTCAGTGATGACAGGTCCACTAGGCAAAGTATTTGTTTCCATTTAGTCTATGGTCTTGAGGTCATGTGAATTCCTTAACAGTAGTTCATTAAAAAAATGACAGAAAGAAAAAAATCTGCTCTTAGCCTGAAAATTATGTCCAACACACACATGTGAATTTGGCAAAACATGTATGTATGTATGACTTTGAAATTCTTTTACTCCTATTTTCTAGGAATGGCAAGCTCACCATTGCAAGCTCTTCAACTGGGACAAAATAAAATACCCGTTTCAATGAGCACCTCAAAACTGCTCTCTTCCCCCATTCCACACAGACTTTGATTCAAGGTCTCCATCCAAATGATGAAAACTCTAGGATCTTCTCCTGTAACTGGCAATATTCCACTGGAGTTTTGAAAATACTATGCTGGACTTGTCCATTCAATAATTTTCAAAACTGTAATCAGACAACAAGGCTCGTTTTCAAAGAAACAACCGACACGTGCCTTGCTGCTTTGAAAGCAAAGCATAAAGCCTACATTCTCTTCACATTTATAGGTAAAACATTTTTTGATGTACTAACTGACTAGCCAAGACCATGATTTCTATTTTTCTATCTTTGTGAGGTCACTGTTATGATGGCAAACAGATCATCAGATGAGAGAGTATTTCCGATCTCTAAAAAATTATTACTACATCTCCACCCTGGGCACAGGACCAAATCCCAGGTTACGACAACTTTCTGGTCCAAAGACCATGGCGTTAACTAATGAGCTGTGCCAATATTTGATCAATGCTCCACTTTATTCTCTATTTTCAGCATAGAGTTAAGAAATAACACTATTGTATCACAGTAGCATCTCATGTTTCCAGTGAAAAAAGGGATTAAAAAAGTAAAAAACAGAGATAAGCCTCCCAGTCCCCCAGGATGCTGTCAAGCGAGCAGAGAAGACGCTTTTGTAACAGTCCCTTTTGCTTATGAAAATTTAGCAACTTTGCCAAGCACCAGTTGTACCGAATAGGAAAGAAACAGTATGCATTATATCAAATTGCAAAATCTGAGGCAGGTTTTACATACAAAGCAATTAAAAACTTCCATCTATAAGCTCCAGAATTAACCTTCACTGTTTATGAATGGTGCTATCTTTTCAGTCAAGAAAGATCTAGATCTACTTGTTTCCCCCACTCAACTACGCTTGCTCGAAGTGCTGGCACCCACAAAAAATTTCTAGCTTACCAACAAAAATTTTCACTAAGATATCCTGCAATTGTTGCTTATGATTCCACTTCGGACCTTTCCCCAAAACTGTGGATGTATTTCACGCACAAATTAGCAGTTTAATGTATTAAACTCCAGCTTTGAGAAAACTCACAAGAGTGCAGTCACGTATTATAAAAACGACTCCTCCTCTTTTATGGAAAAGCAAGGAAGTGGTATTCCCATAAAGGTCTGCAGGCAAGGAAGAGACATTTCAACTATGACAAGGAAACAGTTCTCTGGCAGTTCTCCTTTCCCGTGATGAAATGTTTACCTTAAGAAGCAAAAGTTGCAGGGAAGGGGATGGTGGTCAGGACTGCTCACCTTTAACCGTTTAACCACCTCATCGTTGGTAATTTTGTCCGTAATCTCCTTCACTCCGGGAGGGTAGTAGATGACTTTACCATCGGCAGCAGGTTTTGGTTGGGTAGCAGGGAAGTCCATCCTGGCGCTGCTGGTGATAAACTTTCCTTCTCCACAGTCCTCTACCGGCCTCTATCGGTCAGAAAACAAAAGTTCAGCAGAATGGAAACGACTTTCTAACCCCTCTTTTTTTTTCCCATTTCTCACCCTCAATTCGCAGAAGGCCCCGCTGATCGTCCGTCCCCCCCACCCGCCGCCGCCGCATCCCCCCGCCCCGCGGCCCGGCCCGCAGCCGCCGCCGCTCCCCGCAACTCCGGCCCCCTCCATTCCCCCCCCTCCGCTGCCTCCTTTCATTGCGGGGCTGCTCCAGCCCCAACACTGTTAGTTCGGAGCCGACGGGATTTTTTTACAATGAAATTTCGGGCTCCATCGAAGGATGCCCCGCGGCCGAGGGCACGTTACGGCCCGCGGGGTGCAATTCCCGGCCCCGGAGGGGTGCGGGGGGGTTTGAAGCCGGCACGCCGGCCCCGGAGCCGGGAGACGAGGCCTAAACAGTTAGGCCTCAAAACTATCAGGAGGCAGAGAAACCAACAGGAGAGGGGGAGGGAGGGAAGGAGGGAGGGAGGCGGTGGCGAGCACAAACAAAACACCCCCGCCGCCCCCCCCCCTCAGCCCGGCGCCGGGCCCCCCGCCCGCCCCCCCCGTGGCGGCGGGAGCCCCCCCGGGGAGGGGGCCAGGCCACTCTCCACTTTCCATTTGTTTCCCGCAACTTCATGTCCCTTCGCCCCGCAGCCCCCTGCCTCGCCCCGCACCCGGCCTGGCCCACAAAGAGCCCCCCGCCACCCTCCGTCTCGGCGCACGCACCCCCCCGGCGGGCAATGGGGAAGGGGGTTGGAGGTGGGGGGGGGGTGTGGAGCGGGGACGGAGGGAAGCGGGACCCGGAGCCGCCTTTACCTCATGCAGCTCCGGAAGGTGCAGCATTGAGTAGCCTCCGTGCCGGGTGGTCCTCGCCGCTCCGCCGCCACCTCCGCCGGCCACTGCCCTGGCTGCTCCCACCGCCTCCCTGCTCCGCGGTGCGGCGGCGGCTCCTGCTCGGGGAGGGAGGGCCGGGGGGAGGAGGGGGAGGCTGCTCGGTGGCGGCAGCGGCGGCCGGGGAGAGGGGGAGGCTCCGGCGGAGCGTGCGCCGCGGGGACACAGTGCCGCTCTCTGTCCGGCCGGGGAAGAACAGCCCGGGAGGAGGCTCCGCTCGGCGCCGCGCCGCCCTCCTCCCCCCGGCCCGCCCGCCCGCCCTCAGGCCTGGGGCCGGGCCCGCAGCGCCACCCAGCCAGGATTCCCCAGCCCCAGCCGCGGGGCAAGGGGCGAGGCCGGCCAGTAAGTCTCGTAGCCCGCCGAGCCCCGCGCAGGGCGGCGGCGGCGGGCAGTACCGGCCACAGCCGCCGCAGCGCTGCCTCCCGCTTGGCGCCAAAACCCCCGGAGCGGCCGGGCCGCGGCCTGAGGGGGATCGTTCGCCGGCCGGGCCCCGACCCCGTTGCGCTCTCTCCTAATGGGGCAACGTCCGGCGGCCACGGCGAGGCCTGGGCGGTGTGCGGGAGACATGTGGGGCCGGCTAGCGGGGAGGGGGCCGGCGGCAGGGCGGTGTGCGGGAGGCGCCGGGGGGAGACATGTTCGTGCTTCTTGAGGGAGCCGGGCTGGTCATGGCTGCACCGTGTCGGCCGGTTCCTCAGGCAGCTGGTGCCGGCGGTGGGGCCTGGTCGGCGCGATGAATAAGAAAATGGGGGGGAAACGGTGCGTGGGGTGGTCGAAGGGTGCTATGGAAGGTAGGAGTAAATAGCCCGTCCTCAGAGAGATGGGGGGGGAAGAGCAGTATCAACGTCCAAATTTTTCTTCTTCCCTGTTAGCAGATGAGTTTCTCAAACGCTAATTTAGTTATAAATCTTCAGGAGCAACTTGAATATGCAGACCGAAGGAGCCCTCGCCAGCCGACTCAGGAAATCCTTCCATGCAAAATGTCTTTGTAATTTAATATTCTTTTATATTTTCAAGAGATGGGGTATGTCTGGAAAATCAGTGGCAAAGTGGGATATATCTGTCTGTTCTGAAGCTGCATTATGTGCCCTGCGTGTCTTAAGTATAGGTGGCTGGAAAGGGTTTTCCAGATGCCCACCCTGCTCAGAGAAGATGGGTGACAACTGAAAGATGACTTTTAACCGATCAAGACTAATTTAGGCTCTTCAGCTGCTTGTTCTTGATTACTTGAACTGGCTAGAAGCATCGTTCTTCTCAGTTTGGCTAGAAGTATCATTCTCCTCAGTTCTGGAAATCTCTAATGCATTTTCTGTAGAGCAAATTAAAGGCTGGGACCAGTCTGCATGGAGGGATGGGTTTTTCCACAGGGGTGTGTGACTGGGGCCTTGCTGGGCACAGCAGAGGGGCCAGCATGGCCTGCCAGCCACGCAGGAGGGAGGCAGGAGAGTGAGGGGATGGAGAGGGGTAGGTAAGTGAGATTATGGTGAAGTATGACAAATTGTGGATTTACACGGTGTGGGAGGAAAACGTATAAATACTGAAGAGCTCTCAGGTACTTGTGGTGTAATAGCATGTGGGTGGGACATCTCTCCTACACCTGTGTTCATTATCTCCCTGTCGTGTTGTCCTAGGGGAGTTAAAGCCTTCAATGTCCATAACCTGCATGAAACCAGCTCAGAAGGATTATAGTGAATATGAATTAGAGTTGCAAGGAGCACTTAGGAGATCTCAGACGCTGATTTGGAATCTAGAAGGCAGACAAGGCATTTAAATCTGGCTGTGAGTCCTTGCTTAGATAAAATTATTCTCTTCAGGCTTAAGGATGGATGGATTGGGGCATTCATGATGGACAGGGGACCCAGGGAGTGGGATACACAATTCAGTTTTAACAAGGTTGTACTGATTTAATAAACAAATAAAGCCAACACCAAGTGTTTAATCTTTTTCCTAATCTAAACTTCAGTTGCTGTTTAGATTTGCCTTAGAGCTGAAGTACTCAGACTAGCTATCAACTCTTATTTGTGTCAGTAAAATAATATGTACTGTCAGAACTATTATACTTTGAACAAATTTGTTTTTTTTTTTTATCCTTATATTTGTTACATTAGGTATTTTGCTTCCCAAATCAAATGACTAATATAAGCATTTAATTTGGTGTAGATTCCTTATTTTTAATACACTTGTATTAACACAATAAATCAGAAACAAATCCTGTAACTAAATAAAGGAAAGTACATATCAAAACCCTATAGGAGCTGTCTTCAATTTAAAGAGGAAAAAGAGAGAATGTAAGTTAGTAAAAATGATACAAGAAATAAATTTGAAGTGACCTTTGCTGAGGTTTTTTTATGACCCAAGCATAAAGCTAGGAAGTTGTTAGGCAGGCTTCTCTTTGGGCAGAATTGAAGTATTATGGGTGTCATATTCTAGAAATTTCACCTAAGTCTCTCAGCTTCCTGGGTTTTAATGTTTATTTTCAAGTAATTTTTTATTTTTTATTGAAAAGCGGTGTTTTAGGTCTGTCATTAATGTGACCTACAATGTCATAATGTTTCCTTGTAATCTTGTGGTTATGAGTTTTTCAGAAAGTGACACCATCTTTACCTAGGCGTTTTTATACAACAGACCACGAAGTAGGAATAAGAATGAAAAGGAAGAGGGCTATTTTCCCACAACTTGTTTTTAGCCTAAGTTAAGGACAAACACAGTGCAGAGCCACTAGCATGCACTTGTAGTCACTTTTATTTGCCACTGAAGAATAAGATAAATTTTTGCATTCTAAGGCATATGTGCACTGTAACTAACATGTAGTTGGATGTGTCAGTTCAAAGATTTCACTTGAAAGTGCCAGGCAAAGTTTGCTCATTTAATTAAAATTTTATTTCACCTTGAGCAAGTTGTTTGTCAAACCCTACACTGGAGTACCCTTGGTTGTGGACCAAGATCTCTATCTTCTTGCAGACTTCAGATAAATAGTGAAGTTAGCAATTACTGTGGAGTAATGTTTGAATATTTTTAATTCTCAGGATTTTGTATCTGTAGTATAACGCAGAAAAAGTCCCGAAATACATCAGTGGAAAGCTGAGTATCTAGGATAGATTCACACTATATTTCTGCTTTCACAGGTAGTGATTAGTCAGCAGTATGAAAACTGACCACCCCTCAGCGTCAATGTTGTTAGGAGTCCTTAGCCATTAAATGTAGGTGCAGTTTCTACCGGTAGACTCTTCCATTTCTGGTATAATTTGCTGTCTGACTGTAGGTTCTGGTATAAACACAACTTTGCTGACATACCCTAGGTCTGCAGCTGCAGTATTTTGCCAGCATACTCATGTAAAACTGTCAGAGCACTCTTAGGATAGACATTAATTTAGACGCTGTTAGTCAGATATATGGTGTTTTGAATGAGTCTTGGGCAAATCATGATCAGCGCAGTGGTTGAGAGAGTAGGAGCAAATTCTGTAATCATGGGATGATCAAGCAATGGTCCGTTTTTTCTCAGAAGAGAAGCAGCGGGATTGGTACTTCTGCACCATTTGAAATTCTAAAGGGCTAAAACAAAGCGTGTGGTTCTGATATCACACCCAATTAAGGGAAGTATGAATGAACACTTAACTGCCAATTAGCTTGAATATATGCATGGCATTTTCAGAATGTGCAAACATAAAAGCTTCAGATAATCTGACCTGTGGTACTCTTAATCTGAATAGTCCTGAAATCTGCTGGCAGATATGATTACAGCTGCTAGTGTCTGGTTTGTTGCTTTTGCTTGCTTGACCTTCACCCTTCTAATTTCAGCAAGCAGCTGAGATCTGACTTGGACTCTGCTTCTTGTACAGCTGTAGCCAGGTTCACATGATCCCTTGGATTTTAATGGATGACTCTGTCTAATAATAAAACACAGTCCTTTTAGTATTTACAGATTTTATTGAGTCCCTACTTGGACAAATTTATGTTGGAATTTATTTACTTTTGCTCCCATTATTTTTATTGGAATGTATTTACTCCAATCCGTTTGTTGCTTGTTTGTTTAATATATTTTAGACTACCACTGCAAGTATAATTTATAAGAAGACTGAAATAAAGGGTGCTGAGCAGTCTTATGGGGCAGTCTTGTGGGGTGCTTTTTTCACTCTATCATGCCAGGAGAGGTTAGAGGAAAGTACCAAGAAGAATGTGGTATTTTTACTGGTAGGAGAAATAATGCAGCACAGAATTTTCAGAACAAAACGGCTTTCAGGTGAAACAGAAGAGAGTACGGAGTGATTACTCTAAGCACAGAAAATCCCTTAATTCATGTTGATTAAATTAAGCTATGCGCATGTTTCCAGGAACAGCTTTATGTCTGTCCTCAGGTCTTTGTTAGTACAATAAACATGGATAGTAATAATGATCAAGAACTAGTCATATCAAGACACAACAGCGTGTCATGAACTGCAGAATAAGTCATATCTGTCAGTCAACTGGGCAGACATGTAAGAAACCCTATCTGGTGGGTTAGGAAAGCACTAAAGCACTTGTCTTCCTAATAATAGCTATGCTCTTGAAAGCTCCTGCTTTGCAGAACCAGGTGGTGGAGTGTGGTCCTTCACTATGAAGTTTTTTTAGTCACAGTCAAATAGGTCAAGGGGTGGGGGGAAGCTTAATTACTTGTTTTCAACGCGAGCATTTAGCCAGTTTTTGGTATCTAGCAGGTTGCTTTCTGGCAGGTTTCTTCCTGGCAGGTTGCTTCCTGATTCCCCCCCCACCCCCTTATGGAAACCTTTTCCTGCACTATAATACCAGTTCCTCTGAACTCAGTAAAAATCAAACCATGGAAAATAGTTTTTTGTCCTCAGTTTTGAAAAAAAAAAAGCTTTCTCTCTTAGCTTTTTGACTTTGATATTAGCCCTTATTTCTGGTCATCTTTCCTCTTTGTCCATCTGTTGTTTGCCTCACGTGTGCAGTCACACACAGCTACTCCAGTTATAATTATAACCTCAATGTTTGCTGCACTGGACCTTCAGAGATATCCCTGAGGTTTCTAATTAAGCTTTGCAGTGTATAACAGCATCTGATTGTTTGAACTACCTATTTTTATAAAAGAACTGATGTTTTTTACATCTTCTGTAAATTGAGAATAGTGGTTACATTCACCTGAGCCAAAGGCGGGTTTCTTTGCAATGTGCATTGCCATAATGAAAGACCTCCAAAAGGTGTCCCATTCCAGAGGGTATTTGCAGTGAAATTACTCCCATCTAAGAATAGACCAGGAAGCACGTTTTGTCCTGAAAACGGGGACTTATGTGTGTCTCCCATGATCTACACTGACAAAGCAAAATCCGTAAAAAGGTGGAGGAGGACTTGTGTATATGTATTATCTCATGAAGACAATCATCTGGAGGCAAAGAGCTTCCTTAGAACAGAGGGGAGTCCCACAACTCACTGACTTTTCATGGAGTACCACCAGTTCTGAATAAAGGGAAGGACTAAATACTATGTGGATGATACACTCTTTTGAAACTGATCCCTATCCATAATCTGTCTAAATGTTATTTTGCTCTGGTTTTGGTGAGGAGGGCTTTTTCCTGTGCTGTCTGAAAATGTCTTTATTCTGAGTCATACTTGGAGATAGGGCAGTTATACTTGCCACTGGACTTTCGTGGGATCAAGGCACGTTGAGAAATGACAAGGATTGTCATTGTCAATACATTTAAGCCATTGTGAAAAAGTGTATATTTGCAAATACACTTGTAATTTGCAAAATACCGTGTTGACAGAACAATTGCACTTGTTTCCTTTGCTTGCAAAGGAAGTAAAATGATTTTATTGGCACCTGCCTATTGGTGATTTCATAGGAGAATTTTTAGAAGCCTCCTTGATCCGTTGCTAGTTTTGAGCAGTCAGAAACTGAAGTCACAGCAGCCTACTGCGTGTCATCTATCCACCTCCTTTCTAGCTGCTCGCTATTATGATGACTTGTCACCATTCACTCCATAATTACATTCTCAAGGTTATTTCCATCTCTACTCCTGATGTGTCCAAAGCACGTACATTTACACCTATTCATTTCTGACAACCAAGTCTACTTTTCTCCAATAATATATTTAATATGAGCATTTATCATCTTTTCTGTCCAGGAGATATGCAAGAGTCTTTGCTTGCACCACATGTCAAAAGCTTCAATTTTCTTTCTGTCACTATCAATAATTTCTCAGAAGTCACATTCATAAGTTGCTACCAGCAAAAAATTAAGCATTTCCCCAGTCAAATCTTTCTACTTTTTGAGGTGGAATGTTTTTTTTTTCAGGCTTTTATAAGGGAAGCCATGGATGGATCAACTGTTCTTCAAATTTTTCCAATTTCTATTGGACAGGTTCTGATGGGATAGATTTGATGCCAGGTAACTGAATTTATGAACAATTTCTGTAGCTAGCCCATTAAGCGTGAAGTTAGCTTATACTCTATTTTTATTAATTAATAAAGTTATTTTATTTATGGCACACTCAAGAATAGCCTGTATTTTTCATTAGCCTTTTATTGTCTCTCTAATACTTGCTGCACAGCAGAAGCAGTTGTGGTGAAGACCATTATGTTGTCAGCCTAAGGTCACTTAAAATGAGTCTGTTTCAAATTCAACTTTTCCATTCTGTAAAGTCCTTCACAGTTTTTTTTTTTTTCTCCATCCAGCCTGCAAGGAAATCTGTAGTTACCTGCAGTTGTAGTAGTAGTGTATGGCTCTTTATGTTTGCCTGCTGTTTTTTCAAATAAAAAGGCAGATTTGGGGAATTTCTGAGTGTATGGGACTGCTTAGAGGAAATACCACTGAGGAAATTGAGAAAGTTTGGTAATATATTTAGCCCATGGCAGCTAACTCTTCCCTCCAGCCACCTGGAGGGAAGACAGTATGAGCAGAGTCTCTCCCTCTGCCCCGTAAGATGAGAACTGTCCTACAATCTGTTAAAAAATGAGAATATGTGTGGTACTAACAAATTCTGATTGAGAGGCTCCTTTGTGAAAAGTATCGATTGTATTTGTGATGCTGCTGTTCTTAATTCTTTCACAGATACATTGTCTGCTGCTTGCAGTAAAGAAAAGTATTATATGAAAATTTACAAATGAATATGAACTTAGAATTTACCATTACGGTCAAAGAAAGATGTTTGATGAATGGATGTGCAATCTCAGACCTGTACTGTAATGATGGGGTCATTTCATGATGATGGATAGGTATGAGGTACACTATTCAAAGGCTTAAAAAGGGGTTGCGTTTGTCAAACTCAGGGAAGCATCAAAGTGTTTGGGTATGGCTCTGTGAGCAATAGAATCATTGCAATTTGCCTTTGAACAAAGTCATGAAATATATTGATCATATAGCTTTATGCTGCTAGGAAAGCAACTAATGATGATTCAATTGAAGTGTACTGTGAATGGCTTGAGGGGATAATCATTAAAATATTACACCACAACGCCATTTGGGAACTTGAATATGAAAGTTGGAATTTCAGACCCTTGTAAAGAACAATCTTGTGTTTGAATTTACAAAATAAAATTACTTCTTTGGATTGTGCAGCTCTGGTCACTTCATCCTTACGATTCTACTTCAGTAAACTCGCTGGATGTTTGCGTCCATGCAGGTCCTCAGGCAGCACAACAGAGGAGCACACTGACAACACAGTGAGCAAGCAGCAGGGAATACTCAGTGTCAGTGGAAGACGATTCACCTAAATTCAGGATATGTGGCAGCAGAGAAGGTAACTAAGGTTATTTGAGCCAGTACTCGAATGGGTATTTAACAAAGCGGACAAGGAATTGGTGTCTAAAGAGAGGACAGAATATCAGGTATTGAATAGACAAAGCCAGAAGTAGGCTAGACAAGGCAAGAGCAAATACAGAAATTAGAAAAGCGTAGTCTTGACAAAAACGGAACGCTTAGTAATACAAAAGCTGTTGGATTTCTAACCAAAAATTCTCCATGATGGAGCGTGAAAAAGTCCATGATGGTAGAGTGATTGCTGAAGGTGGTGATATTAAATGCCAGCAGAGGGATTACTGCTTGTAAAGTAGACTGATATGTATCCACTTACAATTTCACCAACATCTAATACCACTATTTATATCCTATCTGAATTTGGCAAGGCAGCTCATGTGTACTCTGTGTAATATACTATAACTACACTGTATCAAGCATATAAACACTTGCTTTCTTAAGTATATGTCTGTACTGTTCTTTTTATCTTCCAGACACTGCATACTTATACCTAATAATTTATGTTTTCAGGGAACCGCATACTAAAATTGTAAACTTCCTTTATCTGAGACCATTAAAAAAAGCAGACAAAGACTTTTAGCCAGCATGTGAACATTTAAGTCACTACTTTAGATGTACTCCAGTTTTTGCTTATGGAATGCCATTGATCGATATTTAATCAATATTTTTTAAATTTCCTTCAAGATCTGCTTGGCAGCCACCTCTAATCCAGCACATGGGGATGAAAACTCGAGTGAACCATTTTTTTCATTCATTTTCAGTATCATTTAGCTTGACACTGCCTGGATGGGCTCTGTTAGGCTTGTATCCTTGCTTGAAAAACTGTAACAGTATGTTCTCTCACACAGCTTCATAGTAAAAAAGATATAAATGAAAAAATATCTTGACAAGTCTATTAGATTCTGAATATAATTAGAGAGAACAGAACGATGTTACTTCTAGGGGAGAAAAACTTTATCTAGCAACAGGTCCTTAGATCCCCTAAGGAAGCAGCTTATTATAGCAAGTAAGAAGAAACACTAAAGAAAGTACATGGATTCTGACATCATCTATGAATAAAAAAACCCCCAAGGGCTTTATAGTTTCCTGAATTTAAGCAAATTTGCAGTAATATTTAGTCTGTTTTACCAAACCCTTTATTTTGGTGTTTGTGTTCCTTTCTAAAAGGTTTGTCCCTTGGCCTGTTGCTGGATAGGAGAAATGGGAACACAAGAAAAGGTATGAATGAACAGGAGAAATGGGAAGGGGCAAAGATGAATATGTGTGGTAGAGAATCTGCAGCTGGCCAAGCATTAGGGAGTTTCATGTCAGCAAACAAAAAAACGAAGAGATAGAAGGTGAAATAAATATCCCTGAGTGAATTGCAAGTATATTTTAAATATAATGATTTGTCATCAGTAAGTACAATTTTGCCAAATTCAAGCTGAATTGGAGAAGCAAAATTCTGAGAACAATATGATTAAATCTTCTGTTACATATCTTAAAACTAGTTACACCTACAGTTCATATTTACTTAATATAAAGGCTCCTTTTGAATTAGATTTCAGCTTTGCATATTTGGAAGCTACAAAAATAAACTTTTCTAAAACTAGCTGAACAAACTTGTGAGAAGATTTGCAAACAGACCATACTATTAAAACTAAAAATGAGGTTGTCGATTTCTTTTGACCCTGTTTACATAGGAAGGGAGTTCCAGGTCAACTGGAGAACTACATCAGAATATATTGGGAGCTTTTGTTTCTGTGTGCTTATGTCCTGCCTGCTGTTTTGATGCTGCTATGGTTAGTAAATGTCTTCTTGCTGAGCCCAGGGAAGAATATATATGTGACAGTGGCTGCAGTCGCACTCCTGAGTGACGCAACCTGCCATCCACGAAGGGGTGAAGCTGAGTGTTGACAGGTAAATGAAACAAATTTAAATTATGGAAGTGCTTTTTGTTTTCTATTTTCATCCTAATAACAGGTTTAAACATAATCCACATAGGGATTTACTTGTATGTGCCTTTGATCACTGGTGAATTTGAAAAGTAGATGTATAACCAGCAACAATTCAGAGAGTCCCAAAACATTTGCCTTTAAGAGTCCTCAGAGTCACAAATTGCATAATGTTGCTGAGGAAAATAATTACCAACATGTGTATGGATGAGGGGAAAATTGGCAATTTGGTCTTCTGCTGAGTATTTAACCTTTTCACTTTCTACTCTTCAGCACTGTCTAGAAAATACAGTTCATTTTTTGCATGTGGAAAATAGGCAAGTTCATAACAAATACTGATGTAAAGATAAAATTCTTACTGGTTTTGAGGTACACGTTGTTCTCTTCTAATCATCACCACTGCACAGAAGAAGAAATCATAGCTCAGAAGTTGAAGAACTCCATAGAAAATATGAACTACTCATGTTTCAATGTTTTTTTGAGTTAGTGTGTTCTTTCGTCCAGGTTTTGGGGAATGTAAACAGAGGAATAAAGTAATTGAAAGAGTTCAGTGTTTGATCATCTATTTGAAGAAAGATTAAATATGTTTTCATGTTGGTTGTATCAGCTGTTTTGGTTGTTATTTTTTTTTAGTAAGTTGTCTATTACAGATGGGCCCAGATCCAAATTACACCACCTCTCCTCCATCCTGAATTGTGTGTGAGCTACATCTGGTTACAGATACCAATCTGAATATCATGAGCTAAGGCAGGGTGGAGTGGAGCTTGTCTTTAGATCTGACTCTCTTGTTCTCTGGACCTGGAATTGGCATGAATTTGGCAGGTCCGAGCTACCTGATTTTTACCTAGTCCTCAAATAAATAAATCAAACTGTAGACTGCCCTGTTACAAGGAGCGACTGTCATGTCATGTCATGTCTCTGAAGCCCTAAAGTGGTCCTTAGCTGCCTGCGGCTTTATAAATTTGAGTTTCTTTTGTTGCTAGTGTTATTCACTGGGAAAGAATGTGACCCCATTTACAGTGACAGAGGGTGTGAAATCTTAAAAAGTCTTAAAATCTTAAAAATCTTAAAAAAAAGATTGGTAGATTTTAAAGCTACAAAAAAAAAAAAAGAAAAAAAAAAAGAGAGGTCAGAATTTACAGGGAAGCAAAAGAAGGCCCCTTTCCCTGTTCATCAGGGACCAAATAGCCACGGAGTTGATTTCCTATCTAAATAATTAGGTTCTATCATGTGGCAGTTACAAAGAATCACATACCGAACAAAGGATTTCCTTTTTTTTAAAAAAAAAAAAAGTAGTCTATACAGCTGTTTTTAAATGCACATCACTCACTGCTCCCTTCCCCCATCTCCTTGGCTTCTTGTTTCAGCATAAGACACGCATCATACAAGTTATTCAAGTTGAGAAACTAGTTAGTGAAATGTAATTTATAAATGAGTGCTAGTGGGTTTAGATCATAACCTCCCTAATTTATTTTTATAAGCAGCTGGAGTAATTTGCAGACATTCGTGACAGAGGTCAAGCGCAAGGGTTGCTGTAGCTAACCACTTTTTGTGTAACAAATGGCGAGTGAGCAAAATTGACACTAAGCAGGATAACTGTGAGATACTTACATATCGTAGAACTTTGAAGCCATTGACTTGTGGTATCAGAAAATTTTGTAAAATACACAGGTCTGGATAGGGTCTGTACTTGGAAATAAGGCGTCTATGAAACTCTTGGGGAAAGAAATAAAATAGATTTTTGTATTTTTTAAAATCTTCTATTAATTGAAGGTCAGTCACCCGTGAGGAAAATGGATTCGTAAATCACTTATGATTGGCAAGCAATTAACTTCTGGTAAATGAATCGTACAGACAATGGAGTAGAGTCTGTCTTGACAGGTAAAAGCATTTGTTCGTTCAAGTGACATTAATAGATGATTATTGAAACTTCCCTAAAATTCAGGCTCTTACTTAACATTAAATCTACTTAGAAATTCCATTCTGCATCAAGGTCCTATGTTTTAACATTTAAACATTTCTGAATTGGAGCAAACAACAGACAACCCAAAACTTCCAGTAGAATGGAAATACTGGGTTTTATTTAGAGTCACTGAAAAGTTTTAATGACTTTTTTCCCCCAGTATTTTAGTAAGGTGAACTGGACTGATAACCTTTAACATCACAAAAACCATAAAATATGAACATACATCAACTAAAAGAAGCCAAAATTTTCATTGAAATAATATTACATAGTCAAAAGAAAACAGTAACTGATAGCTTTTTTTTACTTTTCTTTATAATGTCAAATTGACTTTTTCAATAAATGGTTTGTTTTCAAATGTTTAATTCTGCATCTCAGCATGACTTGGTCACATTAAGTAAACTTCGGCATTAATATATTTGAGGAAATGCATCTGTTTTTCTTGAAGGAGAACAGTTAACTTTAGGCGATACAGAATACTTTAATGTGATAAAATCCTAATACGAGCAAGGTAGTTTGTAGTTTTTACATGCTATTGTGGTGAAGGTAAATAGATAGGAACACAAGATTATTTTAACCCTCTAATACTTATAATATGATATTGTTCCAGCTGAAAGAAAGAAACTTGTTTCCCTTTCTGCCTCTGCTCCATTTTTTCCACAGTGAAGATAAAGTCCAAAATAGGATGATTCGGATTCAGTAGCTATCACTTACATTAGGGACTTGGCTCTGGGTAAGATATCCTGGGAGAAGCTCAGCTGCCCAAGGAAATAATCCTGGAGACTCACTGCAAATTCTTGAATTATGTTAGTTCTGTCTTAACCTAGAAAATTGTAGCCCAGTTCAATACCAGTGCAATTTCTCCTGCAGCTGTGGCTGTCGAGCTCTTAACCACTGCTTGATGGCAGTTACCTTGCAGATTGGAAACCTGGAGATTTTCTGTCCTGGCGCAGTTTTGTTCTTACAGCTTCGGCTTTACCAATGAATGGAGGCCATTAATGATACTGTTCCTTGGAAACGTTCTCTTTCTTGATCACCATACAACAATTGTTTTATAAAAACCAGTTAAGTAAACTTTCACATCCTGGTCAAATTCCAGTTCAGATAACAGCATGCTGCTTACAGAGTTCAGAGTTCCTGCAGTTCCAACTGGACAGTATGTTGATGTCTGTTAACCTACTCTGTGGTATTGCATGGCACAGTTCAACAGCTGCTGCATTTTGTTTGAGAGGTGGTTTCAGCTAATTGATGTATAAAGTGGATCCCCCCACGGTTCTTTGGGTTTTGTTTTGTTTTTTTTTTTTTTTTTCAAAACATTTTGGGGATGCTAAAAGTTACAGAAGTGTCAAACATTATTTTTTTTTGCTGTTAAGCTTGGTCTAATTACTGCAGTGATATAACTGAAGTTGGATTTTAAAAATAATATAGATTTGCAGTTTTACCGCTAGCCTTTTTCTTAGACCGTGTCTTAAATAAATACACTGACCTCTAAGATCTTTGATATTAAATTTGCTATGGGATAGGATCAATGCAGTTTTTAAAAACAAAGGCAGTGATATTCATCAGATAAGAACATGACAGTTACAATGAAAGTCAGTTTATTACTTTTTATCATGTGCCAAGGAGGCATATTAAGCATCGTTTGTTTTTCCTTTCTGCAGTTTAAACAGATCAGGATGGATTTTTGATATTCATGAAATTTGACATTTCAGACTGATAAAAGCAGCATAGCAGAGAACATCCAATACAGGAATCAGATTCAGCACAAATCAAAACTGAAGTGTGAGCTTATTCCAAATTCAGAAGGTCCTTGGAGCAGTGAGGCTTCTGTCAGCTATATAAGCATGACCTCATTCTGTGCCTGCAGAGAAGATACAATTAAGTATAATTCTTTACTTCTTGGATTACAGTATTTGTTGTCATCATGTCTCTGCATCTCCTTTCCAAAAACCCAGCCATCTTTGTAGTTCTACATTCTGGTGATCTTTAGTATATCAGGTATAACAAGCAAATTTATTATTTCTGTTCTGCAGTATATCTGGAGTATATGATTAAAGTACAAGTATGCTGCTTTAGAATGGCTTTAAACAATAATTTGAAACTTTACAACTAGTAACTTTCAGCATAATCTTATAAACTCCTTTGACCGTTTACTGATGGGTAGGTGAAGCATACACTGATTTGTTAAGTAACTTGTCAATTCATTACTGATAATGCTGGAATTGGTGTGACCTGCTCACCTAAAAATGTGATCCTGTTGAAACCAGCAGAATTTTTGCTGTTGTCTTTAGTGGGCCAAAAATTGCCCCATGATCTAGTTTTTCTTCCTGCTTCTAAATACTATTTTTTCCCCATTTAAAATAATGCTGAAATAGAACCCCATATAAAGGCAATGAAGTCATTATTTTAATATAGGCATAGTAAAAATGTACTATTTGGAATGAAAAAATATATATGTGAATTAACTAACATTACTGCAGGGATACCAACCTGGCAGTTTCTACAGTTAACTACGGAATCCATAACTACATGGAACAGAAGATCAATATACTTCAAGTATAAGAAGCCAGACGTGGAGCTCCTTTACGGAGATTAACCACCACAATTCACTATGCATTTGACTTAAATCTGGAGAGGGGTGGAGGAGAAGAGACAGTTTTGTGACTTATTCTGCAAACATTTATTTTTATAAAGCTTCTATCCTTCCCAACCTGCCTTTTTTTTTTTTTTTTTTTTTTTTTTTACTGAAGGAATTAGATTTCTACTTCGGAAATCAAATTCTGGCTGAGGAAAGAGTTATCTTATGTAGGAACACAAACTCCAAGATCATGGACAAAGTATTGTTAACTGGAGACAGACATTCCAAGAAGCCAAGTTAAACATCTTAAATCAGCATTAAGGTAAATCCATTAGGAAAAAAAATAAAAGGGGGGAAAGCTAACACTTTTTATTTCCCCCAATGGTAAATGAAACCTAAAGCGGGCAACAAAATGTGAAAGGCTCCTTGGGAAGAGGAAGGGTTATAGCATGGAATCAACTTTTATGAAAATGTTTTCTGCAGGAACTAGATGGGGGCTCTTTTCATCTCTCCTTTCTTAAGGATGGAAAACCCCGCGATAATTCGGGGCTTTGATTGTATATATTAATGGTCCAAAGTAAAATTCTGAATAGTGACAAAAAATATACCTTAAATTCCTGGAAAGATAACTTATTTCAGATTTACTGCAGGCAGGCATGAATTTCTAACGCACCCTAATCTCTCAGGCATTTTCCTACAGTATTTATTATTGTATATTCAACGTGTTGCTGGAAGTCTTTAAAATGTCTTTCTTGCCACACTAGAATGTTCTTCAAACCAAAAGTTTAGCTGCAAATTGTTCTTGCAAATCAAAATCTAATCTAATCTTTTTTAACTATAGACCCACAAAGACAATTTGAGCATAGAAGAAAGGAAATTTGCTGAGTGGACTTAGGCTGTATATAATCAGAAACATTAAAAGAGTCGGGCATTTCCTTGTTTTCATAGCCCAACTCTGGTAATAATACTATTTTAATGTGAGTTATAACATAAGCAAGAACATAGTGAAGTATTTTTACTTTGAGAAGGCAGCATTGTAGAAACTGAAATGGAAAATCTGTTGTTAAAGCATTCAGTGAAAACCAGACTAAACACTTGAGCCAAACAGCACAGATTACATGCTGTATGTTCAAGCCACTCCAAGTAAAAACAAGCTGACTGTAGACACAAGGAGAGACAATGGAATGAACAAGACCCCCAAAACAATAGCAGATAATTGGCGATTATTATGTTTGAAAAAGTTGTGTGAAAACTCAAAAAAAAAGGACACACATACTTAAAAGAACCTCTATTACAGTGATTATAATTATTTAGATACCAAAATCCCTCCTGTTTAAAGTGTTAACTGTGGTATCAAGAAATCTGCCAGCACCCAAGTTAGTCTGGCATTTTCATGGTGTCAAATACTGTACAAATACTGTAATACGTACAACTGGCGAAGAACAACATAGCTTCATGCATCAAGTGCCAGCAGCAACACCCCACTAGCAATGCCGCTTAATGGAGGCTGTCAGGCTCGAGCGTACTGAAAACCTCTCTCTTCCTCTTTTTTGGCAACCTTAAAAATATAAAGACACAGTCATTAGACTGGAATTTACATGACCTATTTTTCCAAACGTATGATTAACACATTAGCAGCATCACACCCTTAAAGAAAAACGATTTTGTTCCAAATGCTTGTCCAGACACTGAACGCATGAAGTGAGGAAACTGTTCCTGGTACAGGCATGAAACCACCACTTGACACCACCACACGCACACACAAATTCTGATCAAGGCTTTTCCTCCAGATTTTGGGACATATACAGTATCAGTTTATTGAGTCATGGCAAGAGACAGCTTTTTTGAAACTTAACAGCACATCCTGTGGATGAGTATGTATATGCTTTACGTATTGTATTAGAAATGTAAACGTTTGTCCTTGTTTATTTAAATATCACACACCATGTAACTACAAGATAAACACTGAAATAGCAAAGTGACAGGCAAATTAGCAATGCCTAAATCAATTTAATTGCTAAACTATTAAATGCTTTGAGTACTAATTTCAAAATTTCTAACATTACTTTTATTGTGAAATATATACAATCACACATAAAAATTATTTGCTTTTCTGTTGCTGTGCAATCAAGTAGGCAGCACTTTGGGACTGCGATCTCCACAAGCTCTAGAGAAATTACTCTGAGCACACTTCTGCAGTTTTCACAAGACAACTATAGTGAGCTACCCGTGTATAATTAGTTCACCTTAAATTAAGCTTATTATTTCTGCACTTGCTTATTCGTTATTGGCATTAAAACTAGTTACATCTCTAATGCAACAGGTTGGTGCTGGTGGAAGAGGGAAGGAGCCTCCAGGCCCCAGAGGGAAGCAGCAGAGGAGTACGAGGGACCAGTGACCGAGACACAAAGCTGGCCGGGACTTCTTGGGTCTTTCTTGTGAAACATGTAACACTAGCTGCTAAATAAGCAGCGCTTTAGTAGTCTGCTAAAGGCTGCTTCTCGTTTCCCTCTTTGAAGGAAAATGAAGGACAAATGAGGCTCAGGGATGCCACCTCGTCCTTGAATGGGATGAATCACAATGTGAGGAACCCTCGGGCTGGGGCACAATCATACTTCCCTCGGGGGGGAAATGCTCTTCCTCTTTCAGAGCAGCGCCATCACTTCTGTTCCCTAGGAAGATCCCAGTGGGACACCTCCAGCCAACGTCCTCCAGAGGCATTGTGCCCTGATGGGAGGCAGTTGAATACAGATGGTGGGGTGGTATCTCCAGACAATGGTGTGTGAGAAGGCACCCATCTCCTGGGAATCAGATGAACAAGCAGGAAGTTGAGACCCAGCCTATTATCTTGCTCGGGCAGGCAGGGAGACAGAGCTGACAAGGATGCCTGTGGCTATGTAATGAAGTCCTATTCTTAGAAATCAGTAATGGGTAAACCTCATCAGTAATTTTCCAATTATATGTTAATGCCCATTTGTTGACCGTGAAATTTCTCAGATCGACAAACTTCTATAAAACTACAGAGAAGTTTCCCAGTAGAACCCCCTCATCTTGAGTGTTTGGGTTTGTTTTTTGTTTTTTTTTGTTTCATTTTAAGAGCTTTGCCCTTTGTTTTGTGTTGATAAATTCAAACCTCTTTTTCAGGTGCCTAGTTCCCTTCATGGTGGCTTCACAGCCGTTTTAATTTAAGAGCTGCTTATAGTCATCTCAGTCTGTCAGAAGCACATCTCTCTTCCCTTTCATCTTTCCACAATCCCTTGCTTGATGCAGATAACGAAGCCCTCTCCTGATCAGTTGCTCCGCTGTTCTCCTGTTGCAGTTCACACTCTCCACTGCAACCGCTGATGCCAGATCCCACCAAACTTTCCTCAGATTCCTTAAAAAGTCTCGATTTCTCGTCTGCCGCTGACAAATCATTTCTCCTCCCACCTGAGCTCGCAAATCCACCACATCATTCTGGACCGCAGGAGCCTTCTCTTCTGCTGCAACGTTAGAAATTGCTTGGTAAAAGAGGGCAGCGGCACCAGAAGTTAAACATTCATCCTTTTTGTTACAAACTTGAAGCCTGCCAGTACACGCCCGACAGATTTAACTATACTCTCAGCCTCTCATCTCCAGTCATTCGCTGAACTCGCCTACGCCCTGCAGCCATCAAGATGGCCTCTACGGGCGAGGCCGGTCCTTCCACACCGCCTTTCCCCGCACCGGTAGAGCACACCGTTTCCCTTTTCACAGGTGAACGCTACGGGCGGTCAGTTTTATCAAATAACCCCTGGAAAAGGTGGCGAGGTCCTCCCCAGGCGGGGAGCTGCCCTCAGCCGGTGGGAGGCGACCCCCCACCCCCCCCCCCCCGCCACTCCCGGGTCTCTTCTCCTTTTCCTTCAGAAACGGCCCCTTGGCAGCAGGGGGGAAGGTGTCGGGCAGCACCCGGAGGACGCCAGAGTGGCCGGGTCCAGACACCCGGGCCACCAGCCCGGCCTCCGCGGCGGCCCCTCAGGGCGGGCCGAGGGGAGGAGGGCGGCGCGGCGCCGAGCGGAGCCTCCTCCCGGGCTGTTCTTCCCCGGCCGGACGGAGAGCGGCACTGTGTCCCCGCGGCGCACGCTCCGCCGGAGCCTCCCCCTCTCCTCGGCCGCCAAGCAGCTCCCCAGCCCCTGCGTCCGCCGCCGGCGGAAGCCAGCGAGCCGAGCGGCGGGAGGTAAAGGCCGGCGGGGTCTGGGCGCGGAGCGGCAGGACCGGGGAGGAGCCTCGCCCTCCCCCCGCTCGCCGTAGCGTTGCGGCCTCCGCCATCTCGGGGGTGGCTGTGGGCCGTGCGGCGGCCCCGGTGGCACGGAGGGGCCCGTCCCCCGGCGTCACTGGAGAGGAGTTGCCGGCGGGTGGGAGGGGAGGCAGCGGGGCGGGTGCTGTGCTGCGGGCCCGCCCGCCAGCCGGGGGCTCGGCCGCGGGTCGCGGGCCCCCGCTAGCGGCTCCGCTAGCGCAGCGAAGGGGCCGGGGAAGCGGCGGATGGGTCCCGTCGCCGCTGGGGCCTGCCGGACCCAGGGTGGGCCTTGCGGCTGGAGCGGCCGCCGGGTCGCCGCTCGCCGCCGTTGTGGTGAGGGCTGCGGGCGCTCCGCGGCGTGAGGCGCTGGCTGCTTCCCCTGCTCCACCTTCCTCGCCCCTCAGCGTGAAAGGCGGCCTTTCCTCTCAAGAAACACCGACTGCCGCCCCCGGCAGCCCCGGGGAGGGCGACGGCGGCCCCGGCCTGCCCTGCCCTACCCCGCCGTCGGCCGCGGCCTGTGCGGCGGCCCCGGGCGCTGGAGGAAGGGACGGGGCTGGCGAGGCCGTGTAAACGCTTCGCCCCCCGGTCCCGAGCAAACGGTGCGGAGTGCCAGGGAGCTTTAAAAGCGTGTCCCGAAGGGCAAAGCCCCGCAAGATAAATCCACCCCCCGCAAAACGAAATCAAAGGGGTTTTAGTACTTGAAGGAGTTGTTTGGTTTTGAACGGTCGAACGCTGAAATGTGTTTATCGTGCGGTTATTTGTGTCCTTCGTGGCGTAATGTTCCCACGTGCTGATCGAGAGCCATAAGGTCACTGGGGCTTTGGAGGACCCTGACTTCAAAGGAGAGGGAAAAAAAATAATATGTATTTATTTTTCTTAACTCTTGTGCTAAATAACTAAGACCAATTTGACTGTTAAGAGACCCTTAAAATGTTTTTATACAGCGTCTTGACAAAGTTTAGTATGCATCGCATCTTTCAGTAGGACCTTGCAGTGAAAAGATGAGAATAATTCATATAGGACTTATCCAAAATACTTTTGGAGTTTTTCTGCTTATTTCAGGTAAAGCAAAAGAACAGAGAAGGTAACAGGGTTGCTTTTCATCCATTTCACCTTCACTGGAATAAAAGCTTAAGTTAATATGTCTTGGGATGTGATTAGAGAGCCAAAGGTTGAGATGCAAACCTGAAGAAAATTACAGAAGGGCAGAAAAAATTAGGTATGGTACATGTTTGTTAGCATGAGAGTTTTAGCCCTGATTCATACGGGTACAGTCACCATGACTAGGGCAGGGCTCGCTTGTGTCATGTGCTTACAGCACTTTCAAGTTGCAATAGTTTGTGTTCCTATAGATCATGTGAAGAGCTTGTGAAGGAAATTTAACAGCATCAAAGCACACCTTAAAAATCCTTTAATTTCTTCTTTATAGGCTTTCTCCTGTTGTGTTTTGTTTTTAACTGTGGAATTACGCTATTTTTTGTGGTCTTGTTTACACTTTTTTTTTTTTTAAGAACTCTATTGTATTAACATTAAGGCATTTCAGATGGGGAACGCACTGATGCAGAGGGAAGCAAGGTTCTTAGTGTTACCAGTGTGAAAGTCCAGTAGTACCTGGCAAAAATGTTAGCCTAGGCATGGTGTTAAGAAACATTCATGGTATACTTACAGCTGTTTCACTTTATGGTGTAGGTGGACTGTTACCTGTGACTTTGTCCATTTTACAAGAGAAAATTACGTTGTCTTGAATTCGTGTATATGTTGTAATAGGGACTTCATGGGGATGTAGTTCTGAAGTGTTGCATGGTTTCGTGTCTTTCACTCCTACCTGTGTATTGATCTGTACTTTGTGCTAAATGGCTGACGTAATCAGTATAATTATTATTTTATATAAAGTTCTTCTGCATGTGAATTTAGCTCTGAGTTTAGCTCTGAAGTTCCTGAATTACTAATCCTTGAGTTTTAGGAAGTTGCTGCCTTTGTTTTTCTTACAGAGGCTTTGCTATTATAAAAATGTCAGTAGGGCATTAATTAGCTGTCAGTTACACCACCTCAGAACTAGGTAAAGCTGTACATTGATATTTTCTCCTGAATTCAGCTGTGGTTATGGAAAAGGTTAAGTTTTCCAGCTGTTGCTTCTTGCAACTCCACTGGGGTTTTTTGATCTCCTGGTGGGTTGGTTTATGTAACTGATCTGTGTTCCATCTCAAAAATTGCCTGTGTTAACTTGAACCGCCATTATAACCATTTAAGTGGACCTGGCTGATGTTTTTTTTCAAGTCATCTAAGGTGAACTACTTTCTGAAGGTAAATGACAGGTTTGAGTCTCTATCAAGTAAGTAATGACAGTCATTTGGAGACTGTGAGCTTTTTGTTGATACACAAATCAGGATGAGGTCATCTATCTATGGTTTATATTAAGCTGAAAATAGTTTTTATCTTTTTAATAGCTGTGTAATGGCGGTGTGTGTGTGCTATGTTCAACAGGCCTAGTGGCTTCAGCAATGGAAGTGCATTGGAATGTATGAAGTAGATATAATTGCCCGGATAGGTTTGTGTAATGTAGTTTCCAGCCTAGGACCTGATATGTGATATTTTTTGTTTGTTTTTCCCCAGAAAATATTTAGGATGTCTATATGAATAAGCTATTCTCATTCCTGTCTTGCTTTCTTCATGTGATTTGGTTTCTTGCCTTTTTTTTTTAAGTTATAATTGTATCATGCAACTTGAATAGGTGTGAGTTGTCTAACTGTATTATGTGTCACTATGGTATGTTCCTGTTTGTGAAACCCTGGAGTGGTTCCCATGTTGCTGGTGTGGGTGGACCACCAGCAAAGTTTACAAACTGCTTTATGTCTCTTTCCAACCTGACTCCTTAGCTTCATGATGTGGCTGCTACTGTTCTGAGGTTACTGCTTCATAGATAACACCTTGGTAAAAAATCTGGCTTGTGTTCCAGTGCACCTTGTGCTCTGATGCTCCGGCAGTCACAATCTTGCAAGTCTCCTGTTCTTGCACGTGCTTTCTGCAGACCTGAACACATCTTCATTTTGTTTTTGTGTTTGAGCCCGTGCTGAAGTCCAGAAATTTCTTGTGCTTCAGCTTTGTCCCAGTGTGCAACAAACGTTAATTTAGAATCACAGAACTGAAAACTGTGTGAGGCAGTTAGGAGGGAAGTGGCAGCTGGGGATCACCAGAGTGCAGCACTGTGTACATCACAGACTCAAGATCTTCAGCAGACCTTCAGGAAGAGATTATACTGCACAAAGCTGGCCAGACAGTGCTGCCTTTGAGTTGTTTTGTTATCACATGCAAGGGAAAGCTGTGGAGCTGAGAAGCCTTTGTCTGTGGAAGCAGCAGAACCAAGACCTGGTCACATGGCAGAAGCCCTGTTAGATGTCTACATAGGTCTGAAGATTCGTGCTCTGGAGTCTGAGTCTTTGACAGCCACTTCCCTTTGTTCCCAGACGCGTTAGAGTTGTGGCATCATCTATAAGAAGGAAGTTAATCTGTCTTCATTTGCATCAACAGCTAAAGCAAGCCAAGATTTGGGGAAGTAGCATTTGCATTTATTGCCAGTCCTGACTGCTGCCATTGCAGAAAACTCTAAATAAAGTATTCTTTTGATTTTCCACTTTTCCTTCCTCTATAATGCCACCTGCATTTGCGTGCCCATAATAATAAGCCTCACCTGTGATCTTCAGTAATACTTCTCTTTTACAGTATCTTCTCATCTTGATGGAACCAGTCCTCACTCACTCTTGCTGCTGCCCTTTTGCTGGCTTTCCAAGCACTAAAATAAGTGCTCATTCTTTGGCCAGGTCTCAGTCACAGAAACAAAATAAAAATAAATTCTTAAGAGACAGGAAACAGTAATATAGCAGAATACAGCAGTATTAAAATTAACCTCATTAGGAGAGTTTTGCTCAGCTTTATAATGTTATATTTTCCTTTTTTTCAATCAGACTCAAATATTTTGTGCATCAGACTATATTGTAGCTTAGCTAGATATTGTCAGAGTTGCAATTTATAAAAGGTTACAAGCTATTTCCAGCAACTCAGAGAGGCACCAAGTCTTGAATTACAAGATCCAAGCGCTGCTGTCTGTTTGAAGGCTTTTTGGACACAGGTATGAAAGTTCACCTGGAGAGGATGTAAAAGGAAATTCTGTTGTGCTGAGGAACTGTAATTCTGCAGAGACGTGTTACTCTTATTCACTGCCCTTCAGCCTGACTTTCGGACAGAGTCTCTGGAAACATGATGGGGGCAAGTTGCAGCTCCATCTGGCAGGAGTTCTCTTTTTCTCTTTCCAAATCTTTCTCTCTTGCTGTTTTATAATATGGAACAGGAATACAATCTTAAGCAGTAGCACTGATTACAGATGTGAAACTGCAGAAGCACCACTGCAAAAAAAAAAAATCCTCTAAACCAACCAACAACCCTCTCCACCCAAACAAGGAAAACAACTGCTTGTTGATTATTTTTTTTTTTTCTAGCTTGTCAGGCTGCATATCTGTGTGCTCCATAATCCCAAGACCAGTTGGTTTTTTTGCCACCTCCCAGGCTTTGACCTTCAGCACACAGCAAAAGGAGGGTGAGTGCAAAAGTAGTTCTTACCAAGCAGACCTGGTGCTGGGGAACTTGCTTACTGGTGGCTCTCCTCCTACCTCACTGCTTTAGTCGTGTGCACCCAGCAGGAGATCCGCCTGTCTTTTAGAAAGCACCGTTCTGGGAGCTTGCGCTCACCTGTACGGAGGGCCTCTAGCAAGAGCAGCTGCCCGGCTTAAAAGGAAACTGCGTGATGTGGAGTTCTGGAGTTTGACAGCTTCTGTTACCTGTCAAATACCATCTGACTGTCACTGCAGGTTGACTTCTCCTTTTGATGTGGCCCGTGGAGAAAAGCCTTTGAGTCCTTCCTAGCGAACAGCGCTCTGCTCTTCCTGAAAGTTGCATTTACTTCCTAAGCATCTACTTCGGATGAGGTTGGGCTGGTTTTGTACTCTTGAATTGTGTACTTGATGGACGAAGCTTTTGTTCTGAACTCAAAGCAAGATTTATTTTCTGCTGCTGCCTCAAAAGAATCTGGCAGTCTGGTCCAGGCCATACGCAGGGCTTAAAAATCACAACTGGAAAAAAAAGCCCTAGCAGAGCAGACTGCATAAAGCAAGTGTATTGAGACATGGGCGTCAGTGTCTTGCACTTTGACAGAATTTGATGTGAAAAAGAGTAGCTTAGTTAAAACTGTTGTAATAGCCAAAGCCCTTGGAACAACCAGTAGGAATAACACTGAGTGAGAGAAGGAAAAGACCAGAAAAGATACTTGAAGTGTTTTTAAAAGCGCTTTGTTTCTAGCTGGGTATAGATTTTCACATTAAGTAACAAAGCGGTTAGGTGGGGTGTGCTGTTGCTGACTGCTGTCAGAAATGGAAGCACACAAAAGGTTCCCAAGCTGTCTCCTTTGCTACTCTTAATGCTTATTGAGAAAAATCTGCTGGAAGGCATTTCCTTTTTTTCTTCCCCTTTTTACCTTGTGTTTTTTAGAGAGGGGACTAAAATGTTTTTCAAAAAGAAAAGCTTCTTGTGTGAATACAACTAGAGTACAATGATTGGGTCTCAGTTTGATTTCATTGGATGTTTTTTCTCTATTTATTTTTTTTCTCTGTTTCTATTTACATACTTACTTGTTTTACTCCATTTATGAGACTTCAAAGTGCAAGTGAAAAAATGTGGAGATAACCTTTGTGTTTTAATGCCTGCATTCGTAGAGCTTGATTCAGAAAGCAGAAATCTGAGTAGTGGAAATAATGTAGCATTACGCTGTTATCAGGTACGCTTCAGCCTTTTCATTCTGTTCTAGTCTGAATTTATATTCAGAAATGAAATGTTCTGTAAAATTGAGCCTTTCCTGGTGTATTTTTTGTGAAACCATGTGTTTGAGAGTGGGGTGAATAGTGTTCTCTGCCTGCAGCCTGTCCTTTACTTTGTAAATTTGGATCCTCATGATCAAGTTCTTGCTTATGTGAAGTGCTGTGTATGTTTCGATGACAATTCTTAACTCTTTAGAGCGGTGGAGTGAGATTAGGTGCAAAACAGGAGCTGGGTTTCTCCATCTCTTGTGAAGAGTGTTACAAGGTAGTTGAGTCCTCAGCCTGCTGTATTAGGTGTGCGACAGAATGTTTGTTCCAAATTCTTTACTTGATTTAGGTGTGTATGCTCGTAGGTGTGGTTTGGTTTGCCTTTTTTTTTTTAAGCTGATTTTAATTTGATTGAAAGCATAAGACTGTTGTCAGGAAAGTGAGCTCTAGGCTGATTAGGCTAATATGTACACTGGAATTAAATTGGGCTTTGAGTACATCTGAAATCTTTGGTGTGTACACAGTGGATTAGGAGTTTGCAGGCTCTTCGATGAACAGAAGTGCAGTGTTTTAGCATTGGTAGGGCATTGCAAGTTAGTGGTATATCTGTCAATAACGTATTCTGACTTTGATGTTCCAGGTATTCTTTGCCTAATCCACCACACGATGGAACAAATCATTTCTTGACCAGCATAGATACGTAAACATCTTCAGGATGGTTAAGAACTGTGGTGAAGAACCAAGTGGAATGACAAGTGAGGAAACTTACTTTTATTCCTAATTCTGCTGCCATTATGTTTTTTCTTTACCTGATGTAAGTCAGCTTTTTTAGATGACAAATCAGTAGCTGAAATCAAGTAGGTATTCTTATCCTTAGGAAAAGTTACATTTGAGCTCAACTTGGCATGTTGTGTACTTTGTCAGTATAATATTAATTGTTTTTAGTAGACTAAGCACAGCTATGTGTATTGCTCATTGTTAAATCCCTACTTTGTTCTATGGTCTGTGAGCAAAATATCAATTTTAATTTGTGTTCTGATCATTCCTTTGCCAGGAGGGAGTATCCACTTCTGCTGACATCTAATTTTTATGTTTGAAAGTATGGTTTCTTGACAGAAGAGTGCATTATATTTTTTTAACAGCAGATTTTTATTAAATGTGGCATCAGTGTTGGTTTTGGAAAGATGAGAAGGGACCTACTGTGGGGCAACTCAGTGAAGCTGAAAATGTAAGTTCTATGCAATTACTGTTCTATTTGAATTACAAATGTAGATTTATTTTTTTTCAGTGTCCAGCATGTCCGTATATATACATGTGACTGTTTTTTAAAAGCCAAAAGATGCAAATTAACATTACATGATAAATATTTTATGTAGTTTGAAATTGAAAAATTCTTTAAAACCCCCCAAAACCAACCAAAAAAACCCAACCCCTAAACCAACCTCTTTTATATGTGAGTTAATGTCCTTAAATTGATCAGACAAATTTAAAAATATATACAAATCAGGCAGCTTTCGTCATATTGATTATTACATTATGTCAAGGCTGGAGACTTTCTTTGTCCTTAAGAAAGGAAGAGAAGTAATACTGATAGCTTATTTGTCATTTGAACTTGATTACAGGTAAACCTGAAATGTCCCGTGCTGCTGAATACTTTTAGTAAACCTCAGATAGTGGTTAGAATATTTTTCTTGTTTGCTTGAAAAATAAGTTCTCATAATGACTTTGAAAAATTATGTTTACTGGTGATTATTTCCCGATTGCAGTATCTCTGATTTAAAGAGCTTTGTCAATACTTTGGTATCAACTAACTCACTTAAAGTAGTTTAGTATATTTCTTCCTTTATTACATGTGTTCTCTCTCTTTTGAATACTACCTGTTTCCTTCTCTTACTGTACTTGAGATATATGTGTAATACGACTTGCAGTCAGTCCAGTCTACTCAAGAATTTTGACAGATCTTGAAAACGCAAGCTACTGCGTGTGGTTTCTAAGATATCCCAGTGTAAAAGACGTATGAGATGTGTCAGGCCTTAATCAGATCTTTATTCAGCAACTGCATATGCATTTTCATACTACACTGAAAATGAAACAATAATGCACGTCTCAAGCCTGAGACATATTGCTTTTCCAGAAATTTTATGATGGTCAGGTGGTGCCTAATATTGTTTTATAGTAGCTTTTGTTTGATTTTGTAAAAATCCAGTTCTTCAACAATATATAGCAGTTCTTAGGAAGCAAGGGGGAAGTTCTAGCTTTTGCTATGGAAAACAAAAGATGTTTAACTGGACAAATGTAATGTAGCCTCAGTGTAAACATGACTCATGCCTTTTAGCTTAATTTTAGAAAATGCATTTGTAACCTTATTTTTTTTTTTTTTTTACATTTGTTCAAAGTTCTATGAGAATTCTTTACAGCAAGTCTGTGGATTCAACAGTACCGCTTAGCAATGTGAAGGCTTGTGTATGACAAATCTGTTAGCACTTACTTCCTAACAGAAATGAAATCTTAGCTCTTCTAAAAATAATAAAATAACACATTTGGTTTTGGAGGGTGTTGGGGATGCCCCCTCCCCTGCCTTAGATTTTCATTTGGATGGTTTAGTTTAAATGTTTTGAATTCTTTATATTATTATATTATGTGTCATAACAAAGAGTACCATTTTATTTTTTTATCCCCCCCCCCCCCAAGATAAGTTACATATAAGTTGCAGTTAAGTTACAATTTGCTTTACCTATGTTGGGGCCTGGAAGGGTTGGTTTGGGTTTTTTTTTTTGACATTTTTTTCCCCTTAATGTGAGGAGTCTGATCAGGATGACTATTATACTGCTGCTATTTTGGATTAATTTCTTCTATGGGCAATTGTATTAATGGAAATAAAATGGAACATTTTGGATCATGTGTCTGCAAGGGAATTCCTTTGCAGCAAGTACGGTGATTTAAATTCACTCCATGCTTTATGGAAAATTTTTTAATATATTTTCCTAAGACCGTAATGCTTTATCAATTAGTTTATCAGTTTAGGTATGAGAGTGCAAAAAAATGGAGAGGGAGGTGGGAAAAAAAACTTGCATATTTCTTCTCTTCTGTATAACTGACAGACACTTCATATTTACTGGGAACATTGGTCATCTTTAATTCTTTCCCCTAGGGAATTATAAACACATTCTTAGAACTAGTTTATGAAATTACTTGTTTTCCTTTCACTGCAAAGGGAAGTTGAATGGTGTTAGTAAGGTGCTGAGATCTCAAGTAAGACTTGAGATCTTGTTCCCTCCTCTTGTTGTGCCAGGTTGTCCACTTGTCTATGCTTCATTGTTCTGTCTGTCAAACAGGAAAGAAAAATGTGTTGTGTTAGGTTGATTACGTTGGTACCTGCCTGTTTTTGTAGTGACTGGCTTGCCTGTTATGGATGCTGATCTCTGGCTACGTGTGTCTGTGCCTACAGAATGTCTGTGATGCATCCATCCAGCTCCTTAGGGGTAGCAGTACTGCCTGAGGCTCGTAATCTACCATCAGAAATAAACTCTGCCCAGCTAGAAAGATGATGACATTAAAGTGCCCTGACCTGACAAGTCTACTTTTTCTCTTGTAGGTTAGTAGGGTTTGAAAATTAAATTATTTTGTGAGAATGCTGATATCTTAATATCTCTTATTTGTAAGATTGCTTAATTTGGAAGGTAATTCTCATACGGGCAGATTTTTGTACATATGTTTGTTTGGGAGGAGATCCTTAATATCATGAGATGCGTATTTCTCAAGAACTATGAGTGAGGAGGTGCTCGTGGGTTTTGTTTTGCTTTGTTTTGCTTTGTTTTTAAAGGTGAAGTTGAGACTGCCACAAGAGTATTGTTTTTCATCAGTGCTAAAATGAAACAGCTGTTTCTTCTAATTGGATGCATGTCAAACGGTGTACCCAGAACTGACTAGAGAACCTCCAAGCATATTGCAGCCTCTGGCTAATTGTCTAGAATTCCCTTTCAGTGTGTTCAGCACAGCCCTGCTCTTCTAAATCATTATGTTATTACAACTCCATTTTCATCTGTGAGGGGAAAAAACCCACCCTCATCTACAGCAAACTACAGACTGATTCATATTATGTTATCCAGAACCAATAAATATAGCTGACCTGCAAGTCTGGCTATTGGGTTATTCAAAATTATTTCCTCCTTCATAGTAAACTGATTTTCAAAAAGAGAAACTTGACTATCTGAAAAGGCAAGTCCCTAGATAAAATCCTCTGTAAAGTTCGAGTTTGCTCTTAAAAGCAAGTGAAAATTCTTCCTTTCAGTTGAGCATGTTAATGTTATGTCTTATGTAATACAGTAGGGTGTGCTTTGCATGTACGCAGGCATCTATTTTTATATACTTTTATTGTGCTTGGTAATATCAACAGAAGATACTACCCAGGAATCTGTCCAGGAATTTCATTGTGAATATTGTGGTAAACAAAGCAGATTGTGTCAAAATATCTGTCTGTGATACTGGCCATGGTAAATGCCTTATTTTAAGTGAAATCCTGGGCAATGCTGATCTATCTTTTTGATAGGTCTTAAAATTTCTACAATCTTACTAAGACTTTAGATGAGATGAGACGAAATGTTGATCTGTGCATTGCCTTAGCATACGTGGATGTAATTCTGAATAATTATTTGTAAAAATGAATTAGTTTATTATGAGCATCCCTAGAATACAACAGAGCTTTGATACTTTTTGATATAAAGAAAAAAAGTGAGGTCTCACCATATTCTGGTAGTTACTCTGTGCTTGTACTTCAATTAATAATCGCTTTCCTTTTCTAGACAAGATTAATGCAGTAATTGCAGTTATTAGAGATGCCATAATGTTTTAACTAGACTTATTCAAAGGCTTTATGGCAGGAGTGGGGGGGGGGTGGGCAGACAGAAGCCTTGTCTTGCTTTATGGCTTATAAAGCTGTAAAATGTTTTTAACAATTAAAAAAAAAACCACACAGGCTGAGGTTGGAAGGCGCTTCTGGATGTCATCTGGTTCAACCCACCTGCTCAAGCAGGGTCACCTGAAGCAGGTTGCTCAGGGCCATGTTCGGTCAGGTTTTGCGAATCTGCATGGTTGGAGACTCCACAGCCTCTCTGCGCAACCTACGCTAGTGTTTGAACGTTGAAGAACCCCAACTATTTAGTTGTAAAAAATCAAGTGTGAGGAAGATTTGGAGATGTCTCTTACATTTTCCAATACTTTCGTAAGGGGAGCAAAATTTGTGAATTTTAACAGAGAATATAAGTGTTCCATAATGTTAACTGGTCATCAGTAGGTGTTAGCAGGGGAATATTTGTGAATTGGCTGCCTTGTATTGCTTCCTTTACTCTTATGGATTATTCTTTTAAGCTCCATTTTATTTGTTCTCTCTTCCAGACGCAGATTCAGTATCTAGTTAGTTGAAAAATAAGGCTGCTATTTAGCTGTCAGCCATTTGAAAAGAAGAAAGGCAGCCTTCTAGAAAATGCTTTCCTGGATGCGGATGTATTTTTTTGATCTTCTAGCTATCTAAATAGGAGACATGGAAATGTGACTGTGTATTTCAATAAAATTTCTCTGTTCTCTTTTTTCCAGGTCTGCTATTTCTGTTATCCGTATCCCAGTTACGAGAGGTTTTTTGTGATTTCTGAGCTTGGTGCTGTCAGCCTCATGTGAAGAAACTAAATCGAAAAGCAAGCTGATTTTTAGAAAATAAAATGCCGCGGAGAAGGAAGACTGGTGGGAGTCCTTCTCGGAAGAATGGCAATTCTGACAGAACTGCTTTTGGTGTATCCCAAGGGGACCCAGGCCACTCAGTGTCACAAGCAGTGCATAGTGTCAATAAGGAAGAGCTCTTCAACAGCATGTCAGAGATGTTTTCTGATCTAGATCCTAGTGTGGTTTATATGGTTCTGTCTGAATGTGATTTTAAAGGTAAATAATGCACAGTTGGCGTTACAGTTTTGTTCCATATGCAGACAGCTCTTAACTAGGGTGACTCCAGAAAATTTGATGTGGGTGTTGCAAGCGTATTTGTGAGTTTAGTTTTTAATGAATAGGTGAGTCATAATATTTTGAAATTTTATAGCTCTTTCAATGCAAGATTCTCCAAGTTTGACAATGTTTCTGTGAGGCTGGTAATTTGCAGTAGCTGTGTGCTTCATACATGGAGGTACAGTTTACGTGGCTTGTTCTGTGACACAGAGCAGGCAGTGGTAGAGTTGTGAGGAGAATCTGTTTTTTCCAATTAGTTCCTGTGCCATATCTGCTAGATGCATAAACTGTTTCTGCAGGAGGGGTATTTTATGTTGTAGATCATCATTTTTTAAGACAATGGTACACAGTATGTGGTCCTGGCAGCATTTGCTTTTCCTTAAATACTTGAATTGAGATTTTAATTTACTTTGTTTTGCACTGTCATCTTGTCATCTCCACTGAGGATTAGTTTTTGCAGGATAAATTCTGTTTGTCATGTTGAATTCTCTGCAGTCTTGCTTGGACTGTGTTTCTTCCCCTGTGTTCTGCCAAGCTACATACTCACCTCTCCTGGCAGACTATTTTCATGCCTGTGCCCAGTCGTTTCCATGCTTTTGTGGCTTTGAAATTCTTCTATATACAAGTTTATTCACTTATTATAAAAGTAATGGATGAGATGCTGCATAGCAACGTCTGAGGAGTTATTTAGCAGGAGAATAAGTCATATATGGAGCATTTTAATTAATCTGTTCATGTGATCAGATGTGATTAGCTGAGATTTTTCTAAGACTATTTGCAAAGAAGGCAGAGTTTGGCATTTTTTTTGTGTGTATGAAAACTAGGTAGCCATTAAAAAGGCTGCTTTTATTGCTGTTTTTGCCTTACCTAAATTGTATGGAGTTTATAACTCTCACATTTGTTGCTATCATTGTTATTCCTTCTAAAATTTAAATTGATGGTATTACTGATTCATGCTTTGAACTCTTAATAAGATTTACCTTTATCAAAATCACAGATTTATCTAGAAGCTTATTGGAGAATTCAGTAAATATGCTAATTTCATTATTGTGTTATACTATTAACAATAGTTTAAAAATTGAAAGATTAGCATCTTTTTCATATGAGTAATAAGTTGCTCTCAGAAAGTAGAGAAGATGGAAGGACAAGGAAGATTTTATTTAACATGTTTGCAGAAAGAGTTGCACTTCAATGGACTTAGGCTTTTTGGTAAACTGTCTTTCAGGAAAACAGAAGCTTAGATTTAGGGCTCAGATGATACTTGTGTCAGGGCAACCTATACTCCATTTAGTCGCTTTACAAAGAATTAGTGCAGATACTGAATTTTTCAGACTATATAAGGTATGATATTTTCAATTGGGCCTAGCCATTTTGCATACTTTAATCTTTTTAGTCCTCAGTAGTGTTTTTCAGTTCATTTTACACTATTTTGCCTATATGAGTTAGGTTAGAAATGAGTATCCATTTAAATACCCAGTTCTGATTTTTTTTTTCCCAGTTAAAATTAATAATTTTTGGGCAATATTTACTTAGTAATTTTCATGCTTATTAGGTTGTTATTTTGCAATATGTCTGCATTGAGTTCTGCCTTTACCTCGAATGAGAAACAGGTCAAGGGAGTTGCAGAAGGTGTATTAAAAGATGAGTTGGTGAACTGCTTTTGGTTGTCTCTTTAGTTGTGATAAATACTCCTTCAAGTAAAAAAAATGCATTCACATCAGCTTGTGTTTGTTCAGCTGACTGTTGCTTTATTCTCTTTACCTTATTCAACAGTAGAAAATGCTATGGATTATCTGCTAGAGCTGTCCACCCATGCCAAAGGAGTAGCATCTTCAAAAACCTTGGGTTTTGATTCAGTGGCATCATCACTAGCTCTTGTTAATCAGCAAAGATCTGTTGCAAATGAAAGAATGGGGGAAAGTACTGCAGAACAAAGTAATTCTGAAGAAGAAAAAGAAAAGGTACTATCACCTGATGTGCAGCTGACTGAAGAACTGGATTCCTTAATAGAAAACGCCATTCAGAGATACAGCTCAAGGGATGAATTGCCTAATTCTGCAAATGACCAAATAGTACATGAGCACTCTGTGGAACACGATGGTTTTAATGAATTCCCTGAGTGGGAAAAGTCTGATTCAGCTTGCGATGTCCTACTTCTTCCGCAGCAAACAGGGATGAGTAATGAGTTTTTAGAAAACTTCTGCTGTCCTCAGCCACCAGTGAGTCAGCTGAGCATCCAGACAAGCTCACCAGCTGCACCAGACACTTTTGCACAGATATTGGAAGAGTCTGATTTGTCAGAAATACATGTTCAGCATGATGTAGCTTCAGAAGTCTGTAAACAATCGAATGGAGAAGTATCATGTGGAAATTCTGAACAGACACAAGATACTGTTTTGGATCAAAAAAGTCTAGCTGCTGCTTCTGGTGAATCCTCTCAAAGACCTCTGGAACTTGGAGTAGCTGTCACTGGAAATCCTAATTCAGGGTGCCTGGAACAGCATGAAGAGGTAGTGACTGCCTTTAACAGCCACCAGAGCATTTGTCTTCCTGAGGCATATGTCTCACTTGAAACATCCAGTTTGAAAACACCAAAACCTGCAGATTTTCAGCAAACTCAGCAGGGTTATGACTTAAATTGTTCTACATTGTCCTGTCAACCTCAACAACACTGGAATCTCATGGCTCCCGTGTTTTATCCATCCAGTGGAAGTCACAGCTTTCTAACTCCCGTGGTTGTTAGTCCAGGGCAGTGGAGACCTGTTTCAGACTATAGGACTTTGGAAAAAGGACTTTTTTTTTCCTCTCCAGTGGTTTCAAATGCCTGGGATAGCAACCCTTCTCTGAAGGTATGGGGAAATCAAGATAGAAACTCAAAATTGAACCTCTCGCAAGCACAGCAGCCACCTGTTTGTCACATGATGAGAAAAAAGATGCAACTTATAGGTCAAGTACTTGTTCTTCTCAGAGGTGTTCCAGGATCAGGAAAATCATATTTGGCAAGGTAGAACATCTATATTGTGAGCTTCTAAAAGAAATTGCTTAATTGTGTGCAGGATTTAGTGCAGACAGAGACAATTTTCTGACATTTGTAAATAGTTACGCTTATGCCCTAATTGCCAGCTACATGATACATGCAGCAAGATGAGTAATAATAATTGCGCAGAGCTGAGTTGCTTTCAGCTCCTTCACCTTTAGTGGAAATTGAAGTAGGAGGGGTTAGCTTTAACTTCTGTCACCGACCGAAGGAGCGTATGTCAGCAGAGGATCATTGCAGTTGTATTAGGTCTGCTGTGTTCTTCTAGTCACTGTTTGGTTTGGGTGTTTCCTTCCAATAACATGGATGGAAATACACCAGCTCTTTATAGGCAGAAATTTCCCTTCCACTGTTGGAATTCTTCTGTGTAAGTAGTACGTGTGGAGCTTCTTGGGTTGAATTCTTGATTTCTCTTTTAACTCTCCAAAAGCCTAGATTAAGCTTAGACTCCTTTGGCTGGCAGCTGAAATATTTGGTGCAATTAAGACTGTATGTGTATTTGTCAGTGTGAAAGTATGTCACTCGATGTAGATGGAAAAATACCTCCCTTGTTTTTTTGAAATGAGACTTGTAGGGAACCTTTGTCAGCTCTTTCCCCCAGATATCCTCAGTCTTTGGGAACAGAGGGAAATTATTATAGATCATCTTTACCTGGATTTAAGATGATTTTTTTTCCCTTACCTGGATTTGCTACTTCCATTCCAAATAATCCCTTTGTGCAAGAGCCTAAATACACATATATTTGGCAGCAGATATCAGGGCTGGGGAGGAAAAGGGGGAAAAGCTATTTACTTCTTGGTCTTTCACAGGATTTTGCTTGAGGATAACCCGGGTGGAATCATTCTTAGTACTGATGAATACTTTTATAAACATGGACAATACCATTATGATCCCGATTGCTTAGGGGAAGCACATGACTGGAACAGGAAACGAGGTGAGAAATAAGGGATTAGCTTGCTTGTTTACAGTTCAATGCTTGTGTGCCATTTAAAAAGCTGCCTGTCTTGTAATATCCGTGTCACAGGACAAGCATTTATCCCATCATAGAAATATTTTTTAATATGTGTGTGGAAAAAGAATATGAGCACAAACTCAGAAGTCATCTGTCCATTGTGTCTTTTGCAATTAACTATGCCAGTGTCTTTTTTAAAAGATTGTTTTGTCCTCGGATTTCGTCATGGTATGTATTTTGGGTTGTCTCCTGTTTCTGGAGTGGTAATCTGCACCATCTCCCAGAAATATTTCCTCTGAGATGAGCCATTATATATGCATATGCAATAAGTAATGAGGATGTTGCTACAGATAACACTTACATAGATATTTTCTTGCTCTTGATTATTTTTTCTCTTGAGCATTACATTCTTGGCAAACTTAAAATTATAAAAGCAAGACAGAAGAAATGATTTATTTTTTTCCATAATTAGTGGTTTTTTTTGATAGTGGCTTTCTCTAAGCTCACCATAGAACAACTCTTTTTAAACTTTTATTTGCTAAATTTGAACCATGATCACTTTTCTGCTACCACATTTCTCATCAGTGGAGAAATGGGTTAATAAGAAACGTGTTATTCAACGGTAAGTTCGATTGTTCAGATGCATTGTAACATAGCTACAAAAACACTGTATCTCAAAGCTAGTGATTCTAAACACTTCATTACTGTGTATTTAAGTTACAATAACTTTTCATATTTTATACAGTTTACAGAGTGGACTAATCTTAAGACTGTTATAAAGCCAAGAATTTTGTACGCAACAAAGTCGTCCACTTTAAGGTGATCATGTAGTTGTTTGGTTTTTTTTTAGTTTCATTTACTGGTTGATTAGCCATCTTTGTGCATTTTACATCTGCATTTTCGTTCCTTGATTATCATATATACATTAATTCAAAAGAATAATGCCATATCTCAGTAGCTTTACATGTGAAGGGGGGATTTCTAAAATGAAAGAGGACCCTGAAACAGATCAAGTTGTGGCAAGAGTTCTTTACGCAGTAGTTAAAATATTACAAATTTAGAAAATCAGTATAAATGTTACATGTACACCCTATTATAACAAAATTAACTGTATCACATTCTATTGCACACGTGTGTCTTTCAGCCAAAGAAGCATTTGAAATGAGAATCTCTCCTATAATAATAGACAACACAAACATACAAGCATGGGAGATGAAGCCTTATGTTACTTTGGTTAGTATTACAATTTGATCGATTTAAAAAGGGATTATTGACCAGCATGGCAACAACACATGTTTTAAAATGAGATTGTCTTTCTCAGTGTAGCTGTTATTCCGCAAGGAAGTCTGGACTTAAAAGAAAAGTGTTACAATGGAATCGTGTTACTCAGTGTCATATTCTGTGCACATCTGAGTGTTGACCTGGCCTAGTTTCCAAGTGACAAAGCCAACTGCATTGCATTTGGGAGCAAAAATAAATATTGTTGAGGAAACTGAATACTGTTCCTCTTTTTTATGATCAGTAAAATTCTAAGCTACTTCTAAAATATAATTAGCACTAATTAATAACACTGATGTTTGATGCTCCATGAAACTTGAAAACTCAGTCTTAGTCTTAGTTTCATCCTAAATATGACCTAGAGGCAGATAGCAGATGACCAGTTGCAGGGCTACCAAATGTTGCTAGCTTGCTTGAAGTTGTACATATTTGCTTAATAATTTTTATTGAAGTGATGTAATCAAAATAATGCAACTGCACTATTTTGTTAGTAGTGTAGTGCTTTTATTTAGTGACTAAAAGTGACCATCTTATATTTAGTACTAAATAAAAGCAATCTACATTCAACTTCCAAAGTTCTCTTTAATGATTTAAGTAACTTGGTGAACTCTTCTGTAGGTTTCTCATACTCCAGTTTTCTGGAGCTTCTCACCTTTTGCATAATTGTTTCTGAATGGGCATCAGCACGTTTCGACTCTAGCTTTTATTTTGCTGTTGATCATTTGTCATTTTGGTTGGTAGTTTTAATAATTTTTTTTATGCTTACGGAACTGCATTATTTTATAAAATTAGTTCTGATTAACAGAAATAATATATTGGAAGAAATATCATAAAGTAGATCTGGGATTTCTCCTACCTTGGTATAGAAACACGTCAGAGTGTAGTACATAGCACTGATGGCTTTTGAGCAGATACCCTACATGTGCTGCATGTGGTAATAGATCAGTGAACAGTGGGACTTAATACAGATAATTTTTATTAATAAAAGTTTTATTTTATTATCCTTGCATTTATTAGCAATTGTCAGATTAACAGTTCTTTCATAAATTAAGTCCTTGATGATGTATACTGAAATAAAGATACAACAAAAGTTCTTCCAGGAAACGCAGGGTTTGGTACGGTGATAAGAATTTTTTTGAAAACAGGAACAAGGAGAAATGGCACAGTTACTCCCAGTGTTTCTCCTGATTAGACTTTGGGCTCCTTTTCTGTCATGATGAGACTAGACCGTAGAAGGACTATTGACTTGGAGCATGCTCAGGTTTCTCATAGGCTGCCCACAATAGCTGTGTTAATGCAACTGCGTTGCTTGTTTTGAAACGGGCTCACATCTGGTCAGCTCTAAATGTAAGCAGTAGGCTTTTCTCTGGCTTGGAGAGGCTGCATAGACATGTGCATGCTATACCTGGAAAGAGGAGCTGTTCTGCGGTCTTGACTCAGAGGTAGAATATTTAAAGGGATGATATGAAATAGTGATTTTATCCCCCCACCCCACCCCGTGATCATAGCACACATCTAATTTTACAGTAAGAGATGCATATACATGATTTTAAAAATCTCCATTTATCTATAATAAGAAGTGAAACACTGAACAAAGTATGTTATTCCAAATGTTCGGTTGGTTTCAAAAAATACAAAAAATATCTTTAAAGCAGCAGGCTGTATGTGTGCTTTTTTGTAGAAATAAGAAATGGATCATATGGCTTTGTTTTATACCTGTTTTATTCAGGCTCAGCAGTTCAAATACAAAGTCATATTCCGAGAACCAGACACTTGGTGGAAGTTTAAACCAAAAGAACTTGAAAGGTAAGAATGTAAAGGAAAATTTCATATTAGATTGCATATCTTTCACAGTTTATGAACTATTATTTTTAAAAAGGTATCAGTTACTACAGTGGCTGGTGAAAGTAGCAAGATAACAGTCAAGATTTTTGCGGTAATAAGTAGCTTTTTAGTATTTTTTCCCTATTTTATATGTATTAAGATATTTTTTTCCTGTTACTTTATTGTAGTTACATACAAAAGATACTATTAGCATTAGATATTATGTAATGTTTTTATGATTGCAATTCTTTTGCATTTAAGGTATAGTGACTGCTCCTTTCGTTTCCTGAAGTTGCAAAAATAATGTCAGGTTGGGGCTGTTTTTGCATCTGGCTGGTCTGTTGCCTTACTTGAAATGTTTCTGCTGTCAGTGAGCTTAAGGCAATCAGCACCTTGTGGCCTGAGAGGGACAAACCCCTGTGCATCACCATTGTTGTTTGCCTCTTCTTTACCAGGACCTTCTACACAGTCATAGAGCCATTACTTAGAGCCAAAAATAGGCAAGACTTAAACCCTATGTAAGGGAATAATAAGGTAACTAGAAAACTGGCTAGATGACAGGTTCAAAGGATACGATCGGTGGTTCAAAGTCCAAGAGGAGGCTGGTGTCCCTCTAGGATGAATACTAGGGCCACTACTATTTAATGTCCTTTTTATGACTTGGATGTTGGGACGGAGTCCACTCTTAGCAGATCTGCAGATGATACTGAATTGAGCTAGAGTAGTTTGCTCAGTCTTAAGAAGAGAACGTTAAGGAAGGATCGTATTGTTGTCTTCAGCTACCTTTTGGGAGCTTATAGAGAAGACTGAAAAGATTTCTTCTCACAATCATGCAGAGATATGACGAAACAAACATAAGCAAGTTGGAACTTTGAAAATTTTGATTACATAAAAGAAAAAACGCCAAAACTTACTTCGATGGTCATCAGGCACTGAAAAAGTTTGCCCAGAGAATTTATAGACTTTCAGTCTTTGGGGATATTCAAAATTTGACAAGACAAAGCTCTGGGCAACCTGATCTAGCCGTACCTCCTCTGAGTAGGAGGTTGGACTATGTGACCTCCAGAGGTGCCTTTCAGTGTAGGTTATTTTGTGATTTCATAATATCTGTTGTTGTCTGAGTTTGCACGCTTAGCTTAAGGTTGGCCACTTTGCAAATCAGGTAAGGAAGATTGTTTTCTTTCCTAAAATAGAATTTAAACATTTTCTCCTAATACCTGTTTTGCCGCCATTGGCAGGTTCACTTGTTCTAGGTGGAACTGACGCAGAGCACATTGCTAGTTGGTGTTTTAACAGAGTCAGTGACAATTTCTAGCCAAAGGGTGTCCAAAATAATAGGTGAATAGGTTTTCCTCAAGGCTCGAAGTTCTTAGTTTAGGAAAACCAGAGAAGGAAAACTGAATTCAGAAATCTTCCGTACCCAGTTTGATATCCTGCATCACTGTCAGGATCTGATATAGTGTGTTTCTGATACTTATATGAAGATGCATTATTGGTGAGGTTCTAGATTTTAGTATTATGCAAAACATCTTATTGCAGAACAGGGCCACCAGGTGGGGTGGAGAAGTCAAGTAGAGCAGCGATTTTTCTGAGATACCCTGTTTGGAATGCCTTAGTGCACTGATAGAGAAAGAATTGCTGTTTCACAGCTTTTGCCCTGGCCCCCTGAATTCTCTGGTTAGTCTTGCTGTAAACTTATTATCATTAAGTTATTATTAAATTATTCTTTTCTTTCATTGTAGTATACAAATCTGAAATGTTTCTTTTTAAATTATTTTTTTTTAATTCATAGGCGAAACATTCATGGTGTATCTAAAGAAAAGATCAAAAGAATGTTGGAACGGTATGAACGCTGCCTTACTGTTAGTTCAATATTGGATTCTTCAGTCCCAGACAAATCAGAAGCTGCAGGCTGGAGTGAAGATCCTTGTCAGGAGGAAAGCCATAGGTTAGATTGCCTTACTAGCTTTGTAGTCTCAAAAAAAGGCTAAAAATTCAAACTTCATAGCAATAGAATCTGGATACCTGGATAATGCTGTTGAACAGTGAATGCATTAAAAAAAATTAGTTAAATTATAAAAAGAAATACACTATATAGTTTTCTTAATTTTTAAGAGTTTCAGCATTTCTAGAAATGAGCAGTCAAAGGATCTAGTCAACTTTGGTGCTTTTTGAAAACCTCCCGGTATGGCTGTGTGTTACTTTTCAATAAGCCAATCTTGATTGACTTATCTTAGAAATGTGCAGTTGGATGTATGTTGTAGATACAAAACACTTAAAATCTGTAGACTTTCTCTTATCTTAGAAATGTGCAGTTGGATGTATGTTGCAGATACAAAACACTTAAAATCTGTAGAATGCTTTTCAAAAGAATGTAGCCCCAAATATGAGCAAATTACTATTTCTGAGTCTGTGTGTTGGTATTAGATGATGTCTTTGTGGTAGAAGGTGGAATCTTCGTGCAGTATTAACGAGTTATCTACTTGAGTATATTTAGTTTAGATTTATCTAAATTTATGTTGGTTGTATACATGAGTGTTTTGTAGTGGCTAATCTGAATAATGCTGTATATGCAATATAATAATGCATAGGAAATCAGATTTTATTGTGGTTATTATTTCATTTGGGTTTTGCATACCTAATGTATTTGAAATGAAGTGGGCTCTGATAATTAATGGAATGTAGCTGATTGTGAAAAATGGTGTGACAAGAAAAGGCCCATCCTCTCCTAGTTAACTTCTAGACTTGCTTTAGCATCGGGCTATTGGGAGAAAGCAACAGTCATTAAATAAAAGCCTGTTTACCAGGTTTGCTGATCTGAAGGAGGAGATGTCTGGTAGCAGAGTGCTTCAGTACGAAACTGAATGCTGGGAATGGGGGGAAAATAGAGTTCTGAGAAAGTATTCTTAGCCCCATGCTGAAGTGAAAAAGGGATACTTACCAAGGAAAGTTCTGCTTTTCTTAGCTCCTTCTTTTTTATAAAGGAGTGTTGAGGTTAGGACTAAGTTGTCATAAATTTGTTTTCCTCTCACTAGAGTTCTCCAGCTGGATGATTAGTTTCCTAAAAGGTAGTTTCTGGTCTGTAATTTGAAAATACTAAATAGCCAAGCCAAAATTAAAAATGTGGATAAGAGCTTAAAGAAGGTTTTAAATGGGTTTACCTTTCATTCCCATTTGTATTTCAGAAAGAGAGAGGCATATTCTGATGTAAAGGAAGAAAAACCTTTTGCTTCTGACGTGAAACCTCTTGAATTAGCTGAAGATGATAAAACTTTTCCCAATACTTCTCTACCATTAGAAAGTAACTGTGATCCTGAACATTTTCAGAAAGAGGAAAAAGAAATGGAAAATAACTCAGTGGAACACAATTCCGAGAACAGCACTGTTCAAGATGACTTGGATGTTTATTTATCAGGTTGTGTAGAAAAAGAACTGCCCTTGGAGAAGAAAGAAGAAAATGGAGAAAAAACAGAAAAAAATACTGAAACAGAAGTGGAAGAGGTTGCTGTGACCATGACTGAAGAAACTGTGTGCTTGCATACAGGGGGAGTTGAGGAACACAGTGATAATGACATTCTCAAAGTTCAAACTGAAGTTGAACAATCTGGCGAAATATGTATGGAACCAAAATCAACACTGAGTAGTAACATAGTAGAACCAAGCAGTTCAGCTTTTGACGCACCAGGAAAACCAGAACCACTGAACTTTCTAGGTGACTGGCCTGTAGAACAAACAATGGGACAGCGAGTCAAAAGAAGTAGAAGACTAGAAAAATCTTCTCTGAAGAGCGATAAGGAAGTTAAAACTCCTGGTCAGCAGCACCCTGGGTTAGGTAAAGAGCAAGCAGGCCTGCCTGGGACCTGTAATGTTGAAAAAGGACATGAGGAAGAAAATTTAGCCTCTAGCTGTTCCTCTCTTAGTTCAGATAAAGTTACACCGGAATTGCAAATGATAGGACATTGGCCTGTCTCAGGCTCATTAGAGCAGAGACAGCAAAGGTCAAGGAGAATGAGAAAGGCAAGTCCAAATCCATCTGATGAAGCTAGAAATACCGAGAGTGACACTGATAGAAATGCTCTTGAGACCATAGATGTGCTTCGTGGGACACCTGTGAACGCTGCAGAGCAACCAGATACAAAGAGTTTGCATACGCACCAACCTGAACTAGTAGCTAGCGAAACAGTAGGTGAGAAAAAAACCCAGCAAAATAAGAGAATGAGGAAACATCACAAATTGGCCCTCACTTTTACAAACAACAATTTTCCCCATCCCAAAGAGGAGGAACATTTGCCTATGCTTAATGCAGCAGAAGAGAAATATGATGCGTGCTCATGTAGACAGAAAAGTAGCCATTCACAGACTGAATCACAGGACTTTGCTCTCTTGTGGAGATTAGAAAAGAAAATGCTTTTTCCCGAGACTGCCAAAGTGTTGCATGGCAGGCTAGATGGCTTCAAACCCAAAGACGTAGACAATGCCTCAGATTCTCAGGAAAAAATACCCTATCGAGTTATGTATGATAAAAGTACGTTTGTGGAAGAAAGTGAACTTATCAATATTGATGAGTCTGAAAAGCTAAATATACTGTGTAAGCTCTTTGAGTCTGTTTCATTTGAAGCTCTGAAAGATCTTTATGAAAGATGTAACAAAGACATAGACTGGGCCACAGGTCTGCTGTTAGACTCTGATGAAAAGTTACGCAAAGATGTTGATACTGAATCCTTTCAAGTAAGAGAAGCTGAGCCAGTTGTTGCAGACCTTGATTTCAAGGCAAGTATAAACTATAGTGAGAATCTCAAAGACTGCGAACAAATGCCACAAGTAACTGGGGCTTGTGATATCTCTGAGCCTTCAGAAGACAAGAACTCATCACTCAGTGTTGCAGAAAGTAGGGCTACCAAGGCAACTGTGACAGATGCTGATGTGTCTGACTCATTGACTGCTACCTCATTGAATGATTCAGCGGAATTGAAAAATTCTGGAGATGCAGCGCCTAGCAGTGATGCAGGTAGCATTGAGCCATCCATTTCAGGAAAGCAGAAGGTAGAGTCTGAGAGTCCTGTTGAAGAAAATATAAATAAGCCATCAGTTTCACAACTTGATGCAGGTTTACGTATACCCATGACTTTGCCTCATGGTCCTAACACAACATCTACCAATTTGGAAATTGAATTAAATAGCAAAAGTGACAGCAATCTTTCAGAAAGTAATGCAGAGAACTCCAAATTGACTACTTCATTACTGGAAATGGATCATGCACCTCTGACGGGTACTAGGAGCGATAAAGAACTGGAGACAGATAAAGAAACGCAGGGGAGTTCCAGGGAGATACGTGGTAAAGAAGAAATTGAAACTCTAAGCGGGGATGAAAATAAAGCCAAGATACAAAACCGTCTACCAGCATCAAGTGCAGCCTTCAATATAGATTGCCTAGAACTAACATTACCTCCTGAACTGGCACTCCAGTTGAAGGAAATATTTGGGCCTGTTGGCATTGATGCAGGTATGACCATAATTATATCCATATTTTTATGAAAAAACTCAGTTTGTGTAAGAAAACCTTTCTTCCTTTGCCTGTGCCTTTTTTGCTTCATGTTTGATTTTTAGGGAACAGATTTGCACAATTCCTCATTATACTGTTGTTTGCTGTTGTTAATCCAAAAACGGAACTGAATTAAGGGTGGGAAAAGTACAAATACAGTAGTGCTACCTTCTGCCTTGCTTTTTTGTACATGTGTGTGCTTTAAAAGCAGAAGAAAATATATTGGCTTATTTGCATTTTGAGCAACAGGCCTTTGAGCCTATATTCAAACTCTGAAGGAATATTAAGATGATGAGGAAGATGCAAATTATGACTGGTTAGGAAGAAAGAAAAGAAAAAGAAAGCTTTAGGCACCAGTAAAATTGTGGAAGGAGAAGATGAATGGTTTAGAGAGAATATAAAGTGTGGCTATACTTCAAAGATGAAAACAGACTAGTCTGCTGAGACACTATGATGAAGGAAGCCATAAGCAGCTTGAACATGCATCACAAAAGTTAAAACTGATAGAAAAATGAAGAAAAGAAAACACAAGGACACAAGGAATATATAGCTGGTTTGTTTTCTTTTTTTTTATTTTTTAATTTTTTCTCATTTCTCCTGAAGATTACTTGATGCGAAGCTCTGTATATCTGATTTATTGGTGGGTTTGACTGCTGGCCTCTTTGCCTTCCATGCCTACCTCCTTGATAGCAGAAAGGGGTTTGTCATGTCTGAAATATACCCTTTCTTTTTATTTGATACATACATACTTCTTGCCCATTTGTTTTTGAAAGGGTAAGAAATAATATCAGAAAGATCTTTTAGGGAAAAGATGTATCATTATGATACCATGATAATTCCTGCAGTTTCCTTTAGAGTTAGAGGGGATACTTGGAGTTTGCTTCTCTGAGTTTGTGTGTTGGAAAGTAGGGATGTGACTGCTGTTGGGCAGTGGCGAGTATGTTGTATTACATAAAAGTAGTTGCCTGTGGAATAGGGGGAATCACAGTTTCATGGATGAAACTCTGCTTGTAAATTAACAGTGGCTTTTTTCTAATTCTAGAAGGTTCTGGAAAAAAGAAGGAAAAATGTAGTTGTTCCAGGTAGTCATATTTCAACAACATAGAATTAATGTTAACTTTTTTTCCTACCCTTTCTGAGTTTTTGAACACCAGATAATGAATTCCGTGTGGAATGCTTTTTTTCAACTTGGCAGTTGCTGAAGTTTTTTTTCAGGCGTGACAGTTTGTGCAGAATCTCCAGAATTCCAATTAATAAGTCTAGGTTACTGTACTTTAATTGCTTTTTTTTATAGAATGCTTTAATGAATATAATTTCTTTCTTCCATAAGGATCACTAACTGTTGAGGACTGTGTGGTTCATATTGATCTGAATTTGGCAAGAGTGATTCATGAAAAATGGAAAGAATCTATTCTGGTTAGTAGATTTCTTGCTTATGATACGGTATGGCATGCTTGTGCTTTGTCAGACCATTTGTCTCCATATGTGTTGGTATAAATGTGTAAGATGGAAGTATCTTTGCGAGAACAATGATAAAATACAGTAGTAGTTTGTAAAATATGTGGCGTATATCAGCATGTTGTAATCATCAGAGCTGTTGAAAGAGAATTCAAGGGATGAAGAAACGGCATGTCATGAGTGCTTCTTCATGAAACGAAGATTCTTAAAAAAAGAAGGATTGTAATGCACAATTTCATTACAAAATTGACCGAAAATTTCACTGGCCAAAAATTATTATTGGCTTTTACACATGGAAGAAGAGTTCTTTTATGAATAATTACGTATACAAAACATCTCCATGTACATTAATTGAGAAGAGTCTTCTAACCTCTGTTCCTTTATAGCCATATGAAACACAGAATACTTTTTGGGAAAATTTTTGTTCGGTTTATTTAATTAAGGTTATGAAATTCTAGCAGCAGGGCATGTTCCTCCAGTTTGATGTGTTTTCGGAAAGATAGTTCTATCTTTTAAACTTAACTTCATAATTTTTCTTAAATATATTTCTTTTAAAATGATCCAAACTTTGAGAAATACCGTGAGACATTATTTTGAAGCTGGTTTATTTAGAAGCTAACACTTGTGAAGTTTCACTGCAAAATTTATAGCTTACATTATGGTTTTACTATTTTTATTTAGAAGCGTCAGAGGAGAGATGAATCATGTAAGTTGTTTGCAGAAGGTATGTTCTGTATGTCTCTTAATTGTAAAAATACTTAATTGTCATTATAAAAAATATTTAATTCTTTGAAACTTCAGTAAGGTTGCAAATATTCTGTCTATTGAAAAATTATGGATTCATTTAGTAAGATAAGCCTTTATGTATTGCCCTTGGTTCCGTTTATCATTTTCTTGTGGAGGAAAAAAATAAGTTAATTATAAGCAGAATCACTGGTCCCAGGTAGATGCAAGGAGAAAGCTTATAATTTTGTGTACTTCAGAGCTTAAAGGGAAGCTCTGGCTGGATCAGACAGCTATTTGGTACAACTTCTGTAATCTCTGTGGCAAGAAAAGGTGTGGCCAGAGAATTATTAGCTGAATAAGATTTCTGCAGGTGAGGGAAGGAGGTCGGGAATATAGCATTCACACATTGTTGTCAGAGGAACTGATTGTAGCAGGAGGATGTACGTCCTTGTTCAAAAAGTGTTAAAATCTCTAGCAATCTAGTTTTCATGCAGGTCCCAGAATAAATGGCCTTCTGCAGTAGAATCCTACTACTCTTGCATGGGACCTGGGTGAAGACTTGGATTGCGGTGTGGGTGCAAATGCTCCTCTCAAATGACTAAACAGTGCTGTTAGCATTAACTCAGAAACGTAAAATCAGATTGTTAAGCGTTTGTCCTTAAGTTGTAGAGGAAAGGCAGGTATACATGTAAACACATGAGTCAATAATTCTCTTATAAAAGCAAACAAACCTCCCCACTTAAGGTATGTGGAAGGTAATTTACAGCTGCAAGATATGTCTTGGCACTGGAAAATTTGGTGAGAGAGTCTAATGGTTTTGCTTTTGATTTACAAAATAAATAGAGATGATCAGACAGTCTTTGGAAAATAGAAGTGATGAAGGTGAAAACAACACAGACCATCTAGGTTGAAAAACTTAATTATTTTGACTTTGCTTGTATAAATAAGCTAATAATTGTTTTATTTGTCACCTCATTTTTATTGCTTTTGAAGGTCCTACTGTGATTCAACAGATAGATACAGATGACTCAGAAATGCTGTTATCTCAGAACGCAGACAGCAAAATACAGAAGAAAAAAATGGGCTGGGTTTCAGGCTCATCTAATGACATACAGACAAAAAAACCAGCAACATCCGATGTTTTTCCTTTTATGGATCACTGGAACGCTCAGATTCAGAAAGTTTCTCTCAGACAAATAATTTCCGAAGAAATAGCTATGCAGGAGAAACAGGACCTGGTATGGATAGCACCGCTTTTAAATGCAGTTTAAATTCATTACTATTAATGAAGCAGAGTATGTCTTATCTGGTGACTCATCTTTGTGCTGCTGATTACAGCCTGAATTCATGAGACAAATGCATGCTAATTAGTATTGTTGATTACTATGATACAGGGGTTTGCTTGTGGTAGGTGTTTCTGTTTGAAAAATATGAATCTTATTTTTAAAAGTAATATTTTGATTGCTTCACAAACAGATCGTGGTGCATTTCACTATACAGGTTAGCATTTCTGTTTGGTTGAATTGTTTTTTGGTTGCTCACCTGAAAACAAAGATCAGTGCGATTTCCCACACCTTTATTGGGAAAGCAATATAAAAAAAAGTTCTTAATTAGCTCCATGCCTTGTTTGTTTAGAAGTGGATTGAATTGATTTTAATATTTTTTTGTAAGGAGAACCCACAACATTCCTCACAGATGAGACATTAAAAGAAGTACTTGAGGTTAATCTCAAACAGGTTTCTGTACCCACTTGTCAGAAAATACTCATTTTTTAAAGATTTTTATTAATTCTGTATCTTCCACGCAGTTAGCATACCCTTTCTGGTCGGTGTGTGCATAACACTGCCCTCTACTGCCCGGCAGTTGTTCAGAACAGGCATTTTTATTTGTAATTATCTCTCATAAGTAGCTGTGCTAAAACAGAGGAACTTTGCTTCTACTGGTATAGAAAGTTGTATGGATTAGCCTGTACTTTGAAAGAATGGCTTGTGGATTCTTTCTTTGAACTACATGCATGTGGCTTACTGATAATAACAACTGTGATGTCTGCAGCTTTATTTTCAGTTCGGATTCATGGAGCTTGGCTTTGTTTTGACAATTATTTTTTTCTTTAAAATCTGAGTATTGGAATGATCAGTCCGATTTATTCTGAGCTGTAATTGTGTTTTCTTCTCAGCATGACTTCACAAATGTGAATATTTATTATGGTACAGCTTCAGATACAAGAAAACAAAATTGTTTATGCTGTTTAATAATGTTGTTTCAACCACAGGCCCTCAGTATAAAGTAGAGAGGTGGACTTTGCACAAGCTTAGCATTGGACTAGATAGACTAGCAAAATTCCTCCTAAAAATCCTCGTTTTCCTTTGTCCAAGTTATGAGAGAGCTGCAGCTGAGTCACTTCAAATGACTGCAGAGGTGTATAATACAACTCACCTGTCCCTACTTTATTCCTGTCAAATCAGTGTGGCAGGCTGATATTGGCATGTTGTCACTGCTGTGGGTGCACACCTACTGAGTAGATATTTTTTTTTTTTTAATCTTGACAAATAATAGTAAAGTTGGCTTGGCTTTGTTGTTACTATATTTTATTCTAATTGAGAACTTGTAATATTTTTCCTTTGTCTTATGGGTAGAATCGTGTTTCTTCTATGGCTAGAAAAGACTGTGCCGCTAAACTAAAGGAGAAGCAACTTTTTGAGATGTTTCCAACTATTAATCAAAATTTCTTAATGGATGTCTTCAGGGACAACAAGTAAGAAATCTTTAAAGTTCTTTGTAAAAATGGTACTCAGTTACACTCTATAGTAGTGCACAGCTACTGTCTTAAACATTAGTTAAGATACTGCTAAAGAATGGCTTTTTCCAAACTAGCACACTTTTTGTAGATCTATATAAAGGCAAAACCAGCTGGTCTTAAAAGAAAAAAGGGCATAAAATCTTTATGTGTAGGCTTGTTTCTTTTTTTTGGGAGTAGACAGGTTAACTCATTGGCAGAAGAATGTCTCTGGCTATTGACCTCTGTCTGACTGTCAGTGGAACTGCGTATTTGCTCTAAAGATGAGGTTTAAATCAAGTGGGAGAAATTAGTGGGAGTGGGAATAGTGGGTTCACAAAAAATGGCATCCGCCCAAGAGGAAAACTGCCATCACTTGATGTTAGCTGCAAGTACTTTCCTGGTTACTACAGCAGCTCTGAAGGAATGAGCCATCTCTCTGTCTCTTCCTGCTGACATTCTTTTCTGCATTATATTTCTGGGTTATGTGGCTACCTTCTTAAATCCAAGTTCCTGAGAACTGAACTTTTTTTCAGGAGAAACTTCTTTTATCATCCTTGGCCAGTTGAATGTCTGTCTGTACATATGGGTTTGCATGCTGACTTGTCAGTCTTTCTGCTTGTCCAGGTTGTTATCAAAGCCTTTCCTTGTGGGACGTTTAAAATATGTCCTTCATCCATCTCTATAGCTCAAACATTTCACCATCCCTCATTTTTCACGTTCTAAATTCTCTGCATAGTGTTGTCTTTCCCAAAATCTATCTTTACTTTTGATCAGTCTTCCTCTTGTCTGCTTACTGAACAGCAAGAAGAATAAAGAAGAAAGAGGGCTTATTAGAAATCTGATGGCAACTGATGATCCTATTCCTATTTCGTTAAATTTAATAACAAATCTTGACTGGAAATACAAGGATTTTCCTGCATAGCAGTTTCAGAAAACTGAGCTAGTTTTAAACTAGTTTGTACTATCTAACCCTGACCAGAGAAGATTTAAGATGAAGTAACTTATCCAGCCCAAAAAGCAGTGTGTACTGCTAAACTAATGTCTGTTTGATTAAGGTAGGATGCAATTTACTTTAGTATTTCATTGTCCTTTTAATATTCAAGTGCTCCTCAATTACGTTTCAGTCAATCAAGACTGCATGTGTGTTGATGCCAGTAATGCAGTACAGTGAGTCTGCAAGCCTTTTTGTAATAAGGTGGAAAATTCCATTCTAGTGCTTTATTTCTATTGTCATCTATTTCTGTAACGATATCAAGGTTTGTAATATGCATTTTAATAAACGTAGCAGCTATTAATGTGTTTGTAAAGTCACAGATTTACTTATCCTTTACAGCTACTCTTTGGAACAAACTGAACAGTTTCTGAACTGTGTTCTGGAGGCAGATCCTGTAAAAACAGTTATAGCTCAAGAAAGTGTTCAGCAAAATGAAATTGTTTCTTCTTACAGTGCTGCAAAGAACCGGGATAAGAAGGTATTTTTATTTTTTTTAGTAGTAGTTACATGTTCAAAGCTATGTTAATGAAAACACCCTACAATGCATACTTAGCTTCAACATTGCAAATTCCTACAGGCAAAAAAAAGTAAGGAAGATGATGATCCTCTGAGTGAAGTATTTCAAGAATTTGAGTATCCACAATATGATGATTTAAGAGCAGAAGCTTTTTGTCACCAGCAGAAGAGACAGGAATGTTTGAAAAAGGCTGGGGAGGCCTATCGCATGGGTATGAAGCCTGTGGCAGCATTTTATGCACATCAGGTAAATGTAAATATGGTGCTTTTTTTGCCTGAATTTAGAGAGGTACTTAAATACTGAATTGGAAGTGATAAGAATAACATTGTGCCTACTACAGTTGATAAACTTGCTCAGTTACTGTTGTCTGTATGTTATATTGAGAATCACCTTACAAGTAAAATTCCTTTCACTAGTAATGATACTGATACAGGAAGCTAACGTACCCAAATTCAGTGCGAGACCTCGTGAAAGATGGTATTTAGTGCTTAGTCACACAAACTCATTTTCTCATAGATCCCACTGTTGCATCCAGATACTTGTAAGCACCGAGATTTGTGTCCATGTGGTCTGGCCAGGTTCACTCATGTGTGATATGGACTGCAGCAAACATCAATTTTCGAATCCTCTGTATGTCCCTTGGGTTTCTCTTAATTGATGATGAACTGGTTTTAGACATGTCTTTCGCACTTTTATTTAAGAGTCAGATAGGTATTAAGTTGTGACCTTTTGCGTCAGAATCTTGTTTGCTTCATCCTCCATAAATCTCGGGCAAGATTGCTGCCTGCTGTCTTTGCCTCCTCATTCTGACTGTCTTTATGGCTGCAGTCTGTCTTGGGTCAGGATGAACGTGGTGTGGTATGCCGTGCTAGGTCTGCTGCTGATCAGTCTTGTGTGCTCTGGCCGTGGAGCACAGGCTTTCTGGTCTTGATTCAAGCACATTTCTCAGTATATACCCATTGGTTACTGTTGATCATTGCTGTTGATCATATTCCTGATTCGAAGTATCAGCTGTTCCTGTAGATTGGTTTCCTGGTGCCTTCACATGAGACCCTTCCATTCACGCTTCGTTCAGACCACTCTTTAAAAAATTCTATTACAAATACCTTCAAAGGCTGTTGCTTTTTCACTGATCTAATAGCACATAAAAATTCAGTAAGAATTCACATTATAGAAGCATTTAATTCTAAACTATGAATTGCATTATGACAGAACAAAAATGTAATAATGAATTACTTGAATTTGCTATTATCTTAAATCTTTCATGCAATTGGTATAATGTATCACTCTAAACGTTTAGATTTTTACTGTGCATGCAGGAAATACTCATTATCGTCCTTTATAATGAACTCTTTATGTTCTTTGTTTATATATCCTTGAAGTTTGGAGAGATTCTAAACAAAGGTCTGCATGATTTTAAGTAGAAATGTAATTTCAAGTCCTATCTTACTTTTGTTCTTAGTCATAATGACAAGTACAATCTACAAATTTATTATATACTTTCTTTTAGGTAATAAAAAGGCAAACTAAGCTACCTTTATTCATACCAAATGCTTATGCTTGGTGGCCTTAACCTATCTTGAGAATCCTCTGCAAGTGAGAGTTAAAGGGCTGGTGTCTCTGGTCTGACGCTAATGCACTTCAGATGATCCATTTTAAGAAAGTGTAAGACAGACTGTCACTTCTGTTCGCTTGAGCCCTTGTCAGTCCAATACCTGGTGTTAAATCTTCCTTCCCTTCTCCATCCCTTCTCAGCTGTGCCTACAGATATTAACACTGCAAGGTTCATGTGTTCACTGTGTAATGTGAATAACCCTAATTCCAACAGAGACTGTATTGACCTTGTCAGTCATAAAAGATCTGTCAAAAATATTACGTAGATAACAGGCAACTACTTTAAAAAAAAAAAAAAAAAAAGGGAAAAAAGTTTAAAAAAAAAAAGTGTTTGCCCTTGACTTGTCTGATTTTTAGGGAATGTGTTCAGAAGAATTAACCTCAGCTATAACACTCAGCAGGTTTTTCCTGGCCTGTTGGGAAGATTCTCTAACATTGTTTCATTAAATGTTGAGCAAAATAATTTCAGAAAGTAAAATTCTATCGTTAGGATAATAAATCGGAAAACCATCATGGAGTATAACTTTTTAGCTTATGTAAAGACCTTATGATTTTGTGCCTTTTCTGGCTTTTTTTTTCTTGTAAGGCTTTTGTTATAATTTCTTCTTTGTGCCAGCTTTGAATAGTTTCCTAAGAACAGATTTCGTGAAATCTCCTTGTGAGTAGGTCTCACTGAGCCTCTTCCAGAAGTTCTGTTGCGATTATAAATTTTACTGCTTCAAACTGTGAGCGAAAAGCACCCTGCCAGTACTGTCATTTTGTACCCAACGACCAGTGTGGAGCTTAGATTATATCTCAGCGTGTAATAGTTGCTGTGCTTATGAATAAAGGGTCGTCTTCATGAGCAAAAGATGAAAGAAGCCAACCATGCTGCTGCTGTGCAAATCTTTGAGAAAGTAAATACTTCCTTGCTGCCTATGAACGTGTTGGATCTGCATGGTCTCCATGTGGATGAAGCTGTGAATCACTTGTCCAGAGTCCTGCAGGAAAAAAGTGAAGGTAGGAATAAACTAATAGTTCCTGCCCCCTAAAAGTTATTCTCCTCGTTTTCTACTAAGAAATCACAATATATGGCAATATCAGGGGGAATTAATCTAATTTAATAACATGTAAAACCAACCGGCTTTTGGGTGGTTTTATTTTCAAAGTTCCCCCATGGATTTTTTTATTTTCTTTGACTTGGCAATGATTCTTTTTGCTCTCTGTTTTGCCCTGCCCCGCCCCGCCCCCGCGCTGCCCCGCCCCATGCTTCTTTGTATATCTTCCTTTTCCTTTTGTTTTATCCTTCGCTTTTATTTTTTTATTGAACATTTGATCTGTCCTTCCTGGCGTTTTTAACAGAGATGGTAATTCAAACATATGTGTCATGTTTGCATTGCTTTGTCAGAACTATGTTACTTATTTAATCTTTAAAGAAAAATCATTATGTTGGGATTCTGAGCACAATGGTTATATTGTCTTCAACTTTTACATGAAATTGTGTGATTTGAGCTATCTTTCAGTAGCTTCCATATCTATTTTTCAGCAGGATCTCTTGAGATGGGAACACTGCTACTTCCATGAATGTCATTTTGTGCAGCTTTGCTTGAGGGCTTGTTTTTTCTCCCAGTGAAGTGTTCAAGTACTTTATGAGTGTTCTTGCTGTAAAAAGATATATTTTCTGCCTTATTAGTTTACCCTATAAATTTAAACACACTGGGAATGCTTTTATAAGAAGTATTTCTTATGCAAGGTACCACTGCTCAAACCTAATTTTTCGAAGCAGCTAATCCACACAGTAGAAACAAAAGTGTTCAGTGGGGCCTTCATCCTTTTCTTGCAATATACATCAGAGATAATTTAATTGCATTATCTTGTGCTATTCCTAAAATGACATTTGTATACTTTAAGCTGCAACCTAACGCTTTTTAGAGCTATATTTCCTGATCTGTGCTGGAATGATGGTAGGGACTCTCTTTTCAGTCCATTCACCTAAATCTACAAAAAACTCATTTCAGTGTGCATACATGGGAAAGGGATCAATAACAGCCACTAAATGCTTGCAGAATTAACAGTAAACTAATATAAAACCCAAATAAAGTTAAGTGAGAGAGAGAGGGTAGTTGAGGAAAGATGTCATCTGAACTGATAATCTTGAACTGGCAAATCTTGTCTTGTTTTGAGAATCCAGTTTAATTTATATTTTTCCTCTTTTTTTTTTTTTAAACTCTTAATCAATTTAGGTTGCTGTTACCTCTGGTAGAAGAGCAATGTATTTTGTTATCAGGGCTAGATGCCCTAATAAAGCTCATGTGATGTGTTGATCTGTTGATTCACATGCTCCACCATAGCAGAAGTTAGTCAAAATAAGTGTAATTTAAATGTCAAAAACTGTGTGGATTTATATTTTCCTTCTTCCTTTCTTTATCTAATAAAATTTTATTTTATTAGTCACATTAATTTAAGATAAAATGTGAAGCAATAGAGAGAAGTGTTGCTTAAAAATTAACTAAATCACACCTGCTTCTTTTAATTTTGCAATTTTAATTTACATCACAGGATGTAAATTCCAAGCAAAGATTAAATGGTAGAAACAGTAAAACTGTATGAAATTAGAAGGATTTTGTGATGATCACAACGTGTACTGCAAGCAATCCAGATTTAAAAAGCTTGCCTATATTTTTTCAGAATATATTTCTCAGAAGAGGGGAAAAATGCCTACGTTTACGTAAAAGATACATAGCCAGCATGGGAGAGCAAAGTTCTAAATCACTAGTGAGAGTTTTCAGAAGAATGGATGGAAAGGTTATACTGAATGCCAAGTCTCTGCTGAGGGAAGATTTTAACCGTTACAATCCCTGCTGTTACAGAGTACCAGCAGACTGGTGGTAAACCATACCTCTGTGTTATCACGGGAAGAGGAAGCCATAGTCAGGGAGGAGTTGCTCGCATCAGACCAGCAGCTATCAGATACCTCACAAGCCACAACTTCAGGTGAGTTTAGATTTTTGTTACTGATACGTTTTTTTCTTAGCCCACATTTAACTAACTGAAAATTGTAGTTAGTTTTAGAATACTGTTAAACTACTAAACAGATTAAGGCAGGTCTGCTGTTTCAGATTAAAGTAGGTCTGCTGTTTCATAAATCCAGTGCGATTGTGTGACACACAGCCATCTTATACGGAGCATCTGTTATGTGTTAGATCCTTTCCTCTGGGATAGATGAAAACACTATGAATTAAACTTATCTAGTATAGTTTAATTACATATTTCCATTCAATGTTGTTAGCTTTACTGTGAAAAGTTGTTAATCCTGCTTTTTATAGGTCTCCAATAACCTGCTTTAGTGCTCAGCATCTTATGCGGGACAGCAATTGAGCAAGTCTGGGCTGGCATCAGTGTGTTTGCTGCTTTTTCTTTACAGGAGCATGTGAAGGTGGGACTCAGAAATAGCAAAGACTTCCCATTTCCTTCTTATTTTCTACAGAAGACAAGGGAGAAAATCTGTTTTGAAAGAAGAGGGAATGAAAGGGGAGCAGGAAAAGAGGAGCAGAATGAATATAACTGGGAATATTGGGCAACTTTTTTTTTTTAAAACTTTCCTCTTAGTTCCTGCTGTTTCCAGCTCATCACCTCTCCAGACCCTGTAAAATCCTCCTTCACTGTCACATCCAGAGGACGTGATGCTGATTTGCTGACTCTCACAGGCATGCATACTTGACTGAGAGCCTTATCACTTTCCGTATGTTAGATAAGGGCTGAAGGATATGGCATTGCACGTAGCTTTCATGTTGAAGCTTCATCTTTTCTTGTTTCACAGGTTCACAGAAGTAAAACCAGGCTGCCTGAGAGTCATGCTGAGTTGAAGGGTTGTCAAGAAGAGAAGAGGAATATAGAAACTGAGGTGTTAGATTACAGCTAAAAACTTTTTGAACAACTGCAATAGTATTTTGTAATCTGTTTTAAAGGATGCTATTTTATTAGAAATGGTTTCAATTTACAGCAAGTGGTTTTGTCAGTATGTTTTCAAGAAAATTTTTTTGTGGAATGGATCCTATTTTGAACCTGCAAAAAGAAGACACAGTATTTGAAGTCACAGAAATGCATATTAAGAATTCTGCTGAGCAGTGTATGCTGTTTTAAAGGGAAGTTAAGGTACAATTTTTAAATATAACTGTCTTCTCAGCATACCCAGTCTGTGTCTTTTGACCCTCACACATTTTAACTGCTGTGGATTCTGTGCTTCTGAAATGTCATACCTTGTACAAAGTTATTTTGTGATTCAGAACTTTGTGCTAAAACCTTCAGAAGAGCACAGGGGAGGTGAGAACACAACAACTACTAATACTTCAAATCCAGTTACAGCTGGGTGCTAAATATTTCCAGGTTTCTTCAAAAGTCTAATGTAGTCTTTTTTTAGTGGTGGTTTTGTGATGGTTTGACCGGTTCTGTCGTCCTTATTCTATTCTAAACTTCTTCTGATACTGATGGAGGTTGTATATAAAGGACTGTGCATTAAGACAAGCTGTGTGTTTGGTAATTCTGCAAACTGACTGTGATCTATTAAAGTGAAAAATACAATGCTATAGTTCAATCTCTACTTACACATAGCTAACACTGTAATTTTGCAGGAAATGCCCATACTCTTTTCAACATCCACTGGATTAAAAGTGTTTCTTCCTTTATGACTTTTTGAATGGAGCGAAGTGAGTACTGTTTCACTTTACAGGTGTCTAATAGTGGTGTGTCTTCATTCTGTCTGTATTAAACTTGGTGATGTCCTTGTAGAAAGTATGATTGTCTGTGAGACATTTTAAATGTATTTTTAACGTCAAAGAGAATGCTAATACTACAGTAGTAATTGCCGAACTGGAAAGTCTGAGAGTACGAAAGTTATTCTGTTGTTGGTGGTGTTGCATCAGCATCTAGAAATACCTGTGGAAAAAACCCAAAACAACAAAAAGCCCCAAACGAACCCCTGCAAATTAAATATAAACATCTATATACATCTATACTTTGGCAAGTATTTCCAGTAAGCAATCAGAATGTATTTTTAATAGAAACATCTTCTAGAATGCATTACTACTTTTGTTTACATCTTTGCCTCTTGAAAGGCATATGAATTTTTGTTGTAAGGCTTTTTCAGAACAGGTATGAGTTCTGTATTAGGAATAATACTAATGGGTTAAGGATTAGTGGGAGGGTGTTTTTCTTTCATTTTAAACCACTTTTGCTCTAAATTTTACCCAGGAACTACACGCGCATAGAATTTGTGTATGAATCCATATGTGTGTGCAAGTTCTGCCATTTGCGTGCATGGGTAGTAATAAGCAAGGAACTTCTGTGAGAAAAGCTGTGCACAGAAATAGGTTTCACTTGAAAATGTGTCTGTTTAAGTTGCTGACAAACTGAAAGACATGATGTCTCCTGAATATCCATATTTACTGTAATATATACACAGTGAATGCAATGTACGGTAGACTTAAAAATTTGAGTTTGTCATGCTTCAACAGATACTGTAATCTTTCCATGGTGATTTCAAGTGGAAGAATAGCTTGAACAATATTTAATCAAAGGGACTCTTACTGGAATAATAGGCTGTCATAATAAGTTTTATACTTTTTGTGGGTACTTAGTTCACCTGAATTGCATCCCTTCTCTTTTTCTTTCTCTCTGGGCTGCTCTGGTAACCAGTAGGTGAAACACAGAAGATCTGTGCTCCCCAGACAGCACTAGCACAGCTGTTTCTGCCACCACACAACGTCCTGTGCGGTGAAGCCCATGCTTCATCCTCTGTGACAGTGCCTAAAACGGACTGAGATGTTATTCAGGCACTTGGACTCGAGACAGCAGTTCAGACTATCAGCTGTCCAGGGTTGCAGATGCTAGAATGCTTCAGCAGAGCTAGGATCTTTCTTTTGGACCAAGGAGCTTCCTTCTGCGCCTGAACAGGTTTTCCTTAGTGCTACTGTTTACAACGAATGGAGCGCAGCTCTTTAAAGCGTGGTCCCTGTTGTATGGCCTGGGTGTCTGAGTTGCCCAGTGTGTGCTCAGAAGTGTTGCCTGTTGAGCTGCTGGGTGCCCAAGCCCTACAGTGATGTGCTCGTAAACAGGGAAGTGCCAACGCTTCTGGTTGTTCTGGGAAGTGGCCTGATTCACTCAGCATGTTTGCACTGTTCCTGACATGGGCAAAGGCAGCTTAGATTTCAGTTCAAAAGATGAGCAGAAAAAGTTATGGTCTTGCCCCATCTGTTCATCATAATGTAGTTGTTGACAAGTTTACCCTGGAGGTGAGAAACACAGCTCCTGTCTTAGCAAGGGGGTGATGATTGCACTTGACTTTCACTTCCCCAGAAAATACTGACCAGTGCGCTCAGGAGTATTCTTGAATTTGCCACATCCTGAGCCTCTTTCAAAATAGCAACTGTAAGCTAAAAATGCAAGGTCAAGGGGACAAAAGCGATTAAAGAATATAAAATGCATAAAACGGCCTCTGGAAGAGGGCTAAGACTCTTCAGAAAAGAAGCTGTTCTCACTGAGCTTCAACATCCTTCCACATTATTTTTTCGTCTCTTAGTCCTGTTTGGATAAATGCATAAAAAAAATGTTCAGGGCAAAACCTCAGCTCCAGTCTTTACTAGGAGAGTTTGCTTTCTCCAGTCTGTCAAAGTCAGCAGAGGAGTACATAGCTTAGGAGCCATTTGGAGTACTTCTCTCTCTCCCTCTCTCCATTGTCCCTTTGGGTAGATGTTGAGGTTCACGAAGGTGCTCTGAATACCCTATGTGGTTATAGGTTGATCATTTGGCTAGTATCTGCCATTTGATTACAGGCTGAACTTTGATGGAAAACGATGGTTTAAAATCATAACGTGGGCAGAACTGGTCTTACTGTTACTAAAGTTATTGACAGAGCCTTCAGCAGCTCGGGGTGAGCCGTTGCAGTTGCAACTCAGAAAATATGATGAGCTCAGCCTTTTTCTTCCATAGGAGCTTAAGCGTGTGCTTAGAAGCTGTGCTGAGCTGGGTACAGAATGGAGCAGAAGATCAGTGCACAGAGAGAAAGAAAGTAGACTTTTATTAGTAAGTGTCTCCATGCTTTTAGCTACTCGCGAAACTGTCCAGAAAAAAACACACTGGACTACTTGTATTTCTTTGACTGTTTTTATAATGTATAGTGGGATGAATTACATCAAATATAATTGTTTCAAAATAGGTTATATTTCAGAACTTCCATCTTTTCTGATGTCTTTTGCAGTTACATCAGTGAGAATCCTGAGGTATCTTGTAAATTCTGTATCATCTTACACTTTTGATTAAAGTAGCGCTTAGCAGTATTGCCACCAGCACTCTGAAATAATGTGCAACTGTTAAAATACCAATTTTGTGTACCACTTTTTATTCTAGTCTTCAACAGCATGTGGTTGTGATGACTGGTATTCTTTAATATGTGACTTTTGCTTTCTTTTTTACAAAACATTTTAACATTTATCCCAGTTTTTAATTTAGGAAAACTATTTTTAATACAAAACCTGATGCTTGTGCTAGCATTGATGAGTATTCTTACAGTAAAGAAAAAAAAGGCTCAGGGGTGCAATGAAGAAAGTTGCTCATAAGTAATGTGAGTGTTTAAAAATATATTTCAGTTGATTGTGAAAGTGTTAGGGCAAAAGTGACTTTTAAAAAAAAAAAAAATTTCAAGATACCTTGATAATATTTTAACGACTTTGGATTTTGCTTTTGTGGTAGAACTTTATTTAAACTTAATGTTTTCATAGGCCTGTTGAAGGACACCTCAGGCAAAGTTTAACTGGTGTTTCTTTGTGGCTGTTGGAAACACATTGTGACTTGGGAATCCCCATTTAAACAATGTCCAGATGCTCTAGTCGTAACCTAGAACATGACTAGAACATCTGGAACATGACTGTTGTGAATACATGCAGTGTCAGGGAAGATCTTTACATGCTTACCAGAACATGCATTCTAGAAGGTTTAACTTGAGGAGGTGAAATGTAACCAAATTGTTATTTAATCTTGCCACAAAACATGGTGGGTAGACAAGAGAATAATTTTATTTTTGATAATGGCAAAGAAGGATCGTCATAAATGTAATATGAGAAATTATACATAGACTTTATGTTACTGATGCTTATGTCTTCAAGTGCAATTCACATTTCCAGTACAATATTGCCCTCTTTGCAGAGCTGAGAGGATAGAGCGTGAACGCTGTAACAAAGGAGTTCATTGACTTACCACAATTTCCAAGTATCATGTTCTCTTTAAAAAAAAAAAACAACAAAGCAACACACAAAACCCAACCAAAGCCCAACGGTTCATGCTATTTCAGCTAAATAAACTGTGCAGAGGATTAAATGACTATATGTGAATATGCATGTGAAAAGACCTAGTATTGCAGCTACCAGTTGTAAAAGCTCTTAGGACCATACAGTGGAAGATATCAAAGTCTATTTTTAAATTAAAATTAAAAAATGATTTTTTTATTTGTATAAAGTTGTAATTTTGCTGTTAACTATAACTTTCATTTTTTACTGAAATACAGTTTTGTAATTTGCATTTAGAATTTCTAATATGAAAAGGAATTTACAAAATCTAGTTTAATAAAGGATTTTTGCCACAAGTATAGCCTTCTGTCTTTCCTTGGAAGATTGCATTTCAGCTTGTATCAGATTTTGTCAAGTAGTCGTCTTGGAGTTCTGCATGAAAGCCACTTGCCTTGACTTGAGGATACCGTCTGTAGGGAGATGAAGCGACCATCTGCGGGTGTAAAAAGGAACAGATTTGTGGCCTGATTTTAAGTGTTGTGAGTGGGAGCTGAATGCTCACGTTACTGAAAATAAGGGTCATGGTTTCAGATTTTTTTTGGCCTGAAGTAGCTGAAGAGATGCTTGTTCAGGCCTGGCTTATTTTGTGGGAGAGTGAGGGCAGTGGTGTATGTCTCAGGGGGAGGGCAGGTATAACCACTGTAAAGGTGAGGGGTTGGGGTAGGGAAGTGTTCTGGATAGACCTCATTTAGCATGACCCCTTAGATCAGGGGCAGTGACAGGTCACATCCCGAGGAAGCACAATCGCTGTATTGTCATGGATTCAGAGCTAGTAAGTCTGGCTTTTCCCAAACCTGGCTTTTCCCAGACAAGCCTGCTCTGTGCAGATATTCCTGTGTTATGTTCCTGTAAGTGTGGAAAGACACCTGAGAGCAAAGTGCTGGCCAGAGCCCAGGCTATTTTATTAGCTCAGGTTGAGGACAACTGGCTTCAATCCGAGTTAACTCCTGCGGAGTTGTTCCTATGACTTCATTGCCTTGTAGCTCAGATAGACTGCTGAAATAAGCCAGGTTTGTGCGTTTGCACAGCAAAGCTCTAGCTAATAAGGTTTTGGGAACACATAAAAGTTTGGCAGATGCTGGCTTGGATCCGATACGGCTGCTTCTGAGCCACAGCGACTAGACCACAGAACGGGTGAATGTCTGGTCGGTTGTGTGCTCCTTATTTAAAGGACTCTCTGCTCTGGCAGTGTGGCTCAAGGTCAAGCTTGGGGACTCTCAAACTATCATGTTTTAAAGTGGAGGAACTGCTTCTGGACTTGCCTCCTCTCTGGAGGCAGGATGGCGGCTCAACATGGAGACCCAGCTTGACTCCTGCGCTTGTTAAACAGTCTATCCTTCTCTTTCACTTCATGCTTTTCTTTCCTCTGTGTGCTGGGCTGGCTCTGAGCTCTTCTCTGCTTGCAGCTGGAACTTTGCTCCGCGATGGCACTCTGGGCATTTCTGAAAGTCCTTCTCTCAGTTTAAATATGAGAAGTGTAGTATTTCAGTCTGTCCTTGCTTATGGAAATCGTTTGAACTTTTAAGGCTGAAAATTGAAGTGTGGTAAAATAAAAATATTGCTTGAGGTGAACAGAAATTTTCAGCCTAGATCCTTGAAGTACAATTAAATGTTGTGTCTGCTGGTGGAATGCATCGGGCAGCTCGACAATAGGTGGTGCCCTTGCTAATGGCATAGAGTGATGGTGGCAGCAGCTTTTACTGTGCCCTTGCCGGAGCTGTTGTTTCTCTGTATGATGTGCTCTAAAGGATGTTATTACACATCACATGCTGCTCGTTTCTTCCTCAGAGGGAGAATACTGTATTCAGAGTATTGTTTTGGTGACTTTTTTTTTCTTCTTTACAGATGGGTGGGGTAGAGTTTGTTTTCAAAATATACTTGCTGCTCTGTACTAAAGATGGGGAAGACAAGTTCGTTTTTGCACTCAGATTTGAAGATGATAACGTTGGGGTTTCTCCTTTAGCTATTCTGCATTGGTTTTTGTAGGTTAGTTGCCTGGGTGTGTGGACAAATCAGTCTGTTCAGAGACTGACACAAAGACATTGTGCTATCTCGTAAAGTCTATGCCACCGTGGGTGTTGCCGGTGGTCATCTTGAATCTTCTTAAAATCCCTCATGGGGAAGGACCCTCTTGATGTTGCTTGACTTCTTGCATTAGGAGGCCTGGCTGGGCTAGCAATGGCTTCTCATTAGTTGCCATCGTTAATTCTGTAGGATATGTCAGGAGATGAAGTTTGCTTTTTCCTATAGCCTGAGTGGCTTCTACACGGCATGTAGCTGGGAGGTGTTGTCTTTTGAGGATTAGCTCAGAGAGCCTTTCCCATAAACAGGGCCTGTGTTTGTCCCGAATGACAGTTGGGAGCTTTGGAGGATCCAGGAATCCTTACCATCCCCTAGGCTGGTCTGCTCTGTGTCCCTAAGTGCTGGAGACCCCTTGGGATGCTGAATAGGGTCTGCAGCCTTTCTCTCTCACATCTCAATGGAAAATACAACAGGCAGATGGTGAGGGAAGTGGTGGGGCATGGAGATGCCCTGTAGGCTGGAAGAATCTCGTAGGGAAGGAAGATCTGTGGTGGCCTGTGGATGGGCCACGACTGAGGGGACATGTTGCCGGGTGCAGGCACAAGCCCTGAAGAGCAGTGGGGAAGGGTGGCTACTGGATTCAGATCAGCGCAAAGAGACTGCTGTGATGAAGGAGAAAGGCCTGTTATAGCATGGGGGGCTTTATGCCGGAGGATGGATGGTGGCGTGGAGTAGGGGCATGCCAGTGAATTGACACTAGGAAGGATCTGGAAAAGATGATAGGGCAAGGTCTTGTGTGGCAGGTGGGCAGTGCAGAGGTGTCCGGGACACCCTGGAGCACCGCAGGACCGTTGCAGTAAGGTAATGTCCTGGTTTGAGAGACATAGGATTCATTTATCTTTCAGTAATTTTGGGTAGGGTCTCTTCTAATGCTTGGGAAGACTGCATTTTTAGAAGACTCTAGTGTCTGAATTTGTGAAAATATTTACTTTATAGCCAGCGATGGTGTGTGGGTTTCAAGGTCTCAGTGTTTTTGGGCCTTGCCAAGTGCGGGGACAAGGAGGAGCACAGCTTCCAACTGATATAAGTGTCTGAGTATAACCCTTGCATGTTTTATATTGGTATTAGGATCAATATTGGTTCTTTAGTGTTATTAATGTTAATTATTTAGTCTTATTCTATTAAATCTGTTTATATTTCAGCCTTCAGGTTTCCTTGTTTTTTCAGATTCCCCTTCCCAGGTTGGGAGGTGTCATCGGGGGATAGAATAATTGTCTAAATGACAATAAATTGTTGTGGGTTCTTCAAACTGTAACAGGTACCATGTGTGGATGGGGCACTACTGCTGGGGCAGCCCATTTCCTCCAGCAGAGCAGTGCTGATGTGTCCAAACCAGCATCTCAAAGCAGACTGTTGCTGGGATGCCCCATTCTTGCTGAATTAAGTGTAGTAGATGGGGCTCCACATCCTGTGAGTGACTTGTTTTGTACTGTGTTCAGGTTTGGGGTTTTCTTTTAGCTTTATTTATGTAGCTTTCAGATTTTAAGAATGCCTCAGATCTCTGTCTTGACTGAGACAAAAACTGTGTTGCAGACTTTGGGGTGGGGTGGGAAGCACTTGCAGTTTTGGTAGCTTTTTGTCAAAAACATGGGGCTTTTGTCATCTGTTCCATGATGGACATTTAGGCAATCCCTGCTACTTCAGGGTTTGAAAAAGGCAGCCATGTATCTATCCCCAGTGCCACCAGAGGTCCCTATGGCCCGAGACCCTTGTGCTGTGTGATCTTTAACTCAAGTTGCGGAAACAGAAAGGACTGAGGGGGAGCACAGGATAAAAGCCACCATCTTGCTTTCCTCCTCCTTGTCCTAAGCTGTTTTGTGTCCTCTGCCATGGCATTGGGTCTAAAACTAGATTTGTGCACTCCTTTTGAGTAGGGAACGTTTTTTTCGTATGGCTCGGGAGACATGTTACATGACTTGGGGAATGCTAAAATAATAGTAAAAATATTAAACACTGATGCATTTCCTCTGTATGGTCGGGATGTGATATCTGTGACTTTCTTTGGGCAGTAGGACATTGAAGTGTGGCAGTGCTGCTGTGACGACTGCTCTTTCTACAAGCTTGGTAAGCAGCTGCATAGATCATTATTATTTTTGTGTTCCCCTGAGAAACAGGACCCTCCTCCTTCTTACACATCCTGCCTGCACCACAAATTTAATCAATTTGGTCTGTAAGTAGAGGAGTGGTAGTCCTGTCAAGCTGGGCTGTGCGAGCTCTGCATCGGCTAACTCACAAGGCATTGCCTTGGATTCCCACCTCTAAGTGAGGGTAAAAGTAGTCTTCCTCACCTCTGTGTCCATCTTGCCTTTCCAGACTATCCCCTTTTACTGTCTTGCAGTGCCATATAGGCAACCCATGGGTGACTGGGAGCTTCAGCTTTTCGGCATTTACCAAGATAGCCATGTTTAGTAGCTATCTTGATGTACTGCAGAGAGAACAGAACGTCCCAGGAGGGGTGGTGCACCCTGGCTGGCAGGGGGGCTTCTCCCAGAGAGGGCTTTGTGAGCAATTCAGGGCACCTTCCTCTGGGGAGACATCTCCATGTTCATGGACTAGAAACTGGCTGGTGAAAAGGGGAGCCTGAGACTGCTGGGTACGACCGTCCCCATCTCCTCCTTCAAAACAGGAGGAAGTGGGGAAAAGCACATTCAAAATAAAAACAGCTGCTGCCTTCATCTTCCTGATTTTCCCAAGAGGAACTCCGATGGCTTCTGAGTTTGGCAGGGCAGGAGGCCTAGTTTGTGCTGGCATTTCTTTCCCTGCCAAGGCTGATGAGGAGGCTGCGGAAATAAGGAGACAGGGCAGCGCTGTGGGGCAGGAAGGTGTGCGAGTGGAGTGGGGCCGGGGCAGGAGCAGCCCTGGGGGAGAAGGGGGAGAGGAGCACTTGGTCCCGTCTCGCTCGGCATGGGCGGATGGGCTGGGGAAGCTGTGTGGTCAGCATCTACATTTCTGGTGGTTCCCCCGGGGCCTGGGAGCCGAGCTGCCCTCAGCTGCGGTTTCCTGGGCTGCTGGGGAGGCAGGGAAGGGGGAGTCCCAGGACAGGATGGCCGCCAGGGCCTGGCCTGGGGCCGCCTCACAGCAGGGCTGGTGAGAAAAGCTGCTTCCTCTGGCACTTCCCTGCTGTGACGGAGGTCAGCTCTTCACCCTTCTGGGCAGGGTGAAAGGAGGAACCAGCGTTTCCTCAGCGTTTCTGGCCTCCCTCGTTGTTTTCTCGCCTGGGCAGTGGCACTGGGGATGACCTCAGCTGCTCTGAGCCTTGGGCAAGGCCAGGGGTGAGTGAGGGAAGCTGACCTGGCCCTGAAGGCCGTGGAGTGGCCTCACCTCGGGTGCAATTTCACAGAGAAAACCACTACAGCCGCCTCCATGGCTTCAGCAAAGCTGCTGGGATTAATTTTGCATTGAATCCAGATGGGCGAAGGAAGTGTGAATGTCCCCGGGGAGAGAGAAAATTGCAAAAGTCAGACAATTTACAGGAACAGATGTGGGCTTGCACACTATGCATGTGGAAGCGTTTGCGGGCAGGAGAGGGCTGCCCCTCAGACCCTGGGGCTGCCAAGCAGACCCTGCCCACCCCACCGGCCCCTGCCAGGGCTCTCCTCTGCCTGCCCTGCCACCCTGGCCACCATCTGTCCCCCTGCCACAGGCAGCCTGCCTGCTCAGCTGCTCTTGCCCTCTCCCTGCCAGCTGTGTGGCCACTCTGTGCCCCTCCAGGCTGCAAATATCTCCTAAGAGCTACACCAGAAAAACAACAGTGGGCAAACTGCATGGATGGCCACACTCAAAGAGTTGCAGTCAATGGCTCAATGTCCAAGTGGCGAGCAGTGACGAGTGGCGTTCCTCAGGGGTCGGTACTGGGACCAGTGCTGTTTAACATCTTTGTTGGTGACATGGACAGTGGGATTGAGTGCACCCTCAGCAAATTTGCTGATGACACCAAACTGTGTGGAGCGGTCAGCGCACTGGAGGGAAGGGATGCCATCCAGAGGGACCTGGGCAGGCTTGAGAGGTGGGCCCATGCGAACCTCATGAAGTTCAACAAGACCAACTACAAGGTCCTGCACCTGGGTAAGGGCAATCCCAAGCACAAATACAGGCTGAGTGGAGAATGGATTGAGAGCAGCCCTGAGGAGAAGGACTTGGGGTTGTTGGATGATGAGAAGCTCAACATGAGCCAACAATGTGTGCTCACAGCCCAGAAATCCAACTGCATCATGGGCTGCATCAAAAGAAGCGTGGCCAGCAGGGCAAGGGAGGGGATTCTGCCCCTCTACTCTGCTCTGGTGAGACCCCACCTGGAGTACTGCATCCAGCTCTGGGGATGACAACATAAGAACAAGGGCATGGGCCTGTTGAAGCAAGTCCAGACGAGGGCCACAAAGGTGATCAGAGGGCTGGAGCACCTCTCCCATGAAGACAGGCTGAGAGAGTTGGGGTTGTTCAGCCTGGAGAAGAGAAGGCTCCAGGGAGACCTTATGGCAGCCTTCTGGTACATAGAGGGGGCCTACAGGAAAGATGGAGAGGGACTCCTTATCAGGTAGTGTAGTGATAGGATGAGGGGTAATAGTCTTAAACTGAAGGAGGGTAGATTTAGATTAGATATTAGGAAGAAATTCTTTACTGTGAGGGTAGTGAGACACTGGAACAGGTTGCCCAGAGAAGTTGTGGATGCCCCATCCCTGGAAGTGTTCAAGGCCAGGCTGGATGGCCAAAATCAACCTGGTCTAGTGGGAGGTGTCCTTGCCCATGGCAGGGGAGTTGGAACTAGATGATCTTTAAGGTCCCTTTCAACTCCAAGCATTCTACGAAACGCAGAAGAAATCTTGCTCCCTCAATAGGGTAGATGGGTATTTTGGGAATTAGTAACTGATTTTGGGGGAAGAAGATTGAATTTATTCACAGTAGCGTGACTTCTTTTATGCTAGACTGTCTAAGAATGAAACGGAGGAATTAAGTAACCCTCAGAGCAGTTCCTAAGCACGTTTCCCTTTCATGAAAGGGGAAGTAGGTTTTCATGTTGCCCTGGAGGAAAGCACTTCCCATATATTGTCCTGACAGCCCATTCTGCACTGGCGTCATGGGAGGAATTGTGCTAGGAAGTTAGCACACTGGTTTCTGCTCATCAGATACCAAGAAAAAAGAAGTGTTTAAATGTTAGTTTTGTCACACAACCCAATCTCAAGAGGAATATCCCAGAGAAATGGCTAGTCAGTAATCTGTACCCAGCAGGAAAACATATAAAAGTAGCAAAGGGTAGTTAAGTAGTTAAGACTGCAGAAGGTTGTGGTCTCAGAAAGTGGGGAAATCTCTCCCTTCTTGTCTGCACAAGTGTATGGGTTTAATGTATGGAACAGAGCTATATCAGTCTTGAAAAGAGGCTGGATAAATGTAGATGCCCACATACAAATGTTAGCACCAAAACCAAATGCAGTCATCATTTGCACAATTCAGGGTCCTCTGTTTTGGGCCTGAGAGGTCTGTGCTGCTCAGATGTGCCCAGGTCTGAGTCACTCGATGCCTTGCACCCATCTCAGCGCTGTTTGCACCCAGAAAGTGGGTGGCTTGGGGCCAAATCCCCCAGAGCATGGGTAGCTGGAGGGATGCTCTGTGGCCACCTGAAGCACAGGGCAAGCCTGTCACTGACGGCAGCTCCATTTCTGCGTTACAGGAACACAGATCTGCTTTTGCAGGGCAGATGGAGATGCTCGTTGGCCATCTCTACCTGCTAGGTATGCCAGTGGTGCCCAGGCTGTGGCTGCTCCACGCTGCCCCTCTGCCTCCTGATGGGCCTCCTTTCATGGTCCTGCCAGGTGCAGGATGGCAACCAGCAGGAAAGGTGGCTGGAGGTGGTACCTTGCTGGCATGGAGCCCCTGCCCACAACAGTGGGGACCTGCAGCTGTGGTGCCAGCTCCCCGCTAGCCGCACACCACCTCTCCCTCTGCACCAGGGCTGTGTCGGCTCCTTTGTCGTTGCTCAAGGAAGAGGCAAGGCCTTGGGAAGGGGCTCAAGAGCTGAGTTGAGGGTTGAACTTTGAAACTTGCTCTGTAACTCAGGAAGGAGGGTCCACTCAGGAAGGAGGGGGTGGCATTGCAGGTATACTCCTGCATTTAGACTTCTCTGTCAGGAATGGTGCAGCCCCAGTGTGCTGGAGGGCTTTGACTCACCCTCTGAAGAACTCTAGTCCTCCTCACATGATGTGTGAGGAACTCACCTCATGCTGGGTTTTGGATTCTGTTTTATCACCATGTGCTTCACTACAGTACCAAAACTGAGGAGTGTCTAACCACTGTGTTATCTTGCTGAGGAACCACAGCCTAAATTCATCAAGGCACAGGAATGAATAGTGTGCAAGTTCTAGCAAAATCCATGTAGGAACTGCTTGTGAAACTGCATTTTCATTTCCTCTTTCAGATTTATTTCTCTGACAGTGAGTAATGCTTCAGAAGTTGCTGTGCCTGGTCTGCTTTAGAGACTTTAGCGATGCTCTCCGCTGTGCTGCGAGGAAGCCTCCCTTTCTCTGAGGTATCTATCCCTGGGAAGGGAGTGCTTTCACCCCCAGGCTGATATGGGTCTGGGCAACCTACCTGATTTCCCCCGCACTGCCCCAGGAACCCAAGCGAAAGCAAATAGCCACATCCCAGTTTTCCCAACACACAGCTGGCATTTTGACCACATACATTTCTCCTCCCTTCCTTTGAAAATGTTAACAACAACAAAAACAAATTAGGCTCTTTTTTAACCAAATAAGCACGCTTCTTGTGTGTTGTTTATACCTCTGGTGCAGTGCCTAGACATAAGCAACAATTAGCTTTATTTTGTATAATGTAGTGATCATCTAGGACAGAAGAAGGGCTTGAAAGGCTAAATACAATGTGTATCAAGAGTGTCAGGATTTACTTCCCGAGCATTGCAATACCATACTATTGGAGGCAGACCAAAGCCAGAGCTGAGCAAATCTGAGAAGAAAAAGGCAATCAGGTAGTGGGGACAGGGATAGCTTCTTTCCTTGATCTCAACCCCCTTCCTAACATCAATTTTCTCCAAGTGAGACAGAAATCAGTGGATTAAGAGACAAATGCGACCTTTCCTTGTAAACTGGCCCATGTCTTTACATGACAAAACCCTGGATAATGTTATTTTACATAATTGGTTATAAACCCTTAGTTACTTGAGGTTTAAGACTTTAATTTTTACTGTCAACTTACTTTTCAATGCAAAGATAATTTGCAACCCTCCACTGCACCCCCATAAATATTTTCCACAACAAAGTGTTTGTTTCTGAAAGTCCCAGATAATGACTCATACCGAGTTTAAAAAAAAAGGAGAAGCAACGTATTTTAGAATGTATTAACAATATTCTCTCACAGCCAGATGTTCCCCTTCATTGCACACCATGAAGAGGTGAAAAAGAGCAGAAAAACTGTAGTAAGAAAGAAAAAGAAAAAAAAAAAGCAAGGATCAAGATAAACTTGTCAGGCTGCAGTGTTACATCTAACTTTGGAATTGCCTGCACGTTGTGCAGGGAGTGTGGAGCTGAGGGTCTCTTCCAGGTCACTTAGGAAGTGAAGTCATGGAGCAAGTGCATGAAGCATGTGCATCCCTAAGAAAGGTCTCAAATTTTTATCCACAAAACCCCAAAAGAATGGAAGAAACAAAAATAAATCTGACATTCAACTATTTTTAGCAAATTATTGGGTCAAGATGCTCCAGGAAGCACAGTGGAGGGAAACGGGTGGACATCAAGATACGTTAGAACACATTTCTTATTCTACAGTCTTGGTTTTTCGCTGAGCTCACTTGATTCAAAAGTTGTTTATGAAGTATTTTACAGATGGATGCGCTCTTTATCCAAAATGCAAACTGCTTAGCCAGATGGCCTCACATCTGGATTAGTCTACAGCGCAAAACAGAAAAGAATAGTTGCATTTTTAAGCAGTTGCTATCTGTAGCGGACCTAAAATGGGTGATGATCACTGAAGACATTTATATCAATATAAATTGCGAATGGTATTTATTTCTCTACTTCTGACAAGCCACAGCGTTCTGGTGGAAACATTTCAGGATGTTTGGGTGTCTGATTTTCTTTATCACGATCGCAATGGAAACTTATTGCCTGATTGCATGCACTGGTATTGGGAAACCCAAACCCGGTTAAAAACAGAATAGATGTTTAATGTGAAAACTAAGTAACACAAGTTCTCACGTAAACTGGTAATGCACTGAAGCCCCTTATCAAAAATCTTGTCTCAAACTAAAAGGAAGATTGAAGCTTTTAAGAAGACAGTATTCCAAAAATGCCTTCTGTGAGCCACCCTTCCTTGCCTTCATCCCTGTTGATAATTAACTAAATTAATTTAATTTCATAAGGAAAAGAAACAAATTGATTCTCCAGCCTAACTGTGCAGCACTGTTCTGCAAGCTTTGAATCGGCACGTTTACAGCATGTTTACACAGGTTATATTCTTGCAGCAACTACTTATATTTTTGGCACAAACTGCTTTTCATCTACATATAAATTATCATTTTGTTTCCTTTTTGCTTTATCTTGTAATTTATTTGGTCGGTTTGTAATCATTCTTGGAAGCGGTATGACTTTATCTTGGAATGCATTGTACTGTCATAATGTTAATGTGGACAATTTCGTTATCTGTCTTCAGAGAGATCCCATCCTGCAAGGAACACAAAATGCATGGTTTTAGATCTGGATCAAGCAGCCTGTTCCTATGGCTTCATGGATAGAGATGGTCTGAAAAGGCTTCACTGAACACAAAACGTTTTCTGAAAAGGACTTTGGTTCTATTTCTCTGTCTCTGGGGCCAGTTTCGAGGCTGCTGGGAAACCCACTGCTCATGCCTCCAACGGAGGTGTAGCCAGCCCACTGTGCTGGTCATCGAGCTCCTCGTGTTCAGCTCTGGGGCAGCTCCCCATCCGTGCCAGGGGTCTTGAGCTGCTTTGGGATTATGGGACAGGAATGTCCTCCTTGCTGTCTGATTGCCAAAGTGGACAACCTCTTGTACTCACAGCTCCTGAAGCATAGACCATAGACCTGGCACTTGAAATCATCAGAGATGGAGACTCCACCACCTCTCTGGGCAGCCTGTTCCAGTGCTCTGTCACCCACAAAGTAAAGAAATTCCTCCTTAAGTTTAGATGGAACTCCCTCTGTTCAAGTTTGTGCCCTTTACCTCTTGTCCTGTCCCTGGGCACCACTGAAAAGAGCCTGGCCCCATCCTCCTGACACTCACCCTTTAAGTATTTATAAGCATTGATAAGATCCCCCCTCAGTCTTCTCTTCTCACACTAAAAAGACCCAAATCCTTCAGCCTTTCCTCTTAAGAGAAATGTTCCAGTCCCCTAATCATCTTGGTAGCCCTTTGCTGTACCCTCTCCAGCAGTTCCCTGTCCTTCTTGAACCATGGAGCCCAGAACTGAACACAGTACTCCAGACGCGGCCTCACCAGGGCGGAGTAGAGAGGGAGGATGACCTCCCTCGACCTGCTGGCCACACTCTTCTTTATGCACCCCAGGATGTTTTGGTCACAACAACCCCAAGCAATGCTACATGCTTGGGGAAGAGTGGCTGGAAAGCTGCCCGTCAGAAAAGGACCTGGGGGTGCTGGTGGACGGCCAGCTTAACATGAGCCAGCAGTGTGCCCAGGTGGCCAAGAAGGCCAACAGCATTCTGGCCTGTATCAGGAATAGCGTGGCCAGCAGGAGTAGGGAAGTGATCGTGCCTCTGTACTCGGCACTGGTGAGGCCTCACCTCGAGTGTTGTGTTCAGTTCTGGGCCCCTCTGTACAAGAGGGACATTGAAGTGCTGGAGCGTGTCCAGAGGAGAGCTACCAGGCTGGTGTGAGGGGTCTGGAGACCAGGTCATATGAGGAGAGGCTGAGGGAGCTGGGCATGTTTAGCTTGGAGAAGAGGAGGCTGAGGGGAGACCTCATTGCCCTCTACAGCTACCTGGAAGGAGGTTGTAGAGAGGCGGGTGTTGGCCTCTTCTCCCAGGTGAATAATGACAGGACCAGAGGAAATGGTCTGAAGTTGCGGCAGCGGAGGTTTAGATTAGATATTAGGAAGAATTACCTTACTGAAAGAGTGGTCAGGCACTGGAACAGCCTGCCCAGGGAGGTGGTTGAGTCACCATCCCTAGAGGCGTTTAAGAAACGTCTAGATGTGGCACTTCAGGGCATGCTCTAGTGACAGAGATTGTAGGTTTTTTGGTTGGACTCGATGATCTTAAGGGTCCTTTCCAACCGTGAAGATTCTATGATTCTATGAAGATTCTATGCCATTGGCCTTCTTGGCCACGAGGGCACATTGCTGGCTCACGGTCATCCTGTTGTCCTGGAACTATCATCAGAGCTATGCTTTCAGTGTTGTGGTAGGAAAGCTGGAAGTGGTGACAGCCTGGCCAGCTCAAGTTGTTGATGCTGGGAAAGGTGGGAGTTTCCACGCCTGTCGTTGCTCCTCCTGCTCAGCCTCCGTGTGCTGGCAGAAGAGAGGACATGTATGTTAGTAAAATGATACTGGTCAATCCTAAACAATGCTACTGGGGAATCCTCACTGAATTATGACAAATCCCTATAAACCAATGTTGAAACAGCCCAAAAGTACCTGCCTTCAGTTTTGCAAAAGATCAACTAAACACGTATACTCCCTTTTTTTTTTTTAAAGGCAGGGCCACGTTCCGGCTTGTATAAAAATATCCCAAGTCTTGTCCATGCTACTGGAGTGTGACTCGCACATAGCACTGGCGGGCAGTTGTCGATCTGCTCCTTTTCTCCTGGCAGGTACCGGAGCTGCTGGGCTGCGCTATGCCATTCACCGCTGTGGCAGAGAGGAGGCAGCTGTAGGAGCAGCAGAGTGCACAGAGAAAGCTTTCAGCGGCCTGGAGGTTTTGCCCCCCCTCCCCCATCTTCAGGGTTTTTACATCTGCTCCCATAGTCACCAAAGAGAGAAAGACATATACACTCATGTACCAACCCACAACAAAACCCACACAGGCAGAGCTGAGGAGCTCTCACCAGGAAGCTGACTTACCCTAAACCACGCCGCTATTTCTCGTCACACTACATTTGGGTCTGCTGTCACTGCTGCCTCCGGATGAGATAGACCCAGTTGCCAGGACTAATTTGGCCTGTACGTGCAGTGGTCTCAGGTCACCTCTTGAGGTTTGGTTTTTGTTGGGTTTTTTTTTCATCTCAGTAACATCAGTGTTCTAATCTACTAAAATAGAAGTCCATCTGAAAAAGCCAAGAGAACAGAACGCCACTCTTCTATTTTTCTTCTCCTGTCTCGTCTAGAGTAGTTGACTTCCGTAACATTTATTTCCAACAGCCGCTTTCAGCTTCCTGCGCCTGGTGAGTTCTTTGCGTTTTCCTTTTTTTTCCCCAAAATGTCTAAATGTGAATTGATATTCTGAATCAAATTCACTATCTTTAGTTTTACTTTTATTAATAAGTTTGTGAAATTGATTCACATAATCAGTTTTACTTTCAATACCATCTCTTAAATACTCAGTATTGTGATATCCTATTAAACAGTGGTCTAATCCTGCCTCAGGTTGTGCATCTTCTAGATTTTCATTTGTTCCAGAGTTTGTTTCCACTTCAGCATAAAAAGGCCATGTATAAAAGCAGAAAAAAGGGGAGCGATGGGCTGTGCCTTGCCAGTATTTTCCACGTTAACTGGTAGAAGAAAAAAGAGAGAAAATGGGAATTACTCTAAAAATGGTGGGCTTGATTCTGATGCCCTGTGCTGTTGTAGGAACTATGAACCCAGGAGAGAAAGGCATGTGTAAACTTGCAACACCTCACAGGACGGCTTTCTTCCCCATTTGTGAAGTACGTCATGGTTATGAGAAAACTGTTCTGCTTCATCTTAAATGTTTCCAAGCAAATTTAGGTGAAGATTTTACTGTAAGGATTTGAGAAAGGTGAAATTTAGGTTCTTAGGACTGTGAGGTTCTTAGGAAGTGAGATTCAAAGTATTTTTAATTTGTCACTGGCTCTGGTTCCAGCGGCTCTCTGGCCCCGCTGGGTCTAAGCACAGCCTCTGCTGCCTTCTGAGATGGAAGGGCTTCCTTTGCTGTCTAAATGGCCGCGGCTGTAACTCTTTGCTTTCATCTCACCCCCATGGCTTCTTCCCCTCTGCTTTCTGAGCCAACTGTGGCATCCTCATAGTGTGGGATTCCTTTAGAGAGCAGTGCGTGTGTGTGTGAGTGCATGTGTGCATATCTGTGCACACCATTTCTAGATTCTGCTTACAAAAACCTGCATCTTACAATGGTCTAGCGGTGGTGGGATGGTCTTGTCACATTGCCAGTGAGAGGCAGTTAATCTAAAAGGTGAATGAGGAGGAAGCATGCAGAGGCTGGAACCAGCCCTCTGACACAGGTCCCTGCAAAAAATCTGAATGTAGCTTTAAGGCTTTCTAACTGCTTCTTTCAGCCATTGTTTCCAGCTGTGGATGGTGTGGGAGTGCAGCTGTGGCATCTGGAGGAAGCCAGCTTTAACACGGGATCTATCGTGAAGAAAATACTTGCAGAGGAAAAAGGTAGGATGAATGAGATTATAAAGTTGTTAGCAAGCAGATCTGTCAACATTTTTGTGGTGTCAGTACATGCCTGTCTGCTGCTGCTGTCACAATAAGGTGGGATTGGGCATTGCATTGGGCTGCTTTGTATTGCACATTTCCAAAACTCACCATTTAGAATCAGTGGATGTTTACAAATGTTCCGGTAGAAAAGACCGTATGTGTAGACTTACTTGACTTTAGAACAGGATTTGATCTCATTTTTCTAAAACAGCTCTGAAGATGTATCACAGAGTGATGTCCAGTTTGCCAGAGAAAGTGTGTACAGGCTTGATGTGAATACCGTGTTTGAGACTTGGGCAGTAACCACAGGGTAGAAAAGCCCCACGTGCACTTGCTTCCTGCGAAATTGAGAGAGCAGACCTTGGTGAGGCATAATACCTCATTCACTAGATTAGGTGCACCAAACCAGGAAAACCAGAAGTTTTGTATTTGTAGAGAAACTATGTTTTTATAAGTAATCTGTAATTGCTATCTAAATGCCAGAGCAAAGAATTAAAATTTTAAAAATGGATTTGATTCTCATGTATAGCTAGACACAAATTCATAGTCCATCAGCAGGTCAAAGTGTCTGCAAATTACTACCATTTAATCCAATTTTAAGGGAATTTTACCGTGACACAGCAGTGTGTGATGGCCTCACAGCCTCACATTATTGCCTATATCAGAATATATCAGATACAGTCCCTGTATCTACATGCGGCACAGTAAAACCATGAAGTTGGAGCTATACTTCCAGAAAGTTACTAGAAATACTTTTGCAGCCTGGTGACCAGCTTTCTCAAGAAAATTTTTATATGTACAAGTTTAGCAGATTCTGGCTCAGCTGCTGCATTGTGAGTGTGAATTTGGGGACGAAATTAAAATACTCTCCCTGATGCATAAACCCAGCCACCAAGAGACTGATGCAAAAGTCGCATCAGCCGGTAACAGCTGCCAGTGCCTGTGAGATGAGGGAGGCAATCTCTTGTAAAGCGAGGGGCAAGCCATATACATCCTTAAAGATGTAAGTGGACGCTTTGCCGTATACCCAGAGCACACAGGAAATGAGCAGAAACTGCGGTGGCGGCCTTGCAGGCTGCACCTCTGGCCTGTCTTGTAGAGCAGTGGGGCCACAGCAGCGGAAGCTCCCGAGGAGCTTTTCTTGGTGACACTTTCTGATAACCAGCCATGGGGACGCCCAGGCAGGGACATGAAATTCTGCTGTTTCTCCTCTTGCTTTTGCTGTGCAGCTTGAGATGCACAGCAGCAGCTGGGTTAGGAGCTTTAAATGAAAAGTATTTTCAATGAAAAATACCTCTTTTCTCTAAAGCAAACACCCCCGTTTTCTTTGTAAAATGTTGGTGCTGTGATTCTGTAGTTTTCATTAAGAAAAAGTTGAATGTTCCTGAATGCACTGTTCAAGTGATTTGTTCGATCTGACATTGACCATACAATGAAAAATTTCATATTTTTTTACAATGTTTTTAATTATGGTTTGAAAAGAAATAAAAAAAGTAACTTGCCTTTTTGAAAGTCCTAATGTGGCACTTCAGGCATCACGCTACACAGCTTAACATAACTTCCAAATTAGGTTGTTACTTTTTGGCCAGCGGTGTGTGGTTTTATTAAATCAGCATTTTTCAAATGTTTCCACACTATGAGTACAGCTTACAGCTGAAAAATGGGATAACCCCAGCATAGTAATTAAGAAAGGAAGTTGGCTGCAGTTGTCTCAAGCCTGCTATTAAAGTATGACAACTTTAAAATACTGGACAGGATCACACAAATACAACAAAGTGATGTTAACAACAAAATTTTTGGGCTGTAGCTCACCATTAGCTCTTCTCCACAAAACCAAATACAGTTTCATATGAGCTTAGCAGAATTTAGTTGTGCTTTAATTCTTATGTCAGTGAAGAACTGGAAAACCTTCCTAATCCACCAAAAGCGTCAGTCTACAGTGGAAGGGGAGATATTTGGAGCCAGCAAAACCTCTGTAATGCAACAGCGAGCGTAAGCACTGGAAGTCACAGGTACAAAACCTTGGTGTGTCGGGTCTAAAATGCGCAGCTGACAAAGTAACATGGAGCAATAGTCCCGGCAGGCCACGTTCTGCCGGAGGCTGTGTCAGAGGATTGCCTTCACTGCTGGCACGGCAGCTGGAGGATAGCTGGGAACATGGTCTGAATACTTACTAATACTTACTCTGGGTGTGTGTTCCTCGCAGGGTAGGTATGGGAGCATTAGCTTGTGCCCAGCCCCGATCGTGGCTGTGACCTGTGTTTGTTGCAGATTCTTTCATCTTTCCCACCCTGCACAATCACTCGCCGATGTGTTTGCGTCGTATTTGTTTTGCACAAGGAATCGCATTTAGTCTTTGTTTACAGAAGCCAAGGAGAAGAGTAAATTCCTAAGGGATGAGGGTGGGGCTGAACTTGACATACTTGTCTTTACCTGTCGAAATGTACGAACCTGCTGGAAACCACACGTGGGTTCTGCTATGGTTTGGGGGTTTCCCCAGCGGGGGTACGTGGTGATCTATCGCATAGGAAAGACCCAGCATGTGCCGGAAAGGGAACGAACACCTCTCCTGGCAGAAGCCAGCACGAAGGGCTGTGGTTATGTACTGTAACAAGTGTGAGCATGGAGTACCAAGTCCTAATAACTTACACTCGCTCAGCTTGAGGTTGTTGTACAACCTGGTGATACCTCTTTTTCTCACAAGTGACAGGGAATTTCTTTTGAAGGTTATCCTGGTTTATGTCAAACTACAGATAAGACTGGCTGTCCTAGTATAAAAGTATAAGACCAAGACCCCTACGTAGTTAGGGGTCTGTTTTGATTGTCTCCTGTGCACACAGTTGTTGAAAGAATACGAAACCTCTCACTCTAGCAAGAAAACCGTTCTTTCCTTTTGTTGATAGGCATGCCAGTGGACACACAGTTTGCAGCTTGCCTTCTTTTTTCATTAAATGGCTGCGCTTAAAAACTGGTAAAGTTTTTAGAGTTCAAAGTTATTGAATTAATGACATACCGAATTATCTACTAACTTCCTCTCATCATCTGCGTGCTTGCATTTTTCTCATTACAAAAATATATTATAAAACATCTGTCTTAAAACCCCCTCATGTAATTTCCTTTGTTTCCATCAATTTAAATGCAGGTTTTAAAATTCATGTATCTTTCAGTGGAGTTTTAATTCTGGATGAAAAGCCTTTGGGTAAAATATCTCTGAGTTTGAATCAAGTCCACCGGGATTCAAAAATAAAGCATGGGAAATGTTCTCATAATGTTCAAACATAGCTTTCCTAAAATATCTCCCTTTTCATATATGTGATCATTTTCATGCAAAATATGTAAAAATAAAGAATATCAAGGAAAACTTTCTATGCTTCCCACTGAAAAACGGACATTCTGTGTTAAGATTTAGCGTAGCGTGGAGATTTGCATGATCTTTAAACCAACTGAAAGCCAAATAGATGTCAGCTTTACGTGTCTGAAATGGCTTCTCAAAATACTGAACTGAAGAATGCGTGAGAAGGATTTTTAAATTACATTTGGTAGTACATAGTAGAGGCTTTTCGTCTCTTAACTTATTCCATATGACCCAGTGATGTCTGCAGTATTACATGTTTTGTATAAAAGTGACAAGAGATTAAGGTTATACCAGCATCAGAGAAACGTAAAGGAAAACAGGCCCTGAAATATATATTCTGCTCTGTCATATGGTTGGTGTAAGGTACAAATCGATGTAAAATCTGTACTACCAGGTATAACTTATGCTAATTCCAGAAAAAAAAAGAAATCTTGACAGCATGTTCATTTGAAATTGGGCTTTAATCATAACTATGCATAGGATGTAGGCAATTTGATGTAGGCAAGCAGGCATGCCCATTTATTGTGTTTAATTTAATTTACTACAATTAAGGAATTCTAGGGAGGCTGCATAGTGAGTAAAAATATTTTCCTAACTGTCCTGTAAATACATATTAACCCTTATTTTATTGTTGTGCTGGGTATGGTGCATGAATACTGAGTTGTGGGATAGATCGTGGAAGGCAACTCCTTTTTTAGTTTATAAAACAAATTAAAAGATAAAGACCTTAAATCAACTAATGCAGGAAAAGTTATGACAATTGTATGTTCTGTATTGCACCTCCTACTTGCAAAGTGATTGAAATTATTTCCAAGTAAGCCCTCCAAATTTTTAACATTTTAATGTACATGTGTGCACACGTGAAATTTAAGAATGAACGTAAAAAGACAGCAATTTCCCTCTGGCTGAAATCTAGACTATGATTTTAAACAGTCTAATATATACAGACACAAGAAAAATATTTTTGTTGCTGGCAATTCTAAAGGGAAAAGCTGAAATTGTCAGCCAGTTTCTCAGTGTAATAAAATAAATAACCAACCAAGTTATCATTGCTGACTTTACTAGCTTTGCTCATTAATTCGAGAAGTTTAACATACATCACAGCAAAACTGAGCCGTGACATACAGTAAATATGCTTTTTTCCCAAAGAAAAAAAATCAGTATGTTTTGGCAAGAAGTCATTATTCTGAATTGCTTGATCAACTGAAGCACCATTATTTGCTGCTCAGAACAGCTATACATTCAACACATTTTATTCTTATCACAAAATATGCAAAAATAATCTTCCATCGAACATTGGATAATTCTGTTCTAACTAACATTTTCCTCTTCCACCTTTACCTCCCACCGAAATTAAACTCATGCGAATACATAACTTAATGAACATGGAGAACCTCCTTCTCCTCACCATGAGGTTAGGGGGAGAAGATCTGGGCTTATTTTGTGGTAGGCATTTTATAAAACCAGAGCAAAGTTAAACCTGAATAGACCTCTGAAAGTGACCTTGGAGATCTTGCATGGGATCTGTGGAAGGCAGCAGAGAAATGGTAGGACAATTTTTTTTAAGACTTTTTAACATCGATTAGGATGTTACATCACCTGCATCGTTCCTATATTAGCTATACTGTTAATATTGGTTACTTGTTAGCGTTTAAGGGACCCAGTCAGGAAGATGAGGTACTGTGCAAACAAGGGAGAGGAGCGCAGTCCTACCCCAGGTTAGAGCCCAAACACCCCGCGGTTGGCCCGCTCCACTGCAGCGGGTTCGGCACAGGCTCCGAAAGAGACAAAGCCCTTTTGCCAGTAGATGCAAGTGTGTACGTGGAGTTGCCAGGTAGTTAGTGTTAACATTTTACCAAGTTACACATCTGTGGGATTTAATATAAATCCATCTCCTTAAAAAGAAATTATTGTAACATATCGTAAATATGTGCCTAAAAAATGTAACGGCTGCATACGCAGTAGAAATGTAATTGTTTACATTGTGTGACTATGTAATTTACGTGTAACACTATTATCTATCAGTTATATACCTATGGTATTGCAAATCTCAATGTAGCACAGCAGTCGTTTCTGCTCATGTGTATGCAAATACACATGTGTACCTATATGTAGAAATAAAGTAATTTAAAGACCACAGTCATTTCAATAATGCATCCATTCTTTGATGCAAAATATGTATGCAGGTTTTCAAATGACGGTAAGGTATCTTACACTGAATATGCATCTGTTTTGTTTAGCAATCTGTAGCAGTCTTCTGCAAATGAATGAGTATCAGTTTATGTATATATATACCTGTCTATATTTGTATATAGACATACAAACACATGCACGTACTTATGGATGTCATACTTTTTGTACATGGATGTATAGATTCATTATTGCAATAGTTATGTTTTGAAATACACACTGATTTATTTTCAATATTTTTGACATATTGAAATAGATACACACTTCTATGCAGCCAGTCTAGCAAATAATGCATAATTCTACAAGAAATTTAAAAAGCTTATTTAAAACTAACACATATTAGTTGTATATGAGAGCAAAATAGATACTTCATGATGATTAAGCCTGTATCTGCAGATGGTCAAAAAAGCCCCGAACAGAAATAGGGAAAGGGCCAGGCTTTCCAGAAAGAGAACACAATCATTGTTGGAGGTTGTAAATAAAAGAGGACTTCATGTTTTATGAGCCAAAAAAATTCGAGGAGATTTTGAAGAGTTAAACCTGTAAAAGAAAAAATCCGCAAAAATATTTGTAAGTGCCTTTTTGATTCGTTTCAAACTTCAAGAAAGGTGAACTGTGTTAAAAGAGGATGTGGCATGAGAAATTTGAAGTGGTTTGGGGCCTAAAGCTGCAAACGTTTCCACATGTGAATAATTCTACATACGCAGTAGTATCATTGAAGTCAATTACTTAAATATCATGCATTTTATAATGTCAGTCCTTCAGTTTGGCTACAATGCAGTTAGACTTAGGTGGAAATTTGCTTTTTAACTGTGAGTCCAGTGTGATAGAGTAACTTTTCTTAGATACATGTGACAGCGCTATAGTCAGTGCGTAGCGCTTTATCCATGTTCACCTGCAAGCCTATCTGTATCCGCATCTGGACCCAAAGTAGTTCTATGTCAGTGGTGAATATATATACACATATATATATATATATGCATGTGCGTGTGTACAAAAACAGAGACTATGAGGGAACGCAGACGGACAGATGGTTGGCGAACTTCTGTGCTCGAACATAAACATGTGTGACATTTGCACACCAGCTGCTCCATGAACGGCTGTGTCTGTGGTGAGATTCATGAAGAATTTCTTCTCTGTTTAAGAGCAGAGCAGAAAAATCGTCACAGGGAAGGGTGGGAAAGGCAGGTGACATACCCAGTATCTTGCAGAAGGGAAGCACTTGGTAAGCGCAAGGGCACATGCCACGCTTTGGGCACGACAGGCCGCTCCATTTCTCCCGACTTTGGAGGATATTGGATCAGACTGAGAACAACACATGAGCTGGTCCTCTGTGAAGGGGTTACTTTCCCCCACTCGATTTACCCAAATTTTAGTTTGGAGAGGATGCAACATTTACACTGAAAATGGGTCACTTTTGAAAGTGCCCTACAGTGCCATGAATACCCCATAGTCCGTAATTTACCATGTCATGCCATAAACTTGTGGAGAAAAATGACTTCAGACTCATGGCTTGAAATTTGAAGCAGGTACTTAGCACTCCCAGGTCTCGTTGACTTCAATTGAATTTTGGATCTTGGATCAATACGTGAGAGTCTTACAGACTTTTTGTTAATTTTTGGAGTGGTTCTAATCATTTGTGTTCATGTTTAATTTGTAAGTAGCTGAATCAAGGTGTGATTAGTCACAGCTAAAGTGTTCTCGAGGATAAAATAAATATTTCTGTTGTCTAATTGGGTAATTAAAATGAGAGTTAAATAGTTTTTCCCAGTGACTGTAGTGAACCAAATAGATCTTTAGACATGTCATTATCCATTGCTTATATATATTAATTATAGCTCCTATTACTAAAGTTATGAACTAGCGATTTTTAATTTAAGGTATCTCATTATACAGCATCATATCTATGTGCAGTGTGTAAGCACGTGTGTAAATATGTACATGTTCTTATACGGAAAGCTTTCATCCCTTTAGGACTTAAAGTCTAACTTCATCTTCTAAATAACATTGGTCTGTATTTGTCATTATTTTATAGCAAGATTCCCCAGTCTCAGTATGAGGGAATTTCCTTTAAATCTGATGACTTGAGTTCCCTTGCTAATAATAAGGTTGGCAAGATGACTGAATATTTGATCATAAATCCTTTTCTTTAGTTTCAGTTGTTAAAACTGCCAAAGAAAGAAACTGGTGTTTAAATTTTCAGGTGTTGTCTTGATCCAGAAGTGATTTTTTTGCAAAGACTCCTAAGAAAGTGGTTTTCCATTTTCTTTAAATTTCATAAATTAGAAATGTAAAAAAAAAATAAATTAGTTTCATATTTTTTCAAAACAAAGCACTGAAATTTGAAAACAGGAACAGGATTTCGGTTTGGTGAATAAGGGAGTGAAAGAAAAATTTCTAGGTTTTTATGTCTGCATTTTTTTTTAATGCTGGAAGCAGATTGTTTCTGAGACGACAAGACATCCTGGCTTTGAATATATGGATTCATTGCATGTTGCTCGCTCTTCTAACTTTAGGAAGCCATTGCAGATACGATTGTACGTAAGGGTAAAGTATCTGTATAAAAGCTCTCATCCAAGCTTCTAGGCATCCCCTCAAATCTTTAAAATATAAGAACACATTAAGAGGTATTCTGGCAATTAACCCATCAGTATCATAAATATGCCAGACAGCTGAAGCATTCTGCCAATGAAATAACCTGTCATCTTGCTCTTGGGCCAGGGAATAAAGATGGTCCCTGTGGTAGCCTGCTTGGAGAGTGAATGAGTTGAATATTGATTTTTTGGTGGAGTAGTTTGGGGAAAAGATGCAGCTCCTTGCAAAGGTACCGGCTGTGAGCCAGTTCTCCTTCACGGCAGTGGTACCGCCACTGAATGCCACTACGGACTGAAACGCTGACACTGCGTGAGGCAGCGGGACGCTGTTTCCTAGGCTGGCAAGACCAGGGCCACTTAGTGTTATAGATCAAAGTCGTCTTAAAATGAGTTTACAAACCAGGAGGCAGCTAATGCAAATGTCAGAGCATGAGCTTAATGAATGCGTGACAGGAAACTTCGCAGCAAGGGGACTTTTGCTTTCAGACCAGCTGCAGTCTCCAGACGGACTACAGCTGGCGTATTCGTTTCCAGCAGCCCCGTGCTGTGGCAGCAAAGGCCCGTGCAGCAGTCTGACAGTTTGTATCTGAATGGAGCAAGTACAGCTCACCCACGGAGTTGAAAACAAGGTAGCATGACCTTGGCAACCTGGTCATCCAGCTGAGCATCCAGACTGGATCCACAATGGCCGCGGTGTCTCCGTCATGGAGGCCAGTCATCTCCCCGCTGAATCTTCTGGGTGCTGCCCCTAACCAGGCAACAGGATCTCTGGCCTGTCTCGATTTCCTGCCAGCCTTCCTCCTCCTCCTCCTCCTCGCAGGAGTTGCTCTCAGGCCCCGTCCATGCCCTGCAGTGCCCACTGCACCCACGGAGGTGAAGGCGTAAAGCTGCACGCTGTTCCGGTCAGTGAGGGTATTCTCCATGTCTCCTTCCTCTCCTCGAGAGCCTCCATGTAAGAGGTGCAAGGAGAGTTTTTATTCATCTGTTGCGCAGTTAGGAGGAGCAGTGTTTACAATCAACGCGATAGAGAAGAACTGTAGACACTGTTTTGCAGACCCCACGTCTGTGTGAGGTGGGAGTTACAGGAGTAATGTGGGCAGGCAAAGACAATATGTGTATTCAAACATCGCATAGCAAGTGGAAGTCTCTCCAGTGGTTTTCAGCTTTTTTTATTAGTATAAATATTTTAATTTCCTCACGACATCAGGTCTCTTCAAGAGCTAGCGTACACTGTGCTCAAACTGAAAAATTAGCCTGCTCTTATCCTGATATCAACAGGAACTGCACTGACATGTAATTGTGGTAGGGACCGGATAATGGCAGTAATAGTTAGCATGTTAATTGCTTTACTCTCTGAAGCATTTTGTGACTGTCTGATCTAAAAGCCCTGTTGTCTTGTGTGTGTCATTTGTTTACTTATGAGCTAATTCCTTCCAAATCCCAGCCTACTTGAGGGTGCACTATCAATATCCAAGATAGGTTTTGAAATTAGGAGTTCCTGACTCTTTTTAGTTGCCCCTATCATAAGACACTGTCCATCTCCTGCAGCCGTTTAGCTATAGTGAGCCGTGTTCACAATGATATTATAGTAGATGCCAGCGGCATTCCTGCTGTAAATGAAAATCCCATTTGGTTCAGTTGATAAATATACCCCTTCAGATACAAGCAGTCCTGCTTTCCTTTGTTGGTAGAATTGTTTCAACGAATATTAGATTAGTTTTTCATGGGATGTGTATTCAAGAGAATACTCCACCTGCAAAGACCTTGGTGCTGCTGTGCTCCTCTTCCCATCCCCTCGCGTTACAGGTTGATAACACCGCTCACCTTGTCCATATGATATTCTGCCGTGATCAAGTGCGAGGCATTACTTGCATGAAATCGCTGAGGTGCAGGACAGGCAGCGCCTGGGGAGCGGTTCTTGTACAGCTTTTGTTGCTCACATCGTTACTGAGGTCTGAGTGCTCTATAACCACACACCAGTGCCAAGGTTCTGTGTTCCAAAGACAGAGGGAACAAAAATAGGAAAGCAAAGAAAGTAAATGTTGCATTCGTTACCTAGACAATACGATACAGTCGAAAAAACTGTGCTCTGTCTAAAACTGTGCAAAATTTTCTTTGAGGCTAATCTCAAAGTTTATTAAAGGTCACCATTCAGAATGACTGCAGTAGAATTAGACATATAGTCTTATACTTAATAATATTGTAAAACCTCTCACCTTGTTGTTCAAATAAAATCTTCTATTGTTACAAGTGATGAAAGCATAAAGCAAAGTAGTGTAATAGAAGATACAGGTTTATACCTGGAATTCCAGATCTAAAATGGACTTGGTAAAGTTAGTAAGATTTGGAAAACCAAATCGTTGGGAAAAAGAAATAATCCATCAGCAGCTTAGACTCAACCATCTGTGATGAGAAGATTTTGTGTGGTCTTTTAATTGGCATAGCATGCTGTGCTATCAGACCAAGACCATAGTATATAGTACGAGAGAAAGGAACCAAGGCTTTTGCAAATATTTACGCAAATGGTTGTATACTGAGGTGTAGAGGTCCCCAGTACTGACCTGTCCTTTAAAGGACATTGTTTTCTGTTTATGTTTAATCTAAAGAGTTTTCCATTAATTAGGGTCAACTTGCTTAATTATTTTAATACTTTAGTACTGCTCTTACCCTGAGGCTGCATCAAGGACAGGCTATGTACATAATTAAAAATATATTTTCAACATGCTCAAATGTTGTCCCAACTATATATGGAGGCACATGAACTCCAAATGGCTGTGAACAAAAGCAAGGTCAGGATCACTGACAGCAATCTGTCCACAGGACCAGAATGTGGAGCTTGTTATATACTGTTCATTTTTATTCATCAATGGACTGTAGAACATTCGCTTTGAAAACAGTTCCGCAGTGTCGTGGTGGAATATTTCAGCTTTTCCTATTGTGTGTGTCAACTAGCCATATTCACTAGTTCTTGATACCTTTTTCAGTCTTTAATCATTTATATACTTTCTTTCGAAATAGCCAGCATAATCAGACCTGGTAATCAACAAGCTGAGTAACAGAACAATCATGAAATATTTATGAAATAGCAAAAGTCATGCTTTGGACATCCTTATTTTCCGCCACATTCAAATAAAGACAAAATAATGAGCCTGAAGGCATTAAGGACTTCTTGCACCAAGGAAATGTTTGTTCTGAAAAGGAGACTTGGTAGATGCTGGCTTTCTCCTGGGAGCGTGCAGCTTTGTCTGAATCACACGCTACTGCTTGTGGTGAATTGTGGTGTTTTCAAACTGTACCGCTGACACAATTTTGAAGTAGAATACCCTGAAGAAAAGATGATGATGCATTTAAGTAATTGGACTGTGTATCCTGCATATACTTTTTGAATTTTTTCATAGGTATATTTTGGAAATGTCTTGTTTAATTCCCTTGAGAGCTTGTTTGGGGAACAGAGAAGGCAAGACAGTGGAGTTAGATTTACTGAAATCTTTAAAAGTAAGTTTCCAACTGCTGCCACCAAAACTTAAATTCACGAAGCAGCTTGTTTCCCGGCAGCCAGGAATGCTGTGAAGCAGCCTCGGCCTCCATCCCACTTCCTAGAAGCGAGCTGAGATGGCGAGAGCATGGTCGCGCTGGCAGACCAGGAAGTGAGGTCTGTTGCAATGACTCTCCTGGGTACCGGTAACTCAAATACGCATGAGGACTGCGCCGCAGGCTTGGTGCCTCCTCTATAAAGCAATGTGCTCCGGCCAAGCCGCTGGCACATCTTCTTGCGGCCGGTGCATCGGGTGGGAGAGTTGCAGGTGTGCCGGCAGCACGCGAGGAGGTAGGGCACTGCCTCACTACAAAATGAAAGCGGGGGAGTTGCCAGTAGCAGCTGTCAGTGCCTGTGAAATGTTCTTTCTAAACTCGTCTGGCGCTTTTCTTTTCCTTTGTTTTTCCCCTTTGTGGAGTCCGCCAAAGCTTAGAGCGTACTAGAAATGTGGGTGGGGGGTGGTGGTGGGGGTTAGGGTACTGAAACTGGAGAGCGTTATGGTAATGTAGAGTATATGCTTTTTGTGGCCAACATTCGTTTCTGTGTAAATAACCTTAAGCTGTGACTTCTCTCTTCATATACGAAGGAGACAGAAATATATTATTTGTGTAACATACACAGGACATTTTGAAATTATGCAGTGATACTTGTTTTAATTACTTCTGTTGAGCAGAACTAATTTGCCTTCAGTTTTGCAGTTAGTGATTTTCATAGCATCTTGTGTGTCGCCCTGTGTGAGCAGTGAATCTTGCACACAGCTAGTGGGGAAGAGGCAAACGCTTTCAAAATAGGAAAATTTGACTGAATGCTGGCAGGAGCTCAAAAGCAATTACATATTCTGAAGAGTTACTCTCAGTTCAGTTTTACAACAGAGTAAATGTCAGGGCAGCTGTATCCCCTTCAAACAAAATTGCTTGACTGGGGCAAGCATTGGTGGTGTGGCTTTCTTTGGCTTGTGCTTCTGGCTTGTTGAAAGTGATTTGTAAGAAAAATTTGGAACTTTTTCGTATTTTTGACATGAATTCTTCATTGCTTTTGAAAACTGTTAAGGTTTATGTTGCTTGAAATTCATACCTGAAGTCTTTTCTTCCTCATTGTCAGAAGTGGTTCCATTTTACTGTTCATCATAGGATTGCTTAAATAGTCAAATTGGTTAGCGCAGTTTTTTCTCTTGAGTACCTCTAGAGAGCACGGGTACATTTTCAAGGGAATCTGAACTGATCAGTTAAGAGGGATCAGGATTCTGTCAGTCTTGGTGAAAGTCAGAGGCAGGAAATATCTCACTAAAAGCAGGTTAGTAGCAGTTATACCAAAGATAAGTTGGTTTTATTCATTTTTTTAGATAATTGGAAGGAAAAAATAGTTGGTGTCAGTGGAGAATGGCAGAGGTGATAGCACTGTTAGTCCCCATGGAGCAGCAAGAAGGTTATTTACATGAATGGCTGTTGCACACGCAGCCGGCTGGGAGGGAACAGCAAGGTTCAGCATCCTCAATGTGGGGTACTTCCCATAGCTGTCCAAAGACGTGTCCAGGCATCTTTATCTTGATGGATATGGTCTGTTGTCTGAGGGTTATAAACATTACATTTTATTTTTACTCTTCCAGAAAAGTCATTTGACTCACTGAAGAATTAAAACCGACAGCACCACAGAGCCGTGTGGGAGAAAAGGGGATTTTGGACTCAAGTGACACAATCAAGTCTTGAGAAGTAAAGAGATTTGGATGGTTTCTCACCAAATGGAAGTTATCTAGAAAGCCTCAGAGACCACTGCATCTCTCCATCCCACTCCTGCTGCGCCAAGACAGTGCTTTTGGCCCTGGACATTAATAAAATGCTGGATTCAATCAAGTGTGTCCTGGTGGGAGACTCCGCAGTGGGGAAAACATCTCTCTTGGTACGTTTCACCTCTGAGACTTTTCCAGATGACTACAGACCCACTGTATATGAAAATACCGGAGTGGACGTCTTCATGGATGGTGTACAGATTAGCCTAGGTCTTTGGGACACATCTGGCAGCGATGCCTTCAAAGGCATTCGCCCCCTCTCATACCAACAGGCAGACGTGGTATTAATGTGCTACTCGGTGGCGAACCACAATTCCTTTCTAAACCTGAGGAACAAATGGATCGGCGAGATCCGCAGCCATTTGCCCCGCATCCCCGTTTTGGTAGTGGCTACTCAGACTGACCAGCGCGAGACGGGGCCTTACCGTTCCTCCTGCATCAACTCAATAGACGGGAAGCGTCTTGCCCAGGACGTGCGAGCCAAAGGCTACTTGGAGTGCTCTGCCCTCAGCAACCGAGGGGTGCAGCAGGTGTTTGAGTACGCCGTGCGGACAGCAGTCAATCAAGCCAAAAGGCAGAACAGGCGGAAGCTCTTCTCCATTAACGAGTGCAAGATCTTTTGAGGACCATTGGCAGCGGGTTTGCTCGTGTTCGTTCTTTCTGTCTTTGCACAAAGATACTGTGGCAGAGAGGATGGGAGGTGAATCAAAGGAGGACTCCTGGCTGGACCACAGTGCAGGTGCCCCCATTGAGACAGATGTGCACTCTATCTGATCTGCTCCCCCAGCACACATGGGCACAATCTTTAAAAACAAAAGGTGCAGGTACATACCCTTATTCACAAACTTGTGTTTGGACTTTGCTAGCCTGGACTGGAGCAGGCCTAGTCTGGAGATCTTCAGATAATAGCTGTACTGATTTTGTTGTTGTTGATGATGATGTTCCTCAGTTGTTGGTTTGTCTGCACTTATTTAATAACAAACTTCTGCCTGGATCAACCCCCACCTCTTGACATGTCTGTCCATGTGGATATTTTTTTTTTACTTTAAGAACTTTTTGTATAAAATCTGACCACTGTGTGTTCTATTTAAAAGGCTTTTGTATACGTTGTTGTAAAATCCTAACGTTTTTTTTCATGTTTTGGAGGTTCTTCCTTTAGCTAACCACAGAAATAAATTGTCCTATCCATATAATAAATGGCCTGCAGGCAAGCTGAGCACTTCTTACACATGCCTGAGTCACTGCATAACAGTAATCAAATCCAGTACGTCCAGTATAGGAGTGATCAGAACTTAGTGACATTTGACAGCTGTCCTGTGGCTTTGTGAGATTTGTTATCTTAGTCTTGTTCCTCAGCAATGTGGTCAAATATGGGACAAACCAGGAGGAAACTAGCCTGATTCTTTCTAGACCTCACCTGGTTACAACCCCAGAAGGGCTGGCTTGCAGTCAGGGCTGGTTTAGACATATGGTTTGGGTGGCAGAGATGAATCTGTGCTATCATCATCTCTGTTGTCCCTTCTGTAATTCTGGAGGCAAAAGGTTTCAGTCTGCAGGGATGAAAGGTATTTTTTCGTGAGCACTAAAATTCTTACATACTTTTAGTACACTTCTTTGAAACAATGGTTTTAGTGAAACCAGTCACCCACTATAGTAAAAGAATTAAGTACATGGCAAAGTTGAATGTGCTTATTTAGAATGGCTAAATAACATTTTTTTTTGAGTTTGCATACTAAGTATAACTGCCTGAGTCGTATCAAAATAAGACTGAAACAGGCTTTGCATCCTGGGGAGCCTGGCAAGTCTAAGAGTCAAATCCTGACGTACCTACTTGGGCCATGTTGCCCTCATGCATAGAAAACCAGGCTAAGGAGGTGGAAACTCCAGGTGTGTAAGAGACCTCTGCTGTAAGATGTAGTGGGGTTAACACGCACTGCTGTACTTTCCTCCTGAGTTGTGGTGTTCCCCTCCTCGTCAGGTTATCTGTCCCCTCTGTCCCGCACCATCTTAGATCTTGCAGATCTGTCTCATCCCAAGGTTTCTGCTGCCCGTAGAAGAAAGCCCCTGGGGGATTTCTTAGTGCAACAAGATTTTTATTCTTCTATTCCCTGTCCTTCAGCTAGCTCAGAACTGACCTTTGAGAGGCTTATAGCATGGTGCCATAAAAGATGGTACATAGCACAGTAGGATGATTCTCTCTCCTCATGGATCCTAAGAGAATGACCTCTGTCTGTTTTGACTGAGCTCCAACTCATGTGTTTCAACAGGATGCAGCAGCTTGTCTCATTCAAATCCAAGGTGGGACTTCAGGAGTTACCCTACTAAGCAAGTGAGCTATAGATCAGACCTCATCTATCTATAGTTTGTTCCTGAAAGACTTGTTGGGTGCTCTTCTCCATCCTCTGTTCTAGCTCTGAGCTCCTCTATAAAGAGACATTCCAAATGAAATCATTCCCCTCCTTTGAATCCCAGAGATGATCTCACTTGTGAGGTAGGTGAGCGAGTATTTGCATTGCGAGCACCTTGAATAGCAGTGGTGCATGGGACACTCGATGTTGTGATCATTCCTCCAGCTCCCAGGCTGGTGAATATTTACCACTCATCAACCTGACTCTAAGGGAGGCTTCTGGTCATAAAAACAGACTAGTCTCATGTGAGGTTTTCATATCAGCTTTAAATCTTCACAAGCTTCTGCACCCGAGCACACGAGCCGAGGGCTCCCATCACCGCCCATCTTTTCTGTACTCTTCTCTTTCCTGCTTCTCTTTATCTCCATGCGTTGATTGCAAATCCTTTGCCCCCTGGAACACTAAAACCGACATATTTGTAAAAGAACCTGAATGGCGTGATACTTATGCGGAGTTATACAAGTGAAAAACCTTTTGGCTTTTGGAAGAAATACGTTTCTACATCTCAACTCTTGCAATGCCTCTTCACTGAAAGTTCTGTTTTTTTGTAACCCTAATTTAAAAGTAGCCGTTGTTACTGTTTGAACATTAAAGATCACATGCAAAATGTCACGTTGTGAATCTTCAAATCTGTTACAATTGTGGGCATCTTTCTTATGGTCCCCACTCCACTAATGGGTTTAATACCTGGTTTCAATTTTTCTTTTAAACATATTTTTGCCAGTGTGTTCTATTAAATGGCCTTTTTTTTCTCTGTGAATTAAGCTTAGTTTACAACATTTCGTACTGCTGTTTTTATGTGTTGAAGAGCAGTAACTGCTAGGCCAGGATGCTGTGTTGTGGTATCTGCCACGGGATACTGGTGTTCAAGGACCAGAAGGCTCCAGAGAGCTGTTTTATCAGACAAAGCCAGATGAAGACGAGCTCCAGAATCACACCATAACTGAAAATCCCATCTCAGCTGTGTTTGTTTCGCAAGGCTTGTTACAGTGTGTTACAAATGAAGAATGCAAGGTTTGCTTGCAATTCAGCAAAGCAAAGCGGGTTGGCTTCCTCGAGATGCCTGAGACGACAATATGGGATGCAAAGGCAATTTGAAGGTTGCTTGATATACTCTTGACTGTGCATCCTAGAGCCAGTGCAAGGTGTGAGGCCACCGAAAGCCGTCAGATTTTTAAAGTCAAATTAAGAGACTGTAAAGTAACTGGGGGATTTTGGTTTGGTGCTATGTGAAAAAAAAAACCCAACAGTTCCAATTTTCACAGCCTGGTTATTTTCAGACTCTCAAAGCTAAAAGGCACTTTTCACTGGGAACAAACTGCAAAGCACATTATTTTCGTGTCTGTAATTATGCAGCTTTGCCTGAATTATAAAACCGGTGTGCTCAAGAAGCGTGACAACTCAAACGCAGAGAGTGAAATCTGGATGTGTCGGAACTGAGAACTGGACGTATCAGAATTTGGCCAAATGGCTGATCGCTGTGGGGCTTGCACAACTGCAGCTGTCCTGCCCGCAGAACCCTACCGAGGTGGTTTTGCTAGCATTACCTGGGCCACAGGGTCGCTGGGTACGGCTCGGTGGTAAAAACCTGGCTCTGATATTCAAAATACATTCAAATGACAGCTGGGCACACATGCTAAGTTTTGACTTCTTTTGCTCTGAAAAACAGCAGTTTGAGGGAGACTGAGACAAGGTGGCGTCTCGCCTCAGCCGGGTCGGGCTGTTCAGCTGAGGGAAGAGACCTTGCCCAAATGTTCCCTTTCTATCTTCTCAAACCGACCCCTTTCAGTTTGTTATTTCGTTGCTAATTCTACTTTCACTTGCTATTAAAATAGGTTAAAAGAAAAAAAAAAAGAGAAAATACTTGGAACTTAAAATGAGAACAGCAATAGCGCCGTTATTTTCGTCAGCGTCTGACTTCTCATTTCGACAGAAGAAGTCGTTTTGGGTCACTAATTGTTTTATGGAATTCTGCAAGTCGGATAAGAAGTTGAATAGATATGCAATTCTGAATAAATTGGAAACTGTTCTTTTAGCAGAAAAGAAGAAGTATTTTCCTTTAGTAATTTGCAAAATGTGGTGAGTACACATTACATTATTTAAAATACAGATTTCCCAGCCTTTTTGTACTTACTTGGTCTGCAGTATACAATATAAATATTTTCTAAGAATAAATAATAAAAATGTGTTTCAGATCTTCCCCCCCACTCCCTGATTTTTCATATAGGAAATTATTCAAGCTTGTTAGATCTAATTGATACTGTTTTGCTTGCAAATATTTGTGCAATTTTTGTGGGTACTCTGCGATTGCGAAGGTGTGTGAACACACACTAGCTGATGCTTGCCTTGATACAGAAAATGCATTTAAAACAGTCTTTTTATACGTGGCACCACTGTGAAATAAATCACCACAGGGATTAGACACAAAGAAAAAAGAAATGTTGGCACTCTGACATCTCAGCCTTTCCTGTATTACTATTGCAGTCGAGTGAATACAGCCATTAAAATAATTTCCAATAAATAGGGCAATTCATGTCTCTTAGCACTTTCTCCTAATGCCTCTGCTACGCAGGGCTCAGGTTAATATACAAAGAATAAAAAGCTTCGTTTCAGAACATCAGAACGGCTTGTCTACTCTTGCCTCTGCCAGCAAGTTAACTACCTTGACTTAATTAAAAGTCAGTTCAGCTGCTGAAAAAAGCCAGATACGAGCACAATCGGGTTAGCCAAACTCCCCTGTTAGAAAGCGCTCTGAAACAACAGTAATGAGCTTTTGTCTCTGGCTGTGAGGAAGCAGATTTTATGTCTCGGAGTTTTTCCTTTGCAGCTGTAAGTGCAAAAAATCCTGATGGTTTATTGGTGTGTGGCTGCCCTAGCTGTCCTGCGCGCCTCTCGTGTCATTCTCCGAGCGGCCAGCTGTTGAAAACAAAATTCAGGGAGAAAACAACCTTTGTGCGTACCTAGATGTTTATGGTGCTGTAACTGCTTAACTGGAGCTATGGTGGCCTATCCCCTGCCTTGGACCTCTCGCTCCATGGTGGTGGGACCACGCAGCTGCTGTGTGCCAGCGTGGTCTGTGTTCCTCAGGAGGTAGGAAGAGAGCATGGGCCACCAGGCAGCCCTGCCCACCCAGCCCCGAGGGAGGCAGGTTCTGAGTGGGAGAGAAGAGATTCTCCTCAGGGCTCCCCTCTACCAGGCTTCACAGGCAATTGGGATTCTCAAAGGAATCTTTGATGGGGGAATCTCAAAGCACCGAGCCCAACTCTGTGGCACATCCCTTCCCGAGCGCAGGGAGCCGGCCTCCAGCCTTGCATCAGCCGCGAATTAGTTATTAGCAAAGAAAATGACAGCTGTTGCTGCCTTTATGGTTGTGAAGAAGAAGTGAAGGAGCAATGTGCCCCCCTCAGGTCTTTCACAACTGCCTGACATCGGGCTGGGCGGGGGGATTTCTGCTGTGACTCCTCTCACCTTGGGCAGCCATCGGTATGATTCATGCCGGGGCGGAGGAGAAGGGCACAGGCCTGCGTGTGGCGGGTGGTTGTTTCTGTCTCTGGAAAAGAGGAAGGAAACGACGACTGATGCCTCTGCACGGTGTGAGGTGCTGGCTCGCCTGCGTCGGCAGTGTTTCCAAGAAGCCTCCGGCGAGTGCCGGCTCCTGCAGGTGCCCCAGCAGCTCCCGGCCGTGCTTCGGAGAACCGAGCCCATCTGGTCTCCCATGCCGAGACCCAGGAGTCTCCCCCACCCCCTGGGCTGCCTTCCCTAAAGGCTTCATCACTGTTCAGGTACTGCAAAAAGGTGAGATTTTTGAAAGAGCAGGCTCTGCTTTGAGAATCAAGATCCCTTGCAAATGCTGACAGCCCCGGAGGTGGTGGAGTGTGTCTGCTAGCCACAGGCAGGGTCATGGTAGCCAAAGGCTCACAGCCAGCCCCAGGGTGAGGGGAGAGACCCAAGACTGATGCTCCTCAACTTCGTTGATGAATTAATTATGTAGAAGCAGCTGGAGGGGGACTTATGTGTCTTACATGCCAAATCTCTGGTAACACATAAGCAACTGCTGAATTTTCTCTTTCTCAGAAAACTTTTTTTTTTAATACATGAAATTCTAAGTGATTTTCTGGCTATTATCTTGACAAAATGCTTGTGTTTATCTGCCACTGTGACACCAAATCTGCTGCTTAAAAGCCAGTGTCCTGCTGTGAATGACACAGTGTTCAACACAGCACGCACCTGAGTAATGGTTAAATGTCACAGGATTTTGTAAGAGACTGGTCTTCTAACGGATCTTCTGATGTCTTCTAATGGATATTGGGTATTAAAATACATACATATATTTTAAACTATTACATAGTACATGGAATTTGGGATGGTATCTGATCCGTCATAGAATTATTGACCAGCTAAACCAGAGGTGCAGCCTTGGGTCATGATCAGGGCTTTGGCTTAGACAGTGAACGTTGCTGTTTAATCCCTCTCCCATCACGCAGAGCTTGGCCAAAGCCAGGTCAGGTCAATGCGGAGCTTTTACATTTAGAATCATAGAATCGTTTTGGTTGGAAGAGACCTTTAAGATCATCAAGTCCATGGATTCACCTTGTTTTCTGTGGCTGGCTGGTGAACGGCGGGAGGATGAATTGCAGACGTGAAACGCCGCTGCACAGACACCTTGGCTGTCCCAGGCCTCGCTGCCACAGCTGAGTGACACCAGGCGAGCCACGGCTCCGCCTGCCCCCCACGTGAAATGGGGAGATGGCAGTGACCTTTTTTTTAAAGTATTTTCAGATTCGTCATGAAAGATCTTGGTGCTGGTAGATACTTCTGACTTCGCCAGGTCCTACCTCCCCTTCTGAGAAATGTTTCTGATGATGGGTTTGACCTGCAGAATTCGCTCTGAAGGGATTTGTAATACCACTTTATGGGATTAGGGCTTTCCAGTGTTTCAATTATCTGAAGGCATAGGGAGTAGGTAAGCACAAGGGACAGAAAGAGAAAGGACAATATATAACAATGCATTAATTACTTTACTATTTTAACAGGTTGTAATCACGACTATCAACATAATGCCCTTTTTTAACTGTACATAACATGGGTACGGGCTGAGCTAACACCTGATTCATCAGTGACATGTGCCAGGAGGGTAAAGCAGCGGGAAGGTCCCTCCATACTTTCTGCCCGCTCTTTCTGGAGCACACTCTTGCATCCACTGTAGTGACTGGACTCTGGGCTGGACTGATCTCAATGTGTGCAGTAGGGACATTCTTACACTAAGGATTTAGTGCCCAAGAGACAGATCTCACTGAAATGTCATCACCTTGAAAACGTTCCTGTTTCCTTTAAGGGTGAAGAGAAGAGACTTGAAGACAACCTGAGCAAGCATTTGGGTTTAGCACAACCAGGGAGAGCAGCCACGAGGTAAGCAACCAAAGTCTTTGCACCCTTAGAATTTCACCCTTCCATGATAAAATACTGGGGAGAAATGACCGATGTTACCCAAATTGTTCCTTTGTGATGGGAAGGATTTTATTTTCTGCAGTGGGAACAGACAGACATGCCCATACGGAGTCTCAGGCTCCTGATGCAGTCAGTACAAGACATAACCCAAGGAGATTAACCCAAGGAGGGGCCTCTGACTCTGCTCCACATCTTCCACAACTTTCCACCTGGCTGCCAAGAAAGCTGATGCACTGCCCTTGCTCTGGACCATCCTCAAGTTTTTGGTTCTAATGTGCAGGGCCGTATTTATCCAGAGGCACTTAAAGAAAATGAGGCAACCTTACCCAAGAAATTCCCCTCCTGCTTTCAAAACTGACACAGGCTTTTGAACCCCACTACAGAGATGTCACAACTTAACTTTTAATTTACGGATGAAAGAAAACCTATGAGCCTTGCCTAGCAAAAAGATTGGTTGGGAAGTTGCTGTTCCCCCCTGAGAACTGCTAGTTCTGATGGAGTCAATCTTTGCGGTAGGTGCCAGCCAACCCTGGCGGAGTTAACGCTCTGTGAAACTGCACAGCAGAGGCTGGAGGGATATCACGGCATTGCATATTAAATACATGAGTGATACGGCTTTAAGGAGACTACAAATAGCATATGAAAACAGAGATGGGTTCTGGAAAGATCTGAGGCAGAAGGGGTTGATTAAGCGGGTTCCTGAAAAAAGACTAATTTCTAATTGGGATTTGGGACAAATCGCTCAGGGATACTATTGAACTACCCAGAATTAACGGGGCATTGGCTGAGCACAGGAGCTTAGATGTCTGCAGGGTGGTGCTCTGACGCTGTGCATATGACAGAAGAATGAAAACAGTGGGAAAACTGTAACCTGAGGCAGGGTGGCATGAAAAAACCCTGCCTTTAACTCCACAAAATCAGTCTGCTGAGCTGCGTGTGCTGTGACGAACAAAAGAAGCTACGAGTGTGGCTGGCAGGAGGAGTGAGATGCAAAAGGAGCAGCGGATGCATCATTGTCTGCAAGGAGTCTGCAAGCACCAGGAGAAGACACCCGGGGCAAGGAGAGAAGACAAAAGCCTGGGAGCTCGGGGGTGCGCTTCACAGGAGCAGTGGACGAAGCAGCGGCAGATGGGCAGAGTCAGCATGAATGTGAATGGAAATTACATTCATTTCTGTACAGGGCAGAGGTACGTAAGCAGCTGCGGCGCTACAGATAATTATGTAACGCTTACAAAAAATCCCTGGGCTGTGGACAAAAAGCTGCGCCAGGGCCTCTGAGGACCTGCAGGTACATGACAAGATAGGGAAATAAAAGCCTTTGATTGGACCTGGGGCTTCCACAGCTGCTACCGCTTTGGGAAGGTGATGCTGCGCTTTTCTGGTGGGAAACATGGACAATGGGGACTATGAAACACGGTCACGTGCTGGTTTTGCCCTGGCAGGTACATATTACAGAGAAACGAGCCACGCTTTCTCTGAAGCCTGGAGGGAAGGCGGCGATGAATCAGCCATTTTGCTGAAAAGGTCTCCGAGAGGCAGCAGCCTGAGAACGCTGAGCCACAACCGAAACACAGAGAGGAGCCATGTCGATATCTGTGATGGGTCCACAAGGTCATATGGACATCCTGGGGGCTGTGGCACGACCATGTCTGATGACAAGGCAGAGTCTAACTCTTACCATCCCCTGGCTTGGCTGGGCTGGGAACAAAAGACGTAGGAGACAGGCCTCTGAGGGACATCTGTAGCCCACATGGCTAGCAGCATGCAGACGTGCCTGAGCTAAAGCCACTAGTCCCTGGAGCGGGAAGCATGTGCCTATGTTGATGTGGCACTAAGAGGTGGCTTCATAACAACACCAGGTCCCACGTTGACCTGGGTTTAACAGGGTGCAATGGGCTTCAGGACTGGGCTGCAAGACACTGGGAATGGTTGGAGCACCAGAATTTTCAAGAGCAGCTTGCCAGGATAACACAGCAATCACAGCAAGAGGTGCAAAAGAAATCAAAGTAAAAAAAATGACAAGTTCATTGTGTGCCTCCGGTGCGTGCACAGCTTTACATGACAGCAAGCAGCTGTGAGGGACTTCACATCCCTGCAAGCATCTCATGATTTGGTGCTCCCAGTGGGATGTGAGTGAAGGGGCCACAGCTGGATCAGGCAGTGACTGTGGCGGGCTGACGTCTGCTTGTCCTTGATTGCACAAATATTGTGCAGGACACAGAGGGCAAACAGGAGACAGAATCAGAATCGAGCAGGGTCAGACTCAAGTACGTTTTCTGTCAGTACTTCTTATGGACAGTCACTGGCCATACAGAAGTAATTGAAGGGATCTGGTAATGGCTTCAAAACATCAGAACGGAAGGTAGGACTGCCACTTACGGAGGGTGGTGCAGAAGCTCCATTTTTCTCAGTGGATTGAAGATCAGGGGTCAGGGCTGGGGCCAGACCTATTTGAACTCAACAAAGAGGCAGGAGATGTGGAAAGTACGGTTGTCATGTGCCTCATCAGACCAACTGGAGGTGTAAAGTATCCGTGATATTTGACAATGCACTCATATTTCTGTTTCCTCATGAGGAATTGAGCTTGGCCAAGGGAGCCGGCCTGTAGGATCATGTTTCCCATTGACCACGCCAAATGCTCAGGGAGCAAAACTCCCCTGTGAATTCCTCTGCATCCGTCTTCTGCAGGTTGTTTGGGACAAGACCTGCAGGAATGGAAATGTCACCTCCTGGTGCAGTGATCATATTCTCAGGTTTGAATCTACTGAACAGTGAAGGAGAGGCTTCCAGCTGCCAGATGTCAGAAGACCAATATGTCTCTCTCAAAAGACCAAATGCTCCCCATTTTAGCACAGCAGGTTCCCATCTTCTTCAGTCCAGAGGCCTCCACTGTTGATCTTCCCACGTGTGCAGTATGACCTTTGCAAAATCATTTTCCTTTCACAGGCTGAGGGCATACATGGAACAGATCATTAAGAAGCAGGTCTGCATCTTGTGCCTCCCTCCAGCGTGGTCCCGGGTCAATGAGGAAAGCTCTCTCTTCATGTAGCAAATGTTGATCAAGCTGCAAAACCTCTTGAATGGGACAGAGATGCTGCTTGGACATAGCAAGGAAACTCCCCCCAAACAAATATAAACCCAAATATTTCTACATCGCAAAGAGGGTTGGGGTCACAGAACGAAAAATACTGGCAAGCCGGGGGATGGAGATGATGCAGTCTGCAAGAGCTGGCCCCAGCTGGGTTTTGTGGTCACTGCTCCATGCTCTTCACAGGTAAGCGCGAACACTGCCAGTGGTGCACTGAGAATTCAGCCGTGTACCTGCGCTTCGGTTAGCTCAGGTCTGAGTCAAGCACTGAGTGATCCAACAATGCACAGATTTGGCATTAATGGCCACAAAGTTAAGCCCTTGGTCAACGGCACAAACAGGAATCACCTTTTTTCTTTCTTTCTCTGAAGTGTCCAGCAGTTTGTTTAGCAAGCTGTTTTCACAGGAACAAAAACCTGCCCTGACTTTCGACTTCATGGAGAGCCTGCACTTATTGCAAGGAATAATTTACAGCTTTGAGGTGTATACGACACGGTTAAGGGGAACTTAGTTCAAACGTGTAAAATACAGCTTACTGGGGTGGTCTGCGCACCTGCAGATGGGAACATCTGAAGAGCAGTTTGGGTTCAGAGCTGCGCTAGACCATTTGATCAAAAAGTAGAGCTGTAACAGCAGCGACAGTGGAGGCTCTAACAATGAGAGGAGCGTAAGGATGTGGTTTGCTCTCATGAAAGTCTTGAAAGAAGGTAGGAGGGGGAAGGAGGATAGAGAGGTGGGCTGCTGTAAGCAGAACGGTAGGAGCTCAAGCGTAGTAAAAGGAAATAGCTGAGGCTGTAAAAAGTGAAAAAGGTTACTGAGAATCAAAGAAATTAGAGAAGAGAAAATGTGGCTGAAGGGAGCTTTTCCTTAGCTCCCTGCTCCTGTTTTCAAAAGCTGTTCTCTCAGGGTGGTTTGCAGCACAAGGCGGGATTCAGACAATTTGCTCTGATTCTTCTGCCGACAGAAGAGCAACAAAGGTGACGTCTCAAACCAGGAATTCATTGATGAACAGGCGACATGAGGAATGACCTCATGCAAATGAGGTCAAATTCAAGGGCTCTCCTGCGAGATCAGCCTCTGCCACGCAGGAAAGTGTGGAAGGGCAGCTAAGTCCACCCCCAACCCAGTGCTCTCAGGCAGAATTAGAGGCAAAGCCTAATACACTCCCTTAAAAAAGCAAATTCGCTTTGTGCCTGCACTGCAGCAGGCTGTGACACCTGTGTGTGGCCCCACGCGTGCCTCCCTGGTTGCCTGCTCCTCTCCCACACCCTGCCCGGGGCTCAGGGGACTGTGGCACAGGGGACGGGGAGGCTGTCCCTTGGCCAGCACAGCTCTGCCAAGGACCAAGAGCTTGGTGCTGCGCCCACGGGAGGACGTCTGAGGTCAAAAGTGAGTAGGGTGGCTATTTCGGAGGTGCTGGGTGGTTGTGGCCAAGGGGGTTGTGGAGAGAGGACAGAGCACCTGTAAATGCCCCAGGGTGTGGGGAGACACTGGGTCTGTGACACCCGGTGACACCAAGTGGTAGCAGTCAGGGTGCAGTAGTGTTTGTGGCAATGAAACCTAGGGCTGATATTTTCCTCGGTACCCACATACTTACTACAAACTTCATGAAACTGGTAGAGAAACCCAAGGCTTAGTGCCCTTGGGTTGCTAAAGGAAAGTAGAAATCTGTTTTCTAGATTTGGCCTCACCCTAAACAAGTTTTGCATCTGACTTGGGAGCTTTTCCCTCTGCTGGGACTCAAGTTGTGCCACCGATTCTGCCCAGGTTTGCTGCAGACCTGGGGAGCAGCCTGCCAAGCATCCAGCAGGTTTCACAAGCAAGTCTCATTTGCCAGGTGACCGATTGGGGTAAAAAAATCAGCTTGTGCCTAAGATGAAGCGACACAGAAAGCCTTCAGAGCACGTGCTGTGGGACTGGTGCTCTGCTGCAAAGTCCTGCAGATGCTTGAGAGACCAGGTGGCTCGTGATGATGCACGGTCCTCTTGGGATATGAGCTCTACATGCCGGTGGGTTTTGGCAGGGTTTGCTTTTGGAACAACATAACTACTCTGGGTATAGCTCAGAGCAGAGCTGCTGGCCCAACAGCTGGTATTTCAAAGTGTTTCAGATCCACGTGTCCATCTGCACGGCACTTCAGAAGAATTGTCAGGGAAGGAGCATTCGCAGAATTGAACAGAGACGAAAGATTACTAATCAGCAGCTGCAGGTAATGTGGTTGTGGGCTGTATTCTTCTTCTCTCCTTGCCTTGCAAGAGCTTGCTCACAGGCTCTGTTGGTGCCAGCCATTCCCAGATGCAACGGCGTGGGCAGGGGTCTGCTCCTGCCTCCCACCCACTCTCCCCAAAACCAAACCCAGAAGTTTAACAGAGATAAATAGGTACTTCCGACGTACAATTCACTTGGTCTATTCCAGACGTTGGTGAGGTGGTCTGTGCCCCAGAAAAGCACGTTTCTCTCTCTCAGCTCTAAAAGGAGTCTAAACAACCCACTCTGCCGTAGGTGTCTATGCTGGGGCAACTGAAGATGCGGGGATTCATTCCACCCTTGTCTACAGCCACTGTGCACAGACCAGTTAGCACAGCTTCTGGGAGCTTTCTGTGCCCTGTCTGATACTGGTCTGGGGAGTCCTGCCGCAGCTGTCACCACTGCGGTGCCTGAACGTCGCAGCAGAAGGGGTGAAGCTGTCTTTCCCAGAGACGTGTATCTCAAAGGTGGGTGAGTTCAGCTCAGATCACAGCGTTTTCACTTCAGTTGTTTCAATATTTCCATGACATTTTTAAGAAATAAGTCTCTCTGAGGTTTTTTTGCTCCTCCATTGAATTTAATTGAAATTTACCAGTGCATTAACAAGTTGTTGGAGAGGAGAGACAAGCAGACAGCAATCGCATAATCCTTGTTTTCTTACGAATTCAGGTGACTAGAGTGTTCACCTCATGTCTGATCCCAAGGGAAAATGCTTTCCAAACATATGCACATGATCGCGATGCTGCTGTTGAAACTGTGGGCAGAGGTATAACAAAACAGATTTCTACTTGCATTTAAACCTTATTTTATATTACAACGCCATTGAGAGGGATGGAGGCACTTGTCACAGCTATTGTTTGTCTTTCTGAAGTTAACTGCACTTTAAAGGTGGGTTTTTTTCTCCCACCTGTCACTCCAGGGGCGGAACGAGAAACTGCCAGGAACGACTTTGTGCAACAAAGCAGCATAAAGGTACGATCATCTATATTTGATGTAGAATCAAACAAAACTCAGAGGAATTAGAGACAAAAGTAAAGCTTACGGGCCTAAATGTTTGAAGTTCAACTTCTGCATCAAGATCAAGACAGGCTTATTCCGCTCTGTAGATTTGAGGCATTTAATCTCACAGCAGCCACTTCAGGGGCTTCCCGTGGGATGGGGTACAAAGTCAGCTCAGACGGGTTGATGTCAGACCTAGGATTTTTTGGGACAGGGATGGACACCGATGGGGTGTGAGGGATGTGCAGCGTGAAGGCACGGCCTGATGCTTGTGCAATGGGTACAGCCCTCCCTCTTTAGCCATCCTCGCTCACAAAACGGTCCCCGTCAACTTTGCAGCTGGAATTAAATCCAGAAGGGAATCCAGAGTTCATTTTGGCACTGGATTAACAGTGAAGCTTCTCTGTTCTTGGATTTTTAGCCATGAGGTTTTCTGCCAAAGCAGATGTGTGTTAAATCTAACAATTTAAATGAAGTATTGTTCACCGATTACACACTAAGGTTAAGACCTTCAGGTCTTTCACTACATGGTGGAGAGTGTTTGGGCGATCACCCAGCATGAAGGTGGCCCTCTGTCCTGAAGGGAATGGAAATTATTAAACTCGATGCAGGTTTAGTGAGCTGCAGCATGGAAAGAGAGAGGCTCTGACTCATCTACTCTGCAAACGACCGCATGAGACTGCAGTTTCACTTTTTGATGTGGTCTCCTTACAGAAGTGTATGCCAGCTGAATTATTACAACGAAATACTATTCCTTCCACCTGGCTAAGCACTCGGTAATTTTACTCGGGGTTCTGGGGGAGGAGAGCTGAAGCTACTTCAGTGGGCGTTGTACCAACAGTTGAAGCAATAATTCAGTCTTTAATGCCTTCAGGGAGGAGCTGAGCTCTCCCACCCACTCTCGTTATCTCCTTCGTGGAGGAGAAAAGGGAGGTGCATGCAGAAAGGACTAGGTCTCGTCCCTGAGGTCCACGCACATGAGAAACTGTTCAAGGAGACTGCAGTGGAATAAGGAGGCCTCTGCTGCCTGCGTGCCAGACAATGTTTGGTGAGATTAGGACACGTTCCTGTGTTTTTTTCAGAGAGATGCAATGAGAGAAGAGGGGGAAGCTCCCAGATGCACATCTTTGGTATCAGACGAACCTCCCTCTCCCTTACTGAGTGCACCTGTAGATCTCTGCGCTGTGCAGCCGCTATGGTTTGGGAATGCTTTTAATTATAAAGTGCATCCAGTATGCAGTTACAAATTCTATTAATTTTGGCTTCCTTATTAGCTATACCAAGAACCAACTAATGACAGTCACTGGGCTCTGCCTACTAGACGCCTCCCCTGTCCTGTGGTCTCCAGCTCCGTCGGGAGGGCATGCAGCATACCCTCCTACAGCAAACAGTATTCTCTCCCTTTAACATTCACTAGCTCTTAAATAACACTTCTCATGGAGTATTCCTTCGACAGAGATTTTAGGAGAAAAAATACTTCACTGAAAAGTTTGCCATCAGCATTCCCAGCATTTGTCACCCCCTCTTCACAGATAATTGCCATTGGGAAGCTGGTGAGATGCTATTGGGCTCAAGGTGACCAAAAATTGGCTGTTCCACATAAATTAAAGTGACCGGGAAGTTTTCGACTCAGACAGCCTGATCAATTGCAAGGTGTACAACTCCAAGTCTGAAGATAAGACGAGAGCTCTTGGCCGTGTAATCTCATTCCTCTTCTGAATTTTAAATGCTGGTTCCTACCTAAGATGAGGAGAAACACCATCACATAAATAAAACGACTTGATAACTCTGTGAAAATCTGAGTCCTGCACTAACAAGCGTTTGGCTACTGGGTCCCTTATCTCCCACTTAACGGGAGATAACAACTCCCCTTCAATGGGAACCTGACCACACTCCCATTTAAAAGGAGGTAAGGTCTTCCTTATCCTGTACCCCAGAACACAAATAGGGACACATAATTTGGTTAAAGGAACACGTGAAACTTTTATGTTTGCCAGGGAGCTAATTGCCTGAAACAAAGAGATGAAGTGATGCACACTGGGCTGGATTAGGCCAGAAGTAAGGCAAAGCTTACTGTGGAGTGAGCTGCTTGGGTAAAATACCTCTGGGTGATTGCTCTTGCTCTTTGATGAAACGTGAAGCCATTTACACCTTTTTTTACCTTGTGTTTTGATGAGTAGGAGTGTGTACGCATGGGTAGTTACCATGGAATAAATGACATGCTGTAAATTCACACCGTCAATTAATTTCTTCATGTGCCCATGCTCTTAGACAGAGGAACACCCTGTTTCTGGATGGTGGGTGAGGAGAGGTGTGAGGAAGATAGGCTGTCAAAACAAAGCTGCTTCTGTGTGTATGTAGTAGGAAAATTAAGTAGCTGAGAAACCTTATGGCCACAAATTGTGTGCCTGCAGGCATTCCCATGGTCCTGGCTGTCTCAGGCTGACCCAAGGCAGCACACTGGGTCTGCCCTGGAGAAACACAAGGGGAAGGGACCTCTGGCAGAAATGGGAGCTGGAGTGTTCAAAGTGGCATCTTCAACTCAGGTGCCAACAGCCCAACTGAAATTGGTGGGCACCCAAACACTTCAGAGGCTTGAGAAGAACAAGAAAAGAAGAACAAGAAAAAAAGATTATTGCTTGCTTCTGCAGGACCAGGTTGGGAAATTTTGTGGAAGAAGAAAAAAGCTGAGCTTGCTTCAGGGCTTATTGTATGGCTGGAGGTGTAGCGATAGGCATGCCTCCAAATCTTTGGCCCAGGAAGCCTTTCTTTGCCTCCTGCACTCACGCTGGGCTTGGCTGTGCTCTGCCCATGGGAGGATTACCACATATTCCATCACTGCATTTTTCGGCCTAATTTTGCTCCTTAACTTTTCTTCGGGAGCCTTCAGAGGTCTTTATTCTTCCTCAGTCTCCCTGGTGGAAAGGAGACAGGTAAGCCACACTTCCATTCAGGTTGGGATGAGCCAGTCCAGGGATGGGGATGCGCGACAGGGACTGGGGGAGGCCGGGAAGCTTCTCCTGGGCATGGGAACCACTGTCAGCATCCACCACACCGCTGCCCGAGCCCAGCTTTTGCAGCCACTGTTGCAGAAAACTAAGTAAATTGTTTTGTTTTGTTTTCCTTTTTAAAGTTACTTTCTTGGTGTAACATTAGATTATTGAGGTTAGTGCTGGGTGTTAAAATGTTCTCCTGGCTCTGGAGTTTTTTCGCAGGGGCTCAGATAAAGGTGGGGGAGCCGCTGGGGCCGGGCGCCGATTGGCGAGCGAGCTGAAGCAAACTGCGCCGCTTAACCACAGGGGCCTGTTTTCTCTCTGCACCGGAAACACCTGCCAAAAAGCCTGCCTTCACTCAGGCTGTACAAAGAAAAGCCCCAAATTAAACTTCCAGCCGTATAGCAGCAGGTCAGGCGGTGATGTTCGGTACACCGGCTTGAATTCAAGGCAGCTCACTGGGTCGTTTCACCAGGTGCATGGCAGGCTTCTGTTGGAACGCGTTTTTTTCTCGCAACGGGCTGTGCGCTGGGAGGTGCGTTTTGCCTCCCGACTAGAAAGAATTTGGATAAAATAAATTGTCACAGAATGATTGTATGTGATTCACACCCCACGCCACAAGGCACTGGCCGTGGAGCTGCCGGCCCCGGTGTGGAGGCACGGTGCTGTGGTCCAACCAGCCCAGGACGTGATGTGTGTGACCGCCGCCACCGTGGAGGGGGTGGTGGGTCCACACCCATCCCTCTCCCAGCAACAGAGGTGCTGCAGCCCTGAACTCTCTGTGCCCCAAAAAAGGGCATACCAGGTCCTCGGCCACAAGGGTGACCTTGCATTTCCGACCTTGCATTTCCGCAATCTGAAGGGATAGCTTGGTGGGTGCTTCCTGAGGAGGAGCAGTTGGCCGCTTTTGTCCCCTCTGAACTCTTTGAAGAGTGGTTTGCAGGAGAAAAGCCCAGGGCAGGTCACAGCCCCGAGCACAGGAAGGTACAAGCCCTGCCACCCATGCCTGGTGAAGTGCAGCCCGCCGAGGAGGGGCAGCCGAAATGCCTGATCGGATCAGCAGTTAAACGTTTTTGCCTCCTCCTCCTCCTCCTTTTGGCAGCTACCCACTGCGCACGATTCACTGCCTCTGCCCCGCTCGTCAGCATTTCTCCTCCAACAAAATGGAGGCTTGCCAAGCTGGGGCACATCTAAATGTCAAGATCTGGGAAAAAGTCATCCTATCTCTTTTAAACTTTGCTAAAACGGGCCCAGCAAAAGCACAGGCAGCTTTTGGCAAGCTGCCTAAATCTGGTGCATTTTCCATGCGTACTGTTTGTCCAAGAAGCTAGTCTAAGTTCTAGCACTGGGGATCCTAGTGGGTACAATATCTGTGGCCCATGAAAGCCATCCCTTGGGTCTTGCAAGCCCAGCTGGGTCTGACAGCTCTTAACCTTTCAAGTGTCATCTACCCACACCTCTGGGTGGATGCATGGATGCATGGATGAACGAATGGATGGATGAACACATATGTGAATGCACGTACGGATGCATGGGTGGACATTGTTCTGCAGTGCACTGAGCCTACCGATTCCTTCCTGACCATGAAAGCAGCAGGTGATCTGTGTGGGTGCAGTGGGTTCTGGAGTGCTATGCGCTGTCACTTGGTCTCACTCCTAGCTCCCTTCAGGTGTCTCTACGGGTGACTGCAGTTACCAAGTCTTGCGGAAAGTGATGGCCCTGAGGGCTGAGCGTGCTTGAGGCAGGAGGATGGCATCTGCTTACCAGCTACTGTGGCTTGTTGTGAGCACCACCCAGTGCAGAGCAGGTCTCAGGACACGGTGGATGCGTCTCCTAAATTTCTTTTAGCGTTTTGGTTTGTAGTAGGTGGGCTTTTGTGAAACAGCCAAAGTATGCCAAAAGGCTGAGATCTGGGCACTTGCAGAACCCACTTTGTGAACTACGTGGTAAGGGCCAGAAATGCTTGTGGAAGAACCAGCCTTTGGCAATCATCTTGTGTCCAGGCATGAAAAGACCAGGGATCAGCTGAGGGTTAAAACTTAAATATCTATTGAATGAAGAATATATTTATTTTAAAAAAAGGAAAAAGAAAAAAAGCCAACAGAAAATGCCCTGACACTAATGTGACCTCAGTGGCAGAAAGATAGCCGTGTCCATACATTCAGAGTTGCAGAGACACTGCAGCAGGAACAAGATGCTTGAGTGGGATGCCAAAGCTCTACAGGCAACATGCGTTGCCTCTGTTCCTCCCACACTTATTGTTAAATTTATCTCAGACATCACACGCAGGGTATACTGGTCACTAATATTACAGGCGCTGGTTTATTCTATTGCATGACCACCAACAGTGCATTTTCAGTAAAATCCTCTATGATTTTTGCTGTTTAACCCCCTAAAGGCTTTCATTCCAAAGGTTAGTAGCAAAGAAACTGTACAACGTGGCTGTAGCATGAGGATGTGAGAGCTCACGCTGCCGAGTGGCTGGGGGCGAGAGGATGGGGTGTGCCATGAAGTGACCAGGCAGCTAAAACTACAGCGTGCTGTCAGGAAAGCCAAGCTGGGATGCAAGACCTGGTTCCAAATTGACCTAGTCTTAAAGTAAATCTGAGTTTCTGAAGGAATGAGGGCGATGTACCATGAAGTAAAGAGCTGAGTAAATCTAAGTGAGTGGCTTGTACTGGATATTGGGGTCCAGCCTGCATAACGCCGTGGGAATTTGTGGCTAAAGCGTATCAGGTATCTTTATAAATACTAAATGCAGAATGGGTGTGTGAAACCACACAAGAGGCTTTAATAATTTTAAGGTCTGAGCTCTCCAATTTCTAGAACATGGTGTCTAAGGCTTGAGCTCCATAAGGAGTTTGTGTGCTACCTCCAGCCTTTACACTAATTTACCTTGACTTTTTCAGGACCGTGTTTACATATGATTTTGCCCCACTGTGCTACAGACTAAGCCTGGAAAGAAGAAACAAGTGTCTATCAGTGACATATTTATCTACAAATATGTGGTCACATTGCTAGGGTAAAATAGGGTTAAATTTGTCTGTTTAATTTGTCAATCAATTCCCCTTTTTTAGGAAGTGGCTGCATTTCAGTACTGTTGTGCCCAATGGATTACAGAATTTTTTACTCTGTGAAGCAAAGCTTCCCCCGTGATGTGCACAAGGCTTAGCAACCCGGCAGGGAAAGCTCCTTGGAAGTTTTAACAATACATCAGTTAAATTGGTGTAATTTCCTTTCCCTTGCCTGGCTTTGCTATCCAGGAGTTGTTGCTGCAGTAACTTAGCCTCAGGACAGGCAACAATTAAAACTCTGGGTGGTTGCAGTGTAGGAAGATAGTGCCCCAGGAAGACTACTTCACAGAGGTGTTTTCAGGATGTAATTTGGTGAAAACTTTTTGGCAGGAGAACCAACCTGTGCCATTTTCTTACTTGGCCTCAGTACAGCTTTTTGTAGATCTACATGATAAACTTAATCTGATTATTTTTAATCTGTTTGTTTTTAGATTTGCTTCAAGTTTAGCCAAGTGAAGTGTACTAGCTGAGGGGGGTGGTACAGGGAGGGAATCAACAGCAGTGGATGAGAAAGGGCTTACGGTAGCTGCTGCTGAAACACTTGTGAACCTGTAGGTGCAGCACAGCCTTAAGCATTTGCTCAGGAACCCTTTTCCCTGTTGGGAGAAAAATAACCATCGCCATTTGGAACTGCTTACAGAGATGAGGAGGAACCACTGTGGGATGGCTGCTCTGCACAGCGGCATTCAGACAATTTTTGTGAGTTCCTCCTCCCTTGCCATTCTTCCCTGCTTGCTTGGCATCACGGAGATCATCACCGGGGACACCCAGAGAGGCTTTCCTGGCTTTGAGTCGGCTATAGTGAGCTCTACATCCTTTCTTGTCCCATCTCTTAGGTGAACTGTAATGACATGAGTATGGAGATACAGCCCATTTCTTTGAGATTCTTAGTGTGAAGCCCTCACTGTTACTATCAAGAATACCCTGGTTTCTGAGACAGGTCAGCATCCCCTTCCCTCTCAGGAAATTAAAGAACAGTAAAATGAGAGCATTTACCATCATTGTAGCTGAAAGCACTCTTCTTATGGCCTTGAAAAGATTATCAATTTGCACTTGGATCTTAACAGAGACCTGCTGGGTAGGGACAGGATGAGCGTTCAACTGCACGCCCAAGGACAGCCTCAAGGTTGCTGTTCCCTGTGCTGTCTTGGTTTCTGCAGCCTGCTACGCTTCCGTGACGTACATCAGCACTTTTCTGGTAGCACAAGGGTCAGTGAAACAGGTTCTCCAACCTGTCCTTGCCACATGCCAGCCCCTGAGTTTCAGGCTGAGAGAGCAATCCAGGACTCCATGTGAGATCACACAACATAAGGCTGAGCAGCCATGCCCACAAACGCTTGGGCCTGTGCAGTCACTTCCACCCCCACCATCATGCACAAAGCAGCATCCTACTTCTCCTTCCCTAACAAATCCCCTTTTCCCTCTTGAGTCCACTATTTGTGATCCAGAGAAACCACTTGCATTCTCACAATAAATGGAAGTCTTCCCCTCACTGCCAAAGCAAGCCTTCACCCTGCTCCCCTCGATAACCAAGGCTGGAAAGCCAAACTCTTCCTTCTCCCTCTCATCCCCTAGCCTAAGACTTCTGCTTCCTCTGGCACACTTTGCACATGGATATTTTAACTAAACCCATTACCTGCAGTCACAGAGAGTGCTCTAGCCACTCTGACATACCACTTCACACTCCTGAGTACGAGGCAGGACGATGGGGATGCAGCCTCAGCACCACCGTGTGCCAATTCAGAAACAGCTTGGAGTAATGCCGTGGAAGGAGAGCTACCAAATATATGCCAAGGAGTTAACAGACTGTTGTCTGCTACCACATCTCCATCTTTGCAGTGTGCTCTGCATGAAGAGCAGAGCAAGAGCTTTCTGTAACTAAAGATCCTCTTAGAAACTTGACTGGGTATTGAAAAGTGCAGTATAACGCTGGTTGTCTTCTGTAGACCTAGTTGTCACCTAAGCAGCTCCTGAACATGCAGCTGTGATGCACTACAGGGGATGTCATGACTTCAAACACCCTCATTATGAAAGGTGACACTCAACCTTCTTATGATCCTGCTTCTCAAACACTAGTTATTTAATCTGCATTAAGTCTTTCTTTAACAAGTGCTCCAATTACAGAATGAGGGTTTTTTGTGTTAGCTAGCTCTTAACTTATGTTCTCTGCTACAAAGGGTCCTTTAAACCAAGCAGGATCATCTTTGATGTTAGCCACATTTCAATTAAAGGCTGCTTTTGGTCTGTACCCAGGTTTGATATGTCCTTTGAAGAGGACTCAGTGAAGGATCGTAAGAATCACCACAGGGAACATGTTCTGGGTGCGGAGACTGAGATTGCAGCTGCTATGGAACTGCAACTTGGACAACATGGTCCCTGCTAGTGACACATCAGTTCACAGCTAAATTCCCTTCACACACACAGCTTCCAATCACCAACTATCAGCTAGCTTCACTTCTCATTATATGAAGTTATTTTGTCACCACTATGATCAACAGCCTTTGACCAGGGTGTAACAGAAAGAACAGAGAAGTTATTGAGAGAAAGTGCAGTTTAATATAACCTTACACAAGGTCAAAATACAATTAGAACAAACATGCCAAATAGCGTGCACACAGACCCACAAGTCACAGCAGTTTTAAAACTGCTGACACCCCATTCTCAAAACTGTCCCAGGTGGGAAAAGTCACCTTGTACTAGTTACTCCCCTTCTCTGTAACTTTACAGAGCACCAAAAGTTTATTCTGTATAAAGCACAAGATTTCTGCATTGCAGAAGATACCCCTTTACTGTGAAAGATAGACGGAACCAGGTCTTCTTCAGGATCTTCACCACCACCTTGCTATTCTCTTAACAGCTTCATCAGAATACCCATGAGATACTGCTGTTACAGCAGTCCCCAACCAGAAGGAATGCACACCATACTGGTTTGGAGGAAGTCCAACAAGCCCAAGAGCACGGCGGAAGATGGTTAGGAACTCCCTTTTTGTCACAGCCATACTGTCAGAGTGCACAAAGAGAGGGCCCTCTCCTTGCGGCCGTGCTGCCACATAGATACGGAGAGCTTCAACAGGACATACCCACATCTCTCTAGATAATCTCAGTTGGATCAAAAACCTCTCCTGGCCCATATGAGATGTATGCAAGCAAAGGTTGGCACTCCCTTCAGTCAGCTGGAGGTCACTCAGGTACAGCAGCTCCGGCTGTGCTGTATTTTGGTGATTTGCCACCATCTCTTCTATACGGAGCGCACCAAAAAAAGCTACAGTAAACATGGCACGGAACAATATGCACTCATAGGGACAGCTACACACAGATTCCAGAGTCCCCAGGAGAGACCTTAACACTTCAATGGTTACAGGAGAGTATTTATCATTTGAAGGACCAGTCCTATGTTTCAACCTTGATATCATGTGGCAGATAACAGGATCTTGAAGTGGATCAGGAAGATCTACCATTCTGGAGATGAAGGACAGTCCCTCCATATACATTATTATTTTTGTGGGAGGCAGATCCTGGGACTCCATGACGACCAAGAACTCTCTCACTTGATCCACTGGAATTGGCCAGACTGCAGACAGAAACATGCCTTCTCTAAAGGCAAGGAAATTCTTCAGGCCCTCATAGTAGACCTGCCATAAGCAGCTATCTCTTGAGTCCTCCAGTAACAGCAGAGACTTCAGGGGCCAAGGGCCCAAGGGATGCTTCTCAGGAACCTGGCTGAGTTCACCTGCTGAGGAAAATGCGCATTAGCAGTGGCAAGCAAGGCAGTCTCATATACAGTAAAGCAGACAGAAGTTTCCTCCCTTTCAACACATTTCAGCTTCTGCTTGAACTTCTCTGAAAAATCCCAGCGCATGCATTCTTAAAAGTCTCCTCTGCACAGCTTTCAAGAACCAGAGTACAGGAGAAGGATTAAAATCTCAAAAAACCCCAGTGAAACCCAGTGATTTTTCTCTTTAAAGCAACACCTCAAGCCTGCTGACAGTCCCGGCACACTACTGCAAGGTTTCTGCAACCCCAGACCTCCATCAATGGGCAACAAGGGGTTGGGAGTAACAAAGCCACCACAAACTAGCAGTAGATTCGGCAGTGCACGCAGGTCCCCTAAGTCTTCTACCCACCTCCCCCACCACACAGCCAGCCGACCCCCAAGGGCTGCACTCACCAGCTCCTTCCCTGCTGGCAGCGTCCACTCCACCGGCACCCCTCGATCCTCTGCAGCCATCCAGGCCGCGTAGCAGCCATCCCATACCGGGCTCCCGCCGCAGCAAGGCCAGCAGCGCCCAGAAGGGAGAAGAGGCAACAAGCGGCTCGTCTACCCCTCTCTGCATCACCAACAAAATGGCGCCCACGCTTCAGAAGTGCGAAGGGGACAGTCCTCAGCGGCGCCTCCGCGCTGCCCTTTTATACCCTGCTCCTTAACGCTGACCAATCGGAGCGATCCCCGCGCGCCCTCCGCTCCTTTCTTACCCAATGGGGGAGCACGCCGCGCGGCTCTGCGCCCCGCCCCTCCCTGTGCTTGATGGACGGTGCCTCTGCGGGGTCCCACCGCCCCCGCTGGGCCGGGAGGCGCCCGCAGGGTGGGATTTGGCTGCCCGGGCCTAAATGGCCCATTATCGCCTTCGCTGCGCTGCAACTGAGGAGGTGCCGGCGGTGACAGAGGGTGTGCCCCCGGGTGCGCCTCCGCTGCGTGACTCATACAGGAGAACAATGGGTTGATAACGGCAAGCACTCCTCTCTCCTTTTAGCCTTATCAGTAAACCTGTCCGTATTTCAGGTTTCAGCAGAAAAAAGCATGGGAAACACCCATAAATTTCACGCCCTCCAGCCCGCAGGCCGGGCCCGGCTCCTCGCCCCTCGCTATCGGCCGCTCGGAGCAACCAATCGGAGGAGGGCGTTGCGAGCCGCTCCGCGACTATAACAGGGCCCGTGGGGGGCTGTTGTGACAGTTGCCGTGCTGTGTGGCGGGCGGAGTGTTGGTCCTCCGGCCATGTCCCGCAGCGCTCCGGCCGGGCCCGCCGTCGCGCCCTTCTGGGAGATGCTGTCGTTGCTGGCCCGGGAGCCGGGGATGGAGTGGCTGGAGCTGGGCCTCGCTGGGCAAGCAGCCACCTTCCCGCGTGGCAGCCGAGGAGCAGCGTGTAGGACCCAGGCGGTGGCGCATCCCGGCGCCTCCCGGCGGTGCGGGGAGCGCGGCGCGGAGGTGTCTGGTAAGTGCGGGCCGTGCTGCGCGGTGGGGCTGGCAGCGCATGCGGCGGTGGTAACTCGGTGGGGCTGGCATCTGACTCCGGGCGGGGGGCGAGCGGGTCGCTGGCAGCCGTGGCTCCCGCCAGGCAGCGTTTCCTTCGTTGTGCTCGCGTTCTTGTGCAAGGCCGGAGCTTTGGGAGGCCTCGAGGGAGTTCACCTTCCTGCGGTGGAAAACATGTTGTCTTCTGGTGGGAGTGTGCTCTGTGCCCTTTGCAGTCATAATCTGTGTAAGCCATGCTAAAAAGCTTTAAACTTCGTTTTAAACGTTCTTTCTTTTTTTTGCTTCTCTTCTCTGTTACTACTCCACAAACTTGTAAATTCCCAGAGGGTTACCAGATCTATTGCTTGAAATGTGCCTGGTATGTTGCTTGATGTTTCTTGTTTGAAAAAATCTCAGCTCTCTAACAGCTCTGGGTGTGGATGTGTGTGATTTATCGGATGAACCGCCAGAGCGTTGTCTAGAGGTACATTGCACTGAGGAATGCTTTCTTTATTGCTCTGAGTGGCATATGTGTGCTAATGAGGATCCTCTCTTGTAGGAAAGGAGTTTAGTTGTCCTCGGAAACATTCTTTGGGACCTTGGCCTCTGAAGACTTTGTCGTTGTTGGAGTGCTCGGGGGATAGTAGGCTTTGGCAAGCCTACCTCGAAGGACTGAAGAAATTCCTTGTCTTTAGGAAAAGCATGGGGATGCCTGCAGCCTGGCCAATTCCAGAGGAGCAAGTTAGAGGGTTCTTGGCCATGGAATCTCTTAATTCATCCTCAAAGACACTGGTGTATGTGTCAGCACTTTCTTATTTATCAAAATTGACTGGTAACCCCGATCCTCTGGTAGATCCTATAACCCATTGCATGATGATAGGATTGAAACGTCGAGCAGGCATCCTGCGGGATAAATACTTGCCTATAACAATTGAGGTCTTGCGATCTCTCTTAGGAGCTCTGGAGTCTGTATGCGTAACTCATTATGAATGCTTACTGTTCCGTGCATTATTTACTGTAGCTTTTTTTGGGGCACTTCGAATAGGAGAGATGGTGGCAAAGCACCATGATGTACAGCAGCCTGAGCTGCTGTACCTGAGTGACCTCCAGCTGACGGAGAGGAGAGTGGCGATTTGTCTGCATAACTCTTCTGTGGGTCAGGAGAGACATGTCATCAGCCTTGGGCTGTCTGGAGAGCCGTGGGTGTGCCCTGTTCTGGCGCTCCGGAGCTATGTGACAGTTCGTTCGCCGCTGGAAGGGCCACTCTTCATGCACTCAGATGATAGGACCGTAACAAAGAGGGAGTTCCTGACCGTTCTCCGATGGGCCCTGCGGCTGCTGGGGCTGTGCCCGGAGCAGTATGGCGTGCATTCCTTCCGTCTGGGGACTGCCATCACTGCTGCACGCTGCGGTTATGTTGGGGAAGACATCACTCGCCTGGCAAGATGGCCCTGTGTGATCCCAGAGAGATCATAGCCATGGAGACCAACAGGGAAAGAAGAAGCTAATGAATTACCTTCTTTCTGTAGAGTTGGCTTTTAACTGTATAGTTTCTAGTCTTTGGCAGTAATTTAATATTAACACCTGTAATTAATTTTCTACCTCACAGTGGGATGGTCTCTGAAGTTCACTCACTTGTTGCAGCTTGTGCCGTCTGTGGTGTTGAGGGTGGGGGTGTCAAACCTGCTGTGTGTGGACCTTGTCTGCCGGTCTTGGCAGAGCAAGTCTGCAGGCACTTTTGTCTTGTATAGTGTGAGTTAATAAATGTTTCCTTTTTTAAAAAAAGTCTCTGCCTACTAGTAATATTGTTGCTCTTTACTGAAATTGTGGTCTTGGCTTTGAGAGCAATGAATGACAGACTCTGAAGTTTTGAAGGAAAGCTCTTGAGACTCTAAGGTAATCATTGTAAGCCAGGAGGCAGTTAAATTGTAATGCCTTTTGGCATAGCTGTACACTTTTTAACACTAACATATGGACTCGATGATCTCTGAAGGTCCTTTCCAACCCCTGCGATTCTGTGATACGCCACTAAGGTCAAAAGCTCCGTTATTAGCCCAATAACAGACACCAAAGGATGAGCTTTTTAAAGCATTTATATTCATAAGATGTTCAAAGTGATATCTTGTCCTGTTTAAATGGGAGACAGGAGCTTTTCTATTCATCAAACTCTACCTCTGAAAATATTTAATTTAATCCTCTAGACCCAATTCCCTCTGAGCATAATTAGCCTAATCAGTATTTTAAATAACAAAAATGGCACATGGTTCACTTAACAGTTAATGATTTCCTTAGGATGTGGTACTTGCTGTCCTTAATTCAACCTGTTCTTTTTTTGCCTGAGTTTTAAGTTACTTTTTAAAATTGAGTTTTCAACCATAATCATAAAGTACAATAGCTCGAATACTTCTAATTTTGTAATCATAGCATTTGTAGTACTGTGATAGCATGTGGTGGAATATATTTTTTCACCATATGGCTGGACTGGGAAGGGAGTTGGTGAGTCAGACTGTCCCCTGGCTGAGAAATGCGGTGAGCAAGACTTTCGATCACCCTTATTACTATCACTGCTCCAAACCTGGGCCATGACTACTGCTAAGCAGGCTAGTTTTCTATCTTACTCTGCCCTTTTCTAAAAAAAAACCCCAAAACCTATGGGTTACAGAATTGTGGGAGCTAGCTGAAGTTTAATGCTGGCTTGATCTCCATGTGGATAGTTAGCTGTGATTTCTGAGACTTCTGGTTAGTAGAAATTAACGCTGTCTACGTAGAGCAGCACCAGTCTGCTGCTCTTTACTGTGAGAGTGTCGTTGTGTTCACTGTGGGAATTAACTAAAGTGTGGCAAGACTTCCGTGATTATGACCATATCTGAGATCTTTAACTTCAGCTAAAAGCTGTCTTTTTCATTGTGTGGCTTTATTCACTAGAAATGCTTATTTATATCGCAATTTTTGTGCCTGAAATCTAAATGTAAATAGAGCTAAGGTGATGCAGATGTAGCATCTGCACAGGAACTTATCCTGAGGTGCCCACCAGCTGCTGTTGCTGCCAGTCAGGCTGAGCAGATGCTTGGAACATACCTGGATAAGGAACTGCTTTGTGCTCTGTGTAAGCTGTGATGGATTTTTTTTTTTTTTTTTTTGCTGTCCTGTGCGTACGCGATGTGTCTGCTCACTGGCCTGTGCTGTACCCAGGCATGCCAGCTTCTAGTACCGTCTGTTGCCTTGGTGTGAAAGGTCTGTGTATTGGCTAAATGGGGCATGGTTTTGGTAGAGGGGCGGGAGGGGGATGGACTGCAGGGGTGGCCTCTGTAGGAAGAGGCTGCCCAGTTCATATTTTTGTTTCCCAGTACCCAAATATTTTAATTGGCAATAAATTATTTTTCCCAAGTTGAGTCTGTTTTACCTGTGACAGTAATTAAGTGATCTCCCTGTCTTTAACCCTCTATGCAAGTAGATCAAAGTAGCCGCACCAGACCTATTGTAAGAAAGGCAGGTATTGTTTTTGCAACGGAGAAAAGCCATTTCCATCAGAGGTGACATGATAAGGGAATGACTAAGACAAAGAGACTCCAGCAAAGGCTTGTAGAACATCTCTTATCACACAGACAAAAGGACAAACTGATTCTTACCGGATTAGTGACTAGAAGGGTAGTCAAACATTTAACCAGTGCTAATGACATTGAGCAATTTTACCAAAAAGAAAAGAAATAAACTAGTCAGACAATCCCTTTAGGTGTAGCATAAGGAGAAGTAAACAGAGGGAGGACATCTGGGAAGGATTTTAGGCACCTCGGACAGACTGTGGACCCTGGAGTACCTAACCAATGGGAAACAGGGGAGGGAAAATTCGGCCGGGGATTAGGAAATAAAAAGGTGTGTTTCAAGAACCAAAAGTGTGCCTACTTGCTAGGTCACCCACTCTTGCAAGAACGTGAATAAAAATGTGCTTCACAGAGGATTCTGCCTGAGCCTATTTCATTCGGACCGGAACTTATTTCTTACACTACCAAAATGAACTTGGTCTAAAACCAAGTCAGTGACCATTTAACTCTGTGCTAGGACTCTCCCATTTAATTGATTTCCCAAATGGGAAGACAGGAAACCTTGCAAATATTTTTAGAGTGTAAGTGGATGTTCTAGTAAGACAGGAATGGCCATATTAATGCTAGCATCTTTAATATATGTGTTGTTTTTAAACCTTAGAGAGAGGTAAGTCTGTCTTCCGGAGAACCTAGTGTTTGGCAAATAAATGCCGTGATAATTGCTCTACAATACTGGGAAAATGAATGTCTGTCTTAGCTGTAATTTCTATGTCTGTGTGATACATGAAGCAGAAGAGAAAATCATCTTTGTTCTTATTTCTACCTACATTCTGTAGCTGTAGCCAGAGATTTTGATCTTGTACCCCACTAAGAGGAAGTGAAATCTAGCAAATAGCTGGAGAGATAACGGACAATCAACTATAATTATCAACTCCACTGAGTTCTGATCCCAGCATTGAGTAAAAGAGAAATTTGTTTTTGAGGAACAGCCATCACAGAGGTAATTAGCTTTTTAAAGAGCCCTGTTTTGATAGGCTGGCATATTTTCAGATAACAGGGTTATAAATGCAGTGCTTGATCTATAATTACTTGTTGGAGCTATAGGTCTCTCTTTACATGACAAATGAAACTGAGACAGTTGGTAAGTAAATGAGACCCGTTTTCTCCTGAATGTTAGGAGGTTCGCATCATCAGCTCAGAATCCTGAAATGGTTCTCTCTACAACAAATTAACATTTGCAAGGTTTTTCCATTTAGCTGTTCTAAAGACCCTGAATAGAAGCAGAAGGGGATATAAGAAAGGTATTTACTTTGAGAAGTGAAACGGGGAGTTATTTCAACCAGCAATTCTTTCTTACAATGTTAATTACTGATTTCACACATTTTTATCATGTTAAGGGTGAAAGGCTGAGCATACTGACTAGAAAGAGCTAAATTACTTTTGTACTGGGGATCGCTGTCTGCTGTGGGAATTCACTGTATTATGTGGAGATATTGGTGAATCATTCATGTGGAAGCCTGAACACTTACAATTTCTATAATTTCTAATTGTTGAATTTAACTAATAAGACTCTTCAAGAATAAAGGGGAAGTGATCAGTAGTATTTTTTTTATTAAAAAAAAGCCCCGAACTTTCTCTGTACACCTGGTTGGTATGCATTCGATTCTATTCTGATTGTAATGCTTATATCAAATACATATTCCTTAGAATAACAGAAATAATGTTACCCATTAATCACTGTGGTACTAATTAATCAAGTATCAAGTGTATGTTCTTACACAGCTAAAACTTCTGTTGTTGAACCTGTACCTCCGAGTTCATTCATGTTCCTGAAATGGATGAGATTTGAAAAAAAAAATGGTTTCTTTCCATATCTCCTGGAAATGAAGTAGGTAACTAAATCAGATATTTGTCCGGTTTCGCACCGAGATCCATGAGTACTCCATGCTTTTGCATGTAGAATGAAAGCATCCCCTGCTAATATAGCACTCAGTGTTCTTTGATAGTGAAGACCCAAGTCCAGAAAGCTAGGGATAAACAGGCAAATGCCTTCAAACCTCTTGGGGTTTTCTTTTCAGTGGTTATACAGAGAATTATTTGCACTATAAAAAGCGCAGAGGAAGCTTTTTGAGGCAATCTGCAAATGCAAGCAATTGCATCTCCCATATTTTTGTTTCTTGTTTGCAACCAGCACCTGGAAGGGAAGTAGCTAGCAAAAGACGGTAAAGATTGAGGAGTTACATTGATTTGTTACCTGAAACATCCCTAAAGTGCCTTTTGGGTATCTAGAAGTCTTTTGTCACCTTGACTTCTTCCTTCTACTTACTTTAACATACATATATCCATTAGTTGTAATGTTTACTTGTAAATTGAAGAGACTTAATCATTCTACTCCATATAGCAAAGAGGACACTGACATTCTGCATCAGCTCTAATAGCAGCACACTGGGCACGACATGCCAGCGCTCTCTTTACCCTGCTTTGGCTTTCTGTTGAAGATGTTTCATTTCATATTGTTAAGTCATACCTCCTCAGGAGATTTGTAATTGCTAATGTTGCAAACTTGGAAGCTGTATAGGCATTAAAAGTGCATTTATTTTAAGATACCTAAAGGAAAAGCATGTTTTTCAATCAAGGTAAGTGAAGAAGGCTCTGCTTTATGTGTTGTGATGCAAGTTTGGCCAGAAGCATTGGTATAGTGCCGAATGCACCAATTGCTACTGACTCATTGAATCATCTCTTCCAATGAGGTGTCATAATGTGTTGCCATCTCATTCTCTGAGGCTGGCTGTGCATTCACTGCAACGGGTTGCTTAACCATACCTGTGTCTTATTTGCTGCTTACGTTGCCTTGAAGTACTGGCAGAAGGGAAAGAGTTTAGAGAACACGCATACCACATATCCTATGCTTTTTTCCTTACGTGTAGCTTCCCACCAAGAACAAATCAATTATCCATCAGAGTCCAGACCTGACCATACCTCAGTCATTGGATTAGGAGCAGCTCTCTGAAATGGGAATGTAATATGCTGCTTTTGCTAGAGCCCAGGAGTAAAGCCAATATGGAATTTGTTGCTAAAATTGTTCCAAGCAATGTTCTTGTGCTAGCTCTTTTATACTAATTTGAGGAACTGTCTTTTGCTTTTAACTGAACTTTTATATACACTTCGCAAAAGCTATAACCATGGGATGATTGTAGGATAGTCTGTCTTCTCATAGCTCTGCTATAGCTGTAAACTGTGCACTAATCCCTCTTGTCTGTTCCCCAACATCTTGGTTCTGTTTCAGAATGAAACGCCTTTCATGCCCTTCTTTAAGCTAAAGGCAGCTGAGCAATTGGCAAAGATACTTCACAGCCCCCTGCCAGTTGTTGGCAGGTGAGCAGCAAATGTTTCCCAAAGCACACAAACCAACCAGGTATAATATGTGGTTATAGTAGCATTTTACTGTTAGAGCACAATTTTTTTTGACCTTAACAGCTTTTATACCTCATATCACCTTCCACAGAACTTGAAAAACAGCAGTTATTCAGCCTGTAAGATTCAAATCAGTGTTGTAGGCTAACACTTCTAGATGGCAAATCCTTTGTCTTTATGGGCAAAATAAGTTTTCTTCAGCCCAGTTAACCAAGGAAAAGGATGTTCCTTGGTGCTGATACCCTGTATTAACACTTGAACTTTTTTCCCATGGAAGTACTAAGCCTTCATTTCAATGCATTTATTGTGGTTCGAAAAGAAGGAACTGTGCTTTTGCCAAGAAAGTTAGACCAGGTAATCCTTAAGGTCCCTTCCAACCTGGTATTCTATGATTCAGTATCTTGGCACTGGACAATTTCTTAAAACTTCGCAGATAAAACCCAATGGTATGAATACAGCCTCCCTTAACTGATCTGCAGCCCCTGTGCTCAGAGATGCTGAAGACAAGGGATGTTGTGTTCATCTGAGATGGTGGTGCTTTGTCCCCAAGATCTAAATGAAATGACTCTTGTGACAGAACAAGCATAGTTGGGAGAGTTTGAATAAAACTGCATGTTTACTACCATATTTTGCTCAAGGACGTTTTTTTTTTTGCTCAGTCAATAGCATAATGTAGCTGTCTTCATGCTAGATAATTCTAAAGCATGTCAGTACCCATGTACCATGAGATGTTTCAGTAGCTAAACCCACCATTTATTAGAAGTTCTTTTCCCTCAAAGAGTTGAGTAGCTGCTGCTCCTTGCCTTATCCTGCAGGGAGGTTTGTTCAGGCGTAAACACATTGTGATAATTTAGACTTGTGTCCTCCCCCATGTAATTGCTCTGATATTTTTAAAGTGGGCAGCTCTGCAATATTTGTAAGCTTGGAAACTGATTTATTTTGTTAACGAAAACCTTGCTCTTGGAGTGATTTGCCAAGGTGGGTATTTTGCACTCGGAATGAAGCAGTATTTTTGTTTTCTTCCTGTAAGTTCTGGGAACATGGATGAATCCCCTGGGTAGATTGATGTGTGTGATTAGATGGAGCAGAAACAATTAGATAATGCCAAATGTTGCAATATAAATGTTTGCTTAGTGTCTTTTTCCAAGAGATTTGTATCACAATGTAAGTAAAATTGTATACAACACTGGTCAAGTAGCATGTATTAATACTGAGTTCTGTGAATTCCTTGAAAACACAGTTAAAGTTTAGGTTGATACTTTATGGTCTGCATTTTTTTTTCTTGTCTTCATCTTTTGGCATCCTGCCTTTTCAGCCAGCTGCACTGTATTAGTGCACAGCATTAGTCTGAGCTCTTTGTGGGGAACACTTACATTCTAAGCAACTCAGATAATGACAAAGAAGTTTGGATGTACGATTTTCTGCATTGCAAGGTGTTTGTGAGCTTATCAGGAAGGCAGATGTTTTCAGGGGATGCTGGATCCTCTATACAGATACTCTTGTGAACATGGTGAGTTTCAGCAGTGTTTTAAAGGGATGTCCTCCCCACTTTGAATTTTGGAGAGAGTGAAACTTGTTCTGAGTAGGTATCTACACTGTTGCCCTTCCAGTCTTTCTTCTTCAGATAGCGGTTCAATCTCAGTTTTTTTGTGATGTGCACACAAGCTGAAGGAATTGTCTTCAGCCTGCACTGGTAGCTGTAGGGCTTCCCTCTACTTCTGAAAGTTGAGATTGTGTGCTGTCTTCCATGGCTCAAGAGTGATCATGCAGAGGAAGATGCTTGAGTCTGCCTACACCCTTGTAAAAGGGTAGAAGTATTTCTGCCTGTCAGAGCAAACCTGTGATCTGGAACAGTGTCTAGGCCCAGAGGTTGTCTTTGTGTAGAGCACAGATCCTGTGGTCAGCCATTCAGAGGCATGGTACGAAGCTGGAAATGATCCCAATGAGAAAGAGCTGTATATAAAATAGCTTTCTGATAGCTAAAATTATAAAATAGCTTTGCTCTTAACCCTGCCAGATACTGAATGCTTCTCAAGGACGGACAAAATACCAGTCAGCTTGCAAGCAGTCTCATGAAAAAGGATGAATGTGCTGCATTTTAGATCACACTAAATTATACAAGGCTTCTAGGCGTGAAAGGTTTCTGTGCTTCAGGTGCTGGGAGGTGGTCAGCAGAGCTGCCTGTGTAAGTGGACCCAAATAAAATTTATATTCTGAAAAACTCACAACTGTAACCTGTAAGTTAGGATTTTCCACGTCTAGAAAATATGGCGAATATTCTGCATTATCTCATGACCTGACATTGTGAACGCTTCCTAATGTATTTCCTGTCTTCCATGTGTACAACAGGGTGGAAGAAAATATGAATGAGTATGTTGGCTTCAGGTGGTAGGGGATTTTTAGAGAGAAGGAAGGAGGAGGCAGTAGGTGGGTGAGAAAAAAATGAGGCGGACAGAAACACACTGCGTCTAAATGAAGTGCTGTATTCTCCTTCTCCAGAGCAGGCACAGGGAGGCTATTCTGCTGGCAAGAAGAGCTGTTGTTACCCGTGCTGTTAAGACTTCAGTTAGGCTAAGGAGAGAAGTCTGACTCTGAAGAGTTAGTGTGCTGCTTGACCCCATCACAAGATAATATTCTGTTGCAAATGCTCCGAAGAATGTGAACGCAACAGCTTCTGGGGAGAAAAATTGGCAGGAAGGCAAGGAGGAGCAGACTGTGAGACACTTCTTACAAACTGTGCTTAGAAACCAATCTGTTCTTCTTTATTGTTCTCTGATGAAGGGATGGATTATAAATGGTGCAGACAGCCTTGAGGCCTGTGATAATACAATATCTGTAGCTTTTCCAGTTGGAGGCTTAAAAACTCTTACTGCTTTTTATGCAAAAAAGGATAAGAATCCATTAAAAAAAATTCTGAAAATGTACGGGTCAAAACTTGAGCCTCAGGAGCAAATTGTTGTTTTAGACAGGAGAGGAAAGACTTGCTTAATTGAAAGAACAAAATTTTAAATGTTTTTAGACTTCTTTCCTGATTTGCTTATAGTTTGGCTAAGATAAATATCTAAAGTTGGATCCCTCCAATGTCATCTCCACTTCAGTCTGTCCTTAAAGCGCATGCAAAATCAAACTTCCCTTACATGGCCGTACACTGAATTCAGTTTTTTTTGGCTATTGTCTTGATAACAGCACGTGTGTTTGTCTAGAACCATAAAAAGTTACATGTGTCATGAGTGTCGTACAAGCTCAGTGCACCAATGAATGGTACACTCTTGTCCCACTGAATGTGAGCACGAACACAATGTTCTGCTCCGTTAATAGCCCATGCACGTTCTCACAAAGTCAAATGTTTGAATAAAATATGTGAAGCAGGGCTGGGTATTGTGCCATCGGCCTTAACCACTCTCTGCATCAGCAGAAGCGGCCTGTGCTCTAAATATGGTTTTGTATTGTACAGTTGTTGACAATGATATATATTTGCTCTCCCTGAAACCCTCTCGTGACTGGTCTCATGTATGGTAAGCACAGCCGAGAGCCGGGTTCAGCCACTAAGCGGTTTTGCTCCTTCTGCTTATCTTTTTTCTTCAGAAGAACATCTTGTCTCTGCTTGTCTTATATCAAACGTAAGGCAAATAATCAGTGAAATCAATCGAAGTATATTAAAATGAGATGTGATTTCTGTGTGATAAACAAAAACCGTCTCGAATATCTGGGTAGAGCATTAGGCTGGCTAACAGGGCCATCTGCTGGCAGATGCGCTCTAACAGGATAACTTTGAATTTCCCTGGGAACGAGTCTAGTTCCAGGAGAGGTTAATGGCGTGATTCTAACTTCCAAACACCCGTGACTCTTCTTAAATTATCTTCGTAAGCTGCTTCGTACTTTATATTAATTCCTGACTTCATAGCAGAACTTCATACTGTAAAAATGGAGAACTGCTTAACTATAAATTTGAGCTCCATTCAAACGTTAAATGGGATGTTTGATCTGGGAGTAGTACTGCCGTAGATTATGCCACAATTCAAAACTATATTCTGAGGAAACATGGGTTTGTAGATGAATCTCTCAGACCAATGAACAACGATTAATGTTAATACTCACTCTTCACACAAAATGTCTTGATTAAAATTACAGATCATATTTCTTGTGAGCAAATGTAAAAGAGCCAAATGCTCTGGCATACTAAGATTGAGGTTCTTGAATCTGTAATACTGAAGGCCTTTGGGTGTATTTTATTTTTAAAGCACTGTATAATCAATGCAGCATCTCAAACATAACAAATGCGTTCTTGTACATGTGTGCTTGTGTTTGCCTGTCTGTATGTCCAATATATGGCAACTATTGGATATATTTGATGACTGAAAACATGATAGATCGTAACCTTCCAGTTGTGATCTATCCCTTTGCAAGTTTATAATGAATAACATATGGAATATATGTACGTATAAGAATAAATTGAGTAAATAACGCATGTAAGCATGCTTCTTGGTTTTGTCTTTCCAGAACCTGTGGTTTCCCTTTAAGAAGATGTCACTACAATAAAGGTGCGGGGTTCTTTAATATACATGATCTTATGCAAATTAAAGTACATCAGTCTGCACTACTTGGCAGATATGTAATGCTGGTGTAACAGGTCACAAGATTGTCTCAAGCCTGTGGCAAAGCAAGCTCAGTCTTGGTTCCAGCAGTATTTACAGGAGCACACTTAAAGCAGTGCCCCTGGTCACTCTTGTAATTACAGTGAGAGAAGCAAAGCGATAGCTACTTGCTGACATAATGGCAAATGTACTGTAGACTAAAGGTATCCCCTGAGAATGCGCTGATCTGACTGTATCCAAAAATCTTTCATCTTCAGCCTCTGATTTTTGTTGCCCTTAACAATATATACCTTCTTCCCACAGAAAAAGCAGGTTGTTACATACTGCCTGTGGGCTGCTCTGACCTTGTGACTTCTAAACTGTTTTCCACTTTTTTTTTCCCCTTTGACAGTTCAGCAAATGAAGTGACAGAGATGAATTTCATTATGGGTGCTTTGACTGAAATTATTTATTACTTACCTATTAAACCTGGCCATAAATGTCATTGATTTATAGACCCCACAAAAGCACAAGCATTAGCCAGTGAGTGCCAGGAGTGCTACTATGTAGAAATTACATGTGTGGAGGGATCAGCTTCCTTCTAGCCAAAAGATTATATGCTTTGTATTTGTATTTTGTGTGGATCAGAACTATTCTGGGCCAATTCTTTTTGCTGGTAGGTCATTGTGCGTTTTCACCATTTTATTTTAGTGACTCTCTTCTGTTCTGTAAGGATGGTAAAATGGACTGCCGTATATCATGAAGGATGGATTGGACTGTGGAAAGGAAGAAGTCATCTCCTCTTCTCTGTGAGAAACTTGTAAGAAACTGCTTGCAGTACTAGGAAACTAACTAGGCAACATGAGTAATATAAACAGAGCTAATGAAGATTTGACCATTGGGGTAGACGGGAGGCCAGGTGTGGTATTGTTTCGTGTTCATATTTCTCTCCTGTAAATCTTTGGCTAAATGCAAGAGCTGTCCAGTAACTCTAATTTTTTGTAAAGTCTTGCCAAGTCCAGCTGGGAAAAACTGTGCTTTATTGGGATGTGGTAGTTTATCTGCAGAGTCCAGTTTTGCTCCTGATTTACTGTGCTGAGTACTGGTCTCAGAATTGTCAACACCCGTGTAAGTTCTTGTTTGCACAGCGATACTAGGCTGCTGCAAATATTGCCTGCGTTGTCCAACTTGGCGTAGCTGCATTTCTTCCATGTGGCATCACTTTGTTAGGTAAAAACATTGTTTTGTCAGCATGGGAGTATGTAGGCTGCTTTTTTTTTTTTTTTGACATACTGGATGTGTGAGTGTAACTATACCAATTAAAGTACTGAGGCAGATGACTTTTTTGTGAGGGTACACGAGTTCCACAGAACTGGTTCTGAGCAAGCTACTGCTGAACGTAGGGGCAGCAAAAACGTGGCCCACCAAAGAACTATAAAGGGCTCTTCATAAATTGGACAAAATCTCATATTTGTAGTAAAAAAATGCAATGGAATACAATTTTCCTACTGATATCCCATCCGTTTGTCTTCTCTCTCAGCATTAGCTTCAGAGCAGGCAGCTCTCAAGTTACGAGGGAGGGAGGGAGGGTTGATCACAGCCCCAGGTGGTGGCAGGGACAAAGACCATCCATCACTCTAGGACTCTGACAGCTGCTGAGGGAGGACTGAGTTGCTTCTAGCAGCTCATCAGTGCCTCAGCATCTTTATATTGCTGTGCAGCTTGATTATTTTTTTTGTTAGTTTTGGATAGTGATAAACATTTTTGTGCCCTTGGGTGAACAGTTTTATTTAAGGTCCAGAAATGAAGAGAAATAGCCTGCCCTCTTACATCTCTCTGTGGTTGCTGTTTGCAGCAGCGATACTGCAAGGTGAGAATACTGCTCGATAGCTAAACGTTGCGTTGAGGTTTGTTTTATTCAGGAGCTGGTGTCCTGGTGTGTCTTACACAGTTGAGCTCTGGAAGTCTTTCATCTGTTTTGTTTTACTTTGTCTTAGTGATGCATAGACAAAAAGAATGATTATGTACATACAGAACTTAATTGCTCTTTGCGACTCATTGATTTGTTAGGATTTCTTTTTAATCAGAAGGGTTTGCTTTGAACTCTGATTAGTGCAGGAAGTCACTGTGAGTCACCTGAGAGTGATGTGTGCCAAAGCACTTGCTTCCTACGTAGTGCCAGATGGCATTTGTGCAAGTCTTGTGTTACTGTCCTTGCCCTTTGCTTGCAAGAATGTGTGAATCTATATAAAGGTAACATAGACACTGCCTAGAGAAACTGTAATGCACAAAACAGTGTGGAACAGCAAAAGTGTCAGTTAAAATCTAAAGTTTCAGCGGATTATCCTTAGTGGTTAAGTCTGGATAGCAAGAAGCATCCCCAAATACATGGTTTGGGGAAGATGTTAGTCCAAGGATGTGTTCAGACAACATGCAATTGCTGGTTTGTGAAGAAAAGCAGCTCAGGCTTTTTCCAAGTGGTAGTTTAAAAAAAAAAAAAAAAAGGGTGGGGGTAAATTCTGAAAGTAGCAGGAATCAGTGCTGCATTTAGGGAGATATTGCCAGTCGCTAGCCCGGGAGCAGGCTTGACTTCAGACTTCGCTTCTAATTTTAGCATGGCAGTTGTGTGACTGTAAGTCAATAATCTCTGTGCCTATGTAAAAGATCAGTAAAATAAAGATAATGATATTTACATTCAAAAAAGGCAGGAATCTCTGGATGCAGAGTGTTGGTTTTTTTTCAGTGGGTGTGAAAAGCTAGGCTTAGCTATTCATTTACTACAGATGAAAGCTGTCTTCATTTAAATAGCTTCATCAGGTTTACTTCTTCTCCACACTAAATGATGTTCTAGTATGCGAATGATAAATACAGTTATGGCAAATACTACTTGAAGGTGTGGAAAGAGGATGTCTTCTGATACTGCTCAGTGCTTAATCTGATGTACTGAACAAATCTGTGTTATCTAGCAGTAGAATCAGCCAAAGGAAAATATGCTCACATGCTGTTTAATGAACTGTTTGAAGACTACTCAAATGCGCTAAGACCAGTGGAAGACACAGATAAAGTACTGAATGTCACCCTTCAGATCACATTGTCCCAAATTAAAGACATGGTGAGTAAGAGTACAGTTCTGTTTTTCTAAAGATGTGCAGAAATGCACTAGCTGTAAGCCTTTTGCTTGGAGTAGGAAAAACAACTTGCATTTTGTTGTGACAACTTCAGTAATGGTTCCTCAGGAGGGTCATGTTCTCCAGTTCTTTGTAGATTCTTGTCTGATTGCAACACTAAGACTTCCATTATAAGCCTGCAAACTTAGAGCTGCTGAATTGTTAAGACTTCTTTTGTAGTTAGGTGTCGGTATCACACCCCCCAGGCAATTTTTACCGAGTTTCAAATAAAAAGAGCAAATGTGTTTTCTGAGATGCAATTAATTTCTACATAAACTCCCTGTTTTAGCCGCCAGTGACTTTTTTTTTTATACATTTCTTTCAGCCAGATACGCTTTTAAGGCAAAATAAAATGTGTCGGGAAGGAGGATGGAAAATCACTTTTGTGATTTCTAAATTACAACTTCAAGGCCTCACCAAGCTTTCAGAGAATGGCGTTAGACTGAATCCATTAGCTGTTTGGTGTTCTGAAGCTCACAAAAGGAAATTCTTAAGATACTGGGAGCCTCAGACAACTGTGATTAAAGCTAAGGGAGGGTGCAGGGGGGAAGAAAGTTTGGACTAGAGAAAGTCCAAACAAATAACCTCCCCATACAGTGTATGGGCATATGTACCTGTCTGAGGGGTACTCTTGTGGCCTGTCAGCATTCTGGCCTGCTTTGGGCACTACTTTAAAGCTATACAACAACTGCCGTCTGCATCTAGGATGTGCTTTTGTCACCTTCAGCTAGAAATATTTCTATGTTTTTGTGCAGGATGAAAGGAACCAAATTTTGTCAGCTTACTTATGGATTCGACAAAGCTGGTATGATGCGTACCTCAAATGGGACAAAGATAAATACGATGGGTTGGATTCCATCAGGATTCCAAGCGATTTGGTTTGGAGACCAGATATTGTCCTGTATAACAAGTGAGCGTTGCTGGAGAAAATCAGCTTGAATTATCTGTCTGAGGGAGGGAGGGGGTAGAAGGAGGAATTGACCCACAGAGTCTGAACTTGCATCACTTTACCTTACCTTAGCAAGGGGTTGGTTTGTTGTTTTAACATTTGTTGTTGATCGTCTAAATATTTTGCAATAAAGCCATAGATAGGATTTGGCAATTGATTATGCTACGCAGCAAAGCTCTTCTGAATTCCTCTGCGCTGAGAATTGAATACCCTGGCTGTCTGAAGTGCTTTCTGCTGAGGCTGCTGAAGAGCTCTGGAAGATTGTGTGTCCACAAAAGGGTGGTACACAAAGGTTACACTCCTTGACTGCTCTCCCAGGCCAGTAGTGACTGGAGGTTATTTTCATCTTTGAATGGATTCTTATCCTACTGCATCCTGTTCGTAGTCAAGTTTGAAGAAGCCATGGCCAACAAATAACAACATAATTTAGCAGCACTGATGTTTGGCATTAATGGGCACTGGTACCTGTAAATAATAGTTAATAGTAAGTTCCTAATAAAATTCAGGATAAATTAGTACATGATTTCAGAAGCATGCTTTTAAAGGTGTGAAACAAGGGACTTCCTCCCCTTTCCCCTTAGCACATTAAGTTCTTGACGGTTGATCTTGACTGTTACTTTTCTGTCTTCTAGGGCTGATGATGACTTTTCAGAACCAGTGAATACTAATGTTGTGTTGAGATATGATGGAAAAATCACTTGGGATGCACCTGCTATCACAAAGAGCTCATGTGTAGTGGATGTATCTTATTTCCCTTTTGACAGCCAGCAGTGCAACCTTACCTTTGGGTCCTGGACCTATAATGGTAATCAGGTAGACATCATCAATTCTCTTGATAGTGGTGACCTCTCTGACTTCATAGAAGATGTGGAATGGGAGATTCATGGTATGCCAGCGGTTAAGAATGTCATCACTTACGGCTGCTGCTCTGAGCCTTATCCAGATGTGACCTTCACACTGATTTTGAAAAGGAAGTCTTCATTCTACATATTTAATCTGTTGCTTCCTTGCATTCTGATCTCTTTCCTGGCCCCACTGGGATTCTATCTCCCTGCAGACTCTGGGGAAAAAGTGTCTCTGGGTGTTACAGTCCTGCTTGCTCTGACTGTGTTTCAGCTGATGGTTGCAGAGATCATGCCTCCCTCTGAAAACGTGCCTTTGATAGGTGAGCTTTACACACTTTAAACGTGGCTTATTAATAGCAGGGCTGTATGTCAGGGAGACCATACATAATTTATGGCTTCTGGGAAGATAAAGGTGCTGCTTTTTTAAAACATAGTGAAATACTTAACATGTGTGTGGAATTTCTACAGGTATGCTGAAGCTTTTAAAGTTTATTTTGTGTTTATTTTAAATTATGTATTACCTATCTATTTCTATTTATCAAATATAGTTAGAAATGTAAAACTATTTTATCACATATTGTAATAAAGCTAGTAATGGAAAACAATGTTAGAACCAGGGTACAAAGTGTAAACAAGAGCTGTATGCATAAGACCAGACTGTTTCAAGATATGTTTCTGTCAGATCCAGATGACTGGGTGGCCTGGCTGGGGCACTCAGACTTAATATCCAACTGACTTAATACCCAACACAATCCTGACTTAATATCCAACTGACTACATATCCAACAATTGTTACATTGAACTGTAATGCCTGGCAATCCATTATGCTGAATTTTAATTTATGTCTGAGAGTTCAGAAGAGCTGATATGTAGTGAAAAGGGTGGTGTTCAGCACCGTCCCATCTGCCTTTTGCCAGGACCCACCTCCTGCTCCTGGATGCTCCATCTCCTGCGGCAGGAGGCTTCCCAGCTTCCCCGGTGGGATTTCTGGAGGACTAGGAACACAGTTGCCTCCGTGCTGGCTTCCAGCTTCATTAAGATAATTCATATCTCATTATTTTTATTCTTGTTAGTACTGTTTATATGAGAAACTGCATGGCTTAACTGAGACAGAACACTGGTCAATGAACAGGAGGGCTGAATGCTTTTCCAATACCCAGCAGCAACTATTCCTGCCTAGAATATGGACTTGCTGTTCTGGAGTACTTTCCCTACCCTCCTATCATGCTGTCTAATTTAAGGAGCCCCAGGATCTAGCCTCAGTCTGCTTTCTCTATTCCCTCACCATCCTTTCCCAACCCCCTTGAAAACTGGGATCAAAAATCCAGCCAACACATCTCAACAGGCAACAGGGCCACCCCTCAGCTCTGTGCCTGGCCCCAGCTGTCAGCAAGGGAGTTGTGGACACCAGCAATGTCTGGGTGTTCACCGGCCTGTGTGAACGCGAAGGAATCCATCTGCTGGTGTGGGGTAGCTCCAACAAAGCGTTATCACCACTTTTGTTAATACATCGGGAAGTGGGATTTCTAATGTGCCACGTGAAGACGTCAACACTGGGGTTTTACAGACACCAGGAAAAGAGCAAGGCTCCTGCTAAACATTTTTAAGCTGTTTTTTAAATGGGTGTATTTCAAGAAATCAGAGGTTTTGGCTTGCAAATATTTACAATGCTAATACAATAGTCACTTACTCATCTGATAAAGGCATGCCAGTAATGACTGTGAGGTTTTACTTTAATGGTTTTAATCTTTGTTTTTAAATGGTAAATTAAGTGTTGATCTAAGTATCTAGAGAATCAGGGTGATTTAAAAAATGGTTTTGCTTGCACTTATGTTTAGCACTATGTTGTCACATTGTTATTTCTGCATTGATTTTTTTTTTATTAGGGTAGCATTTTTAATATGATTTTATTTTGTGTTTCAGGAAAGTATTACATAGCGACTATGACCATGATCACAGCTTCCACTGCATTGACAATCATTATAATGAATCTCCATCACTGTGGCTCAGAAGCAAAGCCTGTTCCACAATGGGCCAAGGTGATTATTTTGGACTACATGTCAAAAATCTTTTTTGTTTATGATGTGGGTGAAAATTGCACAAGTCCGAAAAGAGAGAAGGAAGAAGAACGTAAGTTAGAGGGGGACGATGGGTGTCAGAGGAGGCACAAAGAGGTAAGGAGTCACCATTCCAATAGGAAGGATGACCGTGATCTCAAGGAGAAGCTCAATGGAAATTTGAATAAAAGCTATGGAGTTAATGGTGAAAATGTTAGGGAGACTGTTAATTGCTGTTCCTGTTACAAAACGCTGATTAAAAATATCGAATATATTGCTAATTGTGTTAGAGACCATAAAGCAAACCGGGCCAAAGGAATTGAGTGGAAAAAAGTCGCAAAAGTGATGGACAGGTTTTTCATGTGGATTTTCTTTATTATGGTGTTTTTTATGAGTGTGCTGGTCATTGGAAAAGCACCTTAGCCGAAGGTGAACACATTCCTTTTGTAAATCTGTATATACTGGGTTAGCTTGTTTCGGTGGAGCTCTGGAACAGGGGTGCTTTTGAGATCTTTGTCTTGCATTCTGTAACAATAAGCAAATTGATTCTGTAGGCTGTGACAGCATGTTGGGACATTGCTCGGCTGAGGGCTTCGTTAGTGACTGTCCTTGCCTTTTAGTACAGGAGTGCGGCCCTGATGAGGCTGGTGGGTGAGCACTCTGGGCTCCATCTTGATGGGTGGTGGCCATGACTTGGGGATGGACAGGGCGGAGCATTGCAGCGATGGAGCAGACAGCCTAGCAGGGAGCACTGTATTCACAGGGCTGCATCTCTGCACCTTGTAACTTGAGCAGCCTTTTCTCTCCCCTGGAAAAACAAATGTGTATTTGACCTAGGAGTCAGTTCAGGCAGTTCCTGGAAATCATGCCTTCATGGCATTGGCTTTTTTCCTTTTTTTTTTTTAGCTCGTCTTCCTAACTTACCTTTTTGCTATGGCCTTTCTGATCACTGTTCCTGTCATTTCATAGGCTTTACATGTCTATCTGCTGTGCCTTTCACTTCTAATGCCATTGAGCTTACTGAATATGATGGTTACCTTGATCTTGCTCTTTATCATTTCCTGCTGCTGAATATTACCCTATTGTAACTGTGGCTCCAGTAAGCCAGATTCCCAGGGCTTCTTCCTCACCAAGTTGGAGGGCAAATCTTCCATTCTCTTTCTCTTGAGCCTAATAGGAAGGACTTCGCCTGTCCTTCCTAGATGTCTCATTCCCCTGGGCGTTTTTGCAAGGTGGGCCTTTAAATGCCACTTGAGACTGCTAAAATAGGAGGCTGTGACTTTTGTCTCTGCTCATTTTATTGACCTTCACTGGTGTTCACCCCACGTGTCCCTTGTTCACTCTTGCATCCTCTTAAATACTTACATTTTAAACTGTTCACAGGAATGCTGAGTTTGCTCTGTGCATTACTTAGCACAAAAGCATGATCTTACAGGCTCTTAAAGTAGTGCCATAATCAACACTCCTTGCTCAACACCTTAGTACTTAAGTGTATGTGAATGTGTTTGTCACTGACAACACCAAAACCCCCTTTTCTATGCCTTAATTCCTGTTAACTCTCTCAGGCTAATAGAGCTCTGGAAGATGTCTCATGTAGTAAAGTGAGAAGCTAGTACCCCAAGCACGCCTGCAGGCAGATAAATTGCTTTTACAAAGCACCCTGAACTTTGAAACCATGATATTTTAGATGCAGTGGGAGAGGCAGAATGACACTGTAATGGATCCCAGTCAAAAGTTCATGTGATAAAACTCATTTTCATAATTGTTGCAGTTAATAGGAGCATACCTGTAGAGCTGTAACTTAAGAGCAATGAGTCAAAATGACAAAGTGATGCAGTAGTTATGCCAAAATTTATTGGAAGAAAGGGAATTGTAATTATGATGATGATGATGATGTAAATGATGTATTGAATTGCTAATGGCAGGTTTTCTTTTGTGTGGAATAATTAATGCTGTAAACTTATCTGGATTCTCATACATAATGCAAGCCTTAAAGTCCAGGCTCTAATGTAAAGCTAAAGTGGGTGGCTAGCCAAGAATAAACTCAGTATGTGGAAAAAGTCTCAAGTGTGTTCCCTGTACATTATCAGTTCCCAGTCAACCGGGGTAACTTTGAATAGCTCCTTTAGAAGACAAACTGTTTCACCGTGCAGAAAAATGGTTGCACCCATTTGCCATGGGGTTCAGGGTTTGGCACTTACACTGCCTGTTTGAGGAAACTGATGTGTTCTTTGTTGTGGAAAAAAAATATTGTCCCAAAAGCTGAGGGAGCAAAGTATTTAAAGATTAAGGTAAATTTTCAGAACACGGGTCTTCAGAATGGAAAACTGATGACCAAGGGTTTGTCCAAGGCTTAGGGGTGGCATACAGAAATTAGAGAGTTACTGTTCACTGTGTCTTCCCATACAGGAACTGGGTACATCAAGTATATACAGTGTGTGACAGGGGAGGAGTCTGTACAATATGTGAGAAGGCTGAGGAACTCCTTGCAACAGGTTTTGTGAGATTTGTGAATGATGAAATATGTGGATTTAAAGAGTCGGGGAAAAAACATGGAAGAAAAATATATCAGCATACTACTAAATACAGTCATGAAGTTTTGAAAGGTAGAGCAATATCTTAGGGATTCATGACTGCGTGTTGTTCTTTGGTGCCCTTCATCCCACTGGTGGCACCCATTGGAGACAGCTTCCAGGCTTAGACAGACCTTTAGTCTGACTCGGAATATCTTTCTTAAAAATTCAGATTGTGCCCATGCCATTCTGTTCCAAACAAACTGCTGTAGCTGTCGGCTAGTAAGGGAAACTTTGCAATCATAGGTGGATCCCAGATGTTTTTATTGTGCTGGTGCTCCTCAGTACGCTGCATGCTTGGATGATGGTGTTGATCTCATACTTTGCACTTCCCTAGCGTGTTTTATGTGAAGATATGATAGTACTAAAGAATTCTCTTCCTTTCAAGAATATGATTTGAAAGTTATTCATAGCTATTTGAATTTATTAACTATTACATTTTGGTTTTAATTATTTTCTGTTATCCTTTTCTTTGGATCACCAGTGACTCTCAAGTGTTTCTCTTCCTTTATTTACATATCGTGGATATGGATTGATGGGCCAAGGCCAACTGTATGAGGTTTAATAAGGCCAAGTGCCGGTTCCTGCATTTTGGTCACAACAACCCCAAGCAATGCTACAGGCTTGGGGAAGAGTGGCTGGAAGAGTGGCCGGGCAGAAAAGGACCTGGGGATGCTGGTGGACGGCCAGCTTAACATGAGCCAGCAGTGTGCCCAGGTGGCCAAGAAGGCCAACAGCATCCTGGCTTGCATCAGGAATAGCGTGGCCAGCAGGAGTAGGGAAGTGATCGTGCCTCTGTACTCGGCACTGGTGAGGCCTCACCTCGAGTGCTGTGTTCAGTTCTGGGCCCCTCTGTACAAGAGGGACCTTGAAGTGCTGGAGCGTGTCCAGAGGAGAGCTACCAGGCTGGTGTGAGGGGTCTGGAGACCAGGTCATATGAGGAGAGGCTGAGGGAGCTGGGCATGTTTAGCTTGGAGAAGAGGAGGCTGAGGGGAGACCTCATTGCCCTCTACAACTACCTGAAAGGAGGTTGTAGAGAGGTGGGTGTTGGCCTCTTCTCCCAGGTGAATAATGACAGGACCAGAGGATATGGTCTGAAGCTGCGGCAGCGGAGGTTTAGATTAGATATTAGGAAGAATTACTTTATTGCAAGAGTGGTCAGGCACTGGAACAGCCTGCCCAGGGAGGTGGTTGAGTCACCATCCCTAGAGGTGTTTAAGAAGCGTCTAGATGTGGCACTTCAGGGCATGCTCTAGTGGCAGAGATTGTAGGTTGTTTGGTTGGACTTGATGATCTCAAGGGTCCTTTCCAACCATGAAGATTCTGTGATTCTATGATATTATTCTTGCTCTTGTAACAAACACTTCTCTGGTTGTAGTTCGTAAGAGCCCTGGATTCAAATAAAGAATGTGAGCAGCAGATGGTGCGTGCTGATAGAAATTGATACCTGAATTGTAACTGTGAAGCCTCATGCTGGGGCCCTCAGAGTCACATCTTTGGACTTGATAATTTTCCAGGGTAAAAACAAAGTATTGCTGCAGAGCCATGCTTTTGATGACAAGGCTGACCCAAGGTCCATGCTATTGCAGCCATACCTGGGCTAGCTGGTTTAAAGCTAGCTTAGGAGTCCCTAACTAAACTGTAGGGACTGAAGTTTGTGTCCCTCCAAGGTCTTATGTTTAGTTTGTATATCTCTGTATTTAGCTATTTCAGTAAGAAAAAACCTGCTCTAAATCAACCAAGTGTGTTAGCAGTCAGAACTGTATGTGACAACCCCAGTGCTGAGTGGAGACAGGAGTGTGTGATCTAATTCTGTCTGCCCTGGTCTTTTCCTCTTTCCTTTGTGTGTCTCATGCTTAGATCCAGTAATCTTTGAGGAAGATTAAATCTGGAGATGACGAATGGCTATGATTATAGTAACAGAAAAATAACTATTTATGCACTTGTCTGAGTAACTCTGCAGGCTTAACATGAAGGCAGAGGGGTGACTTTATATTTACTGAGGAGGACAATGATGCTCTAAAAATACTGTTTGAGATCTATATGCTGCAGAGGCCTTTGGGGAATGAGCTGACAGGTTTTTTTTGTTACCATCTCTTGGCAGAGAGATCACCTCTCCCCTCTTACATTGAGTCATTGCAATGTTAAAATAAGGAGAAATATAAGCTGTCTCTGTGATGCCTTCACTGTGCTCTCTTCCACGATCAGGATTACAGAACTGAAGATGAAGTGTCATGGGATATTGGGGTGTTGAGTTTCCAACAGTGCAGAAAGGGAGGAGATGCCGTTAGCTACCCCAGGAAATCTGTTTCTGTTTGTGGCAATTGCAGCCTGAGAATTCAGGCTAAACTCAAAAGGACCATCCTGGACAGTAAATGATATCTTGAAATAGAGAATTGGGTTTTACCATGTTCGGGAATTCAGATGTTACATCGTAAGCTATCTGCGTGTTTCGCCCTCTGGTTAACAAAGCCTTGTTCTCTGACCCTGCCAGAAGTATGGGAAGTGTCTGAGAGCTGTTTCTGAAGAAGTGCAGGAGTGGGGCAAATTGTGCACCTCTGTCCCAACTTGAGAAATGGAAGACCTGTAAAGTGATTGTTTAGGAGACGGGAAAAGGAGTGTGTGGGGTGAGAGGGAATTCCTTTCATTCTGTTTATAAAACTGGTAAGAATCCATCTTTTCTTCTTACAAACGTCTGTTACCCGTTGAAGAAAAGAATACGTCAACTTTTGTTTTCATTCTTAAAATCTTTTCATCGGTGACAGGATATAGGGCCAAAGGTGGCCTCTGGAGTTTGTGTGCAACCACCTCTTTTGTACTTGCAGACAGAGTAACCTAGAGCTCAATTAAAAGAGGAAGGCAAGCTGAACGTCTCTTTTCTCACTCTTTCTGAAGTCCACTAAAAAGGAGAAATCTTCTTTGTTAGAGACAAGTCCAGCTGTGTGGAAGGGACAAGAAGTAGCTGGGGATTTTGTACCTAGTTTGTGTTGTGCAAATTAGAGCTTCATTGTCTCCAGACACCTTTCAAGAACTCCAGTCTGCAAGATGACAGTGAACAATACTGTTTTTACATTGCTTGCAGCAAGGAATAACAAATTGCAATTACCCAGCTCGGGTATGTTCTTACTCCTTTCTTTCTAAATACTTGTGTGCATTTGATTCCTAGTCAGTATTCCACAGACCAGTGAAGGTCTGCAAGGCCACCAGGAATACACTGCAATTGTTCTGTCAAGCTGCACTAGTTTAACCCATCCTTCCACGTGGCTACACGTGGGGATTTGTGAGATTGTATGAACTCCAAAAGTTGTCCAACTCAGCCACAAAGGCGAGTCCCACAGGCGGTGCAGTCAGCTTTCTGCTTACCTGACCTTGCAGCAGGCTCGTGGTGAACTAAGTCATGCCTTTTCTTGGCCTTGTGGGGTCCTGAGATGCTTTGGCTGGCCTTGACAGTGCTGCGTCTCCAGGTGTAGTTCTAGCCATTGTGTTTGAGAAGGCAACCCAGGGGCACCTTTGCAACAGGATGAAATACAAATATAGCTGTTGGGGGAGGTATGTCAGTTGACGGGTGGAGAATGTGGTCTGTGCTTAGTTCCAGATGCAGTTTTTGCTCAGAACTGTTATGCCTTGGTCTCTTCTTGGGCACTCCTGCTTCACAGTAGATGTCGATATAGTATACATCCAGAACACCCAAATCAAGATTAAGAAATGGCAGCTACAGTTTTAAAGAGGGTTTTTCAATCTAGTTGCTGAAAACATTTATTTAAAAAGTGATTTGGTACTACCTTCTATGTAACCCACCTAGATTTATGGATTTTTCCGGGGAACAGGTATTGCTATTTGCTTCTTCTGCCATTCTGAGCATTTATCTTTACCAGGTTCTTCACACAGCTACTTGCAATAAATTTTTGCCTCTGTTTTAAAAGAATTTGAAACAGATTTTTTATATGCCATTATTTTTATTCATATCACTCTTCATCAAACAAGATTTTCTCTATGGTGTTGGGAGTTGCTGGGGATGGCGCTCCACAAAGTCTGTCCTGCATTATCCTTTCGTTTGAAGAATGCACTGGTTTCCATTAATCTGAATGCAATGACAGAGCTGGCAAAGGAAGAGCAGACCAAAAAATAACATGGTTCTTAAAATTGCATAAACCTAACCCAGATTATTGTAGGCAGAGCGTTACAGTGAATAAAATGAGTAAATTGGGATTCACTTGGTATTTGCTTGCTATGTGTCACCACTAAAATATAACTTTGATTAATAGTGGTCTTAAATACTGTATAATAACATCATATTCTGGTTTTGTTTGCTTGTGAATTCTTCATTAGCATGCTTCAGAACATGCTAGCAGGAAATTTTTGAGCCAATATAATGTGAACAAATAAAGAATGATACTGACTAATGGATGTCCCTGTATGGTTCTGTTGTTAGTCTGCCATAGGTAAGTAATAGACCTGACTCTTATTCTGTACTTTCAGTTTGAGCTGAATGCTGCCAAGCTCCTCACTACATTGCAGTGGCAGGGAGTGCCTTTTGTTAGTGTTTCACTGTAGCAAAAATGGACTCTAACAATAAAGTTAAATAAATGGTAATGTCATCTGGAGTAGCCAGTAGAAAGTAGGGTTAGGGCTCCAGAAAAGCCCTTCGCAGATAAAGCATTTGGCTAGAATGTGGAGTCCCTATTCAATGGTGATGAAAGTGATGGTGTGACCTCCACAGGGCAAAGTTGTTTAGAGGATGGCAGCAGACACATCTGCGTTGCAAAAAATACGCTACGTGATGTTTGCAAAATGAGGATGAGGAAAGAGAGGGGGAAAACTAACTACAAATGAGGTGAAAGACGTAAAATTACTGAGACTATTGTTCAGCACTGGTGAGTTTACCAGACCAGATTCTTGCTGTGGTATAGCTACTTCCATTTCACACCCCATTCACTGGCCAGCCTGTGTCCAGGGGTGGGCTACCAGCAAGTCAAACCCAGCTCCTACCCTGGGGCTGTGTTGCAGCAGCAGGTCTGTTCTGGGGTAGGGGCAAAGGTCCCAGCTTACCCAGAGTGCTGCTGGTAAACCAGTCCCGTCTCACCCTTCTGGTCAGTTCTCAAATGTGTCTGGTGGCCCTCAGTATGGAGATTATCACTTAGGTGGTCTGGAAGGTTGGCTTCCTCTAGGCTACTTTATAGTCGTAAGTTCCTTCTGGCTCTCATGTGTATTCAAATCACCTTCTGTTCAGCTCACCTACTTTCTCACAGGAAGTTGATTGATAGATGCACTTCTGACATGGTTCAGAGCTGTTTAAATGTGGTGTTGTGTCCTACGGGTTGTCCCCCATTTTGTTCAGTGTGTTAATGCTCTAGATGACTGCCAGGAAGATATCTGCAGTGAGTGAAACTTGTGTTGCTTTTATTCTAGTGTTTTTAGCATAGTTGGAAACAGAACGGTGATCATGAGACAATCTCGTTCCTCATAGCTAAAGGATGGGAATTTTTCCTAAAGTCTTAACACTAACGTCGCAAACCCAAGGGTAAACTGGCCCCTCACCCCCTTGCACTGAACCAGTAGTGTGGTGCAAGTGAGCTCAGCGGCCTGGTGTGCAGGTACGGGCAAAACTTAGTCACCTTCAGGTACACCATGCCTTAGTTCTGCTTTCAAATGCCACGTTCACTATCCTGCAGAGGTTGTTTGAACTATAACAAAGAGCATTTCCCAACACCATGGTTCCAAGTGAAGTGGGCTGGACAAGTGCTTATTTGGCACAGCGCCCTTGAGCTGCATGAATTCTCAGCAGTGCTTCAAGCCAGCGAGTTTTGTGTTGTTAGGAGCATTACACCTCGGTTCCTGAGGCATCAGCAGCAAACCAGCCTGGAGGTCCTGCCCCAGGGAAGGGGAGGAGAGCTGTGAAGGGTGGTGGTGAGAATGAGTCCAGGGCCCAGGTGTCTCTGCTGTGAAAGTCAGCAACTTGCAAAAGCTCCTCCTGTGGAGACAGTTTCTCACCTAAATCCTGGGACCTCTAGGGGTCATACAAGTGCCGTTCTAGTTGCCTGAGTGCTTCAAGGCAGGGCTTCTTAGGCAATCTTTTAATGATTACAACAAAAAAAAAGCTGCTCTTAACCCTAAATATTCTGTTCTCTCCCAGATGCAACAAGTGATAGAGACTTTTTGCCCTGTTAGCATGGTTGTTCCTGCTAATGTTTTATTACGGTCTAGGTAAATGAAGAATTGTATGCCATGGGCAAGTGCAAAGACTGCTGTTCTGAAAGGCTGTTTCATGGCTTCCTCAGGAGCCATGCTTAAATTTATAGTGTGACCTGGGGGCTAATAGTCTTATGAACAGAACGGATTTGAGGTAGGCTGTTAGTCCTCAAAGTACTGCAGATTGAAGGCTTCATGAGCAGTGGAGACATATTGCTGAGACCAAGAGAAAATGCCCACTGAAGGCATTGGGCACTGCAGCAGGAGGGACTTTAGCCCTTAGCCAGTTCACTAGAGATGTGTCAACTTGGGGTTTCTGACCAACTTCAAATTACAGACTTCGTGCAAGTGGCTTTCTTCCATTGATCCCACTCTTCTCTGAGTTGCTTCTGAGTTCTTCAGCCCGTTTACTCCTCTAGTCTGTATGCTCTCTTCTGAGAGTAGTATGAATCCTGTTATACCCTACATTATGACCATACCCCTATAAGAAACAACTTTAGCATCGTGGTACTGTTCCCTGTGTCCCACAAATGTGTCTCCTTGAGTTCAGTAGCCGCAGATGTTGACTGGATAGGACAGCATCCCTGACATAATGTTGACTGGGTGGGGCAACACCCCTTACGTTGAAGAAAGAAGGGATCATTTGCTCTCACTTTTACTTTACAATTAATCTTATACCCTGCTCACTGCAAACACATAGTATTAGTGTTAAAAGGGGTCCTCTCTATGTATCAGACTGTCCCTACAGCCAGCTGGAGTGAGGGGGGGGAAATCATTGAAGCAGTTCCATAGATGGCTTTCACTTCAAAAGGTGGACACATTGATAAATGCAGTTTTTAACACTTCTGAAGAACGCAGAAGAAACTGTTCTGGTTGGTTCATTGTTGCAATCCAAGCCTGCGCTTGTTCCTGAAGACGATGGTTCTTCTCAAAATGCCAACTTAAACTTCCACTGTCACATCAGATTGCAATCCTCTGGAGGATTCCTCAAGTGTGGGGACTGTGCAACTCGTATGAGGTAACAGATGTACTAAGACAGGGCCGGAGGTAATTTGGTCCAGTTCCAGTGACCCACAGCACTTAAATTGCAGCCTGGTCCTTGCCTATGCTCTAACCTTCCCCCAGCACCTGTTTCCATTGCATCTGATCTGTCCCTTGGAGGTGGTCCTCCTGAGCCCAACTAGGTGGGTGACTCCTTCCCCTTCCTTCTCCATCCCAGTGGGATTTGCACCTGAAGCTCTCCCTGCCTGTGGCAGAGGGGAGGAGGCTATGTTGCTGAGAAGGGAGAATGGCTGCAGACACTACCAGACTCTGTCGTTGATCTGGGTGTACCTGCTTGAATGGTGATGTGGTCAGTTTGGGGAGCTGGACTTCATCTTTGTGTAGCAGCAAAACATAAGTCATCACTCATTTCTATTGCACTGAATTTGTGACTGTTACATTGCTATTTCATAGCATGTGCTTTCTTTAAAAAAACCCAAACAAACGCAAACCCCAGCCAGAAGAAGGTAATTATTAACCAGATTTGTCATGAGTATTGGCTTAAATCCATTAAATACATCAAGCCCTGCCTATAGTGAAGGAACATGGGACAATTATTGATTTCAGAAATTCCTGTCCGTACAGGATATCTGAAAAGTTTTAAGTGATGAACTCAAAGGAAAGAAGCCTTGCAGGGTTGCGGTGGGACCTAAAATTGCAGGTTTTGCACATGGATGGTGGGGCTTTATCACAGACCAGGGAGCACCAATGGGGAGATTTGTGGTGGGGTGGTTAGGCATCTAGTTTCAATGAGACGCTTTAGGACGTTAAAAACGAAGCACTGAAATATCATTGGAGCTCTGGGACATGGTCCTGCTGCTGATGGTCTTACTGTTGTGATTGCACCCCATGGTTTTCTTGCAGGGTGTGTGACTAAATCACTCTAGATGGGGGTGAATACAAGATGCAACAGAGCGGTACTGTTTTTTTCCATTGCCTGATATGTTTAGAAGGGATACTTAGCTAGGACAGTGTGTCTTGTTAGTAATTTCCCTATTCCTTCTATTTACCACTCTAGCTTTTTTCCAAAATAAAGCATTTCTTGACAAATTTAGAGTGGGAATTGTATAAATAGTGCTAGAATAGCTGCTTTGACTAAGTTCTGGATCCAGACTAGGCTGCTGGCATCTGCAGGTGCTTCGTGCCCTGGGAGCAGGACCATGGCTTTGGAGGTGTCCCGAAGGTGTCTTGGGCTTACCTACAGCTCTGCAGTTCTTGGGTGTTGACCCTTCATGTGCACCCAGGCATTACTACTGAATAAACAAACACAGGCAATTTGTATTACAGCAATAAAGATTTATCTTAAAATGGATTAAATCGGCAGGGAAGGGGAATAAAGAATTACTTTAATCCAGGAAGAGCTGCGGTGGGGGAGGGTGTGCCCAACAAACCCCAGCTTTGTTAGAATTTTGTTACTCTTTACCAGGTATGTGAACCTCCCCTCTTTTTATCACTCCTGTGGATTGTGCTGTCTCACTGTAAGTAATATCTCTCCAAAGAGCAACTTTATCTATACCAAGTAATTCACCTAATTGCGTGCTATTGAGAGAAAAGGGTTTCACTCTGGTACCAAGCTAGAAGTTCCAAGGTTCACCGCGAAATGGGGTGAAAAAGTATCTTATCAGGGATCTATATAGTCACTTGTAGTTTGCTCTTGTTCCATTAAATACTGTCCAACAACTCTATATCCCGCATGAAATAAGTGGGTTCATTTTTATGACCTCAGTATATAACAACTAGGTGATGTTTTGCAAATCTCCCATGAGACGATCAATGCTAATTCCCTTCGCTGCAGATGGTGGCTGTAGCGCAGCTTGGCCTTTCTGCTTTAACTTCACTGAGTTAAATGCCAGAGGTTTATTACATGCTCTCTATCTGGGTTAATTTTTTCGGCCTCCGAATCTACTAATTGCTGTTTGTAAATTTTCCTGGTGGTAAAGGTCACAAAGATAACTTGGCCCCTATGGCTTAACCTCTTGGTGCATCTCAGGTTATGAAAGGCGGTGTTGAAGTCTGCTGATTAAATTAATTACTCCTCTGAGGTTTCATCATAAAGGAAGACTATTTTGCCTTTGTAGTTCACTTCCATCCAATTTTTTGCATGACATCTCAGAGGTGGGTTAGGAACCTCTAATTTTACTGGGGCGCAATCAGATGGTAGAAACAGCTTTGTCAGACATAAACCTGATCCTGAGCCGTCTGTTTCACAGGCGCCTTTCCCTGCTTCATGGGACTGGGAACCAGGCTGGTGCTTTTGTTTTCCCCCTAAGCTCTCTGCCTTTGCTAGGAACATCTGCAGGCTGATGAAATTGGAGCAAAGCCTGAGAATGAGACAAGGGTGTTTTGGTACCTACAGCTGCACCCGCCAGCGCTCAGCGTTCACTCTCTATCCCCTGCAGACAACTCACTCGTGGAAGGGGTTGTTTGTGAGGGTCAGGTTTGCTTTCTGAAATCCCACCTGTGTACAAATTGGGGATCCAGTGCCCCAAAACCAACGTGTTCACCTTTGAGGGAACCACACCAGCGTGTCTTCATAGAAACCTGGGGTCGCCCTGGTCCTTCCATCTGGCACTCCTGGTTAGCCTTTGCTCCCTCGCACTGAAAGGCATGGGGCCATCTCCGCTGATCTTCCTGGAAGTCACACTGACAGAATCCAGCAGGGCAAGTAGAGCTGAGTCAATCCCAAATCCTGCAGAATGGTCTTTTGTGTGAGCCGCTGGAAGCACGTGTAGGGGGAGGATGTGCAGAAGCGGATGCCCCTGTCCTTCCTGCATGCTGTCCCCTTCAGCTCATCTTTGCCGAGGTGGTCCTACTGTGTTTTATCACTGGGGACTGCATCGCAAAGGTGGCATCGCAGCTCTTTTGGAGCTGGTTGTGGTGGGGTGCTAGACACTTGCTGAACTTTAGAAAGGTCTCCAGAGCAGCTGTAGCGGAGAAGACCTCTACCTGCAGAGACAGTCAGCCCAGGGACATGCACAAATCTCAGCTGTCTCCTCTTTACGCTCCAGGGTCCCTATGGATCAGTATCACAGCCTTGCCATTCCTGCCAGGAGCATCTCCGTGGCAGCTGCAGCAAAAGCACCATGCTACCTGTAAAATGTAGCTTATGAGTTTAAAACTGGGCAGTAAAGTACAGTTATGGCTGTATGAGTCACGAGGCAAGATGCAATCCATTACATTAAATGGGAGAATCCTGAAATGCTGATGAGGATTCATCAAAAATAAGTAACAATGTGAATTTTTTTCATCTTCAAAGCAGCACTTTGTAAGTACTTACGTACTTGCACTAGTGAATCAGCTAGATGCCGATCTGTATCCCAGTACCGTACGCCGGCTCAGGGCCTTTGGGTGTGCTCTGCCAGGGTGGGTGCCGCGGCTGCAGCCCAGGGCCTGGGGGGGGTCACCTCAGGTCTCCTCTCTTGCAGAGAAGTCTCCTCTTTGCGAGTCCAGGCCTGCAGGGGTTATGCGGAGCGTATGGAGGAGGAACGGTATGCTGTAATATCTGTGTCCTGCCGTACTGGGGAAAGGCTGGTTTGAGCTGTCTCCAGCCCTCTCACTGGATTACGTTTTAGCACAGAATATGAATGCAATGATCAAATGTACCTTAAAACACCTTTTCAGGCAGCATGTGGTAGAAGCTAGGGCAGCTTTAGAAAAAAAAGGGTCTCCAAACAAGATTTAAAGGCAACACTCAAAATTATGCTTTTAAAAAAAAATGCATTTACCTACCTCCCCTTTCCAGAATATCCAGTCCTCACATCTTCTCCTTTTTTACTCACTCACTGCATATAATTTTTCCGAAGCCCAATTTCACAGCTTCTCTGTGCTGTCATTTCCTAACTTGGAAATCTTTTGGAGCATGTCCTCGGTACTTGATCTCAGACAGATGAGGTTCCCAGCTGAAGCCAGCCTTTGTTTCACCTTGTGCACAGGACATACTGGATATGCGAGCAGTACTATGCCCAGTATGTCCATTACATCTGCTCCATTTCTGCCAGCTGTCAGGCTATATTCCTAACCAGCGCAGTGTTCAGGCATGATCTGAATACCCTGAACACCTATGGCAACCTCTGGCATCGAAGCTGCCATCTACCTGCCAATATGAATCGCTTTCTGCAAGAGTGGGTATGTTGTAAGCTTTAATTGTTCCTGTGGGCAGAGTGTGGTTGCTATTTCTCCATAGGCTAATCTTGAATTGCCTTGTGGAAAGTAGCTCTTTCATCCATAACTCCTTCCTTAAAATCAATGGCAACAAACACCAACATTTTCAGAAGTGATCAAGACGAGATTTTTCAAGGGCGCATCGCTCTAAACTGTGTTTAGGGTCTCAAAAACAATGTTTTTGCTTAAACATCAGAATGAGGGCTAAATCTTCAGAACTGCAGAGCAGCCACTGCTGCTGGGTCAGCGTGTCAGGGTGAAACACCGATCCTCTACCGCACTGTCTCCAAAGGGGAATGCTCCTTCCCATGTTCCCCACAATGAGATATTGTTCTCCTTCTACGTTTCAGGCCCAGGAAAGTCACGTATAGTTTAAATGGAAGCAATTGCGTGACAGACAGTAAGGGCAGTGTACAAAGTACCTGCACAAAATAAAAAGGAAGGATGGCAGATTGAGCTGCCTTCAGTTTGATTTGAGAGAGAGAGAACTTGGTAGAGATGTCTGTTAACAGTTAATAAATAAGCAGAAAATGTGTTCGCCTGCAGAAATGCCCTGAGCTGAAAGTGCCCGGAGGCTGGAGGAGTGCTTGGGCACAGTAGATAAACTTGCCTTGTTCTTTTTCTTCCCTGGCTATTGACTTCTGCCATTGCTGGAGACTAAATTTTGGGCTAAATGGATCCTGCATCAGGCTCGGCGCAGTTGCCCATTAGTTCTGACTGTGCTGCTGCTAAAGAGATGGAACGATCTTCCTGGGGAATTAATGAATTCTCTGTTAGGCTGTAAGTAGTGTGGAAGCTGCTTCTACACCATTCGTCTTCAGTACCTAAAGGGGGCCTACAGGAAAGATGGGGAGGGACTCTTTATCAGCGAATGTTATGATAGGACGAAGGGTAACGGTTTCAAACTGAAGGAGGGTAGATTTAGATTGGATATCAGGAAGTTCTTTACTGTGGTGTTGGTGAGGCACTGGCACAGGTTGCCCAGGGAAGCTGTGGATGCCCCATCCCTGGAGGTGTTCAAGGCCAGGCTGGATGGGGCTTTGAGCAGCCTGGTCTAGTGGGAGGTGTCCCTGCCCGGGGCACCGGGGTTGGAACTAGATGATCTTTTAGGTCCCTTCTAACCCGAACCATTCTATGATTCTGTGATCTTGGGCTACTTTGAAATACCATCTTCTCTCTTAGCATTCCTTGTAGTAGCAAGCAAGTTAGGTAAATTCAAGCTACTTTGCAGTTTGGGCTGAGCAAGCATAGAAAGGAACGAGTTTAAAGCAGGCACAGTTGTCTCTCTTCTGGCCAAAAAACCTGCATACTCTGTTGGACCAGAACAGCCATCGCACGAGGCTCCTTATAGTGGGAGTGTCCAACCAAAAATCAAAATTTCACGCCAGCAGTCACTTTGGCAGAAGACCGCTAGCAAGCTGTCACCCAGTGAGCTGCCAGGGTAACTCTTCCTACCAAGTGGGGAGGTGTTGGCAGCTCGAACCGGTGAGACCCATCCTGCCGGAGCAGAAGTGAGGGGCCAGGGCTGCAGCTGCCCGACGCCGCGCTGAGTGTGTGTGTCCTGCTTGGGATGCAGCTCAAGCGGATGCCTCTGAACAGCTTTTTGGCAGGAATCTTATCGTGGTTTGCCCAGCCTTATCATTCGCTGGTTCCTGTATCAGTTCATCCTTGACACTGATCCTTTTATGTCTATTTCAACGGATCTATTTCTAGCTTTCATCAGTTTGAGCCTCACGTTTCTGAAAAAAAACCAAACCAAATGTGCTTTCTTATGCCAGTTACTGGTTGTCCAAAAGTTGCTTTCTTATAAAAAAATTGCAATCTGCTTTATTTACCCTTCAGTTAGAGATATTATCTCATTTGGGCCTGGCTTTCATTTTTGATCAATAGATCCTATAACAGTCATCAAAAGCTTTTGTTCTGCCTGATCAAAGCAGAAAAGTAAAACGCAGAGAATCACCTCAATTTTCCTTAGTAGTCCTTTGCTTTTTGAGGAGGAGAACCCTGTTCCTTGTCTGTTCTCTCTTCTCCATCCTCCCAGGCCTCATCTACTATTAAATCTTATCATCTGGGTTGCCATTATCTTCTTGGTACAAGCAAAGCCCTAATTACACTGAATTTCTGTATTAAAAACAGGGGGCAGCAGTGCCTTAAGCCAACCCTGCCATTTCTGGAGTGAAATAGCTGCTTGCATAAAGCTGCCCTTTGTTTCCCGTGTTGACCTCTTACAGGTTTTTCTTCTCTACCTTCGCTTTTTTTCTTCCCCCTTCTGGTTTCGTTAAAAGAGTAGCTTTCGTCTTTTGCTTCGGGAGGTGCGCATTCCCGTGCCAGCCCTTTTGTACTGCTTTCACGTCAAACTCAGCAGAAGTGGAAAACTTGCAGGGAACAAGACCTGAGACCGCTAAGCCACGTCTGACCCCGTGACATTGTCCTGCCCATCACGCCGGGGTTGTAACGTCAGACTCCAAGGAAAAACATTTTGGAAGTGCACATAGATGCAATTTTGTCAGATAATGAGTATGCTCCCACCCCTTCTACTCACTATGGGATTTAAACCTTTTGGGGCTTATGGATTGACCCAAATAATGAATAGACAGGTAAAAATTAACTTTAAAGAAAAAAGACTGTTCTGGTAAGACGGGAATTAACAGCTGGAAAATACAGAGGGGCTCTAGGAAAGCTTGCCAAGCATAATTTATAATAATGCTTTTAAGTTTGTAATGAACTATCAGAAGGGCATTCTGAAATAATCTTTCTTGCAGGCATCTTCTCTTTTTTTTTTTCCCCAGCATAATGTGTGGTGCCAGGATGTTTTAGTAGTCTCTTCTTAAAGACTTGTCTTGAAATATCCAAAGTTATTGAGTTATGAGCATTTAAGACTGTATTATATGTGATCGCTCATCCTATACAGGCTATTTCAGGGTGTCCCTAAGTTTTGTCAAAGTCAAATTTTAAAATGTTCCTTGGTAGGAATTTTCCGTGGGCATGGTAAGATGAGAAGAAAATCCCTCTGCGCAGGCGCGTTCTGAGCTACACCAGCCAAATCAGACAGGCAGAGGAGTGATGCCACGGGAAACTTGTTCACCTTTTGGGTTTCATTAATTTTTTTTTTGCCCGTTCCTTATTCAAAGGTGATGTAACCTCTGCGATTCGCAATGGCCAGGTCTGCTTTCCCCACAGCTTTCTCCGTTTGCAAACCGTGAAAACCCATCAGTAAACTGGGGTCAAACCTCTTGAAAGGCGAGGGGGTGACTGCGGGGTGTGCGGGAGCGCTGCCATGGCTCGGAGCCCAAGACAATGGCAGGAGAAACCCGGGGTGGGGATCAGCGGCGGGGGCAGCGCTGGAGCTTCCCCAGGAAGGGAAAGGGGTAAAACAATTTTATTTGCTGCCCTGACGTGAGAAAGAGCTGTCAGTGATTGATTCCCCCTCTTGTTGATGGCGCTCGCTATGGCCTGAGGAGATGTGGGTGGCCGTTTCGCAAGCGTCGGGAGAGCAGATGAGCAGAGGCTGGTGGGGCTGCCCACGGGGGAGACACAGCTGCCCTGCTGGCAGGGAGCACAGGGCCGTGCTGGGCACAGCAGTTATCTTGGGGAAAAGCCTACTGACATGAATAAATGGGAGCAGGAGAGCTGCCGGTTAATAAAAATGGCTCATAGCAGGAAACACCGCGGCTGAGCGTTGGCAGCCTCACGGGAAGAGTCACATCACAGTCGTAAGAAGTGGCATTGCCCAATCTCATCTGCAAGATGTTTTCTGTGCCGCCGGTGGGGCTTTCGCATCGCTCAGCCACGCTCACCTGCCCAGGGCACCGCTAGCTGCATGTCTTCCATGTGTTCCTGCCACTGTGCCCTCGCCCCGTGGATGGAGGCAAGCTGAGACGAGTGCAGGCACCGGGCTGGTCCTGGGGAGCTCCCTTGAGCTGCAGGGGCTCTCCCCTCCACCTCCCGCCTGCGCCCGTGCTCTGGTTCATGTGGGGACGTGGCAGACCACACCAGGAAGCTGAGCCTGGTTGAACACAAGCCCTTGCATCTCCTGTTCAGCCAGCGGTGGCTGGTGGATGCAGCACCGGGGCCGGCAGCAGCGGTTCCCCGAGGATGGTGGTGGGCGCTTGGGGCGCATGGCTCGCCTGCTCTTGGTCTGGGCTGGTCAAAGCTGAGCCAGCTCCGGTCTGGAAACCTGGCTGTCATGCTCTCATAGCACCGGAGATGAAACCCCCTGCTGAGCCTGTGCCGATGCACAGCTGGCATGTCCCAGGGGCCAGCAGCACCACCTTCACAAAGGTACTTTTCAGCTTTAGCTGTTATCTTGCTTAGGCCAACGTTTCCACGGATTGAACAGACTGTAGCAGAAAGTTGTTTAAATAGTCAGACTAATGTTGCCCTAAAGAAAGTACTGGTATGTTAGCAGGTGGGAGTGCAGCCAAACAGAAAAAACAATAGCAAAAAGCCACGGTTCTCAGAAATCTACGAGCACGCCACCCTCAGTGCTGGAGAAGACAACCTCCAGCGACTGGCACCCTGACAACGGCTGTCGCATTCATCAGTCGTTTGTGGGTGACGGTTTCCTCTGCGCTAACAGGAAAATGGCAGCAGGACAGACCACGCCGGGGGCAACTCACAGGCACGGTCTGCAGAGTTTCTTGCACACCTTCTGTTTCCATTAACGTTTTTTCCAGCCTGCGTCCTCAGCTGGCAACACTGACTAACCGGTGCCTCACCAAGGATGCTGCCCCACTCGTAACCCAGCCTCAAGTGTCTCAGAGCCGTGGGCTGCCCTTGTCACTCTGGGGGCTGCGTGGTGGTCCCTGGGGATGCTCCGGCAGGAGGGAGGTGCTGAGTTCACCCCGGCCTCTCCACGCCGGGGACATGATTCACCCTGCCCATAAAATAGTGGGATCATGATCCTGGTGCGGGGTGATGGCAGCCCTGGCCGTTGGACTGAATGGGGTTTCTCTGTCCTGGTACGCCTGGCTTTCATTTCAAAAGTTGATGGTATTCTGGAGGTGAAGCAGAAGTTGTGAAGCTTGCTGCTTTCCAGGGTGATGCCGTGTTAAATAACTTCCCAATGACTTGCATGTGGGTAATTGCTGCTGCTTTAGCTCCAAAAACAGTTGGCTTTTGGAAAATTTTTATTCGTACTCTGGTTGCAAAAGCAAATGGTGGGGAATCCTCACCTACAATGGGTTGACGTGTCCTTAAATGCCACAGCCAGGGAGAAACGGTGATGCTCACTGACAGGTTTCAAGCAAGGGAAGGGTATTTGGTGACAACCAGCTGCCCTGTCCCAGCCTCCCCTATGTTAAACCACTCGGTTGGTTGTTTTTTTTTTTCCTCTTGTGGGCAAATCATTTACTGTAATTTAATGATCACAACCACATAAAATTCACTTCCTTGTGGTAAAAAAAAAAAAAAGAAAAAAGGATTAAATGTCTCAGTTTATCTTTCCGTGTAGGTCACATGGCCAGAGCTGGTTGTAAAATGTTGAAAAACTAGTTTGAGGTGTACCCGGTGCCAAGTGCTGTACATTTCCGTATTCTCCCTCCCCTCCTATCGCTCACAAAGACGCCACAGAAAGACAAGGAAGTTTGCTTTCTCAAGGAGTGGATTTTTTTTTTTTAAATGAATTTGAAGCAGCATGTATTATGCTTAAATCTTACCCTTTAAGACCTCGGTGCTGTCCGAGTCCCAACCCCAAAAGGAACAGCCTGAGAAGAACTTATACAAAAGCCAAAATGTGGAACAAAGTCGCTTAAAACAATCAGAGTGTCTCAAAAACCCTCTGCAGGGACGGGGTCCAGCTCTCTGTCACCCCAGTGAAATCAAGAAATGCGAGGTGAGCTGGGCAGGAGACCCTTGTGCAGCCTCTTGTGCAAATAGCGATGCCCTTCCCTGTGGTTTTGGGGTACATACGCACCCCTTGGAGCCGGGCTGGGGGCTCACGCAATGGCGAGGTGGCTGAACCTGGCGAAAACCCACCTGCCAGGGACGGTGAGGAGGTTGGTGGGTTGGATCTGCAACTGGGAATTTGGTTCCTGAGTAAAGGGTGATGGGCGTAAAGGAGTTTGAGACTCTGAAACAGCACAGTGCAGAACAGGACTTGATTTTTCTTCCCAACTGCAAATTATAGCGGATTTCCATGATTTCTTTTTTCTGCAAGCAGCAGGCTCGTGTCGGTCATGTTCGAAGCAGCTCCGGGAGTTTCACCAACTCTGTCTGGAGCTGAGCCTGGCAGCTGGCGAGTCCTCGTCCACTGCTCCCGGGCGGTGGCAGTGCCGGTGAGTGCTGAAGGCGTGCTGGCACCTTGCTCAGATGAAGTCTTTGTTATGGGTAACTTACTCGTGGGTGAAACTCAACCCTGTTGTGGGACCCGGCCTGAGGTCTGTGCTCTGCTGAAATCCTCTTCTGCTTGGTGTGAGAAAAGAGCGAAACCGCAGGAAAAGCACATTGCTAATTAGAGTGTAACTGCTTTATTTAAAGTACAGTTGACAACGTCTTTGTCAGGCAGAGTATGGATGCTGTGTGGTTGCAGGGAAAGCAAGTGGTAGGTTCTGAATGATCTTCCCGTAGTGCCTATGGGAAAAAAGGAACCTTTTCCCTAAGCTGAGATGCACTTAATATTGCACCTTTGATGCCTACCGTAATGACGTCTGTCATCTCACAGGAGTTGATGATAGTGGTCACCTTGCTGGTACGGGATTGCTCAGCATCAGAGGCATTTAAAAAGCATCCCTCTTTCTTCAATATCGAATACAAAACCACAATTTGATTTCCAGTCACTTTGCATGTGTGTATTCGACTATTTCTGCCCCTTGCAGAGAATCAGCTTTTCTTTGCCGCATATCGTATTCAGTATATTCCCCGCCAAAAGAGAAATAAGCTGTGAGACCCAAACAGACTGACAGAATTATTTCTCCCATTTATTCCTGTTTTGCAGGACCATGAGAAAGAAATCCTGATTGGGATGGAGTGGGAGGTCTCAGCTGGGTCAGCTCTGCTTACCATCCCCACCGTCTGTGTGAGAGCAGGCACAGGGCTGGGGGATCAGCTCTGGTTGTTTCCCTTTCCAGCCCACTCTCTTCCCCCGTCTGCACTCTGGGGAGGGCTGGCTTGAAGGTGAATGCAGTATCTGTCAGCAGAAGCAAGACCAGCCTCTCTGGGCATGTCCCTTCAGAAGTGCTAGGAGGGGAGATGGGGTGCGTAGCCACCGCACTCGTGTCACTACAATTCTGGGTGCGCAAAAGAGAAAAGCAGACAAGACAGCTACAGGTATTTCTTTATGCCTTTTCTGGGTGTTGCCTAATGTATCCAGCCAACGTCCTCAGTTTGACAAGCCACTAGTGGGGAAAAACCCTGAATGTGGCCAGATACATCACTGGGGGGACCACCTCCGTGGAGGGGACTCCAGTGGGGAGAGATGTGCATCCAAATCAAGGACACAAAACAGTTTCTTCCCTGCCACCTATCCTCTCTCACCAACTTTCCCACAGGCCAGGGCCTCAGGATACCACCGCATCATCGCAGTTTCCCAGTCTGTCTGGATGATGCTTTCTCTAGGTATGTCTCCATCATCAAACACCTCATGACTCAGGCTGAAAGTCCGAGTCAGACATAATACTCTTCCTCATCTTTCATTTTTGACATGTATGCCAAGCCTGAAGTACTTCACCTCGTGCTTCTCGGGGCTCATCTGCAACATGAGAGCCTTTGGGTGTGCTCCAGGGCCTGCTGCAGCACTGTGGCATCAGGGCATGGCCAACAGCATTGCCAGGACACCGCAGGAGGAGGTATGTCTGCATGGAGCGTGGGGCGTGCCACAGCGCTCTCAGCCTGTAGCACTCCATCCTGTGGATGCAGGGATGGACGGTCTTTCTTTGGGAAGAGTTTACTGCAATGCTTTGGGTGGTAGCAAGAAACTGCCCAGCTGGTGGTAGTGGAGGGTTAGTGGAAGGGAAGCCTGGACTGCTTACGTGATGCTATTGCGTGTTTTCTTGCTTGGATATGTCCTTGGTGACCTGATCGTTGATGAGGTGCTGGTGGTCCCCAGCATTTTGTCTGCCAGAGCCCTCCTGAGTGCTCTGCCAAGCTCTCGGCAGCTGCACCATTGCTGCTTGTTGGACTGCAGGGTGCCAAGTGCCTCCACGGCGCTGCCTGGATGCCAGCATTGCAGCTGCTGACTAGGATTGTGTCCCTCTGCATCCTGCACAAAGGCTGGTGAGCCAAAGGATCTGCCTGCCTGGAGAGAAGCCAAGCCTTGAGGGAATCCTTAACTCATCCACGTGGCTGGAAAGCTCTCCTGCGAGGGACAGCAGCCGAAAAGTCAAAAGCTAGGGAAACTAAGGATGCCTCGTTTGTGTACAGCCAGCGCATGCAGAACAAGTTTAATGAGTAGTCCCTTGTCATTGCGTGCCCCGTTGAGTGACTGCAGGACACCCTGGTCCATATCCTACAGGTTTGCGACAGGAGTGAGAATTGCTCATTGTAATTATTGCTTCAAAGCTTTGGAACAAAGGAACTGCTCTAAATGTAGGCTGGTTTACCTCTGACCAATTTAAATGCATCTCTCTCTCTCTGCTGGTTAGCTTGAGGTCACTTCTGTGGCTTGTGTAGGCTGTTTGCAGGGTTTTTTTCATGCTTCAGGAAGATCTTCTGGGTTACCTGTGGCTTCCTGCTTCCCACCAGCGTGCAGATCGCAGGCAGTGGCCGAGCTGATGCTGAACTCCAGCGACATTGCAAGAACGTGCAAGGACAGGCTCAAAGTGCAGCCTGGCTGGGCAAAAATTACACGTGTGTGTTTGGAAAGAGGTAATAAAAAATTAACAAGTGCGTATCTGGCTTCAAAGTAAAGCTACAACTGTGGGCAACCAGACCATGAAAAGTGACACAGCTTCCTTCGGCGTGGCGACCGGCTGCATGCAGAAGTGCGGGAACAGTTATGGTGGGCACAAGCCCACAACCCACGTTTGTGATCCTGCCTCTCCAAATGCCCTGGGGAAAGGTGGCTGTGGGGACCTCCGGGCAGACGGAGGTGAAGCTCCGGGGCCCGCCATGGGGCAGAGCATTGACCGGCACAGCCTGTTTAGATGGAGGCATCTGTCACTGCCTTGGGAAGACGCGGCCGTTTGGTGCACGTGGGACAAACCTGAGGACGTCTGAGCATTTTTCCCCATGAAGTTTTCTGGTGAAGACGGAGTCCGTGACCTCTCGCCTCCCACGTGCAGGATCTGCAGTTTGGCCTGAGCGAGGACTGCGAGGCAGAGCTTCTGTCTTCTTTGATTAGGAAACCAGTGAACTCCAGTCCTGGTTCTTCTGGCGGGAGGAAAAAAAAGTAAATAGTCTGATCTAATTCATCTGCTCGACAGGAAATACTTCATATGGAAGTACTTCTACAGTACCAAATTTCTAAAAATTTCCATGGTCTCTTTGGTATCATCTTGAATGACCACCATTGCAGGGCACAGCCTGCCTTTGTGCCAGGAGAGAAGGATTTGGTGCCACAAAACAGCCTTTTTTCTTATTCCCTAACTTGCAGCTTCTCCCTGCAGCACCCCTCCGACCACTTTGTTGCCAGGCAGGACTTGGCCCTGAAACTCAGTCAAGTGTGATTCAGCATTTAATTGACACACCTGAGCATAAAACCCGACTTTGCTGGCTTTTAGATGCCCAGCAGAGGTAGATTCTCTTGTTACAAGGTCGATCTGGGGTATATTTATTTTACAGGTCAGCACGATGGGCCAGTTTGGTGGCTGGTGGCACACAGGGAGCAGAGAGCTCAGTGGGTGCTCAGGACCCAGCCAGACCAGAGACGTTAGCGGGGTAACACCAGCCACAGGGAAGGAGATGGGGTACCACATATACCTTTTCAGACATATCAAAAAATGCATTTTGCATATACTTTGAGCTCCAGTGCTTGCATAAAATGAGATGTTGCAATATCAGAGTGGTGTTAATCCACTTGAATTTCTTGTTAATCTGTTTGTATAGTAGCTGTATCACAGTTGTGTTAATGGGTGGTGTTTCCTGAAGAAAGTCAAAGCTGGTTTTTAGCGATTTAGGTCAATACCAGCCAGGGAAGTGCACCTCTGCCCTGCAAGATCATCAAGAAAGACATTCAGAAAGGGAATGGGATCGACTTGGCAGTGCGTGGAGTTGTCACAGTGCCCAAGGGCTCAGCAGAGCTCCTGACATTCCCAAGGCAGCAAGGTCATCTTGAAAGCATAATTGCATTTCTCTGGCGTTGTTTATGTTAATATCCTGAGAATGACTTGCATATTTCAACCTTACGATGGATTAATCATTAATTAAGATCTTACAAAACTGAAGTCACAAACCAGCAGTCCAGGAAGATAAAAAAAATTCTCTTATAAAGTGTCCGTTTAGAAAAAGCTGCGTAGATTCATTTTAATCGTGGGCAGCTTGGATAAAGGGAAAGGGGAAAGAGCCAGAAACATGTGTCAGTGTGGCACAGTTCTTCACCTCACTTGGAAAACGTTGCTTTTTGTGAAGGGCATGTCTCATGTCTGAACACCTGAAAAGGGCCATGGTTTGCTGGTGGTTTCTTTCTCATCCAAGTAAACGTAGGTGGACCTCTGGTGAGTGGAAAGGTCAGCAACGAGTTGCCGGGAAGATGTTAGTCTTCTTGTTTGACTTGATGATTTGTCTGACAGGGGAGGTCCTAATGTGGCCGTATCTCCCTGAAAGCTGTTTTTAGCATCATGTTGATCACCCATTCCCTGAGCAAGATAGATTGACCTGTTGGTGGGAATGATTTCTGGGACACACAGGCTCCTACACCAAACCTGCAATGTTTATACAGGGAAAACAGGCAAAATTAGGTGACTCCATCCCTTACCCCCAAATCCTACCAAAAAAAAAAAAATTAAAAATGTATTTTCTTTCCATTTTCTTGCACAAAAAAAAAAAGACTAGGGAAATCTCTCATGATTAGTGTCCTTCGGGAAATCCAAGGCATGTTGGTGTAAAGTGCCTCGTCCTAATTGCATTATGAGAAGTGATGCTAGAGGTAGGACATTGCAGACCCTTTTTCTTTCTTATGAGGGATGTAGAAGCTTATGCAGTATTTATTCTGGTCTCCTTCCCTTTCGGGTTATTCACCCTGAATAGAGGTGGCCAACACCTCTCCCATCTCTGCTCTGCCTCAGTTTACCTCTGCTCCCTCACACCGCTCTTCTCCCCAGATTTGGAATTTGCACCAAGTTTTCTCCGGCTGGACTTACAGAAAGAGCCAGGATTCTGGAGGGATTTTTGGACTGCAAATACTGCCAAGAGGTGCAGCTTAGCTTTCTGTGCGTTTGCAGGATGGAGCACGCCGAGATGATAAACCACATCCCAGTCCACAGCGCTTCTGTCCCGCCGCGAGGACGTGCAACAGAGCCACAGGGGTTTTGTGCGCTGGGTGGGTGGAAAGCACGGGGGGATGCCAGCTTCAGCTCCATCCGCATCCAGGCACCGCCTCCAAACTGGATGTGAAAAGAGATTTAGGCCGATCAGAGGCTGCTGGAAGAATGGGGAGATGCCCAGTATGCCTGCTGGGAAGGTCACTGTCCTCTGCAGGCGGTGGGACGGGGGAGCCAGTGGGACAGTGCATCTCCCCTCCCCGCTCCCTCCTGCCCCCAGCACCCTCGCCTCAGCTCGGGGCGGGGGCACAGCCTTGGCGGAGTGGCTAAACCTGGCAGTGGGATGTTGCAATGAAGTGACAGTCTCCATTTTTGAAGAATGCTTTATTCACTACATCCTAGAAATGTACCGTAAATGGAGCAAGAACTAAATAAACTCAGAGGCTTCCAACAGTACAGAGAACAGAGATACAATAAAACACCTAAAATATCAGCTCTTTCGAGACTAAGGCACACTAGTTTTGTTTGTTGTTTTTTTTTTCAAATATATTTTTTTTTTCTTTGAATAGTTTGTTCTTAACCTAAAGATGTTCACATTTCAAGTTACCAGACTTACCTCAGTAGTAGTGTACATGAAATGGTTTAGAAGCAAGTGTAAAAGACAGGCACGGGCGGGAGGCTCAGCGTGACCTGGCTGCCTGCGTCCCCACGTCCTGCCTGCGTCCCCACGTCCTGCCTGTGTCCCCAGGTCCTGCTTGCGTCTCCTGCTCCTGCCCCGGCTCAGGCAGCACCCACCGGTGGCCTGGGGTGCCTCGGGATTTGCCCTCCTTGGCTTCTTTCTCTCCCTGCCACCTCTGCCAGCGGCAGGACCCTCGTCCTACCATGGGAAGAGGGTGAGTGGGAAGGGAGCCATCACCCTTCATCCCTCCTCTGTGGGTCAGCCATGGTGTGGGGCTGGAAAGGGGCCGGTGGAGACCCAAATCACTGGACTGCCTTTTCCCCACCCCGGGGGTGTTTGTGCAGAGCCCACGGACCCATGGCGGTTTTCAGTGTCGAGCCTTCGCCGGAGTGCTGGTTGGGGGCTTGCCCCTGTCGGGGCTTTGCCCAAATCCCCTCCTCAGGGTGAAGGTCCGGGAGCGCTTTCAGAAGCAATAAAAATCTGCCTGGAAGGGGCCAGAGGGGCAGAGTCCGACCTAATGGTTAACCTCCTCACAGGGCTTTCGCTAAGGGGGCGACAGGGTTAAGGAGAGCTCAGCTGGGCCGAGCAAGAGCACCTAGAACAACAACCGCTCCCTCCATTTTGAGGCAAGGAAAGAAAAAAAAAAAAGCGTATTAATTAAAAGGTCACTTCACTGAGCTGGACGTGGTCTGGAAGTGGTTCAGTTGTCAAAATATACTCAATAGGAAACCCCTTCGGTTGGTACCTACACCACAGAAAGCAAAGGAACGTTGTTTACTTGCTCCCTGATTCACACCTCCTGCCACTGGAGCTGTGTTTGCAGGGCTGATGCACTCCATACAATGGGCAAGATATTTCTATACCGGTTTACTACACTTTCATTCACCGCACTACTAAATAAAAGCCTTTAAACAGGCCACAAAACACTGCAATAATATATTTACTTCTTAATAAAACAAACTTCTTAATAACATCGCAATAAAAGGTTTTTGTTTTGTGGCAAACCACATACCATGTAAATTTGCAACATAAAATGACTTTAAAAATGTATATTAAAAGATATTTACAAGCTCTATGTCTTAAAATCATCGGGTCTAATCGCTCCCACCCCTGATGTGCATGTACAACTCCAGTCGCGGAGACGAGGAATTAAGCGTGGAAGGGAGGCCGGGAGGGAGGCTAGCCCCGTTTCACTAATTCCAGTATCACTACCACCCCTAGTACCTGGGAAATTTCTCTCGGAACATGATGGAGCGATGGGTAAGGAACGCTGCGCATCCTCTGGGCGAGAGCGCGCCTGCTCTCGCCGACAGCAGCATACATTCTCAGTCACTACAACACATACTTCAAGGAAGAAAATAAAGAGCGTTGGAAAAGAGCCTAGGCTTTATACTGGATGAAGATCTAAGTCAAGACATCTCGCGCGAAAATAGCGGCTACTCGTTTCTGCACGTGCTTCAACTATGAGTAGCTTCAATAAATAGAAAATCCAGTTGTTAAGGAAAACTCTGAGCCTTTCCTTTACTGCACACAAGCCTGCAGGTCACACCGTGAAGATGTTTGTGTGAGGAGGCTTTTTGGGTTTTTTTTAACCTCTTTCTCCCAAGCAGGCAATATTAGTTACTTCTGATTTCAAATAAGAACAAGCAGACTGTATTAATGCCAGCACAAAAATGCAGAGGTCTCGCACATTTTTCAAATTGCACTTTCCAGTATAATTTTTTAAATAAGATACTTGTTGGTTTTTTCCTTAAAAAAAAAAAAATTCTAAAGTATGTATTCTTTAAATATTGAATATATTCTTCAAAATATATTGTTAAAACTTTCCCTAGCTGCTCAGGTGTGCTTTTTAATATATAGCTGATATATTATTAAGGGCACTACAAAATAGACATCTCTGGAGTGCAGAAGTTACTAAAAAATAACCTTCATACCACAAATATATTGAAAATATAACTGCTAAAAAAAAAAAAAAAAAGACCCTATGCAACCCCACTAGGATGCGTATAAATGCACGTCAGCGGTGGGCTGGATGCATCGAGGTCCTTTAGAAATGTATGAATACAGGCACGTTAAATTTTAAAAATAGCCTAAAAAAGTTAGTGAAAACTTCAAGCGTAGAAAATATTTCAAACACGTTTTTTTTTCTATGACATTCTTCACTTTCTGCCTCAGTTTACCGAGCCCAAACGTTTACTCTTTCGCAGTCGGTTCTTTCTTCATAAATAGTAAAGTGTTCCTTCAGTGTGTGTTTCTCCGCCGCCCTCCTCTGCCGACAGTCTCAGTACGTCTGGTAGACGTCATGGATGGGGACCTGGATGGTGGCGGCCGGGAACGCCGGAGGGATGTAGCCAGCGTATCCCCCATAGGCGGCAGCGGCGGCGGCGGCGGCAGCGGCATTCTTCTGTAGCGTGGCTATCGTCGCTGTCGCCGCGGCGGGCGCTGCAAATGGCACGTAACTTGTCCCGTAAATCCCGGCGGCGGGGATTCGCTGCACGTTGGGAGCCATGGTGTACACCGGCGTGATGGGGCGGCCCTGGAAGGAAAGCGTTGGGTTCAGACCTCAAAAAAAAAAAGTCCTTAAATGCTGTACTATCCTGTTTCCACCCCCTGAATTGTGAACCCCCCCAGAAGGGGAGGTGATAACGGGAGGGTATGAGAGCTAGGCCATCACGGGGGGATGTTCCCTCCCTCCCAGATTTGGGTTCCCCATAGCGGGAGAGCAACTGTCCAAAGTGCAGATGTCTAAGAGAGGTCAGATGAACTGCAGGGCTGCTGGGCACCGTAACATCCTTGGCAGCATCTCCTGAACAGGAGCAGGGCAAGAGGCCAGGCTTTCCCCCCAGTCCACGGACGCAGAGCAGGACGTATGGGAAGCAGGACGTATGGGAAGCGGGACGTACGGAAAGCAGGACGTATGGGAAGCAGGACTCACGTGCTGAACTCACCTGGAAGGGGGGAGGCGTTGAGACGGCCGGTATTACAGCTGCGGCGGCGGCTGCCGCAGCGGCTGCCGCGCTAGCCGGATCCTGCTGGACGGCTATAGGGTTGATGATGTGCTCGACAGTGTGGATTTTGCCATCTTCCATCATCTTGGCCGGTGGAGCAGCCTGAAACATGGAGTACTGGGCGCCGATGGCAGGGATGGCCACTAGGAGAGACCAGACACATCAGGTGTGTTGGGAGTGGCTTTCTAGGACCTCATCTCAAAGAGCCCTCCCTCCTGGCTGCGCAGGCTCTCCCACAGCGGTCCCGCACTGCTCTCATCAGGGCAGGTAGCCCCGTGTGCTGGTGGGGGACCTGGAGCACCTCTGTCCTCCCCACGGGTGGGAGCACCGTGGCTGATGCACAGTGAGGGGCTCGGTGCTGCCTGCTCTGCCCAGCATTTCCCCTCATGCTCCCGGCACGGATGTCCCAGGGCCAGAGCCCTGCTGGGGACTGGGAGCTGCGACCTGGATTTACACAGCCCCTTCCGACCACGGCTGTCCTCCGCCCTGGCCAAGAGTGTGCCCTGAGCACAGGGACAGGTGGGAGCGCGTACTGTCCTGGTGGGGTCCCCGCTCCAGCTGTTGAGATCAAGGGAGACGTGTAGCTGCCATAGGCAGAGCTGCTCCAGGAAAGTATGGTTTGTACTGCAGAAGTTTCAGGCAGCAACTAGTCCAGCCTATATGCTGTCTTTTGGCCAACCCTGCAAAATACCAGCTCATTTACTACCATGCATTTCCCAGGACTAACTTGGCTAAGTATGTTTTATCCCATTTTTCTGCTGCAGGATCAGTCTGTTTAATGACACTAAAAAGAAATTGCTCTTAAGAGAATTCTCCCTCATGCCAAAATTGTACAACACAGAATAATTAGAGCTATGGTCTTTCAGACAAAGGGAAAACACTCTGGTCAGAAGGATGGTGTTCAGAGATGGTGAGTTTGATCCAAAATGGAGCTTCATGACAGTGCTTAGGGAAGAAATGTGCTTTGCTGAACATTCCCAATAACCATGATAATTGGATATGAGCCAGCAATGTTCGCTTGCAGCCCAGAAAGCCAATCGCATCCTGGGCCACATCAAAAGAAGTGTGGCCAGTAGGTCAAGGGAGGGGATTCTGTCCCTCTACTCTGCTCTGGTGAGACCCCACCAGGAGTACTGCATCCAGCTCTGGGGATCCCAGAAGGACATAAGAAGGACATGGACCTGTTGGAGGGAGTCCAGAGGAAGGCTACAAAGATGATCAGAGGGCTGGAGCACCTCTCCTTTGAGGACAGGCTGAGAGAGTTGGAGTTGTTCAGCCTGGAGAAGACAAGGCTCCGGGGAGACTTCATTGTGGCCATTGAGTACTTAAAGACGGCTTATAAGAAAGATGGGGACACACTTTTTAGTAAGGCCTGTTGCAATAGGACAACCGGTAACAGTTTTAGACTGAAAGAAGGTAGATTTGGTTTGGACATAAGGAAGGAATACTCTATGATGATGGTGATAAGACACTGGAACAGGTTACCCAGAGAAGTTGTGGATGCCCCACCATTGGAAGTGTTCAAGTTCAGGTTGGAAGGGGCTTTGAGCAACCTGACCTAGCGGAAGATGTCCCTGCCCAGGACAGTGGGGTTGGAACTAGATGATCTTTAAAGGTCCGTTCCAACACAAACTTCTATGATGCTATGCTTTCCATCATAGTGCACGCTTCAGCATTCAGCTTGCGAGCCTTTCAGCAGTGAGGTTATTCACCAGGAAAACAGAGTAATCAATAAATGATGGACTAGGAGGTGATGTGACATCTACGGGAGGTGCAGCCAGTAAGTCAGAAATGAAGCCGTGTTTCTTTCACTGGGATGAAACTTTGCAATGTGGAAGTGTGCAATTCTGCCTGTGGGAAGGAGAGGTGCCGGCAAGCAGTGCTCTCATTCGGATCCTGGAGACTGCGGTAGGGGATCTGATCAGCTGTCTTTCAGGCAGAGATGTTTACACCACCAGTGGACTACCACTGTTTCCTTAAGCAGAGACCTCCACCCATGAGCTTTTCCAGTTCTCCTTCTACACCAAGTCCACCTGGTCAGCTCAAACCAGTTTTATCACTGGTTTAAATAACCTGGCTAATTTCTCACCGAAGCAAAGGCAGAGAGCTCACGTGCTCCAGTCTGTGGTAACTTCTGGCAGAAAAGCAGTAACAGGCAGCTGGGGTGTCGGGGTGACCTCTCAGGAGCTTTCTAACCATTTGCAAAGAAATGAGCTTTAAGGTTGTTCTAAATGGTAGGAAACTTTGCAGAGTTGGTACATCTCTGCTCTTTCGTTCTGGTAATGTGCTTTCAGAGTCATACCCTTTTAATAACAGAGGTAAGTCTTGCATGTGGTACCTCTTACTAGATCATCTGATCTGGTTGGGGAAAACAGACCGGGTGCTTCTGTGCTCAGAGGCTGTGCTGAAACAATACGAAGGGGAAGACCTAATAAATCTGAATCTCAGCATGCTTCAAGTGTAGAAATATTTAGACTTGAGCTTCAGGGTTGTGTTTGGCAGTTGAATGAATTACAGACACCACTAATAGGCCTGCATTTCAAAGCCCTCTTTTCAAGCATCCTTTAGTAATACCTGGAATTCCTGAAGTATCTTTACAAACACACATAGCGGTAATATTTTCTGATTGTGAGTGGCTAGTTTTCTCAGGAAGTCTGATCTTCCTTTGGAAATGGCTCTAATCTTGACAGCCTTCCTTTGTCTCTAGGCCTCTTCTCACATTGTCTCATCCAGCTGCTATGAAGAACTCTTCACAGCCTTCATTAGATGCAAGCTGTAGTTTCCACCGACAGTATGGAGCATGTTCTGGGAAACCACTGCAGCTCTATTATTAAATACCACTTAGGTCCTGCAGTTACAGTTTACTTTGAGAGAGGAATGAGGAGAAGACCTGAGGACTTTTGCAAGAGGACTTGACCCCGTCACCTGCAAGGACCTTCTTCCTCAGGCTGCTTTTCTAAATAAAAATATCTCCGAACAGGATCTTGAGGAATTGCAGCCTTCAAACTTCATCCTGATGGATGCTCAACTGAGGATGTGGTGGAAGGCGGCAATCCCTGCCCCAGCCCTCGGGCCCTTGGGCCGGCTCCCTGCAGCCCAGCAGAGCTGAGAACTCTCCTGTAGGTGCTGCATCGCTGCAAGCTGGACCCTGAGGGCTCCCTGCATTGCTCCTTCCCCATGCTGCTGAAGGTGATAGAGGAGCTTGCCTCAGCCGCAGACTTTCCTGCAATGGGAAAGCCCCAGGTCCTTTTCCCAGCCCTGTAGCACTGGAGAAGTCTGAACTAAGCAAGGGAGAGCTCTGGCCTGGCTGGAAATCTGGGGTGGGAATCTCCCAGGGTGAAGTTAGCATTGAAGAAATTAAAAGAGAAGAAGATTGCTCTTAGTCACCATGCTCTAGTGTACATGACTAGATGGAGAAGAAAGTCCGCTTCCTCCTGAGGAGGTGCAAAAGGGGACAGGCAGGGTGGGTGCAGCTTCAGCCCTTTTTTCTTTGGCCTGAAGAGCTCCCAGATGTTCACGTCCCCTGTCCCTCCGTGTGCCTCTTGTTTGCAGAAAGCCTGGCCTGGGCCAGGAGGGATCTGGCGCAGGGGAGTGCTGAGCCCCAGCCCTGGGGCTGTCCCCATGGCTGCGGCTGTGGGCTGGCCCTGGAGATGTCCCCATGTGCCCGACATGGGGCTCGGAGTGGGGGCTCCCCCACCACCTCTGCTTTCCTCCCCTCATTGCACATACTAACCTGCACCAGGTTTAATGGCCACCGGATTGACCGCAGGTAACTCCAAGTTGGGTACCAGCTCGTATCCTTTCTCTTGCTGTTTTCCTTTGCCTTCGTGGTACCTGCTGTAGATGCCACGGCCAGCGGAGTATCCCCCCAGGTAGGAGCCCCTGGGGCCCGGGGCTCTGTTGCCAGCTGCACCTCGCCCTCTGCCTCGTATGCTGCCTGCTTATGATAACAACATAGAACAGGATGGTGAATAACAGAGAGCAACAGCCCCATGGGGAGCACGAACGGCCCCAGGCTGAGATTGGGAGGCCTGTGCTTACAAACGAGGCTGCTGAAGTTTGATCTGAGCCCTGGTGACCTCACGTAGGAAAACAGAAGAGTTTTGCCTTAGAAGCACCCAGTAAGCCTATGCAAGTTTTGCTCTTGATGTTTCTGACCATATATTAACTGCTTATTTATACTGATACAAGCCTCATGGCCAGTGTTGTGGGTATAATGCGCCCAGCAGAGTGAGAGGGGCTCCTCCAGAGTGATTTCTATGCAGCAGGAACAGCTTCTGCTCTCAGCTGTCCTCCAGAGGAGACCCAGCCTCTCAGCTGGCCGCGATGGGATCCTGCAGAGATGGCCTGAAGCTGTACCTGACCTTCAACCAGCTTTGTCCCACCATTGCATATATTTTTACTAGTGTTGTTTGTTTTCTCTGCTATTCTATTAGCGATGTGAATATAGCCTATCCCCCAAAATATTTCCTTTATTTATTTTAGTGACTTCACGCACGTTATGACAGTACTTTGGACACTGGGGTATTAATGCGCTCTATGATGGCCTAACTGAATATTTAGACAGTCAGTTAACTTCTTTGTAGTTCATTGCAAATACAAATCTGGAAACTGAGAAGAAGCTGAAATTCTTGATCAACTAGGGTTAAGAATATTTCTTGGTTTACATGGGTGCTTTAAGAATATATTCATGCTAAACTGCCTGTTATATGGAAATACACATTAAGTTTCAGGAAACTATAATTCCTGTAAGTAGGCAATAATTGTAATTATAACACCAGTTATAGCTGCTAGGTTTTTTTATGAATAACTGATTTTTGGTTAATTTTTAATGACTAACTGATAACTCATTAAAGTATACATAATAAAAGAATTATTCTGAGCTCAGACAATTCCTTCTGCTCATAGTTCTCAAATGACTTCATGAAGGACATAGCACTACTGTCATTTTAATGCAGAGGGCAAATGACACCTGGAGAGCTCCCAGCTGAGGCTTTCCCTGACATCCCTCCCTTTGAATGACCAGATCACTGTACCCACACCCCAGGAGAAGGCAAAAGGAACACTCTGTCACGATCTCTAATACTTAGGAACGGTCTCTTTGGAAGGAGGCACCAGAAGCTGGAGTCCTTGGACTTGTTCAGACTTAGTACAGCACTCATAAAAAACATATCCCTCTCTTCCCCATTCTGTGCTTGGCTCCTTAGCTCATTCTTAATCATAGTTTTGATGCCTCCCTCATACTAGCCTGTACACTAGCAATTATTTATAGATAAATACACTCTACATAGTCATAAATTAAAATGAAACAGAACATAAACATGGCAAAAAGACCTACAAAAGAGTGTTTCAGAGAGAAGTGCATACCACCAGCTGGCCTTTGGCTCTGGCAGACCCTGGGTGACACCAGCCTGAGCCCAAACCTGCCCATCACATCCCCTAATTGTGCTTACTAACCTTTCACAAAGTAATCTCTGTTGGGCCCGATCAAGGCATTGTATGGATATCCATAATATGCTAGTGTGTACGGATCACAAGAGTAAACATAATTAGGTTGCTGAGTTACTTCAGGCGTTGCTGCGGCCCCTCCTTTTGCTGCTTTCTGGTAGCGAGTGTATTGCTCCTTGTCTACCGGCTTGGCCAAGGTAACCTCCAGGCACGAGCCTTCCAGTTCGACACCATTAAGGTTGTTCATGGCGTGAATGGCATCTTCCCTGGTTGTAAAGTGCACAAAGGCGTAATCACGTATTTTTTTCACCCGCTCTACACAGCCAGGGTTAAACTGCCCAAAGACCTTTTTAATGGTGTCCTCTGTGGTCTCAATCATTAAATTCCTCACATAGAGGATTTTAACAGTCTCCATGACATCTTCATCCACATCTATCTCTGGTTCTGCCCAGTCAACAGCAATCTGGTGTCCCCACAGCTGGATCCTTCCCGGCATGAGTTTCCTCCTGGCCATTGCCGCTGCTCGGTGGCTCTCATACTCCACGAAGGCGAAGCCTCTGTTCTTCATCTTGTCTGCGGCGCTGGCATACACGATGACATCCAGCACGCCTTCTGTCACCTTGGCGATCTCTTCCAGGATCTCCTCTCTCTTCTTCATCTTGGGAATGCCTCCAATGAAGAGCCGGCAGTTATCCACACTGCAGCAGACACCCAGCAGCCTGCCGGGGCGGATTTCATAGTTGTTCAGCTCCCTGACGGCACGCTTCGCCTCATGCTTCTGTGTGTACATGACGAAGGCGTAGCCACGGTTCTTCCCATCAAAGTCCATCATCAGGCGCATTTCATAGATGCGGCCAACAGACTCGAACACAGGGACGAGCTCATCTTCATAGACATCACGGGGGATTTTGCCCACAAAGACTTCACAGCCACGAGGAGGGTGCAGGCCCTCCCAGCCGGGAGGAGGGCCGCCGTACTTGCGCTGCCCATTCTCCTGGATCATGCTATATCCCGTGCGCTCCATGAGGGCCAGCAGAGCCGCCTCATTGGGTGCACCGGCAACGCCTTCAGGGACTTTCGTGGTAGCCACGTTGGAGGAATCGTTGCTCATCCTTGCAGTGGAGTCCTCAGCGGTCATTGTGTCAAACTCATTCACAGCCTGATAAAACCTGGGCAAAGGAAGAAGGAGGGCACTCATTAGAAGCTGTTAGCTACCACCAGAATCCCACCCCTTTCTTTTGTCTTCCTGCACTTGTTCTGCAGGTTCATTTTTCAAACTGTGACTAAGGCTGCAGAAAAGCAGATGAATGAGCCACACTAGCCTGAGCATTTATATTTGAGGGGGAGCGCAGCCTGGATGTAGGCACATCCCTTCTCTGAGGGACATGTGAGGATCTCCTGCCTGTATCACCCCAGCAATGAAAGCTGCTGCCACAGGAGGCAGAAGACACACAAAGGGATGCCACCAAGCACCTCGAGACCCTAGAGAGGCTCGTCTCCTCTTTGAATGGGTAAGAAGGAGCTGGCATGGGACTGGAAAAGGGAAGACACTGCTATGGAGCAAGTGGTTCCCACCTCCAGAGCCCTCTCCTCCCTCTCAGTCATTACTTAGTTAATCCATCTACTCCTGAACAGCTCAAGTGCCAGGTGCCAGTGAAAGACGGCAAATGCATGAGACGCACCAGGCATGGTTCCCATTTGATAACAACCCCTTGATCCTCTAGGCCTTCACAATAACAGTTGAGTAGGAAATAATAAATATGCTTTAGCATTGGAGGACAAATTTTTGTTCTCCCATACAAAGGGTGATCCAGCAAGCTTCTGAGTTGCCTGCTCCTTGTGGTACAATGTCTGACATGTTTGTCTCTTCTGTTATTACAACAGCACTTCAAAAAAGCTGAGGAGAATCACTCCCTTATGACAGGCAACTTGCTTTAGAGCAACGGGCATGCACAGCCCTGCAAGCCAGCAAGAGGAAGGCAAATCACAGAAACCTCATTCTGCATTTGAACACAGGTGGAAAACAGGAAATGCAGGACATACGGGAGGAGATGACCATGCTAAGGACCACAACTGCAAGACAGTGGGCTTCCTCTTGAACACAGTAAAGTAAGACACTTTGGGACTCCAAGAGTAGTTAATTCATTGACTTTTAAAGCTGGAAAGGTCCATCAATCCATTTAATATGAGTGATTGTATATGACACAGACCATTACATTTTATTGTTATTTGCACATTCAGTCCTATAACATTTATCTGAGTAAATCGTATCTTCCAGAAGGACATTGGTTTTAAGGAATCAAAGAGCTGTAGACGCCACCACTTCCCTTTATGGCTTGTTTGCTAATCAATTCCTCAGACAAGCAAGCGTGCTGTGTTTCTCATGAGAATTTGTCTAGCTTTTGCTTCCAGCTAGGATTACCTGTTAAACCTTTCAAGACCTCTGCTTTTGCCTTATGATGAAATTTAAGTCATATAATCAAGCCACAACTCTGTCTTATTAATAAAACTTGCATGCTGAACTCCTGAATTCATCCACAATCAGTCATTTCTTCACCTAAAATTGTTTTTGTGGCTTTTTTGACAGTTCTGTAGGCTTTCAGCCTTTTTCACCCTTGCTATACACAGATGTGAAGATCATCCCTCTTTCTCTCCCCAAGTCTCCGTATCGCCAAAGCCTGTTTCTCCACACCTTCTCACTAGCAAACCATGTAGAGGTTCTTTGTCATTCTTAACCCCAAATCCTTTCCAGAAGCAGCACTTGCTGGGGTTATGTCCCATGCGGCAGGCATGCCTTGTGTTTGTTACTCCCAGATGCCACAACCTTCTGTTCAACCCTATCCCAACTGCCTTTTGAGTAGATCCCACCTATTGAGTGCTACACCATTGGCTCCTCCTCATTGTTTTTTACAACTCTATCAGCCTTTGCATCATACACCAATTTATTTGCCATGATTTGCATTCATGACCACTTTGTTGATGGAGCTGTCAAAGAACACTGGCCCCTGTAGGAAACTCTGCAAACCACCATAAGAAATGCTCCCTATCTGGGTTTCACAGGATTATTTTCCAAAAAAAAAGGACAAAGCTCCAGACAGATTTATTCACTCTATGTAGTCATGTTATTCAGTGGGACACAGGTTTCTCTCTGTCCCACAAGGACTCTGATATATACCCTTCGTTAGAGCGATTTGGCCATTTTCAGTGCGTTGGTTACCTTGCAGACAGGTCTTTCACTAGTACAGTAGGCCCAAGTCCACAGGAATATGGGCAGAAAATTTACGCACCTAAGTCTGATTTGTGTGGTCCAAAAAACCTGTGTAAACCCTAGTAACGTTAGCACATTGGATATTTTGCAGTAAAGCTCCTGAGCTGCCCAGAATTATGCTGGGCTGTATCTAGAGGTGCCTTTGCGCCAGCCAGGGCAAACACCACTGTGCCTGGTTCAGCTCCTAAATGGGTTTGGGACTGGGAAACCAGACCTCTGAGCCTCGGTCTGCGGTAGGACCTGATCCTGCAAGTGTTTGGGCCACGGGTGTTACACGCTGCCACTTCTGAGCCACTTCCCTTTAAAAATATGGAGATCAGAGAGGGAGGCAGAGAAGATGGAGGGCAGTAATAGTGATGCTGATGCCTAGGCAATACTTTAGAAAACATAATTTCTTTGAAGCCAGGTCTTTCATGGAAGTGCATCAGTTTTCATAGCTTCTTGCTTTAAAATGTTGTTGATAAACACGTTTTGTCAGATTCAAATGTTCACCCTTTTCAATGTGTCACAGTCAGACATTTTCACTTTACTCCTGGGAATTGTTTGATATAATTAAAAAAAATTAAGGCAGATGATAAAAACATTTTCAGTTTTCACTTGCCAATTTGTTCCTAAAAATGGGATTTCACCTTTCCCTGAATGAAAGCAAAGCTTGTTAAACAAACACCTTACTGGGGAATAATCGTTACCTTTACATGGGCCACCTGTTGGCAAGTGAACTGCTTATCGCCCCAGGTTTGGGTGAGTTTAGAAATGAGTCAGTACCGTCAGTTTCAGGTCAACTTACAAAATAAAAGTCTCTATATTCTGTTATCTGCAGGGCTCAGTCGCTGGGGCTAGAGTCTGGAAAGCTACAGATGGACACCGGGACTGTGGAGAGAGGAGAGGTAGAGAAAGCCTCCCCTGCCCACCAGAAACCAGCAGGTAATTTGGTGGCCGTCCAGGAATTGGCATGTTCTCCAGCACTTTGCGTGGCACCATCAGGATGATTTTTAGTACTGGAAGTTGTACTTGACGCTGCTGCTAAGTGCTGATGGCCACCTTTGCGGCAACCACTACCATACATGGTTTGTGATAGTGAATAATTAAAAACTCTTTGTGAACCTAAAATGCATTTTATCCCTATGTGATTTATTGCAAATCACGATTCATGATCAAATGTGTTTAACTTTTTCTGTGCAGCTCCACAGAGCTAGGTTTCATAAGTATATACTACCTAAGACAATTACAGAGCCCATGTAGTCCTACTTGATGCACCTAAATACGCACTTAACAACATTCATTGCCACATGACACAATCAACACCTTCACCAAGTTCAGATATCATCTACCTTGATGAGAAAAAAAACACAGGCATGTCTGGTCTGAGACCTCTCTTCTCCTGTTGTTACTGCCTTACAAAACGGGCTGCCAGCACAACCAAATCTATTCACGTCAAAACACAATCACTGTCAAGAAAATTGTTTTCAAAATTACCTATTTCCAAAGTGTTCAGTCCTAGTGGTGCATTTTTTCAGCCCACAATAAACTGGTTATGAAAACGTCCTACCGTGTTTTGTAGGTGCCCGTGGGGCACGAGCTAATAACTGTGGGTTTAGTGGGCTTAATAAAGCCAGACTGATTTCAGTACATCCAACAAGTGCGATTAATGCTAGAAGAGGCAACAGATTAAGCTACACTAAAATGTAGTGTCTTGTGAAATATAAGTGCTTGATTTGTAGTCTCTGAGGAGGAAGGTACACCTGATCTTCATGACAAAGATTCATAAAAAAAGAAAAGAAAATTATTAATAATTTTCTTAATAATAATAAAAAGAAAATTAATAATAATATTAATAAAAGAAAAATATTAATTCCTAATGAGAAAGGTTGTGCTTTGGAGACAACTAGGTTTTAAATGACTAATTATCAGGAGTGAAACAAGACTGGCTTCTTTTCTTTTCAGAAAAAGGTAAAGCCTGCTTGATTTTTCAGCGCCCCGTTAGATGGATGCCTCCTGCTGCCAGCCCACCGGGAGCCAGGCTCGCGAGCCCTTTGGTTCAGCGTCTCTGCTCCAGGGACTCTCCCTTGCGCAGGTGAACCCTCAGATGTACACGTTTCACTGAAACCATTCAAAATTTCACTTCCCCTTTCTTACGAAACTCCTTCCCTGCTGCCAATGGGGCGGGTGTAAATAGTTCTTGCCCTAAATATTAATTACCTTCTTTTTAATGTATCTTTTTTTTTTTTTTTTGCATCGCAGCTCAGAATATTAAGTGGAAAACTTACTGTGTTGGCCGTGACTGACCTAAAGCACACTGTGAGCAGGCTGATTAACTGGGGCAGATCTTTTATTAAACAGAAATACCACACCTCGATTAACAACAATGTGGGGCAAAACGCCGATGTCCCTCGTGCCAGGGCAAAGGCAGCTCGGGGCCCCGGGGAGAACGCAATGCCCGCAGTCCATGTACATCTTATCCCCGGGCTGGTCCAGTGCTAGGCAGGCTTTTACAAACACAGGGACACAGCCGGTGTCCTTGTGGTGGCAACCGCGTGTCCACTCCACTCACGTGCTCCTATAAAATGGGTTTGTTTATGTTTGTGCTTAATTCATCCCTCCAAGTTTTGTGTTACATGGGCTTAGAGGCATCATGTGTCCTTCTGCGGGTGACACAGCCACTGGCAGTCCCATAGCACGGGGATGGGTGCCGGCACCGCGGCAGGCAGCAGGAGAGGGGACACCCCAGCTGCAGACCCTGGGCCGTACAAACTCCTGCTGAGCTGTCACAGCGTCCCTCCACCGACACCACACCGCCTGCTTGCTTCAAGAAACCACCACAGTTTTGCATTTTAAGCCACAGCTGCTGCAGAGGTCGCTGAAATTTTAACTAAATACACCCTGTCGACAGAGGGGAATAACAGCTACTGGTTTAAATGTGACCTTCCTAGTTTTTTAGTTGAAATAATAAGGGCAAATGGTAATCCTGCTGCTGACGTCGAGCAGGTTGCCGTTAAAGGTCTTTATTTTTAAAAGCTGATTCTTTTCTCACAGCAACTTTAGACACATAAAATGTATACAACAACAACAGCAGCTTACTAATAACAACTGTATAACTTTATCACAAACATCAGATATCCACAGAAGCGCTCCTGCCGAAAACCCAGTTTGCCTGTTTACAGATTTATCGTTTGAGCAGGAAAATGCAGTGGCCACGTCCATTCGAAATAAGGTAGCTTCAAGTGTAACGTGCAAGTTACCTCCCCTTTTAGAGGTAACTACGGTACCATTACACATCCGTTTTCTTTTTCTTGGCAAGGCTGTCACACCTTTCTTACGATTTATTTGCATAAATGAGATGAACAAAGCCAGTGTCTTTGGGGCTGTTTACTCCTTCCCAAACTAATGGCGGAACAGAAAGTCCCACCTCTTTTACGAACGTGCATAATGTAGACACCAGTCCCGCAAGTGTTCGCTGCCATCCCCATGTGCTTCCTGGCCAAAGGCTTCACCCTCTGTTTGCAATCAGCTCAGGGGACATCCTGCTGGAAGTGTTGCCCTTGGCTCCTCTCCGTGCACAGCACGGGCAGAGGCCAGGCAGGCAGCAGGTGCGGTGGAAAAAAGGATCCGATCTTTGGGGAAAAATCCATGCAAAGGCTTTGCCTGGCTCCAAATTAATTTATATTTCAAGTGTCAAAGGCTAGCTTGTTTTTCAACAGTGTGGTTTTCGACAGGAGATGGACCACAGCTTGGTTCCCAACCTGTTGTCACTACCGAAACGCAAACATCTGAAGTTGGATGTTGTGGTGGGTCAGTGCAGGAGAGAGCGCAACGTTCCCACACGGCTTTTCGGCCAGGGGCCTTTTCTGAAAGCCTTTCACACAGGAAAGGGAAAGTTACTAGGGATGGATGATGTCATCAGACTTTTAACAAAGAAAGCAATACTTGAGGCCAACAGACCATGCAAATGTCTGCAGTGTGTCAGACACTCCACTTTACCTGCAGCTGAACTGGGCAAAGAAGTTGCCCCAGGCTGGGTTAAACAATTTGAAAAGGTGTATTTTCTTAATCGGGATCGTTTTTGGCAAAACTCTGTGGAGAAAGTGGTGAACTGCGTCAGCAGACCAGAAGGGACAGGAACGTACGGCTGGCAAGAGACTTGATCACTAGCTTATGATGAGCAGCTCAGGAGAGTAATCTCATAGATCAGATCAGCACTCACTATTGGCAACGACATGTCTGTCTGCTCTGCAAGCCACCCTGCTGCCAGCACCGCTAAAGCACTGCATATTCTCATCATCATGCATGTGCCTGAAATAATGCAATCAAACTTGTCCATCTCCAGCTTAGGGTCACCTGGGAGAAACCTTTTGGCTCAGGTGCTGCATGGTGCCCAAGAAGACGCATATACAGCAGCATTTGCAGCCCAGAAAGCCAACTGCATCCTGGGCTGCATCAAAAGACGCGTGGCCAGCAGGGCGAGGGAGGGGATTCTGCCCCTCTACTCTGCTCTGGTGAGACCCCACCTGGAGTACTGCGTCCAGCTCTGGAGTCCTGCGTCCAGCTCTGGAGTCCTCAGCACTAGAAGGACATGGACCTGTTGGAACGGGTCCAGCGGAGGGCCACGAAGGTGATCGGAGGGCTGGAACACCTCTGCTATGAGGACAGGCTGAGAGAGTTGGGGTTGTTCAGCCTGGAGAAGAGAAGGCTCCGGGGAGACCTTATAGTGGCCTTTCAGTACCTAAAGGGGGCCTACAGGAAGGATGGGGAGGGACTCTTTATCAGGGACCGTAGTGATAGGACAAGGGGTAATGGTTTCAAACTGAAAGAGGGGAGATTTAGATTAGATATTAGGAAGAAATTCTTTACTGTGAGGGTGGTGAGACACTGACACAGGTTGCCCAGAGAAATTGTGGATGCCCCATCCCTAGAAATGTTCAAGGCCAGGCTGGATGGGGCTTTGAGCAACCTGGTCTAGTGGGAGGTGTCCCTGCCCGCGGCAGGCGGTTTAGAACTAGATGATCTTTGCGGTCCCTTCCAACCCAAACCATTCTGTGATTCTATGATTTCCCACGTATGTTCAGGCATGAACACGTACAACGGTGGCTCTCCGCCCACTAGAAGTACTACGCTTAAATGCAAAGAGAAACAGCATAAAGTACCTAAGGGGTAGGACAAGACCGACCTACTAAATCCCCAAGCTAGCTGCTGAAATTCCCACTTCTGCTAATGGTGACCCTCGGGATCCTAACCTATCATCAGGGGTCTGGCCACTGATTTCGGTGGGAGAGTTCATATTTCAAGCTTAAACTTCAATTTTATTCTGGTCAGTGAGTCATGTTCCCCTTGTATGGGACAAATTAATGCTCTGGGCCTGAAAAGCAGTTTTCAGGGTGAAGCTACTGCAGAGAGGGTCCGTGCACAATTCTCAGCTGCTTAAATTCGTCCTAAGTGGCCTAAGCACATTAAAAATGGTCGGTTCCATTTAAAACACACCAAAAACTGCTGGCTTCGTTTTTTGGTTGTGTTCTCTTCAAAGAAGGAATATGAGGAAACAGAAAATTAAGGGCGATATTTCCAACAGTATTCAGCATCTACCACTACTACCCCTGACATCAGTTATAGGACTCTAATGGCTTCTATAGGGATATATTTAAGCAAGTGATGAGCATTACTGAAAATCCTGCCTTAAAAGTTTTGCAGGGACTGGTTACGTCCTCCACGCACCAATCAAAAGTAGTATTTGGCTTAAAAAGCTGTAACAAAATTACTATAAATCTGTTCTTTTACTCCTTGCTCCTTTTTAGGAGGAAAACACCTGAAATTATTCTGTAAATCAACATCCTGGAATTTCCCAGGTTAAAACTTGAATGCTAATGAGATAACTGAACAGTGAATTTGTACAGTCAACAATTGGCTACAACTTCAGACTAGGATTTGAAGGTTAAACTTCTTAATTTCATCTTAATATCATTAAGAACAATAACAACCACCGGTCTAATTCTCTTAGCCATATTATACCAGTTCCCTTAGCCATATTAATCTTACCTCACAAGAATTTTATACACAATTTAAAAAATGGAGCTGAAATTATGATCTCCCTACAAAATAAAGTCACCTTGCATTGTGCAAACTTCCTGCCTATTTTGTTATCAACCCTCTCGGCATCCTTCTAAGGCGTATTTAACTTGGAGTGTGATCCTGCAAAGGCTGTCAAAGTATTATCCATAAGCACTACCAGTGCCCAGCAGTGAACGTTCCCAGGACGGAGGTCCCTCAACGACCTGACCTCCTGGCCTAGAAACTGCAAAGACAGTATTCAATGATGATGATATCTCAAATAATAAAGTGAGAAAACTTTCCTGAGCCTGGCACTTTACTTCTTGCCATTGCATTTTTGATGATCACAAGTGAAAATTTCATCCATGCATATCTGAGTTTCCCATGTCGAGAATGAAGTGATGCTGATGAAAAAGTTAGTGATGTGACAAAGCACCACCAACACCTAAAGCATCCTACCAATGTGGTTGCTATTTTCGCTGCTTCTGCAATGTGAATTCTGTCAATGAAATGTGTGTTTCTTGAGTGTTTTTACACTACTGCAGTGCCAAACCAGCCACCTTGGCTTAAACCACTTCTGAAGGAAGTTTGGGTAAGTGAAACCCAGTCTCCTCCCTTATTTTATCGTGCACTTTGCTGCGAGTCATTAGGAACTTTGTCCCAACAAGTTGTGTAACCCGTGTGTTGCACCATTTGCCCCAGCTCCATCTTTTACCCAGTCGAACTCAAAGTAATCCTGTAACTCAGCTATTTTGATAGAACCAGTTGCTGGTTGAGGCTGAAGTTATTATCCTGCAAGATATTGAAGCCACATGTTGAGGAAAGCTGAGAAGATGAGAGATGACTTGTGTAATCATGCTTATCAGCTTTCAAATCAGGAAACAACACAACTCTTCTCTCCAGATTCCCATATTTCAATCTTGTCAACAAAGTCTATTATTACCACGGTCAGACAGGAAAATGCGTGACATATAAATAAAGTGCAATGTAGTGACTCGGTATGTAACAAGTCCTTCCTATTCTGGATGAGCTGTACTTGATGGGAAACTTTTTGCTGCATTTGTTTACCATGAATGCAATTAAACAGTGTTCTCTGCAGACATGCTGGTAGTGACAAGTGTGTCCTCCTCATTAACTGTCAGCTTTAACAAGTATTCTTTCTAGGAAAGCAAGAAGTCTTCAATTCAATGTGGACTAGGAGCTCGCAAGCTTTTGCCAGAAGAAAGACAGGAAAAACTATCTTCTGCAACTGAAAAACAAAACCACGACTAGACTCACCTGTTAATTATTACACAAGAAAGATAAGATATTCACCTATTTCACTTGCCTCTTCGAAGAAAAACCTTATATATGAACATGGTGATTTAATTTGATCATTGAAAATGTCTGTGAAAGGCTTTGCTGAACTCTGTGGAGTCGGGATATGCATTCATGTGCTTGTGATTTTTCTTTGTTATTGTAATGCAGAGCACTCTGTCCATCCATCCGTCTATGTAAACATTACAGCAACACGTTCCACTCTACAGTGCAACCCAGAGTATCTAAAAAAGTTCATAAACTACAGCTTTTTTCAGCCTTTCTGATCTAACTTTTTCAGGTAACTCTTCTGGAGATCCCAGAGTGAATGTGTTGGATCCCAGAGTGAACATCCTGCCTGTTCATACAAAGTCTACTCGCTTAGTTAATTTCATAAAAATAGCTTCAGACTTTTCAGCTCACCCTAATCTTATGCACTATTTTCATTGCAACATTGTCAGTTTTGTGTCCACCACGTGAATGCTGCACCAACGGGGGCCCAACCTGCTTTCAGCAGGAGGCAGAGATTTCAGGGAAGCCTGAAAGTGGCCCAACGTGTTCCCTCCCCCTCAGGTCACAGAAATGAAAATCAGCATAAAGCAAACCGCAGTTGGGATGTGAACGTTTGCTGCTGAAAGTACATTAAACTCAAAGCATTTGGCTTAGTCAGTGACTGGGTGTTGTTTTTTTTTTTCTCTTTGTGCACTGACATTTGACCCCTTTTATAATATGCACCTTGCACCACTGAAACCCAGTTAGTTATTTATTAAACTCAGGTACCAATGGCTGACTTGTACATATCGCTCTTTTAACTGCCTGGCGTTGCCCGTGTGTGGAGGAGAGGGGGATGAAAGGCAATCGTCTTTGCTGTGAAATTCTGTCATATCGGCAGAAAGGAGCTGCAAAGTGCAGCAATTTGTACCTGACCTCTGATCGAAGAAGTTTGTACAAACCTATGAACCTTGGATTGAAATTGAGAAACGAGGTGTACAAGTACAAGGAAGAGATTTATCCAGCACTTGTTACCTGTGCCTAGGTTTAATATTATAAATTTAAAAAAAAATGTTTAACCAAGGCAGGGACTCTCTCAGGAGGCACCATTCCTGTGCTGGGTTAATTCAAGATAATTTAAGTCTACTGAAATTACAGCTCAGTTGGAAATACCTATGGTTTGGAAATGAAATTTCTGTGCATTTCAGAAAAGGAGTGGCTTTTGAGACAGATGTCATTTGAAATTCAGCTTTTGCTGACCTTAACGGGATTATTATTTTTTTTTTTAATTAAAAGCTGAAGAAAGAAGACAAGCAACATTTGATTCAGTATCATTTCTTCAGCAAATAATGGAGTTGAAATGCAGAGTTGAATAAGAGAGTAGCAAAATGGCTCCTCCTTTGTTAACTTTATTCATTTTTATCCAACACATTATCGAATCTCAGTTATACAGTGCAGAGCTATATGAGAAACCCATGGAAAAATAATCAAACCAACAACATTACAACCAGCTCTTGATAGACAGTCATATAGCCTTGTCTTGACGAGCAAAAAGGACATGTTTTGCAGTTCTGTTAGACTAATTGTGTTCATTTAACTAAAAAGCTCTCTCAACTCTTTCAGACACTGTCAAGGTCTTTGGTGCAACATCATCAGCTAACACCAACATGCCCCACCATGGACTGTGTCGGGTGTGAAGGCCTCCAGAGATCAGCTGTGATAATACGATCGACAAAGACGCCCTTTCTGCAGCCCAGCCTGTCAGGCCATGGAGCGTTGCAAGGGATGGCAGTAACCTTGTGCTGTGACATCCCTCACACAAGCACTGGCTGTCATCCATGGCAAGCCTGGGTGTGCAAAGGAGCACTTTACACACACATTTTGAAGCACGGCTTCAATCCCACCTAGCTCAGGACAAGACACCATTATACACAACTGCTGCATCTGGTATCTGGTCCAACATGTGAATGGACCACTTTGTAATTGGTTTTAATTGAACCTTACTTACAACAACTACATGTCCTTTTTTTTTTTTAAAGTTTTAGATTCAACTGATTTTTTCCGGATTTAAGTTCAAACTTCACTGTTGTTATCAGCACTGACCCCAATAAAGCAATAAATGAATAAATAAATAAGGGTGAAGAGATTAACATCACGTGTCCTATGTCATATACAAGCCTTAAATGTTTCACATGCTACTTTAAAAGAATGTGAATAGAATAATATCAGAACTTGATTCTCTGAAAAGGCTATCAAATATTCAGTATGCAGAACAAGTTATACAGATTCATTTGTATTAATAATAATTGCATATATATTGCTCAACCTTCCTAGCCACTGTCAATCTACAGGCCCCAAATTCTATACCTAAAGCTGACAACACACTTATTAAAGCTTGGTTTTTATGTCAATCTCTTGAAAAAACAGAGCAAAATACCAGCCAGCACAAACAGAAAATGGCAGAGACAACCCAATTGAAAACACAACATAAGGACGTTGTACATGGCTGCCTTTCACTTCATTAATTTAAGATAGTAGAAAAAATATCTCTGAGACACAATTTTATTTGTTTTCCTCTTTTTAAAATATCAAAGGTTTAGTTTTCACTGTTCTGACATTTGCTTTGCTATTTGCTACGCAAATTCTTTTAAATATTCACATGTCGAACTCGTAGTTCAAGCATAGAAGTAGTTGCTTCCTTCTCAAGCAACCCTTCAGGACCCTCTAAAGGAAGGCAAAACCCAAACCCGGCACCTTGACAATGACATACTTTCGGTCTCAACTCCCTGATAAATGAAGACCAGATAAAAGTCCCTACAGAGCAAACAAGATTTCCCTTACCTCTCTGGTCCCGCGATCGAAGTGCGACAGGTTAAGAGGACTCACGCCTTTGCCCGACCAACCTTTCTTCCTAATGGCAAGAGCCGTGTAACCTGGTTATAGAGTTTATGCATCTCTTTATTGGCCAGCGAGCGTTAGCCATTTAAATTCCTTGGGAGTCATTTGTTAAGGGCTCTTAGGCTGAGGCTAAGTGGGTGGGACGGGAGGGAGAGGGGATGTTAGAGCTGCCAGACGCAGAGAGCTCTCCAAAGCGGTTTGAAGATTAATAGAAAACCATCTGCAATGAAGGGATCGTTGGAGGGAGGGCTGGGTCCAACCTTCAGGGAAGCACAGGAAAGAGAAACCGTGACATTTTTGCAGGGAGGAGGAATTTGGAGAGAAAGATTTCATTCAAAATTCAAAACTTGGAAAAAAGGGAGTGAAACATGTACAAACAACTCTTTCCTAGCACAAGGCGTTGTGCAAATATCTTGAGTTACTCACAACAGATAAGATAAGAAAAGGGCATATTTTGCTTGACGGCATGAGGTTTTTACCAGTGAAACCTCTTTTTTTTTTTCATTATATGCACCCGGCAAAATTATTTCAGGCTGTGCTGAATCAATTTACCTTTAGTTGTACAAAATGAGAGCGAGCGAGAGGTAGGTTTACTGATCTCGGGACGGTATGAATAACTCAGCTTGTGCTGTGTACCCGGCGTGCACCGTTTCAGCGGCAAACACGGAAACTCAAACGTGTTTGCTTGAAAGAAAAAAAAAAAAGAGCCTGGTGCAGGAGTAAAAGCACAGGGGTGGTAAAACATGATTCATGACAGCAGAAATGGTCTGTACATAACAACGGAGCATTAGGCCCCGGGAGCACTTAGGCAAAGCAAACAACACACCTTCTCGAGCAGCCAAGAGGAGGAACTGCACCGAAACACTCTTTGGATGATGGATTTCCCGGTCAGCAAGCAGCGTGAACAAATGGCCGGTGGGAGAAGAGGGAGCAGGGCATGCCTTAGGGAAATAACTAATTTCTGGGAAAAGACACTGCCCGGAGAAGGTGAAAAGAAAACAGCGTATTGCAGAAGCAAAACAACTACAGCTTTCAGTCCTTTCACAGTTTTCTTTTTTTTTTTTCTACTGGCATAGCCGTTCCTTTCTTCTTTCTCGTTTTTTTCCAAAAAGTGAAGCCTGGTCCACAAGCAGCACACAGGCAGCAACTTCAGGGCACCCTAGCGTGGATGAAGTGTCATCACCTCTCCATGACAAAGTGTGCAGAGGGCTGGATTCTGCAGAGGAAGCACTGTCAGTTTGTACCAGATGGTGCTTCATAATCATTTGTTCTTGCCCTCCGAGTGGTTTAATCTGGGCATGTAGAACTTAGAGACATCCTTGTGCTGCAGAGTCAGCAGCTGGTCAATAGAGAAGAGGGGTAGGGGAGTCAACGGGTGTAGAGATAAGAGCTCTAAAATTAGAAGGCTCCAAGTTAGAGAGAGAAATGTGGAGGATGGCAGAGACAGGCAAAAGAAGCGTCTTTTTGGCGGTTTCTGAGAGCAAACAGGAAGGATAGCCGTTCTACTTATACCGCAAACCCAAAGGGTGATGGCAATCACCCTGTTCTGGCTTTTTACACTTGTTTATCCACAGTACTGTGGCCGTGGTGTGTTAGGCGCTGTACAAACACACCTGCAGCCCGGATCCTTATCCCAAAATGCTTGCAGCCCGACTACTGTACAAGTCTTTCATCTTCAGAACTCCTCTCTGCAAATGTTAACTCATGCAGAGAAGCAGGTACTGCTCTGCTGGCAAGGAAGTTGCAGCATGGAAATTAGGTGGGGTTTGCCCAAGACTATGGAAGGAATCAGTCTCAAATCCGGTAATAAAATCTAGGAGATTCTGCCAAAATCAGATCCGTGCCTCAATGCTGCTGATTTACATAGGGAAGTAAGTGTAAAGTATTTAGCTGCTATAAGCTCGCAAACCCCCCCTCCACCAGATTAATTTTTTTAAGTCAGTATCCTTCTCTTTACTTTGCATTTTTCTGTTGGAAAACAAACTAAACTTTTAACCATAAGCCTTGTAAAGCCAATCCTATCAGCTGCAATCGTGTATGCACTTGAATGCACAGGGAAGACTATTCTGGCGTAAGCGGAATGAAAAAGCACTGATGCTAGTGAGCCAATGGGCTCAACTTTTGAAGGCTCTTCAGTATACCATGTCAATTAGGCTCATGTAGGGGGGCCATTCAAACCCTTGACTTTCATTTTATACTTTCACTTTTAGCTCCAGCTTGTTATTGGTTTCCAAGCTATGCCACCGTTATCGTTTAGGGCAATGAACATCAGCACATCAAGCTGCTGCAGGGTATTCTGAGGTGTTAGCATCCCCAGTGGCAGAATTTGAAAACCCGTTATTTGTCCCGCAGGCTGTGCTTTTGTAGGGAACCTAACAAAGTTGGGCAGAATAGTGCAAGCGTGTCCCCAAGCCTTCCCTTGCAATAGGCACCTGCTTCCCGTCAGCTTCAAGCGCACCGCGTTCATAACGATTACATGACTTTTTATATGCCTCTTTATGATGACTCTGGCATCAGGAGAGGGATACACCTACGGCAGAGTGGGAAAGTGCTAAGGGCAGAGTCATCTGAGCAGCAGGGAAGACGGGTTCTGTACACGCACACACACTCCTCTCCTCATGCAGCATCCACAGCGCTGGTGGAAGGATACAAACACATCTCTCCTAACGTACAGCTTGACTGCAACAATGGAGTGTCACCATCTGTTACAATAATACCTTAAGTATTTAGTTGTTTCCTCCGTTTGATGATTGACAGCTAAGCAGGGCACAGATGCTAAGAGATGTGAAAGACGACGGCGCAGAGAAGAGTCCATCCAGACCAGTCCATGCCTGTGTTTCCTACAGACCTTCCATTTCACAGAATCACAGAATGGTTCGGGTTAGAAGGGACCTTAAAGACCATCTAGTTCCAACCCCCCTGCCCTGGGCAGGGACACCTCCCACTAGACCAGGCTGCTCAAAGCCTCATCCAGCCTGGATCCAGCCTCTTATTCTGTCCTGTAGTGGGATTACACATGTAAGGTTTTTCCTAAATAACCGTTTTCCTGAATACAGTGATAGAAAAGGCTGGACATTTGAAGAAAAAGAGTGAGATTCACTGGAACGTGCTAATACCTATTGGACGGGGACCTGCTCCCTGACACAGAATAGGCTTCCAAGGAGATGAAGTGCTTCCCCTCGGCTGGCTGTCTTCTACACACAGACACACAATCTGGCCTCTGCTGATCGGGTGCACTGGGCTCCTCCACGCGAGGACAAGCACCAATAAAGCGTTGGTTCTGCTCTCCAAGATTTTGACAAAGATCAAATCCAAATGCTTTGGGAAATCCAGAGGCTGATCACAGGCTCATCATTTTATTGGGGTGGGGTTATTCTCTGGAGGAGACTGAGTATTTTTGACGATCGTGGTAGGAAACTGGCTTTCAGGAGGTATTTCAGGTCAGCAGCTTGGCATCTTGTGACAGTGCAGACACGAGAGCAAGTGAAAGGGAGAGTAAGGACTGAGTGGTGGGTTGGCTTTTACTGTTATATTTGGTCTTCAAAAACTACTGAGAGATTGTAGCGGAATGAGAAGGGAATCTGCCAAGTAAAATATTTCACCAAAAGGACACATTAATTTAAGAGTGTCCTGCAAGGTCCCTGATCTTAATCTCAGAAAGTCTTTACAGTTTATCAGCATATTCACATATAGGCCTGTCCTCAGCCACAATACAGCCACAAAAATTAGGATCTCATAATGTAACAAACAGCCTTTTTTCCCCTTTTCTTTCTTTTCCTTCTCTTTTTAACAAAACCACTTTCTGTTTGGTGGAACAGGTTCCCACATGTTTGTAGAACCATTTTATTGCCTATTTGAATGTTTAAAGAGACAACACCACTTTATTTAAATGAATAACATGTCATTTTACACCTGTTCTTACACAACGTGAGTTAATACAGCACAATTCGTCATTTCCTGACTTTCATAAGTTATTGCAGACCAAAAACCAGAGAGATCCTTCAGAGAACATACAGTCTGTACCACAAAACTCTTGTTTCTTCACGGATGGATAGTATACAACAAACACACATATAATTATGTATCTCAAAATGGCTTTACTGTGTCGTCTCAAGAGATGTCTCAGAGGTATTCAGGCACCCAGGTAGACACTTGGAGGCAACAGCTTTCCAAGTTCTCTCACACCAAAGCCTTTTCCATGCATAACCTACTTCAGTGCTTTGATGGAGGATTTCCAATCGACGCCCTTGGAAAGGTGGACTCCCTTTCTGCTCCGCCAGCCTCAGCTGCATCTCCCATCCCAGCATGGAGAGGACAAAGTCACAGCCCTGAAGGTGGAGTCCCACCAGGGGGAAATTTGGCCAAGGACACCCTGGGCTTTCCCCTTTTGCTTTTTTTTTTGTTTTGTTTTTTTTTGTGTTTGTTTTTTTTTTATCTTAGGCTTCTCTGGTTAACGGGCAGCGAGAGTTGCCCTGATAACCTTAATGGTCACTAGACAAAGTTTTTGTTTTATTTTTAGCAAACACTTTAATTGTCATTCTGCAATGAAAGTCAGCACAGATGACCACCCTGGAGAGTAGGCTCAGTTTCCCCACGTGTAATTTTGTGCTTTCATTTAAACCTGAAAGCAGGTTTTAGGTTCCAAAATGTGAGAAGATAGATACTAAATAAACCCATGGAGTGCAACAGATTTTAATTTGCACGTAAAAAAAGGGAGGAAACCAGCAAAACCTAAGGGTTTTTTATATAGCCACAACCATTACCATTACATTTCTGTGGCATGTTTGCTTTCCATTAAAATAAATACAGGGTGGGTTCTGGATAGACATATCTACAAGGGAGGTTAATACGATGATTGCTTTCTAGTCCATGGGTAAATAAAACACTATGGGAAAAAGGTTTAGCCCTGACTAGGCTGATGCAGCTACTCAAGACCAGTGTTTCACACCACGGATTCACAGACATGTTAGGCTGGTGCTGCCAACGTAAGGTCCCACTCCATCCTTCCCACAGCCACCCTGTGCAGCCTCCTCTCGTGCTGCCACAAGCCTTTCTGTGGCTGCACCCTGCGCACACGCTACCGAACACCTGGGCTGGCAGAGGGGAAGAAGAAGGTGGGACCTGTCCATCTGCCAGCATTGCTGGCTTAAAGCACTTGTCAAATCGCCAGCGTTGAGCAAATTCATGGGAAAACAGGGGAAAGATTTCTTTTGAAGCCTGCAGAAGCTAGTTTCACAGCACAGCTCCCGCTCTGGAGAAGCTGATGAGAATTCGCAGTGGGGTAGACAAGAACTTTTCTGTAACACCAAGGAGCTCACCGACCCATCCAGAGAGATCAGAGGGTAGAATAGCAAACTGTTACTCTTTATAAGTTTGGATGCAGCCAGTGAATTTTAGTGCTGCAGGTACTGAAAGGTTGAAGGTACTGGGGGACCCACGGAGGGAGGCCCAGCGTGGTAGTGTGAGCTCCATGGGTCACTGAAAGGCACCCGGTGGCCACCGTGTGTGGCTAGCAGGGACAGGCAGCCAGCACAAGCTAACCATGTACCAAACAATTTTGATAGTTAAAAGGTTCCCAGCAAATAATATTTTTGCTGGTTCCCTCTGGGCCCTTTTTGCAAAGGAGAGAATCACAGCATTTTGTGATACATGTTCACAAGAGGGAGGATTAAGACCTCCAAACCTATATATAGGCTTCCAGAATCAAGGTATGAAACTGAGCGTGGTCAGCACACCTAACCGTCTCTTCCAGCAATTGCTCTGCCTTTTCACAGGTCACAGTAGAATATAAGAATATTAAGTGAAAGACCTTGTCCTCCAGCCAACAGGCATCATCTCTGGTTGGGGCAGAAGTTTTTCTATTTTAGTTCTTCATGTCTTATTGAGGATAAGACAGTAAGCGTCACTCGGAAACTGTTTGTAAAAAGAAGTTATCAGATAAGGGACATGACACAGTTTCCTTCAGGAAGACAAATTTATTTTTCTGCCTCCCACTAACATGAAGGAAAAATTTAGAGACTGAATGAGCTGCAGGGGAGTGTACTGTATCCATTAACCCTGGTGTCTCTTACATTATGTTTTATTACACGTTCACAACTTCCATGTCTCAGAACACTGATTTATCATCAGGATTAGAAAAAGCAGCTTCTGATGGTGTCGGCAGAGTCTGACCCACCATGCACAGAAAAGGCGTCATTACCAAAGAAGTCCCTGTTAAGCAGATGAAGCTTTATACCAGTCCTATGCTGCCAGAATACCTGGGACGGGACTTCACCTGTGAAAAGCTGCTGTGACCGAGTCACCCCTCGGTGGTGAGTGCTGCCGTGAGTCGGGAGCGGGGTCACACCTCTTGGCCCATTGCCCTGCCTCGGCTTGGCGCACTTTGTCCCCGCGGGCCAGTGCGGATTTGCCTGTGCCATCACATGCTCTCGCCTTACTTAACCTCAGCCCAGCGCCCTGGCTCCTCCTCCGCTGGGGTTTGCATCCTCTCTGCTCCCCTCCCCTGCCAACCTTCGCTACGGGCAGGAAGGATTTGGGCTGCAAACCTGCCTTTTGCCGAGTTTGCTTCTCAGCGGCCGGTGTTGTATTCTGGTACACGCTGCTCCCGAGCCACTGCAGCTTGCTCTGGTTTGGGGCCGATTTAAACTATGCTGCCAGTCTAAGATGTGCTTCTACAGCAGGGGAAACGGGATGGATTTCCCTGTTATTCCACCAGACGTTATCCACAGCACAGGCAAGCCCTAGAGCTATGTCTATACCCGGCCACTTGCACGGTGCAGAAACACAAATGTAACATAAGCCGCTCTTGGTATGAATTTTGCAACCCTGTGGTTAAATCACCCACCGTAACCAAACACGCTCAAATAGTAAAAAGGCACTTTCACCTCTACGGATGCACCTGGGCTGGGGCTCACCACCGGTGCGGGGCTCTGGGGCATCGTCCCCTTGATGGCCAGGGCTGCTCCAGGTCACCCTGTCGGGGTAGAGGCAGCCTAATTAAACTTGAAAGTGCTCAAGGGCTGTGTTAATGGGCAGCTCTCTGTAATCACAGGAAGGTGATTTTTTTTTTTACCGGACTACACTTCTGCTATAAAACACTTCTCTCTCAAAGAAAGACCTCAGAGCGCTGTTGACATAATTTACCTCTACAGATATCTGACAAGATAAACCAGGCAAAGTGTCTGTGATTTCAAGGACCATAATAGCTGAAATGTTTAGGAATGAGAAGAATGGTCTGAATGGCTGCGATTATTAAATCCATTAGTTAAATTGCTCTTTCCCTTCCTCGGGAAAGAAAATGTTTCTGCAATGACCTAGGATCCGTCACTCTTGAGCCACTCACAAAGCCTAAGCAGGAGATATATCTCATTCAGGACACACCTAAGCTCCACGCCTCCTATTTCTAGGGGAAGGTTGGTATTTTCAAGAGGACATTTCCAAACTGGCAATAACCAAATCCTTGAGTTCAGACTCAGAATCTGCATGAAAAGGTCCCGAGACATGAAGATCCTTTTACTTGGGCTACAGGAGGGGTTGGAGACACAAGAATGAGCTCTTCTGAGCGGTATCCACGCTCTCAGCTCTGCCCTATTTATCTCTCACATTTCTTCTCTTCTGCAAGGTGGATGCATGTAGACCCTGGGACCGCCCAGGGTAGGCACTATTGGCAAGACCATCTTGTTTTGGAGGGGGAAGGAGAAGAATTCAGATAAAACATCGTCTGCTGTGCTGCCTTTGGGTGCAGGGAAGAGACCTCAGCATGTTGTATTTGTTAGCAGAGATGTAACCGATGGGAACTACTGTCCTCAACTGTTGGGCATAAATAATGCTCACATGCACCTGAGACGTTATCTGTTTGCAAGGAGGCATCTGCAATTAAACAGGAAATTGCAGCTTGTCAGTGGGTTAACCAGGTGACAAATGACCGTAATCCTGCAGAAATACTCCCTTTTTTTGTAAAAAACAGTTAAAGTCGTCTCAGGAACTTTGAAAGGTTGGTGACTTTACCCTTCTCAAAAAATGCAAGGTAAACTCCTAATGGAAGCGCATTTAATTGGTGGGGATACATATAGGTTGCGTTTTAATGGTAATATCTAAATTACCAAATATCCAGAGAAAAAGCTTCTACAGTCTCCGTGCAGCTAAAATGGTTGAAATCTGACCTTTTTAGGGTTCTGTGCTGTCTCCAGAGCACCAGTGGAGGTATGCAGAGACCTACGTTTGAGGACATTGCCCTTCCTGCTGCCTTGCTGGAGATTATTCCAAAAGAAAAAGGAAGACATTTTTGTGCCGTCTGTCACAGTCTAACCCCATTTGACTCAACAGTACATATTTAGCACAGACTCTCTGAATATGAAAATGTAATATATTGCTGTCTAGTACGCAGATTAATATGGCAACAACCAGGTTGTCACCTGTCCTTCACCTGTCTTAGACTTCCACAGCACCCCTGAAGTCTGAATATTCTATCTGTATAAGGAATTATTTGCTCTGTTTATATTTAGGGGCGTATGTGAAGAGACGATTGAAATTTTGTGGCTGTACAAGTTTATCTGAAAGAAGTTAATTCACTCGTGGTGCCACATCATCATGTTTGACACGAACAATGTTACACCAGGGATTTAATTTGACTTCTCATATGATTCACGGGATGAAACTGGTGGTATGTACAAGACAGCACATCCCAGAAAATACAAATAAAGCATCAGGCAGTGAGGGTTCCCTTGTTTTGATCTTTGGCCTTTGTAAATGAATAAAATCTTTTTCTGAAGATGTGCCACACGACCAATGAAGAGTAGTAAGGTTATACTGAGGCTTTAGACTGCTTTGCTTTGGAAACTCTCAATACTTTTGGGAAAAATTATTGTCAAAAATGAAACCTAAGCATATACAAAGTGCCTTGCACATAATTTCCTAAGTACACTGATGATTCCAACAAAGCAGAAGTCATTTCCTCATGCAGTCACTGAGCTACATCATTTCAGAGAGGAAAAAAATTGACATTTTGAGTTTGTGCATTTACTCCCCAAAAGATCATTTTATACATGTGAAAAGATTTACTTCTGGTCTGTTATTGATCGCCTCAGAAGATTAAATATAACATTAAAAGAACAATCGTGGAGTACAGCGTGACGGTTGCTGTGCATGCCGTGTACACCTCGGTGGCGCAGGAGGACACTTGCAACCTGGAAGAACAGAAGCCTCGGCAATGAGTGCCCGTTTCTAGCAGAGACACTCAGTTGTACTCCGAGCCCAGTCAGCACCATGAAAGAACAACCTTCACATCTAAGGCATAAGACAGCCTCTTGCATTTAGTGACTAGGAAGACAGATTTCTCTGAAACAAAGCTTTTCCATCACCACCACCTCTATAACTGCCTACACTGTGTTTTGGGGCACCTGCCAAGAGGTAGATGCCTGCTAGTAAATGCCCAGGAGACTGAAACTGGTGCCTCACTGACCAGGCTCCCTCCGACACAGCCTGCATCCCTGCTAAATACCATAGGAAATATAACCACGATCACAATACCGCCGCAGGGCAGGGTTACTAACCTACAGATGGCTCCTCAGCTGGCCAGCTGCAGTAGGCTTGTGCCTCACTAAGCCGTCTCGTGCCTGGTGTCACCGTCGCGTTCCCAGCACCCAGCTGCCTGCTGCTCCGAGACCTCAGCCGGGGACTTGGTAGGTCACGGAGAAACAGCAGGACAGACCTTGTGCTCTTTTACTGAAACTTTCACCAGAGCCTAAACCATTACAACCCCTAACGACGACTGGAGCTGGTTAAAGGGCACTTTACGAAAGGTTCCTCCCTGGGTACACTGTGATCGTGTTTCGCCAAGAGCAACCAGCTTCTCTCCTACCTCCTCTGGCCAAAGGTCAGCACGTCAAAGCGAACAAAGTCCAGCAGTAGCTCATGGTTCAACGGCTAAAGCCACTCCAGTTTAGCCACAGGTGCTCCAGAAGCAAAGCTGCTGTGACACTCACAACTCACAGGTATAAACTACTGTAAAATTTGGAAGGGGAGGGCGTGCATTTCAGCACAGAAGACAAACAGCATTTGCTGCTGTAACTGAGCAAACAGGCAATAAATAGACTCTTTGTCTTTGCCCGGGAGTTGATTTCCCTGTTTGCACATCCTAGCACTTGCACACTCTTCCTGGTTTTGCTGAACGTGCGGTGTTCCCAATCTGGTTTCCTAAAAAACGGCCCCATGCCCCACCCCGGGTGTCCGAACCCTGCTGTGTCTGCCAGCCCCCTTCTCCCTGTCCACCACTTCTGGAGCTGCTGGCCTGGAGAGAGGTCTCAGAGCTCACGTAGCTTTAGGAAAGTCAGGGCTAACTCTCAGAGATTAAATTTGTATGTAACCAAGGCAGAGGCAGTTAGAGCCGAGTTTTCCACCCCTTCCCCACCGAGAAGCAGTGTCCAGCAGGGCTGTGTGACCTGCGGGTGAGGGCATCCATGGTCCCCAGCAGCCACCCAGCCTGCAGGAAGGGGGTGCAGAAACAAACAATGGAAGAATGCAAAGGGTGGGAGGATGGGAGAGGCTGGGGACATGGGATGGAGCTGGAATCGCTCTGCATTCCTACGGCGATACTATAGAAAACCAGACTTAATAAGTTCTGCTATTCATAGATCAGCCGGTTATAATGATGTTAGATCCTCCAGCCCTTGTCTGTCAAATTCACACTGAGATAAGTAGGAACTAGGCATGTTCAAGAGCCTTTGAAGACTGTATAAGTGCCCAGATATTGGCCTGGGGAGGTCTGACTTTAAATAACCCTTGTCTTAAAATGACAACATACAAAAAAAAAATTTCTGTCTGTCAGACACAAACTTTAATCATTATATGGCCAACTCACAGAAACCTTATAAAAAAATTATGCAAAACATACACAGTTACATTCTAACACTGAGTAAATATCAAATTTCTGAGACTATGCTACGCTTTCATTTCATTAAGCATATAACATTTTTAAATTAACCTAGTCCCTAAACCAGTCCTACTGTCATCAAAACCACTAAATTTAGGCTTCCTTACATACACTACAGATAGAAATGTAAAGTTACGGGAATGTCAGAGGAGAAGGAATGAAAACATCTAAAAGTGTGGCCTACAGCAGAGAGAGAAAAAAATGGATTTTTGGAGTTGTGGAATGGGGAGATGTGTGGAAAATCCTGGCTGCTGGTTTTACTATTTTCAGTTCATTAGTAGAAGCGTTGTCTCCAGAGAGAGCTGCTTTCCTTCCTTCTCTAGAAAGAGGACAATGCACAGAGGAACATAATGGTTTGAAGGATAAATTGTTTTTCTCTTATCTTTTTCCATCTTTCAGTTGCTCTTTATAACAGTGCTTAATTTTAAGGCAATAGTAACAAAGGAGACATATTCAGAAAGAGCTGACCTTCTAATAAAACAAGCAAGAAACACCTAGGACAGGCAGAAATCTGAAGTCTAGACAATGCCCTTTAATAAGGATGTATAAGGGAACAATCCCACTAGTTGTATGCCTGGTGGTTTGGAAACCCCTGACAGCTAACATACTGCATACTACTGTGCATTTATTTCAGCGAAGGGAAAACCCAGTTTATTTATTATCCCATTACAGGGCTTTGTTTCTGATGTTCTTACTCTCAAAAGCAGCAAAAGCACCAAAACAACCGTGTTGTTTAATACCAAACAATGCTCTTATTTCTCATCAGAACAGGGAAATCCAGCCTTGCTTAACTGCACAGACAGAAAAGACCATAACTACACATTTAGAGGGAGGGGCTTATCAAAGAAAATAGGGAACAGCATGAAAGCAGGGAAAATTTATAATAGGAGCAAAGGGAACCCATCACTACCTGTCAGGAGTTTCTCTAAGTGCCTGTCAAGCTGGGAGGACAATGTTTTACAAACCCTGGTGTCAGTTCTTAGCTCAGAAAGAGGAACCAACAGCCAGAGATGTGGTTTGGGGAAAATGAGTACATTGCAGTTAGGTGGCAGAGTGGCATGCAAGAGCTCCAGCTGATATAGCCAGGGCACAGGTTGCTCCTGGGGGTCTCACATCTCAGGTGGGTTCTCTGCCCTCCTGTCTGCTTTGGAGCATTTTTTTTCTCTTGGTTTGGCCCAGAAATCACATCCTGGACATGAAAGTTTAACTGAAACTGTGAGATCTCCATCAAAACTATGTTGTGTTTAAAAAAAACCCTCAAAAAGCCATAACATAAGCACATAACCCCCTACTTAGCACTTGTCTCTTGTGGACAAGCTGCAGACACTCCCTTCTGAAGTAGAATCACATTTATTCCTGAGAATTACATTTATTCCTACAAGGGGAAGGTGGAGGAGATTCACAGTGGAGGAAGGGCTGGACCGCTGCCTGCGCTGCACCTCCCTTCAGCCTGCGAGAGAGCAGAAGAGGGCACATGTATCCTTTCCATTGCCCCAGCTGGTAACACCCTCTGCCCACTTTGATGCCTGGAGCAGCTCAGGGCAGTCCCATGCGCTCTGCACCATGTGACAGCGCAGTTCCCCAGGTCATCCTCTGTCCTGGTCTGCTGAGCATCCGCACCGCATCAATGCTTGCTTTTGGGTCCTCTTTTGGACAGAACCAAACAGCTATTCCTGAACAAAGCCCAGATGTGGCTCCAGGCATAGACAAAATGGACTAGCCCGTGCCAGGTGTGGTGGCCTGGGATGATGCAGCGCAGCCTTCCAAGAGGATCCCTGCACCCACAGGTGTCCCTGTGTGACTCCACGCTTCAGCCAAACGCACGCCCTCAGTTTCATCACACCCCTCTGCTACACTTCAGGAGCTCACAGCTAACAAAAATCATATGAGAAATCATAATCATGCCTTTGGACTAGGAGGGTCATCACAGGTGCTAAAGAAGACCTGGGACACATGTTGTGTGGATGAGCCAACCTGCTCCAGAGGCGTTAGCAGAGAATCGCAACTTCTGATATAAATAATAAAATTATATTAATTTAAATGAACAAATTGTCTGCTACCTACTTTTTGTTTTGTTTTGTTTTCCCCTAAGCACCACAGCATAGTTAGTAAATGTAAGTGAAAACTGCTGGTTACAGAAATTACTCTGAACAAAACCAATGTCCAGTAGGCTAAATAAACTTGGAAACCTGAGGCGCAAGCTGCAAATATTTGGTGTCATACCACCAAAAGACTTCGTGTGATTCTACTGAAACCTGCCAGGAAAAAAATAACCTGGGCTCAGGTGAGACAAAACTTCTTTTCCTTCTGGTTCCTTGTAAGTGGAGCAGTTATATGAAACGGAGGCCTACAGCTAAAAGGTTATTTCGTTTATAAATGTGAAGAAACTCGCATCTAGCATTGGAGCATTTTGAGGGAGGTGTAAATATTAATATACACATCCCCACGCCTGCCCACCTCACACAGCCATTTGCAGTGCAAGTGGTCAAAAAAACCCACTCTAAACAAATGTAAATGGCACCTTCCCCTGGGAAGAGACAGGCAAGCAGAGGAGACAGAGACACCTCACGGCAGCGTCAATTCTCCCAACACCACAAATGAAATACTGTGCTTTTACACCCGTCTCATACAGAGAGCATCCCGCTGCTAGCAGGTGAACAGGAAAGTCTTATTTCACAATCAGATTTCAACAAGGGGGTCATGCCTTGGAGATGAGAAACTGCACAAAAGAAACAGGCTATTTTTAAAAGTCAAGCCAAATGCTTGGAGAAAAACCTTCTAAAAAGCAGCCGCCAGCACAGCTGTGTTTATGGGTCTATTCAACCGGCGAGTAGCTGGCTCATAGATTTTGAGTGCAAGTAATGATTTAACATCATGACCCAAGCAAGAAACTGGAACACCCTGAGAAACGATTTTGGCAAGGCTATATTTAATGAGTCAGAGTGTCCTGTTAACTGATGGCGCGTTTTTACATGGTGGGAGATATTTTAATTGCCATATAATGATCCAAGAACCTGCAGAGGGTTGAATGCTTCCCCCTTCAGTACCAGCCCGGTCAATACCAGTCATGTTTTTGCGCGATGCCCCCATCAGCAAGGCAAAATTGCCATCTCTCCACTGGACCTATCTGGTGCTGGACCTGGGTAGGGAGCCACCATGAACGTGCTGGGAATGTGAGCCAACCTGCAGCTCTCCTGCCCTTTGCTGGGCATTTGCCTTGATTTTCGGCCCAGGGAAGGGGTCACATCTTCCCAGTATTTGTGTCTGTTCTTTTTCACATGAGCAGCCAGAGGAATAAATGAGAAATAGAGCGTGCTCGTGAATCAGAAATAAATCCTGTTTGAAAGCCAACTTGAAGAGATGATCCAGACGGGTACATTTGTTCTGGTGATGGTTTTCTTAAAAAAAAAAAAAAAAAAAAAAAAAAAAAAAAAAAAAAAAAAAAAAAAAAAAAAAAAAAAAAAAAAAAAGGCAACTCCCAGCCTTTTTACTCAACCCCACATTAATTTTCTAAAAAAGCCCCCAAATATTTGACCCTATCCATCTCTTACTGACAGAGCTGACAGGAGACTTATACACACTTATACACACTATAAATTAGCTATATGACTAAAAACTGCTACTCCCAAATATTTTTATAAGCAAACAGGAAAATCTATTGCACATAAAAATACCACTGATGTAATATGCTCATCTGAGGTCTCAAAAAGCTGCCCTCACAGCTGAAAATATTTAGCATTTATAAAGTTGCTTAGTTAAAAAAGTAGTGGGCTTTTTGTATGTGCGTTGTTTTTTTTTAATCAGATGAAAGTTAGATCTGGAACAGCCAAATGCTAGTTGCTGAGTTACGTGCGATGGCTCCTCTGTCGGGAGCTGCCGTCATCTCTAATACCCAGACTCCACCTGCAGATATTGGAGTATGGAGCATTAACTGTCTTCCAGAGTCAAGGTGGTCACCCGCATTAAAGAGGAGAAGCAGAGGGAGGTTGAACTCATTGACGCGCTTGCAAATCTGTTTGTCAGATCCTTGCAGATGCCCCCCCGCCCCTTACACAAACTCGCAGATCTTGCATGCTAACAGTCTGAGGGACACAAATCAGACATGTTTTCAATTTTTCACTTCCCTTAAGAAAGATATGCCTACTGTCTTAACCCAGAAACTAGTCTATAAGAATAACCCTTTTCTTAATTACTTGGACTTCACTCACAAAAACATAACACTAACTATAAGTAATTTACATAATTACAACTCTGGAAAACCTGAGTTTAAACAAAACAGCAAACTCCCTAGAACTGGATTGGACAAGCAGAAAAACAAAAGGGAAGACGCAGATCCTATCTCCCATAGCCTGGCATGTTAGCACAACTCTATTCCCAAAACACTATCAAAATCTGACTTCCTAAAACACTGCAAAATGTGAATTCTTCAAAACAATCTTTTCCCCCCCTTTTATTAAAAAAAAACCAACAAACACAACACACATCTTCAGTATATTCAAGAACAAAACCATCAGGCCTTAAAGTTCAGCAGCATGATAAACTTAAGTGCCAGTTAATAACTTGCCAGGCAGCGCAATCATGGACTCTGGACACAAAGTCTAGTGAGGTCTCTGGAGAGAGCGACATGCCCAGGGCTAATGGAGATGTGCTGCACCACGAAGTGCTGTTACGGCATGCTAACACAGAACCCCTTGCCATCATCAGGTGGGATTTTAAGAAGGCTGCTTGCCTCCATGTGGGAAGAAAGGGGAGAAGTCATGAAAGCGTGAGTTTGTCAGTTCTGCTAGCGTCCATCAGAAAGTCTAAGATTTGACTAAGAATGATTATTACGCATGTTTTTGAGATTATTCCTTCTTGACTTCTTTTTAACCTAGTTCTTCAGTTTTCCGTAAGACAAACCTCTAATTAGACTCCCAATGCAGCGAAATATCGAAGCAATTGAAAACAGTTTAAATCTCACCTACATTGACACAATTGCAATGTGGACCCTACCTGTCTCTCCCAAAATGCAGCCAGAGGTCTCAGTAACCTCCCTTCCACTCCAGTTAATGCAAGGAAGAGCTTTCATGTGTTTTCACACTGCCGTGAAGACACTCCCAAGTAATTCAACAATTTCTTTATTGAAACTTCCTTGTTTGAATGCAAATGAAGAGCAGAGCTGAGCCTACAGTGTTGAACGAGCGTAAATTGAAATGCCTTAACCGGATTTCGTTTCCATGCCTTCCCTCTTTTCTTCCATAGGGGAAATGTGTCATCATGAAATTTAAAAGAAAGCTCTCTCTGTCTCCTGCTTCCATTTGCAAAAGGCTGCTCACCTTTCTATTTGCCATTTTAAAAACTAACTGAAAAGAAACACACTCTTCAATGAAAAAAAGTCCTTTACATCCGTGCAGAAAGCAGTCACTTTGAAAAATGCTCTGTTGTGTAGACATGTACATAACTCCAGCTAGTGAGAGTCATAGTATTTGTATCCAACACCTGCATTAACTGACCAGCCATTTACATCAAAATATTCCGCAGCAGAAAATAGATTACTACCTAGAGCGAAAAAACTTAGCATATAGAACAGCACCATATTAAACAGCTGCACGTGACTCCGGTTTTAATGGGGGCTATCTGTAATTATGGCGCTAGTACAGAATCACAATGATGGTTTTCACCCTGAGAAATTCTTCTCTTCAGCCTCATTGGAGCAACTGCACAGCACAAAATGGACCAGGAGGGGCTTAGTTCACTTTAGTCAAGGGTCAAACCCCGCTAGGGGTTTGCCAAAGAGGACTGTAGCCTGTTGAGCCTGTCAAAATACATTTCTGTTGGATTTATTGGCTATTCCCCTTATCTCCAGATTGTGAAAAGGAGAGACCGTATTGCCTGTAAACCTCTAGAAATCCTGCCCCCTCGGGTGTGGTACGTCTGGTATTTTGGTGTACGGAGGATACCACAAGACAACAAAGCTTAAGCCTTTCAGAAGTGGAAAGATGAAGAAAAGGCAGAAATCAAGATGACAGGCTCATTTAGGCCCTTTTACCTGTTCCTTAGCACTGTTGTCTCAGATTTACACCCAGATGACCCTGCTCTGCTACAGTGTGTGATACCCCTCCTGAGACAAGCGGCTCCTTCGACGTCCAGACGGCTGGATGTCGACAGTTCTTGATGCTCTCCCACTCCCTTCACACACCACTCTCCCCATTTGTTTCTGTGATATTGCTCCCCTCCATGGGATTTTTTCATAGGGTTGTGTTGAGATACCGGGTGCCCAGAGCTCCTTCCCTGCCTTCCAGCCCTCCTCGTGGCAGAAGGCAGCAGGGCTCCCCCATGCCCGCCCCCCATTTCATGCCCTCTCCACAGAGAGTTCTGGGATTGGTGATGCTCCTCATTGGGGTAGATGTGCTTGATCCTCTCATGCTCCTACCCACGATACTGTTTTTGCAGCCACTGTGATTATGCCTGTACTTACAGCACACAGTTTTAAACAACGTCCCCCTTGCTAAGGGATTCCCACCTGACTGCCAACGCAGAGATAAGCTTTGTGCTTCAAGACTGATTGACAAAAAGTTTGAAGTAAAAAGGAAGTAGTGGTAACGCTACTTCCACAGTAGCTTTCACTGTACCTAATCCCTACCATCCGTGCCAATGGTACCCACTACCAAGGCAAACAAGCTTCCCATGCAGTAATCCCCGGCACTCTTCCTACATTTTCATGCACATGTAGTGCCTGAAGAGACTTGTAAAGGTCCATAGGCACCTCTACAAGGTTAGTACTGCAGCAGGAGTTTTGCCCTGGAACTCCATTCAGAGCCTTCCTTGTTGTTATGTCTATTTAACGGCCCAGGCAGGCACAGTCCAATCAGATACAGCATTTACTCATACGCATAGCCTGGTGAAGCCCCTTTGGTATGCAGTACATAATGGAAATGTAGTTCCCAAACATAACACTAGCAGGGATAAACTCAATACCGGGTAGGAAAGGGTTTGCAGAATTGAGATTTTAGCTATCAATCCCACCAATTGACACCAGCGGACTGAGAATTCCATTAAACTCAACCTGTAGCTGCCTATCCATGAATTTTCTATTGTCAAATCCTCAGTTTCAGCTTTATAAAGTTGTCTGCCCACTACAGCTGTGGTTTGAGCATCTCTGGGAGCCTTTCAAGTGGAAGAGCTTCACGATAGAGTGGCTGCCCTGAGTATTGCTTGGAAAAGCATTAGCAAAAGTGCCATAAACCAGGTTAGAAAAAGCTATTTCTGTGCATTGCAGAATGTTTACATAGCAATTTTCCCTTTAAAGCATCCCAAATTTTTCAGGTGAAAGCATTCAGTTCAGTAAAGCTTAGCATGATCCCAGCTGACAGTCTGTCTCAGGGCTGCTGCTGGGGCTGCTTTCAGTTGCAATTACAAAAACTGCCCAGAGGAAAGAAGCTCCAAGCAAGATGTGTGTTTTTTTTCTGGAGACCATTAAAAAAATACATCACTGCTATAGTGCCACAGCATTTGTCTGATAATATCATTGCCGGAGGTAGGAAAGACTGGAATAATGACTGTTCTCTGCAGCTCTTCAGAAAGGGTGAAAAGTCCGTAGAGGCTTCCCATCTGCAAAACATGACTTCCTTCACGCAGCAACCAAAAGGTTTTGATTTGAACAATGCGTTTTCGTTTTTAAGCCAAATACTCATTAGATACAAGAGAGGCAATCTGACGACCTCTCAAACTTGATTCCTTCCAAATACGAAGGTTAAATGGCACTGCAGCTTTTGCTCAGTGTCTTTTGTATTCACTCTCATAGCTTGGGAGATGCAGAGAAGACGACCAGTAAATCCACATGAGTCAGGATACTGTAGTATGAGAAGTAAGCCCTTGTTTAGACAGCCATTAAAAAAATTATTTCTGCTAAAATTGTTGGTTATTGTTTCTACTTGTGCCTTCCAGCGTGTAAGCAAATACTGTTTGATATTGACAGCTGCTGTTAAATATTGGAAGTAAAGGGAAACATTGTGACCCAGGAATGGGGAGGGGAGGGCAGGGCTGCCATTCATTTGGATAGATATCTTCAATCATCAGCTATATGCTGCCCTCTGATCTGTGTGACACCTGACTTCCGATGAGAACAAAAGTTCTGAAAGTTATTACTGAAAGCAACAAATTGCATAATGAAGTATTCTCACTGAAAGTACACGCTGCAAAGAAGAAAAAACTAAACCGAGATCTAAGCATTCATTTCTCATTGACATCACTGGGAACTGCATATACATGCATCCAGCACAAAATAATTTTGGTAATTAAAATAATTAAAGTTACTTCATTTCGCAGAAATTATACTTCATGTTCAGCTGCAATTCATGGGTTAACACTTTATGTTATTTTAGCAAAATTGAAAAGGTGGGGTTTCAATGCATTACTAGTACTTATGCTCAGCAGGAAATGTGCAAGGGTAAGTTTGCTTGTCTCTAATCACCGTCCTTTAAGGTTTGTATTTTACCTGATCGTTTCATTCACTGCAACAGAACGAGGAAAAACAGGTTATTGTCACAAAAATGTGCTTCTGCAACTGGCTCTGAAAAGGTAAATTGTTTCCCTCAGAAAACTCTTACTCCTATAAAAGGCAAAAATCCCCCAATAAAGTCACACTTTTGCCTTAAGATAGTAAACTAATTAAATGCTAATGTTTTAAATTGCTCCCAAAGTCACACAAAGGAGATATTCTGGTCACGTGGGTGTTGTACAAGTGGACAGCTATGGAAAAGATTTTCCAATATTCAGAGAGAGAAAAGCAGGGAGCTGCATAGCCATGGAAAGAACGAGACTCCTGCCAGAGACCGCACAGTGCTTGTTCTTCTGCCTCAAGCCCAAAGCATCTGCAACAGCCTTACCCAGGTGCCATGTGTCTGCTGGGACAGGGGAAAAAAATGACTGTGAAGGTCTCCACTTGGAGACCTCTTAAACAAAGAGGTCCAGCACAGCAAACCCCAAGTAACCTGCCCGACACAGGTGATCTGTTGTGAACATCTTTGTAATGGAGAATCAAGGAAAGCGATTGCAACATCTCGCTGGTGGTGTGATGGCTGCTACACAAACAAGCACAACAAACAAATGAAAGCTGCCGGAGCGAGCACTGGAGTGCAGGAGGTCACTGGGGCACAGCCTGGATGCTCCTTGTGGCACCCTCCCGGTGACAGCCCTGTCACCCGCCCATGGAGAGCAGGGCCGAAGGCTGCCCCTGCCCGGGCTCTGCTCGGCATGTGGGGCCCTGGCACCGCAGGAAAGTGGGTATCCCAGGCCCTGTCTGGGGAAGAGACGGCAGAGCTTTGCCACGTCCCTGCTAATCTTGTGTAATTCTGGTCACCTGTAGGTTTTTGTTTGGCAGCGTTTCCTTTTTTTGCCATCTGAATAATCAGCATCTCTGCTGACCAAGTATCACTCCTTTCTGAAGTATCTGTAGGGATTATTCACATTTTAATATATCCCTTTACTATGGGCATTTCTAGTTCAAATATAAATCTTTCTGCTTTCCCATGAAGGGAAATTTGGAAAAGTGTCACTGTAACATCTCTGTGGGATCCATTATATTTTATTTTGCATAGGTCTAGCAGTAACACCTGTGTCACAGGAACGGCCTTCAAGGGTGACGACACACTTCTTTTTAACTAGCGACTGTGTAACCAGCCCAGGCGAAGCATTATTCTTTATCTTTTCCACCTTGTATGTCCCGAAAAAGATTTTGCAGACCAGGCTGTCCTCGTGACCCCTGTGTAGCCTGGCTCCTTTCAGCATATGTACACAGGTTTAACCAACTGAAACTTGGTAAACAGCTGTGCTGAAAACGCAGCTCATGAAATGAAATCTCCCTGCTTCGTTTTAGCGCATAATATTATGTTATGATTTACTGAAACAATTTAAGTCGCTCATAGTTTACAGATAGTTATGGCCCCCTTGTCCTGAAACCTTGTCTATTGGTAATGTTTTTCCTCGATTCCTTGATCCAGAGATGGAAAGGGGTTGGAGTTGCTCCAAAAGAAGTCCTCCGCAGTGCAAACAGGACTCGAAGACTGAACAGATTTTGTCAACAGTCCTATTCCTTCCATTTAAGCCATATAATCTCCCTTATAGTCACCAGCTAGAACCTTAGCTTTGTATGAAAATAGACAAGATAACATTGTCATCACTGTCTTTTGTTTTAGATATTTGGTTTATTTAAATTCAGTCTCTGTGAGCTCTGCGATAAGATTTGAACTCTTTCTTTAGTTACTGCAAAGGAAACTTCTGCATCAGTCCAGTTAAGTACCAAATACTGGAACCACCATTCCTGGGAGGAGAGGGCAAGAATCACACATCAGCTATGACACACAAGAAAATCACACGCTTTAATCATAGTCATGCTTTACGTCTACAAATTCACCGACAGACTGAAACTGCCGTGCAGCCTTTACCAAAATTTGTCTTGAATTACATTTCAAACCTTTAAAGCAGACTTGTGGGAAATCCAGTATCTTTGTTCTCCAGTAATTTTTTTCATGTGCTTTGCTCTAGGACTTTTAGTACTGCTAAAAACTGAAGCCACGCTTAGGCTACTTCTAATAAAGTAAATGTGTTACCACACTTCAGTACTGCCTAACACCACTGAGCATTTACTAAACATAAATAGCATGTCATGTGCAAGCCCAGTTAGCAAACACACCAACAAAATCTGTCACATCAGGGAGGACTGAAGCAAGCAGCAAGCACAGCTAGGGCCCGACACTGATAAACTGGAAGCAACAATTTAAAAAAAAAATTATATCTATTTCTTGCATTTTGCTTTGTACACAAACCCCACTGTAAATAAACTGTGAATACTGACTACGCTTCAGGCACTTCACACCGAACCCTCTGTGAAAACTCCCCTCTCAGGATTACTTGACAGTCACCTAGGGTGTAAAAGGTGGTTATTTCTGGGGAGTCACCATATGTACTTATATAAAGACACATCCAGACCAGCAATGCGCACATGGAGGATGGTTCCTGCACGAACAAGTCAGCTTCCATGGTGTGGTAGAAACTTTCAGTCACTGAGCAAACTTAAAACAATTACTTGAATCTATTCAGCTTCACCTCTCTCAAAGGCACATGAGTACTAGGAACTTAAATCCTGATATTTTTTCCTGTGTCTACTGGCTTGGAACATGGAAATAATCTTGAAAAAAAATTAGTCACTTTGCCTATTTTTGCAAAGCTTGTTCAAAAATCAGCAAGTATTTTTCAGCATGAGTCACTACCCACATCCCTGTTGCAATAATTAGACTGCACATTTTCATTAGAAACTCTGACTCCTGTTCCTACTCTTCAGTTAGAAGATGAGCAGAAGCCAGCTGTTTTGAGTTTTATTAGAAAACCATGAAGTTTACAAATGCAACCGTGCATTAATTTCATTTGTTTGTTTTTTTAACTGAAGATATGCCAAAAATCAAAACAACTTGCTAATCAAGCATGGGTTAATCAACCCGTGCTTTAGATGACACCATGCAGTCAACTACAGTTGACGCAAGCAAACCACAAAATAACAACGCTAACTCTTCTTCCGACTTCTAGGGAGCGAACCTTTGGCAAACCTGACGACCAAGCACCCTTGCCCTTCTACCTCCCAAAGCGAGGAAAAATGGAAGTAGGAAATGGTACCTGGGGAGAAGCCGGTGTGCTCCCGTGGGTGCTGGCCGCCGCCGGGCTCCTGCCGCCTGCTTCCCCCGGCACCTCCGTGGCCACGGCTGCCTGTGCCGGTCAATGTTTTACCAGGCAGCAAGCAGCTCGTTGTCCCACCCTCCCTGCAAACACCCCGTGGGGAAGGCAGCACCGGGGACACGGGGGCAGAGCCAGCGATGAAAAGGTCGCCTCTTTTCTACCTGCCCTGTCCTCCACACAAAGCACACAAAAATGGGGAAAACTGCTAAGAGGGGGATGTAGGGAAAGCATGCCACGAAGGGAAAAAAAAAAAGTACATAAATGGTGCTATTAATAGACAATTTGTGGCAGGTAAGTCATGATAACCTTTCTCCGTATTGTTCTAAGGTTGCATGCAAGCCTAGGCGTGCCTGGCTGAAAGCTGAGAGGGAACGCTTAATTTATGGGAGTACATAAATTTCCAAATAAATCTTTGGCATAAGAGAGCAGCCATTCAAATGACAGCTAAAATTTCAAAAACCAAAAACGACAACAGAAAGACCTGAAACGGCATGATAAAAGAATGCAAAGGGAGCCTAAACGCAAAGATGGGGGAAAGAAAGGGCCGAGGCAACCTGCGATGGTTTACCTTGCAGGTAGAGGCCCTGCTCCTGCGTCTCGGCTTCTCGGGAGTGCCTCAGAGTTAGAGCTCTACCCACGCTAGCCGGAGCTTTCCCACTCCCAGCAAGTTAACAATTACAAGCAGAGGGCAGCCGAAACGGGCTGGCAACCAAGTGCGGCGCTGACAAGGTGCTGCTGCCGCTCCCCGCAGAGGAGAGGACCGCTGCCGAGCTTGGGAAGGACTTGGAGGCTGGGACTTGGTGGCTGCTCTCAACCTGGGAGATCCTTTCCAGGCCTGGTAAGCAGATGTGTGCTCACGGAGGAGCAATGGGAAAAATCTAGGCTACATTGTGTGTCCTGGTTTTGTGATACTGCCTCATCTGTCATGGTCCTTCAGCCCTGTTTTGGTGAGGAGTGATTCATTTTGTCTAATCTAGAATCTCTAGAGCAGTGTGTTTTAATGCATGTGTTTAAGGAGAAAATCTACATCACTAGCTCTAGCTAGTCAGATTAACTACTAAAACCTGCCACATAGTGCAACAAGGAGTGTGTCCATGTGCTGGATTTGCTGTTGATCTGGATCTGTATGGCCTCGCACAGGGATGGGGCTGTCCGCACTCAGGACTGGTCTGGTCAGGTTGGATGGAGAGGCTTTCTCTACCTGCTGGGCACACTGCAGTGTTCTTATGGGTGGCCAGGGGCACAGCTGCATCCAGCTCACCAGCCAGTATGCACGTGTGGCACTGTCAGTGCAGCAACTGTGGCTGGACTTGCGCAGATGTATCACCAACAGCAGGAGTTCCTTCCCTGAGCCTGGGCTCCTGAAAGGGGCTCCTCAGAGCCCAGGTCCTGGGGCAAGCCCACAGGGGCCAATGCGTGGCCAGCTGCTGTGGCAAGGTGAGCCCTGTGGCTGCAGCCCATGCTGCATGACCAGTGCACCCGATGCACATCAGCCTGCTCAGCTCACCAAGGTGCCACCATTTGCTGTGGGTGCTTTCGGGTGTGATGTTCCCTCCTGCCAGTCTGCACTCCCCTCCCCTTTTGCCTGGAAAAGGAGAGGCAGAAAGGAAATCTCTCACAAATTTGGTATTTAAGGCCACTATGGCGGCAGCCTGTGACAGCTGCTAGACACAATCATGCTGCTGTAGGACAACCTGCAAGATCTGGCCATCTCTTTTGCATAAGCCTTATTAATTCTCAACCGTCAACTTGTAATCCCTCTAGTTAAAAAGCCTTCACAGCTGCTTTACAGCATCTACACCCAACCTGTGAGGAAGAGCACTGACAAACGCACAGGGGAGGGAGAGACCCATCCTCTTCTGCCAGCTTCTCAGTTTCACAGCAGGACCCTTGCCACATCACATTAGCCTCTCGGTGCCTTGCTGATCCCCCAGCTGTAAGTGGAAACAACAACAACCTGCCCTTCCACAGAGCTGCTTGGAGTCTCAGCTGTGGCTATCACCTCTGAGATCCGCAGGCAGAAAGAGGGGTCTTATCTGAAAGAGCTTCTCTGCACTTAAGACCCTAACCAGCTCCAGGGAGCAGGAGCTGCTTGTAGCAGTCTTGCTCCACCTGGCATGGAGAGCTGCTTCCAGAAAGGTGCCCTAGGTGGGCAAGGGGGGAGGTCCAGCCATGCTGTTTCTCTCTCCTGCTTGGATAAGCACTCCACTCAAGATCTCTCAGATCTTCCCTGACAAAATCTGGGGGGAAGAGACCACGTTTCTGTGAAAAGGTTTTCTTTTGGCAACTTGGTGTTTCCTGGTTGCAGAAGCATTTCAGCAGAAGACTCCGGAGAAGCACTGCCCACTCCTCTGGATCAGATCTAGATTTTATCACCATCGCATTTCATGTCATGACACTGCCAGTCCGGTCTTTAGCAAGGTTGGAAACTAAGGCTGGAGTGCTGAGATTTGGAAGCAGAAGAGCAGCACAATGGTACTCCGGTTATGGAGCCAGCTTGAATTTAGTTTGCCTGCCAGCATAGACAAGGTCACTGCCTTGAGAAGGTTGTACAAATACTCACATTTCCATGGTCCTAATACTTCTGCAAAGCATGTTAACCCAGTACAGGGCACAGAGAGTCAAACTGTGTGCAGTATTGACCCACTGAGGCCAAAGGACTTCAGAGAAACTCATAGTTTCTCTATGTCAGGTCATAGCTGCCAGGTGTAGCTACCACAGAAAAATGATGGCTCTACTATGGTACAGCTAAAGTTGTCACCCTGGACAAATGGAACAGTGGACAATTTGATGGGTCCTCCCACTAAATCTGCTCTTATATAATGCAATGGGAAGTAAACATTTTTTTTCATTGTTGCACAAGCAATAAGAAAAAAAAATACACATCTTCCCTACATACCTCTGTATGGCTACCTTGTGAAAACTCAGCCTTTCATTCCCACAAGCTCGTGCAACTTTTTATCTGGTTTTCAGAGATTAACCTCTACATGTAAATCATCCAAAACCAATGAGTTTTGCCTTTCTTTGTAAGAAAGTGACAGCAGTGGTAATTTTTATAGGGTGTTACATCTGAAAGCCAGTTGCGGCCATGAACGACTGGATTAAGTACCGTTGTGAAGCATTTCCCTGAAGTGTTGATGCCTTTGGCTCTTCAGCAGGTTGGGGTAGGCTGAGATAAAGTAATTTCCCAAAGGTCATGCAGCAAGACCGCACCGCGCCTGCAGTCAGCTCTGCAGGGATCATAACCTGTGTTCCCGAAACGAGCGCGGCCGGCTTCTGGCCAACCCGAGTTTAACATGCTTCTCCTTATTTTCAGAACCGAGGGCTCAGAGAGAGGTGGATGCTTCTCAGGAGGCCAAGTCTGCCCCTGTGTCACCTGGTCCAAAGTTCCCCGTGCCACGCTTTTGCAGATAACCGGGGTGGGTTTCTGATTAACGTGCTGCTGACAGGAGAGGCTGTGACCCACGGAAACTTGGCTTTTCAGGCTCTTCTCAGCGTACAACCTTTGTCACAGAGCACAGGCTTCAAGGGCAACGTAACACTTGCATATTTACTTACTGCAAATGGAGGAGGTGCTGGGTTGTACAGCACACAGACTATAAAGTCAAACATTAATTTAGTATGGACACCGTATAACCTCAGGCTGGATTGGGAGCAAGTAAAGTAAAAGATACGGATATTAAAAGTGAAAAAGCACCTAAAATTCACAGACTTTTGGGCAAAGCGCTTTCAATGAAACACCAATTTACTTATAAAGTGCTAGCAGCCTTAGCAACACATAGATCAAACACCAAAACTAAAACATAGGGATCAGGTGACAGAAGGGGAATTTTCTGTGAATCTTAAGTGGGATTTAATTTTGTTCCAGTTCTCTTTCAACAGATGCATTTGTATTTCATCCTGCGTGGCAACACTTGCTTTGGAAAACAGTACAGGCAGACTCAGAGGGGCTACTGCCGAGGCTTTGAAAACTTTACATTCCCAGTAAAGAACCTCCTGTATCTGAGCACACGGTGCTGTCAGGACTATGTTCAGACCCATCCCTAAGCCGCGTGTTGAAACCACCTCCCCAGGAAATACTGGTACAGCATTGATGGCCTCCAACAGCAGCTACATCCCCTCCTCTGGAGCAGAAGGACTAGCAACTACCTGCTGCAACAGAAACAGGTGGGAGGGGGAGAATAATCTCTGTGAGCCGTGGAAGATCGTTATCGTACAGGAAAATAGCAGAGACATGAAGCATGAACTGAGAGGGCTCTTCAGCCGTGGCCTGAAGGTGGCACGCATAGAGACACCTCTCCAGCTGTGGGTTTGACTGGGTGTCTGGGCTCTTGGAAATCTTACCTGGCCATGCCAGCAGTACAAGAATTACAGCCTTGCCGTACCTATTCTTCCCTTCCGTCCATAATTTAGTATCTTGTGCTGAGATTTCAGAGATAAATGCCCTGTAGATCTTCATCTACTGCAGAACAAGTCCTCAGCACTGGACAGCCAAAGCACTCCTCTGGCTGATAAGTGGAAAGAGATAGCAAGGGAATTATTTACAAACCGCCTCTACTAGCTGATCCCAGAGCTGTTTTGCTAGTGGTTTCACTGGGTAGAGTTTCAGTCATGTCTATTCCCTTGGAGGGAACAGACCTTGCAAAATACATGAGATATGTAAGAAAAGGTGCTCATGATTCAGAGAGAAACTGGATGTTGATGGAAAAGAATATTTGCAAGCAACTTCTGTAGAGCTGATTTGTTAAACACCTGGCTAGCAAAGAGTGGGCAACACTGGTAGAAAATCATATAATGCCAGACTATAAACTCCCTAAAAGAAGAGGCCTTATTCAAAAACCAAACATCCCCATCGCACCTTTCTTGTTCACTCCCTTGTTTGCAGCTTTTTTTTTTGGCAAAAATAGTATTTCAAAACCTTAAAAAGCTTTCTTGAGAACTACTTATTTTGACTTTATTTGTGTTTTGTGGGACCACACTATGCTGGTGATTTAGCAACTTCACACTGCAGACAAATATTTCAAAATACTCCCTTCTTTGTAGCTGTTCAACCGCTTTTACGTGTATTGCTTCATTGCATGATGCCACCCACAGTCACACTTAGGAAAGGATCATGTTGGAAATGCGATGGTTTAAAATCACAGATGTGCATTATCCACAGGTTTAATTTTAGTGCAAAAGTCCCAGAAGCAGCTTAGCTGAGGGATTTTCCTGATGTGACAATTACTGAACAGGGAGAATCTCAGGCTCAGGCTTCAACAGTGCTGGTTTAGTCAAGATCCTCACCAGGCAGTCGGGGGTCTGTGTGGTTTGGGTGTTGAGCAATGTCCTTGTCACATTCCTGGTCCCTCATGCCCGCCTGTGCAGACTGGGAGCAGAGGAGCAAACAGGCAGGTTGGTAGTGGTCTGGGGACCACTCCTAGTGGTCTAGGAGTGCCTGGCAGGTACATCTGCTCTTGGCCACCATCAGGATGGCACTGGGTGCATGTAACAGTGTTCATAGCATAACGGGGAATGCAACAGCAAGGTAGCCTGGCAAAGCCTGAGAGCTTTTCAGCTGCAGCAGAAGATTACTACTACTTCAGGGGGAAAAAAGAGCACATTGAACCACATTTTTCATAGAATCGTAGAATGGTTTGGGTTGGAAGGGACCTTAAAGATCATCTTGTTCCAACCCCTCTGCCACATGCAGGGACACCTCCCACTAGACCAGATTGCTCAAAGCCCCATCCAGCCTGGTCTTGAACACCTCCAGGGATGGGGCATCCACAACTTCTCTGGGCAACCTGTTCCAGTGCCTCACCACCCTCACAGTAAAGAATTTCTTCCTAATAACCAATCTAAATCTCCCCTTTCAGTTTGAAACCATTACCCCTTGTCCTATCACTACACTCCCTGATAAAGAGTCCCTCCCCACCTTTCCTGTAAGGCCCCTTTAGGTACCAGAAGGCCGCTATAAGGTCTCCCTGAGCCTTCTCTTCTCCAGGCTGAACAACCCCAACTCTCTCAGCCTGTTTTCACAGGAGAGGTGCTCCAGCCCTCTGATCATCTTTGTGGCCCTCCTCTGGACTTGCTCCAACAGGTCTATGCCCTTCTTATGTCGTGGTCACAAGAACTGGATGCAGGACTCCACGTGGGGTCTCAGCGGAGCAGAGGGGCAGAGTCCCCTCCCTCCCCCTGCTGGCCATGCTTCTTTTGATGCAGCCCAGGATGCAGTTGGATTTCTGGGCTGCGAGCGCACGCTGGCAGCTCATGTTGAGCTTCTCATCATCCAACAACCCCAAGTCCTTCTCCTTAGGGCTGCTGCCAATCCATTCTCCACTCAGCCTGTGTTTGTGCTTGGGATTACCTTGACCCAGGTGCAGGACCTTGTAGTTGGTCTTGTTGAACCTCATGAGGTTCACATGGGCCCACCTCTCAAGCCTGCCCAGTCCCTCTGTTACAGCATCCCTTCCCTCCAGCGTGTCAACACATTTTTAGAAGAACCCGCCTCTCATTTAGGCACCAAAATAAGCCTGAGCGGAAAACAGAGCCCCACAGACTATCTGGGCACAGGTGTCACAAGAGGAGTTGCAAACAGTGGAGAAATTGGAGAAATTTTATAAATCAGACCTTTTCTCAGAGAGGTTGGTGTGGCAGCTGCTGCCTCTCAGGCCATGCTCAAGCACTGCAAACACCAACCCAGGGCACTGGGCTTCCCAAACACCAAGTGACCTGCTGCAGCCGGGCAGGATCTGCAGGGAATCCCTCGCAGCAGGTGCCGTTTGCCACAAAAATGTGCTACCAGATGCGAAAGACAGGTAGAAAAAAGTGCTTCAGGGCTAAAGTATTTATAAGTTTCTCTGACTGTTGCTTGCAAAATGTAAAAGTTTGAAAAACTAAAGAACCCTAATAGCAGTATAGTGTTTTTACTAATTTTCTCCTTTAAAAGGGTACTACTAGGAAGAGAGATTTCTTTCACTTACATTTCAGTTTGCCTATCTCTGTATATCTGTTTATCTATTATCTCTCTTTCTATCAAGACACATTAGGTTTTAAAATACTTTGGGAGATCAGACTGGGTATGTGGAACTATAAAAAGTAAGAATTTCTAATAAAAGAGAATAAATGTGTTGCTAACAATGCCTTGATTCTACTTACTTGGGCTTTAACATTGGAACTGAAACTAGCCATTTTAGCAATGAGCAGTCTTCTTCACACTGTCCTTAGTGCCTTACGTTAAATTTGGGCAAATATTTGCCATCTAATTCAGTGCCTAACATTTGATGACATGAAGCATCTTCATCAGACTCCACGAGTGCAGCTAGTTGCTTTGAATGAACCCCAGGAGATAAATAACATTTCTATTTTAAAATAATGCTTAAGAAGATAGTGCATACAGAGATTTTATAACTGAATGGAAAGGCTGGGACTGAATCAGCCTTTCCAGCAGATACTGCCAAGCAGATGAATGAAATATTTTTGTTCTTATTTGATTTGCTGAGAATCTCAGATGAGATATTGATAGGGAACTCTATGAGGCCAGTTCCTGAGGACTGTACTTAAATATTTGGAAACTATTATTTACTGCTTACTTATCTCCATGCAACCAAAACCGCCTTTTACAGCACATCACCAAATTCAAGGCACAAGGAAATTACATTTGTATATGAGTGGGATGAAGGTCTGAAGGGCCGATCCACACAGTGGACCTCTTGCTTTGTGGTTTTCCTATCATCTGCCCATGAGAGGTGCCCGGCTGCCTCTCGCTCCTTGACAAAAATGCGAAGAAGATTGAAGGTGCTTAGGATGGAGTCAGGGACTTGATAATTGTCTGGAAGGAAGTTAATAGTGAATCACAGAGATTAACAGGCATGATTCAGGAGGAACAGGAGTTGTGAACTGCTTACAGGGTGGGTGATAGCTGGAAAGGAAGGTGGGGCAGAGCTGGAAGGCATCTGGCATGTAGAAGAGATGAGAGGAAAACCATGATTTCTGAAGGGAAAGAAAAAATTAGGATGGAGCAACCCAGCTGCTGGGGTGAGGTAAGGTGTTTTGGAGGGAACACTGATGAGACATAGTAATGCTTGTGAGAAGGAAGAATATGTATGACCTGCAAGGAGAAAAGGAGGGTTGAATTGGAAAGAGGAAGCGGTAAATACAGAATTTACAGATGCTGATTCTAAAGAAATGCAAAAGAATCAGGTAAAATAATAGTGTACTGAAAGAATATAACCAAAAGGACAGCTAGTCCCCAGGTGAAGGAAGAATTGGTGGGCCATGTGCTTTCAACCCAGGCATTTGGCAGCCCTGTACTGGGTGCTGGAAGCCACACCGGCACAGAGGGGAAAGGGATGGAGTCTACCTAGAGAGAGAAGGGGAAAAGAGCCGGAGGTGACAGTGCAAGAGCTGCTGACTGCAGAAAAACAGGGAGATTAGGGCCAAAATTCCTTGTGTGGCAGAGCTGGTCCTGGGGCAGGGGTGAAAGGAGGAGCAGGAACTGGAGGGGTAATGGTTCAGAAAGAAAAACGAAACAATGAACCTTTTTCCTGTTCATGATAAAAATAGCCTCAAGCAGATTTTCGTACTTATTAAAAATCTTCACATAGAAAGAGACTAGGAAAACCAGCAATACCCTCTCTACAGTAGCTACATCACATGTGCATATAAAATATGTTGCTAAACTTGGTTTTTTTTCCTATGTAAGGACTAAAACCAGATATCATTTACTCCCATGCACACACAACCAGTAATACTTTATGCTCGTAGTGCTTCTGTTCATTGTATGAAAGCTGGAGAATTGAGTAACACAATGTTCTGTACCAGAAAACCGCAGCATTTAGCCAGTGTATCAGTTTCCCAGAGTAGTTTTATGGTATTTCTATTTTTTAGATCTTCCATTAATGCTCAAAGTAGATTTGTTTTTCCATGCAAAGGAATGATTAAGATAAAAATCTGTAATGCCTACTCTGGCAAGGACATTGATGCATTTTCTGAGATCAGTGGCAAATTGAGCTGCAATCTGGCTGTCCTGAGGCTCGCAACACAGCTAGTGGGAAAATCCTGATTCAAACCCCCAAGTTATAAAATCCATCTTGTTCCTACACATTTTTATAATTCAAAAACCTTTCACCGCATTCTACAAAATTCACATTGTAACTTTGCAGCTTTGGCAGACGCTGTATTTTGAGAGCTGACACACAGAACCCTGCTCTGCTCACTACTATGAAATTGGGAGCTGTTGGCTACATGTATTTCAGTGAAAAAAAGTGGTGTCTATTTTTAAGCACAGGCACAGCTATTTGTGGTTGGCTGGGTCTCAGTCCAGCTTACCTGCAGGCTACAATTCAGATTTGAGGCTTGGACTTGATTTATGTTAAAACTGGAATTACACAGTCCGCTCTCGCTAACTTTTGCACAAGATTGAGGGACTCTCAGGACCAGCTTGCTATTACAAGACTTCTGCTTAGAGCAAAACCTCTCTGAGGACAACAGTTTGCATTTGAGTTGAGCCCCATCTGCACTAGAGCCAGATCTTTGGCTGTGTAGATTCAAAATTGTCCGCTAACCAATCAGAATTTAGACACTTGAAGTGAAGGGATGCATTTGAATCAACACAGCTCCCTTTATTCTATGTGGATATTGAAGGGTATTGAAGTTTTGCCTGTGTTGTGAACTCCTAGTTGGGTCATTTTTATGGTACTGCACATCAGTCATGGATGGCTAGATTATTTTGTTTCTGTAAACACAGGGGAATAGATGTACAGAAACCGTTGTTCTGAAATAACATACATTCAGAGAACTAAATGGATGTTACAGACCATTGTGAAGGGAGATGACAAATCATATTTTAATGATTACCAACGCTCCGGGCATCACCAGATTATGGGAAAGGTGTTAGAAGATGCCTTAGGAAAGATTGCTAGGTGGTTGTCTAAAAGTCACCCAACACTAATAAAATACCAGATGCCGAAACCAAACAAACCATCAGCAGTCTGGCAATGTCGAGAAGTGTAAGACTGGTATTGCAAACCTGAAAACAGGATTTTTTCGTGATTGATCGTACTGTCCTTTTTCTTTTGCAACTTATCGCCTGAATCTAAACCCAAACTGGATTGGTATTTTGGAATAATCCTGAAGTATTGTGCAGTGATAGACAGTATTTCTTATTACAGTTACATACTTGTGGGCTTTTAAACACTATTAGTGGCTTACACTTGCACAGCCTTTCCCTTGAAGGAATCCCATCTCCCTTGCTGAAGTATTTTCACATATTGTTTTCACCTCCTTTGATATACTGTCAGCTCTGAAGGAGAACACAGTGTGAAATGATTAAAGTTAGAAATTAAAAAAAAAAAATACTTGGTTTCACTAAGGTTACTGGGACATTTTGAGAGATAGAACACGTTTATCTGATCTCACGCATTAGCTGGCTACTCATTAAAAATGCAGGGATGGCTATGCTTTGGAAACTAAGCATCTTGGCCACTTCTAAAGATTTTCTTCTTACTGAAGTACAGCATTGGCTCCAAGAGTACTAGCAGCAAGCACCATTCATCCTAGGAAAAGTCAAAACCCTCTCATCTATTTAATTATTAAAATTAAAAAAGCCAGGCTGGATGAGGCTTTGAGCAACCTGGTCTACTGAAAGGTGTCCCTGCCCGTGGCAGGGCTGTTGGAACTAGCTGATCTTTAAGGTCCGTTACAACCCAAATCATTCTATGATTCTAAAAAAGGATCTAGATCACGAATAGTGTTTCCATACCTTCACCCGTTGCTCAAGTAGGAAGTAGGGATACATGACTGCTTGAAAGTGAAGAACTGTGGAGGATGAAAGCAGGTCCAACACAACAAACAGCAACATCTCTGGTTCGGGGACAGCCAAGGCTGCGTCTGCAAATTTCCTATTTGCCACTTACATTTGCTTCACTAAAGATAATAAATTATCTCCTGCTAGACACCAGGTCTGTCTGAGCCGAGGTGAGAAGTGCTATTGCAGTGAATTTTGCAGAGGAACGGCACACAGCCGGCGAGAGCCTGCCCTACCAGCCGGCACCACCTCCCACCAGCCTCATTCCTCTCTGCAAGCTCATTTCTGGGTCGGGGCACAGGTTCAAGAGTCGGACTTGAGAGCCTGCCACCAGGGCGGATCTCCTGCGGTCCTCCCCCTGCTCTGGTGTTGGCTTCCAGGGTGGCCGGCAGGATGATGGGAGCGTCCCACCGCCCTGGCCAGGCTGAGCTGAGCTGTAACCCCAGCACATTTAGGGGAAAGGTAAGGTGTTTCTTCACGCCAGGCTTCTCTCAGGAATGAAGGCAATGGCATGTTGGAACAATGTCACTCCTAGATACAAACAAGTGAGGGCAACTCAGGCAGTACAAATAAACAAATAGAGGCACAGAGGGATGAAAAATTGCGCCTTTTGGATTTGCTGCTAGTCTTCACATGTGCATTTGACATGTAGATGCTATTATGATGGATGCTATTGATTAAATCCCAGTTACTGAGCCCATTGGCTGATGCCACTTCATTGATAGGTTGAATACAATTTCATTTGCTTGCAGTTAAGTAAATCATCAGTGTCAATCAACATTTTCTTAGGGTGCTAAGCCCACAAAAAATGTGCAGTGGGCAGAGCAGCGATGAATACAAGCCTGTGGGATCACACTGCGTATGAGCCTGAAATTCCAGGCTATGAATCAGTCTGAGGACTGTGTGGCAGTGCTTGCCGTGATCTTTTGCAGAAACTAGCACATGGATTAACACTTTTCATCAGCGAGTTAGTCAACATTTTGCACGTTAGCATCTTCCTGATTGCATTCTTTGTTAAGGAACAGAGAAGTAAGTGGTAGCTCACAGCTTCTTTGGCATGCAGATCTTCCACCCGTGATATTGTGGGAGAAATGAAGGAGAGATGGGTTTAAAATCCCAGAGCTGTACTGAGGAATTGCCACTGTTTAAACAAAGAACCCTCCATCCCTGTGCCACTTGTGATGCTGCTGGTTGTCAGGAACTCTGCAGCCTCTGGGGGTTTTGCAGCCAGCAGAGCTGCTGGTGGGTATTCTGAGCGAATTTATTTCTAGCGAGCAAACAGTCTAGCGTGTCCCATGCCCAAGGCTAGCATCCCTTGGGTGCCGTACAGGACAAGCCAACACATGTCTGTTTAGTCCTGGAGGCTCTGTTCCTTCCACGCTGTAACTGAAAATGGAGGCAAGGGGGTTGTATTGCCTTAATTCTGCTAAAATCCCTCCCTTGCCATCTGTAGGCCCATATGAAGTACTATATGCAAGGAAGGAAAGATGATAAATGATGTTCCAGAGAAGGTAAAAGAAATTCTGCACGGCCTCATTAAAAATGCATATCCCTGGGAAACAGATTCCTAGAAACTACATTTTCTACTGATTTCATTCCAGTTGAGTGAAGAAGGAAATGGTGGGACTACGGCAGTTGCTCAAAAGGAGGTTTCACCCTTCATGTTATTGGTGATATTCTTTTAGAAACCTGTGTCCCCAAGGTCTTTTTTGCCTTGTGACCAAGATGAAGAAGCAATATCCAACTTAAATGCCCACCTTTCTAACCTAAAGAAAAACGACACAGTGCTCAGTCATGCAAATTAACGTATCAGTCAGAATCCACCAACTTGTCTGGGATATCAGATTATGATTTGAGACAACTTCTCTTAACCTAATGAGTCCGCATTCTTCGTTAAAGCAATTTAGCATAATTACACTACAGTCAAGGTAGCTATATTATTTCAGATATGTTCTTATACCATGATTATCATCTGAGGGCTTTACAGCAGAGCTTTAAGCAACGTGACTAATATCAGCAATAAGTTACTTTATCCCCTCTGAGACAAAAGCTAAAAATGCTATAGCGGCGAATACAACTTAAAAAACGCAGATACCGTTTATAAACCTTTTTATAAAAGCCTGTATCCCAGGCAGTACAGATATGTACAGATCTCCAAAAAAAACAGTCCATAGGAAAACACAGCCTAACTCCCTGCAGCCACAGAAAAGAAACTCGGAGCTTACGATGATGTGCATTTGCATGCACGTGACAATTCTCATGCTTTTGTGCATGTATTTGGGCACAAAGTCTGCAGTATCACTTTTGTTGCTTTTAAAAAAAATATGAAAAATATTTTTTAAATTATTTATGATTTTTTTAAAATGAAAAAGTTGTTTATTTAAATAATTAAAAAAAAATCCTAAGCAATAAGAGTATCAGGGTGATTTTTTTCTGCTTCCTTCACATATATTGCTTGTACTGTGCCACATCGGCACTCAGATTATAAACCTACAAAACAGTGGGCCAGAAAGAGCTGGTCAGTCTCCTTTCCTCACAGCTTCAGACTTTAAGGCAATGGAATTGCACTGATGTAATATGCTTTGACAAAGTGCTCATCACTGCAGTATAAAAGAGGGGAATAAATAATGCCTTTTTTTTTTTCTGGTGGTCTGAAGATAAGCAAGTTAATTTAAACTACTGAATATAATGTTTCCTGCTATATGTTCTCAAGCACAAGGGCAATCCAAGTTTTGCTGTATTGCTGTGATGGACGTTTTACTTATTTAGAGGATAAAGAAAGAACTTGGGGTCATTTGTTAATCCACAAACTTTGCAAAAATTATTTTTTCATAAAAGAAGACACAGAGCTCAACTCTGAGTCTTCCTATGCACAGAAAGAGGGACACAGAGAAGAAGGTGCTTTTGGCCAAGTAAATCTTGTCAGGCCAGTTTAACAGGGTTAAAAACCCATCCTAGCGTAAATAACTGGGAGCGCAACAGCGCATGTAGGTAGCATGGCTTCAGAGAGCTTAGCCTGCCTCTTACTGGACCCCCAGCCAACATACACCACCATGCAATGCTCCTGCCGCTGAGCCCTACTGTCTTCTTCTGCCTCTGGTAGCTACAGCCATGGTACATCTGAGGGAGCGACCTACTGCCCCACAGGTACTGTGGTACCCCTGCTCCCTGCAGCACTCTCCTCTCCAGCTCAGGCACAGATGGGAAGGCAGACCACCTTGAATTCCTCTACATCAGAAAATCAGCACAAAATGCGGTTACCTTCCAAATAAAAAACATTGCAAACGCTGTTGTCATCTCAGATTTTTGGGGCCCCTGTAGCACAGTAACCTATCTGCAGCAGTGACCACAAACTCACCCCTACAGAAGAGCCAGAGCAGTACAAGCATATGTGATCTCTCCTGTGAGTCCTTTTCCAGCCTCCGACCACTTTCAGCTCAGGGGACTCCTTGAGCCTGATGCAGTTTGCCCAGAGGTGGGCCTCTCTTCCAAGTACTTGCCCAGACTTCCCTTGAACGCCTCAAAAACTTCTGCAATTATCACACCCTTTGGCAAAGAGCTTCACAGATCTGATATTTGCTGCATGAAGAAATATTTCCTTTTGTTCTGAAAATGGCTTCTACAGATTCATTTAACAGTTGAGAGATGCCGAGCAGCCCACCTCCACCCACCCTCTCCACACCACCTGGGATTTTATAGACCTGAATCAAAGAGACCCCCACGGTGACCTCTGAGCCTGAGCCTACTCACCCAGAAGCTGGGTATCACACAAATGTTTTGGCTGCTCCTTTCCAAAGGATTAGGGAATTTACTAAAACATTCTTGTTGCCCAGGCTCCCTGCACAGCCTCGCTGCAAAACTTCACCCCACACTCATGGGGACAGACACTGACCGCACCGAATGACACAGTCACGCAAAGCGCGGTGTGGGCCAAAGATCCCACTGAATTCCCACAATTGCTGCTATCTTGGTACTCAGTGAAGTAGCAAAGATTCTGCTTTACTTGATATACTAAACTTGGGCTATTAAAGCTAAGATCCTCTCATTATTTAGATGCACTCACTGCCTTTTAATTATACTACCTGACATCAAGTCTCCTACCATATCGTTCTGCTGTATTTTCATTTGGACTGGACTCCGTGAGCTTTTCAGTTGCCCTCTGAAAGCTGAAAGTTCAGGATGAGCTCAGACAGTGCATTTTTTTTTTTAAAGCTGGCTTCTTAAGGAACAACTTGTAATACTTCATGGTTTTGCTGTTTTAACTTCTCTCAGTAAGTGGTTCATAATGGAAATTCTGCCTGATCATGCAGGTCTTGTTCAGGCAATACACTTTCGATTGATTTTACATTCTTTTTTCTGAATGATTGGCTTTAAAACCTGATCTTTACATTTAAGTAAAACACGATCAAATACATTTAAACCAGGCACCCTGCATTTGCACATGAACCATATGGCTACCTGGTTTTCCTCCCCTACTGGAATGGGAGGGCATTTTCAATTGTTTACAGTAGGGGTAGCTCATCATAACCACATCTGTAAGAAACAGCTTGGCCAGCTGTACTCCTCACAGGTCTGAGTGTGCTAAGGCAGCCCAAGAGCATGTGTTGCCCTACTCACCAGGCAGATCTTTCAGGCATCTGCTCCCCTGCTGAGGCATGGCTACCTGGTTCTGAGAGTCAGCACTGGCATCCTAAGGAGAAGCAGCTAGAACCAGGAACAAATATGTGGAGAAAGTGGGGACAAATGTGTCAAATACCTCAGGTTAATTGGCAATCACTTAAAGCTGTTGTCTAGGCAAGCTCTGAGTATGTTGCAAAGTCAGGGCTTAAAGTAGTAGATGCTGAGGGCTCACCTCTCTGCAAATTTAAAGTTGAAGAGAAGATGCTGATGTTATTTCTCAATTATTTACTTATTTGTTTCTACTATGTTGTGAAATGTTCCAAAACAACCTTAAGATGAGAATAGAGGCCAAAAATAACTCCATAGCAGCACCCTTGATGGGGGTGCCTTGCTCCTCGAGCAACCTGATCTGGTTGAAGATGTTCATGGCAGGGGGATTGGGCCTTTAAAGGTCCCTTCCAACAGATACCATTCTGTGATTTTCTGCTCAGTGTTACTCCTACTGGCATGAGCGTTTTGAAATCTCTGTGGTGACAGACACAGCAGAGGAAGATTTTACAGCTGGAAAAGTGCAACAAAGCGATACCCCTGCTAGCAACCGCTCGCAGTCTTCCCCTCCAGTCTCAGCTGATCACAATATTGCTCTTGTTTCCCCCAGAGACCTGCCTGAGGGGCAGTGCTAAGTGCTCCACATAGCTTCACAGGATCCCTGCTGAGAGACACTGCTGGAGAAACAGCCTGGATCAGAGAATCGCTATGTACACTCACCCGTGGGCTTTGCATGGCCATGGCCCTGGTCCTGCGGCAGAGCTAGTCTCAAGTTAATAATTAAACGTTTAGCATATTACACAAGCATTCCCTCCTGCTTTTTCACCGTTGTCCGTTCTTCCGCTTTGTGTTGGCCACTCCTGCCGTCATTTGATTTCACGCGCCGCAGGAGCACGGGTCCCACGGGCATCAGTGTCCCCTCCCCAGCCTCGTCTGCCCCACAGCAATGACCCCGTGCTTCCTGGGTTAGGACCCCTATGCTGCTCCAGCAAACTTTCTTCTGGATTCAAATTACTGAGATCAAAAAGTTCAGCTGGCACAATCCTCGCTCCGTCTGCTCACATATTTATTTGTTCCAGTGACCTGCCAGGTCTTCAGCAGTCCTACCAAACCCATGAGAAGATGCTCTGGTCTCTTCAGAGCTGGACTGACTTGTGCAAAGTCAAACCAAGGGGCTCCTTTGGAGGTAGAGTAGAGACTAGGGGCTATTGAAGGATCACAAAACCATATTTGGAGCCGGCAAGTTACCATTAAAGAATGCTGCCCACTTATGCAGAAAAACTGGGTGCCAGCTGCTCACCAACCCTGTTATTCAAGTTCTGCAGCTTGCAGCACGGGGCTCCTAGAATTAGCTCTCCCAATCTGGTGGTGAGACAACTCTGATGTCTGAAAAGGGTTTGCCTTGGGGTTGTTAAATACCTGCTCCATGTGATTGGGCTAATTAAAAGTTTTTAGCCAAACAAATCCCTGTTTGTGAAGGTATAAAAGCTAAGAGGATTAGATGTTAGTTAAACTAGACATAACTGAGAAACAAAGTTGTTGCTGTTAATTCTTCAAAATGCTACCCTAGTGCGTGCGGGTGAGAGAGGTGGATAACAAAATTAATCTGTGAAACAAAAGTCCCAGATAACAGTTAAATCAGGTATATTCTGTAGAAAAAAAGTGTCTCCCTTGAATTCAATATTGCCTTGTAACAGGGGGAGACTTTGTTCTACATGGCAAAATAAGCTTCAATTAAAATTGTTTGATCTCCAGTATTCTTCTTGTAAAGGAAATGGAGGTATTTTCTGTTATGCTATAGGCTTATTACCATAAGCCCATTGAGTATACAGGTATCTACAAATAGCGGCATAAGCTGGCTACGGACAACGTACCTCCAAACTCTCATCAGCAGGATTCTCTGCTCTTAAACTGAGAAAGCAGCTGACTCTCATTCCTGTTGTACTGACCAGCTGGGAAGTCAGTGGCTCTCAATGACTTTCCACCCTGTCCCTTTATGGGGTCTCGGTTACAAAGAATTATGTTCTTTTGTGTTTCCACGGGATTCCGAAGTCAACTGTTTTCTTCCACCGATAAGGAACTGCTTGCAATAGCATCGCCAGTAAGGAGAGATTAAGGAAAATGGAATTTAGACCCACAGCATATTTGTGCTGAACAAATGTTTCCTCCCTACCAAAAAAACCCCACCAAAAATAGGCCATTAGAGCCTCCAGACTCCTCCTCCCCCTCTGAAAACACACTCTTGTCTTATGCCTGCTCAGAAATTCTTGACTTCATTCCCAGCGAGACTGTTCGGTTCGGCAGCAGCCAGCAGCCCATCTGCATCTGCTGCTACCTGTCATTTTCCCTTGTTTTACTGCTTCTTCCTGGGCAGACATCCCACGGATCCCAGGGTTTTATCTTGATGGCTCCGTTCTCTCCTACCAGCCTCATTCTAGAACACTTGCTAATGCTGGTAGCACTAATTGCACTTTTATTTGAATGTAAATACTTTGCTTGGGGACATAATAAGTATACACCTGATTTTGGAGCCTCTGAAAGAAGGCTGTTGTGCTGATCAGGGCCAATAAGGAAGGGGGAGATGTAAGAACTACCTCTAACGAAGTAAATTAAGTTAAATCATGTCTGCAAGCCTTCCTGGGCGCTGGAAACCAACAGGACTCTTTAAGGGCCAGAACAGCCCCTGAGACACTTTTGGGCCCATGTCATTTAAATACCAGTTGTCCAAACCAGGAGGCAGATACCGCTCTCACAGGCACACGCTGGGGTTAGGATGAGCTCTGGGTTGTTCCCAGCACCCAGTTTGGGTGCAGCCGTTCGGTTTTGGTGGGCGAGACAGCATCCTCCTCTGGAGGCAATCGGCCTCCCTGCCAGGGAGCAATTCTGGGCACGTTTAATTTACTAGCAGAGATGTAGCTAATGGGGAGCAGAGATAGAAAACCAAACCCCTTCTTGAACAAGCAAAACAAAGAAATCTTTTACATCTGGAAATATTGGGGCAGATGATCAAATAATTAGCACTGCAACAAGTTTGTACTGCCTGCAGCTAGAAGAACTGCTTTCTATGGAAGCAGGAATGTGGTTGAGCCTGCAAAAACGCGATAAGGGATCTATACCTAATATTTTTGGATGGTCTGCCTATGTCACAGGTAAGTTTCCACGGAGCTGAAGGAGCAGAGAACTGAATTCCCATCTAAAAACTCCCTACTCAAACCAGCTGAGGGCGGCTTGGCCGTCAAGTGCCAGTGACACATCGTCACTCCCTCTGGGAAGGTGAAAGTATCAAAAGTAGAGGTGTGTAAACAACCTTTTTTCTTTCTATCACAAGTTGACGCTGGAAACAACACAGACTGTTTTTCCTTGCTTTTCTCAACAAAATTTAAAAAATCCATTTCAGTTCAGTTTATTTTTTTCTGTAGTGCTTCTTTAAAATTTCTTACACTTTCCACATAAGGCGCTTCAAATAGAAAAACGGAAATATTTTCCATGGAATTTTAATTTTTACACAGATAAGATTGTTTTGCAAACTTGAGCCAAACTTACAAATAGTTTTCTTTTTACAAAATCTTCACTTTTTGGTAAGTGTGTTGTTTACACAATTTTTTTTTTCCCCAGCTGGAATCCTGAGGAGCTTGCATATTGTAAGGAAAAAAGGTACAGGTATGGATTTCTATGCTGATGTTTCATCACATGTGTGGGCTGCTGCTGGCTGTAGGTATGAAATAGAAATTTAGTATACACAGATCTTGCTGATCTAGTAGAAGGATTAAATAACACATCTGCTGGCCCTTTTACAGAAGGATGATTCAAGCAATCCGTAGGTTCCTGGGCTGCTGCACAAGATCACAGCCTGATCACACGTGTATGATGGCATAAATAGATGAATAATAGCAACTGCATTTTCAGTCCCACCCACATTTCATCTTATTTTTTTTAATCACATAACACCTACACACAATGCTTGGCTAAGACTGACGAACACAAAGTACAAGAAAATCAATATATTGTTTTCTGTGTGTCTCAGGAGGAAATAATAGCTGGTTGGGGTTTTTTTCCTTTTTTTTCTCTCTTTTTTTTCTTCTTTTAAGGAAATAAATCTGAGGAAACAGCAGGGAAGTGGCGATAGCCATTAGTTGCCACGGGGTTTCAAAAGGTAAGTCCTTGCACAAGTGCAGGTGGGATTAGACTGGAGTGGAAGACAGCTGACCTGCTCTGAAATACTGCTGCCTGGCTTCCCAGTCGGCTGCGGTCATCTCCGGCGCACACCATGACCTTGCCTCTTTTGAGAGCTGGAAGAGTATTGCCCTTGACTTGAATGGAAGCAGGACCAAGCCCTATCCAGAAAGTTTCGTATGCTACGTGTCGTATGTGCGTGCCAGCATTATGCAACGGCGTGAAAAATGAAAACCTGTCAGGCACAGAACTGGTGCACTCAAGGACATATTGTTATTTGTTTTGCAGCTTTGCCACTCTAACAGGGATTAACAATGTGCCATTGGTAGCTACCATGATATAGGCAACCAAAGCGCCTCATTTTTTAGCTTTCAGAACATGATCTAAACTTTTGAGGGAAATGGCTTGCTTGGCCTCAAGGTTTTATTTAAAAAAAAAAAGAATTAAACTGAGAAAGCATTTACTTTTTCCAGCCTTCTCTCTTCACTTTCCCCCACCTTTGTCCCCCAGCTAACACAGGAGCAGACTGAATTCACCTCCCTGTTCCTTTATTATTTATTTTTTCAACCAAGTCGGTAGGTATTGTAAGTCGCCAACCTTTGGTTTCTGGAAATTCTTTGGTGTATTACTGCATAGCAGAGTGGTGTGACAAGGATAAAGAGATTAGAAGTAATTTCATATAACTCCTTCTTCTGTCAAAATCTGCAGAGGGCTTTTACTGGTAACTCAGAGTGTTGCTGAAATTCTTCATTAAAAGCTTTCAATATACGGGTAGGAAATCTCTGAGCACTAAGACACAGAGTAACCAAAACAGAGGGAGGGAAGGAATATTAAATCAAAGTCTGAATGGAGAGAGAATACAAAGGGAAAAAACCTGCTCAAGTACACCAATAATAACGCAGGTTATCTCCAAGGGGGTTGACGCCAATTCAGCTTTGAAAGCCAGGAAACCATGTGCTGATTTTCACCACTTTCAATTAATTAGGCATAACCAGAGCAGACGCAGGCTCTCTTTGACACCATTAGACAGCCAAGGTGGCGGCGAGCTGCTGCTGGGTGGTCACTGCTGCAAGCTGCCAAGGCTCACACAAAATTCAGGCTGTGTTCTCCCTCTACGTAGTACCAGCACACTGCACATACAGCCCATACGGGCAAAATCTGGCCAGCAGATGAGGAGCTTTTCCTGGTAAGGTGGTCGGGTATGACCCCTAGTTTTGTCGGTGTGGGAAAGCAGCAGGGAAGCACATGGAGAAGGAATTCAATATGGTCTGGCCAACACTGCTGGGCCAGCCAACGCTTGTACTGCAGACCTGACCAAAGCTTTGAAGATGAAAAGAGGGTGGCCTGCATTCTCTATGATCGTCTCATTAAATGAACAGAAGAATGGGCAGACATGAAATGATAACATCAGTCCTGTACTTTTTGAAAAGTTACCATCACGTGTTACAAAGCTATCGCCATGCATTGCAGGTCCTCCTCAAAGCTGGTGACCTTGCAGAAAAAGAGAAAGTGCCAATGAGCTTGGGCGCATGTGCGTGAAAGGGAATATACTGCTGCCACACCGGCTTAGGAGAAGACTTTAAACGCTGTGTCCCCTATTAGAGGGTTGCAAACTCTTCTTCTGCTTTTTTTTTTTGGTCCTTTTCTCTGTTTGTGAATCATCCACCCACTAGTTTTCATAAGCATCTTCACAACTCAAGCTTGCCTAATGAAGGCTGCAGCATGACCTGCTGTGTTTCAGCCCACTCAGGACAGGAGGTTTCGTTCATATCTTCAGCCATTTGCTACGTGTGAGGGAAGTTCCTCTGCATGCTTGGTTTCTGACTCTGGATTTCAAGCTGGTTGACATGGGGCTGTCTTTCTGTCTGGTATCTGCAGTACCTAGTGCAACCAACATCTTTATCTGCTTCTGCTTCAGAACGATGCATTAGAAGAACCAAATCTTTGCCAGTTCATGCTGGCTGGGATGTTTAATGCATTCAGGCTCTGATCCTGCACCTTTCCAGTCACAGAGGCTTTTGGGATGGCTCTGGGATGGAGGGGAAGCAGCCCCCTTGCATGGCTGCACCTCAGCCCTAGCCTGTCTGAAGGCAAAGTGCAAAGCAGAGACAGGACTGTGTGGTGGGCTGCTCTGAGCAGTCTCATCTCAGTCTCCTACCAATCTCCCATTCCTCACCTGAAAACAGCTTAACATCAGGTAACTATCACTTGCAATTACCACCCACCAGGAAAAGGAGAGCCAAACACCCTGGCAGTACAGTGTGGATTGCTAGAACTGGACTCTTGCTTTTACAAACCACTTTTTATTAAGCAGATCTCTAGAAGAAGTGTGATGTGGTGGTCAGAGCCGTTCTGGACATATTCTCTAAGTGAGTAAATGTCTAATGCTAGGAGACCTAGCAAGGGCAATACCCCAGTCCTTAGCACTCTTCTCACTATTTGTCTTCCATAATCTCTTCCTTCTTTATCCTCCTATCTTTTCTTATCATGCTAACGACACCAGCCTCATTTATATTTTCCACAGGCTGGTTTTCCAGCTGTGACAATGTCAGTGAAAGAGGCTAGCCCTGCAAGATGCTGTTCACCTGCCCTGTGGAGCCAGGCTCACCAGCCTGCCAGCGGGGATGCCTGTGGGACCATTGCATCCAGAACCATCCTGAAACCAGCCCCTAAACCAGCACAATTCAGAGTGTGAGTGACCCCCGCCCATGAGAAGCTGGCATTTGCTCCCACCTCTTTTACCCAACGGATGTGCAGGAATGTGGATAAAACACAGAAATGAGCCATGGTACAGACACAACACCCTGGGATTCCCTCTTCCCAACCCAAAACCTAATTAGCCTTTGGTGGTGAGGATGTCTCTTCTTGTGGTTTCTCCACCCAGCCCCGCAGCTTCCCAGCCATGCAGCAGCAAGGGAGGATGGTGCCACCCCACTCCAGCTGCTTGCCCCTGGGCACACACCCTGACGTAGGCTCTCTGGCTCAGAAGGGACTGAAGCATTGTGGTGCTTTCCCTGGGCACCCTCCATCCTGACAAGAAGTACCACTGCCCTCAATCCTGTGTTTCACTGGGGGAAGGTGCCAGCCTAGGTCTGGAAGAATGCTGCAGACCTGTGCAGGGGAAAGCGAGGGCTGCAATGTGCTGCTCCTCCCTGAGAAGGGTCAGAGGTCCCCTGGAGCACCCAATATTTGGAAGCTGGGTGCTGTAAAAATGGATCCCACACTGCTCCGAACCCTCACGGGAGATGGTGGCCTCCTTCACTCACTGTGCAGGGCAGAGGGTGTCCCTGCTCCAGAAGAGAAGCTGGATTTGGGCAATGACGGTGGCTGCCGCCCCCACAACTCTCCCAGAGACATCAGAGGGAACGTGGCGCCTGATGCACTGCGAGAAAGGGGAACTTGTAGCTAAGGCAGATAAACAGGCTCTTGACTACTGCTTTCTGTCCTCATTCTGCACATGGATCCTGTGTATCACTGGCCAAGTCATTTAAACCAAGCTTTGTACAGATGGTCACCAACGGCATGTTCCTTATTTTGGGGTGGGAACATTTTCTGAGATGCAATTTGCTTGCAGAAGCAGAGTGCTTCGAGCTGCAAGTGATCTTGCTGGGAAATGCACTTCGAACATGTGGATCTTAAGCAAAACTAAGTTTTCTGGAAAATAGAGTCATAAGGCAAGCACTGTGACTGACTCATACCGCTAGCTGAAGTGCAATTAAAAAAAAAAAAGGAGGCAATTTATTTTTTCCTTTCTGGATTCTCTACCCTATTTTTATTGTTAAGTTTGGTCAACTTTTTAAATGAAATGTCATCCTAAAGCAAGAAAATGTAGTTGCATTATTTGGAAAATGCGTAGATAGCACTTCAACTTATTTGCATATGTTTATTTCTGCTCACCCAAAATAACACGCTAAGCTTGACACAAATCTATAGCTAGAGCTTGTTAATCCTAAAGCATATTTTTCAGTGAAGATGACCTTTAACTAAAAAAGTTCACTTGTGCCTGGCCCTGACTTCCTAAATTGTACACTCAAAACTATGGTAAACTTCTTAATTTACATTCTGTGTCCCTACGTTTTTAGTAAATGAGTATCAAATGCTTCTTGTGCCAATTATCTCATTATTGCTTGTGAAATGTTTAAATACTATAGGTGAACACCATTAAAAAGCCAAAGAGTAGTAAATCTCTCTTCAGAGCAAAAAAATGCAAGAGCATGAACCATTTACATCCTGAACAGCAGGAGAAAAAAAAATACCTAAAGTGAATTGCTCACTGACCACCTTCCTCTTCATACATGGTATAAGGGAAGGATCCTACAAAAAAACCCAACTGTACAAAAACCCAGGATCGTACTATAATAAAACTACCAGAAGAAAAATTAGGATTGTGCAGACTATAAATCTGGCACTATCTGAATTACACACTTTATATTTTTTCTGAGTCTGTCCACTCTTTCCTAAGCTTTTATGTTTATTTTGTTTTTGGATGCAAGCTGGAACCCAACCCCAAATTCCATCATGTGGCATCCTACTGACCAGTGTGTCACTCGGAGGGGTGGCAGATGAGATTGACCAAACAGACTTCTGCTCCACAAAGGAACTGAGCAAATCACAGAGGCGGGACAGCAGTCCAGCCCGGCATTTGCTGGCAGCAGCAGCAGGAGAGGGAAGAGGCAGGAGCAAGGGGCTCCTTCCAGCCTCCCGAGGGAAAGGTTTTGCTGGGAAACGCCCTGGATTCACATTCCCAAGTGCTCTGGCTCGGGCTCCATCCAGGATCCTTGGATGACCTGCCCCATTTCCCCTTTCCCACCCTTGTCCGATACCAGTGCCCCAGGCTCACACCATCACCTCCCTCCAGTCATTACCTCTCACTCTGAGTTCCCCTGCCCGGACGGCTCCCTTTGCAGCCCCCCCATGTCAGACCCTGCTGTCTCCCTGCCCAGCCACCAGCTCTCAGTCCCTTCCATTTGGGCTATCCCCTCAAGTCCCTCTTTCCATCAGCCTTCTGACTCTCCATCAGCTTTTCCAGGCAGATAGTTGTATTCCCTCTCCCACCTCCTTGTCCCTTTTCTCTCTCTTCTTCCCTTGCTCCTAGATCCAGCCTGCTCTTCACAGCCCCAAGCCCCAGTACCTGTCCCTTTGCTTCCTTAACCTTTAGATGCCCTACACCCTGCTATTGCACCCAGGGGCAGAGAGCCCAGCAGCCTTGCACCAGCCCTGCAACTAAACTCTTGCTCAGACTGGAGACATGCAGCGTGAACAGTGGTTTCTCGGACTTGGATGTTAAAAGCTGGAGTCTCCACTAAGCGCATAGAAACTGTGATTTTCAAAGGTTTATATCCTGCTTAAACCTGGGTACCTCTGCGCAAGCCCCACTTCCCTGCTAAAGGTCAAGTCACAGCCCCAAGAAGACATTGCAAAAATTTGAAAAGAGCAAATTCTCCACTTTGATTTTCAGAAACAGTCTAATCATTTTAGGTTAAGCGACTCTCGGGCCTCTACCCAGGCAAATGCAGAAAAATTCACAGGCCTCAGGCAGACATTTTGCCCTTCAATGTTTCAATCCAGGGACTTAAAGCTTTGCAAAATTACAAGCAAATGAAAATAGTCTTCTACTAGAAAATGCAGGGCATCCCTATTAACGACAGCTGAAAACAGTCTCCTACTAGAAAATGCAAGGCATCCTTATTAACCAGAGCTGCTCTGCCTTCTTCCTTTTACATCTGCTTGTACAATGGGAACTTTTGGATGTAAAGTTTCATGCACTTGAAGCAGATCTCTGTAGGTAAGATTGTGTGCACAGTGTTTTTCTGGAGTGGGCTACAACAGTTCTATCTATTTATTAATACTAAAGCTACAGGCCCTTTAGCGGTGCGTTTCAAACTGCTTTTCCGAAAGCAGTGATCTGAAGCAGAAACGCAGGACTTATCCCACCCAGCCCCTCGGAAGGGGAGCTGAGGCGGGGAGCCCAGGGGCTGGCGGAGGTTTGGGTTAGGTGTCCAGCCCATCGGCACCTTCCCTCATCCCTCCCTGGGGCTCTCCCTGAACAACTGCCCAACACTGTCAAAATGGAGGTGTAAACCAAACATGCAGAAAACCCCCTGAGATGTGCCATAGCTCCCCAAAGATGGGCCACAGCAGATCCTGCTGCAAGAACTCACAACCCGATGGGATGTTCAGCTGTACCAGCAGAGACCAGGAACCACAGAACAGATATCCACAGCAACCACAAATGACCCACTCAACTGTGCTGTTGTTAACTCATCTGTGCCATTTTCTGTGGCAAGGCAGGGACATGAACCCAGGTTTCCTAAGCTTTATACTGATGTCTTTTCTGCAAAACCAGTCATTTGTATGCTTCTTGCTTCTTGCCTAGCTTGTTCTACACCCTATTGCACGTATACATACAATAGTGTGTGTGAACTCAGAAGAAACTTTTATTTAACAGTGACTGATGTTTGCAAGAGCTTTAAGAATGCAATGATTTTGGCATCGGTTACTTTCCAGGTAAGGATTAACAAACCCATGAGTTAGCAACTAACTGATGTTCTTTGTTTAAAACAGGCCACACTTCAAAATGGAGGCATCTGTCGAGTTTTTTTTTGCAGAAAGATTGTGCTTTGATTTGGAAATAGGGAAGCACAGCAAGGATTGCAACATGAAACAGATAAGATTAGATGAAGAGGAAATGTGGTAGAAATGGTTTGGATGTGTAGAAGGAGCAATAAAATGCTGCTCATCTCACATCATTCATGTTACAGTGCTTGTTTTAGGAGCCACAGAGACCTTGTCAGAGGTAAGGCAGAAACTAAGCCTTTCATGCATTTTGGCTGGAACCCAGATTTGAAGAATGCAGAAATGCGGTGAAAATTAAAACCTTGTTCCTTCCCCTTGCATGTCATTCACAGCTCCTGATGTTGGTGGAGGGGGGGTTCATCTCTTCTGCTTTTCCATAGTACTGGCATCTCTGCCTCCAGTTGTGCTGCACTCTGAAGAGGGTTGTGTATGCCCTGGTGCTCCACAGACTCCTTGCTCAGCAACCCCTCACTTTGCATCCTTCCAAACACGCATCCCACTCCCGGATCCCCGGCCATGGCCCCAGACTCACTGATGGACACAGGCAGAGCAAGCGGAGAGCATGGAGGCCCCAGACACTGTCACCCGAGCTGGAAGGCTGAGGCAGAGATGGTAGGATGGGGAAACAGTGAGTCAGCAGTAGGTGCTGCACAATGACTGCCGTATCGCACTGTATGGATAGAGGGAGTCCGGCCACCAAGGAGTTTCAATCCTGTCATTTTGGCCGAGTTTTGCTTTGAACCCAGAACTCAGAAAGAAACTTGCACAACAACGACTAGGAAGCTTATCTAATCCTCTTTGCACCAGCTTTAGCTCTAGAAAGGGTTTGTCCAACCCGTTTGTGGGTATTCCTAGGGCATGACTGCACACACAGGGATAGATAGGCTCCTATCAGCTGTGTGATAGCATGATTACAGCTCCCAAACTGCAGCAGGATCCTTTCTGATTACTTTGGAGTACAAGAAAAAAAGAACATACAGTTGCCTACATATTAAAAACACAAAGGTGTGTCCAAAGATACTATAAACTTACACCCCAGCTTACAACTCCCCTGTACACTTTGTGCCTTGCGTACCCGCAGCATTCACAGAGAGCTGTGGTCTTTAACTGATTTCCACTATTACCAGTGTGAAGCTTTATTGCAAATATAACCTTCTAGGCTTGCGGATACATTGCATTTTTCATAAAACTAAGTTTATTACACTGGCCATAGGTAAGTAGATTGCACTGTCAGCAGTTTTGCTTTAATTTTCTTTGGAGACCCTATATTTTTTTACACAACTTATTTATTTAGAAAAAAACTGTTGTGTCTATTGGAAAATAAAAAGAGGGAGACATGCTTCATACTAGAAGCAGGTGCATCCCTATCACTTTTTATATATACGCAATATGTTCTTTAACAGCCTATGTCCTATGGCACTCCTCAAAGTGAGTTTCTACTGTTTCACAAGAGGAGAGGAAAAAAACATGTATTTCCCATCTATTGGTGGGGAAACTATGGCACAGAGGGAAAATGATCCCATCAAGATCATCACCCTAAACCAGAGACAAAGATGGTAACTAAACACTGACAGCTGACTGAGTGCTTTGGGAATGAAAAATCCAGCACGGACACTGATTTGTGTTGATACCTGCTGTGCATATACAGAGAAGCCTACATCTGTTTAGAAGCACCAAGGTATTCCCCAAACAGCTGCAAAGTTAAACTTACCAAAGCCTTGTTCTCTGCCCTTACAGAAGTACAGAGCACTTTTACTGACTTCACTGAAGTCAGTGGTCACCGACACCACTGTAGAAGAAAGGCTACTATTTGCACAAGGAGTGTAATAACATATACATACATAAAATAAAAAATATAATTTTTTTTTTATTTTTTCTTTTTGTTTTAAAAAAAGTTCAGTTATCTACAGATGAAAATGCCAGGATCTGGCTCAGGTCTCAGCCTCCTCAGGAAAGTCACAAGCTGAGGCTGGTCGAACAGGCTCAGCCCTCTGCTGTGTTGCTCTACCAATGGGATGGACACCACAACAGTGCCAACAGCCCGCTCGCAGCAGCCCCACAGCCCAGGGGCTAGCAGGATCGCAAGTAACACACCTCTCTCCAATCCGTGACGTGTTTTAATGGTGCCTCTCTTCCTGCTAGCACATCACCACAAACCCAACTTTGGGAGATGACAGGAATCAAAAAGCCCCCAGCTAATGCTGTAGCTAGAGGAAAAAAAGCCCTGGAACTGCTCTGTGAGCAAGAGTCGTTTGCCCTGGGCTTCTCTTATTCTGATGAGAAAGCCAACAGCTAAGGCCACCAGCACCTCCAGTTCAGCAATACGTAACTGCGCTTGCTCAGGGCTTCTGGCAGTTCATTTCACATCCCTCAGAACTGTAGGTTTTATACAGTGCCCCATATATCAAACAGACAGTGAGCTGATAAAGTTTCCCGAGGCAGGTGGCCATTGGAATGGCCAGGAATTTGCACAGGAATTCCGACAGGAATTTTCTTACTTAGACTCATAAGGTCAGCAGACAGTAAAAAATAAATTGTTTGTCAGTCTGTCTTGCTGCTTGCAGACGAATACCTGCAGAAAACCAGGATTTTCGAGAGAAACAAAAATTGAACATGGGAAGACATGGTCTCTGATCTTCTCAGCACCTCGAATAAGGACCTGTAAATACCCATGGTAAAACACAGGTCAGAGAAAAGACTTTCCAATATCAGTAAGGACTCCAGGGGCTGCAGGCTAGCATGTTACAAGGCAGTGAGGAAGAGAGAAGCCACAGATATGTTCAGGAGCTGCTGCCCATCTCAGACCGCGTTCCCACCGATCACTTGCCGCAGGAGGCAGAGCACCCTCCCCATGTACCAGACACCCCTCACCACCCCTGTGGCCCTTGGGAAGATTTCTCCTGCACACGTACAGTCTGACCTGTGACTCACACAGGTAAGACGAGACTTCGGACTTCAGTATGTGGAAAAGGCACGTAGAAGCCTTTTTGTTTATAATTGCTCAATACAATTAGCTTCTATGAAAATAACTTTTTTTTTTTTTTCCCTTGCAGGACAACCGTGGCGTGTTTGGACGGTGACCAGGTTGAATCTTCCTCCTGGGTCCTGGGGCTGTGCAGCACTGCTGGGTACATCTGCAGCTGCCCTGGGCCTGGGTGCTCAGGGTGAGCAAACAACCTTGCCATCAGCATCTCCTCACGCTGTTTACTTCATAAACACTGAGTAAGACACCACAGGCAGGAACAGTGGGCACGTTCAGATCTCCTTGATCCAGCCTGAGGTGCCTCCAGCTTCCCATTCATCAAACGTGTGCATTCAGCAAGTCAGATAAGATGGGTCTTTTGTCCACTTCATGAAGCCAAGAAGCCAAGGACAGAGTCAATCTTCAAGACCCACAGACTGTACTGCAGTCCCAGAAGTTTGAATACGCTCACCCACGAAATCTTTCTCTGCTTGCAGCTTTACTATGCTCCTGTGAGCTTCAGGCACCTTATTAGTGCTATCTTTAATGGGAGTAGTAATGAGAGTGAAACGGTCCCCATGAGGAGTAGCACTCACAGTAGGATGTGGGTACCAGTGCATGAACTCTGGTGAAATTGCAGCACCCACAGCCAACAGAAATTTTACAGCCAGAAGTATGCACATGACGTGGACATGGCCTAAAGTCATGTTAATAATGTGAATATTTTATTAAGGTGAGCTGAACGTGCTCTTTTGTTGTAAAAACATCTCGAGGACATGTCCCTGCGTGCACGTTCGTGTTTGACTGTACCTTCCCTCCTTGCCTTTGGTGCCTTTTTTCCCAGCTCCGGCTCTTCCTCCCTCCCCAACCTTGAGAGCTCCCGCAGTCTCACCCTGCATGCCGCCTGCCCAGTCCTCACACCCTCTGTTTCTCACCCCAGCACACACTTCAGCTATAAGGACCTCAGTTAGCCACAGTCTCTTCACACTTCCCCCCACCCAGGTCCTGAAACTTTGTTGCCTCAACAGCAAGGCTTTCAAACCCTGATGAAGCACCTCTGTCTCAGATTTTCCCTAACTGGGATCAGACTATACTCCATGAGTGGATCTTTCCCCCCCGCCTTCTCCTTCCTCCTCCTCTTTACAAGGATCCCTCATTTCTCATTTGCTCCCTTCCCTTTCCAGCCCTGCAGACACCTCCCCTTCATGCATGTCCACCACCTTCCTCCTCCAGTTTTGTTTCTCCATTTTTCTCTTCTCGCTGTTGCTGATTTATGCTGATGACCCATACCACCCCCTTGTCATGCTGTGTCCATCTCACCCATTCCTTTCCTCTGCTGCCCTGATCCTTCTCTGTTACTCATAAAAAAAAGACCATTTATTCAGCAAGCACTGCTCAAACTGCAGGCTCTCTAATGCTGAATTTTCCCTGCACTAACCTTCAAGTGCTCCCATTCACCACCATCCATTAGCCTCCCCCATTATGTCCCACCATTCAGCCTTTCTGTGATTTCCACTCCATCAACCCTGATGACTTCTCTTTTGCTTTTAACCCTCGTCTTGGTATTTACCGAGTTCAATTGCAAATTCTCCCTATACTTCGATTTCCTTCAATTTGCTTTCCCATAATATCCAGTCTAGCTGGTGACTCTCAGCCACTTTTTCTGTCTTCTGAAAGCCTGGCTGATGAAAGCCTAGCCATCGATTCCAGCTCAACGTGGATAAAACAGAGTCCCTAATAACCCTACTCTCAGGGGATACCCGAAATGTCTTTTCTCTCCTTTCCGCAGTGACAATTCTGGCTCTGTTTGCAGGCGGGGCACAGTTTGTATTTGGGCAGCCTTGCTCTCAAGATACAGCTAAGATCTGTTGATGCTTTCCACTTACACGTCAGAGACATTGCCTATTCTATCTGCCCTCACAGCTAAAACACTTCTCCAGGGCCTCACCGTTGCATTAGCTCAGTAAAGGTGACATCCTTTTCTCTGCTTTCATAATTGCAATCTTGATCTGCTGTTTCATCTTCCAAATACTAATACAAGGATCATTTTCATAGCCTGATGTTTTGAGTGTGCTGCTCCTTTTTGTGCTTCTGTTGACCAGCTCTCCATTCTCTAACAAATAAAATAAAAGGCGTCCTTATGCACGGTGCTCGCGCAGGCAGGTGGAGCTGCGTGGCAAATGGGTGACTTTTGCAGCTTTTGAACACCCACTTTATGCTTCCCATCAAGTACCTTTCTGCTTTCCCTTGTAACGCCTCCATGGAACTACCTCCCTGGTCATAACTGCAGAGAAGCTTTGCTCATCTCTCCTAAATTCCTTCTAAAATCTCTCCCTTGCGGCTGGAATAGTGCAACAGCAGCAGGGCTGCCGGAATAGTGCAACGGCAGCAGGGCTGCCAGCGTGCTGTGCCTGCTCTGTACCCAGCTGACCCCTCTCACCATTTCCTGGTGCTCCACCCCACGTCTGACCCATCTCTTGCCTCTTGTTGGGTATTTCATGCATATACTCTGCACAGCAGTGACAGTCCTTGCCCTCCGCCTGCCGAGCAGGTACACACGCAGCAGCAACACCCCGGTCAGGAATCCCAGGTCTATGACAGTGCAATAATTAATGACGTCTTTAATGTTACTGAGAACTCAACTTGCTGAGGCTGAACCTACATGCTGGCTTGTGGTGGAGTGTACTAAGTTTCTCTGATAAAAGAGAGAAATGCAGAGACAGTGTTTCAGTCTATTTCAAAGGTAGAACTCAAGCACGTCCACTGGGTACTCAAAAGGCCAAAACACGAATGCAAATCCTGAGCTACATCATTTGGGGTGGTGCTTCTCCAGAGTAAATCTCCCAATGGCCCTCCCATTGGCAACTAGGACAGAGAGCATTCCAGTGGTCAGTGGCCGGCTAAACCATGCCCACTTTGGAAATAGCTGAAAGTTACTGGTGTCTCATCATACTTGGTCGAGAATTCTCGTGCATTTCTAGTTTCTATCCATCTTGTGCCAAACAAGCCCATCTGTGCTGATTTAGTCTCAGCTTTATGACCTAGCTAGGTAAAAGATAACATCCAGCCTCTAAGTACATTTTGTAAGACACGCTCTTAAAAAATATCCAAAACCTCTCTCTTCTTTTCAAATGAACTCTTACTTGTGATCATGGCAAATGAAAGATTGGAAAGGACAAAAATGCCCTCAAATATCAGGTAGGCAGCTTTGCAGTTACTAAGAAGTTGCTTTGCTCTGTTGAGTTTACTGTGTCACCAAAACCCCACCAGCCATAGCTATACAAAGCCTGCATTGTCTCAGCAAGGCTACTGAGATGTTCCTGATCTTGGCAAGAGCTAGGTGTACCCAGAAGCATTTTATTGGAAAAAAAAAACCAACCCAACAGCAGAAAGAAATATTATTTTAGGCCTCTTACTGGAAAGACAAAGGTCGGAGTCTTTCCTGCTGCTAAAGCAGAACACAAAAATATCCTGTTCACAGGATCCATTTTACAACCTTGAAAATGGCACCTAAAAATCCCCATATGAAACAAATTTCAAAGTGACTCGACTACAATATAAGGACAGATTTGTGGGTTTAGGTCATTGGTAATTTGCAGATCTGAACTTGCTGACGAAAGAAACGACTACATACACCCGTCCACAGGCATAGAGATAGTCCCTTCAGAGTCAGTCTGTCAGATTTGCTTCTTGGCCACAAAGCAAACCTGTTCTTTACGTTCATCCAAGTCATTGATTTCTTATTTTCAACAGGAACAGGATCTGGCAACATTTCTTCACAAAGAGCACATATTTTCCCCTATTACATTTCTCAATAAATCAGAGCATTGTTGATTTGGGAAACCATGCACAGGTGATCAGGGCCAGCGGTTTAAATGAAAAAGCCAAGATTATATTATTGCTTCACCTATAAGTGTAGTATAATATCCACTGAAGTGTAGTATAATATCCACTGGAGTTTGTCACTCTAATACTGCTGTGGGCTCCTACAGTAAACCAACAGGTGCTTGCATACCCACTCCAGAGTAACCCCTGGATCTTCTCTAGCTGTAGGATATTAATACATTTTGAATATATCATTGCCAACCCAATGAATAGGACTTCAATATACACTTAAAACCATAAGAACCAGTTTCTCTGGTAGTCAGAGACAACAATAAGTCTATGATTTGCCATCATAGACTTACACGTTAGAATTGCCACCTATGTTGCTAGGATTAAATATTTTTTAATCAGCTACCAAAAAAGCATTATTTCCAACTTTTTTTTACCGGTCTTAATTTTCACAGGGGGAAACAGCTGACAGTGGAAAAAATACATCCTAACAAGCAAAATCAAACCCCTCTGCCTTCTGTTGGGTGCTCTCACGGTTTCTGCAGAAGGTGTAGCATTTCACAGAGTGGTAGCAAAGGAGCAAGGGGGCTCTGCCATGTGGAAGAAGCTAAGACCCCAAAATTTGGGCAGACCCAAAAGCAGATCCTAGTGCCAGGGAGAGCCCTGCCAAAGCCAGCCGGGTGTGGGCCGTGCAAGGTCAAGGTTTCAGACCAAACTTCCACGGAAACAGTATTCCCTGAAGGCTCTGCCATCTTCACTGCTTATATTAAACACTTTTATTCCAAAGTTTTTCAAATTTTTTTTTTAATCTGGTGTATTTGAGGCAGCACATTCCTTTACTTTCACAAACTTCAAACAAAGGTTTCGCATCCTGGGCCACCGCAGGGACGCACGGAAATGATTAGCAACCGTATTTACATGCCAGCCAGCTCTAGGTATTTCCCTAGCACCACCGAGGGCACAGAGCCCGTGTCTCAGAAGAGGCTGGTATCCAAAAACAGGGGAGGGAGCTGGGGTCTCCCTAGGTGGGGAGGCAAGGTGGGAGCACCTGCCCTCAGCTCCTTCAGGATGCATGGCTCTAAAACAAGCCAGGAGAGAAACCTCTCCCGGGATGGGAATTTGCAGGGGAGTAGGGGGGAGAGAGAACGAATGCTCAAGAAAAGTGTTTGTCTCTTCATTTATCTCCCAGACAGCAGTTTGTTACCCTTTAGCACTCGTGCTACGAGCCTGCCGGACACCCAACAGCGGCGTATTCCTGGCGTTATCTCTGTTTCCTCTCCCAGAGCACGCGTTGCCTTCCAGTTTTCCAGCTGTATACCAGGCTCTGCTTAACACGGCGGGTGACCTCTCGCCCCCGCGGCCTGGCACCTGCAGCGCGCCAGCAATCAATCCCACCGGCAATCAATCCCACCGGCATTCCCGCTGGCGTTCCCGCTGGCAATCCCGCTGGCAGCCGCTGGCTGCCTCCCTGGTTGCAAAAGACGCCCCAGTTCCCCCTCTCGCATCATGTGAACTTGGCTCGACTGGTGAAGAATAATTGCCGGCTTGTCCAAATTATCGTTTGCAAAGTCTAGGAGGCACACAAAGGCACCGATATTCAATTTGTGTTAGCCTCAGGCGGCTCATTTCAGCCCGGTCTGACGCTTCTGCCCTCTACCAGGTCAGCCCACTTGAGCTGATAAAATTTAGGAGGGATTTTGTGACCTTATAGGTCCCAGTGATCTTTAACTATTAGAATACTTTGGCTGTAGCTCAAAGTTTTATTTTAAATTCCTAAGAAGAAATGAGCTGTGTAGCTTTCCCTCTAAAAAAAAAAAAAATCAGTTATTTCTTTTAACATGAATACGGAGTCCCTGGTATTTCTCATCTAATCGCACATACCTCAGAGTGACGGAGATGCCTGACCTCCTGATCGATACATGTATTTTAAATGGTCATCAGAAACTTTTCCCAGATAAGATCCCATTCTTATGCTAATGTCTATAACAAACTGGCAGACGGCAGCCTATCTCAGAGCCCTCTTGTCACCTCTCTGTCACTTGTGCCCCAACTCCACCTTCTACATGAACTACAGTACTTTAAATGTTGAAAAAGAAGAAACAGCCATACAAACAAAATACTCTTTCCAAAATTTCCTCTGAAGACATTAGGCATGTCACGCTGTGGCTTCTCTTTGCCATGGAGAAACATACATCGTTTAATTTAAAACTTTCAGATCTGCAGATCACTTCTCTCTCTGTCCTTATTTAATACCTACTTCTGCCTCTCATCTGTCATCTTTCCTCAGAATCACCAGGAATCTGTCACTTGGAAAGAGTCACCGAAACTCCACCGAGAATCTCTGCAGTCCTCTCCGTTTGCCTGTTCCCCCTAAAAATATTTTAAAATGTATTTTCTGAGCGAACTTCTGCCCTCTTATGTTGTCAACCCAATCACAGAAGAGTGAAGCCTCAGGTAAGGACACAGGAAGAGCAGAGCAAACCAAAAAGTGACGGTACCTACCTGGAGCCTGCCTCAGCGCCCAGCACCATTCGCAGCAGCAGCAACGTTTCGGGGCAGCAACCTAATGCATTTTCCTTTCTACCCCGCTGCTAAACGAGAGTTGAGCAACTCCTCACGCTGCTGCTTGGAGCAACAGCTCTCCCAGCCTTAACTCCCTCTCTTGGCTCTTTGCTCTTTTCTTTTTTTTTTTTTTTTTTTTTTAAACAGAGTTTTTGAGCACTAAAACTTGCAATTAGTACCAGCTAAGCTAAAGCCCCTGCTCGCCCCTGCCCTAAGCTGCACATTCCAGGGCGCTGAGCGGGACGCTGAGCTCCTGGCCAGCAGTACAGGGCTCTTCCACTCCCAGACCCGACTTTCTGCCTACAAACTTGATAAGGTCTAAGAGCTCAGGAACATGCACTGAAACTCGGACAAGGGAAAAATTGGTCTCTCATCCACAGCCTGGGTGTGTGTGGTTTTTTTATCCCCCCCCTTTCCTCCTCCCTTTCTCTCCGCACTCACAGTAGCAAGGTTGTCTTTTGACTACTCCCTGCCTTAAACTCACCAAACCAGATTTTTACTCCCAACACCTTCCCGTAAATCTGAACTGAAATTTTACCCTGCTCACTGAGCCTTGGCTGGCTGAGGGCCAGTGCAGCATTCCTGTTGTTTTAAGAGGGCAGATAAAAAAAAAAAAAAAAAAAGAAAAAAAAAAGAGAGAGAGAGAAAGAAAGGAAGAAAAGAGAGGGAAACCTGGAGAGATGCAAAGGCTGGAGGGAAGAAAACTTTTAGAGCAGCTTTAGTAAAAATGCTGTGGGAGGGAGTGATTCCCTTTTATCTTTAAAGGGCTAAACCAGTGATTTTTTTTTTGGCAGTGTCAGTCATGAGAAAATACCCTCCTCAGGCATCTGCATCCTTCGGGTGGATGGAGATTTGAAACGAAATAAACCGCTGGTACTCACCTGAAGTACCGCATTGCCGGCGTTAGCATAGCAGGGAGAGGAGCCTACACCTTTGCCTGATCCGGTTACCCCAAGGCAGCGGTAATGCTGGTTGAAGAAGTGCCACATTTTACCCTTTTCTGACCTAAAGTTACATGCGGTTTCTAGAAAAGGAACAAAAGAGAAACCAGTTTATAAAAAAAAAAAAAAACAACCAACAGCCAAGCCTTCTTTTAACCTCCGGGTGATCCCTCCGACCGTTGTCTGGAAGGCTTAAAGAAACAATGAAGCAAGACTGTAAACTTTCTCACCCCCTTTTACATTACCTGTCTGTGCCTGGCTATGGGCTTTGATGTATTGAAACAAAGCACAAGACCTGTTTATAGTAATGAAACCAACCAACAGAGAGATCTAATTCAGACTTGTGACTAAACAAACTGGAACAGGAAACACACACCAGCAGATTTTTTTTTATTTATTTTTTTTTAAGTAGTAATTCCTGTTGCATTGTCATGCAACAGAAAAAAAAAAAAAAGGAAAAAAAAGGCGGGGGGGAAGTTTTCAGCTTCTCCCTTCAGTCATTTTTGTTCAAATGCAGTTCTTTTTTTGCTGGAAAGCTTAATACAGGCAATGTTTCATCACATATATGCAGATACTTAACCACTAGTAGTGATCTAAAGATCTTATTCATCTGTTTGTTTCCTTGTGCAGGACGTCTCTGCAATGGATTAGTTTCCCTGCCCGCCCCCCCCCCCCCCCGGCTCTCCAATTAACATCTGTAATTGATGACTAGACAGAGGATCTTCATCTAGGGTAGCTGGACAAAGCAAGCCCCCAACGAACAACAGATTAGCAGTCCTGCAAGTTAAATCTTTAAAGAATAAATAATATCGGAGGTTAAAGCTAGTGAGAGAAATCAATTCTTCATAATTCTTCCTAATTTTTTAAATAATTCTTTTTATTCTTAATTAATTCTTAGAGATTCCTAATTAAGAATTCTTCTTAATACTTCTTAATTTTTAACAAGAAATTTTCAGAGTTCAGTACACGCTACACTGCTTTGTTAATGTTACATTACCTGTGCTTTTTGAAAGCAGTTTGTCCTTCTACACCCATATGTATCTAGTTGTATTCATTTTCCAACAGAGAATAATCCCACAGGTTTCACCTGAGCAAATCCACCTTGACTTCCTAAGAGAGTTTTGCTTTAGGCAGAAACTGATGAATCAAACTACTATTGGGATAACAACGTAAAGCCAGAGAGCCAAATATTGCAAAGTTCAAGTTAGCAGCGCGTTCTCTTCAAACTATCCTAATTCAAAAGTTGATAAAGGGGGGTGATTCCAGTTTTAGCAAATGCATCAAGCATAAACAACATCTTTCAGAACTTACCAGTATTAATGAGCAAATAATCATGGGGAAAATTGTCATCAAATACTTGAACTGAGAATTCAGCATGAGCTGCAAACATTTTATGCAGTTAAATCCTTTAAGGAAAAATAGTCCAGAAAAGAAAATAATGAAGGTCTTTCTTAGTGGTACGAAAATCTCTTAAATATTTGAGCATTGTCTTCCTTAAAAACATGGCCCATTTGTCCTAAAGCAAAGCTTTTCCATAGTGTCTTCATCCGATAAGTTTGCCGACAAAGTCCCCAGGAAGTCCATCTCATGTAGAGAGAGCTTATGCTCCATTTGCTCTGTTTAGAGGAACAAAATAGGTATTACTGGCAGAAGTCCTTCTTTGCCAACATGTACAGATTACTCCTTCTAAATGACACTCTCTGTAATACAATGAATAACACAGAAAATGGAAAGACATACAAATATACTGCCCAGTGTGTCCAGGACACAGCTATAGCACCAAGAGCTGTGGTTGCACCAGTGCGGTATAGCCAACTATTTTAAGGTATGCTGCTAAAAGGGTTGCTCTGCTTGTTTTACTGACTCTTCGTGTGTGCTTGTGGGTCTCACCTCTGACTGACATATCTCTGAAAAACAAATAATTCCTTGTATTGTAACAGCCGTACCAGTTATGCTACCACAAGACGTTCTTGTCAGTGCTTGGTCAGACTGGATTCGACATCCTCTCTGAAAGCCAGTTCATGCGTTCTTTTTTGGTGGAGGACTCAAACAGGTTTGCTTTGAAGATACCAAAGATAAGGAAGGGTTAGACATTTTTCTCAGGGCAGTTCAGCTGCAGGTGAAGAGCGTTACAGCACATAGGGCATCTAGTTAGAGCTAATGCCAGGCAACAGCTCATCCAGCAATTAAAATATCCGTTACTGCTCACTCTCTGTGTGTGACAAAACACTTTCCATGGGCCCAGGTGAGACTGAAAGGTACCATATCTGTCTGCACATGCCTGCAGGTATAGGGATGACCATGACACATCCGCTCATAGCCTTTTAATGGATTTCCAAACTTCGGCGAGGACAGTGATTTCTACACTGCACAGTAGTGCAAAACCTACACTATTTATTGCTTGTGGCAATAAACAGAGTATTTCCGACTGTACTCTGATTCACAGATTCCAGTTCAAATAGCAGGTAAATGTTGCCACGTATGTCCTAAAGTGCACTTTCCTTTCTCAGTGTGCAGCAGCCATTCAGATGACAGTGGCAATTCAGAAAAGTCTCTTCTTGACCCCCAAATGCTGGATCTATCGCAAGCTGAGGTGGGATGAAAGCATCCTTGAAAATTTATCATCATTCGTAGGGATTGTTGCCATCAGGGGTTCAGGTCATCTAAAATTAAACATTAGAACTAATTGATCTAATGGCAGTCTAAGCCATTTTTGACATCAGAACAATTTTTCTCCCTCTGGAAGTCCCAATTGTTCAGCTGACAAAGTGTTTTAAGGCATTGTGAGATCCTTACATAGGAAGGAAAGAGTGACCCAGCCATAATTCGCTGGAGCACCCTCCAGTCTATGGGTTAAAATGAAAGAGCAGACACAACACTGTAGCACCAAGCAGAGATTTCCTGTTCCTCTGCCAACCCATGGCAGGGTTTCTGACCAAAAGAAAAGAATTTAATGAGTCCATAGCAAAGCAAATTAAGCTAAATGCAGCATGATTAGACTGTGAACACTAATCTCTAAAGGCAACCGTATTTGATTAAGGAAGGCATCCTCCAAAACTGATCTTAAAATTGCAATAAGAAATGTCTGGCTATGAACACTGAGTGTTGGGGGGCTTGGGTTTTTTTTTTGGGGGTGTGTCTCCCAGTTTGTAACGCTTCCTTCTAAATATGGCTTATTGTGGTGTCAATTGTGCAATACCTACTGTACAGTTTATCACTACTGCCAAGTACTGACTTTACTGCAGCAAGAAACTGCATGTTCAAAGTTTGGTGACTGCGTTTCATTCAGGAGATTACGAAAAACCTTTTTTTTTTTGTTCCACCCTAATTGGGAAACTACAAAAAACACAAGTGAGAAAGTGTGTTACTCAGGAATGAAATGTTTCTAAATATCAGTAAACTAATTGGAGAAGTAGAGTACTTCTTACTTCTGTAAAAAGAAGAGTTAAAAAGCCTCTATTTCAACTCTGAATTTTTGTTTAAGCTTTCTAACACAGAATGTTTCCTAGTACAGTCTGCAATTAAGTCAGTCATCTTAACACTGTTTGATTTTTTCCCAGTTGAAGTTGAGGCTTGGAGAGTGAACATTTTTAAGAGTGGGCTATGAAGTATGTCATTTCTTATGTAGAAGTTCTCAGTATACTTCATCTGCTCCAGAGAGGTTTTGTGGGGAGCGGATCTGGGACCCCATTTCTTGGGAAAAGGGGATAAGACGGATGGGGCAGCTAATGAGGAGGGCAGGGGAAGGAAAGAGAGAGCCCAGCAAAATCCTTGCAGATCTTCGGTCTCCCAGGACCACCCTGTCTTCTGGCCCATCCACTCTCCTGGGAGCTGGCTGGGGCCAGCGTAGCATCAGGGCAGAAAAAACATCCCTTTGTCAGCACAGCTGAGAGCATCAGAGCTGGCTCTGTCTATAGGTTTAAATGCCAATAAATACCAACAAAACTCCCCATATTGCAAACACTCAGCTTTGCCTCAGAATATATTCACAGGTATTTTGCTACTGGTATCAGTGCAGAATTATTAAACTAACTCCTGTCACTTGGGATGCACATAGAGATCCTGTGGCTTGGATAGAATGCCTTTTACCACCAAAACTGGCTTCGTTCAAGATCAGTCTCCACCAAGACCAAAAGAGTGTAATGTAAGAGAATTAAATTCCTTTCAAAGATCAAATCCAGACACATAACTTCATGAAAGGCATCACAGACTTTTACAGAAGAATTTGCTCAGAATTTTTTTATGGGTGGGGGAAAAATCTTGTCTCTTTTCCTCACGTGGTTGTGAAAACACCTCACAACATTGAATACAGAAGTTTAATGGAATAGCTCAAGTTATTGACAATCTGCATTATAAAGATTATAATTTGAATTATTAAGAAATGGTAGCAGCTGACATGATTTTACCCATCCTCTTGTCCTCTCATATTTTCTCACCTGTGCTGTTTTCTCTCTGATGCTTCCATGCAGGCTGACTGCAACCTCTGCCTCTATGACTTCCCTCCCTCCCCACCATCTCCTCCCAGACTGTACGTCTTGCCTTCCTACTTGGTGGTTTGACCATCCTACTCCTCTCAACAGCCTCGTCTTCTATCTACACGCTTTCAGATTCAGGCTTTCATTTAAACCCTTCATATCTCAGCCCTTCTCATTCTTGTCTCCATCTCAGCACTTTGCCTCTGCCTTGCCGTGACTCCAGCAGTGCCAGCCCAGGTCACGCTAATATTTGCTTTTCTACAAGTAACCTCATCTGTTCTTCCATGCTGCCCTCACACCAAATAAAATTCCCAAGATAAAAGAAGCAGGTAAGGCCACCACTGCTTTTTCCTCATTAAGACAGAGGTCTGTTGTGACAGTTGTGAGAGATTCCTAGTTTTGGGATGCAGATGACAAGCCAGGAGGGGTGTCCTCACCTGGCACTGGCAGAAGCTATGCAGCCTGCCTGGCTGCGCTGCAGCTTGCTGTCCTCTTTTTGCCCTTTGCAATAACTGTCCTCCACCTCTAAGTCCCGGCTTTCCACCACTACGCACCCTGTTACGCCTGTGGGAGGCAGGTACAAAGCAGCCTGTGGATTTTGAGGTTTGCATTCGCTCTGCGCAGGAGCCCATGGCCATGGAGGGGCAGCCACAGCAGCTCCACGGGCTGTCCCCTCCGCCCAGGGGCTCTGCTCCCCAACAAGCCCCAGTGCCGGGATGTCACAGCATCGCCTGGCTTTGATAGCAGTGGCTCGATTTTATCTTTGATGGAAACCCTTTACTCTGGGGAGTGGGCATGCTTGGTACGCCCTGTGCTCCTGCTGTGTTTGGCCAGGAAATACTCCTTGGGGGCTCCTGGAGCCAGAGAGGTCCATTGGGATGCTGTAGTTCAGGGGTGTCTGCACAACGCACCTTGGCTGCATGTTGACATGCCCTTGGATAACCCTTGCTGCACCTCCAACCAAACCCACAGCTTGCAGGGTGCTGCAACAAGCTCCTGCTCCTCCTCTTCCCCCTTGATTTCATTAAAGCTCTGTAGGGAAGAGAGCTCTGCACTTTCACATAGCCACGGGCAGCACCTCCTCCAGCACAGAAATAATAATAGCAATGTCGTTTCTGTTATTATGTTGAGCTCTCTCACACATACAAAGTGGTTTTCCAGTCCTCATAATAAAATGAGGACCTGAAAATGCTAGGGTAAAACCCTCTGAACGTGGTATGGCTCTTCTCTCTTAATTTCTCAGCTCAGAAGAGTGGGTAGTTTGCACAGGGGATCTCGGAGACAACTTCTTCCGTGTGGATGGTTGAGAACTCACAGGTGAAAACGTGGCGCTCTCTTCATAGCAAACATACATTTCTCTAGCTCAAAACCAGAAGCCGTTGCTGGTGAAATCAGGAGCTGGGTAAAATCACAAGGCTATGTGGTCACATTCAACCCTGGCTAGGACACACACCGCGTGCTGGTCTGGTATTTACTCTGAAGTCGCTTCTCTTGGAAGGGAAGTGAAACAGGCAAAGTGCAGCAGAAGCAGTTCAGCAGGAAATTATCGCTATGTACTGAAGCAAGCTCTGAGAGCAGAACAAAAAATCAAGCCAAGTAGAATTCAGCTATTTATTAATCCTTGTAGAGAAGGAAAAGAAAACAAAAGAAGTTGCCTAAATTCACAAATTCTGTTTCTCAGCGTACAGAAGCAGCAAGGTCTGCGAGGCCGCCAGGACAACATCAGATATCACCGCAGCACATGCAGACACTTGCGTGCTTGGCTGGGTGCGATCTTGCGTAGAGGTCAGGGGAACAGCTAGGAAGGTTTGTGCCTGTGGGAGGGAGGGGGTGTTCACACACATCCCATAATAGTCATGGGTGGTTAGCGGAAAAAAAAAACGTACTCAAATGACTCAGTGACTCGAAAATAATGGTGAAAGCTGAACCCCCTCCGCTCTCCAATGACAGAAGTACTCCAGCAGGACACGGGACACAGGCTGTGTGACTGTAACACAGAAAAAGGAACCCATCATACAGGAAGGTCACCCAGATAGCTGAGATCTCTGTCCCACATAAGCCTCATGTTAATAAACAGTGATAGGTTTTTTTGACCTAAATAGCTGGGTAAAATTAAAAGGCTTTTTTTTTTAATTAGCAATTTGCAAGAAAACCAGGAACATTTATCGCAATTCAGACTGCTTGCAAAAATATTTAAGTGCATGATTTCTTGGACACAGGAAAAATCAAATAATCATGAAATAGTTTATGTGCAGCAACAGATGACTCTAAACCAGAAGGCCCCTCTGTGGGCTTTTGGTAGGACTGTCCACCTGCACTGCTGTACGCTTCCAGCTTCTTCTCTGTTCTGTGCATTAGCTCGCAGCTTCTGACCCCTCAGTTGTCTCCAGTCTACCCACCCACCCAAAAGTGGTGTTCTTGACCTACTAACCTTAAAAGGATGTATGCACAAAGATGAATTTCAGCAGGAAATCATGGTTATCTTTGCACTTGCCTTGGCTTTCAGCAAAGCTCTGTGTCTATACTCAAATTTCGAAACTGTTCTTGTTTCTTGTTCTGGTACAGGAGCTTGAAAGCCCCTAGCAACTACCTTCAATAATGGGTGGCAGATGTCACAAACCAAGTTCCATGAGATCTAACTCATTTTCTAAGTAATTCCTTAAAATACTCCCATGGGGCCACGATATGGTAAAAAGAAAAGTAAGATTGGGCCCTTGAGCACATTTGATCAAACACGACTCATGTTTCCTCACCCCAGGCTTAAGGAACTACTGCCTGCCCCCACTGGTGAGGAAATCCCAAACTCCAAGGCTGGGCAAGCACCAGCATCTGGCTGTGTGTCTCTCACCCTCGAAAGAGGACACAGAAATCAATAATTGTTGATGCAAAAGGAAAAAACTACTAGGAGAGTAAAGACAACTGCATCCTGGGCTGCATCAAAAGAAGCGTGGCCAGTAGGTCAAGGGAGGTGACTGTGCCCCTCTACTCCGCTCTGATGAGACCCCACCTGGAGTACTGCATCCAGCTCTGGAGCCCCCAACATAAGAAGGACATGGATCTGTCGGAGCAAATCCAGAGAAGGGCCACAAAGATGATCAGAGGGCTGGAGCACCTCTCCTGTGAAAACAGGCTGAGAGAGTTGGGGTTGTTCAGCCTGGAGAAGAGAAGGCTCCAGGGAGACCTTATGGCAGCCTTCTGGTACATAGAGGGGACCTACAGGAAAGATGGGGAGGGACTCTTTATCAGGGAGCGTAGTGATAGGACAAGGCATAACAGTATAAAACTCAAAGAGGGGGGATTTAGTTAGATATTAGGAAGAAATTCATTGAGGGTGGTGAGGCACTGGAACAGGCTGCCCAGGGAAGTTGTGGATGCCCCATCCCTGGAAGTGTTCAAGGCCAGGCTGGATGGGGCTTTGAGCAACCTGGTCTAGTGGGAGGTGTCCCTGCCCACGGCAGGGAGGTTGAAGTAGATGATCTTTAAAGTCCCTTTCAACTCTAACCATGCTATGATTCTATGAGAGCCAAGCATCAGCAATGGGAATGGAAGGAGTAATTAAACATTACAAAATATCCACACACCTTGCTGGTAAATAGGGGCAGAAAGCTATGTAACAGGGAAATTTTTCAGCTCATGATATTTTCTCTGTTCTCTTTTTCTTTTTTTAAAAAAAAGCCAAGAACCACAAAAGGAATACAGGTGATACTGAAGAGCAGATTGCACTGCAAGGCAGTATGAGAGTTGGATTTGCACAGAATATGTGTGCAGTTTCAGATCAGGTATAGGAAAGTTAAAAACACTCTGCCTGCCTGTCAAACCAGCTTGAAACATAGAGAGAGTGACCAGCTCTGGCAGGAATAATCTAAGGTGTACTCAAGTCCAGTTTTGATCATTTCTATTATAATTATTTTGCAACTGAGCATGTGAGACAATGCTGGTGACAATGATATAACAGCAGCACAGTGTTTCTTGCTCCAATGTTTGAAGAAGACCCCTACCCTTGCCAGCACCTGGAGATTCATGGCAGCATGATGAACAGTGCAACACAGATTTGTGATTTTGTACAAAAAACATATTTATCACTTCAGTTCACTTACCTGTAGTGCCCTGCAGTTAGCTAATGATAAACATCTGTATGTTTCTAGTTTTTCCTCTTTTTCAGTATTTCACAGCATCTTTTCAGCCTAATCTGATGGTCCAACCAAGATAATTCTAAAGAGGAATTAAATCCTCCCTAGCTGAAAATTTATTAAAATGTATGGTATAAAAGTGAAATTCACCCAGCCTATGTGAAAACTGCAGACTGTATGTACATGAATAAAAGACGTGGTGACCATTTGAGGATAGGTCTCTACGAAAGCTAAAGCTTTAAGCAGGAGAGTGAAAAAGAAGGAAGTAAGGAACACTTAGTGCAAATGGATGGTGAAAATGTGTCCTGCCCAGCTGAGAATCATAGAATCATAGAATCTTCATGGTTGGAAAGGACCTTTGAGATCATCAAGTCCAACCATACACACACAAAAAAACCCCCTACAATCTCTGTCACTAGAGCATGCCCTGAAGTGCCAAATCTAGATGTTTCTTAAATACCTCTAGGGATGGTGACTCAACCACCTCCCTGGGCAGGCTGTTCCTGTGGTGGCAGGAAGCAGACATGGAGAAGATGATGAAGCCAAGGGCTTTTCATTCAACCTATAAGTTCAAAGATAAACCGGTACTAACTCATCTGGTTGTTTACTAGATTAGCATTTCTCTTTGTTAATTAAATTAACCAGAAAGAAACCTAGATCGGAAGTAATTGCTTCAGCTTAATTATTGCAGAGCTATTACTAAGCAATCAATAGTTGAACATTCCTCCACCTAGGAATCAAATACAAATTCAAAACTAGCTTTTATTATCTTGCAATATGCAGTTTTCCAGATCCCCTCCCACCTCTGCTGAGAAGTACGAGTTGCCACAGACCTGATGACTTACACTGCCTGGAAGCCAGCTGGGACTTACCTTCAGCGCTGTGCAATGGACTCCACCATCCTTGCCAGACCACTCCTACAAAAGCAGAGAGTTTATATGAATTTTATAGGCCTTAATTGCTTTTTTTTAAAAAAAAACTATTAGCTTAGTAATTAGTGGTTTGTTAATAATAACCTTGACAAAGCCAAAATATCTACTGGCATTAAAGCCAGAATTGTTTTAAGCAAGAGAGACAGAGAGGAACGCAGTGCACTGAGTGAGAAACGTCTCCCCTCTAGCCGGTGCTGAGACAGCTGTGCTGTTAGCAGCACTTTCTACTGCCATGGCCAAAGTGCTTTTGGGGCTTTGTTTTGCATTTCTCCTGAGTAGTACCCTAATTTCTTCTAATTCTTTTTTCTTCTACTTCCATAGGCTTTACTACAGTTCACTTTCTTTTTTTCTTTTTCCCAGACATACCCATTTATCACAGTTTATCTCAAAATTCACCAGCTTAACTTGCAGGTAGCGAAAATCATAGACCCTACCCAGTGAGATGAGTGACAGGCAATGTGCAGGAGCAACTGGAGAAAACTAGAACTAGGCTTTTGAGCACCTGTGGAAAGATTGCAGGCAGACACCATGCAAAAACCTATGGGGCTCTGAGAAGTACCTGTTCCCTCCCATCTGCTACCACTCTTTTAGTACAAGCTGAAGTTGAGCCGACAGAGAAAATCCTGTAAGCACTCCCAAATGTAGTTCAGGACAAGTCACCTAACTCAGCAGAAACAGCCCCCGAGCTACTGGCTGCTGGGGCAGCGGGGAAGGCATTGCCTAATTATCTAGGAGCAGCCACCACCTGGGAACAAACCTGATCACGCACATGATCTGTTGCAGTGGCACCAGCTTCATGCCACTGCATTTCTGTTCACACCTTCATCAAACAAAGTTTCACCAGTTGAAATACTTCTCCCCTTTAGAAATTAGGATCTTTAAAATAAAATGATATTTTTATTAAAGTGTGCTCTTGTTCTTTGTTTTCTTGTGGAAGATAGGAAGAATGGCTTTACAAAAAGCTAAATCTCCGAGATATGTCGTCTTCATTCATTCTTCTCTAACATAAACCTCTTTCCATTGAAGCAGATAAGAAAACAGTAGTTGTATGATGCATTGTTGGGTTGAATTCTCTAACTACTGCAATCCATGCTCGAGTTCCAGGCTTATACATTACAGACATGACTAAAAGCACCACTTTGAATGGGAAGCCTGTCATGGGCAGGTAGTATCATAGTACAAGTAAAGTGTCGTAATACTTTGAAGAAAATCATTAATGGTTTTAAACTGAAAGAGTTTTAAAATGTAACAGTTTTAAACTGAAAGAGGGGAGATTTAGATTAGGTATTAGGAAGAAATTCTTTACTCTGAGGACGGTGAGGCACTGGAACAGGTTGCCCAGGGAAGCTGTGGATGCCTCATTCCTGGAGGTGTTCAAGGCCAAATTGGATGGGGCTTTGAGCAATCTGGTCTAGTGGGAGGTGTCTCTGCCCATGTCAGTTTGGAACTACATGATCTTTGAGGTCCCTTCCAAATCTAACCATTCTATGATTCTATGATCAAAAATTCCTGAAAATTTTACATGTCACGAGAAGTTTGCACACCTAGCAATGAGCTCTGCTTGCGGACATAAGGATGCTTTTTTTTCTAGCTGATAGTTGCTGCCCCACAAACATCTCACTATTTGAAAATCAAGAATGGAGTCCTTTTCGGCTCATGTTATCACAGAGTCATGGTGCTGGAAGAGACTTTGCGAGGTCATCCAGTGCATCCCCCTGCCTAAAGGGATGATCAGTTATTCCCACGCTGTTTCTGACAGATATTTATCCATTAATCATCACTGTTAATAATGATCCTGGGCACTATGTTGTGCACAAGGTGCTTGTACTGGGGGCTGTACAGGTGAATGCAATTAGGATTTATTAAGCTCCTGCTGATGTACAGTATCGTAGGAAAGGGATCCAACTCCCTGTTCTTTACCTGTGTTGGCTTAGAGGAACACAGAAATCCAAAGGAAAGGGGAAGGAAATAACCACTTAGGCTAGCAAAGAGCCAGGATTCCGAATACAAAGGTACTTTTTGTTTGTTGTTTTTTTTTTCTAATTAGGATCATACTTTGTAATAGTGATCATGGGAGCAATGCATGACACTTCCTAGCAGAAATCACTCAAATTCCTGCAAGAATTTTTGCAGTATACAGCACTTTCAAGCATAATGGGCTTAAGTCCACAAATTTACTGCTTGTAAACTATCAAGACTATAGTGGAGAGATTCAGAATCCCAGAAAGAAAATTCACTTTCTGTCGTTTCAGCTTCTGTTTCTGTGGCACCGTGTGTGTGTGATGGATCCAAGCAGAAGGCTTTGCCGTGCCCATTGATGCAAGGTAGGAGCCAAACCAAGAGGTGCCCACCATTTTGAATAGTTCCAGGAGCTGACCATGCAGGAGAATAAGTCGCAAATACATATGCTAGATGGGATGTCAAGTGGTTGAAGAAATGTTCTTTGCAGAGGCAGAAGGCCTAGAGAGGGAAGAGAGGAAAGGAAGGAAGGTGAAGTGGCTTATTCAGCTGCTTCTGACATTTTGGATAAGAAAAATATTTTCTTCACACCAAGTCAGCAAAAGCATTTCCTGACGTCTTGATCTCTTTGCTGCTTCCCCCCCCCCCCAGCAAAAGCAGCTTTCTAAAAGGCATTGAAAAATGTGGGTGCTGGTCAAGGGAATGTATTTAACTGTCTTGTCTCCAGGCTTCACGCTGACTCTGTTGCCAGAGCACCGAGGCACTTTCCATCAGGGATGCTCCTGTGCTGAGGGTGAGCTGCACTGAAAGCACCATTGCGCAGAGCAGTCAGAGTGTGCAGGGGCTGAAGCAGCATGGATTGAAACCAAACCCTCAGACAGCTTTCCATCAAGTATTCCCATCTGCAAGGTGCTGTCCCGTTTCCCTCCTCTCCTCCAGGCGAGTCTGTAGCCGGGTACAGCTCGGGGCTGTGCTCTCACCACTGCTCAGCTGCTGTTAACCCACCGGGTTTTAAACTCATTAGCGCTGCATCAAACAGCAGCAAAAATATTTCTCTGAGTAAATCAAGCAGCAAAGGGGACCCAGGGCAGGATTTGCCTCTGCTGCTTCTGAAACCTAAGAGGTAAAAGGGGGACTTCACTCTGCATAGAAAATCTTACCCAGGTAGAGCTGATTTTACTTTTATGGGACTAGCTGTTAATCATTTAAAATCTTTCCTACTTATGCCCTTCATTTTGTTTTCAGTGAGAACAGGTGAAGTTTTGCAGTGCAGTTGCCTAAACTGCAAAAATCTGTTTGCATGATTTGTAGAACTCTGGGAAAACAAGCTTTAGAAAAAACTGTAAATATTTTTAATTAATGTAAACTACTCCACTCCCTGGTAAGGTTCAGGCCTACATTTCACCCTTGCTTGCGAAGCTTCACCCTGAAGCGATCAATGAGAACAGCGTGGGGAGGGGAAAGAGCAGTGGGTGCCCAGGGAGGGGACAACAGCAGGGCAGGAGCTCTGCTGGCAGAGGAAGGGGACACAGGGTGGCTTTGTGGAGGGGTGGCTGCTGCATGGCCACCCTGTGCCCTCCTCCTCACTGTGCTGTTTGGAAATGGCTAGTGTCGGTGTGAAACACAGGCTGCACCTTTCCAAACCTGTGGTGAACCCGAGACAGCAGTAATTGTTGTCCGGATTGCTAAGTGGTGACCATCCTCCTTACCTCCCCCACACAGTGATTTATGCAATTATGTCCTATTAGGACACTCCAGACAGACAAATTATTACGAGCACACGCAGTGCCCTGGATGACCTGAGTGAAATCATCACAGCAGACTTGTGGTTTCTTTTTCAGAGGTGTAGAGTCCTTCCAAGATGGAGACAGCAAATGGCAGCTGCAGTAGTTTTTACCCTGCCGTTGAAGTACAGTATTGTTAATGCGTGTCTTGCCAGACAAACTTTACCAGGCTGATTCTGAACTTGAAGTGAACCTGGGCCAACTGCACCTTCGTACTTCGTGTTATAAACAACTGCAAGGCAGTGGCACGCCATGACCTGGTGTTTCAGGGAGATGGCCATCAATGAAAAAATCTAACGAAGAAAACAGCTTCCACCAAATCTCTCCATTATGTGCTAATTCTTTTTTATGTTCTCAAACTAGTTTTTTTTCCTTCTTCTTCTTCCCCGCCCCCCCCCCTCCCCCCCCCCCCCCCGTTGCTAATGAGCACTTGAGAATTTGATTTAGCTCCTTGGAATGACTGCCACTTACTGCTAGAATGTTAATCTGTCTAAACCCATTCAGCTCCTCTTACTTGGAAGTCAATCACCTGAAGCCTGCATTTCAAAGAGATGCTGGCTAAGGCAGCCACAACAGTAGAGATGTTTTGGGACAACTCCCACACTTGGGAGTAATCTCGGGAAACTCAGAGCTACTAGACTGCAAACAGATTTGTGTTGATTCCCCGAGATAAACAGAACTGGAGTCACCTCTGAGAAGAGACCAAGAGTGCAAATGTGGGGGAGACAGGAGGCTGCTGAGCTGCAAACACAAGGCTGCAGGTCACACAAGGGATGCTGCACTGGCATCTTCCATCAGCTCCTCCAGAGGACAATCTTTAGTTAATGGTGAAAATAGACCCAGGGAGGACGTAGGCAAACAAGCACACACGGGAGATATGCCAGGACACAGCCGGAGCTAAAGCTTTAAAGTACCAGAGGAGGAGTCTGGCTTTCCAGAAGTAATTAGAGAGCTGATTTATTTTGTCTTGTACTGGCCATTTTTTTAACCCCTGTTTGGAGGGGGAGAAAATGCATAAAATCCCATACTAAATATAGGAGACATGGGTGTCACCTGAGGATGGTGGTGTACAGGAACTGTGTATCTATGAATCATCCCACTGTGCTCTTCTGGAAATGTTTCTGTTTTGGCATCCTTAGCATGCTCAGAAACCCCCGGCTCTCAGATCGTGCTGCCCAGTCAGACGAGTGTGAGAGCTGGGATCACTGAGCCCTGCCTGCGAGCAGAGGGGACTACAAAGTTCCGAACTACCAGAATTGCTCCTGGGTATTGCTCTGCCTTTGTAGTTCTAAAACGGGAGAACATAGAAAATTAAAAGTAAAAAACACCATTATTATTATTGATTTATAAGCAAAATGGAAGATTATGTCCATAAGGCTTAGAAGTAGCACCGATGCTGAGACCTCATGTTAGAATTTCTTAAGAAGGTACTTGAAAAAGAAACATGAGAAACATTAAAGAGTATGATCAAAAGTATATTTTAGCTGTAGCATATAAGCCTGGAGTATGCAGGCACTGTAATAACCTAGTACCTAAGTTCTGAAGTAAGCTTTCTTAAAATTGCTTATTAGTTAGTAAAAGTGATCCGAAGGATTAAATGCAGCAATAACAACATGGTTTCAAATTCTACTGTAAACAATTTTTGTTGTTCACTCTGAAAGAGCTACATTTGTGAACGTACTTCTAATTTTCCATCAACTTCAAGAGGAAAAACTGGGAGAAGAGCAATATTTTTCCCCTCTGAAAATCTCAGAAAAAAGTGACAGATTCAAACCTCTGTAGTTACCAACAGCAGACCCATTGCCAAGTCCCTTGGCGGAAGGTCTGGTAGCACTGGCAGTGTGCTACGCCTAAAACCATGGGTGAAAAGCATCCAAAAAATGGCCATTTTTGTCTCTCTGACTGCCAGGATTATTCCAAGAACAAGATGTTTCGAGGAATGAACTTTTGCTGGAAAACAGAAAGAGCACAAAGTTCGGCCAGGATGCTGAGCTAATGTGGACAGCTGGCTTTGTTTTGTGAAGCCAGAAAAATCTGCCCCTGGTAATTTTCTGACCATACAGCAAAGAAAGCGGTTTTCATGTGTGAAGAAATGAATGCCTTCTCCATATATTTACATTAATGCTTGGTGAAGGGACAGAGATTGTAGGTACCTGCATAAACATACAACCTTTCTAAACTTCTGCCAACTGGAGAAGCCATTTTTTAAATGAATATGTCCCCAGCTTATCTTCAGCCCACAGGTTTTAAGCTTTTTTTTCAAAGTTGTAACAATTTCTGTTTGATTTTAATTATCTGAGGTCTAAAGCAAAGCTGTTTTTTGACACAGGAGAGTATTCAGAGCTTTTGGCAGTGATGGGAAGATGGTAAAGCAAAGCTTTTTAATGTCTGGATGAAATACCCACACCTGCCAAAAGATTCCTTTGGGAGGTGGAGAGTGGTGGAGGAAGAGCAATCTTCAGGCTGGTCTCCGTCTGTCATTGCGTCTGAGTGACAGATGAGCACCTTGCACCAGTGAACCGATGCCTGCGTGACGGCCACCTCCCATCCCTCTGCACGAGGACAGCCACCTGAGGCTCTAAGCGTAGAGGGGATGCAGGTCTCCCTGGCTGCTGCTAGTGCGGCCCTGCCATCACAGGTGGATTAAAAGACCTTTTATATTTGGATTACCCAAAACACGGCCATCCTACAGCCTGCTTCAGCCAAGCCATTTGCTTTCAGGAGAAAATGAGGCCCATGTACCTACATTTTGTATACAAATGCTTGGAACAAAGATTGGCTTTGAGGGAAGGCACACTGGTGAAAAGCATGGGGAGTATGATTAGATATTTTGAATCATACCTGCATTGCTTTGTTTTGCTTTTTTTCAGATTCTCAGAATTTTCTGATGCTTCTACTTTATCTGTTAAATAAGCACAGGCACAGATGGTGCTTAAACCTCTTGCCAGCTTAGCTATGTTGAAAGAAGTGCAAAATTAATGATTTAGCCTGTGCAAGAAAAAGCCAGTGGCTTGGCAATTAGACCATCAATTAGACCACCAATTAGACCACCACCAATTCTTTGCTCTCTGTTAGACCATATACTCTCAATAGACAATTTTCCTTAGGTACTACTGTTACAAACTATGCTGGTAAAGAAATGCTACAAACTACCTCGGTAAGAGGCTCTGCCACTCAACAAATGACTCCTTGCTAATGAAAGCAAGGAGCTGTTTAAACTGTCGCTCTGCAAGGATATTTGAGGTACCTAATTTTTAAGATCTTAAAAAGTATGTCAGCCACAGGCTTGACCTTTCAATATTTTGCACAGTCCCATTCCCTGAAAAGTAGAGGTTTGTTGTTAAAGATGGTTGTCAATGACTGGGGTTAAGCTGTAAGCTGATCTGGAATTTTTTTAATAAAGTGCCTATTACTTGCAGAAAACTGCTGAGTAAAGCCGTTCATTTATATAATACCACCCTATATTTAAAAACATCATAATAATGTGGAGTTAGGCATACATTTAACTGTGAGGTCTCGCAAAAGACATGCGCCAGTCAAACTCCAGTGTACAGCAGTGGTACAAGTTATAGTCCATTTGTATGCGTGGTTGTTAGAACTGAAACCCCAGTGCAGTCAAACATGACTGCCTGCAATTTGAAGGTATATTCTGCAACCCCAAGTAGTTTCAGATGTCCTGAAGAACAAGATCCAGCAGTACTATCTGAGGTTAAGAGTCTCAAAGGCTTTGTACTGGGAAATTGTCTTCCTGGGTTTCAGCTGACTGAAAACATCCAGATACAAACTCCTTCCAGCTGAACTTGACGTCTCCAGCACAAACTCCTCAGCTGGACTGGTTGTATTCTGCTTATACAAACCTCATGTCTGAAAGCTGACATCACTTGTGTTACCTAAAGAGAAAGGCATTCTGGAAAAAAAACCTGCTGCTATGATTTTCTTCCATGTGTTTCAGCCTGGATTTTTTAAACCACAGGCCAAATCTCAGCCATTATCACTGTCAGGAAAACCCAGAAAACCACTGCCTATGTGAAAATTCCTATGTTCTTTCCCACACTGCTCACCAAACAGTCACTAACAGACAGAAATCACACTTGTATAGGGATGTAAAACTTCTGACAGACAGAACTATTGAGTGTCAAAAAAGCAATATAAACAGAAACAGGTAAAATCAAGAGAAAGGGAAAAACATGGCTGTAGGAGGAAAATAAAAGCCTGGGAATACTCTTAGCCTATATGCCCCCTTGCTGGTGGCACACAAAGTGAGGTCTGGACTCGAATCTAACCTGGTGAAGGAGGAACATCAGGCACAGCTCAGCCATTTTCTTCCCTCTCCATTGGAGCAAGCAGAGCTCCCACCCCTCCGGCCTGATGAGACACTTGAGACTTTTTACCACACCCTGGTCTCCTGCCACCCCCGGGAGCCCAGCACCTTATCTCAGGGCAGGTCAGACCTCTTGGGTCACAGCCGAGCTCCCAAGTTCTCCAAGTAACCATTGGGTGCACTCAGGACACCTCACCCTCAGGAAAACTCACCCTATCTGTTCCTGGCTTTAATGAAACCTTCAATCCATTCACAGAAAGGGAAAGGCCTTTAAAAAAAAAAAGAGAGAGAGAAAAATTAAACTTCGGAAGAAAAATAACTGATTCCAGAGGACAACAAATAAAAAAAAATAAATGGAAAGGGTGCAAAAGTTACAAGCTTGAAAATGGATCTGAAGGGAGGGAGATATCAAGCAGAGCATCCCTGATAGCATCCGCCACCCTTTGAAGCTGTCCAGAGAGACAGTAAACACCACCTAGGAGTGCTCTGCACTGGGATGTGGGAGGACAAGGTGTGGACACAGGCCCACAGCCACCAAGGTGACCCACACAGCTCCCTCTTCCTGGTGGCATGTGTGACCAGCCTGGCCAGGGCCAGGAGGAGGCTGATGAGGAGCTCCTGTGATGTTACTGCTGCCAGATTCTGGCTCCCTCGATCCCTTACACCAGGATGTGGAAGCTTTTTTGTTATTAAGGGCCTACATACCCCTTCAAACCCTTTGGCAGGCCACACAGCAGCCCTTCTGCTCTGGTGTTATCCCAGGTGCACCCCTGAACGCCCGTGGTGTCACCCCCTGAACTCTGTGGTGTGGCTGTATGAAAAGGTAGGACAGGCCTCCTATTTTCCTCCTCTGAGTTGGAAAAAGCTGTCTGGGAAGAACTGGAAGAGGCAGATACAAAGTTAAAAGCCCTCTTTTCCTACTCCCTTCCCCATCTGATTCTGAGAGTGAATATCAGCATTGTTTTATTACCTTGATGGCAATGCAGAGCTGCTCAGAAGCAGCAGCTGCCTTTGAATATGAACTCTTCAGCAGACTATGAACTCTGACAATGTAATGCTGACGACAGAGAACACCCTTTGAATTTAAACCCTTTGTATTTAACAGAAAACTGTTAAAAACCCCTATTTGCATGGCTATTTAAGGCAAGCCTATTAAGTTGGACTTCATAGTGCTGTGCAAAAACAATATAACTCACAGACCTCAGGTTACAGGGAAATAACCTTGTCTTCCTCATAATGAGTCATATCATATAATAGTGATATAACTCATTTGGGTGACACGGCAATGAAACCGAGAGTGCTGCGTTCCTGTGCCATTGCAGGTGTTGTGCTGTATATGCAAATTGTGCTTACAGGGTTCGGCTTTTCTGCAAGACTCCTGTGGTTAGTTACGGCTGGTAAATGCTAGTCCCTGGGACCGAGCAAGGGTGGAACAGACCGAACTGCAAGCACTCGAGCCTTTGTGCCTTCCCTGAACACCTCAGGAACAGCACAGGATGCACTGAGCCTCAAGTTCCAAATACCAAGGATTGCTATCAACTAGGACTAGATCTCAGAAAAAAAAGCTTAGTATTTCCTCTACAAAAGGCTTTAAATTCATTACTTTTTGCTTTTTCTGCAAGCACTCTGTATACCCTGCTACATACATTCAGTAAAATCAGCTAGCCATTCACATAAAATACATGAACAACAGAATTCAGAAATATGGCTCTCATGAAAGGATTTAGACAAACCAAACGTGAACAAAAGCTCAGTAAGACCCTCTTTGGCCTGATAGCTCTCTTCATAGATAGACAGGGTTTTGTTTAGGTTCTTGGCATTTTGTAAGGGAATAAAAGGGATCTAATATATAGGAAATCTAGAAGATGGAGTTCTATTTCTTTTTTTAAAAACATTGTTTAAAGCATTCCAAAGCATTGACTGGGTATAGATCACCTCACCCACATCAAAGAATGGAAACACAACTATGCAAAAAAATCCTTCCACTGTAGTAAAACATTACTTTCCAGTGTTGCAAACACATCATTGTACTAAACAATAGTGTCAAATTCACCAGCTAGAGCAAGCATTTGTAAAGTATTTGGGGAAACTTCAGTGAAAGGAAAACATAAGATGTACAAGACCTAGGGCACCTCTCTTAAATTACTTCTGAGGGCTGTAAAAAATTACACTCTCAAAGCTTTTTTTTGGCCTTTTTTTTTTATTTTGAACCTGGGGTTTTGCAGAGTGTATCCATTCTCCTCAGAACCCCCAGCTGGTTTTAAGCTAATGATGTGCTTATTTTTGGTGAACAATAGGGGAAACTTCTAACCAGCAGCATTACTTGGCTCCTTTTCTTTTGTGCTGGTTGTTGAAAGATAGATTGTGAATGTGGACAAGTGAGCTATTCAAAGTCAGCTCCAGTACAGATTCCACAGATCCAGCAGAGTAGCAAAGGCCTTATAACAAATCCTGCAATATCCTATACAAAAGTTGAGAAGGTAAATAAAGGTAGTGTTGTAGTCTAATGGAAAAAAATCACGTGCTGAGTCTATCAATGTCAGGTGAAACAAGTCCAGAAATTCTGCGCCCTTCCTCCACAAATACAGTGAAATAGGTAAACCATAAAGTGGAAGGTTTTGGAAGTCTTGACTGGCAGAAAAACACGTTGGTAACCCAAAAAATGGCATATGCTGCAGTGTGAGGGTCTCACACACAATTCTTCGGGAACTTTGTCATCTGCTCAGAATAGGATGCTTTTCCTGGAAATTGTTGGTTTGGTTCCAGCTTGGGCAGCAGCTGTCAGTCAGCTTTGGCAGTTCAGCCACTGCGACCTACCAGAGGAGATGTCCGGACAGAGGAGGGGACACCCTCCAGGATAGAAACCGAGTGCTGGGGGAGCCTCCACAGTAACCCAGAACTTCAGCATTGCCCCTGTTGTATATTATAGCCCATTGTTGTACATTACAGCCCATTGCAAAGGCCGTATGGATTCTCCTGCTAAACCACATCTTGCATGTGAGACCAGTTTTAGAAAACAGTGTGTATGCATATCAAATATAGGCAAACATAGAGAGGTGAGAGTCCTTCCCTGCCTCAAGGTATCGCTCCTAGTCACACACAGTCAGTGGGAGCTTTGCTAAATAACTGCCTCCACAGATCGTCCAGCGAGTCAGGTAAGCTACCATTTCTCATTTTTTCATCTACATGCTGGCATAATAATAGATTAATTAGTAGTATAACAGTCTTCCCTTGCTTAAGGGGCTGTTATGTGATCCAACATGGCAAAATTCTGTCATATTATAATGCTGACTGAATATTCCTGAATTTTGACTTAAAGTGGCATAATTATTTTCAAGAACTGGCCAGATTTTGATGAGCTATAAAGTAACAAGCACTTATATATTTCTGAGTGTTATGTGAAAGACTTGTTTGGGGCTTCAAATTTGCATCATTGTGTTCCTGAGAGATGGTGTAAAGCAATCAGAAAATCCTCTGGAAGAGGCAGCCAAATATTCATGCACAAGGAATTAAAATAAAGTTATTTGGGACCCCAATAACTGGAAGAAATGTCCTATGAGGAGTGGCTAAGAACTTTGGGTTTGTCTACTTTGGAGAAAAGGAGGCTGAGGGGCGACCTCATTGCTCTCTACAGCTTCCTGAGGAGGGGAAGCGCTGAGCTCTTCTCCCTGGTATCCAGTGATAGGACACATGGCAACGGTTCAAAGCTGCGCCAGTGGGGGTTTAGACTGGACATTAGGAAACACTTCTTTACCGAGAGGGGCATCAAACACTGGAACAGGTTTCCTAGAAAGGTGGTCAACACCACAAGCCTGTCAATGTTTAAGAGGCATTTGGACAATGCCCTTAATAACATGCTTTAACTTGGTTAGTCGTGAATTGGTCAGGCAGTTGGACTACATGATCATCATAGGTCCCTTCCAACTGAAATATTCTTTTCCATTCCATTCCATTCCATTCCATTCCATTCCATTCCATTCCATTCCATTCTATTCACAGCTATGGGTGAACACAGGAATACAGTTTAGTTTTCTAATATTCCACTGCATGCATAGGAGCAGGCAGATATATTTATTAACTAATTGGGATGTTCCTGGGTCTACTTTAGTGATAGTTTCAAATTCACCATGCATTGAGGCAGAAAAAGGTCACAAGGCACAACTTTCATTTATGTCATGGAATAAAGGTCTGGAGAACAGAACAGCAAGTTCTAGATTGCCTGAACATTACGAGCAGTGAAGAGCTTGAGCCCTTCATTGAAGCTGGCCCAAGGAAGCACAAACATTACGTCTTCTACTAGCAGAGCCTCTGCTGGCCTGTGCGACTTTCAGCTCTGAAACTGCTGAGCTTGCTGCTTCTGCCACCTTGATTGTGTATGGCCCCAATAGGGGGCATAGAGTGTATATAGCTGCTCAGACAGTTCTGGAGGAGATAAATATGGATCATTCTTTCTTTTCCTTTTTTTTTTTTTTTGCAAACCTTTCCCCCTGAGTGGCTCTGGACACTGTCAATGGTTTCCTGAACCCTCTGCTCTTCAGCAGACGGGGGTTATAGCTGGTTTACAGTTTTGCAACTTCTAAGTAATTTCTAGCTGCCTCCCCTTGAACTGGAAAGGAATATATTAGGAAGGTGTGCTGCCTCTGCCTCTGAGGAATTTGGGAGAGGATTTGCACCTATGGATACCTCCACCTATAATGCCACCATCATTGGGGACCTTCAAAGTTATAAGCCCAAACTACTACAGCGATGCCAATGGGACCATCTGTATACTGGTATATTTTTGCCATGACACGCACAGAGGGAAATATATGTTTTACTCATTGACCCAGCACAGTGGGTCTGACTACCAGTGGCTGCTTTGTAAAACACCTCTGAACCCTGCCTTTTCTGCCACATCCAGGTTGCGCTCTCCTATATTAAAAGCCATCACAAAGAAGTCTCCAAAGCAGCGGCGTCCAATGTTGTGCCTCTTACACAACCTAGATGGTTTGAATATGAAAAGTGAGGAGCTGCTGGCACACTGCCTTACTATCAGAGGAGAAAGGGGACCTACAGGATTTTCTGAAGGGCAGCGAGTTGCGTGGCAACACACAGCACATGTTACCTGTAAACAAAAGCAATTAGTAGCAGGGGCAGGCACCAGGCTCTGTGGCATGGGGATAAAAATGGAGAACAGGGACAACAGCAGGAAGCCAGAACACTCTGTGCAGCACAACAGGCGGGAAAGAAACTAACATATATCAAGTACCTCTATGGATTTGCTTTGTGAGAATGTGAAACAAAGGGAAATGCTTTGATACTCAGCTTTCTGGATCACTAAAAGCATCCTGGGAGTCATTGTAATTGTTATCCCCAAGTTTCACCTGAACAATTAATGCTCTGCCTTCTCTTCATGATAGAAAGGAGTGGTTTGCTAGTTTTGTGGCAAAAAAAATGAGGAGGCATGTCAATACAAATGATGCACAAAAAGAGCAGCTGAAAATTCAGTAGAGATTATTGTTGATAGGTGCATTTTAAGGTTTGACTTAATAACAAGCGGCACCTTGATGACTTCTACTAAACTAGCAAAGTCTTAACCCTCATGAATGTGTGCATGTGTGCATGCACGTGTGTCTGTCATGATTTAAGGAATGCATAATCAATTTTAATCGTTTTGAAGGACGTGACTATACTTTTGACAAAGCCAGCATTGTACTGCTCATGGTGTCAGAGCAAAAGCGAAAGGTTATGAGGCCATATCAGGAAACTACCTTTCTTGGTTAGCTACTTGGGTACCCATCCAAACACAATTAAAATTAAAAAATGACACGCTAGCAGGGAAGCAGGGATTTCAATTGTGGTTGTTACTTTGAAAACATTAATGCCTGACTTGGCTTAAGAAGTCTGAAGCATAATAACTTTGCTCTTAAGAAAAACTTGAAAAATGAGGTCCAGATTGGTTATGGTTCACCCAGGGGTATTACTACAAATAAAAATAACCCCAAGCCCAAATACGTTATTAATTACCTATCAGGGAGCTAAAAGGCACATAGTAAATGAAGATAATGAAAAACTATAGTAAATACACAGCAGTGATCTATCATTTTCAAGGGGAAAAAAAGGATTAGGGAATCTCTATCATTGAGTAGACCTTTGTATAGAGATACTCCATTGAAGGTACTAATCTTTCTTACTGTAGAAGAACAAGACTCCACTCCTGATGGAGATACCCATTCACTATAAAAATCCATGTCAAACGGAATACTTTTGCTATTCTTTCGCTCAGTATTAAAACCAAGCAGTTCTGGTTAGATCTACCCAGTTTGTTACAAGTTTGGGGAACATAACAACAGACATACATATGAGGCAACATTTATTCAGAAATTAGAGTGCTAGTTCTCCCTCTCCAACTCTAGCACAAAAAGATACAGGAATTATTTCCTCAATGTTATTCATCAACTATGATAATTTAAAATGTTAGTGCATGAACATATATTTTATTACCTTTAATTTGTGAAATTGAGCTAGAATCAAGCCAAACTCAGAGTTTATCTGACATATGATGATACATTACTTATTTTTTAAAATCAAACACTATATTATACTTATTTATATCTACTTATATTTTTATTAGCTGTGAAAAAAATATTTTCTGTTTACATCCATATCTGTTTTTATATAATTAGAACATCAGTGATGAAAATATTTGTCCAAGCCATAGACATATGTAGAGAGCAAATTTGGGATCCTTATTCTTGATTAGAATCCAATAAATAATTATGTTACAGAGATGGACAATTACTGATTGCAGACCTTTCAAATCTACATATATTAAAGCTAAATCCATGGAGCAGGATCACTGCTCTTAACAGATGCTAAAGCATGGTCTGTAATGTTTTAAGTGGAAGCCTGGAGCTAAACTCAAATGAAGACACAACTTATCCCACCTTTCAGGCTAGAGATAAGGTGATAGTTGAAAAAATACAAGTGATGAAAGGGGAAGGAAAATCACTTCCTTTGTAGTTGGAACAGGGTGGCAGATAAGTTTTGTTTCAGGAGAGAGTAAACAAAGGAAGGGCTCACAGAAAAATCAGTGTGAGGAAGATAATGGTGCACATTCATCCCCGGGTCTCAACTGGACTTTGAAGTAGGACTGAGTCCCTGCATCTCCTGATGGCACATTAGCTCAGGTGGAGAACCTGGAAAAAGTCAAGCTGCCCTGACTTTCAGAAAGTGCAGATACAAGGGGATCTTCAGAAGCAGTGCAACTCCTTCCCAATCGTATCAAATGTAGATTCACATTTTCTTTCCTCATATTTCCAAATGCCTGCATTTCAATGCCCAGCTTGTGTGTGTGTATGCAGTTATCAGGGTGCAACTCTACCAGATTTATGCCTCAAGCTCCACCTTTCTGTTTCCAGCCTGAGATTCTTTCTTGAAGGTTATCAGAAAAGTTATGAAAAAAAGATGCCAAAACCACTGGATCTTCAGTTTCCTACTTAAATGCAAATATCCACAATAATTTACATTCATCAGGATCTTGGGCAGGCAGACGTGGGGGAGTTCCTAGATACCCCCAGCAAGGCGTATGTACAGCCACAGTCTCCTTACATCATCTCCTCATAGAAAAGCGTGGTGATCCTGCCTGGTGAGGCAGAGGTAGAGACAGCCCAGCCTCCTATTTTCTTCCTTTTCAGTTCAAGACTTGCACAGCTCCATAGGCACTGCTCCCAGCCTGGCTCCTCTGTGGTTATCCCACTGTGTGACTGTGTCCCATTTCCACCTGATCAAGTAGCTCTAAAGAAATCAACATGTTCACAGTGACACATGCTAGAAGTTCACCCTTTTGATTAAAGGAAGGAGAGGATCTGACATTATCACCTAGTCTGGCACGAAGAGCTTCCAGAATAAGCTCTGTCTTCGCCTCACCCGTTCTTTGAAAAGGAGATTTCTCTGTCCCAATCTAAATGAAACAATTCCTGACTGTAACAACTCAGTGTGTGGCAAGACCTACATAAACTTATCCCAGGTGAAGTGGTTGCTAATGCATCCTTTGACCATGTGATGAAGTAGGCAGATAAGAAGACAACCTTCATTTCACTAAAGTTCTGTTACTTTTTTGTCTGATTCACGAGCATATCAAGCTGATGTTACCGGTAGGCAGAAGTGCAGAAGGGGAGTACGGCTGGAATTTAATATATTCTGCAAATTGTCACATTGACTCTCATGACCATGGCCGTGGCACTTTGAGCAAATCACCTGAAAAAGCCTATTTAAGAGGCAGCACTAGCTGTGAAATTCTGGATCCATATCTAAACCCAAACTTCGCTAAAGTATAGATTTGGGTATTTTCTACTGGCCTGGGGGCTGCTTCTGCCCTACAGTTTAGACGCACACCTAATGAAGGAGGTATAACAGCCTATCCCAGAATGGGAAACTCTACTAGAGCTGCACATCGCATGTTTATAAAAGGCAATAAGGCAAAAAGCACAGTATAAGTATCCAGTTATTGGGGTCCCAAATAACTTTATATAAATTCCTCATGCATGAATGTCAAATGCTTTTAGGATCTGGCCAGTTTTTTTCTGTTTATTACGGTGCCCAGCTTCGTGAATGAAAGATAATATGTCTTGGTCTAACAAATGCCTAATGAGAGGGGAAGAAAGATCACTGTGACACTGCACGGTTTGAGGAAGAGCCATGAGGACCAAAGATAATGACCAAACCGTCCAGCAAAACCTAACCAGAGGGAAGTTATTGGATAAACCTGATAAGAATAAGGCCCACATCCTACAGAGAGCTTTGCACTTGCTTAACACAGAGCATGTAAGTTGTCTATTTACTGTTCCCTGGGTCTACTTGCATTCCTACCACCCCAAGAGTACAAAAGTGTTTGTGGGCACAGGGATAGGAATGAAATGAATCCCCTACCCCCGCCCCGAGAACTTGTCACAGGATCTGATCCTGACAGAGTACTATGGTAAGATAAATGAACAGTAAGAAACAAACTGCTCTGAAAAAGAGCAAGGATATAGACCAAGATATGACAGTAGGATGAATGCCTTTTAGTAATGAAATGGATCAATATACAGGTAAGATAAGGGAAAAATTATATGCTGAATAGATGTATAAACTTCTTTTATCCATAGTTAAATATCTATTATCATGCACAGCTGATAAGTTTAGGCTTCCATTTGCATTTCCTTTGCTTATGTCGCACTATTGTTTTTTTAAAAATACTGCACCAAATAATAAAAAGCTAAACAAACCTATATCTTCCCTTCAACCATATTCTCGTCTCTTCTACCTGGATTGCACAGCTGTCATGTACTCAGTTGCTAATGACTGACAGCCAAAACTCAGAAAATTTAGTATTTGTGAGTACCCAACATCAGGGCCTGGAAAACGCTGTCTAATTACGTGATGGACCTTCTACTCCTCTGCAAAACTGGGAATAAATCCGTAGATAGTCATGATTATCTCATAAATGTCTTATATTTGACCTGTTGTATAGTAGACAAAGGGGAACTTGCCTTACTAGTGATAACAGGTATTTTTCTTCAGGATTAAATTTGAGAGAAATTGGCTGCATTGTTCCTACAACTCCCCTTGCTGGACGAGCGGTAGAGATGCAGGGGAAAAAAGGTAGGAGAGAGCAGCTCCTTGGTCTCTGTGCTGTAAGCAATTGCCAAGACCACTCATTTTCCTGAGCTGAATGAAACCTTTCATCATGTAATAAAGGGAAATGTCTGAAAATATCTGCAGCCATAACGCAGAACTAAAATAGTGTGATTATATGCCACCGGTCCTTATGGAAGAAAAAACATTGCCTTCTGGCTTGCATGATTGTTAAATACTCTGAGATGATCCTATAGGGAGAAAAAAAAAACCCAAATGCACTGATAATTACAGTGATATACACATTAGTCAGTGCCAGCCCAGCACTCAGATGACCGTTGAAAAAAACAACTCAAAAATCAGCATCCATATTACAGCTATTGACCTCCCAATAATGTTACCATGATCAGTGGGACCCCAAATGTTGACCCTTTTACCCAGTCAGCTCTTTGAATCTAGTTAAATTTCAGTTCATGACCCTCATCGAGGAAGAAACAATGTCTGAGAATTTTGCCTCTCAATTAGTATTGTGATTTCTGCTCTATTTCAGAAACAGCAGACCCGTGAGCTTTTTTTTTTTTTTTAAAAACATTTAAAGTGTTCTTTATGGAAGGGTGATGAAAAGTGCTGAGCTGCCAGTCCTGAAGACTGGCATGTACTATTTACCCAGAGGATAAAAGCCTCCAAACCCGAGCCTTAGCTTTGCTATACTACTTTAAAAAACCCTCAGCAAATTAGTTTTTCCTTTGGAAAATTGTATATAAAGCTACTGATGCAGGAATTCCAAACCACTGCTGTTAGTTCAGGTCTCCCTCTATCTTGGTATGTTTTCCTGAGGTGTTCAAATACGTAGAGACCCTCTGCACACCTGCTAGTTTGAAGTCCTCACATAAGCACTCTTTCTGTGATAAAGCTCACAACGCTTTCTTTTCCAGTGTGGTCAGGCTAGAGAACATTATCTTCTTTACCAGGATGCTGCTGGTGCATGATGAGTTTCTCTGCAGTCAGTGGTATCTTTTGGCCTATATTTGCTTTTTTCTTCATAGGTCTACAAAATCTAATTTAAAAATCTAATTAAAATGGCTTCTCTGCTGCTGTAAAGCTGGGCATATTCATCCCACTAGAGGCACATAAGAAAGGCTATATAATGCTAACCATAGTATTTTTCTACTGTTATTGTTGCACTTATTACCTACTCAGTAATTTAATGTTTAGATATATTTCAGAGATCTAAATAGAAAATGCATCTGTAAAACTGTGCATTTTCTAAATTTAATGTTAAAATGTTTCATACCCAGCAAGTTGAGGAATAACTTAAATGAAATGATGAGTCTCTTATTCTAGTTTAAATAAGACCAAGGTCTATGTGTACTTTTGTTAAAAGCCCCCAGTGAAAGACATGGTAGAAATCAGACACAAAATATTCACAGAAAAAAATACCAGAGATTCACAATGCTACGGCTCCCAGCTGTATGTTACCCACTCTGGATGTGTGGCCCTCTCAGTTCCGCTGATGGAAGAGAATATGTGGACATTTTCTATGGTCCATGGAAAACCCTGCAGCTTAGCTTGAACGGCGTTGCACAACAGCAAAACTTACACACCATCAGACTTTGCACTGATGTAGGTGAGGAGCATTCGTGTGTGCCATTCCAACAGTGATATCGGGCAGAGAGGCGATAACAAATCCCAGGGGGAGAGGTGTGGTAAGAAGGCATTAACTCTAAGTCATTTGTTAAATGAATGTATGTCTAAGCCTAGCTTTACTTTTGTGATGGACACGTGACGTGTCTCTACCAAATGTTGTGTATAGGACATTGAGATAAATGGAGAAGCAAAGGCAAGAAGAATGATGTTGTAGTCCACTTCCCATTTGTCCTGGGTACTAGTAAAGAAATACTGAACTTTGCCCAAAAGTGAGCCAGCAACATTTAGAGCTAACGAGGCGGATGGGTGAGGATGTCTCTCATGCAATGATGTGTCCTCAGCCTACCTTAGTGTCATACTTCCAATCTACACGTCACGTACATTGAAACACCATTATATGGTCACACACGGGCTCACGTACAATGCACGCAGTGGTCCCAGTGCCTTTGTGCCCCATCTTTCGTTGTTCACCTCTAAGGATTTAGAGGGCCAGAGTAAGGCAAAAACCCCACAGCAACACCGCGGGGAGACTGGAAATGCCCGTTACCTTGCCCACACTGGGGCTGGTTTGGAAATGAAGAAGGAACGGCTGTCCCAGCACCAGCCCAGGCCTCTTGCTATGGCAGAGCCTCCCAGACCGACGTGCTGGGACTTGGCTGGGAGGTGGCAATGCAGAACTGGAGACCAGGGTCTCTGGCCCATGCACGCTCCTGAGGACAGGACAGAGCTTTCCTATGGATGACAGCTCTCAGTCTGCATCCAAGCTGATTACAGCTCCTGCATGCCCAAGTGTACGTAGAGTGATTTATTCTTTGCATTTTGTGATGCATGATGCTATACATGACAACGGGGTTTTTTCCAGCTTCACAACAGTCTTATTGACCCAATTAACACTGAGTACTTAGCTACCCTGCAGACTCAATACCTGAGAAGTTTCCTGAACCAGTTAAAGATGCTGTTCCATTTGAATAGAGGTGATACTTTTTCACAGCCACTGAAGTGATAGCAATGGATCAGAAATCCAGCAGGAAAAAAAGCAGATTGGCATGTGGGGCTCGGAGAGGCTCTGATTAAATTTAGTTAGGAGATAAGCTTAATGATTTTTATCATATTTAAACTTTATGTTCCAAACATGAAAAAGTTGGATCTGCAGTTTTAAGTGTGGGGCTGAATCCAAACAATAACACCAAGAATCACAACTCGGTTGCAGATGAAGTTCGAGCTCTGGACTTCACAAGTTGGCCTGAGCTCCACTTTAACCACGTGCTGTGTCTCCAGTCAGAGTTTCTTAACAGTGAGCGAGATTTTACCAAAGTGCGTGCTTTTCTATTCTTAGAGATCAGAGCTGTCATTCATTCCTTTGATCCAAGACTTTCAAAGAGATGGGGAAATTTTCTTATTTGACTCCAGGGCTTGGATTCCAACAGGGAGCGATATAAAGACAGAACAAGGAGAATTTGGATATGTAGCATTAATGCAATCAGATAACTGAGCTGTCTGATCAAACATTGCCAAATTGACCATGTCATCTATTGAATTCGTATACATCTTTTGTGTAGTAAATTTAATGTAATGTTGCAGAATTTCACTGTAATGTTTAATAAAAAAAATAATTTTTATTCTGGCAAAATTCTGTTTGGGAATATTGTTTTTCCTCTGGAATGTCTTTTTATGCTAAAAAATAGCAGGCAGAATATTTCTGTTTACAAATGCTTCAATTCAGGTATCAGGATGTAAGTGTGACCCGAGTTCTGGAAAGGTAAGCTTAAAGAGTCTGAATGCTGCCAGAAAATACTAGAAACAGGAAATTCAGCACCAGAATCAGATCAGGTTTTAACTACTGTAATGATTCTCTTGGTTGTAGTGAAATTATAACACAACTCACTACTAGAAATCTTTTGGATCAGAAAAGTAGCCCTTTACCCCACAGCTGTCTTTTCCACGCATCCTGGGAGCTTTCACATCATGGGGGGTTTATTGCCAAGCAGAAGCAGCCAAGTATCAGAGCTGAAATCTGTAAAAGAAATACGAGATTTTTGCTGTAAATTCTGAATGTGTTGTTGGACTTCATGCTGTGAACTTGAAAGACAAACTTGACAGACTAAACTTCTCAAGAGTAACCTGATGCCTGTTTGGGCTCATCATTGGAATATCACTGAAATTAACTTCATTATAATTATTTCTTGTTTCCACTGGTATACCTCAAGTCGCTAATTAAGTGGCATGGAACTGCTGGGTGAACATCTTCAGGCAAAAGTAAAATATTTATCATTTGTTCTAGCAACCTTTATTAGTTTTCCTAACTGTCAGTCACCTGAATGAGTAAATTAAGAAAGGATGCAATTCCACGTAACGAGGGCATGTTTAATTCAAACCTTTAGTTCATACAGTTTTAACTTAAGCTGGGTGAGCTAACGTAGTATTTTGCTTGTCCAGGGCTTGCTATGATCAGTAATAAACTGCTGACACCAAGGGGAGTTGATCTGAATGAACAAGACAGATACTTAATAAATTAGAAAAGAAAGATTAAATAATTGAGGACACTTTCTGTAACGTAAATATAAATCTATTTGAGATCTTGGTTCCAAAAAAGGTATTTAGACTTTCAGCCCTTTATTTTCCTGTCATTGATACTTCTACAGATTAAAGGGAATTCAGAGGCACAAATGAAACTGCTGTCAGGAAGAACAAAACCTCCAAATTAACAATAAATACATTGATATCAAACAATCAGTGTTTCATTCATCTGTTTAATAAGATGAAAATTCAGGGCCCTGCAGTCCTTCTGTTGTGATTAATACTATCACTAAAGGCTTTAACAACTGAAAGACTAGAGCAGCAACAAACTTTTCTGTCATTTTATGACTTAATGTTACGATATCCTTTGCTGGCAGAATAGAATGAATGATTCACAAAGAATTTATTAAGTGTAAAGCTTTGGAAAAAGAAGATGGAGGATAAGTGTGAAAATATTCTCAGTCTTTTATTTTCTCATTCTTTTCTTAGTACTTTCCTGTTAGTTTCCTTGTGGTATTTTAAATAAAAATGGTTTTTCTCCTATGAAAAGCATCACATCTAATCCCAACAGTCTCTCTGGGAACCCATAATGTTTGAAACTGATTACTAAATTGTGAAATACTAATGTACACGGTGTTCTTTGGCTTGAACCAGATTGGCATACAGATGCAGAATCAGTGAAATTTTAAACGGAAGCCTGATGGCTGTTTTGATTTAGGACAGATAAGCACACTGCTATTTCTGTTCAGGAAAGTTTTGCTCAATATGATCACAATAGAGCGCAATGGGATTCAACAGCCCTAGCTATTAATGTTAATGAATTTAACCACTCAGAAAATGCAACCTTATCACCAGCATCCACTGAGTAATGCAAAAAAGCAAATAAACCATGAAGTCAAGTGCAAGATATACTCAAGCCAGTCCTCAATAAGAACAGTAAGAACTGCGTAAATGTTTTTATGCTGAAACCACAGGGAAGAAAATTGTCTTCTTCACCCTGTGTTGGCCATCCCTATATTGAATTGATGCCTGAGGCCTGCATGGAAAGAACCAAAACCTATCAGCAGCTTGTAAAACTAGTTTTTTTGAGGTTGTAGCTTGTATGTCTCTGTCTACTTTGACAGTATCATTGCTTACATGAGGCACATGCACTGTTCCTCACCTATGAGGCTATTATTAGATGCATGAAATCAGTTGCAAGGCTGTGTTTTTCTAAAGCTAACTCCATTTTATACAGTACTTAAACACTGCAGGGTAGAGGCTAGGGAAGTGCCAGACTTTGTATCAGGTCACTGCTGTTCTTCACTCCCTGAAGGAAACCAGGGGTATATAGAGAGGAAAGGTAGGCACTGTGAGGACAGGCTCCAAGCCTCATCAGTACCTGTCCTAGCACACAACAAAAAGCCAAGTTTGAAAGTCACTGGAGTATGCAGGTTACCTGTTTTACAGACAATAGGTCAAAAAAAAGCCACTAATCTGAGATGTGTCACAAGACACCCAGGGCCATATTCTTCTAATTTCAGGTTTTGTCCCAAGCAACGTTTAACTCCAGCAAAAGACCAGAGTACGAACTGCGATCCAAAACCACTATGCCTCCTCTTTATCCTCCTAGCTTTGATGAATACTCTTATGTTGCCTCTGCTTGTTGAGTGAACCAAATTCTTTTAATCTCTGGTTGGGAGAACTGTTTCATTTCTGTTTGTTCAAGAATATGAAAATGCAACTGTGACTTGTCAGGACAAAGAATGTGCCTTTTCATTATCTCTGATTGCTAGGTATTGCTGAGAATGCAATGGTCATACTAAAAAACTTGTCAGTTCATGTTATTAACAGACTATTTTGTTATTATTGCTGGAAAATTGCGACAAAGTACTCAGAACGGAAAATGGACAATTTCATGCAGGGGCACTTATCAAGTGAGCTGCAAATGTTAAAAAACGATAAATAGGAGCACAGTGTGTTTCTTATTCCTATGACTGCATAATAGATCAAGCAACCACATCCCCAGCCAACAATTTGATGATGCATATGCATTGCCACAATAGCTGCATTGAAATTCTATTGCTTAAGAAACACTTTTCACAAATTTGTTTCATGTAAAATATATTTGAGAGGGAACTGATTGATCTTGTGAATAGGGCTGAGTTAAGTTAATTTTGAGACTTAAAATGCCTGGTGGCATTCCAAGGAGAGTTAGACTCATGGCTTTCTCTGCAATATTCTTATCTGCAGAGTAATGCCAGAGATTTCTGAAACAGGACTCAGCTTCATCAGCAGAGAAAAATATGTACAGGTACCGTGATGAATGCTCTTAATCAGAAAGATGTCCTGTAACAAACAGGTGTATCTTAAATTGCAAAGTCAGCGTGTTGACATTCAATTGAGACTTAGCTCTTAGATGAATAATTTCCAGTAGGCAAAGAAAGCAGGAAAATCATGACAAAGATGCTCTTTTTCTGCCTTGCTTTATAGTTAATAGCCTGATCCTGTAAAATCTACTGGATTGTAATAGGATTTCTTAGAGTACGTGCCTCGGTTGTTGAGGGTTTAAGCCCTGGAAGTAGGAATTTCCATCTTTTTAAGCTTTACAGTTTTTTTTATAACTCTGCCTAACACATATTACAAACTTTTGAGACATGGGAAAATAGCCTTGGCTGAAAATTATGCTGTTAGATGATAGTGAGTCACAGAGAAGACTACTGGAATGCACAGCTTGTCTGCTAAATCACCCCAACAACAGGCGTGGGTACCCGGTATAAGCAGGCAGAGCTGTAAGAGCGGTTCGATCTCGCTGACAGGTCCCCTTAGTTTTCTAAGCCAGGGGCTGGAGCTTCAGTTGAAGATGGAAGGAATCTGAAAACTGGAATTCCCCTCCAGAAAAAAGGAGGAAAATTTAACCAAGCTCAGGAGGATTCTTGGGCATATCATTGTGCTAACAATAAAACTAAACACGGTAAAGTGGGTGTGTGTGGACATTAGCAACATGTGTGTTCACTTGGTTTAGACACACAGATATCTTAATGTCTCATTTAGACCTTACCTTGGCCTTGACATGTGTCTCTCATAGAAGAGGCAAGATCAGAAGAGAGATAGGACAGCAGTGAATTTGGATTTAAGGTAGAACTAGCATGCACAGATTTGTGGTCTCTGTAACTGACACTTTGTGTTACACTCTGTAACTGACACTTTGCCAGCATAATAAGAGAGAGATCAGCAACAGAGTGGAAAGCCAAAGTGGGGAAGGCCACATGCACGACCCCACACCACCAGTCCTCCCATGCAACTGGAAGATTACAATTTCCTTGAGAATGGAACGAAAATTATTGGAAACAATTGGCATAATGAACTAAGGATCTCAAAGCTGACACCACTGGTGGATATTACCTGGGCAGAAGCATGGGGCAACAAAGCCTGATCCTGTATCACTGAACTCAGCAGGAGTGTTTAAATTTAGTTCAGTGGGTGCAGGTGGCGACAGGGAAGGCTGCTGGGGCCCCAGGAGCCGAAATCTGTCCTGATGTCTAGCATTACCTGTGCAGGGCTGCTGGAGAAGAACAGAGGGTCTCACTTCTTCACATCTGCTCAAGTTGTCCTAGACATTCAGACTGTCTCTGAACCTAAGTTACAGGAGAAAGGAGGAAAACAGACAAAGTGTTGTGCACCACTTTAGACACGTTCCACGAAAAATGTACTAACAAGGCAGGTTATAATTTTATTTGCAACTGTAGTGACACCAACAAATCTTTTCAGCTTCAGTTCATTATGCATTTATAGCTTCAGGGCTTTCCATTCTGTATAGATGTGCTTACCTTTGTACAAGATGAAAATTAAATGAGTTATGTCACTAAAACCTGAACATGTTGTCCCTGACAGGTGAAAGAATGTTCTCTCTTGTACCTCGCCAAACCGCACGACTACTGCTTTTTGGTGTCAAATTATCTGACTATGCTTTACTTCATGTACTGTATCTCCTTTATCTTCCTGGCAGGCATCTTTGCAATTTTATTAGTGTACACATAAATCCACATTGTCTTGCACAAATGGTTTTTATGGAATGTATGCAGTACTTTTGTTTTTCTTGATAAACTATAAACATTGGCAACTGAGGTGACTTATATGTTAAATCCTTACATTTGAGCTGTAATTATATTAAACAAGGAAATATTTGTACTGGTAATTGTTCTCCCGTTCTTAACTTCAGGAATAATATTATAAATGTATCTACATTTATTTTAACATCTGAAAGATTTTTTTGTATGGATATGTCAAACTTTAGATTTGCTAAACAATATTATTTTGATAATTGTCCATTTATGCCAACAGGAATTTCTGCCTGTGTTGGAAATGTCTGTGAAAAGCATTTGTGAATAGAAAATCACTGTTGAATCCTAACGTTAGCAGCAATGATTACTATATTAGCTAAAGGTCATAACCATCAGAAAAAAGGAACTCAGCTTTGCATTTTTTCTGGTAAGTAAACAACAGAAATGCATTTACAGAACCTATAAACCAATGAAACTGAAGAGGAATGTATTATTAATCCCCTGACTGCTGTGTCTTAATCATACTATTTGAAAAGAAAGATAAGGTAACGAGTGCCAAAAGATGTTAATTACTGCTGCAGTGATGGCCATTTCATCTTGCTTCTGTGTGACTGGAAGGTCCACTATTCTTCTTTGCTCCTTCTTCTCTGATAGTCTCTGGCTGGAAACTTTGGCTCTGTTTCCTGTGTTTCTTACTCCTTTTGTCCCTAAAGAAGCTCACTGTCCTCCAGACCTTTTCCAAGCCTCTACCCATCTTATTAACAGCTGTTGTTCTGGTGTCTGACGTCCAGTTTTATTCCTCAGACCTCACAGGCAGCTTTCCCTTGTCCTCCACACTTCAAATTGATAAAATAATGTTTTATTTATCCTACCGTTTTCTACCAAGCCAATTCCTGTTAGTTGTTCTCTGCTGTTTTGAGTTACAGTCATGGTCCTCCAACCTGTAAAATAAATGGTCAGAAGAGTGAACAGGGAAAAATTATAACATTCCAGATCAAACCAAACTTGTTTTTTTCCTTTATTATAAAGCATAATCCAAGATTTCTTGACGTTGTTGTTAACAGAAAATTAAATAAAAGCACAGTTGTTGACTAAAGAATATACCTGGGTAACCTTTCCAGTGAACAGGTGATCATTCTGAATCTATTAGTAATTTTTTGGACTTATTTGGCCATTACATTTTAAAATAAAAAAAAAAATCTGAAAAAAACTAAAAAAAACTGAAAAAACTGAACTGAAAAAACAGTCTAAAAAAACTGAATGTCAAAAATTGTTTTTGAAGGAACCCCTTACATTTTTGGCTGCATTTGCAAGTAGACTAGAAAAGCAAAGGAAGCTTTGTTTTATCACCTTTATTTCCTCAGTGCTACACTCTAAGCTTACAGTAGAATCCAGGAAGCGTTTTGTGTATGGTTAAATGGTATTTAAGGTTGAAGTTGTTATACTGTGTTCAGATTAACTTCTAATGAAAGACTCTCTGCTCTATTAACTTAAATCTTCCACTTCTGAGGTAGGAGAGCTGACCCTAACCAACAAAGATTTCAGAAATTTATGGTAAGTGTAACACTTCAACAAAAAGGAATGGCATAAAAGAAAAAAAAAGAATTCAAGGTAAGATCTCATATGTCTTTCACCGCTATAGCTCCCTAAAGGCTTTAAATTTAAGACACATTACTTGTTAAATGGTTTGAAAAGAAAAAAAAAGACATATTTGTGTCAAACAAAATATTACAGTGACTCTCAGTTTTAAACCATCAAATTTCTGAAAATTTCTGCAACAAAAATTATTTTCGGTTTGACTTAAAACACGGTTACTTACAGAGCGCTTAAAGGAGAGAAAAGAAGTCTTTGTTCTGTTACCAACTCCTAGTTGCTATATAATAGATCTGTTTACACATTAATTTTGTAACTTGTGTTGGGTCAAATAAAAATGGCATCCTTCCTCATATATTTAATCTATTATGTCTGAAAGAGCTATCAAAACAGAGCAACACAGAAGGGTTAGGTTCCATAGCCACCAAGAACAACATGATGCTAAATACAGACATGCCCGTTACACACGGCATCCTGGTAAATAATATTAACTTCTTATTTACTTTAAGTAAGTTATTTACTGATCTTTCATTATGAAGAACTAGTAAGCCCAAGTTCCTGCGGATGAAATGAGTAATGAAAACTTCTACAGGATGAAAGACCTGGATGAACTGAAACTCATATGAACTGATCAACCAGGTTTTGATATACCTTGTCAGTACTGGCCTCTTCATTTGAAAAATCAAATATTTGGTGTTTCTTGACTTTTTGAGAAATTCAGCATTTCAGAAATCAGCACTGACAATATCAGCAGGTAAGATTTTTGTGGGCATGACCAGTTTGGCAGATTTTGGTTTTGGTTATTGGCATAATTTATTATACTTGGATTGTAATTGCAAAATTAGAAGGATAAGAAAGAATGTCCTTGCATGCAAGAATAACTGGTGAAAAGACAGGAAGGGAAGATGTGAATGGAAGTCATCAGTAGAGTTCTGTAGTAATTCTTACTGGGATTTTTTTTGTCCAGCAACAACCTGGAAAGGGAGGGGAGCAATGAGATGTGATAGTTTGCCGATATATGAAAGTATTCAGAGTAGTGAGGATGAGGGAAGGTGTTAGAAATGAGGTCAGAAAGACCGAATCAGTGGTCAATAAAATGACGGAGAAAAATCAGATAAACAACATACAGAGGAAAAAAAAAGACTCCTGGCGTCAAATACAGGCAGGTGAACTCCAAGCTGGAAGTTGCCACCATAGACGGTTCCATAAAAGCACCAACTCAATGCACTGTACCATCTTTGAGCCACCAAATTCAGGTTTTACCACATCCAGTCCTTGAGTAGTACTACATATAGTTTAAACCAACAGCTTACATACAAAAGCCTAATGGCTTCCTAATACTCATCTTGAATGAAACAAGTTCATATAACAAATTTGACATGATTTAGCCTAACAAACACACTCAAGTATTATAGCTTGTGCAGGAAGGAAATGAGATTTAACCTTTTATTCTCATTCGTAATGTTCTGCTCTAACTCTGTCAGCAGTTCATTCATGCACCAATTAGGGGGCTGAGCCTGCAAACTGGTGAGCCACTTTAGCTCCCACCGAGTTAACCTTAATGAGATTACTCTGCTTCCAGGACATGCTAAGCTCCATGAAGAACGGGCTCAGAAGAAAACAGAATAATATTTCCTTTTTTTTCCCTCTCCATGAATCAGTTGAAAATATCCAGGCTAAAGAGTCTAACTTAAGATATGAAGGAGTTTTAAAGGGGATTTCAGTGAGGGGACAGTAGCTAATAATGTCACAGACAAAAAGGAGATGAGATGGTCATGCTAATATATATTTTTTTCTTTCAAAAGACAAATGGTTGCAGGTACTGAAAATTCTTAGCAGAACTCTTAGCAAAATAAACAGTTTCTACATTAGCAAATGAATGAAATGAAGTAAACTTTCCAGGGTTTGTTTCATTTTGTGGCTCTGATAACTTTTTTCTCAACAATTCATGAGAAAAACTTTTATTAATGAGTATGAATTAATCCAATGGACAAAATGATTGAAAAATTAACAGGAAAACAATGCCCTCAGTTACACATGCAGCAACTACTTGCCAGATAACATAGACTCACACTTCCCCAAATAACAGCAGAATCTGACCTTGGTCTCGGTGTCCCTACAGTTCAGAATATCCTAAGACAGTCATAGTGGATGAGCTCCACTAAATTAACACACCAACCAATCAGTCACCTACTGCACGCACCTCTACTGTTATATAGTGCTGTAACTTCCAGTCGGGTCTTTTAAAAAGAAGTGCCATATCTACTTGGAGAAAATGAAATAAACAGCACAAAAAATTCCTTTCCATCTATACTGCAGCTAGTATAGTGCCCTATTGATCCACACAACCTATTAATCATGTATTCCTCCTCTTCATCAGGAAGGATTCAAGATTTGTTTGAACTACTATATGCAGAGTTTACCCAGCCTACTTGGCTTGCTTTGTAATTAATTGCTGCTGTCGCAATTGCAGCAGCATTGCCAGAGCACGTAGCAGATCCGGACCAGAAAGGTGTCTTTGTCCTATCAGCAAACTAAGGATTGTTTTTAACTCTCCAAATTTTCTAGTCCTGATGCACGCCGATTGCATAGAGTCACAGGTTGGTTGCACAGAGTTGCAGATTGGTTTGATTAGATATCTGATAATATTGATACCAGAAAGGGATCTGGCTAACATCCAAGTTTCGTCAGGGATAACAAGCGCTGGCTTGTGTGCTTCAATGGAGCTTTTTCCCAAAAAACTCTGGGACCTCGCAATTTGTAAAAATGCGGATGTGCTCAGATTTGTACTGAGACTTACTAAATGTACAGCCAGCCTAGACCAAAGCCCTGGTTACTTTGTTTTTCTGCAGTCCTGCTGCAGAATTGAGTCTGAACTTCTAACTTCCCCAAGTAAGAGCACTTGTACCTGTGGCAGACGCTTGTGCGAGGTGCCAGGCAGGACTGCATGGGAGAAATGACACACCAAAGGTCATCGCAGATCTTAACTGAATCATGGGGTTTTTTTACCATTTTCCCTTATTAAGGAGAATTTAAAGATTGCCCATAACTGCACTGATGTAACAGGAACTAAGTTTAGGGAGAAAAAGCTAGATTTCTGACAAGGTTATGGCTGTTTTATTGGTTGATGATCAGAGAAATTTCAAGATTTTTTTTTTTTTAATAAAAATTCTGGAAACAATTTAAAAGCCTGATGCAATTATGTGTTTCAAGACTCTGAATAAAAGCTGAGGTGGAAGCAGCTAAAACATTACGAGAGCATCATGTACAGTAATACTGTCCTGCTAATTTCAACTGCAAATGAACACCCGGCACCTTATCTGGGGCGATTCTTGTATTTTTGGGATTTCCAGTCCTATAACTGGTGGTGTTTTGATGCAGCCTGAGACATGAGTGTAGCTAAGACCTGTTTTTTAAAGTCATCATGGAGTTTACACAAATTAATGCTCCTTGAGGAATTAAAAAAGTTTTCTTTAAAAACAAAACAAAGCTAGAGCAGGAACGTGCAAACACTTTCGCTTCCCAGAGGCAGGGATTTGTGTCCAGTCAGGGCAACCCTGGGGAAACACATCTCTCACACACACCTGCCGTTGCCAGGGTGGATCTTGGCGTTTTGTTGTGGCTTGTTCGTTACTCATGCAGCCCTTGGAGAACCCCGGGAGGGCTGCCGATGGATCCCAGACCTCCCAGCCCCTGCCCACCGGGACCAACGGCCAGCGGCGCCTCACAGCCCGTCACAGGGCCTCGCCCTCCCGCCCGCCGCGGCCCGAACCAACCGCCCACGGCCCGCAGGGGGGGCTGCAGGCGGGAGGCGCGGGCAGGCGGGGGAGCGGGGCGGCCGGACGCCCCCGCCGGAGGTCAGAGGGTGGCGGCGTCCCTTTCCGAAGCCAATGGTCCTCTCCGCGGCGCGGCCCGGCAGGTGGCCTGTGGGCGAGGAGCCGTAGTTGTCGGGGGCCGCGGCCCGGTAGAGCCGCTCGCTGGCGGGTAAGGGCTAGCGGGGCGGGCGGTGGTGGGGGTCCCGCTCCCCTCCCCTCCCCTCCCCTCCCCTCCCCTCCCCTCCCCTGCCCGGCACGGGTAACTCCAGCCGCGGCAGCGGGGTTGTAGCGGCCGGGCTGCCCCGGGAGAGCCCCTCAGGGCCGGCGGGAGAAGCGAGCGGGACAAACCCTGTGAGGAAAGAAAGGGCCCTCGGGTTACCGCTGAGGGGAAGGGGTTTAGAAGTCGCCCCGTCCCTGCCTGCGTGGATTCGGTGGGTGTTGGTTGTTTTTTAAGGTCCAGCAGCCCAGTGTTTCAGGAAACCCTTTGCACGTTTATACAAAGAAGTATCTTTTTTATGTATGACTGTACTGTGGAATCATAAAATCATCTAGGTTGGAAGGGAGCTTTGAGATCATCGAGTCCAACCATCAACCTAACACTAACAAAGCCACCACTAAACCATGTCCCTCAGCACCACGTCTGCATGTCTTTTAAATACTTCTGGAGATGGTGATTCCACCACTTCCCTGGGCAGCCTGTTCCAATGTGTGATAACCCTTATGGTGTAGAAATTTTTCCCAATATCCAGTCTAAACCTCCCTTGGCTCAACTTGAGGCCATTTGCTCTTGTCCTATTGCCTGTTACTTGGGAGAAGAGACCGACCCCCACCTGGCTACACCCTCCTTTCAGGTAGTTGTAGAGAGCGATAAGGTCTCCCCTCAGACTCCTTTTGAGTTGATGTTGACTGTTTCTTGTAAATAAAGCGGAGCTGGGGAATGATCTCATGGCTGACTTCTCCCAGCTTTCACTAATCTTCCCTTCCCTCTAGACTAGTCAGCTGAAGTTGTGGACAGTAGAAGCTTTGCGATCCATTGAAGCTCTGTATCAGACAGCTGCAGTTGATGTTAGAAAGCAGATACGTTCATGTATACCCGTAAAATTAGTAAGACAAAAACTACAGTGTATGGCTGTCAAGGTTTCCTGTTGGTGTATGAGGAACCATGTCCCTGCTTACAGAGCCACTTGTCACAAATTCCTGTTAATGTGAATTAGTACTGGGTGGCCAGGCTGCCTGCCCTACTTGATACAACACAAATGCTGTGGGGTTGTTTATTGTTTATCTCTTTTCCTGAACTGTATAATGGTAGAGGCTACTGAAAAAGGTGATAGCTGAAGATACAGGAAAGATACATGTATTGGTATATAAACAGAGGAATCAGTGACTTTGATGGGCGTGTGTGTGTGAAAATCAAACTTTACTATGCTGTGTAGTGAATAAATGTCATAATTCTATTCGCCTGAGTTCATTAAGTCAAAGGTGGAACCATCCTTCAAGTTGAGTGTTTATGATACACTGGTTAACTTCCATTTTAAATGAAATTACATATAAACTGGAAACATGTATTTGCTATTCATATTGATCTATATTGTGTGCCACAAATACTCTGTCTAGTGCTGTTAGTTCATAATGGCGAAACTGTATGGTCTATGGACAGCTTCACTTGAAACTGAGAATATTCAAATAAATGAATCCAATTTTTCTTCAGTTCCATTGGCAAACATACTGGCTAAAATGGTAGTATACCTCTGGTATTGGGAAGCAATGATTAAAACTGTCTTACAGATTTAAACCTGCTGGTCTCAAGACAGTTCTGTTTGATTGGCATCCTGTGAGGGTACCTGACAGATACCTCATGTATTACTCTTTCCCAAATGGCTTAGGGGGTGAGAAGAAGGTGACCTCAAACATTTAGTTCAAGAGCTTTCTCAGAGCATGAGCATAAACTCTTTCTTCTCTCTCACCCATGTTCTCTTTGGGTGCTCCTCCCGTGGCTTTCCTGTGGGCTTAGTCTTAAAAGTGTTGAATGCTTCAAATACAGAGCCTGCCAGAGCAGCAGAGAGCTCTGCTTGGTCTTTGGAAAAAAGACAGGAAAAAACATTGTTCCTCCACTGTGAGTGCCTCCAGACCTCTTACCTTGCACTGCCTGGCTGTCAGGCAGTATAATTCCGTTCAGTTCCCCAGCCTCCTCTCTAGTTTCCACTCTACTATTTGAAATGTGCAATCTTATTATTTTTATTGCTGCTGTTTGTATTTGAATGAGAGCAACTTGTGTTAGAGGAGTCTGTTTGCTTCTGTAATACAGATGTTTTTAGAAGAGAGATTTTTACATCCCTTTGCACCCTCTTTCCCTTGTAATGCTGCTGGTATTGCTTGTTGAACTGTTGTGCTAACAGTGAGTTGTCCTGATCCTTCTCACCAGTACAGTGGATTATGATGTGTTTGCAGAAGTGTGGAGATACTTTCTCGCCTATTTTCTGTGCTTTCACAACCAGTGTTGTCCTGAGATAGATGCTTGCTGTTTACAACACAAACTCAAGGTGTCGTGGAGAACAGCTGTCCGCTAGCTGTCTATTAAATTTTAGTCACAGGTGTCTTTATCTTCTTCTGCATACTGTTACTACTCTTAACTTGTAAATCTGGTCAAGCTTAAGTGTGAAAGTATATTGGCAAGAACTTAGAAGCTTAATTGCAACAGGAAGTTTCTGCTTTGCAGGTGGGGCAGTTGTACCTCTAGGCAGTCAGATCACTAACAGTATCTATCTGTTTTTAATGTAGAATCAGTGTACTAAGACTGTATGGAGAGATGCTGGATTTGGGTCTGGATCAGATTTGTTTAGCATTTGTAGGACTCAAGAATATTATAAACTATGTTGTTTCCTAGAATCATAGGGTTGGAAGGGACCTCTGGAGATCATCTAGTCCAACCCCCCTGCCAGAGCAGGGTCACCTAGAGCAGGTTGCACAGGAACGCGTCCAGGCGGGTTTTGAATGTCTCCAGAGAAGGAGACTCCACCACCTCTCTGGGCAGCCTGTTCCAGTGCTCTAACACCCTCAAAGTAAAGAAGTTCCTCCTCATGTTTAGGTGGAACTTCCTATGCTCAAGTTTGTGCCCATTACCTCTTGTCCTGTTGCCAGGCACCACTGAAAAGAGCCTGGCCCCATCCTCCTGACACCCACCCTTTAAGTATTGATAAGGGTTGATAAGATCCCCCCTCAGCTGTCTTTTTTCCAGACTGAAGAGACCCAAATCCCTCAGCCTTTCTTCATAAGAGAGGTGTTCCAGTCCCCTAATCATCTTGATAGCTCTCTGCTGCACCCTCTCGAGCAGCTCCCTGTCCTTGAACTGGGGAGCCCAGAACTGGACACAGTACTCCAGACGCAGCCTCACCAAGGCAGAGTAGAGGGGGAGGATGACCTCCCTCGACCTGCTGGCCACACTCTTCTTGATGCACCCCAGGATGCCATTGGCCTTCTTGGCCACAAGGGCACATTGCTGACTCATGGTCATCCTGTTGTCCACCAGGACTCCCAGGTCTCTTTCAGCTGAGCTGCTCTCCAGCAGCTCAGCCCCCGACCTGTACTGGTGCGGGGGGTTATTCCTCCCCAGGTGCAGCACCCTACACTTGCCCTTGTTGAATTTCATAAGGTTCCTCTTTGCCCAACTCTCCAGCCTGTCCAGGTCTCTCTGTATGGCGGCACAGCCTTCCAGTGTGTCAGCCACCCCCCCCCCCCAGCTTTGTGTTTGTTTATTATTTTTTTCTTCTATCCTCACATTCTTTCATCTCTCTTCAGCCCTAACACAACAAATTAATGTTTCATTTGAAGATTTTGTTAAATACGCAATGAAAGAAAATCTTTCTCAACTTTGAAGGCCATTCCCTCTTTTAGGAGAATCTTGGCCTTCTTGGGAGCTTGAGGGTTTTTTTCCCCTCAGCTGCGTAATCTGCTTGATATTCAGCTCATTTCTTCCATAGACAAAGGCAGAATGTTTTCTCCCTTCTCTAGTTCTTCCCAGCTGAGCTTCGTATTAATCAAGCTTGGTGTTCTCTGCTTGGCAGAGAGTTCAGTAATCCAAGCTATGATTTACAGTGTTGCAGCCGTGCAGTGTGTCTGCACAGGGCAGAGCGCTGTCATCTCATCTTTATTAAATGACATTTGTCTTTGTGGAAAGTGTATTCATCAATTCGTCTCAACAGCAGGGTGTCTTGCGGGTCAGCAAAAAACGGCTTTGGCAAAGAAGTCACAAACAGTAATCGGGAACCCTACAAGACTTGAAAGTTGTGACACCGCAGGCATTCATTCACTTGCTACACGTTCTGAAAAAGAATATTTTGTGTTCAGCTGGAAAAGGAGTTTGAGTTCTAGGTTCCTCTGAGATGCCGTCCTTGTTTCTGTGAAGTCATACACATGTCTTCTGGTCAAATTAGTGTAAGACATCCTGAAGCATTTATGATTTTTTCCTTTCTAAGCACAAGTGTTTCGGTTTGGTTTAGGTAATCTGGTGCTGTATTCTAGTGGACAATAGTGCTTTCTTTGATAGCGCTGCTTGTTCTGTTTCAATATGGCTTCATAAAATAAATTTTCATTTGCTCCAGGGATCCATCAGTGCTGTATCTAACACTAGGAATGTTGGTGCTTGACTCCCATCAGAAGAAGTCTGAGGCCCAGGACCTCTGTAAAGAGACAGTAAAAATTGCTTCTACAGCATTAGCAGTGCTCAGCTTTGGGGAGAAAATCCTGGGAAAGGAGAATGAGATGTGGCCGCCTCCAGATGAGCTGCCGGAATTCAGGAAGCAACGCTGGTCGATTGTCTGGAGCAGACACTGACTTGGTGCCAGTCTTGGAGAGGCAAGGAATGGGCTGAGTGTGACCCACGTTGGGGTTGGAGTTTGAACGGGGCAATGCTGGCCCAGCATGGGGCATTTTGTGGCTGCCTGCTGGAGAAGTAACAGCTTGTGTTCCTCCTTTCCCCTCCAGCCCTGTGTGCTGCCATCCTCCTTCGCCATTGTGTTTTGTGTGATGGGGACAGGAAAGCAGAGAGGAAAAAGGATGCTGAGCGAGTGCGTCTGATCTGGGGAGAAGAGGTATATAATTTATCCTGAGGAATGTGGGGGAGCGCAGGGAAAGAGAATGGTTGTACTGAACTAAATTATGTAGCAAAAGAGAAGATGCCTTCTGTTTGGTCAGAGTATCACTTTTTTTTTTTTTTGATTATTAGACTGCCAAAAAGAACAAATTCTGCTATTCTCTACTGTTAATCCAAAAATATCGAGAACTATTTGTCAGCACCAGATCCATCCCTGTCTTTCTGCAGTACAATTGCTAAATTCCTCGTGGTTCTCTTGTATTATTCTTCCCCAAACAGGAAAATTAGTTTGCAGTTGTTTTTTTTTTTTAAATTCTTTCTTCTGTGATTAAATTTGTCTTTGCTTCGATAGCCCTCTTCTGAACGTTTAACCTGACTTCTAAGCCTCCAAGCATTGTCATAAATGCACGTTACAGCAACCAGAGCAAGTAGGGTAAATCAAAGCACAGTGCGTATATTTTAGGTGGAACTTAAGCAAATGTTTTTGGATTGAACTAACACTGGGGCTTTGTATTTTTTTTTTTCTTGAAGCCCTATTCCATCTCTCAGGAAGGTAATTTTTATTTAGGGAGAAAATTATTCAGGGAGCTGGCGGGAGACCTCACCAAGCCTCTCTCCATCATTTATCAACAATCTTAGTCAACAGGGGAGGTACCAGATGACTGGAGGGTGGCTAATGTGATGCCCATCTACAAGAAGGGTCGGAAGGAGGATCTGGGAAACTACAGGCCTGTCAGCCTGACCTCGGTACCAGGACAGATCATGGAGAGGATCATCTTGAATGAGCTCTCACGGCAAGTGCAGGGCAGCCAAGGGATCAGGGCTAGCCAGCATGGGTTTAGGAAGGGGAGGTCCTGCTTAACCAACCTGATCTCTTTCTGTGACCATGTGACCCGCCTTCTGGATGCGGGGAAGGCTGTGGACGTTGTCTGTCTGGACTTTGGTAAGGCCTTTGACACTGTCCCCCACAGCATTCTCCTGGAGAAGCTGGCGAATCATGGCATAGACAAGTGTACCCTTCACTGGGTTAAAAACTGGCTGGATGGCCGTGCCCAGAGAGTTGTGATTAATGGGGTGAAATCCTCTCGGCGGCAGGTCACCAGTGGTGTCCCTCAGGGCTCAGTTTTGGGGCCAGTTTTGTTTGATATCTTTATCAATGATCTGGATGAGGGGATTGAGTGCACCCTCGGTAAGTTTGCAGATGACACCAGACTAGGTGGGAGTGTTGATCTGCTTGAGGGTAGGAAGGCTCTACAGAGGGACCTGGACAGGCTGGATCGATGGGCCAAGGCCAACTGTATGAGGTTTAATAAGGCCAAGTGCCGGGTCCTGCATTTTGGTCACAACAACCCCAAGCAACGCTACAGGCTTGGGGAAGAGTGGCTGGAGAGCTGCCTGGCAGAAAAGGACCTGGGGATGCTGGTGGACGGCCAGCTTAACATGAGCCAGCAGTGTGCCCAGGTGGCCAAGAAGGCCAACAGCATCCTGGCTTGCATCAGGAATAGCGTGGCCAGCAGGAGTAGGGAAGTGATGGTGCCTCTGTACTCGGCACTGGTGAGGCCTCACCTCGAGTGCTGTGTTCAGTTCTGGGCCCCTCTGTACAAGAGGGACCTTGAAGTGCTGGAGCGTGTCCAGAGGAGAGCTACCAGGCTGGTGAGGGGTCTGGAGACCAGGTCATATGAGGAGAGGCTGAGGGAGCTGGGCATGTTTAGCTTGGAGAAGAGGAGGCTGAGGGGAGACCTCATTGCCCTCTACAACTACCTGAAAGGAGGTTGTAGAGAGGCGGGTGTTGGCCTCTTCTCCCAGGTGAATGACGACAGGACCAGAGGAAATGGTCTGAAGTTGCGGCAGGGGAGGTTTAGATTAGATATTAGGAAGAATTACTTTACTGCAAGAGTGGTCAGGCACTGGAACAGCCTGCCCAGGGAGGTGGTTGAGTCACCATCCCTAGAGGTGTTTAAGAAGCGTCTAGATGTGGCACTTCAGGGCATGCTCTAGTGACAGAGATTGTAGGTTGTTTGGTTGGACTCGATGATCTCAAGGGTCCTTTCCAACCATGAAGATTCTATGATTCTATTTTATTGTTAATGTAAGACATGTAGAAAATTTAAGAAATGCACACGGGCTTATGGAGAGTTGGATAATGTCATCAGAGACTGTCAGAATGGATTTCCTGCTTTTAAAATTGTGGTGTTCAGGTAATACCTTAAATACATTAACATTTAGTTGATCTTTATTATCCCTTTTTAGGAACAGATATGCAGTATAGTTGACAAGCATGTGGAATTCACTGCAACTCCTTTCAAGATGGTTCTTTGGAAGAGACAATGTCTGCTTTGAAATTTCTGTAGTGTCTTTTTATTAAAGGAGAATTCCTAGTAAGAGATACAATTCTGTCTGCAATAATAATGCTTCTTACTAGACACAGAGAATCAAATCTCTGCATATAGCCTGCTTTGGATCATTTATTGTAAAGCAGTGGCCTCTTTTAAACAAGTGACCAGTCTTTGTATCTGCATTATTGAAAATAGATAAGGTAAGAAAACTATTAAAAATACTTCTCTACTATATGTAAGATGATAGGCGTGTAGAAGTATCGATGGTATAAGTATATATGTATTTGCAGGACTAGAGATTAAAAAAGAAAATAAATTCTATTGAAAACCTGAAAATGAAGGGAAAAGTATATTCTAGCGAAAGAAAAAGTCATAATTCAATACAAACTTTGTTTTTTGCAGAGGCAGCAGGAGTGTGACTTGCACTTACACAATCAGCAACTGGAAAAATGCTAGGTTCTAAAAGTAACTTAGTGTCTTTACATGAGGATGTTACAAATGATACTTCAGACTTGAGTGAAAAGAAAATTTCAGATGAAAAAGGATCTGTTGAGAAAAGAACAATGACTCTGATTGAGAAGAATGGCTATCACGACTCCGTATACATAAACGCAGCTAAGATTTTTCAAGGCATTCATACTAAAAAGCATAAGGATAGAATACTGGTGCGGTATGGGGATGACTCAGTATCTCCCATGCTGACTTTTAAAGATGAGTATTTCCAGCGTGTATCTTACGAACTGGCGTTCAATGCTCTAAAATGTAAGTACAAAACTTTTCCAAGAATTGCCAACAGAAATGATGCAGCAGAGAAAATATGGAAAACCAAAATGTTTAGTTTCTGCCTGACAGCAGAGATCTGGGGAATTTTTTGTTAAACCACAGGTTACTACTAGACTACTTGTATTCCTCAAATATTTAAATATATCTAAGTGTTGTTAGCATTTTGTGAAATCAAACATTTAAACTCTATACTTTTTCATGTAAAGGAATTATGCTTGTTTGGAGTTGCTAGTGTTTGTGATTGAATTTGCCCTAAATTTTCATGATGTTTAAACTTTCAGCTTTTTCTTTGGTGGTTTATAAGTTTTGGTTTTTTTACTTCCGTAGATTTCATAGTGCAACTTGTCGATATTTTATTTTTTTGCAGATCAAGATCTTCTTGAAGAAATATTGTTAGATAGTTGTGTTTACCCGTGCCACTCAATAGTAAGTGAGGACTTTTGTGAGGAAATAAATTCTGTATTTTCTGAGTTGATGTAATTAGAATCTTTTCTGAGGATTCAAAGAAAGAAGGTAGGAGAGTGAACTGCTTACTGCAGTGTAATACTGGATGTTATGTTGTCCATGAGCCTTTCCATGTCCATGTGCTTTTCGTCCCAGCTGTGTCCCCGTGTGAGTGGGGAAAAAAGTCATGTTCCGTGTTCCCTTCTCGTCCCTGGGAGTTGTAGAACGTGGAGTGAACCCCATCAGACAAAAGAATGCATTGAACCCGTGTTTCATTTCCTGGGCAAACTGTATTGTGTACAAATATTGTACTGTACTGGCAAAAATTGGTGCAGCTTACTCTCTCAACATGCTTTCCTGCTTTGCCGTGAAAAGAAAATCTAGAGCTGGCAGAGTAGTCTGCTGTTCTTTCCAGTTTAGTCTTTCATGCCTTTGAAAATTACAAAATGAATTTGAGCTGATGTTATTTGTGGAGATTGATGTGAGCAGGCAAATGATCTAACAGATTTGATTTTTGGCTTGTTTTCGTAAGGAAGTAAGACTTATGTGCTGTCTTTTTGTGTTTGGTGGTATTTCCCCAATAATTTGAGTTTTCTAGCTAATTTCAGTCATATTTGTGAGAAAGGTAAGAATTTTCGAAGGCATAAGAACTGTAGGAATTTCATGAAAAGAAGTAGACAAAAGTAACCAAAGTGCTGTTAATTACTGTCCCTAAGAAGGAGATGGTCCATCTTTTAAAACATTTAGACACGGGAAGAAGATTTTACATATGTCTTAACTGCAGAATGGTTATTATAACTGAGCTTATCAGTTGTTATATACCGAAGAATCCCACAGGAGACAAATTGGTAGACAAGAAGTTTTTGTTAGCTTAGCTATTCAAGGAACTACTTTATGAGGAGAAAATAATTTCAAAGTTTAAATTCTGATAACATTAAAAGTTGTTAAGATACAGTATGTTATCTGTGTGTCTGGAGAATGTTTTAAATTTTGATAAGCTAAAGAACTTTTAAGTTATGTATCTGAGTTTTTAAAAAACTCCTCAGTGTTTTACTAACTCTGTGAGGAATTACTTTAATATTCTTACAAATCAGCATTTCAGTCATTTTAATGCCTCTTAATGGGAGACTGCTGTTTTTGCAGAATTAAGGCATGCTTTGTGTCACTTTGTCTATCCAGTTGCTTTTGTGTTGCAGCCAGATGAATTAACCAGCTTGCTTGTTGTGATGCTTTATGACCTACAAGAGCGAAAGTTTCAAGCACGAGAGATTTTTGATGAAGAGGAACCTGTAGCAGAAGTTCGGAAAATAGAGCATTATTTATACAGGTACACATGCTGAGAACTTTTTGTTGATATATATTAGCAAAAATACAGATTTGTATAACCGGTGCCTTTTTTTTTATAATTGTCAACATTACAGATGTCTTTCACCTTCAAATTTTGTGGGCTTTGTTTTTATTTTTAATGAGAACCTAGTTTGAAGGGAACTTTCATATTCCTATAGTTAAAAATACAGATAACAAACCGTCTTTATATTGTGGATCGTTTTGCTAGAAAAAGGTGTCTTCTTTTGGACTTGTTGAAGCTTTTTCCGTACAATTTTACAAAAGAAATGAAATACTCAGTAAACATTCATAAATATGAGTGTAACAGAGTCAAGAGGTCATGGAATGTAATAATATCAAGTTAATTATCAATACTACGATTATGGAACTTCGTTAAACATTATTTTAAATAATGAGAAGAAAAAAAGAGGATATGTAAAATAATAATTTTACATATTATTCAAGTATTTATTTAGTCAGTCTGTTGATGAACTCAGCAGGCATTTGTTGGACGAAATTGTGTTGCTGCTGGATTTAGAATAACCCAAAAAGTTAATGAATATCATAAGTGCAAGGTATTCCTGGAGGGCAGTAAGTAATATACCTTGACACCTGAAGTAGCTCACCAGCAACTTTTACTTGCTTTGAAGTATCACGTATCAAGATTACGCATAAAGCTTGTGGGACGAAAAGACTGGGAATATTTCCTCTGAGATCTTCAGGTAATAAGAATAAAACTGACTGCTGGTTGCCATCATGCTTGTGTTGTTTCTGTACACGTTTAGAGGTCAGCTTTCATCAAACACTCATTCTGCACATATATGTATTTATATCTTCAAACACACAAAAAACCCTGATGATTGTATTCTGCAAGTCGCAGCTGCAAAACATATTTGCTTCTTTTGTAGCTGTCTGAGAAAATTGATGTATTTGAGAGTCATCCGTCATAATTCCAGTCCCACGTGCATTTAAATGAAACAATCTTAACTTTGTACTACTACCTTGCATCTGCTGTTGTCTGGGGTAGAAAATGTCCTGTAACTGTGTATTTTCTGTAGCAGCTTGCAAAATCAGGCCTCACTTTTGGTTTTGGTTTCTGAGCAAGAGTGTGTTGTAATATAAATGTTTATTGCAATAGTTCTATGCAGTATTTTTAAAACTTACTGAACTTGTGACTATGTTTTTGTAGTTTTCGGACCAAGTTGGCAGCTGCGCTAGCAAGATGTCGCATCAAACACGATGCTCTTTCAATTGAATGCTTTCTACCAGAAACCATACGGAAGCAGGCACAAAGGGCTTCTGCCTTACCTTTATGTGTTTGGATAAACACATTTAAAATCAGGTAAGGTCTTTAAAGTATCATCTAATATTGACGGTTTTACCTATGAAGTGATGTAGTTTACTACACACTTGTTTTAGAGTTTCCAGGTGGTATTATTACCAGTAATTTAAGTTTCTTATAGTAAATTCTGCTTATCCAGTGACATGCGTTATGTTTGTTTGTAGTTTTTATATATCGCAGTAATGCTATTCATAAACTGTAAAAAAGTTGTGAAACAGTTTTTCTTCCTATTCTCTTGCTTTTGTGGGTCTTTCACCAAATAAATGAGGAAATAAAGTTAGAAGAAACTATATGAGTAAAATTGTGACGAAAAATAACAGATTATCCTGTTACCTATTTTGTTACACAGGTAATCCATTCTGTTATGTTTTCAAGAATTTTGTTTTCATATTCTTGTTTTGGATCAGTGTTCTGTGCTTAGTTTATAGGCCCTTCAAGATATCCTCTGGTTGTGATTTTGCAACCCTTAAATAAGACTGAACTAAAAGCCGCAGTATTACATTTAATGTACCACATAAGCTTATGGCACTGTCTGCAACTGTATTTCAAGACACAAGTCTTCATGTATATACCTTTAAATCTTTATGACATTTGAATTGCAAGCCTCAGCATTTATGCTTTCATTACATTTACACAAGGATTATTTCAGTTATCAGACATAAATTAATTGGTGAGCTGGGGTAGATTGGAAGCAATTGAAAGAACTAACCTATTTCAGCAGTAAATTTGCTACGGTGTCTCCTGAGCACATGGACATTTATGTTTTGATGCTTTGAATCATCCTCTGGAGATGCATGCCTCTTTCTTAATTTATTTTATCAGACTTATTAACTTAATTGTTTCAAACCAGAACTTATATGCCTAAAATAGAGTGAATTCCCCTCCTGTCTTTGGCAGTATTGCATTTTATATACAACTACGTATACACACACTAATAAAATAGAAGGCAAAAATCCATATAATCAATGTGGACTATATTGCTTAAGTAACTGTTGTATAGTTAATGGTCGGAATTATATTTTAACAGCCTGCAAGATGTTTTTGGAGATTTGAAGAAGAAGGGATTCACAAGAGTTGAATCTGTGTCAGACTTAGACCGTTATACATACTGTATGGACCAACATTGCAACGATGTCTTGGTTTTTCCTTCCTCTCTTAAAGAAGAACTGCTTAATTTAGATCTTTTTGCAGATTGCAAACTCTTACTGCAGGTGAGTGATGTCACCCTTGAGTAATACTGAAATATTCAGCAAACTGAAATAAGGCTTTGCACTAGAATGAGGTCAATGTATTGTGTGACTGTCCTATTAAATCAGTCAGGCAGCAACATACGCTCAAAAGGTTTTGGATGTTTTTAATAATCAGGTTAGAAACTCATTCACTTAATAAATTTACCTTGCAAATGTTAATGCTTATAGTTGGTATCTATAATTAAATTAGTAAAATGTATTAAATTTAATCTTAAAACTGTTGGAATAAACATCAAAAGTGGTCAAAGAGGCAGTCTGAAGACATGAGGAAAGCTTCTATGTAACTCTACATGCATTACCCCCAGTTAGTAGATAATGGTATGCTGGTATTATAACATCTCTTCCTCCTCAGCTGCATATTTGTGATGGAGTGATGGCGCTTCTTTGTATTTTGCACAGTGTGGTTCCTAAATCTCCATAAACCCCACTGTTTTTTTCCTGACTTGGCATCATTAGCCTCTCCAGGCAAGGTTGGTCGGAGGTTCCTGTTGTAGGGCGGTGGTTTGGAGCCACCCTGCAACAACACACAACCACAAATTACCTAAAGTGCGTGATGGTTCTTGAGCGCTTAGCATAAACATTTCAAAGGGCATTTTCACTTGATGCGTAGCATTTTCTGGCAATTTTAGCCTGAAAATTTATTACCCAACTTACAAAGTAAATCTGAATATCTCATTTCAATGTGTATATTTTGAATGGAAGACTTACAGAAAAGAAGCATAGATGACAACCCCGTAGGTCACCAGAACAAATTCTGAGTATTACTGTTTAAGCATATTCAAAGTTAGGAAACGGAACCGTCAAAAACTCTGTCTCTGTGTGGTGGGGTAGGGTGGTACTTGAATGGCATAACTAGATAACGTGAACATTAATGTGAACTTCAGGGTTTAGCTTTCTTTTTTTTTTCCTTAACACCAGTATTTGACAGATTTGGTGCAAGACTTGGTACCCATGGTCCACATCTTCACTCTTTGCCTCTTTGAGTAATTTGATGGAGATAATGTTTGATATGTATCTATCTCTCTCTTCAGCATCTGTAGTGTGAGATTACTTACTCTTGTAAATGCGCTTTCTGTATTCAGATCTGCCTCAGTGTTCAAATTTCAGCAAAATCTTAGTTTTTGATCTGTAAGGGCTTAATTTCTCCTATAATTATCAAGAGCTGTGTGAATAGTTCTGCGTTTCTCTCTCGAGCTGAGGATGAATTTTGCATATTGTGGCCTATATTTGTCTTTTCTGGAATTGGCAGTCATTAAGAGTTCCTCCTTATGGGGATGATAGGCGCTTAACATTTCTTTTCACCTATAGATATTATGCTTTCGTATGCATTAGTCAGAATTAAATTATTTAAATTTAGTGAGTTTAACTTAATAAGATGCTTGGTTTTGTACTTTATTTAATTCTGTATTAGCAGCTATCCATGATTTGTTTTTCTCCTCCCCTCTTTATAGTTTGTTGTGGAAACAATGAAATTCTTTCCTAGTTTGGAAAGGAAAATTGGCACTCACAGAAACCAAACTAGTTGGTCAGATTTAATTTTGTGTCATTATTTTCTAGGATAAGTCTCGCAGCCTCGCTGTACACTCTGCGCAGGCACTGTTGAATACGGACGATGACATTATAGTGGCTCATGTAGGTTCCCATCTGACCATTGCCCATATGTCAGCGCTGACAATTCACAGCACATCCAGAATTTTTGTTTGTGGTGTAAAATCTTCAGCAAAAGCAGCTGAACTGAGGAACTTGTTCAGTCCCATGGGATGTGAAAGTAGGTGTTAAAACAGTTGGTATGCATGAAGTATTGTAATGTAGATGTTTGTGATATCTACAAATATGACATACTTCTGTCGGGATTCAGAGATCTCTTGTTTGAGGATTTGGGGAGGGCAGTAACAACTTATTTTTTCGACAGGGTAAACTGACAGCTCCTCAGCTATAATCACGTTAATGAAAGGTTGCAGACTAACCGTCAGATATGCAGGCTCCTGAAGTGTCAGTGAAGTTTTCCATATAAGTAGTAACTGTACAGTGGTTGGTGTAGCTGGGAATTTTTGGGTCCATTTACTTGGTGTCTTGGCTGTTGCTTTCAGTCTGATTTTCACCTGTTTAATCAAATTGAGTGTTAATCAAAACCACATGCACTTATCTGGTTTACCTGGAGAACACAATCAGAACAGAATACAAGAGGACTTTGGAATCCCGTTAGCAGACTTTTCAGTGGAATGAAAGTCTAGTCCTTCAGTCCCTTTGAAATCAGTGGGACGTACTTTTGGAGTATCTAGCTTTATGGAAGTCTGTGTAACACTGCAGTCTTGTGAGTTTTTCCCTTTTTTTCAGATATTCAGTTGTTACATGAAGACTTCACTGAGATTGAACCAACAGACTCGAGACTTCAAAATGCGAAAGTTGTTTTGCTGCTACCACGATGCTCTGGGATGGGTGTTGGCAATCCAATAGACTTTATTGTAAATGAACACGGAGGTAACGTTTGACACAATAGCTACCTTATACTTTCTGCTAGAAATAGTATTCAAGTCTTGTGGTCTGGACTTCATAGCTGCTTCAGTAAATCATATAATTTTATAAAATACTCTTCCTTTTACATTTTTAACTACTATAAAACATATATATTAAATAACTTGCATAATTCTGTATGTGTAATGTATATGCAGGCTACTATGGAAATATAAAAGAAGAAATAAATTACACACATGATTTTTCCACAAAAAGTGAGCAAGAACGTATTTAGCCTATAACAAAATCTTTCTAGGTGGCACTGAAGGATTAAGAGTATTTCGTAAAGGCGATTTCAAGTTGATAGTATGAAGTTTGAGGGTTATTCTGGGGAGCAGAGCATGTATAGTTTTTCTTTTAAAGTAAAAGGAGTATAGGTAGAACACTTATTTCAAGATACCAATGAGTATATATAATTTTCCCTTGTTACATTCCTTTATTATATAGTGTATAAGTACACTGTACAATTTTCATTAAATAGAAACAAGTAAGAGACAGTAGTAAAGTAAAGGTAAAGAAGGAAAGAACCATTTAGGCATTCCTTGGTATTCTAATTCATAAAACCTGCCTTCCCACTGCGCCAGGAATAAACAGGTCTGTTACCAAAGCGTTTTCTACAAACAGAGGAATTTTAAGACACTAATACAAGTTGCATTAATAAATTTACAACTCTTTGCATTTAGATGCAGGATTGCTAAGAGACCTTTTCCAAGGATCTGTATCTGAGGATAAACTCAATACTCTTGCTGAGCGGCAGCTTAATGAGTTGATGCACGCAATGAAATGTAAGTGTGCGAGCTCTTGGACTTCTGGGAACATCTTGTGCTGTCAAGTCCACTGTACTGCCACCGGTTTTCATATAGTTAAAAATACACTGGTTGGTCTATTAGTTATCCGTAAGTGTGTAACCAAACCCCCTAAATAATGATCTCCTCAAGTTTAAAGGTATATTTGTGTCCTAGTATTCACCATCCATTAATACAATAATCTTCAGCGTTGTGTAGAGAACTGGCTTAGTCACACTCTGCCTTGGAAAAGTAAATGTAGCCTGACACCACTGTCATGCTGCCACTTTCTTCCCCCCTCCTTTGGCAGCTGTGTGAAAGGACTGGATACAGCCCTGAATTTCTGCTGAAATTGGCAAATATTTGAAAAGGTTTTAATTATTAAAAAACAGTAGAGATGGAATGCTAATGTGTGCAGGAGGATATATTTTATTGGTAAAAACGACGTCCAAGCATAATTCTTATGCTGGTTTCAGTCCTTATTAAACTTCTGTGTGTATGAACAATTTGAACAGTAGAAAATTTTTTTTTCTTTGTTTTGTAGTTACCAAAGTACAAGCTATTGTTTACTGCACTTGTTCGGTGTACCCAGAAGAAAACGAACTAGTAGTGAAAAAAGCACTGGAATCTGGAGTGGAAGGAAACAAACTGCAACCATATAGGTATGGAATAAGTAGTTTTGTCTATGGAAAAATTAAGTATAACTTTAAATTGTAGCATAATTCTTATCCTAGGCTGATCTGTGTCTTGCATTAGATGTTTAACATTTAAAATAGTTTTTTGCCTCCTCTCATTCCATTCCTTTTGACGTTAGGAGAGTACTAAGTAGCATCCTCTTGACTCTTTCATCTAATATTTTTGTTCCCATCTGAAATTGAGATGGGAGGAAAGCATCACTGGTTGGAAATAACATTGTGGTGAGCTTCTGATAGAGCTGTTGCTCTCATCCCATTGGTATTCAGAGAACGAAGCTAGTTTAGGATAAAAAGGAGACTAGAACTTGCTAGCATCCCCTCAGCTTCTCACCTGCAACAACCAGTTTCAAAGGAAAAAGAAACCAAGTCTTAAAATGATACAGAAGAATAGGAACCTCTGCTGTAGGATTGCTCGTCCCTGTATTCAGAAGAATGACTTTTGGGGGGGGACAGGTTACAGTAAGAGAACATCCTGTGCAATCATGACAAATACAAATATGTATGAAAAAATTACGTGTGTTATACAATTTATATGTAGTTCAAACCTGTCAGCTGTCACCCCCGTCAGCTGGAACAATTGTTAAAAGACTGATGGGTACTTTTCTGGATTTTCCTTTCAGTCATAGCAGACAAATGCAAACAGTTGGCACTTGCTTGCACAGAGATATAATAGTTGATTACAGGATGCAGGTTAAAAGAGTTGATGTTGCCAAAAGCACAGGAGAATGATACTGTATTTTTAAATTTTTATATTATCTTAGATTATGTTAATAACTTGGCCAGCGTGGGGAAAGGTACTGTGGCTCAAGATATCATAGAATCACAGAATAGTTTGGGTTGGAAGGGACCTTTAAAGGTCATCTAGTCCAACCTCCCCTGCGACGAGCAGGGACATCTTCAACTAGATCAGGTGGCTCAGAGCCCCGTCCAACCTGACCTTGAATGTTTCCAGGGATGGGGCATCTACCACCTCTCTGGGCAGCCTGGGCCGGTGTTCCACCACCTTCATTGTAATTCAGTGTGGTTAAATTTTGCGTGATTAAAATGGTGTTAACTGGGGCCGTTCCAAAGAATTTTAAAAATAGGTATCATCGTATGCACAATGTTAAGATACAGTACAACAAAATGCATCTTCTTGCAAATCACCAATAGAAAAGAGCAGCCTGCTTGAATTTTTATGCTAAATGGGATGAAATCAAGGTATGTCATGCTGATGATGCTCTGCTAGTCCAAAAGCATTTATGGACTCTTGTTGTAAACTGTATTTTCCTTTGGGTTTTAAATTTGTGAAGTCTGCCGTGCCTTGACCTCTATGCGGCTGTTACTCTATGGGGAGAACTAGGGGGACCTTGGAACATAATGGTCTCTGAATTATTTAAACGTGAATAGTACATACATTCATGATACATATAACAGAATTTGTGTTAAAAAAAATTCTGAGATTTTTTTTTTTCTGGAGCTTTAATTTTTTCAGGAAAAAAATCCCCCCTTGTCTAAAACACCTCCCCTCCCCCTGAAGCCAAAACAAAATCTGTTGTGTTTTGCAGAAACATGAGTCTTGTCGTACCACCAAATTATACTTTTACTTTCAAATACAAGGCAATCTCCGATGGTAAGAAAGGGACAAAAAAATTACATTAGGATTTTTGCAGGCCTGAGCAAATTTGTGACTGAAGACTGATTGAACTTCGTAACTGACAATTCCGGAATCGGTTTCTCCTTCACTGTCACACGCGTATCTTGGATGTTTTCATGCATAGTTCTTGCTACAATAAAGCTGCTGGAAACCAGCATAAACAGAGCAGTAATAGAACACCATAAATAAAATATATAGTGCGATTATGGTTGTCTTAAGATGAAAGCTCAAGCCATTTAAGATGCACGTACAACTTACACAGTTTGCGGTACGCTTTCCTTAGAATGAATTAGGTAACTTACTTGACTAAAAGGATGCAGGATAGAATGAAAAAACGTGTTGCAGAATTACTAGCCCCTGTGTTCACAGTAGTGGTTTTGGGAGGCAAGTTATACTAATAAAACATCCTGTGTGATCATCACATCTACTTAATATTAATTTCCTTTTCCAAGAAAATACGGGGCTTTCAGGAAACTCTTATGCCAGTTGTGTTCATGTGTGCTGTATCTTTTGGGATTACTCTGCACTGCTGGAGTCTTGCCTGACAAAATAAGGCCATACTGGAGTTTGGCGGCATAGAGCTGCTCTTAGGGCTGTGACATCGTAAAGGTGATTTCAAACATGTACCCACTGTCTAAGCTGAGTTTACCTTGAGGATGCGACAGACAGTTTATAGCAAAGGCTTTACCTTACGTGAGGGTACACATGGCAAATGGGTGGGTATAGATGAGAATCTAAACCATTCATGTGTGATAGGCCCTTTGGCCTATGAAATTTGAGTTAATTTCTGCATCAATTTTGAGGGTCAGACCATCTGTTAAAGAGATTCCTGGTAACAGTAATTTGTATACATCAGTCAAGATAAAGATTGTCTTTTTTTTGCATTGAATGACCTGATCTAAAAGCAAAAATCTCCTATGTCATAGGACATAGAGTTTTATTTACTAATGCAAGGAGGATGTGGGCCTTGTAGTCTGTTTTACCAAGTTTCAGGGGACATATAACAAAAAAAATCCAGAGAGGGACATACAAAAAAAAAATCCAGATTACAGTGAAAACTTGGGAAGAAACAGTTTTGCGGACTTCCCATTAGAAATGGGAAAGCCAGCCAAACCAGGATATTGCTTACAAATATTGAATGTATTTCTCCGTAACCATCTTGGAGCAAAGCTGTGTTTCAAGAGGATCAGCGGAGCACTGAGGAGGGGCTGTATCTTACAGTCCGCAGCAAGGTGAAGAGGAGGGGGTAAAAGATGCTTAAGGACATTTTGATAGTATTTTTCTGTACTGAAACAGCTTGGCAGGAATTTAGCAACTTTATGAGCCAAGTCCTTGAGGCCTGATAACAACAGGTAGGGATTACTGGAATACAGGGAGAACGTGAGAAAAGGCTGGTTCTTCCTTCCTTCCTTCCTTCCTGATGCATTGCAGAACTGTAAATTTGAAAAACAGCATTCAATTATTACAAATAGGCAAATTTTTCTAACCTAAGATTTTTAGCTTAGATTGATATATTATTTATTATGAGCATATCGTTAATAACTCAAAGTCAGCACTTCTGCAATTTCTGTGTACTGCTCAGTGTTTTCAGAGCATTCCCCAACTTCATGGACAACTTGATAATCCAGGAATAGCAGACCTGCAAAAGAACATAGTTAATTAGGTTCCCACATATTTATTATCTGGTGGCTAATTATTGGAAAAAATGGAAAAACCAGAATAAATTCTAAAAAGCTGAATTTTCATGTCTTCTTGAATTGCAGTTTTTTAAAATTAAGATAAGCCTCTATAAGACTATCATTAAAAGACATAATTTGGAAGTTACTGTTAATATATCCTTGTTTATTTCCTTTTATATTCTTAAAATGTTATTCTTCTGGTCATTTGTTTATTTTTTACAGGCTTATTCCTCCTGTTTTTTCTACTTGCAAGAATTCAGAGCCTTCCACTGAAACCTTTTTCAAAATGGAGCCATCAGAAATTTCCAGTGGCTGTTTTCTAGCTATTCTAGCAAGAAAGGTAAGCTAAGAAAACGACCATTTAAAAACATTTCACAGAAAAAGAGTATCGCCATTTTTTCACAAAGGAATATATGAAATTAAAGATTTAAAAAAAAATAAAAATCCTGGCTGTTCTTTAGTTGTCTTAAGAACAAAGGAGAGGTGAGCAATCGAAATGTGCCACCTCCAGAGTTTTATGCGGAGTGCAGGCTTCCGACATGTGCCTTTTCTTCTGGAGCTGGTTGTGATCAGAGCAGTTTCTTGATCCGCGCCGGTGCTAGGAACGTCTAGGGGAAACATTTTGTGGCCGTCACACTTCGGAGTGAAGTACGCAGCTTGATTAGACTCCTGATAAGTAGTGTTCAGTCGCGTTAGTTGTTATGTCTCTGTGTGTCACCAGGATTTGCCAGTATCCAAGCAGACAGTGTCACCTGGAGGGATTAAAACCTCATTATAATTTGACTAAAATAGGTATGAATATGTTTCCTTCCAAAACTAAGGCATATGCAAATCTGGCTTGAAAGGCAGGGGGCTTTTGCTGAGTAAACGGGAAAGTCTTGGCATGATTCCTGAGGAAAGGCCTTAAAGGGCTAGTTTGCATCTCTGAGCATCAACATTTTCCTGGGGCGCCTGAGAAAAGTAGGGCCTTTTTCACAAGAGGAAAGGGGGGAGCTAATTAGAATTTCATTGAAAATTAAAGATAGGAGTTTTGGTTATTTGTACCACTTTCTGTCATACTGCAATTACAGCGCTTGAAAGAAGCTTGTGTCATGGGGAGAATTAGAAGAGGAAGATTTTATTAGAGTAAGAGAATCACACAGGAAACGCCTTTCAAGTTACCTGTTATTGACTTCTTCTCAATGTAGAATATTTTTTAGCCTGGCTGCCTGAGCTAGTAAGTTTTAGTTATATCTGCCATATTCTCTCCCTCCACTTTTGTTTTGGTTAGTTGATTTGAATAATTTTTGAGTCAAATTCTAACACACAGAAACAATTGCTCCTCATGGCATCAAAGGCCATTTTTTAGGTGGCTCTGGAAAGAAGCATTTTCTGTGAGGCATAAAATGTGTACTGTGAAGCATATTTTCAACTGAAATTTCTGGTTTTCAGGTACCTACCCCTCTTCTTGGCTAGTTGTAAATAGTTTCTTCCCCATTGCTTCTCTTTACATCTTTGGATGCTGACGTGGTTCCCAGGCAGTCTGGTTTGAGAGTTCTTTGTTTGTGTATCATGAAAAAGGATTTTCATTATCATGAAAAATATTCCTGTTTAATGTTGTTGATAATATTTCAGTATTTTAGTAATTATTTCTGATACACACACACCCGGGTGCTATTACAGATGAGTTAGAGCGCGCGTCAGCGTGGGAGCTGTGTACTACTGTAGAGGGCAAAGTCAAAGCAAATGCTCAGCTACCATTTGTCACAGCACTCACGTTCTTAATGTCTTGAAGAAATAGTTTGGTGAGCATTTATCACGTGTGACTTAAGTCTTTCGGCTAGATTCTGCCATAGATTTCCCATGGATTAAATTCTGAGGAATTTTGGGATTACAGTATCGAATTTGCAGCTCTGTGTTGTGGCTTAGATTTATTGTTTTTTCCTTGGAAATTTTCAGAAAGATTCTTCTGAAAATGTGTCTGTTAAAGACATTTTGGCTCGTGCTGCGTCAAAAGGACTACTAGAAGGCCTTCTTGCAGAAAAATCAAAGGAAGAGGAGACAAAGCAACCGAAAGTAACACAACGCAGAAATAACGTTACTGCTGGTGGTATGAAGCTGAAGATTGCAGAGTTCCTTCACCGTCAAACTGTATCTAATACTAAGGCTGAAGTTTCCCTGCCTAAAGCAGTCAGTGACATACAACAAAAGAACGTCAACCTAACAAGCAGCTACCCTCAGCTGAAGAAACCCCTCAATCCCGTCTCAGACACAGCTTTGCCTAGAGCGCGGAAGCAAACATCTCCCGTGGCACCTACGGGCAAGGCCTGTCAGAGACAGACACTGGCTAGAAAGGCACACGCAGAACGGAAGAGGCTTGTGTTGAAGACCGTGGAAATTGTTTTGCCTCCAGTGATGACGCCATACGTAAGTCGGCAAGAAAACAAACCCAGGACATCAACTCATCCCTGCTTTCATGGCTGGACTGGAGCAAAGGGTGGTCGGGTACCTCCGCTGCCTTCGGGTGGGAGGGTACTTCCACCACCTCTGGCCAGAGCGGTCAAGCCAACGGTGCTCAGCCGGCCTCGACCATGGCTGTAAGACTCTTCAGACTTCGTCCCTTCCTTTACAGAAAGGGTAAAGATTCCTGTATATATTAATACGCTTAGATTACAGTATATCTGTATGTAGGATAATCTTGCTGTGCAAAATCGATATATTTTGGGATATTTGCACGGAAATACCCATGTTAGCAATTTTAAACTGGTAACTACACTTAAAGGGAATGCAGCACAGTGGCATAAGGCTGACAGACCATTAGGGGGTGAGATCAAAAAAACTACAGCTTCTTGCTGTGCACTTTTAAGTGACAAAGTGTACAGTTGGTTTTTTTCCCCTTGTGACCTGCATAGATGTGTAGGAATACTCAATTTCAATTTGATGGGGCTATTTCTCTTTACTAGTGCTAGATACCATTTCTGTAAGTTACTATTTAGACTGTGACACGTGGAAAGTAAGTCCCGCACCGAAAGCCAGTTAGCTCACCTTTATTTCTAAAAGTAGATGTGCACTTTTGTACAGACAGCTGGCCGAGGATGCGAGAGCCCTGGCACAGGCTTTCTGGTACTTGCTCCTTTGGTTTCTACTCAGGTGTGCTTCAAAATAGTAACAATGAAAACTATATTCTCATGCTAAAAATACTGAATTGTCAACATAATGGTCATATCAGCCCACGTCATGGGTCATGACTGCTTTGCACCAACTTGCTTAACACAAGCAGTCTTAGTTGAAAAGAGCTGCGACTGGCGAAGTAAGTTATTTTTATAAATGGTATTGCTAGTCAGCCGGATAGTGACTGAACACAGAGTAGTCTGTCGAAATAGCTGTAGACTTCTAACCTCTCTTTTGCTAGCAAATAAATATAAAATAAAATAATTGTTTAAGCATCTACAGTTGTGTTGTAATCTGAGCAGAGGATAAAAGGGACACATAGTGATACTTTTAACAAGAACCTGATTTAGTGTTAAATATGGACAGTATAAAGAAGGAAAATGGCAAACAATGATGGAATGACTGTAAGAGGAACCCGAAGAGCTGTATTTATTTAGGTTTTACTGTTGCAGAAGTGTAACAAAGGCAGCATAGCAATACAGAACGGCAGACGCAGCCGTGGCCCAGAAGAGAAGTTTTCCTCTAGGCAATCATTTAAGATATTTGGCAAGAGCGTTGCCAGTAGTGTCAACAATATGGTATGGAATCTTAACCTACTTGAGACTGGATGTAGACCCATCCGGAGAAAACATTTTAACATCTCTTTTTCTCCTCACCCACGCCAGTCAATGCAGCTGGCTCAGCGCTTCCTTTAGAAGAAGGGATGCGAGTGATGCTACACCAGCAGCGCAGACAGCTGGCTCTTGTTCATCAGACAAATGTTGCTGCTTCACTGAATTACTGAAAATTTCTTCTGGCGTTTCAGTCTGAGCCAGCTGCCCTGTTCAAAGGCATCGCTCACCTGCTGTACGTCCCTGCGAGTAACCCCTCCTCCTTTCCTGTTCCAGTAACAGGATGAACTCCCTCCACTCTTGTTTCTGAAACCAACTCGTAGGGATAAATCTAGACCTACGTCTAGACCTATGCATGCAATGTATAGAACTGAAAAAAAAAATAAAAATCCCCATTTTTATTTCAAAACCATCTTGGAGGAGGAGATATGCTACATGTTAGATGAAAGGAATGGGCAGTAAGGAGATCTGTGTTTTTTTCAATATGATTGCTAAGTGCTTAAAATAGAGATTCTGCAGTTAGAGAACTAAACTCTATTTTTTAAATCAAAATCTGTATCATTCATTTATTAAACGTAATTAAAAATACTTCTAAATGAACATACATGTGTCTTATGTTAGAAGTTCTGCACTACTTAACGTAATACGCACCGTCATGTCCCACAGTTGGCCTGGTCTTGCTTTCAGGAGTCGTACAGAGGCTACACCAGTCCGAATCTCCCTGTCTTGCCAAGAACAGCGACGAGCTGGTTGTGAAGAAGTTGGTTGTGCAGGTCAGCAGAACAACACCTGGTGGCAACGCCGGGGGCTGACTGAAGGCGGTTTGTAGGTAGAAGCCTGTGCGCTGAGTTCAATGGCTGAGTCAGCTCAATGACTTTTTACAGTAAACCTGTATCTTACGTAAGTAATTTGCTGTACTCCAGCGAGGTACTTGTAATTTTCAACTCAAACCCGCTGATGCAGCTTTACAGATAAGAAGAGTCCATTGTACTGCTGTTGCCTCTCAACAACCCGTCTGTTTTTCCCTCCCCTCAACCACAATTTGGAACAAAAGAAATAATCTCCCACTTTCATGGACTTCATGGACCAGTAACAGTTGAGACAGTCATTTTATGCAGCTAAATTTATTCTCAGAACAGATTACATTTAAATGTGGAGAAGTGGTCAACAGCAGGGAAAGGTTGTCCTTTTCGGGGTCAGTCAGGTGCTTGCCGTGAGACCGAGCTCTGCTAGTAACCGGTGGGTGTTTCCTTCTTCCTGCTCTTAAATCAAACCTGCTTTTGCTGACTGCACAGCCCAAGTTTTAGCAATGTATTAATTAACCTGCCCGAGAAAGGAGTAATGGGGTTAATGGTAATGCTGTAAAGGCTGAGCCCATATTAGCTGTTGAAATAAGAAAGTTCTCTTTTCCATGGGTGATTTACTAACAATTTCAGATCCCCAGTTAAATGATCTATGAAACGTTTGCTAAAATTAAAAGAAAAGGGATGTAGAACTCTTGATGACCCAGAAGTGGGGTAAGCCATGAGATACTCCGCAGCTTTTCTTCCTCTGTCAGGAAAGGGCAGGTGACGGCAGTAGGCAGAGGTGGCTACGAGCTCCTTTTGCTGTGAATGGATTCCCTGCCCTTCCACGCAGTTTTTGTGACTCCTGTTTAAGCGCCCTGCAGGTGGCCCCGCCAGCCTTGTGTCTCCCCCACCCCGCTGCTCCCCTCCAGCTGGAACAGCTTAAATAAAACCTACAGCCAGCACTGCAGATTGCGAAAGAAAGGCTTTTTTTTTATCTGTTAGTTGCTGACCATGAATATAAGTCTCCTTGCTTCCGCAAGGGAGCGTACTAATGACATGACTGACATTGTGATACTTACCTCTAACTTACTACTCACATTGAAAAAAAAAATTAAGAAATTAGCTTTGCTTTACATGGTTTTTCTACAGACGTCAATAAAAATGTGACTACAAATAATTACAAAGCCCGCCTTTTTTGAGGCAACCTATAGTGTACAGAGTGGAGAATGTTACAAGAGCACGTCCAGTAAAGACAATACATCAACATAATAATGCAGGATATTTCAGTAAAAATAGAATAAATAAAATAAAAATATTTTAAGCTGTATTTAACAGGTTAATTTAAAATATGGCATCAGACATACAAGGCATAGTGAACATGGCTGCCTGCCTACAGAATCACTAGGTATTATAAAAAAATGCATAGATAACTGAAGGGTCGCGATAACATCAACTAAAACAGCGGCAGTTGCTCCAACACACACACGTACCCCATACATACTTTTTTGGCCATGGGGAAAAAAAGTGTCTTAATATATTGTTTAACAAAAGATAACTGGCTTTGCAATATTAGGCTCTGATTCCACAAACACCTGGGTGTATTTTTAATCTTTTGGAGAAGAAGGAGCTCTACTGAAGCAAAAAGGCCACATATAGCCAAGACCATTAAGCGCACCACTTAAAATAGTTGCAAAAGTCAACAGCATTTTTGTTAACAGACACCAAACTCTAAAAACATATATTGGGAAGTGACCTACGGCTTTGCAAACACCTTTCTGTCTTCTCCTCAGCCCGTCCTGCAATTGCACGCCCTCTGCTAGTGAAAGGTCACTAGATGTTCACAGCCTTGACACCACCCATGTAGGAGAACCTGCACGTTGCTGTTTGCCAAGCGCTGCCTTAGTTTTAAAGGCTCCGGCTCTCTCCTGGGGAGAATGAGCACCGCGCAGATGCAACTACAAAATTTAATTCTACTGTTTAGAATTCACTGTCGTTGAACAGCTGCAAAGCCCAAATCCTGGCGCTTCCAGCTGGAACTTTTAAAATGACTCTGTCAAAAGTATTTTCTGTAATTTAAAACAAAATAAAGTTTGACTCGCTAGCATGATGATGGATAAGGAAGCTTTTCTCTCTCAACCTCACGATTCTACCAAAAGCCACCCATTTTGACAGCAGCCATGGCAGGAAGTGAGTTTTCCTGCTGCTCCCAGCAGAGGTCGCAGGGATCAGTGCTGAACTAAGCAAGCACCTATGCACGCTGCCCTCTCCACGCCCCGAGATCTGGCCCCGAGGGCGGCTCAAACCATTGGCAGTGCCAGAAGGAGCGGGTTTGTTGGCATCCCCACGCCTGCCCACTCTCCTGCCTACCTGCCGTGAGCAGCTTCTCCTCCAGCTGGCCAAAGGAGGTGGTGCACAGCAGATGAGTAGGTGGTGAGCCTTGGGAGGGGAAACCATTGCTTCAGTGCAGAATCACGGTCAGAGAGAGACGCGAGATCGGTGGAGGATCCACTCTTCAGAGGGTATTCTACAGAGCTAAATTTAATGACAACAGTTGCATAGCTAGCACTCGGCTGACACCTGCTCATACAGCAGGCCGAGTTTAGCGTAATGATTTCTCTGCATTTTTCAATGCAGAAATTTCTGGAATCCTCATTCTTTTCCCCTTGTGTTCCTAACTTGCTTTGCCCAGGTGCTGCTGTTAATTCCTTTAAACAAGGAAATAAAAAGATAATAGTTTGTTTGTAACAGTCTCTCACACAGTAAAATAAAAGAGTTCTTGTAATAACAACCTTGACGATGTTCTTTTAAAATTACAGTTATGACCAGATCTGCAGTCTTGGGAGACAGTTCAGAATTTGGAACACATCTATAAACGGAGGCAAAACATTTTTACCACTAGTTAAAAATATCTTTACCGTTCCATTTCCAAGATGCGTACCAATCTGCAGGTCTAGACAGAAGACGGCAGAGGGAGAGACTGAAGACGGGTAACTGCGTTTGAACGTGAGCCTGAGGTACAATTTTAAGGGGCAGCACCGGGCTGGCTTTGTCAGGGGCTGCGGGAAGCGGTGTGGGGATCAGAGCAGTTGGATGACGCCTTTGGAGCAAAAGCACTAAAACTGGGTTGTACCACCTGAAGCACTATCCCGGGAGAAAACAGCCCTCTTATTTTGTCACAAGAGCATTAAAAGTAATGAAATTTCAGGGAATTTTGTAAATAACGAGGAACATGATGGTTCTTTCTGTGGCATGTTAAGTATTCAGCAACAAACTCTGAGGGGAAGGGGGAACGGTGCAAGCAGATGCTAAATCGAACATTTCATCAAACACTCGTATGGATCGGGTATGGAACAGTTTAGTCTCAGTAAAAGTTTTAAGATAGTAAAATTACTGACTAGTTCCTTCTTGCTCCTGATTGGTATGAGCCCTGCGTGAAACAAACGGTATTTTTGATGAACTAATGACAGATTTAGGAGAATAAATTTAACAGCCAACAGGTGCGCTTGTAGACGTAAAGCTGAAAAGCTTCAGTGGATCACCCTGCAACTCAATCGCTGAAAACACCTCTGAGATTTTTCAGCGTTGGTTTCATATTAAACACGATTCTTCTCTAAGACCATAATGTATAACCAGGAGACGAAATGATGACACCGTGATTCAAAAGCATGTCAGGGAGACGTCAAAGTGGTTGCTAGACCAATGCTGACGAACAATTTAAAACTAACAGGTGTAGTTCTGTAAAAAATAAAACTTGGTATTTAATCTACAGTAATTCGATGGTAGCTAATACTTGGTACCTACACTCCCGTGTTGAAAACAGAGCCAAGTGCTGTAGGATTTAAGATTGGTTTGTGACAAATCCAGCTCAAGACGGTGAAACTATCAACTCAGGCATCATTCACTCCAAGGACTTTAGCACGAGTTCACTGGGAGGGATGTGGCCATATTCTTTTTTTGTGTGTGTGTGTTTGTGAGTTTAGGCAATGTTCATGTATTTACAAACAAACAGACCTTCCATTGCTCATGATGTAACTCACTGACAGCAAAAAAAATTATTCATGCTTCTTTTCATATCACACGATGGTGGCAAGAACGAGAGAACATGCTTGTCTAACATTGTTTCGATAAGGGTAAATTCTCTGAAGACCAAGCATCAGCAATTTGAAATGGAAGGCCAGACATCGTCAGTTCATTTTCCTTAGTGTAGCTACTGTTATCTTCAGTTAAACGTCAGGAGAATCTTCCCTCTTACGCAGCTATGGCATCTCGGTGACCGGGCGTTTCTGTTTCAAAGTGTCAATGAGGGACAAGACTCCTCTTTTTACGTTGGTCGTAACTCTTCTGGTCACCGAGTCTGCAGGAGGTGGGGGCGGTCGGACTTTCTGGGAAGGAGGTCTGGCCACTAAGCACTTCTGATACCGCAACTGCAACAAAGCAAAACCAGTCTGCAGTCCTTACTGTATCCAATGCTTTCACGGAGCATTTTAAATACGCTCTTAATACTTTCTCATGAAATACAGTCAAAATTCCATTTTGGCCGTGACAAACAGCCCAGCTGAAGTTAATGGGACACTGGTCTGTCAATTTGTGGGCAGAAACTGTTCATTAGCACTAAATTACATACTGAATCATATGAACAGCCCTTTGAAAACTAAAAAAATAAGTTTTCTGGGTTCAGCTGTTCTTGAACAAGGGTTATTTTCGCTACATTGTCACTGGTTTGGATAACACAACTCCCAGCAAAATGTTTTTCCAGCGTTAGGTAACTTGTGTAGCGAAAGAAAAGATTTCTGACTTAAAACAGATGTTGCAGAGGTTAGGAGGGGACATGATTAAAGGGGCCTTGTTCACTAAATTGACATTTCAAACTTATAAACTTTGTGTTTTAATTAATCCAATATATCAGAATCCCAATTCCTAGTTTTGTCTGCTTTTTCTTTTTCTGTATTGAAATTAATGTAATTGCAAATTTGGAAAGAGGATTATTTATGGAGGCAGTGAAAAATCTAAGTGCTATTAGGTGCCTTTGAAGAAGGTCACTTACCATACAAGCAGCCTGAACAGCTTCTGACACGTTGCCTGCATTTGGTTCGCACCAGAAAACGTGGCACTCAAAATGTTGGTTTCCTGTGTCCATAATGAAGGCGAACGTGTGAACGTCCTTGCCTACTCCCATGAAGGACAGGAACCGCACACGACACTCCACCATGATTTCCTCTTCATTCTGGTTACGAATCAAAGGATTGATCATTACTATTGGATATTCTGTGGAACTTCCAAGTTTAAGTTGATTAAACGGGGAGAGACTGATGCAGTATTGTGGAATTCCTTTGTATCTACCGGCATGTAGCCAGGGTGCTCGGGCCGGGGCCGGATGTCCCCTGCTTGGCTGCCAGCAGAAGACCAAGGCTTTGAGCGTCAGCAGTGGGCACAGTGAGCATTTCAAGCACTGCTTGTTTTGTGAAGAAATATATGGCTATTAGGACTCCAAAGGATACTGCCCTAACACAGAGGTGTTGGTTTAAGACCTCATCAACAGATGTTCTTTCAAAGTTTCATCGTATTAATCTCTACAGAAAATGCTCTACAAAAGGAGAGCGATGTGAAACACAGAGTTTAATATTACTCTTCGCTTCCATGCCAAGAATCAAGTAAGTACAGTTTAGAATTTAGGATTGCTACTTAAGGCTTAGCCTATGATGTTTCAGGCTCAAAACTCCTAGAAAGTATAACACTGAACTTGTTATAATTATCCAGTGAATACTTATAGTAATTTATATTTTTGAGAACATGCTTGGAATGGTAAATAAAGCTGAAGCTGATACGAGCAGTAAGAGCCTCTGCAGATTCACAGCCCTGGAAAGAAATAAAATGGAAGATAAGCAAATGAATTCTAGTACAAATGAACTCTTTCTACTAGTGTTTATGTGTTCCTGGTTTTCAACACTCGCATTAGGTTAGGCGTGTTCTAAACGAGACAGTCTGCCTTACTCGTTCATTGATGACTGTGACAGTAGCATCAGCAACATTCATGGTAACTGGCATCCAGTCTTCTTTGCTCGAGGAAGCCATCAGACTTTCAATGGCACTATTCAGAGTATCCATTCCTAAAATAGAAGAAAATGTGATAATGAAAAATAAATATATAGGTAAAACAAGAACAAAATATTTATTTTCACATAGCAGTACGGAAAACAGATTGTTTTGGACTCCTTATTAAAATGAATTTGATGATGGAAGGAAGGGTTGTGAAGCTGGTTTTCTTCAACTGCAGAAACAAAACAGGTGCCTCTGGCTCAAAACAAACAGGATTGCGTCTTGTTTAGCTGCTGCACCATTTCGATTCTCTAGGGCCCTTCTCATTAGCAGCAGGGTTCATATTCAGAGAAAACAGTAGAAAAAACCCTCTGCCTTCTTGGCAGCTCCCGAAATACCCTGGTTGCAAAACACATGTTCAAATGAGGCCCTGAATACTAGATGTCTTCATGTCTCACCCTTCGAAAATCATGCATTTACACTTGGCGAGCAGCGTCCTGCCCTTGGAGTTTATGCAGGGTACTTTGGAAGTCACTTGAGAATAAGTGTTACATACCCACAGGTTTAGCTACAGGTAACATGCCCAGGTACTGGACGTGGAACTTCTGCACCAGTTCCGTCTTTGGTGTTGGGAAATCTACTGCATGGGAACAAAAATCCATTTCTGTTTATCAGCATTCACAGCAGGGAAAACCACTTTTATTTCATCAATAACGTAAAACAGTTTACCCAGTAATTGTACTCTGAAGGTATTGTATTGATTAAAACAATTTTTCACTCCCTTTGACAAGAAAAATGCTCAATAACTTCTAAAGGAATCAGGAATAACTTTGCATCACCTAATTCTTGATCGAAGCTAAGAATAAGGTCATGTTATATTGCTGTCATATTCAAAGCCAGAAAATATAGATGAATGCGTCTCTGAGACATACAGATCTAAATTTCACTGTATAGCTATGTAAAATCTGGGGTCTGTTTTTAATACCATCCTGGTTAATATGCTAAACACGGTCTACAAGTAATCAATGCTACTGTCTGAGCAGACAATTACACAAGTTGATGTACGGATTAGGAGTAAGATATTCAGTATAAAGTAGTGGATCTAGAAGCGTATAATTTCTCATAAAGCTAACACAGTGCGTTTGTTCTCCTGGAATGCTTTCAAAATAGCAGCTCTCAAGCTATGACTAATAAAGACAGGCAAGGGCAACTTTCTTTTACCATGCAGTTGAGTGTGCAAAAGACCCTTAAGTTGGATGACAATCCACTTGCACATCTTGCCTTGGAAGTTGCTACAATTGCTGCTGAAACCTAGGAGTCGTCCTCCTACAACTCCCCTGAATCCAAGGGATTAACTGGAGTATATTCTGTTTTTAAGGAAGATTTGGCCAGTTTGTGCAGTCTCAAGTCATGAGGTGTTCTGATGCGAACAAGGCAATCCGTGCAAGCAGCCACAAATAAGTAAGACTGCGTCTGCAAAATCGCTATTTCAAAATAAAAGAGGAAACGCACAAGTTGACGTAACTGAGCAACTGTCAACACAACCAATAAAAATGGTAATGGTCATGTAATAGAGTCACATACAGAAATTAAAAGACAGGATTACACTCCTGACCTCTCCACCCAACATGCTCCATTTTTGGTCAAAAGCAGCATCAGAAACCAAACAAATCTAAAATAGGACCATGCCAAGGATACTCTCTGTAACACACAGTACCTTGCAGAGGAACATCAAGGGTGACATTTGTCCTGTCTTGCAATGAGCTGCAAGCCATAGCTTTAGCATTCTTCCGTTCGGCCATAATCTGAAGAAGATAGTGATAATACAACCTTTTTTAAAAAAAATAATATTGTACAGTAGCAACTACATGTAAAAATTTACTCCTATTACAAGCCCAATTTCTGAAATCTGAAATACGTCAGAAACTACATGACTAAACAGGTTATTCTATTTAAATAACAACTTTAATTTTCCTCCAGTTTATTCACCATACCTTAACTACATGAAGAACTGAAGTGGTATCCAAGCCAAGATAAAAGATAGATGGAGGAGGAAAAAAAAACTTCTAGACATTTTTATCAACAGCAAAATTGCAGTGAGGAGTAATATAGCAAGAAATATAAATATTTAACACACAGAGAAGAGTGTTCATTATTCATGTTCCTCTCTGATCTATCTTCTGCTGTGTATAATTTTTTTCCTCCATTTTTATGTTTCTTCTTGAATTAAAAATCCCATGCAAAATACAACCTGTTCTTCCCCCAAAATGTATAATACTAGCAAAAGAGGGGGAAAAAACCCCTCAAAATATATGATTGAGAAGGGATCCAGGGAAACAGCGGTTTTCCAAAGCTCACGTATGAAGCATTGCTATCTGCTTCTTTACACTATGACTGTTAATTGTAATTAGGCTACAAAGATAACTGGTGTCCCAACAGATGACACTTCATCCGAAGATGCTTCTAGCAAATTCCTTTTTTTCCTCTCTCTCTCTCTTTTTTTTTTTTTTTTTTTTTTTTTTTGCAGGGACACGTGATAATTTTCCCTCCTGCAGATGAAAAATGATACACGCTAGCTTAGGAAGAAGCCCCGACTCAGCAAAGAGGTCCAGTGTGTCAGCACATGCCAAGTGCTTCCCTGAATCAGAATTACATCTATTGCTTAATTACGAAGGAACAAGCTCTACTTAACAACACTATCCTATTTTATTGTATTACTATTAGCTAACGTTTTAAATGCTTCGTTGCTCTCTTATCTAAAATTGATGTCACAGTTACACGCGTGACAGCTCTACTGCCTTTCTGGTACCCCTGTGTATAGCTCCTGTAGCATCTACTTGATGCTGACCCTACCGGACAACAGCAGCTGTAGTAGGGCCTGTGTACCGTACTTTTCCCTGCGGGACTTGCTGGAAACCTCTGTGAGAACTGAGAGTTGGAGGAGAAAGCCGAGGGACATGCCAAGTCCAGGCTTCTCCAGCCAGCCACTGCTGCAGTCCCCGGTGTCAAACCACCAAGCACAGCCTGCAGCTCCCTGGCCAACCTTGAGCAGCTCCCTGGCCAACCTTGAGCAGCTCCCTGGCCAACCTTGAGCAGCTCCCTGGCCAACCTTGAGCAGCTCCCTGGCCAACCTTGAGCAGCTCCCTGTGCCCTACCACCCGCATTTCCTCAGGTGCCCAAGCCCAGACAGACCTGCCAGGCTTTGCATAGTTGCTGAGGGACCTTCTGCCTCTGCCTTGGGCAAAACTCTGCTGCCCAGAAGGTTAGAGAAATACACGCTGTGTAAATGCTCACACTGTCTGTGTGAAACATCACAAGTTCAGTAGACACATCTGCAGTGTTGCAAAAATGAAAAATATTTAGACTATATGACTGGCTACAGAGGAGAATTTGACACCACCGATTCCATTCACTAACGTGAAATGTAAAAAGCTAAAGAGAGGGATACAGTAAATCAGCAGAATTTTAAAACCTGAAGGTTTCCTAACTAGCTTTTCTAGAAGAGCTGTGACTCACGAGGAGGGACAAGTCACACAGGGATAACTGATAAGATCATTCATCCCCACGGTCCACTTTTCCTGTGGTGCAAACTGACATGTTTTAAGGAAAACCAGAATGAGCAGCATAATATTTTTAAAAAGGGGGATGCAGCCTCAGATCCACCATAGCTCAATAAAAGAAGAAAAATGAGTTTCAAGTAGATTGGTTTAACCGCCTCTCTAGAAAGTGCTTCAATCAGATTTGCCGACTGCAAAGGATGTGCTGCCTTGCTACTGCTGGATGAAAGGACCATGCAGAGGATACGCGTGAACTGATCAGGCAAGAAGACCAAAATTAATGACCAGGGAACGGTGTCAAATCTGTAACATAAAATGACTGAAAGGAAGAGTCCTCTCGGTATTACAGACGAAGCAGGAACTAAGATCCTTTAGTACTTGTAACTAAAGTAGCTTAAATCCCCTCTTCTCCCTGATTTTATTTTAAGTGGGCAGTAACATTAGCAACTGTTTCCCTGCAGGATAATACCACTGAATAATACCATTCAAACAAGGTCTGATTTATTTACAGAGTTCAACATCACCATCTATTATTAATTGAAGCTGTGTGTTCTTTTCCCATTTTGAACCCGCAGCTTCTTTGTTATTCAAGAAAACCTTCAGTCTCTATACACGCTTCTCAAATCAGAGGCACTCAGCATCCTCCTCAGATCTACATGCTCACCCTCCCGTTACTCCCATCCATTCCCGTCCTTTCCTGTACAAATTCTCTACCCTGTTTCTCGTTGCCAGTGATATAAACTAACGCTGCACACAATTGCTGATAGCATGTACTAGGCTCAGGGGCCTCTAAACAGACGAACCCAGCTGACTTTAAATCCACCTACCTTTGAGCAGATTTCGTGTAAACTTGTGGCGATGGCTTTTGCAGGTGTGTCACATCGAAACACATGACATTTCAGAATTCTTGTATCTTTGTCTCTTGCCACATAAGCAAAGTCTCTGCATAAACAAAATGAATCAACAAGTTGCAAACAAGCAAAACAAATTAAGGCATTAGAATCAGTAGTATCTCCAAAACAGCAAGTCCTACTTCAATTTAACAGGTTGTTAATTCTCAGCTGTCAAAGAATGAAACACATGCCTTAGACAAAGCAGATCTACAAATGTAATAAACTGCATCCCAATGAAACACGTACCTAAAGTTTGGTGCTCAATCTATATAATTAAAGAGCTCACTAGTTTCCTAACCCTGGCAACTTACTGAACTTACAGCCCATATCTCCAATTGCAATGGTAGATACATGGGAAAATTTACTCAACTATTTTACTGAAGATGAAGTGTGGTCAGAATTATAGATTACGACAGAAAACATATGCAGCTCTTAAATCCTAAAAAATCCGAGAAACAGCATACAAGATTCTAGTCAGAGAAAAATCGCATTTCAAAGGACTGCATAAAGTGTTTAAAATATGCAGATAGTAATTAGAGATCTGCTTGCATAAGGGAGATGTGAACCTGCTGAGCTTTGCTCACACTAATTGGCCTAAATTTCTGACCTTATTTTTTCAAAAGTTAAATAAAGCTGCCCTACAAAAGAGATTTTTGCACCATACTGACTAGTCACCACGACGTAGTATAGCTTTTTAGCATAGGTGATGGAAATGCCAGGATTATGTTTTTTTGTTCTCAGGCTGTTTAAGATCTGGAGCTCTTCTGAAAAAGTCTAAGTGGGCGCATGGTGTAAAGAAAGCATCAGAGTTTGGACACATCCCAATTTTCTGGATACCAAGTTATGGACTGCCCCTGCTCCAAGACCCCATCACCATGGTCCCATAGAGCTAATTCGCCTTCGTGATCCTCTTGGACAAAGACATCCATTAACCCGTCCACAGGTGGGGACCTGGAGCTGGTTCTGCAGCAGGGAGGGCGTGTTAAGGATGGCAGCCAGGCAAAGCCAGGCTTCTTCCCGACTCAGTTATCTTCTTGCTGTACCAGACTGCACTCCTCGTTCTTGCACTTCTGCCTTTCCAAGCAACCACAGCCCAGTCCTACTTTGCAACCCTCCTGCTATCTCCAGATTTCTTTGGGACTTTGTGTCCCCAGCAGAGCTACGCTCAGTGGCTTACTAGAACGAGACCAAACAAGGGAAGCTGGAGCTCCCAACAGCCTCTTGTGCCTGAAGTCACTTTTCAGTGCCTTCTCTCTTTACCTATAACCAATTACGAGCAAGATCGCAGCTGATGAAGAGATAGGAGGGATATTCCAGGTGGACAAAACCCCATATTGTCCCTCCCCTCTTAAACCACAGGTTTTATATACATGAACACTTCAGTTTATATTCCAAGCAGAGTTTAATGTAGCATGGATTGCCAATTTCTTCATTCATTGTAGATGCCCAGTGAACTGAAGAATTTTGTACTGAAGTTATCCAGGGAGAGCCGGCAACTGTGGCAGATGGATAGTTGGATTTCCAGCTCTGTATGAGATATGAAGGTTGTCCTGCAGTTAAGTAACTTATCTATATTTAATTTGGCAGCATTAGGAACTACTGTAGAGAGTCTGGCGGAGGGCTACAAAGATGATCACGGGAATGGAGCACCCCTCTGATGAGGAAAGGCCGAGACCTGGGTCTGTTTAGCCTGGAGAAGACTGAGAGGGGACCTCATCAATGCTTATAAGTATCTAAAGGGTGAGTGCCAAGAGGATGGGGCCAGACTCTTTTCAGTGGTGCCCAGGGACAGGACAAGGGGTAATGGGCACAAGCTGTAACACAGGAAATTCCATCTCGAGGAAAGACTTCTTTACTTTGAGGGTGGCAGAGCACTGGAACAGGCTGCCCAGAGAGGTGGTGGAGTCTCCTTCTCTGGAGATATTCAAAACCCACCTGGATGCGTTTCTGTCCAACCTGCTCTAGGTGACCTTGCTTTGGCAGGGGGGGTTGGACTAGATGATCTCCAGAGGTCCCTTCCAACCCCTACCATTCTGTGATTTTGTCATGAATGAGCCCTCGCAACGAAAGGGGCAGTTGCTCACAGTCTGGGATGCTCAGTGACAGGCACAGGCTGCTCCTCCGTTTAACTGCTTTGCAACCTAAAGCCTGAGGAATAATACTTAAACAAAACCCCAAACCAAACTACTGGGAGCTGACATTTAGAAACAACTGCACATAACAGAACCATGCAGAAACACAGGGAAGCTGGAGGGATCTCTCCATTTCACTGCATCCCAACATGTGATGGCATGCAATAGGGCACAGCTGAGACAGGAGGCAGCGGGGCAGCACATGGAGCACGTTGCCACCTCAACCTCTCCTGCACGAGGAATGCAGCCCATGGGCTGCATCGGCTGTCACCCTGCCAGCATGTGCGACACCCTGGGGAGGGACAGTGTGTCACCCAATTGCTCGTGACCTGCAGGAAAAAAATCACAAAGCAATAATCCAGGAAGGCGCTGGCTATTACAGAAGATGCCCTGAGGCTTCCTAGCTCCAGCCTGACGCCCAAGCACCTCGGCCACAATCTGCAAGAGTCTTTTGGCACGTTGATCACTTTTGCTGCACCGCAAGTTCACGGAGGTGCCAAGTTCCAGCCAAAATCTTGGTCCTGGAAAAAAGCCGATACTTTTTGGCTCATCTGTGTATGTGTCAAGCCTTGCTTTTGAAGGGTTTTCTCCTGCCTTAACATTTCAAAAGCAAATTGAAGACTCCTAGCCAGACTGTAGTAGTAAGTCTAAGAGAAGGGGATATGGCTCAGCTATGGCCTATGAAAAATTAGCAGCTATGGGGAAAAATGAAACCAAGCACCACGTAAAAAACCTTAAGAGATTTTTGTCTTTTGAAGTAAGCTTTCAACATTCCTGATGCTCCTGAATGATCTGCAGAGCAGGTAGTTGGAAATGCTCAGGCGCACAAAAGTCCCACATACAATAAATACCCTGAAGCTCTGAAGAGACCTTGCCTGGTTCAAGAGCTGTAAACGAGGAATTTCCAGACATTCTAAGTATTTGGGATTTTTATTTTCTATGTTTGGCTTTAGCTGCCATCTTTTAAATGCCTTAACTTTCAGAATTCACATTTTTGAGTCCAAATACCTTGCCTTACAAATATCTTAACTGCAATACGAAAACGTTGTTCAGTCAACAGACACAGATTTCCTACCATTTCCCCCCTTTTACATGCAAGAAAAACTTGCTGGTAGTGACCATCACTGCAGGGTTGCAAAGCTGCATGAACAAGCAGATTGCTGTGCACACCTCACTATTGGATCAAGGTCTATTCTTTTGGCGTGCAGACATAACAGCTGAAACATGTGTCTGCATTAACGTAAAATAACATTGAAAGGCATCTATGTGATTGGCCATTACATGGCTATTTATTACCATTGACAAGCATTTACTTCAAATCAATATTACTCCTTTGAGGACTGGAAAACATTCCTTTACAAGATGATCCTGAGAGGAGCATCCTGTGTTGTTTTGCCAAATCGCCTGCACTGCGCAGAAGCCTGTTTGAATAAACAGAAATCCGCACAGCCCCAGCAGCACTTCCATACCAGAATTTCTAATTATAAGACCACCACCTTCAAAGAGTTGCACACAGAAGATAACCTGCCCCTTCTGTTAGCCATACAGCTATCTGTTAGAACCATCTTTTATTGTTAATAAAAATTAACATGGGACAAGGCCACCAAAGCAAGTCATCGGGACTTGGAGGACACAACACATTGACAGCAAAACCCATTTGCAGCAGCCCAGGAAATTGTGGTCCAACCTTTGATCAGTAGCTCTGGCAATGCCCTGGCACACAACAACTGCCCCAACAGAACTACTGTGCTTTGCTGTAGAAGACCATGCCAGGCAGGACACCTCCACTGCCCTGCCAAGTCCCTGATGCATGGACAACCCCTGAGGCCACATTAAATCTCACCCTGCAGAGAGTTAATCTGAGACCAAAGCTCAACTGCAAGGATTTCCAGTCTTAAGGGAACCTGTAAGATAATACTAAATGCACTTAGTCAGCACGTTATCTCCCAGTGGAGGCAGGACTCAAAGGACTGCAGAGATAAAAATGAGTCAAACAATTAAAACTGTGTTAAACTAAAGACTGAATTCTACCAGGATCAAAGATTTTGGTCATAAAAGAATACAAGTCATAATTATGCCTCATAGGTGGGAAACACCTTAGATGAGAGCATTTTCAACAGCATTTTAAAGGCAGAGAGGTGGACTGGGGGCAGCCTGCTGAGTCTCATTTCTCTCACAAGCATGAATTTACTTTTCTGATCAAAGACGACCAATGTGGAGGGCAGCGCTGACATTTAATGAGTTCATGAGTTTTTTTGGTAAGAACGCTTCTCTGTTCCTGGGAGGCTAATGACAGCCAAATGAACGAGCCACCACGCAGAGCCTGGCTCAGTAACTTCCGTGACTGTTAAGACCTGTGGTGAAGGCAGGGAGGAGTCTGGTGAGTATTATGGATGTGGTATCTGTAGTGGGATGCTCCAGGTGACAAGGGGCTTACCTGACACTTTAGTCCTGCCACAGAAGTGCCTGCAACCCTGTTGTCCCTGCAAGAGGAGGGTAACAACAGTACTGATGACACAGACCTGCTCTGCACTTGCCAAAGGGCAGATGCTACCCACAAAGACGTTAGTTTTAGTCAAAATGCAACGTGTTGATTTTCTGACGGAGCTGGTAATGACCTTATGTATAGGCCACCTAACGCTCTCCTCCACGAACTGCTGCAGGACTTTTTTTTTTTTCCTAATGGTTTGGGTTGGAAGGAACCTCTAAAGATCCAGCCTCCCTGCAATAAGCAGGCAGATCTTCAACTAGATCAGGTTGCTCAAAGCCCCACCCAACCTGATCTTGAATGTTTCCAGGTATGGGTCATCTACAACCTCTCTGGGCAACCTGTGCCAGTGTATAACCATCCTCATCATAAAAAATTTCTTCCTTCTATTTAGTCGAAATCTACCCTCTTTTAGTTTAAAACCATTACCCCTTGTCCTATTGCAACAGGCCCTGCTAAGAAGTCTGTCCCCATCTTTCCTGTAGGCCCCTTTAGATACTGAAAGGCCACAATAAGGTCTCCCTGGAGCCTTCTCTTCTCCAGGCTGAACAACCCCAACTCTCTCAGCCTGTCCTCAGAGGAGAGATGCTCCAGCCCTCTGACCATTTTTGTGGCCTGGTCCAACAGGTCCATGTCTTTTCTGTGCTGAGGGCTCCAGAGCTGGACACAGGACTCCAGGTGGGGTCTCACTAGAGCAGAGCAGAGGGGCAGAATCCCCTCCCTTGCCCTGCTGACCACGCTGCTTTTGATGCAGCCCAGGATGCGGCTGGCTTTCTGGGCTGCAAGCGCACATTGCCTGCTCATGTCCAGCACATTGCCTGCTCATGTCCAGTACCCCAAGGTCCTTCTTGGCAGGGCTGCTCTCAATCCCTTCATACCCCAACCTGTATTGATACCAGGGGTTCTTCTTGAAGAAATGTTGACACCTCTACTGTTTGCAGCAAGTCTCCAGCGTGTGGCCTGGAAGGACCCCAAGGCTGGGAGAAACATCTCATCTTTGTCCTGTGAAATTCCACTTGAAGAAGTGCCAAAAAGCCACTTCCCACCCGCAGGGGTGTTGGTGGGTGCCAGCAAAGCGCTGCTGGTGGCACCTGGCCCGCTCCTCAGCTCAGCAAGCCCTGCCTCAGTACTGCAGTGGTGCACGTAATGCTTCCATTGAGCCTCTCCAGCACTTGGTCCTGCAGCTTCTGTACATATTTCTGCTTGCAAGGCATGCATTCATAAGCAAGGCAGTGTAGCACAACCACAGGAGAAAATGAAACAGCAGCCAGTACATCAGTTTCAGCTACTGAGAGACAATAAAACCCTCCTGATGGTGTTTCAGGCTCGCACACCAGTGTTTCCCTTTAAGTACCTGAACAGCTTGAACAAAGTAAATCGGCTAATTACATGCACGGATCGTGAATATGCATAAACCTTTAGATGATCAGGGCCCGTCTCTGTAAATCTGCTGAGACTGAGGAGGAAATCCGAGTTCTTCAAAACCTGTGGTACTGCATCACGCATAACCCTGCCAGCACCATCTGTTTTCAAATCATCAATCAAAATTAGCACATGAACCTTCCTTCTCCCTTCTGACAGTGCACAAACAATACTACTGATTTCATTCATTCATGAAGTCACCTAGATGCCCATGAGCTCGCACAACCAGTCCTACACAGCAGGCCAGTAGCCGGGACCTGGAGATGGTGGTCCAGGCTGGTGGCAGTCAGCTCCTCCAAGGCCAGCAGGAACCTTGCGGCCTTGCTTTGGGCATTTGTTGGGAAAACCGAACTCTGTGCTTCCTCTTGGAGAAGAAAGGTATGGCTTTGGGGATTCCTGAGTATCTGCTCCCTGCAGCATCAATAACAAAGTAAAACGTGGGAAAAGCTTTGTGTTACCCAACACAGGAGAGAAGGCAACAGCTGCTTGTTTGACCAAAGCCTTGAATACCAAGTAAGCCAGAAGACTGCTCTCTGATTCATCTTTCACTTTGGATCCCTTCTGGGTCACTTCATCTGAAAGCCTTCATTCGACTGCAGCTCACTTGAAGCTGATTAACATTTAAGTGAGATTTATGTGCAACAGGCCCCGTTTGATAATGAAGAAGTGCCGAGTAACATGTTTACAATAGAAATTTATGGAAAAAGGCAGATGTCTCCTCTTACCATTCCCCTGTCTTTACACCTTGCTGGGAAAACAAGGGGAAAAAGAAAGTCAAAAGCCTTTACAAAACCCATGGCTGGATACAGAGGTAGCACAAGATTAACAGATCGCATCCCATTCAGCTGGGGTTGTCTGTCTCAATATGGTACGTGCGCACATGGAATTTGTGTGATTTGAACCACAGCTCCTGGTAAAAGTCCCTTCCATGTCAGTCCCCCTCCAGTCAGCCGGGAGAGCAGCAAGGTGTTTAGTGGGAGAATGGTGTATTTCACTGCAGAAAAAAAGCTGTATATTCTCAAAACTCTACAACACAAGCACACTACTTCTGTTCATTCAGGGTTATAGAGAAGGGGTACTGCATAGTAGGTAATTTTTTTTTTTAAATCATTTGTGCAGGTACTACATGATCCACTAGTACCTTTCCAGTTATAGGAACTGTATATAAATCAGTACTCTGGGAAAAAGCCAGAAAAGCAGAAAAATAGGTAAGAAAATTATTTTGCTGCACAAGTGGGTAAAAGTGGTTCTGTTCAACAGTTATAGATTCAGTAGAAATTTCTTTATTTTGAAAGAGTACCAGAATAGAGACATTTTAAAATGCAATTTAGAGAATTGCAAAGACAATATAAGGTGCTAAGTAGAAAGGAATTTCATTTTTATTTGCTCTTTTACCCTCTTTAATTGGCAAATGTCTACAGTAATTGACTAAACCTTAGATAGCCATACCTATTTAACACCTGGCTAAGCATCACTTAGCTGTTCAACCTTGGATGAATATAATCACATTAAATGCAATTTATGCTAATACTGTCCTGTTTGAGCAGCAGTCATAGCCATTTGCCACTATTAGGCTAAAGTCCTCGGAGACATCCCAATTAAGTACAGCCTGAAAGAGCAGCACATCCTCCATTACCTTCTCACTATAAACTTATTTCTTCAAAGGAGTGTAGAACTGCATTAACCCTTTGCTTTTTTTTTTTTTTTTGTTAAAAAAGCCCAACAACCTAGCCTTGAAGTCTGAAGTAAAATTTTTTACTCTTATGAATCAAAATTAGATTGCCGCTATTTGAAACAACTATATTAAAATGATACACATGCGGGAAAATGTAAATTGCTTTCCAGATTTATGTACTACAAATTGTAACAAGAATCCTTGAACCAGAAAATGATATCCTCCGGGCTTGGCTTAAAATTGATTGAAATTCATCCAGAATAGCCTACAGAAGATGACTCTTGATTCCTACGCACTGGTGTGACCGTACAGAGTCCTGCGAATGCGGGGTCACAGAGCACATGCTGCCGGGCCGCAGGGAAACCATCTCCTGGGTCTGTAACCTTCAGGCTCCGCTTTGCTCTCCGCTGAGCAGTGAGTTGTGACAGCAGGAAGAGAAAAGGGGAGAGCCGCCACCACTACGGCAGGGGGGGGTGTCAGAAGGCACCTGGTAGGAGGCTGCCATTCTCTGGTGAGACATGAACATCCATGGGAGCAGAGCGAAGGAGCGGAGAAGGAGGAAAGCAAGGCAAGTGAGAGTGAACTCATGAGAAGAAAAGCGGATAAATATAATACCAACAGGACCATGCTCTGATGGGGTCTTTCCACGACATGCCAATATTCTAGCATCACAAACGGCAAGAGAAGATGAGGTGCAAGAAACCCTGCAGTAATACGTATGACAGAAATTACAGACCTTCTGGATTAACACTTTAAATCCTTTACTGAGACTGCTCTTTTACATAGGAGGAAGGGAAATGATTTATAGCTGAAATGAAGTCTGGGACTCTGTTCAGTTCACTTGCCTTTTTATTAGGATCACGTCAAGGAGTTTGCGAAGTTAGGAAGAAAAACCTGAAGGTAAGAAACCAGAACTAGTCGAAACAAATACCATTCACACACGCTGCAAAATCTGTTTGTAGAAGGTTTACTGGGGACTTTTCAACTTCCATTTCACCTACCAGATATCAGACAGACACTGAATGAAACCACTGCTTCCCTTCCACACTCTCCAAAGGAAACCCACAGCCCCTTCTCCAGGTGACTACACCAACCACTTTGGAATCAAATCCTGCAGGAGGAGGAAGAAAAGTAACTACTCCCTTGTGTCTTCTCCTTCCCATTTTCCACAAATAGTCATGGTGTGTGTACTCCTCTCTCTCCTTAGTGATATAGTTGGAAGAGATGTCAGCGAGCAGAAGCTTCCCTATGTTTCAGACAGTTGCTGGCAATCCTAAAAACATAGAAAAGCCTTGCAATTTTTCTTCGCTCCACCCCACAGAGCTCCTGCACCTCTCTGGCTGCTCCCCAGCTACAACACAGAATGGCAGACTTGCCCACCGGCTACATTATCCTGGTCATTAATTTTTAACCCAAGTAGTTAAGATGCCCTCTCAAGTGGAGTCTTGTGGGAGACTTTTCTTATTTCGGTTCTCACACAACTTAAAAACGGGTTTTCCTTGCAGCAAAACACCCGTTCTGCATTTATGAAATTCTCCTCAAATGGTCTGGCATTGACACAGCCAGCGCAGCTTGTTTTTCTAATTCATGCATAAAGTTTGTAGGGCAAATTATCCCCTGCTGAAAGGCTGTTTGCTTCATTCCTTGATAACGTCACTTGCTAACTCTCAAGGAGGAGCTATGGCTACTTTGTGCAATACTCAGAGGCTTTAATCTGGCAGCCCTGCAACACACACAGCCTGCCAGTTTTTTCTTTGATGTCTTATCATTGCCACAGTTCCGCGTGCTTCCAAAATTTGCTAAAACCCTCACACAGCTGATACTTCCGATACCCAGCTCAGCCCTTCCGAGCACAGCGCTTCCAAGCCTAAAAGCATTTGCACGACTTTCACTCCAATTTCCTTGCCGTGGCCTGATCCTCACGAAGCGGTGGAAGCCGTTCACCCAGACGTGCTTCCCACCATCTCCTCTTGCAGGGGAGAGGACAGAACTCCCGTCAGCATTGCCACCACTGCCTCTGAGATGTTATAAATCGTTTCCCTTTCTTCTACCAAGGGCCTATATTCCAACCTAGCAAAGGGCCACAGACGTACACAGACGGAGTCACGTCAAAGCGTGACTCAGTATCTAAACTCTCCAGATCCATAACTGTACAGCTGAGATTTACATTCCATGCTGGTCTTCCTTCCCAACCTCACCGCATGATAAGGGTGGAGTACTACTGTCAGGGCAAGGAGGACAGTCTATCACAAATGCTGTGGTCACCACTAAGACTGCCCTGGAGACTCTGCACTCTTGCAGCACCGGCAGCAGGAGGGGGCCCAGATAACAGTATGCCACATCCAGCTGGTGCTTGGGGATCAGATGGGGCTTCCTGCAGCTCACCAAATGCTAGGCAGACATGGCAAGTTGAGAGGTCAAGCAGCACCTTAGACCTCAGCTTGTTTTATAAATGGACTTAAAAGAAGACAGAATTTCCAGGACAGATCCCAGGAAAACCACAGAACACTGACTTTATTGCCACAAATTTTTCATGGTGGATTCCCCCCCCCCCGCGCCTTAATTGCTTCACAACATTTATGAAATGTGCACAGGCAGGGGGGGCTGCCCTCCCGTAGTAGTTTTCAAGGAGAAGGCACACAAATGAGGTAGGTTGTCAAGGCCATTGTAATTGCTGCTTGTCCTTTGTAGCATCGCAAAGTAGTGGTTTAACTCTTTAGGATGGCCAGTCTAGCATTTTTGATGAATGCTGAATTTCCTTTAAGTGAGTGAATGTATTATTATGCCTGTGAACCTCTGAACAGCCTCTTTGCAGCAGATCCTCCACAATTTAATTTTGACAAATGAGTATTTAGATTTTTTGATAATGCTTCTATCTTCCAGGTCTAATTGGAAGACGTGGGCCTTTGTTTATAAGGAATATTTAAAGATTTAATAAAGAAATACATCAAGTTGAGATGCTCAAAGCACTACTACAGATTTAACTGAAGACGACAGCAGATGACAGTAGAACAGTTCGTCTCTCTAGTGTGATTTGTTTTATAAGCACTGCTTACTAGTTCTCCTTTGTTCTTTATTATTCAGACAGAGAACACAGCAATCGTGCACAGACACTACCCGCAGATCTGCCTGCAGCACGCTTTTGCCAGTGTTAGTCTGGGAGGATCATCGCTTCCCACATGCATGAAATCTACATTAGATTGCAAAGCCATAATCAAGAAAGTTCAAACATTTCCCTAGGCCAACGCCGCCTAAAGAATTGATTAAAAACCAGTCAAGCCTGGAAACCGTTCTATTATATTCCACAAAGCAAACGCGAGGAACGGTCCTGCATCTCCAAACCGCATTCCTTCCACCCAGTCCCAGCATCAAGTCCTTGCAATTTAGAAGAGCAAACAAACCCCAAATCTCAATGGAGGGATGCAATTCTATCAGTAAGAGCCTTTGGAGTGGCTGCAGCCCTTGTGCTGCAAAGCACCTGACTACAATGCCTTACTGTCTGCGCTCCCATGAAACGGGAAGCATTGTAGAGAATCCCAAACGATGCCTTTGTACGCTGAAACAAATCAAACATACTGGGGACAACTTTTCTTCGAACTTGAAAGAGAAGCGACAAACCCAGCTGGATCCGAAACAAACGCCAAAAATAGGAAATAAGCATTGTTTCCAATTCTTGCTAAACTTAGCTCTTAAATTCCCTGCTCTATGCATCATGGTATTTTTTTTTTATTTTTTTAAAATAAAAGATGGGATTTTAATACCACTTTCCTGCATTTTAGATTACAGAGAACAACGACGTCTAAATTTTAAACCCAAAACACCAGAAGCAAATATCAAATCCCTGCATAGCATGATTTTAAACTGTTCTAGCACTTGAGGGTTTAGGACCTGGAAAAAAACAAAACCCAACAGGCAATATCAACTTACAATACTGTTAATAGCAAGGTGAAAAGGTGACAGAGGTACACGAATTTACTCGCTGACGTTTAGTTTCTGTTCACTGATACAAGCAAACTGATACAAGCATTATTTGGTGCATGCTGGAAGGATAAACACAGAGAATAATGGAAAAACGAAAATCATTTACCTCTCTCTGAATCCAGGGAAGCATGAAGAAACAGAAAGAGCAAGTTAGAAAGCACTCGCGCAGACAGAGCTCCAGCATACGATGAGACAGGGTAGCCGAAAAAAGTGCTGTACATATAACATTTGATGTTTGTTTGTAGCGCAGCGTTATCTCAGCGTACTGCCACTATTTCCTTTTGACACTTATTTTGGCTGAATCCTGTTGCTCTGAAGTTTGTATTTTTGGAAACATGCGATGAAGCCAACAGGCATCAGCTGAATTTAGAGAGGCAGCACAGACATATCAACACTGGGAGGTAATCAACCTTAAAATACCACACACAAGTCCGGGAAGTAGTATGCAGAAAGCATAAATAGACATACAAAGTGCACGAACCTTCCTTTGTTCAGAATAACGGTATTTAAAGCAGACAGTGGCAAACAAGAATAATTCCTCAGGCTGTGAAAACTTTACATTGTTTAAACTGAAAGAGCAGAAAGAGCGTCGTGAGGGGTTTTTTTTAATGCCTCTTCCAAAAGCTCACGCCCCAAGGTCACTTGGGCTCCTCTGACAGTTGTGCCCTGAAGAAGTGCCAGCCTGGGTAACGACCTCACGCGAGCTGAAGCCAGGACGTATAAAATCACTACATGCCTTTGTCTCTGAAGCACTTCAGCAACCACTAAACTCTTGGTACCAACACCTCTTTCCCAAAGGCGAAGGTGGTCAAGTAGAGGCACAAGCTGGGCTGTCTGAGGGCTGCCCTTCTCCCCCTTCCCGCAGAGCTGGCCCAGTTCCCTCCCTGAGCCCCGGGGAGGGCTCGCTGCACGCCCCCAGCACCCACTGCAGCTGCCTGCTTGCTAGGACACCACTTTATGTGTCTCTACAGGGATAATTACCATTCTCCAGAAAAGAGCTGCTTAGTCCTGCTCTCCCGCCCCTGCCTCCTGCGTGCATGTCACAACTCCCCTCTTTGGAGAAGGGCTCATCTCCAGGGAGCATCCGAGCAAGGTTCATGCCCTGTGCAAAAAAATGTGCGACCCTACATCGTCCGAGTTTGTAATTTGCTCTGAGAAAATAGTAATGGAGTGGAAAAATTATCCCATCTCAAGCAATAAGGGCAGGATTAAAGACAGAGCTTTAGCAAGCTTGCAGGGATTGATCTGTTGCTTAGAAATCATAGAATCATTCAGGTTGGAAAAGACCCTTGGGAACATCAAGTCCAGCCACCAACCCCACTCTACAAAGTTCTCCCCTACACCATATCCCCCAACACCACAGCTAAACGACTCAAACACATTCAGGGATGGTGACTCCACCACCTCCCTGGGCTGCCTATTCCAGTGTCTGACCACTCTTTCTGTGAACAACTTCTGGGATAAACACAGGCTTTCTAAGACAGGTTTTCACTAAATGTGCATATGGTTAGCTAATGGATCTGTCCAACACAGGAGTGTAAGTCACGTAGGGATGCATATGTACATAGCTAGAGGTTTCATTTCTTTCTTATGTCAAGATGAAACTTGTACCTGGTATAACTTGTACCCATTGCCCCTTGTAATCTCCATGTGGCTCCTTGTGAAGAACAAGCATTCACCAGAACGACCTCTCCAGGGACATTGGTATAGTCCCCATCATAGGAGGTTTTCAAGATGTGACTGGACAGGGGGATAGACAATCTCATCTAGGCTCCCCTTCCCGTGAAAGGCTGGATCAGATGGTCTTCCGATATTCCTTCCAACCTGGGCTATTATATGATTCTATGAAAGCAGCAAAGTTGGAAAGAAGATCCACATTCACAAATGTAACAGACGTTCCCAGAAATTTTACAATGGAAGTGTGAGACTTCGCCTCATCATAAAGAAGAAACATGGGGCTTTGCTCCACTTGCTTCCATGTAGTGAACTGTGAGTTTCCCCTTTTCAATATCCAGTGGTGACCCGTGTTGATCTCTCCAAACAAAACCCCTCTCATTCCCTTGGTTCAGCTACATGGGCTTTCTACCGAGCTTTGCAGGATCAGGAAGGACTTCACCATGGCTATTGCTAACATTGTTTAAATTAAGTGGTTAAAATTCGACCTCGGTATTGCAAATATTGTAAGTTCTTCAAGCTGAACAGCCCTTGATACCATACTTCAGCGCCAACTTGAAAACCGGAATCGAAAAAGTAGTATCACTTTCACTTTCACTTTCCCAGAAAATACAGTCAATGTTTCTAAGTAGTATGAGAAGGAAAATATATATAATTTCAGTGCATTAATCACTGGCTTTATATGAAGTGGACAGAGATTCTCTCTCAGAAAAAGCTTTATATTGGAAAAATCTTCCAGCAATTTAGATACAACGTACTAAGGAGGGGGAAAAAAAAAAAGGAAAAGAAATGTCTTGGATCTAGCAGTATTTGAACACAGTACAATTAGAGGCAAGACATGACCTGCTGGTGCAAACTCTTAAAGGGAGATCTGTTATTTCCCATATTGTTATGCAAGATATAATTGTACAGAACAATCAGCATTGCAGCTGCCGGCACAGACAAAATAAAAAGCACTGGAGGAAATTCAGGAAGGTGAGACAAAACTGAAGCAGTTGGGCTGCTGGACTTCCCCGGGCAGCGAGGAACGAGCTGGGCTCAGGCTGAGGGACTCCCACACCACGGGATGCATGTGGATCAAGGCGGGCTGCATCCTGCTTCTAACTAGTTAATTACAGCTTTCTAATTAACCCAGTATCTCCTCATAGGGTGTCTTGCAATTTATGAATTAATTTCACACAAAAGACTATTTGCCTGTATTCCCTTCACATTCTGGTAGCTCAAATATGGTCAGATGATTTACCTTCAAACTTAAAATGAATAAGTAAGTATATTAATCACCCCAAGGCTAAAAAACAGTTATGTCAGTTCAAATGGCAGATTTTGTTGATGGCTCTAAGTGCCAGAAATGCTGCAAGAGCAGCTGTGTGAGAGCTTCGGTATGGTGCTCTACATATCCTTTTTCCAAGCTGACTGAACTAAAAGGGGTCAAGCCAGAGCCTGCCAATAACGTGGGAAGATGATACCTAGAAACTGTGTCAGGGCTGCTACGCAGGATTTCGGATTCATTTCTGAGGGGAAAAGGCCAAGACCTCCAAGGAAAACAGCCCACGACCTTCCAGCCTGCAGAGGCATGAGAAAGAAGCCCCACCTCCAAAGCCAGCCCCGATGGGACGCTGCCTCCCCAGGGAGGGGATGATAGTCTTCTCCTCCCCACCACTTCTGCCAGGCCCATTTACTCCAGACTGTTTTCCAACTAGTGCCTTTGAAGGCAGCGCGTTACGGTATTGCAGGGTGCCTGCCTCCCTGATCACCCCCTTTCCTCCCCACTCCTCTCACAGAGGGTCGTACCCAGCCCAGGGACACAGCAGAGGCAAGACAGTTGTGGAGAACGGTATTATTGATGGGACACCATCCTGGGGGAGAGATCTGTGACTGTGCTTGAGTAGAAGACAATTTCGCCTTCCAGCCCTGGGTTCTGCAGATCAGTGTCTGATGCAAGTTGCACCCTGGAGGCTGATCGTTGATATACACCCCACAAGCTGGAGGACAATGGAGGTTTCACTGGGAGGTGAATACATCGACGAGCAAAACCTTTGTACCCCTCAAAACACACTCCATTTGGCACTTGTGAGGCCATATCTGGGCTTTTGCATCTAGGTTTGGGTACACCAATACACAGGAGGGACTGACAAACTGGCATGAGTCCAGCTGAGGGCCACCAGAGCTGCAGGAACCACACTTGTTTAGCTTGGAGGCGGGCTTGTTTAGCTTGGAGACAAGGTGGGCTTATTTAGCCTGGGGATGAGGTAATGGGGCAAGGATCTAATTAGTGTCTCCCACTCATTCATGGGAAGGTTTAAAAACAATAGAACAAACCCAAGTTTCTTTGCCAAGAGAGCGGGTAAGCCCAGAGAGATACCCTGAGAGGCCGCACAATCTCTGTTCTTGGAGGTTTTTAAAAATAATAATCCTGAACTCTGCCTGGCTTTGGGCAGGAGGCTCATCTAGGTGACCTGCTGCGGTCCTTTCCAGGGTAAATTTTTCCCTGTGACTCTGTAACAGAAACCCCTCAACCCCCAGGACAGAGACATGCCGTGCAGATGGACATGGTGATGCTGTGCTTACACAGACGACCAGTCTATGGGCCCATCTCAGTGGTGGGCAGAGGAAGGCTGGCAGGGGTGAAATGACATGCCCGAGAGCCCCAGCAGCTCAGGTCCCCACGCACCCATCCATCCCTGTGATGGGGACAGACATCCTGGACTCCAAATACTCCACAACTGCTACTGTTGTGTCTTCAACAAGGGCCATGGTAAGACTACAATGTGACGGACAGCAAACCACACCAACAAACCCAACAGGTTTTGTTCTTGTAGGCATCTCCAATAAGGTATTTAAGGATGAAGATGATGCCCCCATGTTCGGCTAATGTTTTAGTGGAGCACCACACTGCACATGAGCCTGAGAAAAGTGTTAGGAATCTAATCCCCTGTACCTGGCAGAGTTAATTTAAGTCTACAGCCCAACCATTTCTGTGACTGATGCATTCAGTGAACAGGGTGAAGAGGTTAACACTTCACACACCTTCATTCCTGGAGCTTCCCCCGGAGTCTGGCTGACTGCAACTTCCCCAGTTGTCTTTTTTGAGCAGATCAGAAAAAATACGGCTGCCATGTGTCACCTACACCCTGAGTGAGTACAGAGGTTGCCCTCCAACCTCTGCAGTCCTTACGCGTTTTCATGTGGGACTACACCCAGCAGCAGCAGCAGCCCTGACCATCTTTCTTCCTAAGAGATAACGACCAGCTGACTTGTCTTTGCTGTCAATTAGTGTAGAGTTTTAGTGGAGTAAAACACATTTTACTTAATTAAAAATAATGATGCATGGCACGAGCCTTTTGTCTGTATTTGCAGTTATAAGTACTTGCCCAAGCATATCCTCTGAGGCACGGAAGAGGCCCTACTCTGGTTTTCTAATTTGTAATTACAAAGTCTAGTAGCACTTAATGCAGCAAACTGTTTATGTAAAATGTATTTACACCTCAACTACATAACATGCACAAATAAAGTAAACAACCTTAATTTCTGTGCATTTGGAAGTTTCTCTGTTGCTTAAAGAATGATTATGTCTTTCACTTGTGTATGCCATTAGAGAAATATAGTTACTTTCACTGAAAGGAAAATAGCTGTGGTTTAAAATTTTTCTATGAGTTTCGTAGCTTTTTAACCCCCCCGCCTTTTTTTTTTTTTTTTTTTTTTTTTACATAGTTCTTAAACCTTTTGTCTTTCAAGTATCAAACTATTCCAGCAGACTGGCCTTGAGTTTCTGGGACGCTGCCATCCCCAGGATGGAGACTGAGTAGAAGTACAACTAACGCTTTCTGCAGAAATCCCCTGTTCACGGTGGGCCAGATTGTGCCATCAATTTTTAAGCAATTCTCCACTGGTAGCAAAGTAGATTTCTGCTTAAAAATTGATGGCTTGATCTAGCCTCCTGTTGCTGATCATATATTATGAAGACTACTATAACCTAGTCAGATTCTATTTTTAAAACAAAAAGGAAATATGAGGGAGCCTGACACATTGTATGGATCTAGATTTTGTAAAGACTAAATTGGGCTCTTCAGACCAGAGGGTCTGAATCAGTAAGTCCCACTGGTAGTCTGGGTGCTAGACATCACATCGATATCTGACAGGCAAGCTGGTTCCTTGTTATTCCTCAAGTCCTCTCCATAAATAAGCAACCTCAGGTCACTCTACCATTTCTTCAGGGTTTTCCTCATCTCCATGCACTAAATGACTGTGACTGAAGACGCGAGATGAAAGAGTGGGTGCAGTTACAGCTCCCTGAAGCACATGGCCACCCCAGGCACCTCCTCTCCTGATGTGAGCGGGGGCATCTCTCATAACCCACTGCAGACCATTTCCCTCTCCTTAGAAAATGTTATGTTCGGCTTGTTAGGGAAAACACACACATTTCTGGATGCATGAAAAGAACTTCGAACAGCAGGCCACTTTTTCCCCAAATCACTAGACCACCATTTTAGATGGATCAGTTGGATACGAGATTTTTCTGTTTTAACTTTTTAAAGAATTACTAAATTCAGCCATAAAGATATTTCCAATTTAGAAACGTCTTAAAACATACAGAGAAGGCTTTAATGTCACATCAAAATATAACGACAACAACAACAAAAGGGTATCGTTTTCTTTAGCAGATACCAAACCAAATTCAGGGACACGCCAGTTATTTTCTAATAAGAGGAAATGAAATTTAATACTTCTGACTGACTGGATGGTCCCTGTTTTAGAATTCTTAAATTTCAAGTTTTGACCTGGATTAACTTTACCCAGACAATAAGGTCATCTCAGCCCATCACAAACTACAATGAAGCAAAAAGTCTGCATTCTAACACAAATTAAAACTATACAGAGCATTCGAATCAATACTAGCACTCTAATATCAATTAGATCAGAACTTTTTCCCCAGTAACAAGAGTTTTACTTCATGTCACAAAAGACAGGGAACTCCAACAGGATACCCAAGAGACTGCAATACAAGAAACACCATGGCCCGTCAATATATGCCTTAATTATCTAAAATACTAATTCACACAGTTTGATCCTCATCTGTATTCCAACTGATCAGTGTTCAAAATATCTACGTAGACTGGATTAGTTTATTTATAGACATCCACTGCTGTAGAAGGGAAAACTAACCTGTACTTTTTTAAAAAAAAATAAAAATTCTAACTGGTATTACATAATAAAACCCCACTGTCTTTCTCTCTTTTAACTCCTTATGAAAATAAGTAAGTCAATTTTTACTGAGAAATGCTCCAGGGCTAAATAATATCCTTTTTCTCGCTCACAAGTTGTTATAGTTACATTAACTGCAAGGCAACAGCTACAAAAGCATAATTAAAGCCATAGTTTTAGGAGATGAAACACTTCATATATTTCCCTGATAGAGATCAAGACTCAGCAATGTTTGCTATCTTTTAAAAAGGCAAAAATTACTGCACAGAACAGGGAGAGCAATGAGGTTCCACAACATGCAAACAACCTAATTTAAGAGAGAAGCTGCTGAGTTTAAAGAACAAGATAAAGCTCGTCTCTCTTCCCTCCTCTCTGCTCCCAGCGTAATGAGGATTCAAAGCTATATATCAATTAACAAATCAATGAAATTTCTCCTGCTGCAAATTCTTTATGAATACAGATAGGATTAAGCACGCACAGAGATCTCAAGGCAATATATTACGTTTAAATCATGAAGTTTCCTCTTCTGTCAAAAGAGCCATTAACCATTTCAACTAAATCTATTTTTACATGCATGTATCCCCTCCAGTGTAATACTTCTACCTTTAAATGTGTTTACTTCTTTTGGAGCTCCACAAAGATTTCAAATTGCATAATCTCCATTGTCAATTATGGGCTGAAAGAAGAACTGGCTAGGTTGAAGTTAGCTGGGCATTACACATAAATAATTATACAGGTGCTGTATGTTTGGGGGGAAACACAGGGAAGTTTTTCCTCTTCAGTAAAAGAGGTTTCTGCTGTTCTTAACTACAACAGCTTTTTATCCATTAACACAGCATTACCAGTAAAAGCAAATTATGATCATCCTCTACAGAATCAGGCTGGTGAATAGGCAGCCAGTAACTGCAGCCAGTTTAGGAACATGTAATTCCGAGCTGAACACAGACCCCCCAAACCCATTAATCATCAGGACCCATTAGTTAGCTTACTGCTCAAATGAGCAACATCTGAAGGGATAAAGGAGAGGGAGAACAGCATCAAATACTCACCGCCCAGCAGACAGTCCAGCATTTCTGCTACAGCGCTCTCCTGAAGGTTGTTAAGTGTCAGCTCTTGGAGAAAAGAAATCTGACTTGCCTTTGTCACACTAGGAGCTGTAATTTGCCTTGCAGGCATCCACACAGAAGCTTTAGACTAATGGACCATAGCTTTGAAAATACAACTCGAGACAAAGGCTACTCCTAACATGAGACTGTTGTCTGGAGGGGGGCTGAGGTTTTTTTCTTGTCACTTTTGAAGTTTCCTACCTTTTTGTTGCAGCAAACAGGAATTTAATGCCAAGCACGTCATACACAAACACCCAACTCAACGCTCCGCCTGGTCCCCGTCTCCGTTAGCGTGTATCTAGGCACCAGATGATGCAAAGTGCACTTGCTGCAGCCATGTAACTTGTACTTCAATGACGGGGGCCGAATACCCCCGAGAACAGCAGCTCATTCATTTTGCATCGAGTTGAAGCACATCATGTCAGCTTCCCACTCTCCTCACGGACTGTGCACGCTTGTGTTTGCCGGCTCCAGCTGTGAGACAGTGGGTGCTGCTCCCTGGAAGGCACTGCTCCATCAGGGGTGGGTCTCTTCCTCCCTTCCCATCGCTTTTCCCATTTACCTGCTCCCCCCGCTCTGACCCGCAGAAGAGGAGGCCCCTCTCCTCCCCCTTTAAACAAATCTTCACCACCACGCGTTGTGTTTCTAGCCCGTAAACTTCCAGGATTAATCTGCTGTGACAGAAGCAATCTTTTGGGGAAAGCTGAAGCATGTGGGGAGTGTTTCCCCTCCCAATTTTCCAAAACCAGTGCAAAGCTTTCACAGCCTGACTCCGAACAGAATGCAACAGAGAACAAAAGTCTCTTTAAAAGGCAGCAAAGATTTACGGCCAAATCCAAAAATTCAGACAGAAGTACAACTGCATTTACTTCAATGAAATTACACCTGCTTATGCCAGAAGTGAGATTTATCCTTGAGCTGTAAAAACAAACACACCAAATAATCTGATTTTCCAGAACTGACACACGCAATAACAGTAAATCGAATTTAGAGGTGTTGCTTCCTCTAAAGGTGACAGTGAAAACAAGGTTCCTGGAGCTCCAGTTTTTATTCGGCAAAACTCCCCATCAAATGTGCTCAACCAGCAATAAAGAGACGCTTCCCCAGGGACCGCACTCAAAATGTGGCAGGGCTTAAACCCCATCCTGGGGCGTTTGGCATTCACAGCTACCCGTGGCATGGCACATTGCTCCTCCTGGATGCAGGGGAGGACTGGGAGGAGGCAAACACCGACCGAGGAATAACCGCAATGGGGCGAGGACATGGGCCACCACCCTGCATGTCACTTTTCTCCATTCTAGGGACTCGCTCCTTCAAACGAGCTGGCAGAGCTGCTTGTGGGATCACACCCTGCCCTCCTCAAGGAAAGCCAGCCAACACGGCAAGCGCCCATCACCCAGCCTCTTTAAACCAGCTGAGCTCAATCGGAGTAAAAGCAGGGCAGAGAACATGACCACGGTTATTGTCCACCAGCAGACCTCAGAGGATGAAAAGCAGCTAAGGACAGTTTTCTGTCAGTCACTTCTTCCAGCCGCACAGACGCGTTGGGAGCAGGATGTTTGTTCACAGCCTAAATATACCCTGCGAGTCTAGTGAGGTTCCTTCCTCCTGCCTATCGCAAACAAGGTTTGGCAGGACCAGTTACGCTCAAGAGACAACCTGTGCCATCCCGAAAGCTTTCCGCTGATTTCCACGGGAGTAACAGGTTGGAATTTAATAAACAAATCTGTTGATGCTGCCTAAGCAGAAATAGATCCAACAACTCCTTTCTTGGATGTTCTGGATGCCCAACGCTAAGAAGAATTCCAGGCCAGATAATAATTTTTGCACTGAAGCAAACAAATAAATTCTTGGAAGTCTTGACACAAGTGTGGAACTCACTTGTGGGTGAGTTCACAAGTGGGAACTCACTTGTACATTTTTGTGGACAAGTGAAACGGCACCTGAAACCGGTTAAATGGTGTAAGATATACATGCGCTACATTTTTAATCCAAGTTCCCATACGCATTCGACATAATTTGTTTAAACTTGCAAATGAAGACAGAATTAATTTGATAACTATGACAACTGCCCTCTCCATTGCCATTCTCCTTTTTCACTCTCGGCAAGTAGCATACAACAGGATATGGTAGTTTTCCAGCTGGCCAAACGACAGCACTCGTGAGAACAATGTCAGACTCCGACTTAAAAGGCTTCTAAGGAGAGAAGCCAAACTTTGCCATTTTAATATGCTGGAACAGTTCGTGGGAGAGAACCACTCTTCCCTGAACCTCTTTTCAGTACAAGAAAAGAGATTCAGCAGAACTTGGGAAACCCATAGAAATAAGTATAATTAAAACTACATCCCAGTCTTCGAGTTTTTAGCTGGCTATCTAGTAAATGAACTGGGACTGAATTCTAATCCTGTGTTGGTTTTGATATTTTGGTAAGTGATACATATAGTACTTACATATAATACTTTCAGTAACAACATGGCTAGATACAAACATGCTGGCTCTGGTGTTGAGAAATAACTTGCCCTGGTATCAGCATTTCGGTTTTCTTTTCCCTTGCCCCACGCTCTCTGCTCCGAGTTTACTGCTTCTAGTTGGGCTTGGCCAGCAGGTAGTTTCTGAAAATGAAAAAACAATTTGGGCCCAATGCCCTCCTGTTTGTGCACGTGCAACTTGCTTAATAACTACAGCTGTGCCTCTCGTGTTTGTTGTTCTGGCAAAACTTAGCTTTAGCAACCCCAATACCATAAAAAAAAGATGAGGTGACTAACTTTAAACATTAATTTATAATTTTATATATAGGCTGTGGGAGGTGGTGGTGTCCGACTTCCCATTCCTTAGCACTTACTTTGCCAACAGATGTATTCTGAAAATGAAAGGCGAAAACAATATAAAAGTCTTCTTTCACGAGCTGGGTTTTAAAGAATTATCATCAGTAATGCAAGTTTTGAGACAAGTCATGGAAGTTGCAGCACTTGGCATCAGCTGCCGAGTTTGGCTGACGGTCATCCATGGATGGGCATGGATGCCCTGGATGGGCATCCAGCGCTCTGAGCTTCAGCCAAATCACTCGGCAGGAGGGATCGTTTTACTGCACTTTACCTACAGGCTGCAAAAGAAATGAGCTTGCAGCAGGTAATGGGTCAAATTCACACCGACAAAAACACGACAAGCAGTCAGCCCTGTCTGGCTGCAGTGAAAACCGCCCAGGAGAGCTCTCAGCTGATGAAGATCCAACAAATTCAACTCCTGCACTGCCAAAAATGCTGAATTCAAGGCATCGGCAGTGTTTTGGGGCACGCCTGGTATATAAATATAACATGTGTTGTTCGGCCTCTCCCAGCTATCATGTGCTGCCCTCTCACGGGACCCCAGCTGGGTTCCTTCCCCCAAGCTGCTGTGCTCCTCGCTGGAGATAAGGTTCAGCCAAGCTCATAGTCAGGGAGTGAATATTTAGCACCATAAAGAATCTGGGCTGATCTCCATGCACTTGATAATGCACAATGATCTCCATTGCACTTGGCAATGACGATGCGCCCAACTCTCTGGTTAAACTGCCAGTGAACAGCAGGGCATCCAAGTGAAAGAAATTAGCTTACACTCTAGGCACAGAGGTGGGACCACAGTATCCCCAAATTGATCAAATACTCCTATTGCACGGCCAGAAGCTATTTACCTTAGAGCAAGATACAGAGTAACCCATCACACGCAGCCCTGGTAATACCAGCAGAGCTGCGGCTGAACTAAAGAAACAAAACCACGATCAGCGGCTCAGATCTTCCTACCCACCCTGTGCACGTGCAGGGACTGGATCCAAGGGTTTCCCATGCAGAAAATTTTGAGCAAAAAAGGAAAATGAGTTTATGAGTAAGGCACCAGGATTCAGGCTGCAGTTTTATTTCAGTTTGAACATAAGGAAAGTGATACTATAGTGACAAATTCATGGTGTGAGGCCAAGGGTGTAATTTTTGAAGGTGGGGAGGTAGTTCGCTCACTCTGCTGGCTCACGCCTGTAGACCAGTAGACCTGTCCTACACTTGAGATAAAAGCAGAAGCAGGTTTATATCCCAGCTCCCGCACCATTCAAAGCTCCACTTCTGCCCTAGGAAGAGGACCAAATGTTTCCCAAACTTGATGTGCCTTTTGCTATTCTAAGGCACCCATCCTATCTTGAAGCAAAACATTTTGATGTTTTTAAGAGAAAAAAATTCGTCCTTTTTTTTAAAAACTCAGAGCACGACAATAATTTTGTTTAATCTTTAACAACCTAGAAGCTTAAAACCTCCCACCCCATCGTTGTGATCATCTGCTTTTGTCACAAATTATTGAGCAGTGTGCAACCTTGTAATTTATCTGAAATTTCCTATTATTTTCACAAAGAGGGGGGAGAAGGTGAGGGGCAAGTGAGGAAACACTTTGTAACGTTTAAATCCTGGATTCAGGCAGGGATATGACTATCTCCATAACACAGCACAAACCAAGTTTCCAACATCCATGGATGGATGAGGAAAGTTTGAAATATTACCTTGAATCCAAAAGGCTCAAAAGTGACAGACTGAATACCATTTCTGAATGCCTGGGTTGGCAATCTCCCAGAAGGGCTTTGTTTGTGTTTTACACTAAGGCCCTTGAAGCCACATATGTACTTCATAAATGAATAGAGGGCACGAGCAATTGCTCAGTTTGCTTTGTCTAATTCATCTCATTATGTTCCTGACGGTAGCTGAGCAAAAGCAGAGCTGAAAAGCAATTTTCTTAATAAAATACACTCGTGTGTGTGTGTACCCTGCAAAGATTAAAAACAAACAAACAAAACCCCCCACTTCCTTAGTGCATCAGTTTTCTTGTGGGTTTGGCTACTTTTTATCTTAAATGTACATGTACATTGTTGGGGATATACATGTAAAGTTTCTTTAGATTCTTCAAACACCCCCAAAAGGCACAGAGAGATAATAAAGTTCTTAATGAATGAAGAAAGACTGAAGATAAACAGCTACAAAGCAAAAGCAATTCAATAAATCCCTTAGCAAAGTGAACTAGACCTGCTGTCAGCTTGCCAAAAGAAGGACCTTAACGACTATGAGATTGTGTCTGCAATCACAGAGCACAGGCCATGAGGACCCAGGTGAACCTTTCCAGTCTGAGCTACTGAAAAATTGTTCTGTAAGTAATCTACAGCTCCTCTTTCTGTGTCTTCATGGCAAACTCAGCATCATCCCAAGCACTGCCACATGTCACGTACCCCAGGGCACAGGCAAGCTCACTTTCACAGGTGCTTTTCTGAAAAAGAAAAATTAATTTACTTCATCGTTGTTAAACATAAGATCAGCAGGATACCAGGTCAAATACTGAAGCCAGCCACCTTGCCTGCCCCTGCAGACCTCAAACCCTTCCACACTGTTCTAAAATTCATAGCAGGCTCCTTACTTTTCCACCTGGTATTTCGTTCTCTACAAGAACCACCCTAACCCTGCTAAGAACACTTAAACCGTCCTGCCACTCCCAGAAGTATTACACTGATTTTGCCAAGCAGTATCCAGGTTTTCCAGGTCCGCATCTGTAAGTTCATGGACTAACCCAACATGAAGTTAATAAAAAAATTCCCAGCAATTAAAAGGGGAATTTGGTCAGGCTCAGGGTGCACACAAGCGTACGTCCAGCCAGCTTTGAAATTAATCAAGGTGGGGAGAGGGGAACTTCAAGCAGTAAAATATTTAAATTCTAGAGAAAATTAAGTTCTATGTTTAATGCATCATTCAAACTATAAATTGAAATTATTTTTATGGCATTAAGATGAACAGCATTTTTGTGAAGGAGACCATCACCAGAAGAGATATAATGCACATGGATTTTTCAATGTCATTAAACACAAATTTCTTCTCACAAAAATAAAGATGTTTCTAAATACAAAAACAACCCACTAAAAAAACCTTAAATGTTTAAGACACTTGAATTATCTGTTGAAAAAAATATATCTTTTAGTTTGCTCAAATTAGTGTTCAAGTTTCTGCTAATCAATTTGCACGTATCAAAGAGACTTTAGTAGGCGATCTACCTCCACTGCCCGAAGGCAAATTGTGCTGAATCCCACTGACAAACAAAGGCCCTTTTCCCTGGCGGAGCCAATGTTAGGAATCAAGCCAAAATACCATCCTCAGAATTAAAAGCCTGAAGTGAAAATGCTTTCTAAATACATGTAATGGATAAGACAGTATATGCTACGATTTACATAAAGATGTATCACACATCAATATTTGAATTGCAATCAGCTAGTAGGAAACATGGGGAAGCATCCCAAGGCAGATACCATTTCAATTATTTAAATGTGGCAAGTTCATAGCAAGAGCATCCTCTTATATTTTAGAGGCACATTCCAAATTATTATTTGTGACTGTGACTTAGAGAGACACACATGACTGTGACAAAACTGGCACCTTATTTTACTATAGCACATAGCAAATTCCAGAAGACCACCTTCAGTGGTCTACAAATACACAGGCGCGTCAAAAGTTCCCTTGATATCAGGAGTATAACACTGATGCAAACATGAGAAGTATGTTTTATGTAGGTGGATATAAATATTTACACAGTAAAGGCACATATAGAAACATCCTACCTCTCTAACCCACTGGTACAGTATGGGCATAAACTGGACAGGAAGAAGAACTAGAGACGGGTCATTTTCTGGGTGCACTTTTGCTTTTTGACTTGCTATATTAGAAAGTTGTGAATGCCCCACGTTTCATTAAATAGCATAACACGGAGATAATTGAATGAAACCCCTTCCCCTGTACGGTAAGTTTTGTCCTCTGGATTACTTTTTCAGAAATTATTTGCCTGGTACAGTAACAATTTTTAGGAAATCAAATTTTCGCCTACGACAGAAAACACTAAGTATAGTAAATACATGTCTTGCAAAAGGTTGACCTTTGCAAGTAAGCCACCAAACCAGAGAAAATCTGTTACTGCTCATACAAACACACTATAATCAAAGTAACAAAGAGCTGTACTAAACATCTCAGCCAGCATGGCACTTCTAAGTATTCTTAGCACGATTTTTTTCTTAAAACGCTGCCCTTCTCTTCAGTGGTCTATGCTCTCTGTGGCTTTTCTCCTCAGAAGGTTTTTCATATGCTCACCTTATTAGTAACGGAACAGCTTCAATATATATTAGACTGGCAAAGGGAAATCGCTAGCAGACTAGTTTGGTTTTCTCTCACCTGCTACAGAGACCTTAGACTAGACAAGGTCTTGAGATGAGAACAAAAGAACACAGTAAAGTTTCTTTTGTTTTTGTTTTTTTTAAGAAAAGTGTTACTGATTTGGTATTATTTGACAGCCTTCATAAGGCAGTCAAAGTCTAATTCTCTTGTGAAAACTTATTCCATTGGTGGCTCCCACTATACACAGTCCCTGCTGTTGACGTATCATCCGAGAGATGTGTAACTAAGAGTCTAACCTCAGTGCTGCCGAAGATGAAGGGGGTTAAACACAGGTACCTTCAATTATCTCTGACTGGTTTGGGAAAGAGGATGCTATTTTTTGTTAGCATAGCCTTGTGTATCACCCAAGCGCAAGACCAGAAGAAGTAAATAAGGTAAGTTTAAACCGCCTTTGATTGTCACTTAAGGCCAAAGTTTCTAACTGAGTGTTGAAAACAAGGCGGGCTGCGGAGAGGCTGGGAGTGGGATATTTTCTGTTCACAGCTACGGAGCCGGAGAGCAGCTGCCTTCTGCATCACTGGCTTGGCACAGAGTTAAAGAAGAGTTAAATGCAGGAATTCAGCCTGGATGTAGCATCTGCTTGATTAACATACAGTGAAAAGAATAACAGAAGAAAGCATGGGATTTCCACCCCAAACTGGCAGTTGGTAGCTCTCCTGAGCTGCAGACACTTTCAGAGGTGGCTCAGGCTATTCTCGAGGGACCTGTGTGACAGCCACTGAAGTTCTCTGATTACCCCAGTTGGATCCTAAAGCATTTGAGTTTAATAGCTGGAATCATAGGAATGTGTGGAGATTTTCTAGCACAAATCTGTAGAAAGACTTTAAGCCAGGGACTCAGTCAACATGCCATCTTTTTTATTAACTGAGACAACCAGAATACATCGCAGTGGTTATTTGTAGTCCAGGCTTAGACATATCATTTGTCTTAACTGAAAGCTTTACAGCTGAGCAATTCCAACTACTATTTAAAAAGCCTGCCTCCCAAAAGAAACACCAGATACAAATCCAAAATTATATGCAATATTTTCCATTGTTTCCTGAAAACCAATAGTAAAGACATTCTACAATAAAATACTTTAAACAGGGTTCTGTTTAAGGTGACTAAGCATTCATTGCCACGCTCAAGCCGCTAGCAGAGCAAGTCACACATTTCAAATGGTTGTCTGGTTGTTTTTCCAAGTAAGAAGGGAAGCCTCCTGACATTTTCCCCACTTCTTTACAAGCAACTGCCACAGCACTACCCTGAGCTCTCCTTCAGGGGCTTCTCTGTTCCTGTCCCCCTCTCCCAGAGAAATCCTTACAGTTCTTCTGTGTTTGTCCCAATTCCCTTGCTCCGTGAGACTCCTCCACGCTTGTGCTAATCCTACTGCTACTGTGCTTCTCTGCTGCTGTTTCTGCATTATTATAAGCTTTTCAAAGGTTACCAAATATCTATAGCTCCATGGCCAAGATTCTCCCTAGGCATACCCTTTTTTCTCAGCTGCTCTTAAAGGGCGAATCCACTGCTTGTAAGCACCTGAGCTGCTCACAAGCCTGATCTGTAAAAATCGAAAAATCCCTCACTGTCACATGTAACCATTTTTCATCTCATTAGTGGCATTAGGCAGAAAGGACTGAGGGATGTTGCCCTAACACAGCTGAAGCCACTATTGATACAAAACCATACATTGGTGCAAATCTCTGGGTGCTTATTTCAAGTTAATATTTCAGTGCCTTCAGTCTACCGTGTCTTTCATGTTAAATCCCAAAACTAGAGTAAACCAGTCTCATTAATCAAAGTAAGAATGCACGCACACAGCTTTTTGCACCCATTTAACTACATTTGTTTGAAAACACATTAATTCTGTAAGCTTGGCTGGATTTCCCCTTTCACAGCTGTATTGTTTCATTATCCCCTCCTAGAACATGCTGCACTTGCAAACAATAATGTCAGGCCTTATGGATATAAATCGGAAGTTTTATATAAATAATCACCTAAACTGTGTCTTAGTGAGCGGGTAAAATGCTATCAAAACACACAGAAAAGGATATTCAGGTGCAGTTGGTTTAGAGAAAAGGAGAAAGGAAAAGATTACTCTAAAATAACTGCTAGGAATATGGGTGAGAAAAGCCAGTAAAATCCTTTTCCTCCAGTGTAATCCCTCACCTATGCCCTATTTACATGATTCCTAACAATATGTTTTGTCCTTATTCCAAGGTTACGGTGAGGGGAACAGGCGATATTGATTAATGGTGTCTCAGAGTTTGAAGAGTTCAGCTGGAATTATGCGTTCTTTGAAGGGTGTTATCTTTTCAGAAGAGCAGGTGCAAAACCCATCTCAGTTTTAATTTATTTTATTTTCTGCTTTTCTTGACCACATCTCTTTAGTGCAGAAGAGAAAGTTTATTATTCATTATCTCATACAGCTTGATAAGCTTCTCTCACGAAATTGGAGAAAGACTCCCTCTCAGAGCAGAGTCAATCATCACTTCAAATGGAAGGCAAACCCAGAGGACCGTAAGCACCCCCCGGAATGATGCAGGTATAAGCTAAGTGTAGCTTATAGCATCACCGAAGCCTGATGTTGTACTGCTTGTATGCAAAATATTTTAGAATTATATAATCATTTTGGTTGGAAAAGATCTTTAAGATCACCGAGTCCAACCATCAATCTAACACCGACAAAACCACCACTAAACCATGTCCCTCAGCACCATGTCTACCCATCTTTTAAATACCTCCAGGGATGGCGATTCCACCAGCCTGTTCCAATGCTTAATAACCCTTTCAGTGAAGAAATTTTTCCTAACATCCAATCTAAACCTCCCCTGGTGCAACTTGAGGCCATTTCCTCTTGTCCTATGGCCTGTTACTTGGGAGAAGAGACCGACCCCCACCTGGCTACACCCTCCTTTCAGGGAGCTGTAGAGAGCGATAAGGTCTCCCCTCAGCCTCCTTTTCTCCAGGCTGAACACCCCCAGCTCCCTCAGCCGCTCCTCATAAGGCTTGTGCTCCAGATCCCTCACCAGCTTCGTTGCCCTTCTCTGGACACGCTCCAGCATGCTCTGAAAGGGGGAATGAGAAATTACAGATACAACACTAAACTTGTATTTATTGTCTTTAATTCTCTTAGCTTTTAGTTCTCTGATTAAAGCCAGGTAACCCTCCTAAAATCTCATGTCCATATGATAGATGTACACTGGAGCTCAAGGCAGGTAATATCTGCATATACACAGTTTTTAGCTAGGAAATACGAATCATAACCCCATGAGACAGGCACTCGACCTGCAGCACAACTTCCACATTCCCCACTCACCCTTTTTTCTGCCCTCTAACAAACCAGTTCTCGCTCAGACATGTCCCTACCCCTCTTAGCTTGACCCTAAAAAGAAACCATTTAACCTGCTGTAGCATTGTTGCTCAAGTGAAAACTTCTGATTCTGGATGTCTAGAGAAAGGTTCCTAAGTCTCTATTTAGACATTGGATTTTTGAAGACAGTGAATATACGGAGATCCTACTGAAGTCAGCAGACAGCGCAGGTGTTAAACACCTCTAAAACCAGGCCATTTTTATTTAGCTGTCCAAACAGCAAGACAGGATACTATTTTTAATTCCTGATATTTTGAGGAATCTAAGCCATCACTTTTACACCACTTTTTCCTCATTTTCCACAGATTTGTCCCGTTTTCTCACCCGCATCATCCCAATAGTTTTCTCAGCTCTTGCCCTAACAACTCTTGAGATAACGGAGCTCAGGTCATTTCTGTTTTGTTGTTAGGACTTTCTTCTCTTCCAGCATTACAGGATTACTTCCATCTCACCTAGGGTGTCTACCCATTTATCTGTTTGCCCTCCCTTTTTGAGGCAGCTTGATCCTCATCTTTGGCGTGTGCATCATCCTACTCTCTTCAGCCCAGTTGTTCTTTCCGCCTTTCTCCCCCTTTTGATTCTCAGCCTCATTTTATTCCCTGATATCCAGGCAGCAGAAAACCAGGAGCGGTTCGAAGAACCAGGGCAACGGACATCCACACGGATGAAGAGATCCCCACCACCATCACCTGCCAAAATGGGCATTATTAGGGCAGAGGAGGGAGCGCAGTGCTTCCACCCTGTCTAGTCAGAGACAGGAAAACCGCGGTACTGGAGAATCTGCCTCTCCGCCACTGAAGAAGCAAGAGCAACCCCGCTCCCCTCTCAGCCCGCCAGGGAAATGCACAATAGAGAGAGAAACAAAACTGAGCTATGTGATGACAAAGCTAGTGGACGAACAAAGCAACATACCACGTGTTTTGTCCAACATGCCAGGTGCCCACAACATCCAGCAACCAGGTCCATATTCAGCTGCACCAAAGCTGTGTCCTGAACCCACCCTCAACTCTCCTGGCCAGCGTGACAGAAGGAACCATGATCTTTCAGGCAATAAAGGTCCCACAGAGGTTTTAAAAGCAGAGGCGCACTTTGGGTTGGTGGAAGAGCAATGAAGATAAAGGAGGATTCAGGGAAATGTGCTAACAGAAACTCTTCTACAAAATTGATGGGCCATTACCTTTTCTCTCGTCCTTGTTAGGGAGCTGCTCAGGAAGCAAAGGCCACGCACCAGCAGCTGAGAAGGGGAGACAAAACCCAGCCTGAGGAATGATTAACGTCCTGCAGCTCACAAGTGAAAAGAACAACTCTTTTATAGCTTCACTACACTAATATTTTCCAACATGTTTTTAAAGCCCAGAAAAACCCCCACATGTCATGGGTGGCTTGTTAAGAAGCAAACACAGCACTGGCGATTATTCACTGATACACTGTCTTTGTTGCCGGCTGGGGGTGAACCACGACATACACCTGTGATACCACAAATCCTCCAGGTGCCAATGACCTTACTGATCTTGAAATCAAACTATTTAAGCAAGGGCGAGGACTTTTCTTATTTACAAATAATATAAATGAATCGTCATGGCTCTGTTTTCAGCACAGCAGGAGAGGAAGACTGTACAGAGCACAGTGGCTTTTACTTCTAAAAATCACACGATACCACCTAAGAAACCCAAGTCTGCCGAAAGGACGGACAGATACAGTATGTTTATTTTCCTTTAATGCCCATATATACACACCAAACATCAGAGCTCAGAGTCTACGCATATACATACACACACATACATGCATAACTACCCATTTGTGGGAACCTGCTTTTGTTCATGATTTTACAAAGGTGTTCCAGCCTTTCTTAAGGTCAAACATATTTTGCTGGCTGATTAATCGAAAACAAGGGATGCCACCTTTCAAAACAGCAAATCGCCTCACAGCCTAAGTCAACAAAAGGATGAAGCCTTTGCTTATCACAGAACTGTTAAAAAAAAAAAGGAACTCTAGAGGTCAGGATAATAGTGTAACGTGTGGAGAGAGTGATTGCAGCCTCCCTGAAGATGTTTCTGCCTGAGGTGAGTTAGCAGACACATCCTCAGATTAAACTTTCATCAGCAGATCTCTGTATTTCATCAATCTTTCATTACGGCATAGCTTAGAAAATCACCTGGTCAGGTGTTACTAGAAAACCTCTTCATCTTCCAAAGCAAAATCTACCCAAATAAATTACAAGCAAAAGAGAGTTAAAAAGGAGGGCCTGCAGATCGTTATGGGGTTCAAATAGCTCAAAATAGATGAAAATATACATTTCTACAATATTTTAAAATTGAAACACTGCCTTTCACAAGAAATACAATATATTTTATTATAGGGTCCTGGACCAGAAAATGTAACTTACAAACAAAATTCACGTCAAGTAACTTCTGGAAGGGCTTCATCCCAGAAACTGGGATTTCATCAACTTCCTGGACAATTAATCCACCAAAAGCAGCAATGCAATCCCCTCACGTTTCTCTGATGATGGCAAAGTCATATCAGGGAGAGTTGCTTTTGCAGTCAGTGAATGGCTCTGGTGTTTCTCACCTCAGGACCAGTACTATTACCAGGATGAGCCCAAGGACTGCGTGCTAACGTGTGTGTGAAGACAGATGCACTGCAATTTCCACCTCAACAATATGGTTTTCTCAGCGTGGGTTCTCCTGTCACCACATGCTTTTTTCTGGTGTGGTAGTGTTTCTTCAGTAAAAGCTACATCATTTATGCTACCCTTCAAAGCGTGTTTCCTGTAGTGAACCTCTCTATGCCCAAAACACACTGTACATCTGACTATTCGGTCATGAGTTTCTTCTTTCTGTTTGTCTTTGGGATCTTCTGCTATTTAACATCACATGCAGTCTGAATTTACTTACAAACAGTGGCTACACTGCTTTCCTTACAATCTTATTTTTTTAAATGGGTCAATAAAATTAAATTTCAGAAAGAGTGGGCTCCAGTCCTGAAAGTCATACTGGACACAAAATTTCTGCAGAAGCATATATTAAAATTCTTATGAAGGGCTAAAAATAAGAAAGCTCTGAAATCAAACCTCTTATGATGAAAAAAACCAGATTCCAATAAAAGTGGCTAAGAACATTACTGTGCCAGCAAATGAAATATTAAGGCTGGTTTTGATTGCGTGTTTATATATTAAACCTTCAATAAACTATTTCTTGCTGTTATTTACAGCAACCAACCAAGAAAAGTCATGTTCTCTAGAAACAGGAAATGTTCACTTGCAACGCAGATAGGCCAACTCCCACTTCTGACAGTAGGAACATGAGAAAACATTAGCTGCTTTACTCTGCCATGTTCTCTGTATTGTCAATGTCACAAACAAAATCTCATTTCAGGAAAACAGCAGAGGAAGCTTCTACCTTTTATGACCAAGAGAGAGAACACTGGATTTATTTGGTTGGGTTTTTATTGCTTTTGTTTGTTTGTTTATTTGTTTTCAACTTGGATGTGTACTTCTCCCACATATTCCATAATTTTTTTTTTTTTTTTTTTTCCCCTTAACAGAAACATGGATTTCTGCGCAAGTCTCAACAAAACTGTAATTCATCTTCAGTCCCCAGATATGGCTCAAAAAATGGCTGGAGTGGGATCAGAGATGGTATTTCCTGTGCCTTTTATGTAGCTTTTAGTAAATGCGGGATATCACAGCAGACCCGTAGGTCAGAGCAGACACAATGACCTGCGCGCACACAACCTTTTACACCAACTCTTGTCCTACTGATGGGGCTTATATTCATCTAGGAGAGTTTGCTATTGTCTCCCACCCTCAAATACATTTCACCAAAAGCTCGCAACATTCTCGGTGCCACATGATTGCAAAAGGCACACTTCTCTTAAATGTCCCTTTTCAACTTCAATGTTTCTATGACCAGTTCTGTCTTTAGGAAAAGCAGGTAGCCAGCCTGGAGAAATGTGACTCGTGATTTTATAAACAACATAATGGAATGATTTTCTTTTCCAAAGAAATTTAAATATTTGAAAGAACTACTGTAAATGCTTCAGAAAACCTAACAAAAAGCAAAGCTGGCTTCCTTTAGTTTGTAAAGCTGCATCACATTGAGGTGCCCCTTAAGATGCTCTATTTATTTCCTGACCAAAAGGAGCTACTACAAAACCTGACTTTAAGCGAAATGTCCAATGCACTCATTTTCTAAGGCAAACAAAGCACTGTAATGGTTTATTCATAAGAAGTTAAAACCTTTTTACTTCCCACCATTTCAAACTGGATTTGCCCCTTTTAGATGTCAAAAATCTGCATCAATAGAAGTGAAAAACGGTAAAAAAACCAACTCCAACCATCAGTCATTTATAGAAGTAAAAAATTTAGAAAGATGGAATTGGGTCACAGAAACACTTATCTCAGAATCACAGAATAGTTTGGGTTGGAAGGGACCTTTAAAGGCCATCCAGTCCAACCCCCCTGACATGAGCAGGGACATCTTCAACTAGATCAGGTTGCTCAGAGCCCCGTCCAACCTGACCCTGAGTGTTTCTGGGGATGGGTCATCTACCACCTCCCTGGGCAACCTGGGCCAGTGTTTCACCATCCTTATTGTAAAAAATTTCTTCCTTCTGTCTAGTCTAAATCTTCCCTCTTTCAGTTTAAAGCCATTATCCCTTGTCCTATCACAACAGGCCCTGATAAAAGGTTTGTCCCCATCTCTCCTGTAGGACCCCTTTAGGTATTGAAAGGCCACAATAAGGTCTCGCCATTCCTTTTGGAAATTTAGCCAGAGACAATCAGAAACTTTGGGAGGGATTAAAAAAGTTTCAGAAAATCTTTTCCTGGGAAAGATTTTTTCAGGTCCAAAATGACATTTTCCATCAAAAGTCAAAAAACCCAAACAACTGTACTATTGCAAATATCTCAATAATCAAACATGGACACAAAAAGCAGCAGCTCATTAACATTATTCAATCCATACTACCCATGTGTGAAGATGGGTACCGTCCGAAGATCCTGGAATTTCTCAGTGTGAATGGCGATGTTTTTGATACATCAAAATGCTCAATGGCACAGGGAGACAGCTCGTGGTCCTGCTCTAAGTTACCTTCACAACCCTGTTCCCACAGCAATGATACATGACAAAGAAAGATGCTACCAAAAGAAGACCAGTCAGGAATGAAGGAAAGACTGGCTCCAGGGCAGGAAAGCCTTTAGCACGCACTCACAGTTGCTCCCTATGGCAAGGAAGGACTTCAGCTCACAAGAGTCAGGTTTCAAGGACAAACCTCAGTTTTCTGCAAAACACTTATGAATTTTCTTGCATCAAGATCCTTAAGTAGTTGTACTGGCTTAAAACCATTACTCTTCCCTCAATTCAACTTTTTTCTCCATCAAATCAAGTATATCAAGAAAGTGTACATACGTGCATACAGTAAGCATTAAGCAGCGCACTTAACTTGAACCATCAGGAAGACATGCTTTCACATAGCCAGGAGAAACAGGACACATTCGAAAATACAGTTTTACATTAAAAAGTATTATATATAATCTGAAGCAAAATAATGTTGCGTGTGCAGTTTTATGCACCTGGCTGAATTCACCTGAAAGGTTTGCTCAATACAGGTTTAGCAAAACAGCATATAAGTGATAAACTACGACAAGCAGAGATTTTAAAAAGTAACACCAGCAAGAAAAAGAAGAATCTATCCATCCTCTCATAGCCCCTGGGACACAATTACTCAATCAAATAAATAGCTTGATACCAAACTTGTTCCAGGCATACGTGTACTCTGTATCAGCAGACAGAAATAGCACCAAGGCAGGAGGGATAAGGAGAGCGAAGACTCACCGGCCGTTGTCACGCCCCACGCCCCAGACTCGGATGCTCACAATGGGCTGCGAATGGAGAACTGTGCGGTCCATGGGGTCAATCAGGTTCAGCATGTCATTTTCCAGTATAAGGTACATGTCTTTGCCCTGCAACTCCAGACAAAATACAGTTACACAGTACATCTCCCTCTCAAACTGCCTGCGATCAAGGTGTTATCCCTGTGCTGTTCATACTTGCATCCTCTTAATTTACTCAAAGTTTCAGTTTGTTCCAAGAACAATTGAAAACAAGTTCATTTACTTCTGGTGTGAAAAAGATCTAAGGCAGTATAAGATAGTATCTTACTACTACTATATTTTTAAATGATCCCAATCACAAAAAGCTTTGATGTCTTTTAAATGCAACTGTTTGACTCATTCAACCCCAAGCTACTGAGTTATTCAACAAATGACGTGTTTATCCTTTCTCAAGTAAATCCTTCCAAACATAATAGAAGTCAAGAACTGTCTTAATAGTAAAGGCTCACATTAAAACCTGTACTCTTAAGGAAGAGTTTCTTCCTTAAAACAACATGCTTTGTTTCCATAAACTTTAACCAGAGGGTCATGGGAACAGACAGCAATTTGTAAGCGTCAAAGGATTTACAGGATTCTCTGAAGAAAGATTAATTAAAGGGGAAAACCTAGCATTAAGACATGAACGTGAATTCTGCCAGTGACTGCAGAATCCTGGAGCCAGGATTTCTCCCTAATTCTTCTGGCATGTAAGAACAAGGAGAATGCTTTTTTTCCCCTTAGAAGAAAGAAATTTAGAGGCAATTTTCCTTTTGATGCTAATTCTCAAATGCTAATCTTCCTCCTATGGTTAGCATTTGCAAAAGGTCTGCTGCCTCTTCTGTCAGTTACCAGCTCTCTTCTCAGAGGCTGTACACCTACCCTGCAGACCGTGGGATCCCATGGAAATGGTCATGGACCTATTGCCAAGAGGTAAGACAAGCTCCTGCTGATAATAATAATAAGAAGGTGGAAGCTAAAAGCTAAATATAGAGTAATTTGTTTCCTCTCTATTGTGCCAGAATCTATAAATGAACAGAAAGAATGGAAAGGGGCTGACTTCCTACTGACACGTTTCAAAAATGACCTTTTTCTTCACCTCAGTGTCACAGAAACCCTCTTCCCGCTTGGTTACAGTGGCTCAGATCTTAATGATGTTAATTTTGTGTCTAGGACATACACTCCTGTCACCCTGGGAGGGCCTACTTTCAGGGTTTCCAGGCTAGGCAGCACGGGGCAGGTGGTCCTGACCACCTCTCTCCCCCCTGCCAAATCTCCTAACAGGGACTCAAAGGGGAGCTGTGACCCAGCACTGGAACCAAGAGGGGTGTGGGAGAGGAAGGGGACACAGGCTAGTGTATGTGATGCCAACACAGGAACATTTTTGCCCAATGAAAAAAGTACAGCTGCAGCAGAGACGCAATGCTGGAGATACACAGGCTGCTCCTTGAGAAGCAGAAACAGATGTAGCTGCCATCACCATGCGTGTCAATGGGGTGCATCAGCAGCATTGCACTGCTTGTGGCACGCACGAAAAGAAACATGGGAAACAAAACACAGAAGCCAGGATGGCACGAGGCAGACCAGGACGACGAAGGAAATCAAACAGAAAACAGTCATTGCAAAGAAAAAGGGTGAGAAATTTGCTTGGAGGTCAGAAGCAGTAAACAGATTGTGTGAAGAACATTACCAAGTGTCACAAAGATTGCTTTTTGGACCCATTTTCTACTCATATATTTATTCCAGAAGAAAATTATTACACGAAGGTAAAATCTGTTCATCATGCAAAACAGACTGGGATTAGGGTAATAAAACTGAATCCAAATTAGCTGGAAAAGATTGGAGAATGGGCAGATAAGCAACGTAAGTCACAGGAAATTATCCTTGCAATGCTCAAGGGATAGCATGGCTGCAGCCAGAAGCAATATATTTTGCTAAGCTTTGTTGCCTTATTATACAAAAGCTATTTTAGAGATGAAAACACCTCATAGGGCAAGAAGACATGATTTGGACAGACTGGGAGCTTGAAGATAGACCTCACTATCTCTGCTGAAGAGTGGCAGAGACCTGATGGTCCAAGATGAAGGTGGCTCTCGCTGGAAGAGCCATGCAGGGAAAGTGAATAAAGGAAAGGAGGGCGCAGTCCCAGCAGTGTTATATACTCAGGGAAGTGTTACATACTGTGGTATATAGGTCAATGGCAACAACCTGTCTTTCTCATGTAAGTGATTTTGTAACGTACAGGAATATAATGCATGGCAAAGTAGCAACACAAACAGATGAGTCGTATTTTTCTTCCTAGATTTTATAGAGCCGTGTAAGTTAGAAACTTACAGGGAATTTCTTTTGGGGAGGAGCGGAGGGCATGAAATCCCACATTAAAGCCAGTGACAAAGCTTCTGCAGGGTCAGGATTTTACCCAGAGTGTGTGGGGTTTTTGTGTTTTGTTTTATTAAATCATGAAAACTTGGGGCTGGTCCTACTCCCAATTTCACTTTCATTACATTCTAGCTAAAATAAATCTTTAGGCTATCTTAAAACCTCTATCTGCAGTCATCAGTTCTAGCTTCATAACAGATTTCTGCCGTATGTGCTCCATCTGATATGTCAGTGAATAGCACACTTTTTTCAGATTCCTCTCTAAAACATGCCTCTTGCAATCACTCTCGAAGCATCACGTTGCCAGCAGAAAAATGTGGTTATAATGATTTCTTTTAAAATCAAGAAGACAATTTACTTCAGGGGCCACCTATTCAAGTACAGTGTCTCTCTTGTTTTGTCAGGCTGATTTTTTTAATATTTTTTTATGAATAGCACTCTTAATTAAAACTTCCTTTCAAGAGGACCAAAACTTTTCACCAGTTTGGCTTGAAAACCTGCACGGTTTTCCAACACAGAACAATGGGACTGGCAGAGAGAAATATGGAAAAATGTGAACGTTAACTCTTAAACTAAAATAAAGCATATGATTTCAAAGTAAAGGATATATTTCAAGTTGATCAAAATTCTGTCACCTGAAAAACGCATGGGATTACACACACGTAAAGAGAGTGGGTTTTCCCCTCCCAGGGTCATCAGTAAGTCCAAAGCCCATGACTGACACATCTCTAATTGCTTGTCTAGCCATATTAACTAAATAAAACTGTTCCCAGAAATAAGGAAAAGGGAAACTAAGGTTATCTTGTTCATTTATATGTACAGCATATATTTCTTACATAAAAAACCCCTTATGAAATTACTTTAAAACATCACTTTCATTTTCAGACAGGCACTTTTCCCCAGCTGCTCCTCTGAAGTGTGTCTGCATTGTTGTGGTCACAGCCGGGACACTGAACACAAGCCTTAGACTGTAACAATAACTTGGGAGACTGAAGGATATTTTTCCTAAAATTTTTACTGAAACAGACAAGTCTTTCTTTTAATTCCTCTTTGGTTTGGCAATGCTGATCACACAAATACCAGCAAAGGTAACAACATTCACTCTTACGTCAGTTTTGCATCCAGATCTTGGGTAGTAAATCCACATTAGTGTAACCCTCCTCAAAACAGGTCAGGAGAGAGATAGAAGATTTGGCTGAAGTTTAAGTTGCTCCATGATCAATCAAATAATGAAGATGTTTTCCTACGGGTTTGTCTCCTACGTCCTCTGTACATCCCACAGCTATAACCCCACAGCTATAACTCCTTTCTTCTTGTTTCACTTACTGATCCCTCCACACCACCTACTTCATCTGTCCCCAGCTCACCTCTGTCCACACCACGTTTCTCCCTTCACGCTTCTCCCTGCACTCCCGCAGTGGTATCCTGTTTTGCTGCCAATTTAGAGAGAAGCACAGAGCTCGCACGGTTCAGCTGATGAAGGTGTACTGACCCACCACCAAACCAAGACAGCGGACAGCTGAGCTCTCTGTTTTTCCCCTCAGTGTGTGGAAATTTGACATCCTTCAATATTGGATGACACTGGTGAACAGATTCAAGTTACTGGACAGGAACCAACAGACAGACTGATGACATAAAATTAATTTCCTTCTGAAACACTGATAAAATAATCATCTTAAAATAAGCCATCTGTCCATCAGTCTCAATCCTCTCAAACATTTTAAAAGCACAGGTCACAGCAGTCCAGGTTTCCTTGAAGCCCTTTCGTCACTGGGAAACGTGTGAAAATGCTGTTCCAAAGCACCACTCTCAAACCTCTGGGTCAGGAGAAAGACTTCCAATGACTGTAACAGTTTATCCCAACGCTATTGCACAGGTGTGTACTAGTATGGATGCAAATGGCAAAGATAATGTCTTTGTGGCACCGGCTATCCTGAAAAGTTTGGAACGCTTCCCGTCAACACTTTCCTTAACCCTTTTATATTTTCTAGCAGTGCCAGCTGGGATAGGGAAGTCCCAAATACACAGCATGGACCTATTTGCCTACAGAGTTGTTCTTTCAAGATGTTTCATGACATGAGAGGGATGTTCCATGGGGAGGAGAAGTTCACTCCATTCTTACCTCTCCCCAAATGCCGACAGTATCTCTGATGTCGTTTTTACAGTAAGAGAGTTGTCTGATGCAATTGTTCACAGCAACACTACTTTTTCCAGGAGCAAGATCTTCTTCTGCCATTTCTACCCAGCCCAGAGATCGCACAGCAAAGCACTAAAAAGAAAACAGAAAATATCTGAACATGTATCAGAGCACACAACACACTGCTGTATCCAGCTATGGAAATCTTGTCATGCAACACCAAATAGTCAGTTAAAGATCCCCGACTAGGAGGAGAACAAAATCAAGGCCTTGTAGATGATCTTATGCTCAAAGATAAATAAATTAAAATATAATTTGAGAATGGCAAAGTGAAAACATTCAAAGGAACAAGGAAGAATACATGACTTGCCAGGGAAGGTAGCTGTGGAGGCAAGAAATTCTTTACAGTAAAATACTTTTGTTAGTATAAAGGAGGAAACAAGGCAGCAGTAAATAGTAGGACACACAACCACAGAGACATAAAGGAAAAAGCACAAATACGGATACAGTAGAACTGAAATTTTAGCTAGTATCTAGAGCTCTAATTGAAGAGAAAGAAAATACAATTGGATTACATCTATGTCTATTGTGAGATTCACACTAACTTGGTATATCTCACTTCCTGGCTTTTAACCAGAAAATTAAATTTTTTTGTGGATTACAGCAATCATTTCTACAGAAAGTTTAACTGAGGTAGCAAACAATAGCAAATGCAAAGCACTAATAAAAAGATAAGCTATCATAAGAGGAAAGCAGGCTTTTTTCTAGAAGAAATTAAAAATGACCTTTAAAATAAAACAATATTATACATTTTTTTAGCAGAAGGATGTTTAGCCAACCAGAGCACTCAGTTGGCAGAACAAGCCAAGACGACATTACTTTCCACATATGGTGCTTTTTGCAAACAAACAAAATGGAAGAAATTGAGTGGCATCACCTCTACCCTACATTTACCGGGGTAGAGAATAAAAAACTTTAATTCTGAAAAAAAACCACATTCCTAGAAGCGTTCAAGGCCAGGCTGGACGGGGCTTTGAGCAACCTGGTCTAGTGGGAGGTGTCCCTGCCCACGGCAGGGGGGTTGGAACTAGATGGTCTTCAAGGTCCCTTCCAACCCAAACCATTCTATGATTCAATGATTTACTCTTAGGCTTTACGGTGGGTGAAATACAGACCTCACACTAAGTCAATGGGAGTCTTTCTATGAGACCAGGATTTCCTCCAGAGAACACTATGGGTATCTCACATTCTCAAGTTGCAATGCACTGCCAGAGAAGGATGCACAACAGACTTACTGGTGTGGCTCCTTAATAGACACACCATACACTTATGATGGTCCCTAAAGGTTCAGCAATAATAGTTCCTGAACAACCCCATACCAAATTCCTGCTCTCTTGTAAGTATTTAACATAGCAATAGACGCCACCACTGAACAATGCCAAATCAAATGCCGTCCCATCTCTGAGCTTGGTTTCCTTGCAACTTTTTGCTTAAGTCAGTAATCAGACAGTGCACCAGCTCTAACATCCAAGTCTTACACCCAAATCCTCTTGCTAGCCACGATGCCTCCTAGAGAGTTGCAGGACTAGGCAGGCACAAGTTCCAAAAGCAGAAGTGAGAAAATTTACAATTAATAACTGAACATCTGCCACTGTATAGCACTGCTTGCACCCCAAGCTTCCCCTTGCCAAGATGGATCAAGTGTTGATGTCAATTAGTGCTCAGCCCTTGGTACCCTGCTTGCTTCAGTGTTACTCATGCATTTCTTCTGAAATGTTATGCTGTCCTGAAATGCTGTGTTGTTCTGGTGAACTGATGTGCAATTGTCTCCATCATTCCAGTTCCCTGTTAGGTAGTCAGTGCAATTCTGACCTTGCAAAGGCCAACACTGATTGGCCAGCGCTGCCGCCTTGTGCCACAGAGCTTTCTTTGCTGTCAGCAGCATCCCGTGGCTCTCAGGAAGGCAGGCAAGGATCGTGGGAGCTGTCGAAGGAAGCAGGCACCAGTGACCGCTGGGAACCCTGCTGACTCCAATGGGACCCTGCCCAGATGGGTACACAGCCCAGGAGCAGCAACAGCAAGCAGGTCCACCCTGGAGTTACCAATTAATCCCTCTTCTTGAGATACAGTAAATAAATAATCTTCAGAGTTTAAAAGCGACACTGAATATTCATTTGCCGCCTTCTAAAAACGGCTGTGAAGTCAGTGAGTAGATCAAGCTCATGCACCACCACTGGTGTGCCATTTGGGAACCACCGTCCTCCAAAAAAGACCCCAAAACACCAAAGTATTTTAAATATGTATAATATGTCAACTTTGGCAAACTAAAGGAGGAATAAAATTCACCAGTGGGTAAAAAGATTAATGAGTTTCTCCTTCCTTCCCTTTAAAACCTCCCTCCTCCTTCAGCCTTCGTTCAGCTTGCACAACAGACTCATCCAGCCTCCTTCGCCAAGCAGAGAACCCAGCTAAAGAGTCTGCCTCTTGTTCCTCTGGTACATAACGAGTCACTAATGACACATCTCATCTAAGGCATCAGACAGCAAATACACTCTGCAATTTGTGCAGAACCCTTCAGCGAGTGTGGGTAAAAAATTAAAGCCTCTCAAGCCTCCAGATTTTTTTGTGGAAGCGTTATTAGATTTTTATTTTTTTTTTTTTGCTTTGCAAGCAAGGAAACCAATATGCAAATTCTTCTGCACTGCTGCTTCCTGACCCAGCTCTGCTGGAAACCCACAAAAGCACTGACTTTCAAGATTTTAAAGGGAGATGAAGGAGAAGGTGAAAGAGGAAACAAAGGAGGGGTCACCACTCAGGGGTGTGCTTCACTTCAGGGCTACACGAGATACTAAAATATCCATTTTTTAGCAATTATTAAGGTCATCTAATCTCAAGATTGTAGAATTGTTTTTGGCACATCAGATGCTCATGAATCTTGCTGAAAGTGCTGCGATGCCCATTGGGGGTATTAAATATTTATCTTTGCCAGCTTTTAAAATACAGATTTTTTACTGTGCCAGAAGAAAGGATGTTTTTACAAGTACTTCAATATTAAATTGAATAACAGAATACTAGCAGAGAGAAAGATTTTCTAAATCATCTTAAGAGAGGTGAAGAACTAAATATATACAACAAGCATATCGTTTCCTCATTACTCTGCATATCCCAACCACACCTGCAATCTGTTAGCTGCTTTCCGAACACAAAGATAAATGCAGTCCTTGCACTGAACAGAGTATATCTTAAGAAGGCAAAAAACTGGTGAAAGACAATCAGTTCTAGCTGGCAGCAGGTGAATCTCTTATTAGTAAAGATGGTGAACTGTTTTGTTTTTTTTTTTTTTGCTGGCCATTTTTAGTCTGTGTTTAAAATTCTCCAGTGGAGGCATCCATTGTATTTCTTTCCCTTCCCAGTCCGCTGTCCTGACAGAAGGGCGAGTTGAAAGGGACACTCTTGTCCATCCCGTGTATTTCCCTCCATGGAAGGGCTTGGCTTCCTTCCCTGCTTTCTTCCCCTCTCAGTGCTTCCAAGCCAGGTAGACGTGAGAAACCCCGTTGGGTTCTAGCACCTGGCAAGTTTTTGTGTGTGTTTTACAAGAACCCTTACCATAACCCACATAAAATGCTTCACAACAGCTTCATCAAAACAAACTGATTTCCCAAAGACTCACTGCAAACAAAAAACCTCTCAATAAACCCCAGAAAGACTCAACACCCCACTCACGAGGCAACGCATATACCTGAGCATACACATACAAGAAACATTCTTTTGCTCAAAACACACATAAAGGCCAAAAGCCTTCTACTTCTTGGTTAACTGAATATAGGTGCTGGCATGACTCGGAAGTGACAGCAGACGTGATGGCAGACCTTCATGCAGATATCAGCACGAGAAAATATGACGATTCAGAGTAACATTTGATACATACTTCGGTTCATTCATCATCAGAGTAACAGGAGTATACTGTTGGTGGGTTTCCCCCCCCTTAATTATTTGACTCAGAGGTTCTTTTTAAAACAAAAGAGCACAAAACCCAGCAGAAACAAACCACCTAGTGTCTTTAATCAGGTATGACCTAATTCTTAAACCTGGGCTAGCTGAATTAGCCATGACAGCAGAATTCCTTAGTCCTCTAGCACACTGATACAGCATCATGGTTCCCCGGCTCCCACCCACGACACCTACCAAGAGACAAAGCGCTCTCTTTGACCTGAAAGAACTGTGCTAATGCACCCTCTTTTCTCCTGGAACTAACATCTAGAGTCAAAACAAGCCAAGCTGAAAACCAGAGTACGGTTCTCCCTGACTAAGAGTCTATGAGCTCAGTAAAACAGACATTCCTGGTAACGCCAGTTGGTTAAGTACCTCTACTCGAGGCTCATCATTATTGGCCCATCATAATTTCAAAGTAATCCAGATGATAACTTTTGGCTTACAGTAGTCTACCTCATTTTTTTTCTCCATTAGAGAATAAACAAATAACCCTTGTATCATGTTATACATTATTAGTACTATCTTACAAAAGAAAATCTTATGGTTTTCTGTCCTGGTTAGGCCTTCTGCTTTATCTTAAAATCAAAACTCTAAATGGATGATTTAAAAAATCTTATCTGAAGAAAGATACATGAAACACAATTTTCCTATCTGCTTGTTCCCAGCTGGCAAAGAAAAACAGGTTTGAAGAAAAACAAAGGAAGCTGATAAATACAGCAACGTAAAAGATATTTAGGAATTGTATACTGCATTTGGATCACTGTTGTTTGGGATTGGGAAGATCAAAGATACTACCACAAACACTGGGTGTCTGAGAGAAGTGAATGAAAAAATGTTTTTTAAACCATGGTATGTCAATAATCTTATATTTTCATCTCCACTGGAGACTTCACATTTCCTGCAAGGCTACACAGGACAGCGTGCAAAGAAAATACACAGGGGAAAAAAGGCCCCCTTATCACACACTGCCCCATGAAAAGGCAGGTGAACAGAAATGAAAACACAGCTACCAGTGCTCAGTTTTGCAGTTCTGGGGAACATATGTTTGCATGGCTGCAAATCCAATTAATATTTCAAGGTTAATGATCTGTAGCCAAAGAACCAAACTCATAAATGCTGTAATGCAAACTCTGTAAAAAGCTGTAAACCTCCCCGCGCAGTGCAGTTCTGATCTAAAACATCGCCTAAAGCCAGAGAGCTTTAAGTTTGAAGGAATGAATGAACTGTAGATCACACTTCTGCTCTTTGGCATCACTAAACCTTCATCACAGGGTAGGGTTCTGCTCTGCAGCAGCTTTTCCAAGAGGAACTCTGGAAGGAGCTTTGACAGGAACACAGAACCGTGACAAACCTCTGCACATAAGCAAATGCCACACTCTAGCTGTTGCCTCATGTAGTACTAAGCATGTACCTTTAAAAAATATATAAATAAAATACTCAGGAAAACCAAAGCAAATACAACCCCCTTCTAGACAGAGGACAAGAGATCAATTACACATGACTGATGGCAGAGTGGTATTGGAAAGTGGGATGGATCATAAGAGCATGGGTAGAAAAGATCCCATTACAGGGAGAAAACGGATTAGCACATCAGTTTGAACAACAAACTAATGTACATTACAAAACCACAGACTAATCGTTTTTCAGATCACACAGCTGTTGGTAGCCACCATGAACATCTACATTAGGGTATGTTTGCCTGGATGATTTAAATCTGTGCTACTAATTTCTTCTCTACTTCTGAGCCTACAGGACTTGGTTTTGAGCAGTTTCCCTTTGCTTCCCTTTATGTTTTTCCTTTTTAAAGGTTATATCTGTCTGCAGACATACATAAATCATTACAGTATTTAATAAGGTCTTTTATCACAGGCCACTGAGCAGGCTTGTGTCTGAGACACAGCATGTAGGTCACAGAATTAACTGTTTCTTATGCAGCCAACACAATCTTGGAAATCCCCCTTACATTTTCTTTCACGGTTTTAAAATAAAACAAACTATCATATTATTTTATGCTTTGGAAGACCAAGTACCATAAAATATAGCCACTCTTTTCTGAGAAAGAAGTATGTTCCAGTATATATAGCTGCTATACATCAAGCAAGAAAGCTTGCATTGGTTCCAGATGAAAATACGGGAGATGATCAAAGCTAAACTGAGTAACAAAAGAATAAAGAGATTTTATGCAATTAATGAACAAGCACACACTTTCATTTAATTGACATGAATAGACTGTGATGTATCCATTTTCTCAGAGAAATACTGACAGTTGTCACAAAAAAATCCTTAATTACAAAAATTCAAAATGCAGAATCAAAAAAGGACTAATCAGATTTTTCAACATTTCCAGCTTTCTGTTGCAGTTTGTGTTGTATTATTTGAATTGCTGAAAATGTGCATGCAGTACAAAAATAAGCACACAGATATTCAGGTCACAATGGAATTCAGAAATCCACTAATGATCACTATTTCAAGTAGATGATTATAACCTAAATGTCTGTGGAATAAAATACGAGGGCTTTACAAATACTGGAAAATAACCTTTATAACAAATTACTCATCTAGAGCAGGTCAATATTGAACTTTCTGCTCTTACAGTCCCTCGCTCATTCTCCAAGACACTACAGTCTCATTTTTTCCAGACTCGCAGACTCCAATGCATTGGATGACAAAAGTCCCTCTCTTGTTTTGAGTTTAATACGTCTGTCTCGGTGGTTCCTGCTGGCTCACAGCCAGAGGTCAAATCTGCTTTATCAAGGCAAGAAAATGTTGCAGGTCCATTGTGCTAGTTCAAGATTTTTTTAATCCAAAGTTCTTATTCATCACTGTATTTCTGAATCAAGTAAAAAAAAAACCAAACTGGTCAGCTGAGAAAAAAATTGAATGGAGGCAATTGTTCTCCACTAATACCCTTCTGCTATATGTATTGCTAAAGAAAAAAATAAAATCACCTTATTCTTTTCTCCAGTCTTCTCAGTAAAGAACAGGCTTTGATTTTAGATGCTTTGCAGATACCTTGACTTCACATCCTAAAGGGATTGGTTTATGGACTTTGCTTTCAGCTATTTAGGGTGTTTTGGGTTTAACACAGTGAAATAAAAAACATGCTTCCTCACTGAAGAAAGGGCAGTCATATTTTTCACCAGAAACTAATAAAGGCTAATTGTTCCAATGATGCTCAAATTAGGGTCTCTCTGTTAGGGTAACTCAAGCAGGTTTCAATTATGCTGCAAGACACAAAAAAAAACCCCAACACACACACACATACGCTTTGTCAGTAAAGACAAGCCCTGCAGGAGCTTACAGGGCATGAAAGAATGTGTGTGTTTATTTCTTAAAAACTAACACTCTGTCGTTGTTATCTTTAACCTTAAATGTTGTATTTTTCTGATGAGGGCTCTTCTGCAGGCTGACAGATGTAAATGGCTCCAATGCAGCCAGCAGCACTTTATTTAGTACTGTGGTGCATCATTTCAAACATAATATGCATGACATACAACTTCAAAAAAAAAAAAAAAAGGCCTTTAGGTAAACTCTCGACCTTACTGAATCAATGGAGGAAAACCTTCTGTCTTCACTAGAGTCAGGATTTCAGGTCTCCTTAGAAGTAACATTGTTAAGAGGAATTTTTTTTCCGCAGAAATTGTTTACAACAGGATCCAAAGCCAATGAAGTGAAATCACTTTTGATCGATTCTCATCCTTTAAAGAAGACTCAAACGAACATGAATCCCGAGTCCAGAAATCTTGAGCCCTGGTGGGACTCCCATGTTTGAGGACCCACTTACTGTCACGCTGCCTTCCTGCAGTACTGCAGAGAGATCGTCTTCAAGCATATGGAATAATGCGTACCCGTGTAGGAGGAACACGACATTATGATGTACTGCATATCTCATGTTTTTAAAACTCTGAAGAGGTAAATGCTACCTCCCAGTCCCTTTTCTCTTTGATGAAATGCAGGAAATTTTGCCAAGCAAGACCTCTCTTCCTCTAAAGTGGAATTTAGAGCTAGAACTCATACCAAAATAAATATACATGCTGGCTAGAGCTATCTAAATATTGCTCTGTCATTCAACACAATGTTCCATTTTAATTGATTTTTTTTAAAAAATAACTTTCTCAAAAAATGTACCTTTCAGCAGGTCTACAATGGAGAAATAATCCATCAAGGTTGTACCACATTGTTTTCAAACTGTGTATATATTATATATAATATAACATACATAAAATATACATTATACATATATACACCCACATAAGTAAGCACTGAGCTTTTTTTCATTAAAAATACATCTGTGCAACAGAACGGTAAACTTTGTGACATTGCAGACTAGAACTAGCCATCTGAAACTGGCAAGCTAATGTAAATAATTGAAGAGAAATACAAAAAATATCATGTGAGCAGATTATTTTGTAGCAGCTAGGAGATGACCAGAGATTCAAGAGGCAGTTCACAATCAAGAGCCTGCTCTACAGTTGGAGTGGACAGAGGCTATATGTTGTTTTAAAGGTGAAATGGTTGGTCTCCAGTGGGGAGTATGAAGGCCTGTAGGCTGTGATTCCCTTTGCAGTGTATTAGCAAAGATGCCGGTGAGCTGATGGGGAGGTCTGCCAGCAACATCAGCAGAGGCTGAGCTAAACTGGGAGCTGCCTGTGCACGAAATCCACTGGTCTGCAGAACTGCAACAGGAGCTTTTTGCCTATGGGACATGGGTGTGATGCAGACTGCTTCTTCCCCTGGTTTCTGTCCACTCCTGAGAGCTCCTTCATCAGTCATACACAAAGTACCGCTGGCCCACAAAGTTTACTGGGCTGCACCACAGAGCAGCGAATCAACTGTGATTAAAACCACTTAAACAGAAGAAACATTAAAATATTAGGTAGTGCAGATTCTTCCAAAAGAATGTCTCTAAGAGCAGCAACTAGGTTTCTTTTGAGTTCTGCACAGCAGCCAGGTTTGTTAAGGGGTTTATACAGCGAGATGCTGTATACATACCCCAGCCAAGAAAAACTGCACTGTGCATCTCCATGAGAAACGGTACTGAAGGCAACACAGGCACTTTCACCTGCTGAAGCAACAGAAAACCCTTCTTAAACATCCACCACTGGAAGAAACAGCATCACGACAGCTGTCAGTACTGGAACTTTACAGGACAACAAGATATTTTGGTCTGATTTGAAACAAAAGTGCTCTTCTCTTTTATCTTCTCTTTTCCCAATCCTGCAGAAATCCGGCAGTCCAATGCAAATCTTTTGTACAGTATATCTTAAGAAATAAAATACTGATAATGCCCCCAAATTCAAGACATAATTATTGCATTACAAACCTGGAAATTAATGGTAAATTTTAAAGCAGCTTCCATTCTCTTTCACGTGAGGAATGGCTTTGTGGTGTATTTTTCTAAGGAAAGCTACAATCTCCCTCTACATCTCTCCTGCTGTTCAGTCACCCTGATCCTGCACAGAAGGTTCATATCTAATTAGATCCCAGAGATATGTGGTATTTCTAAGAGTGAAAGACATGTAATGTTTCAGAGGACCTAATTATAAATCTTGAAGGGCTCAAGAAATTAAACTACATTATCCCAGATACTTATACCTATAACAATTAAACATATTTTAATTCTGTATACTGTTAGAAAAATTGCTTAGATTTGGGAAAAATACTAGGCCTTCCTCTGCCCTGGACTAATCTTCATATTTGACTAAACAAGACTCCATTTAGGGACAAGGCAGAAGCAAATATCCTCTAGATGGAAGTCTGTGTTATGACGTACTTCACATCATGACATTATCAATTATCGCCTAATGATACAACAGATGTCAACAGCAGTAAGTATCAATCAAAGAGAGAGAATGAATAAGCCAACACACTCTCCAAAAGTTCTAATGTACAAAATCAAAAACATAAAAAAAAAAAAGCTGTTGAGGAGATGTGTTTTAGTGCTTTAGTCTGCTATTTCTAAAACTGCTGTCAAAGCAGAATGTTTTCCAGCACCTGCATCATTCACCTGCAGCATCTCCTTAATGCTGCTAATGGCAGACAGCCAGATTCAGAACCAACCAACCAGCGCAGAAACTGCTGTCCCCCGTATCACTCACCACTGCTACCCAGAAGCTGCAAGGATGGGAAGACGGTTAAACATTTGCTATTCTATAGTTATTGTCAAGAGTTTTCTACTGGCAGTAGCTTAGTGTTAAAAGAACTACATACATACTGTTTAGGCTAATCCCCAAAATACAGAATTATGCTGTTCACAAGAAACTTTCAGATACAGCAAGAAGATTCTTTGAAAAAAATGAAACAAAACAACTCCCCCGCCTTGATGAAGGTGCTATGCAAATTGTTGAGATGAAAACTGAAACTTTTCTTCTGCTCACTCTTACAAACACTCGTGGTAATTATGGCTTAAGTTGTAAATAAAATGATTACCTGCAGGAGTTGAAAAAGTAAATGAAATTATGTGTCAAGAACTTTCCAATAGAGAATAAGGACATTTTCAAGCTACCCTACAAGACACTAGAAAAACTCCACCCAGAGAAAAAAATCTGATTGCCCATATTTAAAAATTAAAGACAGGAAACATGGAGTTGCTACAACAGTCAGGGAAACAGACTCATAAGAAGATGGCAACACTCCTAGCCTCATTATGAATAATTAAAAGCACTTGGCTTGTTTACTGTAACAAAACTAAGCTGAAGAAGAGACATAATTGCCTGCTATAAATGCACTAGAAGGTGGCTAAATAGAATAAGATAAAAAATGGCCTCAAAAAGTTTAGGTTAAAAAGGTTTTGACCATCAAAGGAAGGTAATGCTTGACTCAGTTTGTCAGTAAGACTAGTCAAGGCAAAAAAAAACCCAAACCAACCCAAAAACATTGAAGAAGAAACTTGAAATTAATACATTGGATTATATATTGTGGTTCCCTATAAGGGTAAAGTAATGGGTTGAAGATTTCTTCTAGTCCTCTACTCTAGAACAGGTCCCATTTTGCAGGGAATGAAAACCAAGGATTGTTTTTGAAAGAAACAAATTCCTACTCCAAAAACAAGCAGAAGTATCATTTTGGAAGAAAAACTGTTGAAGATGCCCCATTTTTCTTTTAGATTTAATCTTTTTTTTTGTAAGGAGATTTAAGATGGAATAAACTCCTCAGATTTAATTAATTGAATTGAATCCATTAATTGAAATGAATTGAACTGAGGCTGTTTGTTTCATGTGCTCATGAGAAGATTATATGCTGCACGAAGCGGACTGTGAAACTGCTGGAAAATGTTGAATATTCCCTATTTGGACCAATAATTTTAGAAGCTACTCTGACTGTGAGAGAGACTTCAGCGTGAAAAGATTTTCTTGGAATTACTAGACATGGCAAAAACTCCCCTCTGGTTAAATCTTCACTTGCATCAGAAATCAGACTCACCTCTATCACCAAGGAGACACGCTGGTTATTTACCAACGGTCCTGTCTCTAGCCAGGATATTCACTTCTGGAGAAGACCAGAAACAAGCAAACGTAGGATGTCTCCAAAACACACATACCTGCCTTCATAGCAAGAAAAAGCAGCAGCAAGATGGATAATAAGTCTTTGGGGGGCAGCCAGTATTTTGTAAAATTATTTTGATAGTGCTATTTACAGGCCATTTTCATGAGAGCCAGAAGTGGACTGACCAATCAGCTTGTCAGAAACATCCCTCACATCACTCCAAAAAGCCCAACTGGTTAATCCCTAACGCCCAGGTAATCCAAAGGAATTCATCACCAACTCATTTCCCGTGTTTCCAACTGTGTTTTCGTTCACATACGGTTAAATAATTAAATTTAAATACCTGGTATCAGCAGCTCCTACCTCTACCCCTCTTGGAAAGAGTCTCCTCCTCTTCTTCTCTTTTGAGATCTTGAGCACTTACTGGCTTCTAAAGTATAAAACAACTGCCTAGTACTTCTGCAGGTATAGAGTTTTCCCATTCTTAGACACCAATATATAGCCGAAACTACTCTATAAAATGGCAAGGCTGGAAAGTGAAACTCTGCTGAACAGGCTAATGTGGTCAGGAAATTTGAAAATCCATGCTTAACACAGAAAGACTAAATTAAGCCTTATCAGAAAACCACATTTAAAAGGGGAGAATAAAGGCAAGCCCAAACATCAGGCCAAACAGGCCAATTCTGAAAAGATTTTGGAAAAATTGGGTCACATAAGCTTTCTATTTTTCATCCCATTCCTAGGGACAGAGACGGGTTTCTCAGGAGGTTCAGTTTCTATGCATGACAGCAAGGAAAAAATTTAGCATCTTTCTATACTTGTAGACATGGCCTTCGTATTTTACAACAATGTGAAAAGATGAACTTACAGTCCAGGATTGATAAAAGCATCTTTTTACCTCCCTTGAAACTCCATTAGGAAGGCGCAGGTTGCTCTATAAATTAACCAGGAAGGTTATGATCTGTCTCCTGGGAAATACCAATTCAAAACTCATTTCCACCTGTGCATGTTTCACATGCAGAATTAGGATCCTTGTCAAGTGCAATGAGACATCTATTCAAGAAATTCCTACCAAAATAAATCACAGAAATCAAGAAGCTGGATGTAATCATGCTCCCCTTTCTCCCCCTTCCTCTTATCTTTTATGGCCTCGTGCAGACAACCTGTACCAAGATGCCAAGGATATGAAGCTCTGAACTGCATCTTAAGCGCATGATGTATAGAGAAAAATTTGTTTTTCACTGACAATTCTGAATGCTTAACTGTGTTGCTGCATAAATCTCTTTTCTTACAAGAATTAAATTAATTATATGACACACTTTTCCCAAAACGGACATTTTTGCGGTACTACAATCTTTGCAGAAGTTGACAGACTCTGGGGGAAGACAACTACTTCAGCTTTCCACAAGGTGGCATGGTTCCCTTTGCTGAAAGATGGCATTACTCGGTGCCATTGAGGAAACTGAATTTTTTAATTTAATTTTTTTCAAATGTACTGGCCGCTGTCATGAATAGGTTTAAATAGGTTTCAGATCTCTAAAATATCTCTATCAAGGTTCATTTTAACAAATTCTTCCAACAGAGAGTTTAATGAGTTAAAAAAGCTTCCTTCTATTACACTGAAATGAAGAAAAAGTATCTGTTCTTGCTGCCACACAAAAGCAAGCTTCAATCAAATATAGTTAAGGTACGTCATGTGGCAGAGGAGAGCCTAAGGGGCTAAAAAAAAATAATCTAATTTTTCAAGTCTCAGGTGGTCAGTTTCAAATGCTATCAAACTTACTTCAGTCTCGCAATATTTTGGGTAAAATGGGCTAGCAAGGAATACACCTCCCACACCCCCTTCCCATCCACATGAGAATTGAAGATCCCAAACCATTTTCCACGGGTGAAGATTTTCCCTGCTGTTTCCGGACCGCTTTCCACCCCTGCGAGGTAGGGTCATGCAGCAGCTGCTTGTGCGGTCCTCGGGGCAGAGGCAGATGCGCTGAGCAGCTCTGCCAACAGCCTCTCCTGCTGCAGAGCACCATCAGCACTGCTCAGCTTCACCCGCAGGACCACCGTCCTTCACCACCGCAGTCACCCACAGTCACTACAAAAGCCCCATCAGGCAGTGACAGACAGCAGGTAAGGTGCTTTCACTCAACTGATTTAAATAAACAAAACCCAAACATGTATAGTTTCTCCTCTATTTCTTATCTTGCTCCTCTCAGTCACTTCTGTGAATGTTTCCGCACTCGGTTTTGATTACCTGTTTAAGCATCATCAGCATGGTTTTGTCTAAACAGGAGAAATAAAACCAGCTGTGATAGACAAAAGAGGACAGGCTTTTGGCATTGACCCATTTCCCTGATGCTGGATGGGTATCATTTCCATAAATTTTGAAGTTTAAACAGCAAGCCAGAGAGGGAAGGGAGATGATGACACACGAGTTACTCATCCACACAAATACTGACATGGTTCTCCGTGCAGGAAGGGCTCCCAATTCTACCCAGTGCAGGGCACCTGGGAAAGTCAGACATAACAAAATACTGCCTCCCTATAATGCTTTCCACACCGTAAGGCTTATCTTGAAAGGAACAGCTTTCTGGTTCAGAGGACTGGTACCTAATGCTCATCACTCTTCCAACTCCATTTAGTGTGCTCGGTATTTAGTGCCTGTCATTGTAACAAGTGCAGCTGAAACCCTTGCTTTTTAACTGCCAGCCTGCCAAGCAAAACACATTTATTCACATCTGATTTAAATATCACAAGCCAAATAATCAAGATGACAAAGAAGTTCAAGTACCCTGATCAGTATGTTTTCTCTCCTAAAATATATCATTAATGCTATTATAATTATTAACTCTGTTACCTACTGTCTTCCTGCATGTAAGTAGCTTCTGATCCTGTCAGTCACTGCAGGTGTACGGCACAGCCAAAACACTTATGTAAATTACTTGGATTTCCAATTACAGAGATTCACACACATCCTTAAAAATGGATGCAAGCACAAGGCAAAACCATCAGCAAGACAATCTGGAGATATATATACAAGCATTCCAAACCTTCTGCTGCTTCTTTCTCCTCAAAAACCTTAGATTACAACAGTAAAGGCTCTGATTTAATTACGGTGCTTGTTCACATAATGGTCTCATTTTGCTCTATAAATTTTATCCTCAAACTAGGTTGCATTCTCTGTTCTAAAATACAAAGTTCCTTGTTCTAAAAAGTAACTTCCTTGTTACTAGCTGCAAGGTTCAAGCAACCACATAAACAAGGAAAAAAGGAACAAACTTGAGAATAAAGAGCAAATTCTGCCACCAAATGCCCCAGGAAGCTATCCAGCCATGACAAACAACAGAGCCCTCTCTCACTCAGGACAGAAAACCCATTTAGTTGTGCAAGGGGTCAGTTGCTACAGTTGGACAGTAGAATCTTGAGATGTAACATTCAATTCCTTGGCTTATGTGATTTCAAAATAAGTCACACTTTCCTGAACAAATTGAATGAAGCTTTAAATCTACAAATTCCTTTGATGGAATTAGTCTTGCATGGTCAATCTACATTGTGCCAAGAGGAGGCATACAGTTAATTTCAAAGCCTAGGAGGCACTCTGCACCTTGCAAGTTATGTTTACAATTGCAAATTTTTAATTGTTATCCCACTGTGGATCTTCTTACAGACCTTGGCTTCTGGATCACTGTTGATGCTACAAGAATCATCATCATCAGATTGCTGACCATTTCTGTTACAGAAAAAAAAAAAGAGACAAAAATCAATCTTAGAATCACATAAAAATTACTACACAGTCCAAAAGGGAGATGGTCATTCCACAGAGACTTCTGAAGTCATTGTACCTGAGCTTCAAAGAGGCATAGCGTAACGTTGCTCCTTCAAACTCTTTCAGACTTGGGTCTGGGTTCACAGTGGCTGCATGCAGATCCTAGAGATAAAGGCAGCGCTATTAATATGGCATTAATTGCTATGAATATAGTATTAAGTACACCACCGTGTTATTTCTTATTTCAAAGGGAAATTAAATCCTCCCTGCAAAGAAGCGATAGTATTTCTGGCTGAAGTTGAGAAGAGGCATGCATATATTCTCAAGCTGCATTTCATTCAGTGCAGGCATCTCATTCGTTACGTCATGGCAGTTGTCCTGCTAGTTTAGACTGAATCCATTCCAAGTGGAAAGATCAGAAAAGGCAGCATGTTTGTGAGCTAGACATCCCTAGCAGTACCCCCGTTCACTTTGGCCTAGGTTATGAATGACATTCATGGAAAAATAAAAAGGGAAAAAAACCAGCCACTGCCATGCAAAAAACAAGGGTAATAGTATTAAAGGTTCTAAAATCTGACAATATACTTGCCTTCCAAATGTCACTATTAATCTTTCCCCCATTCAGTACAGCAAAATCACTCCATGGCTGTTTCTAGACACATAATTATTCACACAGGAAGAAGCACATTGATAAAAAAAAAAAAAAAGAAAAAGAAAAAAAACACAAGACACTGTTGTTAGCATTGATATTTACAGGATGGGTTAGGGAACAGATCACCTCAAACTTCAACTAATTACTCCACTATACCATGGCATTTGGAGGAAAGGGGAGAGTAGACATGCCTCTAACAGTTACTTACCAAAACAAATGATTGAAACAAGGATAGTTAATATAAATTAGGAACAGACAATGAAATTACTCTTTAACTATGATCTTAAAAGCAAGCAAAATGAATCTGAATATGAATGTTGGCCACAGCTGCTACAGCCTTTGATAAACAGCAATTAAGTGGAAACATTAGGATTGGCATTTGGTTGGCATTTTTGTTGAAAGACCCTAACACTACGGGAGCTAGAAATACTAAACCACAGTGATATATACAAGGATAAGATACATACAAGGTAAAAATTAAATATTTCTAGAGAGAAAGCACAAGAAAAGGACAGTGAAGGGAAGGAGTACGGAGTGCAGAGAGATTTCTTGCTGAAAAGTAGTTTTGTAAAGTCTAGCAGTTTTTTAAAAAACAGAACAAAACCAAGAAAACCACCAAACAAAACACCCACCCTCTCATATTCCATTCTCAAAATTTTCAGAGGCGTTCACTGCTACAATCAAACAAGGAGCAGTGCATTTAGCGCTACAGCAACCTGAGGTTCACCCTCCTCTGTAAAGGCTGGGAGGAGCAGCTGGTGTTGGAGATGCCCCTCTACTCTTCCCCACAAGGACAGGAATCCCACAGGCCAGGTGGGACAGCAGATTTGGTTGCTGAGACACCCAGAGCCACGTCCTTGTAGCTTTACCAAATCACGTGTTCCTGTAATTAGTGTCCCCTTTTAAGATGAACTCTGCCAGGTTGTCCAGCTCAGCACCAAGATGAAGTGGTACCTATTAATATGGCCCAATACATGAATTTGCAGGGTGGACCTCTCACTTCAGAAGTGTTCTCAGTATATGCCCACTGGAGGAGTTATTTGTGAGAAACAACTTCCAGCAATAACTCTTCCCTAACAACTTCCAGCAATAACTCTTCCCTAACATGCCTTTGAATTAATTTTAAACTGAAAGAGGGGAGATTTAGATTCGGTATCAGGAAGAAATTCTTTACTGTGAGGGTGGTGAGGCACTGGAACAGGCTGCCCAGGGAGGCTGTGGATGCCCCATCCCTGGAGGTGTTCAAGGCCAGGCTGGATGGGGCTTTGAGCAGCCTGGTCTAGTGGGAGGTGTCCCTGCCCAGGGCAGGGGGTTGGAACTAGGTGAGATCTTTAAGGTCCCTTCCAACCCGAACCATTCTATGACTCTAATTGAGTTGTTAGCTTTTCCTATTAAGCTCCTTCTCTTTAATCATTAGCTGCTAGTGGTTATGTTACCTACAGAAGAACATCTAGAGGTGATCCAGGCCTGGGATGTGTCAGGCTATATGACGACACAACTACCACCACCAAATTCTGCCATGACCTCAAAGAAGCTCTTATTGAAAATTAAACCCTACAGCTTTTTCTCTGCACAGGAAATAGGAAAGAGGCAGCAAAATCCCTAGAATTTGGAACGGAATGTTGCAAAAGACGAGGATTCACAAAGGAAGTCATTTGGCAACACACAGGAGAAAAAAAATCTATCTAAAACTAAGTCAAATTTAACCAGCTGTGCAAAACCAAAATACATTGTCATGCTTTTGAGGGGGAGGAAGGGAAGGAATGTTAGGTTATTAATATTTAGCATTTATTAGCTTTTTATTTTTTTAGATCTGCAGGATTTTTGCACAATGCTTAACTCATAATTGCTTCGGACTGAAATTTACTGATTATCTTGTGAAAGAAAAATTGCCTTGCAGCCTGCGCAAAAGTAAAACATTTTCACATTTTTTTCCTTTTTAAAACCCTTTTGCCGTTTGTATGCATTACGGCATCATTCCTCCCTATCTGTTGGGTTTTTTTGCTGATTCTCTGTTCAACAATAGTAAGTAACTGCTTTTCTTTATGCTAAATATCCAGAGCAAGCTACAACATAAAAATGGCTGACTTGATCTGTTCTTTGTTGACTGCCCTCAGCTGTGAGCCACATTCTATCAAATGAAGCAAAGCTTCTGTGTATCACATCGTTTAAGAGACAGGGACACAAAATAATTTAAAAAAGAAAAAAAGAAGGAAACAAGACAAAGGGTAAAAAGGCATTACCCTGGGGGGGGGAAAGATGTTTCTAAATGCTTATTTGACAAACTCAAAAGCTGTAAGAGCCCAAATAAATTCATCTCAAGACTAGCACACAATGCTTCACAGACAAACGTGATAAAGATAAAAGTATTTTTTATGGACTCACAGAAGCCTATTGGGACAGATATGAATTGCTACCCACGCCAGTCTTCAGTCCCAGATTATATTCTTTCATCTGCCTAAAACCTATACATCCCCCAAGCTTTTCAGAAGCAAGCAATACAAATTCCAGCACATGGGAATGAGCTAAACCAGCCCTCCCAAACCAGATTATCTGGGAGCACAGGCTTCTGAAGAGCACCGAGGGAACCAGCAGTACGCAGCTCACACATGGTCCAATGTGGAGCTGGAAGCTCGCCACCACAACTGCTGCTGCCAACGGTAGTGCCGGGATAAAGGCATTTGGGAGCCCTTATTCTAGATCGAATTCCACATCTTTTGTGAAGTGATTGACCGTATCACAGACATCCAGGTTAATCCTTCATGGGGAGAGGGAGGGGGAGCACCTGGAGTAGGCTGCAGGGCAGTGAACAGGGACAGAACCCAGTACCACCTGCAAGTGACCTGGAGATGATTAGGTGCTGGCAAGTATTGATTGCAGAAAGATAAAAAACCAAAGATTCACAATAGCTGACACTTAAATCTAGATTACAAATTATTTCATTATGTATCCCTATCTCCTAACCCCACACCATGGCTTATTTCCCTCTTGCTGCCCTGGCACAGGGTTCTGCTCAGAACCAGCTGAATCCCAAAGGATTCTTTCTCCAGTTCCGTCTTAATAAAGCTCCACCTCTGTCATTTCAAGAAACGCAAGGCTTTTCTTAACAGTTCTCATTATAACTCCAGCTATGCCCCTTCTTTGTAGCAGTTTCAGAATCTGTCAGTGTACAAAGTCCTGAGCCCAGTTCAGACTCTTGTTTTGAACTCCATTACTGTAAGTCTGCTGATATCGTATTGCAATACTATCTTAATAACCACTGAGTCAAAAAATCAGTGTTGTTTAAATAATGGTATGTAAGATGCTTATCAATGAATACAGATACCTTCAGAGACAAATGCCTTCATCTATACCTACAGTTAAAATAACCATATAATATCATACTAATAGAAATTTTGGAAACTTGCTTATTTCTGTATCATCTTTTATACTACAGTATATGGTCTTGATGCTGCCAAAGAACTGTATGTGTATAAATCTTTGCTGGATCAAATTCCTTGCTGAATTAGAACTGCCATATCAAAACCTAGATGAGCCTACTATGTACTCACATACATGGCATTTTAGAACGACTCCTCAAATGTCTTATTTAATACATCTGCACTGTATTAAAATCTGTGTTGTTATAATTCATACATTTCATATTCTACATGATGATGCTAAGAATTAATGATCATTCTTTGTAACTGCAAACTATTCTTCATTTAAAGCAAACAAAATTGTGAAAAGTTAAAAGGTACATCTGCCACATCACCAGCAGGTCTGAGATTTTCATTGTAAAGGCATTTTAAACAAAGGTAGAAAAATACTTGAAATGAATATACGCATATTCTCTTCGCAATTTACCAACCATACTGACTTCTGGGTTTTTGTGAAAGGTATCTATAAGTTACTAATTAAAGTCTTGTTCTCCATGTTTTAGAGCAAGAAAAATACTTAATGGTGAAGTTGTATCACTCACACGTACATTACAGGAATTTACACTGGAAGCAAGTGCAGCACTTTACTTTCTGCATTTCCGGATTATTTTTTTATGATAACAATTGCTGTTCTTTCTCCATGAACCCTCTCAGAAAGAACTGCCAGTGTGCTTGGTGCACAGTACATTCCAGCGGAGCTTGACTGATGCAAACCGTAATTGAAATGTTGTGATCAAGTTTGCAAACCTTACAAGCAGCATTTATGAACATGTAGGAGCAATCTTTCTAAAACAATTAATAAGAGTGTGCATGTTTAAGCCTACACAGGATAAAAGTTTCAGGGTCAAGATGGTAATACATCCTCAAATGTCCTTAACTCCTCTTAACTTTCATTTAAGTTGATTTGGTGCATATATCAACAAAAATCAAGAACAGAAAAAATGTCGTATCTAAATACATTTAAAAAAAAAACAAAAAACCTAAAAACCTAAGGATTGCCTGATCCAAAACTCAAAGCTAGTACAAGGACTCTCCTTGATTTCATAAAACTGTGGACCTTCTTCTGAAAAGTTAGTGTGAAAAAGAATTCATTTCAAAAGAATTTGATTCTATATTAGTATTTCATTCTGTAGAAGTCCTCCTAGCATACCAAAACAAAGTGATTGCATTTTTTGAAGCATACTCTTCTTTCTGATAATTTATTTTATTTTTCTACTTACATGACATCAGTCGCCTCCCTGGATTTGTATCCCATATTGCTCTTTCAGCGCATGTGGAAGAGTGCATTTCTTTCTGTTTCTAATTAAAGATTGACTGCAACATAGTGATCCACTTGTGCAGGTATTTTGTACTGGCAGGATGTTAAAAGACTTACACTTGAAAATACTTGATGTTTATTCACTAGAAACTACCCTGTAAAAGAACTAGTCTCCCAAATGAAGACTCATATGTCTTTGCGTGATAATCGTACCGAGTGAACCCAAAAGAAAGAAGATGCAAACAAAGAGTCCGACCAAAAGACTGCTATAATGTGCAAAAATATTATGTATCCTGTATCCATACAATGCAGCAACGCTTCAGCACATGCTACAGAACCGCAGTAGTTTCATATTTATCAGGCACTGGCTGTCTAACTCATCTGAGACATGTGCGATTTCATCCTACGAATCCAAAGCTTAGGATGTTTCATGAGGCACAACCATTAGAAAATGCACATAGAAAATAGATACTTACGACATATTATCAACAAATAGCTACACTTTAGAACATTGTCAGACCCCATATTCTAAAGCTTAGTTTAGATAATGGTTAAACCTGCAAGTTCAAAAAGTTATTTCAATTTTTTTTACACTATGCAGCCCACAAGACACAGTATGTTACCTCAGTTTCTGGAGTAGGAGATGGAGTAATGGAACCAAGTGATCCTTTTCGTGAACCCTGGAGATCTGTTGGGATGGACTCGGGACGTTGCCATTGAGTTGTTCCTGTTGGTATGTGCCAGTAGTAGATCCCAGCAATGTCATTGATTTTTTTCCAGCCAGGTGGTAAGTCTGGGTCTGTCTGAAATGAATGATCACTCCATATATCTGCTGGGAACAGAAAAAAAAAGAAAAAGAAAATGAATCAATGTTCCTACGACACAAACAGTTCTTCCACGGGTTTGCCCTGATGCGAGTGATGCACAGCTGGTTCTGCTGTTGTACAGTTCCTGTGTAAATGAACACCAGAAAAACATACTGAATTATTAAAGCTCAAAGTAAGGTGACAAAGCCTGGTTTGACTTGGCCTATATAGAAAGGACAAAAACAAACTACTTACTAAAGAGCTGTTCTAATATGGCAGCTATCTAATACCATCAGATAAACTATCTCTTCTAATAAGGTTTAGCTTCTAGTCTATTAAATCACAGCATACAAAGAAATACTTGGAGTTGCGGTGTACTCTATCCTCTTCATCACAGCACCTTCCCTTCTCAGTGCATGATTTCTGCAAATCAAAGTCAGCTTATCAAAACAGCCCCGCTCCCAACCAAACAACCCACATCGGGTTTACTTACAACATCTAACAGACTACTTGTTTAAAATTATGAGAACAAAAGAACTGAGCGATGATTTTACACACACCCTGCCTGCCACAAACATACTGTTTTCAATAGGTTTTATAATGGGGTAGGGAAAAAAATCAAAAACTCATCCACAGTGCACAGAGATAAAATACTGGCTCTACCAACAAACCTACTAACGTAAGAATGCGCCAGCAGTTATGTATTGTAACTACAGACTAGGTGCATATAGGAGATGCCTGAGGCAGTGAGAAAAAACCCCAAGAATAAAGGAAGCACCATAGCAATGAGCTGTGGATCATCTAGTCTGGCAACTTCTTTCCAACCTTCAAAGACAGTTCTCAAAACACCTTCAGTGGATGACAGATGAACAACCTGTTGTTACATCGCTCTTCTTAACCTCTATTTTGAATTAAAAGTTTCTTGTTGGTCTATACTCAAGCCTCTTACTAGGTGTTTTATCACAGTTGCTTATTTCCGAATCTCTCTCATTTCTGCTACTCACATTTATACACATACACACACACGAGTGTCATGACAACTTGAAGTAACTCTTACACTCCATGGCACAAACCAGCCTGTTTCTTCCCCAGCGCCACTTAGAGTTCTTAAATTACTGATTTACCACTTGAGGACTAATCTGAGCACATTCCGCAGAAGTAAAACCAGACAACATCGTTACACTTAAATTCAATAAAGAGCCTCACCCACGGCTCAATATCTGAAATCAGCAACATTCATATAATCAGTTTCAGAAACTCACAAGTATGAAAACACCCACCTCTAAAAGTCCCCCTAAACGTAGCCTCCACTGCATTCAAGTGTACGTAGTTCCTGACTCCAAAGCCTTACATGTTTTAAAGCCCATTTGTCTTCAGCCTTGCCCATTTTTATTCTCCAACTGAACAACTCAGCTGCACTCCTCTCAACCATATAAAGGAAAATAAAAGCGAAACACTTCCAATAATTTGACCGCATCATGCAGAAAGTGAGGTTTAGATCAAATATCTAAGCAGCACACCGAAGTACACGTGCCAACATCTGCAAGTCCAGATACACATGGGTAAGTCTAAATAACTGGTTCATAAAACTCCAAAATATCACAATAATGTCAGCATTCATAAAACTTACATATTGTGCCTTTCAAATCATGCTGGAATAGGAAAATAATAAGATTTTACTATGCAGAGAGGCAAAGCTTCAGATCAGATCAGGTTCATACAGCGTACAGAACTAAACAACCACATTGCCACATTGCCAGGACATGAAATGTTATTCTGTTATTCTCTTCGCTTCTGTCCTTGCTACACATACATATGCATATGTACACATGATTTAAATACACAGTTAGCAGAATGTTAGGCTATGGCTACATTAAATTACTCCTTTCAAACGAATCAACCAAATACGCAGAGGAACAAGAGATGCAGAGGAACCGACACACTTTTTTTTATTGTTGTAATGACACGTAGTACCAAAAAGAGATAAACAGAAACGACTTCGAAGTAAAAGCAGACAAAACTCACAGCAGAAAGAAAATTGTTAACCCAGAGACTTAGCAACATTCCTGCGACATTTAGTTAGAATAGAAGAAATTATCTTGTATGTGAATGAAAACTTGGAAGGAAATCACGTAAAACAGCTGGGAGAACTGTGGGATAAGAAAATGTCACCTATCTGAGTAACGTTAATTTACTTTGAAAATGTATCACTAACTTATCAGCAAAACCAAATACACCAAAATACGTTCGCATATGCTCAGAGATACAACAGGAATTATAAATTTCAGAATTTTTTTTCAATTAATACAGCTCAGGACTTTCAAAGAATTGCATTTTCCACTCAGAACGACTATGATTCGTCTGTTCACGAGATGCACGTTGCTGGTGCCCGGGTACTCCTTGCACAGAGGTACCGACCTCGGACCATCTGATAAGGATGGCTGAAGAGGACCGCGTCAGATCTCACGTGTTCTTACCGAAACACCATTCCTCGTGTTAGCCATGCAAATCTACTCGGAAAAAAATGAAACACGTGTATCCCCCCAGCCTATTTGCAAACACACCTCAGGATCGGACAGACTGGCAGGCGTAACCTTCTCACAAGCTGTGATTTCCTACTGGCGTGAATTGGAAAACCTCCCTAATTCGCTGGCTGTTCTAACAGATGAAAGCACCTGGCATGCAAGTCAAAGGTAATGAACCATTGCTAGAGATAACTGCACAAGAAAGACAAATAAAGTAAGAGTCAGCATACAAAATCTGACAGGACAGATGAATGCACTTGCAGGGTGAGAGACTACTGCAGGACATCGATATCTTTTCTTTATTTGAATGTGGAATTACAGGTAGTAATTTTCCTCTGAATTTGAAAGACCCCATTCCATGGCACAACATTGAGTCAAAGCATCTAATTTTTGTTTCATGGGCCACTGTAAGAATGGTCCCTTATCAGGCCAGTGTTTGGTGCCCAGAACAAAATGAAGGCACCGTGCTGACAGATACATCCTGTTGCACTCAGGCCTTTTCAATTCCGATCTTCTTGTAGACGGAAAAGTGACAGCCACAAGACAGGGGAGAAAAGCAGCAGGTATCTGTACGTCAACGCAATTCTGTTGACGTGGCATCAAACAACTTGCATGAAATATTTTGGAAATAGGAGGAAACAGAACTGACCACATCGGACTTCTTCATCTGAAACTGAGAACCTCTGCAAGGTTTTAGAGGTAAAAACTTTACAGACAAGTGGTTCCTTCTAGTCTGTGGATGACTAAGTCCTTAGATGATTTATGGTGACCAGGAACTTTTCTCCGATTCCCTCCCAGTCATCCACAGGACGCAAAGTTCTACCTGGCATCTCTTGGCCTTTTCTGTGCTCTTCTTTACTGGTTTGTTGATGAAAGGTCAATGAACCAGGACTGCGTGGTTGCTCACAGAACTTCTTGATAATATGGAAAGCATGGCTTACTACAGAAATTTATAGTATGATTCACAAAAATAACGTATTCTTTTGTATTGGGGTTGGTTTACCTACCATGTGTATTACAGTAAACCATGATCTCCTGAGAGGCTATACTGTAAGACGTTTCTTACATAAAATGCATAAAGCAACAGGAATAAGAAAAACAATACTGAACTAGAATAAAAGAGCCACTGTAGCTAAACTGCACGAGAAAGCAGACACTGGGTTTCTGTAAGAAACCTGGATTCATATTATCTATATAACTTGTCTTTCTACAGCAAGGAAGAGTCAACCTCTTATTAGTGGAAAGGCTATTTTAGGATGTAACCAATTCAAAACTCTGCACAGGAACAAGGTATATCTTTACCCAGGCATCACGCAGATTCACACAGAACTGCAGACCTTTGAAAGCCATCTCTTTTTCTGGAGAACGACCTTACTGCACAGGGTGGCTCCACTGCCTACATACACTCTAGAGATGCAGTCCAAAGTCAGCCTTCATCACAGGAGATTGGGCAGCCAGCTTGCAGCTTTCTAACGTGGGGTGCATAAGCTATCACTAGCGAGGCAGGCCGGCTCTCATCCCAGATCTGCCCACACTGGCATGGACATATCGGCGAGTCCTCATGGGCAAGCTTCTACCTGGAAATCTGCCTAAGACAAGTGTGAGCTGTCACCACCCCACTTCTGAAACGCAGACCTGCCAGCTTAAAGGTCGACATAGTTAGAAGTTCACAGCTGGTCTTCTGCAGACAGTCACATGAAAGGAGAGGTCGCAGAGAGAGGACTGATATTTTCCAGTTGGAGTTTTGTCTTGCCAAAGACAGATGATTAAAGCCTTGCCCATACAGGGAAGATCCCCAAACTGACTATTCGTAGGGATGTTACTATGGAAGAAGCATGGGCTAATTCTGGCAAAAAAACATAAGAGTAAGAGAGACATGGTAGAGGATTTTTAGGACTAAATGGAAGATTCCATAAAAACATGAAAGGTGTGATTTAAGACAAGAAGCTAACTTCATCTAAGGAAAACCAAAAAACACAGAATGGACTTCACTAGGCTTTCCTGCCTCCACCACCTTCCTGCAGCAGGACCTGACAAGTCCCTGAGGAAACCAGATCTTTCCCTTCTACCTAAAGCTTGCTTGGAGTTGGCACCATAGTCCCATTTATGGGGTCCAACATGACAAGGAACGGGGCTGCTCCCCAAAAGCCTTTGGCACTGGTCTTTGCAGAACTCAGAGTTGAGCTTGCTGCGTCCCACCACGCAGTCTCCATCTCTTCAGGGACTCAGCAACACAGCAATGATAGGAATGTTTTTAAAAGAATGGGAAAATGATGAAAAAGATGAAATAATCAGAAGTGAGAGGCCGAGGGGAGGGCAGCGCCTGCAATGCCTTACCATTCCCTTTTAAAACCAAAGAGAGAATTTATGTTAGTCATTTCTCTTTAAAAGTTAAAATAAAGAGAAAGAATTAACTCACAAAAGCCAGTGAGTCTTAGGAAAGTACCAAAGAAATGTTTAATTTGTTTTTAAAAGGAATAAATATAGTTGTCTTGATTTTTAATAAATGTACAAAGGAATAAAACAGTCTGAAGAGACTCCCACTTGCTGAAATTGTCTGGTCAAGCTTCACTCAGAAATAAATGCCTGTGTCTGAATTTTTGTCTGAATGGCTGAAACACGAAGCCTGTATTAGAAAAAAAAATGAATAAAGCCTTCATCCTGGTATCACTATAACTGAGGAGAGCAGTTAAAACCCCAAAAATAAAGGAAAAATGAAGTCTGCTACACAAAATGAAACTATTAATTCACTCTTTTGAAACAACTAGCAACAGAGATGTACCTCCACAAAGACCATAAACACAGCCGTATTTAACTGGTAATTCTGGCTAGGAGAGCTTTGTGAACTCATTTTGTATTCTAAAGAAGACAGGATAAAGTCCATATGATGTAATATATTGCTATTTGTAACTGCCTTCTCCAAATGTCAGCCTCTGCCAATTACCTGATACAGAGCAGAGATAAATGCCACGCTGTAACTATAGTTCAGATACTAAGTTTGGCACAGTAATTAGAAATTTTAGTAATTAGTTTTTAATTTCAAGTTAAAATTATTTAGCTATCTGAGGCTGATCTACGAAAACAGTGTTACGATACTGAAAAGAGATGATAATAAACAATATAAATAATTCACTGAAGAGCACATGTAATTGGTGACCAAGCTCATTGGCAAAATTGGTATTTTTACCACTTATTTTATTGCTCTTTCAGGGGAAAGGATAGCAATCAAATTGCTGCCATTATGAATCACTCTTTAGCCCTTGTTCAATTAAATAGAAATTAAAAGTACAGCATTCAGCAGGATCTGTCAAAGCAGACAAACTTGTGCAGTAAAACGGAGACTGTTTATTTTTCCAGCATTTTGCAATGCCACAAAGTGTTCCCTCGTAACAGGCATCCTGCATAAGGCAAGGCCGTATCGGTGGCATCACAACAGATGCAAACGGTAGGCCCTGCATCTAAACGCAGTGCAGCTTTCCAGCTGCTGTTCCCGACTATGTTGGCCCCATTCTGTGCTGATGTAATTTGTGGATATTTCGTAACTAGAGAGACTAAATGCCATGAAGCTGCAGCAGCTTTTATCTAGTTCAGGGTTTCTTCTGCAGGCGCAGCTATAAATCCCTTTCACTGAAGACCAAAGGTAGTCATTTTGAAATAAATACAGCTGGAAAGAGAACGGCAGGGACTTCGGAGGCACATTCTGGAAGAGCGGGAATGCAAAGGTATGGCACAATATAGTTCACTTTAACAACAAGTTGTGTTAAAGTTTTAGACAATAATTACTCTTTTTTTTTTTTTTTTGAAAGAACTACACTGAAGTAAAATATTCAATCAGGGAATGGAATGGAAGAATAATTTCCTATAGACCAAATTTTGTTACGTTGAAACCCGGTTTCTCCACCATCTTTAGCAAAGTCTGTATTTTTCAGCATAAAACAAACCAAATACTCCACTCACCATTGTCACAAGTTGGTTTATCACCAGTCTAGTACTAAAATCTAGCTGTATGACATTGTGCTTGTGCTAAATGAAATAAATCAGGATCTTTTCTTGATGATGACTAGAAATATGCCATATCATTTCAACAACAAATCTCAGTGCTCCTGTCTGGAAGGAAGACAATCTATCTCCTTCCCTTTCTGTAGGTAAGGTAGTGGAAGACACCTAGCATATTTACATGTTACTTAGGACCAGAAGAAAAAGATCACCTTATGCGATATAAAGAAAAGCTAGATACCTCAGGAACAGAAGCCTCAAGGAAAAATGCACCAGCAAGGGAACTATTGGGAACATAAAACAGAATTTAAAATAGACTGTAATAAACAAACTTTCTGCTTTCCTTTAGACAAACTAAACAAAAATGGATAAAAGCAGCAACTAGGTGTTATCTCCACTTCAAAGGGAACTTGGTGGTGACGATAAGCAAGGTGCTGGGGATGGAGCTTAAACTGTACGTGCCTCCCTGCTTAACTCCTTGCGCATGAGGGAACTAAAGCCTCAAACCTAGTTCACTAAACACTAAGCAGACCTACTTCCTGAACAAAATACTCTTAAGCAAGGCAACAGGTCTAATGCAATAAATTTTGTATTGAACTGGAAGATTTACTTGGGGGAGGGGAGAAAGAGAAAAAAAAATATTATGTATTTTGGATGCACAGCTCTTCTTTAGGTAAAAACAAATCCCACCAAGCAGCATAGCTGGGCCATCAAATTATGGCCAAGAAGAGTACTCTTGAATAGGAGGAACTGCAGGTTAGGAAATAAATACTCTAAAGATGAGGTAACTCACTTTTTTGTGCTCCTAGCTTAGTTATCCCAATTCTTAGAACTGTTTTCTAACAGTTTTTCTCCTGCAAAGATCCTCTATCCAGAAGAAAAGGGATACATCCAAACACAGGATTTGATCTAGACTTTGATTATCTACTACCATTTCAAAAGTATATTTCCACAGTGAAAAATTAACTGAAAATGAGTGTTCAGTGTCCCAGCTGGAAGCATGATGGTCCAAAACAGAGACACATTCAGAGTTTTCCAAATCTAGAAAATCTGGCCTATAATAAATCTGTAAATCTACTTGTCAGTCTCTGGCTCTCCCATTGCTCACATTCCAGCAGTGGCACAACGTAAATGAATGATTTCAAACTGCAAAGCGCCTTGTTTGTAAATAAGGGATCTGCAGCAAAGTTTTCTATGCCAAAAATTGCCAAGAATGGGATGGTGACAGGATCCAACACCACCTTGTCCTAGTGTTCAGGCAGCAATGGGAAGCCACTTGCTTCAAACCTGATGGCTTTCTTCATTGCCCACAATGGCCTGTGTGCATTACAGATGCCATCCTTCTGGGCACACAAGGGGAAGCACAAGAAAGGAGGTGGGAAGAGAGGAGGATAAAAAGCTTTTATTTAAAATGAAAGGGATGGGGGAGAATGTTTTCTTCCTCTTCTGAACTTTCAAAATCTTGAGATAAAAATGTCTTCTTTTTGGGTCTAAATAAAAGCAAAACCAAAGCATAAGAAAGCCACAGAAACTTAGTCTTCTTGAGAAGACGCCAATAACTTCAGCAGATCCAGGATTTGATCCTACAGGGAGCATGTTCCTCCCCCACCCGATATGCACACAGACATTGGAAGGGAGGCGAAGACCTGTCGTATTAATAGTGAAGGCAAACAAAATTAAAGGAACACTCTCCATTAAACAGCACAATAGAAGGAACACAGGCCCTGAATGTTTTTATCCTATTTATTCCTGTAGTGAGCTCAACGTGCAAGTTTAAGATGCTCTGGTTTAACAAAAAAAGACCGCAAAGACAGATGTTTTCCTCACTTTGCACACACTACAGCATAATCAACAGTAACACCTACTCTCATAATTCACAACAATGGTGGTCAGCAGGTAGTCTCGCCTAAGCACCACTGCAAGAAGCATGAATGAATGCTATCTCAGAAACAAATGCAGCAAAAATGCAAGCCACTAGGACAAGTAATTATAAATCAGACAAGCCTGTCTAATTTGGGGAACATTACTCAACGAGGAGTGATAAACAGCCAGAAGCTGGTCATTTGGCATCATCTTTTCTCACAGCATGCAACTGGTTGTCATGACAACCCTGTCGTCGTCCTTGCCGAATCGCTGAACCAGCCACATGCACTTGGGGAGCGGAAAATTCTCAAACAGGTTCCTGGAAAAAATGCTGAAATGGGAGATTTACAGGCACACATACAACCATACAAACCAATCACAATCTGTGCCAAAAAATAAATGGCTGTTTTGATCGACTGTAACATAAACCATAATCAGAAAAGACGAACTTCTTAAAAATCTTAAGGAAGCTTGGGATGAATCACCTGTGCTATTTTTTTCATGTGATGTGATCTTCACCCTGCTGTATAAATCATGAGTTACTACAGGCATACAAGGTGTTCAAGCAGAGATGACTAATCTTAAGGAAGAGAGAGGAAAGCAGATTTGTCAACATTCAGGAAAAAAACCACACTACTAAACCTACTTGTTTTGAAGTCCTGGCTTCTTCTCCCTTTCAACCACCAAACCCCAAGCTGTTGACATAAGGACCAAAACACTAGCACAATAGCCAAAAAAAACCCAAAGGCAAGTGACTTCAGAAGAATTGTGGATGACAGCCCTGGACGAGTAATTAGGATGGCACTACCCATCCTGCTTAAGTGGGAGAATTTCGGGGCTCTGAGAGGTGTTTGCTCAGGGCCAGCACGGCCTGAGGTCCAGAGCTGAAGCTGTGAGACAGCTTCAATTTACAACAGTTGATACTAATAGTAGCAGCAGTGGGGAAAAGTACCATAGGAGATCATGAGTAAAGATCCATATGTTCTTTCCTTGAAAATGGGCCAAAAATAGCCTATTCACCAACCAAAAACATCCAGCCATGAAAGTCTGACAACAGAAGGAAGGAAGACTTGGAGCTGACCTGAACTGTTGCCTCAAGGGGGCTGTTGTGGCAGAAGCTGTGGACCAGGAAAAAGCCAGGTACTGGGAAGATCCGTCCCACCTGGAGGAGGGTGGCTGCTAGGCCAGGTGGAGCAGTAGTGGCAAGATGAAATGACAGAGATAGAGGAAGGACAACCTCAGCTAAAGCAAAGGCTAATGAAACGCTACCTGAAAGTACTGTAGTGGAGGCACATCCTACAGCTCTTGCACAAACTTTACTGTGTGACGAGATCCCCATCTCTTGATTAAGGGATTGATGAACATTAGAAGGGTTGGACAATTCAGAAGCTCTACTGGATCTTGTTGGGATGAGGTTAAATTTTCTTCACAGCAGCCTGTAAGGTGCTGTGTTTTACATTTGTGACCAAAACAATTGTTGGACCAAAACTATTGCTGAGCAGTGCTTGCATAGGGCCAAGACCTTCTCTGTTTCTCACTCTGCCCCCAGCCAGAGATTGGCTGGGCATCAGTCTGCTGGTGGGAGGTCGTCAGTGATTGTGTTTGCATCACTTGTTTTTTATTATCTTTTTTTTTTTAGTTATTAAGGTGTCTTTATCTTGACTGATGAATTTTTCTCACTTTTGCCCTTCCAATTCTCTTCCACATCCCACTGGTGGGGGGAGTGAGCCACCACAGAGGCATTCAAAGCATGCAGACCAAGCCCAGGATCCAGGGAGAAGCAGGCAGGTACCCTCCAGGGTGGAACAAAAAGGAGTCCTAAAGCAAGCGAGAGCAGCCCTGTTCACCAACTTTGTGCTTAAATGAGATAATCTCAAATACTATGTGAACAAAACGCACCATTACCTCAGAAGATTTCTACTAACTAATTTCCACAGAAGTCAGAATAATTTGCTACTGTTCTAGCAAGTGAGTTATTCCTCCTTATAAATAACACTTTGTATATGACCCTTATTAGTGGGTTTCTTGCTTATCTGAAATGCTAGTTCTCTATTCTTTCCACTAGATGGCGGAAGCTTTTACTTAAAAATAATAATAGTCCAACATACAGCAGAGTGTACCTCTAACTTGGTCTAAATCCACTGTGAGCACGCATTGTGGGATTGCACCCCAAGGGACCTCCTCACCACAGAGAACTTTAAGGAACAAATAATTCATCCAGAGCAGGATCTTCCTCTTCATTAAAAAAATCACTAAAATCGGTCTTGTGAGTTAGCTTTCAGAGCTAAAACAGTCCAGCAGCAATCTGCATCTGCTTTTCTGGTATTTTGTTTGGCATAGTATTTCTTCTTCCCCTGCCTTTCCCCACAGAGAGCAGGACTGTAGCATATGATCTTTTGTTTTGGGTTCATACCGCATTTAACTATTTTGCAGTGTATTAGAAGGGAGGGTTTGCCTGGTCTAAAGAAGAAAAATTAAAAGGACATCTCAGCCAAGGGGCCGCTGGACTCCCACAGCAAAGTCCGCACATGCATTGTTGCACAGCACTCTCAGCAAAAGCAGTTTGTACATGTGGAGTCCAGCCTTCCTTACCCCCACAAAATCTATGTGTCTCAGCAACAGCAGCCAACCATTTGACAGAAAAACAGGGAAAACCACTTTGGTGGCAGCTCTGAATTTATGTATTTCTATTCTAGAATAAACAGCCTTGATCCTCCTGTCTCCTCAAAGCAAATCGATATGTTAGTGTCAAACCATCCACAGGAGAGACAGTTAACCATTTCATTTTGGGCAATGAACAAATATAATCTGGAATAAATCACACAAAACAGAAAGACTCAGTCTATAAATACTGACACAAAAAGCAGTTAAACACAGATGTCCTTCTTAGTTCAAGATGCAAGGTGCCTGCAGAGAGGGAGGAGACACTGCACCAACGTACGCCACACAGCAGTATGGTCACCTCAACAGCCTCAGCTCTCCACACAGAAACTGCTGCGCGATAGTGCTTTATTTCCAAGTAAAACTCCATTTTACAAGCATCAGACATTACACCGTTCGGTATCTCCTGACCTGTAACTCTCCACTTTCCTGGGACTGTCTGTAGACACAAGTGAGTCCCATCTCCCTTAGACCTTCTGCCAGGAGCTGGTGCGACTTAACTTGACACGCACCAGAAGACACAGATGGGCAGATCTTATTGCCTTACTTAGCTACGATACACTTGCTGTCAAGTCCTAGAGCTAAAGAGCAGCAACAGGCTTGGACTCCACACCTTCTATCAGATTTGTTTCTACTGAAGAATAGGAAGAGCCTCAATAGTTTAAATTTGGCAACATTAGTGAAGGTACCTTTAACCTGAACGACAGAATTAGTAAACTAGAGCATGGACAAAGGACTCTGACTAGCAGGCACTATTTTCTTCTCCCTTTAGATTAGGAACTGCAGAAAAAAGAAATTTGCATTAAAAGTCAGGGAAGGTACTAGGCAAAGGATAATTTTCTTCATCTAAAATACGAAATCTACTGACTTCAGGAGAGAACATGGTAGAGAAAGGAGGCACTGTACTTCTCTGGAGAACATAATGCATAAATATATTGCCATAGTCTGAAATTTTATAGAGATACCCGTTAGTGGGTTTTGTGCATATAATTGCCTAATTAAAAGCCAGTAAAGTTGGCCAGTGGCACAGACATGCAATTCAAATCGTGGCTTGACTAAAGCTGCTTTTCTTTGACAGTTTCATTTACAGCACTCTGCAAATGCATTAGAAAAACTCTTGTCTGAATTTAATGATTCAATGAAAACAAGCATAAAATAGAATTACAATGGAGTTACTCTCTGAAATTAAATGTTGTGCTGCAAGAAAAAGCAAAACCTGCAAGAACAGCCATTTTCCATCTCAGATGCAAGCAACGTGCATCCCTTAGTCCATGTGGGAACACGGATCAACACACGGCGTGGCAAATGCTCTAAGACACCGTGAAAATGATGACAACGACTTCTTCACACCAACCTTGTGAGGCAGGAGAGTGCAAGCCTGTTTTAAACAAAGCCAGGCAGAGGTAGGAGGAGAGGTCTGAAATGCATTAAATAATAAGTTACCCGGACTCTGCGTACTCCCTGGGATCTGTGCAGGCTCCCTGCACCCAAACACCAACCACAAGACCAAGGTGCACAGACAGAGGCCAGCCACGGTCCTCCAGTGTGTCCAAGTGACAGAGTGCTCTTCCATCCCACACAAAGGGCTGCTCTTCCTGATGTGTCAAAAAAAGTAATTCCTACCCCATCCTACCCAATTTAGACAGGTTAGTACTATCAGTAAAAGCCAGAATGTTACTTTTAATGATCTATATAACGGATTAGTTTCACGGAATCATGGAATTTTTCAGAGTTGGAAGGGACCTCTAGAGATCATCTAGTCCAACTCCCCCTGCCAGAGCAGGATTGCCTAGAGCACATTACTCAGGACTGCATCCAGGTGGGTCTTGAAAGTCTCCAGAGAAGGGGACCCCACAACCTTCCTGGGCAGCCTATGCTAGTGCTCTGTCACCCTCACCGTAAAGAAGTTTTTTCTCATATTTGATCACAACTTCCTACGTTCCAGCTTGTGCCCGCTACCCCTCGTCCTGTTACTGGGAACCACTGAAAAGAGTCTGGCTCCTTCCTCCTTAAACCCACCCTTTATATACTTGTAAATGTTAATAAAGTCTCCCCTCAGCCTTCTCTTTTCCAGACTAAAGAGTCCCAGTTGCCTCTTTAAAGCTGTAGTCAAACGTGCATTAGAGAACAAACTGAAGGCTCCTTTTTTCCCCAACACGGAGGCCAAAGACCTAACGTTCCCCCATCTCCAAATTCGTTTCACGTTGCTACGGTACTGAAGGGATAGGAGAAGAAGTTATTATGGCGAAAATCCTCTCTTTTACCATTAGAGGTGCATAAGCATGAAATATTGCAGACGCGTAAGAAGCAACACATTGTCCCTGAGGGCCTACAGTTTGCCTGCAATGAAAGACATTAAAGGGAGAAGCTCGGGCACATCAGGCAGCTAAAGGCTGTGTTGAGGTGCTGTGACATGTGAACTCAGCTCCACTTCCCAGCCTTCGAGCTTTGGGACTCTTTTTTTTTTTTAATAAAAAAAAAAAAGAAAACTTTAACCTTTTCAAAAGTAATCTTGCTTTAGTTGAACTAAGTCTTCTCCTGCACAATGCATACGGCCATATATATGAAACGCAACATATAGCATCTACACTGGGAAGGCTTTATGAACAGGGGCTTCTGATGGCAGATGCTCAGGGGAGCTGGTTGTATTTCACCCCCCATGGCAGCAGGAAGCCTGCTGAGAGAGCACACTGGGCTCTCGTAGCCCAGAAGTTTATTTAAGTATTTCACATCACTACATAGGTATAAACTTTCTATTAAATCTTTATTCATACTGTTCAGGTATCTTCTGCTATTGAGCAAACTCAGAGATGTTAATTGTCTTTGAAAGCACCCATCTAGCACTAGAGACATCATTATTTTCATTCTCGCATCTACTTCATGACTTTCCAGCACTTCAATTTTGTATTTATTTTTCAGAGATGGATTTATACATATAACTGAAGCTAGATTCAAAAATCTATGTTTAAGGAGATAGAAATGCTATCTCTGACATAACAACTAACAAGAATTAGAAGAAAATTCAGAAAAATAACCACATCACTGATCATCCTGGTAAGTTTAACTTAGCAAACAGCAACAAACCTAACACACAACTACTGGAGTCCTATGCCAGACAAGCGTTTGAGAGAGAAAAAAGGAGGGATTAATTTTACAATTCATCACCTTTGATTCAAAGTATATTACCAAAATAGCTACTTGCTTTGAAAACTTGAGAACAACCTCTCCTTAAAGCTGCATATGCCCAGAATATAACAACTTCAAAAGTTTCCTTTACTACGAAACCAGAGCTAGAGTCTCCCTCAAAACAACCGCATGCTTGCTAAGAATGTAAACATGCCAAAGCACAATTAAAAAAAAAATACATAAAAGATCTCCAGTATATGATGGACCACAAGCCATCAAGTTCTATTAGCACTATGGAAAAGACACAGCTGATTGTCATCACAAGCTGTACCAAAGAGCAAAACAAGAGATGCACAAGCAACAGCATGGTCCTTCCCCCAGCTGAAAACAGTATCTAATCTTTGGTGAAAACCTTACAATTTGTGGGCATGCCAAAGGGCTGCAGATAGTCTTGGGAAGCAGGAAAATCACAGTTACATAAGACAACAAGATTTTCCTTTCTGGATTTACATTTACCTTCGTTGCTGTGCAAAAACAAAAGGCTGCAAATAGGTCCTACAGGATTAGGACACATGTAGGTTCAAGAGCTGGATTTCTAATGCACAGCTTTCACTTTTCAGTTTCTTGATCACACAGATGTCCACATCCTGGGTTTTACTAATTTCTTAAGAGTTCCTTTACTGTTACTTTTCTGTTCTGCTCATAAAATAAAATGCTCATATACAATGGCAGGCAATTCCTCTGGAAGGATCAAGGTCACTGAATTATTTGAAAATAGCAGCGAGTATTCACTGGCAGTTGAAAAAGTTGTATGTTAGGAACTAACACCAAGACAAAAATCCCTTTGCCTACAGTTTTAATGTAGAGTTGAACTATCACAGGACTAGTGCATGCACTTCCACATGCCCTATTATAAAATGTCGTAGCAGAACTAGAAAAGACATGAAGACAGATAAAACAGCTTCTGCAGGCAGAGACGTTGAATGCTGTAGGACTCTCGAGCTTGGAAAAGGAATAACAGGGAAGAGGGAAGGATGTCACAGAAATCTGTAAAATCATGAATGGTGGGAAGGCGGCAAGGATGGAAAGGAAATGATCATTCACTGTTATTTACTGGTTCCTGTAACAGAAAAGCCATGGGCACCTAATGAAATTATTGGAGAGCAATTTTATAACAAAGGGAAGTACTTTTTCATACAACACGTAATTAAATTATGGAGCTCATGGTCACAGGATGTTGTGGATGCCAGAAATACAAATGAGACCAAAAATGATTAAATAAATTCATGTTAGTAAAGTCTATCAAGAGCAATTAAAGAAGATAACATGAATGACACACCAAGTCTGAAAGCCCTAAAACCACCAACAGCTGAATGCGAAAAAGATCTAATAGAGGGAGGACCACTTTATGCTAGCGCTGGTTTTTGGTTTCATTGCTCCTCTAAGTTTCTGCTACTGACTGCAGTCAGAGGCGACCCATAAAGAATTATGTGAGCTTAAGGTCTGCTGGATACAGCCATTCTTATAAGCTCATGTACTATCTGGTGACGTAAGAAGTGGAACTGTAACATCTGTAACTCTTGTAAAAGCGAGCTCTAGCTTCCAGTCAGTATATTAGTTTGCAATGGAAATACTGGAATTAACAACATTATTGAAAGACTTGATAAAAGCAACGACAGCAATTATATTGGGTGTGATTAAAAAGTTGTATTTGATATGAGAACCCTTAAATCGATATATCCAAGCTTCCTTTAAGGGAGATATTTATATTCCCAGAAGGAAAATCCACAATAAATCTATTCTCAAAAGTACAAAGGTACAGAGTTTCCTACTCTGAGATACACAATAACCTCATACGACAACAGCAATGCAGGAGTTATGGGGCTGAATGTCACTATCCTTACACATTTGTCACCTCCAATTTTATGTTAACATGCATCTAAAAGGAAGATATCACTACTTTTATACTAAATTGTACGGAGCCATCTAAGAGATAAAAATTTCTTTAGAGGCAAGTAATTTATCAGGCTTAAACATCTTTACGAATAAGGAAAGGGGAACATATTCAAACTACCATGAAGAGCAGTAACTAAAAGCATGTCTCATCTAGTGATTACTGCAGAACCCACTGCTCTTGGGAGGTAATTAACACCACTTAAACTACAGGCTTTTACATATGACAATTATCACAGTTCAAAAAAGCTCTTATGTCAGTAAATGTTTACAGTCTTATATTCCCTTATATTATTTGCATTCCAGAAAAAATCAGAAATAGATAGAAGAGATTACAGCAACATACTGGATGTGAGATGCTAGTTAGAAATTCACTGTTTCTGCACTGATAACAAATTCTCAGTGAATCCTGCTACCTTCTGAAAGCAGAATTAGCCCAGATAAAAGACTGTGGCCAGCACAACATAAAATCCTGACGTAGCATCTGTAAAGTGATAAACCAAAAGAAAAATAACTAAGTCAAAATAACCTGATCTGGTGGCCTTTACACTGACTCTTTTGCAGGAGAAAACAAAGAGAGCTTTCTCTTTATTCTAATAAATAGAATAAACCTTACCCATCAGCAAGTCATAAAATAACAAAGCACATCCCACCAAAAGACCTTTAGGGTATTACCAAATAAGGTAGTAGATTTGTTCAGCATTGCAGAATTCAACCTGCAAGGCTCATTCCTTTCAAAAAGTTTACTTTTAAAACACTAGAGAAATGGAATACTGCTCTTGTGAACCTACACTGGTTTTCAGCATTTTTTACAGAAATTTTTACAATTTTGTATTGTGTCTTGTGATATCTAGTACTTTTAAAATCCCCAACTCCTGAAATCATAAGAAAATTGCAGCTTGTCCATTAAAAACAAACAAAAAACCCAACAAAAAACCCTCTCTCTGCAACCCGCAGAATCTCCCATGTTTCCCCCTCCAAAAAAAGCCGAAAATAAAATTAGAATGAAAGCTTAACCCTAAAAGATAAACAATGACTAATATTGATTCTTGTTTTTGAAGACACATTCTTTTTAGACTCCCGTTCGGAGACAAGGTGTATTTGTTTCAAGAAAAATTTATAACTTTGTTTTCATTTAGTTTTTAATTGTCTTCTTGGTGTAAATTGAAGCATTTATTCTTGCTCATCAGTACTATAGCCTTTACAGTTGCATGTTATCTATAAGCATTCTTCTGTAATTAAAAAGAGGATGTAAAATAAACGTGTTAATATTAAAAGAGCAAGATCGGAAAACTCACTCCCCTCCCTTCTGAAGAGTCTTTCTGATTCCAGTGCTCAGTGTATCCATTTGCCCTGTCTGCAAAAGGGGTGGTTTAGCAGAGGAAAATAAGAGAGATGTACCGTGCAAATGCTAAATATGTTCCCTCACCTACACTAAAGCTTCTGTTGTATAGCTGAATACATAAAAAGAAAGGTTAAAAAAATACAACCAGTAATTCCTATTACTAGAGTATTTCAAGTGTGGTCTGCAGGGAGCCCAACTTTCAAATCAGTAGATGTTGTCTTTTTTTTTTTTTTAAATACCGTCAAATAGTTATTACACTGATGTTAGCAAAATTTAGAAGCAGTGAACCTGAAACATTGGTCAAACACATAGACAGCATCTCTACCTGCTCCTGTCAGAGAGACAATCCACCCCTCTGCATCATTCCTAGAAAACCACAACTCAGTTCCTGAGTCGCAGCTCAATTGATTTTATGTTGGGACAGCTGAAGCTTGTCCCACATTAACAGCAGTCTCTCTCAAGTTAGAGACACCTGAGCACCCAAAAAAGGCAGGTTTCCTCTGGGAAGTGTTAAGCACTATGGACCATGCATCACTGTTTTCTGGACCAGCTTCTTGAAACTAAAAACAAAGTGGATGTGGACAGAAGCCACTTGGAGGAACAGAGAATGGGGTGATTTCCATGTCACCGTACTCCCAGAGCAGCTTATTTTAAGAAACTGCGTTTTCCCTGTGAAGTAACTGTAGGATTAGATAACCTTAGGAAAGGGGAGCTTCCCATAAAGAAGTACAATTGCTGTATTTGAAGTACAGGAATCCGGAGTACAGTTATGAAAGTGACAATTCAACTATGACATGAAATCAAGAGAAATACAGAAAAATTATATTCTGTTAATGAGCACACATTCATTTTGATGGTTGTATAAGGGCCTTATTTCCTATACGTCTCCTGAATGCGCATAGGCAATATAATTTTACAAAGCCCAACACACACATTTCGGTAAAAAAAACATCAGTCCTGTAAGAAAAAGTCAAATAAACTTCTATGCTACACCAGTGGAAGCTCAGCCCTGTAATGTCTATTTTTCTGATGTCTTCTTTCTACTTTTCAGATCTCTTTGTTAAAAAAAGTGTTGGTTATGTTTCAGAACAATTAACCATGGGAAATTAACGTAGTCAGCAGACTACAAACTTCCTGAGTCGATCTGCTGACAGGCTCCAGTGGCAAAAAAGGGAGACTCATTATTCTGGTTTAGTTAAGCACAAAAGAAAATATGGTAATTTGAGTTTAACATGAAATGTTATCTTGAAAGCCTGCTACAGAGTGTGACAAATGATGTTGGATTGCCTACAAAAGCAAAAAAAAAAATTATTGAAACAAATTTCAAATAATTTTACAAAAGCCAAACCAGATCCACTATTTTTTATTACTAGTTTTTGTAAGGAGCAAATACAGTTAATGCTATTTCATTACAAATCTGCAAATGAAGACAAAAAGTTATGTAAAGGTTTTGCATGAACCAGGTTTCCAACAAAAGATCATTTTTCTGACCTGGCCAAATTGATTGATTTAAGGCTGGCCAAAGGAACAAAAAAAAAAAAGTCCAAGATATTAGACAATATTCTTTGATAGATCCTAAGCAAATACTGGCTATAAACCACCTCACATCTCTAACCCCCAAAAGGTCACTCACTATCTCAAATGTTGCTTTACCTTGAACTTTAGGGAATGACATGGGGTACTGCTCTTATATTATTGAGACAGACTTTTTTCTTCCCTTTGACTGCAAGGAAAATAAAGCAATCCCAGGGGAGGGGATTTGTGACGTCTGAAGGAAAAACTAGAAGTCCAGTTCACAATGTATTTTAAACCTATGTAAAAACCTTTGAGCTTTATGGATCACAAGTCTAAAACATCACTTGTCAATTCACTACGGAAGAGATGAGCATTCAGACAGATACCTCTACAGTATTAACTGCACACCATGCACTCTGCAACTTAAGCTGATCTTCCACTGAGCAGAATTTTTCTTAACAGATAAAATAATTGCATTAAATATCCAGAGCTCTGACATTGTCAACCAGAGCTACAAAAAAGTAAAACAGAAAAAAAGTGTTACTTACAGTTACTAGATGCTCCTGTATAGTTCAACATGTACCGATCTGCTACTAGCATCCTTTAAGTTTGCTATATACATGTCCCAACAGCTTCATATTCTCCTTCTGTGTAGCATCTCCAACTCATATATGGGAAAATACACTGCTGTGTTTAAACAGACACTTAATTAATCTAATGAGGAATGGTGTTTTGGGTGGGAGAAGAGAAAAGCCACCCCTTTTCAAGAGGAAACACCACATGTTGACCATATAAATGACTGCGTTTTCTAATAAGCCAGGAAAAAATGAGAGGGATGGCTATACAGGAATTACAGCAGCGTGTGCATACAGTGCGTTCTCTACTGAATTGATTCCAGCTTGCAAGACATTGATGTATTTTCTGACTGACTCTGCTCAGGAGACAAGCTTTTGAAACAGTACTTTCAGCCCACAAGCCTTTAGATATCAATCACATCAAGATTTAATCAGTTCAACTTTGGACCAGAACAGCCCCTCGCCCTGCAAATCAACCCCTGGAAATATATTTATGTTGGTTTTTTCTCCTTAGCTGCCTGTATAAACACGAAAAGAAAAGGCTTAGAAAAATGTATGGCAAAGATCCATTCTTTGAAGACAGGATTCTTCTTACGGCTGCTAACCTCTAACTCCCCGAAGGTGCATTGCAGCAATGGTAGAAATTGATTTAGTGAAAGGCTTCTATTAGTGAGAGCGCTGTTCTCATCGCAAAGTCCCTCCCCTTGCTATAATCAATAATTTAAGCAAAGCCAAGAATCATGTCAGCCAAAATGACCAGGGTAACTGACTGTCTCTTTCTTGCAGAGCAGAAATAAAATTAAATTAAGGTCTGAATGGGTATGTATTCTAATTTAAAAATTAATTTGGCCAATCTGAGTTGTGCGTTTTGGCTTTCATTTTGAGAAGGGAAGGAGGGAAAGGCTCCTCTGTTTCTTAATGAAAACTTCCCAGGTTCAGGCAAGAGCCAAAAATCCACTTCTAAAAAGCAAAAGAAGCCATAACCTTAGATTTAGAGCATTTTATCAGTTATGCACAAACAAGAAACGCACTCTACAGAGTTACAACTCTTGAGTATTACCACGGTGGTACTATACCTATCTCTCAGCACACTGCAGCTATCACTTTGAGTTAATAACTGAAGAAGTGTTTCACGTTTAAATTTAGCCCCGCAGAATGTCAACTGAAAAGCAATTAAAAACAAAATAATAGGAAAAATTAGTTTAGTTAATGTTAAATTATGCTACTGTTTAGGAAAAAAATAGTTTCATTAAGAAACGGCTTCATGAATAGTTCTGAGACTGGCTATTTCAAGGCTTTCGCTTGAAAATCATATTAGGTAATAAATTAGTCCACCGTATCAAATGATGTACGTATAAAATGATAAACATAAACAGTGGTTAAAAGCAGTTCCTGTACCATAACACCATATAAAAATGGATTAAAATGTCCCAGACACACTATAAGCAGGGAGGAAAAAAAATATAAGCTTCAGATTTGGGGCTGTCCTCTCCCTCTCCCCCTGAGGATTTCTCATCACTGAAGTATCATGGATAAATCTACCGTACAAACCAAAGGACACGCACTGCTAGGCTTTAGAAATCGGCATCTCAGACGCTACAGGAAACCCACTTAATGTCATTATCTTGAGCTCTGTGACATCCTGATATTGGACATTTACGACCTAATGCTGACTACCCAGGGGCTCCATACCTCTCCAAATGAAGCAACTGAGCCTTAATGGCAAATATATATGCTTCCATGGGATTGCTTAAAAAAGGCTCCATGTCCCTTAAGGCAGGGACCATACATCCAACTCCCAAGCAAGGACTGAGTTCAGAGCAAGGTCTCTGCAGCATGCCAAGGCCCATCACGCAAGACCTCTCCTGGCCCACGGAGATCCTCCGTGGTGCCCTGAATTTGCCCACCTTCTCTTGATGCCTCAGCAACGAACCCAAGGCTGCCTGCAGCACCATCTAGTCCGTGTCTCGGTGGTACATGCTATAGGTGGCTGTGTGTTTAATACCACAGTTGTGACTCAAGGGACCCACAACCCCACTCCAGCCAATCCCATGTCATTAATTAAAGCTGAACTGAATTTCAATCAGCTAAAGCTGGCCTGTGAGAGAGTTAAGCGCGTGATAAACCAGTGCACTGAGACACCAGGGTCTAAAGGAGCCACTAACCTGGGGATATTAAAAGAAATACCTACAGGTGCAAATATACCAGGGCGGGAACTTGAGGGGAATTTAGGTCTGTCCCCCTCACTGCACAGACATCTCCTTCCACCAAGGCCTGAATTCGCTCCTGAGCAAGGATTTGATTTTCTCTTAGTAGTACTTCAGGATTAAATAACTTTCACCTAGAGCTTCCTTGGTTTTGCCTGCTGTAAGTTTTCAGAACTTCTGTGAAATAACATCCCAGCCTCAAACTCCCCACAGCAGGGGAGTTTCTCGCTTCTGCTGTTTTACTCTCACTCTTAGTCTGTCCTGATTAGTGTTGCTGTCTTTGTGCTGGTCCTGCTTGCCTAACCTACTCACTACGAACACCCCTACTTGCTTCCAGCTTTTGCTTATTCCACCTTCCCCCCAGTTTGTGCCAAGTTCTCATTTATCCCCACAGTTGCAGTTACTCTCTTTTTGCTTCCCCCTCCAGTAGGTCCCTCCTCTCAACAATCCTCCAGGTTACACTCCCATCTTCCAACCCTTCCCTAACTTCCTCCCCACTCCACAACTTTTGTTCCTCCATCAAGCTTTCTCCTCTGCTGAGAGCAGAGGTGAGACAAGTTCACCACTGGTACTGGGGCCTGGTGCTGGTATCACTGCAGATGCTCAGAGAAACAACAGCAGCAGCTCAGGCTTGGGGCTTCCACTCTGCAGGGGATTTAGCTGCAAAGAGGCAGGAATGACTTGTAGGCAGGAAACTCCTCAAATTATACCAGCCATCCCCAGCATTGTACACCTAGGTGAATCACTGCTATACCAGCAACTGTGCAATCCTCCAAAAGCTCAGAGGCCACTGTATAGACTAGAAACTCAGTCTGATGATCAGCAATAACATTCCTCTACCATACCTCCCCTGCAGCTGAGATACAGGAGCACAGAAGGTGACAAACAAGCAGGCTGCAAAGAGCTCCGGAGCACACAGAACCCACCTAACTGAATATACTCCTGTTCTCAGCTTGCCTTAATGAACAGGGGCTGCAGGTTAAGAGTCCACCCAAAGGTAACACTGGTTTTTCCTTCTCTTCCCCAGAGATTTCTATACCCATTTCAAAGCATCAATCAGGTGGACTGGAGTTTGGCCTGAGTTCTATGCAGCATTCAGAAGTGCTGAGGCAGAGGTTTACTGGATCGATTTTGGTTGTAATTTGTTATTACTCGCACAGTTTTATGAACTGGGATCTTTTTTTTTTTTAAAGAAGTTTTAAAGGCAGTTAGTCTGATATCAGTTGATGGTGGCTTTTCTTCCGTGCAACTTCTTGCCTTACCATCCCTCTGGAAGAGCTATCAGGATCCTGACTTTTCCCCATTACCTTCTCTGGTTTCTCTTCCCTTCCTTTTTGCTTGGTCCCGCATCTGACTGGACCTGAGCTCTTTCCATGGTCTCAGGAGAGACCTGTGAAAACACACTATCCCAGGCACAGAAGAGCTTTTTCAGCAAGATGCATTCAACCTCAAAGAGGACATGCAGGATCCAGAACTACATCTGTCCACCCCTGAAACAACAGAAGCTTGAAAAGATTCCAAAAATAGTTTGTCAAGTAAAGTACCAGACATGATTAAGCTGTTCACCACTTCTGAAATTTGGAGTTTTCCGTACAGATCCTTACAAGTCTTCCGTTCTGCTACAACACACAACGAACCCTGTATAAAAAGCACATCCTAATATCTCTTAACATCACACATTAATGTAAACTGCACTACAGAGTTAGGGGAAACTTGTGATGCTCTGAAGATCTTGTGAACTACTCTATAGCTTCCACCCAGGTGGTAGTATGACACTGGCATTCAGTTTTCACTGTTGTCTTGCCACAACCTCTATTCCCTGATGTCGCCTTTCACTTTCCCTCTCCAGTATTCCACATTTTCCAGCAGGTCCCATCAAGTGACCAGGAGTTCAGCTGGAATAATGTCAAAATTAATGAAGCTATATCAGTTAGGACAGGGACAGTTTGACACTATTTTAGCCGAAGCACTGGTCAAGGCACAGCAATGCTTTGGTAGTCAGAGCACAGCCACTTGAAGGCAACTGTCTTTGAACTCAACCTCCCCCGGCTCTGGAACACCCAGGGAGAGATGTCACGCTGGGAAAGAGCTGTGTTCAGAAAGAATATGACAAACCATCCTAGACCCTTTAGGCACAATATAGCAGAGATTTACCAAGGAGTGATTTTTAAAGCAAAGCCAGACCCAGAAAAGGAACAGATTTTGTTTCTGCACTGCAGGGTAGATGTTGCAGGCTCTATCCAGCTGGTTAATTGATTTGTGAGAGTTACTTGGTGTGTGTCCCACTTGGCCTGCGGCTGCTCCTCTACAATGCACGTCCTAGTTCTTGCCTCCTCTCTGCCGCCTGTCTTGGACACTACCAGGCACCTCAAGGGACACCAGGCAGGCAGTTGAATCAAGCCCTCCCTAGGGAGGAAAACGAATGGCTCTGACGAAATAAAGAATAGTTCTTTATCTTTTTGGTAAACAGTAAGCATGAAACTGCAACTGTGACCACACAACATGTCCTGGAAAGCCTGTTCCATAGTCCCAAATTCCGGTAATTACAAACAGATATTGGGAGAAGACACTAATCACTATTGTATAAAACATCTATGCTCCCATTCCTGAATTTAAGCACGTTAATTCACTTTTGTGTACCTATTTTTACTAACTATCCCAATTCAAAAGGGTGCAGATCACCTCTCTTTACCATGGAAGTTTTGGGTTTCAAGTCAGAGCACTATCCAAGCACTCAGGATATGGATTTACGTAGTTCCACTGAGAACTACAGAGTAAAACTGACCTGACTGCCCAAACACAGCAATCAGCCTCCCTGTGCAACTGATAGCAGCAGCGTGTACTCAAGAGAGTGGTATTTCAAGTTCAATTTACTATCAATTTCAATTTATTTTATGGCCTTCTACCAGCAGACCCTGAATGCTGATCATTACTTTGAACACTGTGTAACTGTGCGGTCTTCTAGGTTTTATTTCTTTTAAACTGTCTTACTTTTTCTTACCTAAAATCCTCTTACAGGGGTAGCTAAAAGGAAGATAAACATGGAGTTAGTTACTCCACATACAGAGCGTTACCTATACAAACACTGGGGATACACACCAACAGTCACCTTTCCTATTTCCTAAGCAGTCAGTAAATGGTCAAGTCTGAGACTATAAAACATGCACTGTTCTTGATACATGGTTATCAGTAAACATACAGGATTAAAAAAAGCAGCTCAATATTAAAAGTTGCAGACCTTTAGGATACATAGCAGGTGTGAACTAGAGCCTCTTATTCCCCAAAACCTAAGAATTGGATGTTCACCTAGAACTCTACAATTGTACAGACGATGATATATTCTTTCTCTAGTATTACAGGACTTGTGTTTATCTGCAGTGTAATTGAAAGTATTTCAACTACCATAAATCTTTTTGCACACACAGAACACAGAAAACATGTTCTGTGGTAAATAACGTACTTCTTGTCTGTATCAGATAGGTACTGCAAAGGAAAAATGGTGCTTTTAAGAGGACATCCATTTTAATTTTGTCAAAGATGCTGGTTACAATCAGAGGCAGAACTGACCATTGGTATAAGTCTGACTAGTTCATGATTTGCTGTAATTTTTATTGTATTAGAGGGCTATTCTACCCAGACATACTATTATTTCAGAATACCTGGCTCTATTTACGAGAGTGACTCTCCGGATCCTCAGGGCCAGTCTCATTGTTGTCATTTCTGCACTGGGTTGAACTCGTTTATTCGTAACCAGCTATTAAACTGCCCTCCCGGATTTGCTCAGAGACCAGCAGCAAACTGGCATTTGGTATATGACAGTCGCATAAAGTGGCAGCACTCCCTGAAAAAGAGGGCACTTGTACTTTTGATACCCCTGTAAATGACATTTTCAACCAGGGAGAAACAAAGCGTTGCGCAAGCCAAAGGCTGCGGAGAGCCGGAGGAGGCTGCTGCCCCTGCGGAGCCTCCCACAGCTCTGAAGGGAGCAAGGAGGGCGACTGTCCCACAGCAAGAAAACCTGCAGCTCTAGCACCAAGTGCCCCACATCTCAGAGACCTTCCTAATTATGGGGCAATTCCCTGCTCTGGAAAGAGGGGGTTTTGTTCACATTAAGATAAAACAAGAAGCAAAAGCAAATTCCAGTATTTTTCTTGGTTTTGAGGCACATGAAATTCCCTTTCTTTTTTTTTTCCTAGAGAATTCTCATTCCTAGTTCTTTAGAGATTATCACATAGAGAGCTGCGCTTTACTAAGGGGGGATAACTTTCCACTGAAAGTGTTTTTCAGATAAGAAGCTTAAGAAATATTCCTGCCTTCTACAGATGTTCTGGTGAGCTTCCTAAAAAAAAAAAAAACAAAACAAAAAAAAACCCACAAAACAAAAAAAACCACCACCCTCATCCTCCACGAGGTTTGGGCTCTGGGGCATACGCTTGACTCCTGCTGTTTGCACCACAGATTCATAAAATGTAGGTGAAACTGGTGAATACATAGAGACAGGGAGAAAGAACAGGTAGATGGTGTAATAACAAAAGAGGCGTTTCCTCTCAAAATTAGACTGAGGAAATTTTCTGGAGAGAAGAGGTGGAAGCATTCCCCATGATTTAAAACCAGTTCTGGGCCACTTGCAGTGTTAAAGACATCTGGAGCTGGTGTTTGGTTACCCAAACAGCAGCAGATTCAGCTGGATGGGTACAGTAGGTCCCGGAGGAGATGTGGTGCCTGAGGCCAACGGAGACAATCTTGCTTGTCTGGGGAGGACCACCTGTAGTGCTGGCTGTCAGTCGGCTCCAGTGGCAAGCCCCTGCCTGCCTCTAGGAATGGCTGCCTGAAACCCATTAGATTAGGGCTTGACACATGCGTCTCGATGACACCCTACTGCTTTGCTGTCTACAAGTCTTTTCTGCTTCTCAAGTCACCCCAGACACTTTATTTTTTGAAGCACTGAATCTCAGAAAGTTAGTTAGAAAGCTAAAAGTGCTCATAAAAGTCTCCGAAAGTTGAAGTCAATGTAGTCCTTTGTCAAAAAGCGGATACAGATAATTTCTCTGGAGGAGAAAGAAGAGTTTTCTCAAAACACAATTCTTATACTGTACTGTGTTTGTTGTGTTAGGTTCCTCCATTATTAATGGACTGTATTCTATTTGTTTAGCAACATTACTGATCAGCAACATTAACATTTGTTTAATAACCAGCCAGTTGTTTTGCATCTTTAAATTGCGTTGTCTTATTTTTGCCTCCTCATTCAGAGAGAAGGTCAAGCCTCTTGAAAACACCTTTTCATGAGACCACAAGTAAAAGTATCCTGCCCTAAGGAGAGTTCAGGAGGATTTTGTCTAAACAATGATGCACCCTCAGTGCAAACAATTAACAGTGGATTTTTCAGGGCCTTTGAATTACATACCTCCAAAACAAAACACATGAAAACAAAACAAAGAAAGCCCACAAAACAACATTCGGTTTTCCAGGATTTGAATAATGAATTGTGTCAACAGAGGGAAGAGGAAGACAAAAAAAAAAAGAGAAGCCCTGAAAGAAGTGTATTGTTATTTTTAACCTCGTACTCCTGTGTATACTAAAGTGCTAAATATAATCTCTGTATGGAACCTTAATAATTCTCCAGGTATCTGCTGGGATTACACTCTTTAATGGACTAAGTGTTCTCAAAACTGATAGGGTTTTTTTCCTCTCACAGGAGTCGAATGACTAAAACTGTCTACTTTTGCAGATTTTTCTCCCAGATGCCTTTCTCCCTTTGATCCCTAACATTTATTACTGGAGCATAAACACCAGGGTTGGAGAGCACTGAGCCGCGAAGACCCCACGCGATGCTCTCCTCCCACCCAGATGCAGTGGCAGTGAGGAGCCCTGGCCGTGCCCAACACCTCAGACCTCCAAGATGGCCACCAGCAGGGCTCACTGCACAACTCTGCAGTCAGGAGGGCTCACCTTCACCTATGCTGGCACAGAGGGACAACAAGGAATGAAAGATTATGCTAAAAAGACCGGAAAGATCTACTGCAGGGAAAAGCACCACATGCCTCCAGAGCAGACAGCCGGAGCAGGTTGGGGCAACACCACCACTGAAGGGATGCTTAAAACCAGATCAGACAATCGCAAGTGAGCCGAGATACCACCAATCCTCACTTTCTGAAGTTTCTTCTTCTTGCCTGCTCCTAAACGTGGGCTCTCACATCTACTTTGTGGCCTCAGAGGGTCTAGAGAATGGCCCCCTGGGAATCTCTCAGACTTTCAGTCAACCACCACTGACAAAAATGCATCGGATGTGTATTCTGCTTGAGGGAAACTACTTCTCTGTCCCCAGCATGGCAGAAGGGTGCAAGGGGTTTCGGGAAGCAGCAAGTGGTACTTGATTTCCTTCAGTGCTTCCAATTCCACCCACTGCTGTACCACCCAAGTTATTTGGCAAGTGAGGTAACTTAAGGAACTCTTGGAGGAGATGGAAAATGCACAGGATTACAATGCAAAACATTGAACTGTTCTTGACCCTGCCTCAAAAAAGAAAGTTCAGTTCATTTACTCAACTTCTATTTCACCTCCTATTTTATTACCCTTCAGACATCCTTGGAGATACATGAACTTTCCCAGGGATGGCACATTACTCAAATCTAAAAGGCCGGAGCTCCTGAGAACAACTAGAAAATCTTCCCCCAGCTGAGTAAGTCTGGAGATATTTGCACCAGTTGCGATTTCTGCTTTTTCTACACCAGCTGCATTGCTTTTTGCACACCCCTTCTCAGCCTCCCAGAAGGAGCTGCAGGGAAGCCTTAGAAACTGGCCCGTTTTATAATGTCCAAAAGCTGTCCTGGCATCCATGGCAACTCAACATTTTATTTCTTAGCTCTCTTCTGCATCAATTGACAGTCCATTTTGGAAAGAAACTGGAAGCGCTTAATGAAACAATTTTATCAAACTGGAAGTAAATTCAAGATAGCAAATAATCCCAAGAGATGGATGTCTGTAAGTTGCAAGCTACAACAGTTGAATGTTTTTAGAGTCTATGAATACTTATATATACAGGCATCTTAAAACCAGTGATCCAATCCCCTATGACAGGTCCTATGTCCTACTTGGTGCTCTGACAGTGACCACGGAGATGAGAAAGAAACACCTCTACTACTTTGATCCTGAAAGGCAGTGTTGAGGTTTTCTAGGGCTTTCTGTTTATTTTTACTCTTTTCTTAGAGAGACTGAACTCAGATATCTGGACATCCACTTTTCTATAACTGTCTGTTTTTAATACACTGGTTGCTAGTATGGTGAAGGTAGCAGAGACTTTTTTTAAGTCCTTTATTCTCTTTAGAAGAGTGGTGAGCTCAGAGGGCTTTATTAATTGATATTTTTTAATTTTTTTTTTTAAATGGGGAAACTCCCCATACTCAGCAGAGGAAACTTTCCCTTTATTTCCATAGTGCAAACAAACAACAGCTCAGCTAACACTTGGTTACTTAAATAAGCAAGCTTGCCAACGCCTCAAAAGAGCTCAGAAAATCCCCCTTCCCGAGTGCTAAAAGAACTCATATGCCATACAGTGGCAATACACGTGTAGGAAGAAAATTTTAAACATATTATTTAAAAAGAAACAAAACTTATGTTAGCTCTTAGCATCTTAGGCCACCCTTATTTAATTATACTATTTGGAATTACTCTAATTTAGTTTTCAGTGAATATAAATTTTCTATCCAGTTTCTCATATCTAAATATCTTCTATTGATAGTTTCTCCAGAAAATGTTATGAGTGATGTCACACACATCATATCAAGTATCCCGAGAAATAATATTAACTCAAACCTCAATTTTAGTAAACTGAAAACTTTTTCATTTTGCATGTGAAGAGGTGAATTCACAAGAATTTCCTCTCTTAACAGCCAAGGTTTGTTACATATCAAAAAGAAGATCAGAATATCCATTATACATCACACGGGTATTTCTGGTTGTGATTTTTAAAAATCCTATACGTTAAAATAAAAACCACTATTGTCATAATCATGCGTGACTGACATGTAATGCAGCTGTGGATTTGGATCATGCTGGCCTCCAAACAGTATATAGTCTTTGTGAAGTAATAAAGAAATCACTTAAAATACAAATAATATGACAAACTTCTTTAGCCCCATGTCACTCTGAAGAATCGGATTGCCTCCCCTCATTTTGATGAAGTTGCACCTTTATATATTGACTTGTATATAAAAAAAGCAACAAAGTCCATTAACTAGAGTAAATGAGATCTCTAGAGTTTTAAAATAATACAGATGTGTTGTAAATCACAACAGAGCCAGTGCAGAAGTCATCATTACTGTTCAAATAATTAATGAGCCCAGGCTTCCAAAATATGAAATGCCATGGTTTCAGCTTCTGAATTACTGTATGGAACTGCCATGCAGAGAAAACAAAACACAGAAATTAAATTACCCAAGGTTTGGCAGGACTTTTTTTAAAATAAAAGAATACCATCAAATGACTGGGAGCGGAGGTGGGACACTCACAAAGATTTCAATTAGAAAAGTAAAAATCTCTGCTGAACCTGAAAACCATCGCTCAGAAAAGTTTGTTGTGTGCAGGCACCTATCAGTAGTTCAGCAACTCCAGACAACCTCACGCTCACTTCTCACAACATGGACCCATTGATTAGAGAAAAACAATTATTTATAAGCTAGCGAAAGGTGCAGTTAGCATATTTTTAGGACCTTGCCTATAGCATTCACTGGTGCCTTTCCTAAAGCAGCAGCAAAGTGACTAGAACCGAGCGGGAGGCTGCCAAGCATTCCCAAGCAGATAAGGAGCTCCGTGCAAGCCCAGCGCTTGTGTTTTGATGCAATCCACTTCCCCACTGAAAGCACCACTAAATCATCTCTCTCCTTCCAGCCACCAGCTGAGAAGGGTTAAGCAACACATTTCTAAACGAGTGGCCACAAGCAGCCTTTACTTGCATACCTGTTTCGTCAGGTGAGCTCGGCGAGGCGCTGTCCTGGGACAACGTAGTCCAGCTGGAGTCCTCATCGCTTGGGGCCAGGTTTTGAATTCTGTGGAGGGCGCAATCTGTTTTGGCCCCAGTTTTTGGGTGGTCTTTCTTAGTCTCAGGGCTTGACGACACCGTGGCAACTTGGCCATCCTCTGGGCTCGACATCTTGTTTTGTTTCCGGGGCAGGACTTCGCCATTGACAATAACGGTAGAAGCCTGGCTGTTGCTTTGTGCAGATTTATCTTCCATTGCAACAAAACTCTGCTCTAGCTCTCTAGCAGATGTCTCTAGATCCGCATAGTAATTCAGGAAGCTCTTGGTCCTCCTTGGCTGCGAAGGTAATATTTCAGAGCCAGAGGAATCCTGTGGGATCGGCTCTTTGCCTTCAAACTTCTCAGAAGTTACGTTTACGCCCGCAGTGGTACTGAGGTTTTTGTTGGGATCCTGCTGTCCCTGTTCGGCGGCTTTCCTGAGCTGGTTTTCTCCATTCTTCACCAGCTTTATATTGGCAGAGCTGTTCCCCAGAAGGGGCTGCGCCGCAGGGTCGGAAAGACCCATGGCTGTCTGAATGTTAGTCAGCGCGTATTTTTTCCTGCATTTCGGAGGAGTGCTGTTCTTGGTCTCTGTGTGCCTAATTTCCGCATTCAGAAGTTCGTTATGAGAGGAGCGCAGGTTAAGGGTGTTCGGTGGGGTGGCGGGGTTGTTGCGGTTCACAACATCTGTCGTGCTGCTGCTTGCCATAAACACTGCCAACGCGTCCACGCCGGAATCGACTAGAAAAGCAAAAGAAACAGTCGTGAAACACATTCACTATACACACTATTCTGCTAGGGCTTCTGGTCAAGGGATGCGGCACTTTACATAATTGTTTTACAGCATGAAAATTACCACAACCTAAGTGGGCAAGAGAACAGACAAAAGCTTAGCTTATTAAATAAGGAAAAACAGAGGCAGAAAAAAAACACAGAGAGATCATCAGGACCGCAAAGCTGAGAAAAAGCAGAAAGCTTGACCCTGTACAAGGCAGTTTCAGGGCAGTTTTTTCATGTCTGTTTCTGTAGCAGACAGGCTTGGGGACACAAGTGGTGCCTTTTGCAAATGCGTGGGAGTCCAGAAGTCATCCTTACCATCGTTTCATTTTAGCATTCCACCTCGACCTCCAACAAGGAGGGGAAGATCTCCTCAAGTGCTCATCACTAGGAGGCAGAAAATCTGAGAAATTTCTAAACAGACCGCAGGCAGATGCTGCTCCTTTTTCATCTAGGGTAGAACTCAAGCACTGTTCATTTTAAGCCTGACCAGCCAGTCAGCTGTTGCCTCTTCACACCTGCATTTTCTCTGCTCTTTGTCTGTCTTTCTCTCCCCTCCCATTTCTTTGGTTTTGTTTATTTTCTGCCCCCCTTTTTTTTGTAGGGGGAAGTAGAGGCTCAGAACATAGGGAATACAAGAAGTAGATTGCTTTGCAATAGTGGATTTGATTGGGGGGGGGGGGGTTGGTGTGGGGGGAAATTGCTTGACAAAATATCCTGCTCTAATTCGATCAACTTTTAAAAAGGGGCTGCTCCGTACACAAAGATGGCTCACTATTCCTACAGCTCAGAGTTAAAACTTAAGGATAAAACATACATTCTAGGGCAGAGTACACAAATTCCACCGTTAAATAAAACCATCCTTTTGTCTACTTGTAGACATGTTTATGGTTTTTGTTAGCCAGGGCTGCAGCTCACGTTTGAAAAAAAATATTAAGTTTGTTGAGGGAACAGATTTTTAGACTATGAAAAATTATCAAAAATATATTTATTCAAAACTATAATTTATTCCTGTACTATTTATGGCTCCCACTAATCTGCACAAATACTTCATGAACACCTCAATTTACATACTGTAGTAGTCACTGTTGTTTGACACCTGGCAACCGAATTAGAGGCCAATTAATAAATCACTCCCATGTGCCACAGCATGAAACACCCTTTCTGTTGTTCCTAATTCTCCAATATCACTGACTGCTTATATTGTACATAAAAATGTGTCTGGGGCTTATCCAGGAATGAAAAGCTATAATTTCAGCTAGCCGATGACAGATCATTCCAGATGAGTTGTGCTGCATCCTTGTATATTTGATATATGATAGAAATGGCTGCCGTACAGATTTACAAGAGATTAAATATATGGGTTTTAAAAGAACATATACATAAACACAAAGTGAAAAGGAGCACTTCACAACCTTCCCTCCTCTGATGTGCTGTCAAAGCCGCACACTTCCAGCCATCCCTCCAGTTCATTTAAAAGCAAGCAGAGCAAGTATACTCTTTGTTCCCTGAATCACCCACCTAGAACAACTTCTAGAACTTGTTCAAATAAGAATTTAAACTAAGTTTTACAAATTTTCATGTCTGCCATTTCCTCAAGCACCACTCAGTCTAGACCAACTGCAAGTTCTTCAGAAGATCACTCCACGCACACTGTGCAAAAGCCATCAGCTTAGGTAACAGTTAACAAACATTCTACAGAGAATTTCAGCTTTAGCCACAGAAGACTTCTAAAACACAACCATCACATAATTTAAAGGAACTTTGTAAATGTACTTCCCATATAAATACATCAATGAATGTTGCTTTCTGCACCTTACCTAAAACCAATCAAGTCTAAGGCAAGCAAGGTCACATCTGATCCTATGTAATGTTACCAAAGTACACACTTTAATCTAAAAACATGAAATGGCTTGTGTTTATGGACTGGCTGACTTGTATTTTTTCTGAATCAGTTAAAAGTCTGACAATCCGGAAGTCACATAAGAAATAAATTAATAGAGCAGGATAATTTTGACCCACTGCCTGACCTATAGATCTTATGGAATTGTACAGTCATCTACGGATTTCACTAGATTATATTTTATTTTATGCTTCAATAGATTAAAACAAGCATTTTTTCTCATCAATAAATACAACTCCCACAATCTGGAACAAGACTGAAATTTATTCTTGTTCTGTGATACAAATGAGTTGCTTTGTGCAACGTTTACTGCTATTTTTACCACTGAACAAATTTCTTAAAAAATAATCTTCCTAGATAGAGCTTAAGTATCTGCCTGCCAGATTATCTTTAGCCAGTCTCCTGCCGTTAGCATTTCGCTTATCAAAAATACTGTAAGAATAAGCACAAAGAAACCATTATTATGTTTTACTACTATGCTTGATAAAGGTCCCTGTTGCCTAGACCACGCTTTTGCCAAGGAAGGTTGGACCCGATGATCCTTCAGGTCCCTTCCAACCTGGTATTCTGTGATCCTGTGAACAAGGATACACTGCTTAATGACTGAGCCAAAGCCTCCAGAAGTCTTTGCAACCCAAACAGCGTTTGTAAGTTGGGTGCTAAGTGAGGTTGGTATATGATCACAAGCAGAAAAACATCAAAATGAACCTTGCACTAGACACCGCCTCCCCTCCTGAACCCCTTTTTCAAATGATCCATTGATCAAATTGTCACGATCAAATGATCAATGAACATGCAAGCAGTACTAGGAAGTGCACGCAGAGCGGAGCAGGCTCTCCTCTCAAAGACAGGCACCTGCTCGCTGGCCATCACCCTGCAATCCCCAGCCAGGCTCCAGGATACGCACAGCCGGCACCCCTTTGCTCTCGGAAACAGATAAAAAGGTGGGAAAAAGGGAAGCAACAAAAAAGGCGAAAAGAGAGTAAGAAATTCAGATGGGAAAGGAAAGGTCTTGCATCTCAAGGGCAGAAGTTGCTACCAAATCAGGACTAACTAAAGTCCTGGAAAACATCTGAATGCAAGGAAATGCTTAAATGCACTGAAGAAACCCTAGCTTGCACAGCAGAACAGCACAAGCAAGAAGAGCAATAGCCTGTCCCTCCTCCTTTATACAGGAAATGGTGATTCTCGAGACACCTCACTTTTCCCAGAGGAAGCACATCCCAACTTTGTAATTAAAAACGTAAAGGAAATACAGCTTCTTCCCATGCCTGTAATTTCAAGACCGAAATTCCAAGTGCCGACTTCCCATAGGTTTTATTTTGTCTCTCCTACCGACCCTGACCCCCTGTCCCCAGGGGTGCCCAACCCAGGCTGGTGCTGTGCCCCTCTCACCAGCTAACCAGGACCCTGTGCCAGGGGTCCTGCACTCAGGGACCCTGCCACAGGCAGTCCCTGTCCCCCCTGCTCGGGCAGCTCCTCGCGCTGCCTGGCCACAGGCAAGGACAATGCTACTGGCACGGGGCACCCTTTTTTTCAACTCCTCTGCCTTCTGCTGAAAAGCAAACACAAATGGACAAACAGACCAGGAATCACTGGGTTGATACATGTATTTCAGCTAAAGTAGGTGAACAGTGGTAAGTTCTAAGTGAGTAAAAAATAGAGTACTATAAAAAAAAATAAAATTGGACTCTGGTGAAAAACTAAAAATAACTAGGACATTACTGAGAATAATTACGATATTATTAAATTGTGCTTAAAGACAGCACTTAGGTAGTTAGCAAAGCCATCAGCAATTCATTAATGATTTTAGCTTGCTTTTTAAAACAAATCACAGTCTCAACTGCATACTTTCTAATGTTTAGAAACATACCTACAGATACAGATTAATACACTTTCACTACTATAATGCGTTTAACACAAAGTAGTCTCAATTTTCTAAGCATCATAATAATACAAATAACACTATTACTTGAATGGCTTTTATTGACGTTTTTCAATCTTATCATAAGCCTTACAGAGACGGAAGAAGGAGAGAGAAAATGCCATTGCAAACAGAAAATAGCGTGTGACCGATTTGTCTTTACCTCTAACAAGACTCTTTTGCATTGTATTCTCTATAGGAACAGGTTTTAAAAAGCAGAATCAAGAGTTTATTCCAAAAGGCACCGTTAAAAAGAAATGAAAGTGCTTGCTCTTTTTCATGTATAAGTGTAAAATGAAAGCGAAATATGGGCCTGAGAGGTAATAGAAGGAAAAGAAGAGGAAAGTTTCACATATTTGCATAGCAGAATCTTTTAAAGGGCATCTGACCTGGAAGTACTTCTGACATGGCTCACGGGGCGTCAGCAATGCATCAGGAAATAGATTATAATTTGAAATCTGAAAAGAGGGATCATTTAAGAATTAAAACCAAAGAAAAACACAAAATAAAAATACCACATTTCAGAAGCTCCTGAAAGACGTTACGCATTCTAAACAAACCCTGGAATGTAACTAACAGTGAGGATCTTTTGAGCTTTCAATCATATTTGACAGTCATTAAAGTACGGGAGAGGCTAGCCTACAGCAAGGAGAACAAGTAATTAAAAACAACTATGACATTTTTCTTAATGTATGCTTTATGAGGACCTCAAGTTCAACAATATTCTCCAGTTTTAATTGACATACTTTAGCAAAAACTTCATGACATTAGAAAATCTGGGGGATTCCCCCAATTACCCAAATACAGCTTACTTGGGAAGCTACAGCAGCGTTGGTAAAAACAAGCACAGCAGCAAGGCATGTTCACACGAAAATTTGCAGAATGAGATCCAGCATATAAAACTAAGAAGCACAGTCTGCAGGGCTGATCCCACAGGAAGGAAACATAAAAATCAAGCTAGGCAGCAAGCTCCTGTATGGGACCCTTTCCTGGCCATCTTCTCTTAAATAAACGGTTTTGCCTTAAAGTCTCTGGTTTAGATATGAATGACACATACACCGGGAGCCAAGGTATTTCTATGCACTTACGACTGTTCTGCTGTTGTGTCTAGGAAACATAGGAAAGAAATAATACAGACCTTTTCATAAAGCAGATTTCCTTTCTGCAAGGATATCTGTTGAATACAAAATGTTTAATGACAAACTCACGCCATGGGGCTACAGCCTCAGGTCCTGTACACTTTGGCTCTAGTTAAAGCCTAAGCAGCTCGAGAGAACGGCTCCGTTATACAATGATTGCAACTCAACACTAACTCCCCTCGCTTCAAAGGGTGCATTCCAATGTTAAAACATTAATTCTTAATTAAGTATCCTAACACAGTTTTCTCACATCTGCATTCATTCTTCAACTAGGACCAGATAAATGGTAACAGTTAAACAGATGTCAGCCAAAAGCATCCTAATGAAGTCTAGATTTACATTAATGTAGTTGAAATCAGAATTGAGACTAGAAGCTTTCTTAGTGTCAAGTGTCATTGTGTTCCTTCTTGCCTACGTATCTACACAAATTCCAAGTGATGTTAAACACTTCCATAAGGGAAAAGGAAGGAAAACACTTGAATGAAGTGCTGTGGCAGACCAGAGCAACTGATGATGTTCCTACAGCCAGTGGTTTTCTTCTCGCTGCTCCGTCCAGCAATGACATCTCTGCTGCACTGAGCCTGGAAGCTGGAGAAAGAAAGCTCAGCAAAAGCCAGGAAAGCAAATTCCAGGGGTGGGCAGAGCAAATCTGGGGAACGCAAGAGCAGGAAAGGAGCAGGGCTGCAAGCAGCTTGCGCATGTGCTCTCAAACCTATCTGCAGACCCCTCCACACAAACCTCAGAGCTGCTGAGGATGGGAAGGAGCTCTTGATATCATCTAGTCCAACGCCCCTGCCCAAGCAGGGAATCACTGCTGCCCTCTCTACTCCACCTTGACTCTGTCCTCACACCAGAACAAAATCACTGCTTCGACCTGCTTGCTAAATGCAGCTTCTCCCATTTCCAGCTTTTTCTGCTTCACCTAGTCCTACTGAAATCACCACCTGGTAACCAGCTTTCTGCTCCGGCTCCTCCTTCCCCTAGAGGCACCCTGCCAGCTCCTGCTGCCACAATAATTACATTTTTCCTTTTAGAGCTAATCATGCTGCCAACCGACTGCAACAGCCTAGCAGCAGTGCTGTCTCTGTTCTAGTGATGCTCTTATTACTGGAAATCCATAATGCTGATCTGTCTTTAAATAACATTATTAAGGAAAAAAAACCACTTCAGATCTTGCAATGAGTTCTGGCACTCAAGTGGAGTATGCCTTCCCATTTGCCATTTTTTCCCCTCCTCCTTCCTACACAGCCAGTCAAATTCTTCATCCATCAAAAATTCGGAGACAAGATGCCTCTCAGAATCAGATTCTAACAGCTACAAAGGAAAAACAATAAAAATAAAAATAAAAATGAAAAAAGAAACAGGCTAAATCCATTCCTCCTTTACTTATAATTTTATTAAGATAGATACATCTAAATAATCAGTGTGTATTTGACTGAGTGAAACTATGTTGCAGAAAACCTGGGTCACCTTAGAGCCTACTAGAGCATTCTTAAATCGAGTGATCACTTGGAGAAATAAAGAGGAATTCTTTCATTTACATAAGGCATAACCATGACATGCAATCACGACTAATCCTGCATTTAGTAAGGGGAAAAACAAGATGGCATACTAAGTCTTTTCCAAATTCAATTTTCCACCTTTAATTAGATTTTTCCCCCCTGTACAGAATGGAACAGTCTGTCAGGCAAAAACAGTCTTGTCACGGCAAGAAGATGGAGTGTGTTTTATCTATCGGCTACTTGCAAGCACAGATAATGAGACCTTCTGTCATCAGATCTATACATTCACAGCGATATTTGCTAAGTAAAGCTCAGTCATTTTTTTTAATCCTGTTGTATAAATTGAATTACTGAGCTTTAAATGTTGGGGTTGTTTTTTTAAAAAATCTAAGTGTAAATTACTCAGTCTCTAAAACAAAGATCATACTTCAGACTTATTTGTTAATTAAAAACAACTCAACTTTAAATGCATGTGTTAATATAGGGCACAAGCATAAACTTAATTCTAACACAGAGACACTGACTCAGAAACTGTAACTTAAATTTCTGCAACTGAAATGACCAATAAAGCAAGAAGGACTTGGTCTTCCATATCTTGCAACTTGAAGCTCAAGTGCCATTCAAAAATAACTCTTACCAAGTCTGAAGGTAAACAATGTGTAATCAAACCTGATAAGAATTACCAAAACCAAAGCATGATGCCATATGACAAAGGGATCTAGGACAAGCTGTATCAGGGGAAAAAAAGGCCACCCAAATGCTTTGTAGGACACGCAACCTATATGCTACGTATAGGCATACCCATATGAAAGAAATCAATGGCCATGGATTTGGCACATAAAATGACTTGAGTGATTCAGACTGAGTTCAAACCAGGGATTTTTCAGCCCCACATAAATTTAACTTAGACCATCCAACAGCTCCTAAATCAGGAAGCAGAACCATTCAAAAGATGATCAATTCCTGAATAGGGTTAAACAAACCCGCAGGGTCCAGCACCAGCTTTCCAGCTGTTCGTGATGGCACGAGCCCAACACCAAGCTCTTTGATCAGGGGACACAGGCAGCAGAAGAGGAAAGAGATTAAATGCAGGTCACAGCATTATTAAGAGGAGGAGCAAAAATGTTAACTGAGCCTGTCAAATGCAACGGATGAGTTAAGTTCCAGCACCGCATCTGTGCTGGACAGGAAAAAAAAAAAAAAATTAAAGAGATTATTATCATTAACCACCTCCCACACATCTTGTCTGCGGCCCTGATATTTGCAACTTGCAAACACTCGACTGCTCCTGCAAAGCCTAGAAACAACACTGCATACTCCCGAGCACCACCCGCTTCTCCAAGAACAACTGACTGCATGCACAGGAATGCAGACATTTCAGCTTCTGTTTTTAAACTAATATATTTTAACAATTAAACTTCTGTTTGTTTGGCATCATGATTTCACCTGCTACAACTTCATTTGCCCTCTGAATTACAGATAATAAATTTATGGCTCGTTACACATTACGCTCTTATCAAGGTTATCCAGAAATGTTTTTACCCTCAAATTACCCGGAGATGTAGCAACAGTGTTGAGCCACCTATTATCACTGCCCCATAGCTGAGATCTTAAAATGCATTTAAAAGAGCATAATACACCAAAATTATCATCTTCTTACTATATGATCATACTTAGTGTCAAATTGGGCTCTAGAGATGAAAAGCTGATTATTAAATAAATGGGAAAAATCTTTCAGTAGACTCTCTGCAACTCTATATGAAAAGAAATAAAGAATAAAAATACATGTATATCAAAATTCTCAATACAATTAAAACGTCCAATTTCATTAATTCAGAAGTCTTTGCAAATAATTTGAAATTGCTAACAGTTAAGTTGAGATCTGTGAGCAGAAATAAAAAAGTCCAAGTCTTAGTCCCAGAACAGAGCATTAGATTAATTGCCAGGTTTTGCAAAATGCAACTATCGGGGCCCTCAAGGAAGAGGAAATTAAGATTCTGCACTTTGACAAGATTGTTTCTGCTCCACATACATTAAAAATATTCTGTATCTCACCTAGGTAAGGTTATTGTATGTGCACTTTTAACTACATTTGCTAAAACTGTCTTGAAGTTGGACTCTCATGTCCTACCCACATATCCCTTGCTCCCAGTAACGGAACAGGATGTATTTCAGAGAACAGGATGCATCAAACCAGAAAAGATCTCCACACTTCCAGTCGGTTTTTCCATTAAAAGCTGAACTGAAATAAGGCCCAATACACAAAAGAGCTACATCTCAGCATGGCTGAAAGTTGCCTGCCAAGCTATGTATTTTCTTCAAACAAACTTTAATGGGAAAAATCAGAAATACTTCAAAACACACAGTTTATAAACCAAGTGTTGCAGTACTGCTTAAGCTGACAGAATGGCGAGAGATGACTAAAATGGCCATGCCCTGCAGTAACTCTCTCGATGTAATTATGGTACCATAACACAGGAATAACTTCAATCTTTGCCTGCTGTAGCAAGTAGAGATCCTCGAGAATGCTGTTGTACTACGCTGAGAAACTTCTACCCGTAGTGCTCATATATAAAACAAAACCACATGCTCATAAATCAAAATCAAAGTATCGTATTTGCTTTATGGTCCCCATAAACTAAACAGATCAATCCATAATAAAGTGGAAGGAGAACATAACGAAAAAGCAACTGCACTTACTGGCATTTATGTTACACTGAAGTGCGGCTGAGAGTGGGCTCAGTTTCAACAAGCAGCAAACTTGGCTGTAGATGACATTGAACAAGTGGAAAAGAACAAGCTAGTAGTATTACTGGCCTGAATTTCAACAAGGAGTCTTCAGTTGTTGACATGCTAGCCAACATCCTCTACTCCTTTTTCTTATCTACAAGCTCATAGATCTTCACAAGGCACTTTAACACCAAAGGAACTAGGTTTCCTTTCAAAGGGCACAAACTTAACGCAAATCCAGTACCATGGCAGTTCTCCATGAACATCCACAACCTCAAGCTCAGTCACCAGGAAACCCTCAGCTTCAGAGCACTCTTCCTTTGGTTTCACCATGAAGAAGAAATGGACCTGTCAGGGTTCTGTGATAGGGGTACTCTTTAACTATGCTAATAAAACCAGACATGACAGTGTGTATTCAGAGCAATACACGGTTCTTAAAGGAAACTTTTTATCTGCAGGCTCCAAATCATCTCCTATCTGTGGAAACCGGCATGAGTTTTGGGGCTTCACCAGGATCACCCAAGAGGCCTTGATGAAGTTGCTGTGCAAGTCTCCACACAACTTCCTAGGAAAGGTAGAAAACTAAACAAGAGAGGCTTTAACAGGGAGAGTAATGTATGTGTCATTGGGTGCTTTTACAATTCTCATTCCACAAATCATCTGTATTCCCACCTTTTCCTCAGCTAAGCAATGATCACGTGGAGTTTTTAAGCAACTTTACGTGAAACTGTCCTCCCTAAGCACAACCTGAGCAGCGCTAAAGCTTGAGCCTCGTTTACACTAAGACATCTTTCTCTGGAAAGAAAAGGTCAGGAGATACCAGGCAGGATTTTGCGGATACAGAATTTTACTGGGACACTTCTACCAAGAGTTCCACAGTGGATACACTCCTCCTTGGGGTCAGTGTGCCTCTTTGGGTGAGTTTTTTGTTACTCAGGAAGCGGCTCCAAGCCAAGCCTACAGAACCACTCCACGGTATGCTTTCACAACAACTCATCTTGGGCTAATGATAGCAATGGAATTACTGGCACTGGCTGCAAGACCGGAAATTTGGGGTTTTTTTCAGGGGTTTGTTATTTATAATATCACCATTCCCACATTTGTTTTTGCAATGAAGCTAAGACTTTCCAGCACTCTTACTAAGCAACAACCCCCTTGCAAGACCAGCAGCGGGGGACTGCCCCAATGCAAAGAAGGTTGCAGCTGGGCACTCCTTGAGAAGCTGGAGAGAGACAGGCAGAGCAGGAATTCGAGTGTTCCTGCAAGGAAATCAAACCCCAAGTTCATAAAATCAACCCTATTCTCTCTGCCCTCAAGTATATTGAATAATTTATCAGAGCAGCTCTAGCATGGGAAATGATCAGGAATAACCAAGACCCAAACCTCTCCCCTCCACAGTCCAGGGGAGTGCCTTCCCGCGAGGGATATTTCCTCTCGTCCTTATCCTTAATTTATGAACGTTTCATCAAAACGGTATTTCCGCAAAAAGGTTTGCTTGGGGAAAAAAGAAAAAAAAAAAAATCGCCCTCCATCAGAAGTTTCTGAAATAAAACTCCAGTCAGCTCTAATAATTATATTGGCAGAATTATATCAATAAAGCATTCCATATGGACCATATCTGAGTTGTTTTTAAATAAGAGAGGCCTAATAGTGCAAAAAAACCCAAAAGTCCACCTCTGCCTCTCACAAATCAAGAGGATGACTTAAGGGTGGGAGACGTGGTCCTGTCTTCCACGGGCAACGAGGGCTGGTCATGGAGCTCCAGGCGCCAGTGGGTCTCTTCCTCCCAGTGAATGGTGACGTGCCACCACAGGACTGCACCTCCGCCCTGGCACACTCCAAAGGTCAACGAGCGACGAAAACTACCACCCACTAATTCCCACATTTCCTCACTTCTGATGCCCTCTGAAAAAAGAGTGCACTTTTTTCTGTTTGTTGTTTTTTTTTTTAAAAAAAGCACTCTCACAAAACTGCATTTTTTTATTATTATTGTTTAAACTCTTCCTGAGAATTTCATGCCAGCAGAATGCCACTGGAACCAATTCCATTTTCTCCAAAACACTTTGCTCAGATTTCAGTATTATGCAAAACACTGCAACTAACTAAAATAAAGGTGGTATTATGCAGGGATGGGATATGCATGGACACCCATTAAAAAGTTTTTTTCCCCAACATACAAAAGCCTTTTACTCTGTGCCCAGAACAAAAATTATTTTAGTGTGAAAGAAAATTTGAGGCTACATAAACAACACAAACAATATCGTGTTTTCAGGATAGCCGCTGCAGCTAATGGAGAAAATTGGGATTTATGAGCAAATATTAGAAAAATATAAACAAAGCTCAGGGGAAATTCAGGAAAGAAGTCTGTTTACAAAAACTTGTTTCTCAGTAGCTGGAGACTGCACATCCTTAGTCCTTATTTTTCACAAGAAAAGCACAGAAAAGAAAAAATAAAACCCAACGAAACAGCACACAAGGGAGTGTTAAGTCAGGACAAGCAGTGCTAGACTGAGACAGGGATACACCCAAGACTGCTTTGGTTATTGTCAGCAATCAAGGGAGATCATTGCTCTTTAATTACACTTTTTAAAAGTCTAAACTAGCATGAACCTGTAAATTCACAGCTTTCAATTTTACATTTTAAACATCTTGCTGTTTCTTGTATCTTCAGCGCCTGTATTTCAAATAGATTTCCTAGCACTGGGCTTCAAACAGGCTGCTTTCTATTTAAACTGTTATGTGTTTCCTTGAATATAAAACATTCTCCTATTCTCCTAAGACCGCACCCTATTATATTCATTAAATTTATTCAATCATTCAACAAAACACTCAATGTCATAAACGGATCAAATACTATCTCACCACCAAAGAAGCAATACAACTGCCATACTCCACACAGACCTAATTCTTCCCTTCGTAAACTTCATTTAGGTATATACGTATGTTCAGACAGAAGATAAAAAGCCAGGGACTGAGGCTTAACGCTGCACCAAGTCCTTAATGGTACAACATTAAGGTTGCAACCACTGTGAATGTGAAATACAATAGCTGAGAAATTACTCATTATTTATGCAAAGGAAACAAAAGCAAAATGATGTATTTCACCAGGACTTTCTACAAGATCTAATCTGCTATCAGAGATCGCATTATGATCCGCATTTCCCAAAGACTGGGCAATTTCAATGCCACTATTGTTGAATGCCCAACGCACTTATTATGTTAGGCACCGGGAAGTTGCACAAATCATGCAGTAACAAAACCAAAAAATAAAGCAAGTTTCCTGGCTTAGAAACCCTGACAGGTTAAAGAAAGAGAAAACTTGGCTTAACAGCAGCATATAGCAGTCTTGAAGTAGATATTTTGATATCTCTGTCCTTAGAGGGAGCTCTGGCGCCAAGTGATTCTGACGCAAGTTTTGGCCCTGGCAGATGATGGGAATTTCAGCGCTTCCCCAAGTCAACAATTCCACTTCTTCACTGTCTGCAACAGTGACGACAGGAACAGACAGACAACAGGAAAACATCCTAGGCTCTTCTGGTAAGAATTTAATGCCCATTACTTTCTCTCTCTAAGTAGAAACGGAAAAAGCTTGACTACCTCTACACTAGACCACTTTAAAGCTCTGAGCTTTAAGCCTAGGCGTGAGCTTTGGATATCATGCCCTGCAGTGCATCAAGAGGACACGTTTGAAGGCTAATGTCTAGATTTAATGTCAAGTGATTCAAATGCAAGCAGATCAGTCCAATTCTGTACTCCAGCACTTGACCACCAGACACCTGTCAAAACTGTAACAACCGTTTATTTCCTCCATTCTAGTATAGACAATATCCCTGACATTAATACCCAAGACAAACTCTTTGGAAAAGTAGTAACTAAATTGGCTATAATGCATCGTTTTAACACACATCTTCATGACACCTATAACTAGTCCGCAGCAGAGAGTAAACATGCTTTACTGCTTCCTAGGATTTAGCCTTGGGGCTAAGGAAAACCCCACAAAGTTCTGAATACAGGACCTCACCATGCAGTTCCTCATATCTGATGGCAAAGCCACCCTAGGAAGTCCCTGTCCTGCCAAAGCTGTACGTTCTTCACTGCAGTTTACTACTTCCATCAGCCAACACAAGTATGTGTGGAGCTGCATGCCTGAAGTGATGGAGGCTTTTGAAGAAGTCTTTAAAGGAACAGAAAGACTAGTACAGAAGTGAGAGCTTCTTAAGCTAGCTTTGATGCCAAGAAAAGCCACATGGGACCACGTTCTTCTGCTACAGCAGAAAGAGCAGCAAATATAAAAGTTCACCTATCAAGGCTTCACCTCAGCAGCCCGAGGGATCAACAAAAAGGGGAGCAGGATCAGCAACAGCCTTCTGGAGTCCAGGTGCGACCCCCCCAGCTCTCCAGGGAAGGTCACATCAGCTCTGCACTGTGGGACCACTGCGGCGCAGTGGCTGCCATCTGCACCAGCATGGGAGGCATCTGCTTACTCAATGGAAGGTGCAGGTCATAAATTTTGGGAGTTGCCTTTGCACTTTTAGGGAAGACAACCTTCAGTAAGAGATAATGTAATGTAATCCAGTAGGATACAATTCAGAGGAAAAAACGATGTGAATAATATTGAACTCAAGCATATAAATAATCTGAACTGGAGCTGTTCGTTGCAGTTGTGAGTAATTAAAGCTATAGTGTACAGTGACATTTTGGGATAACCTCAAATAGTTTGCTAATTTGAAGGTATCTGGTACTAAAAACATGGGATGGGCGTGAAGAGGAATAGCAACTAAACTTTTGAACCCTATAATAAATTAAGTTGGAGACCTTGAACACAAAACACAGCACACTGCAGTAGACTTGGTCAAGTCACACCACAAGCTGCTTTTTAGAGTTCTAGAAAACACCTTTACGGTTTAAACATAAATCAATATACTTACCATTTGGGTACACACACAGGAGAGCTGGCATCGATTAGAATATATCATCATGCTTTATAAATACTATTTCAAAATTTATAAACTTAGCAGCCTTCAAAAGTAATAAAGCGACAAATAAATTAGACCAATTGCGTACATACATGAGCTGCTTGGCCGATAGTGAGCCCCCGGGTACCGCCTGCCCATAGTGCCAGTCAGCACATTACCGCACGCTGTCAGCTGCTTTCAAAGTACGGATCGAAATGCTTAACTGAGGGAAAAGAAAAAAAAAAAGCGAAGATTTAGTACAACAGCTGTATCTTTTTCATTAAAATGCTAATGACCCCTACAAATTTCAGGATAACTACAACTATAAATTATTCATAGTCATGTTGTCAGAGGAGATGAACTGTTGTGCTATACGTGCAAGAACAAATTTATTATTAGTGGTTGGCCTCCATTAATAAGCTCACATAAATTTTAAGGCATAAAGAAGTCTCAGGTCATACAGTAGCTTCTTTTGGCCCATGATACAGACAGAACAACAAACACTGAAGAAAGAGTTTGCTTTTGGCTTTAAAATACAGTTAGCCAGCAGGTAAGATTTAATAATATTGTCATCTTACATTTTGTGAAGCAATCATTAAGCAACAAGTTTATGAACAGTTTGCTGTAGAAGCTAAACTTATCCGTGCTACAGAACATTGATCATTTTGAATCTGTCCCTAAAAACCAAAGTGTCTTCACAGGAATGCAGGCTATTTACTATACTAGTATATCAGTTTTCTTGAAGTATCAAATACTCAAGCAAACAAGAGAAGCATGGCCCACCTTACAGTCAGTCTGGAGTAACAAATCACAAATCCAAAATCTTAACTGAAATGCTACTGAATCTGTCGGATAACTAGCATAAAATCTTTTATTCTAAAAACAAGTGCCATCGTTTCTTTCTTTGGCATAAGATTTTGTACTAAAATACAGCTTTCAGCTGATTTTCAGCTTTATCTTTTTTATCTTTATCTTGTCCCAGATGTCTTCCAATACACACTGCATGTCAACCATGCAATTTATAAAGATACATTTCCTTTTATTTCATTCTCTCCCTTGCTGGAAGGGACAAAAAAGCAACAAATCCTGAGGAGTGTTTTTCCTAATTCATTAAGGATTTTTATCGTCTCAGCTACAAGCAAAAGCTCGTTCCATCCAGGAAACAGAGAGAAATATCAAGACATCGATGAAATAGCACTGCACCAAAACTGGGAGATTTCCACAAATCTTCAGATAAGTCAGTTCTCTGATTGAGTAGAACATCAGCTTACTCCTGAATTAGATAAGTCTTTTATATATATATCGGCATCCATGCAATTCTCTGGTGAGCTGGTTTGTGAGCCAACACAGATGAAAACTCAAAACTCCGCATAAAGATTATTTTCAGCTGGATAAGGCTCCTGAGCCGTCTCACGGTGATTGCACTAGTATTGGCAGCTAGTGAGGGCAAGTGGAAAGAACAGGACCATGGCAGCCTGTGCTTAAAATGACTTAAAATGCAATCACATAACATTGCTACAGCCTCTGTGGGTTACTTCTGAAATACAGACGCCTACATGGCTGCATATCTGACAGTGCAAAAAATAGGTAAAGATCTCCATTATTTCCCAAATCAGTGCTGACAAAGCGTGTCCTGTTCAACTCTCCTCAATGGAGAAAGTTCAGTGAATCAATGAGACGGCATTCTCTTGAAACAAAAAGGAAAATTCTGGCTGTTAAGATGAAAAACAAGTAGTAAGCAGTAAAATTAACATTCAATCAAAACCCCTGTATTTCTTTTACAAAGCAATATGGGACGACAACTTGCTATGGGCCAAACAGACCTTAACAAAATTACTAAGAGGAAACAAAAATTTTAACCAGATGACAGCATTTACAATTCTTTTCCATAGCTTGTGAAAGAATTTGATCAGTATCTATGGAGCAGCAAGATTATTCATTTTTCATAAACGCATTCTTGTCTTTCTAGAAGGTGTACGCTTTTCTAAAGCAATAACACTCACTAAATTATATCAAATGTTTACACTTGAGACAGACTATTCCGTCCCGACCTAGCAGCACAGCATTGGAGGGAGACTTTGCGCCGTACCATAATAAAAAAACCTAACAGATACAAATTTAAAATTCCAAACCCCACAGTTGTGTTCTCAAACAGTTGAATTAAACTACAGTACATTTTTCCTAAAGAAGCCTGCCCATTGTGGGAATAAACCACTATTAGGAGAGGCCAGATGGGGACTCAAAGGTATGACCATTTTACATATCACATTTTGAAACCCCAGAAATCTCAGTGTAAAAGACAACATAAAGATATATTCTCATTATAGTAAAAGTTTCATCAGTTACTGTGTAAAATGGCAACTGCAAAGATTTACAACCTGCATTAAAGCCAACTATCAAAAGTCAATTTAGAAGCAAGTGAAGTTAAAGTGCCCAGCAAAACAACAGTGATACTGGATTGTACGCACCAGCAGGGACATACCCAGATCAAGACAAATGAGGATGCTGCTTAGGTTTGGTTTTTTTCAAGAACCATTTTTGAATTGTGACCAGAATAGCCAAAGCAACTTGCCTCTTAAACACATTCATTCACCCTGGTGAATCTCAGAGAGACTCTTGAGCTTCAGCAAGCTCAGGGAACACCCACGGAAATGTAAGTGACATTGTTGGTATCTAAATGCCATTGCTAAAGCATCTGAAACTAGCGCTTATTTTCCATATACACCCATGAGAATAGTAAACAAGGCAGAAGGAGGTCTCAAATATTCCTTTCAAAAGGCCCAAGTATAATGTATGTACAGGTTTGGGTTTTCATTTGTTTTTAGATGTACAGAACTTAGATGTCCACAACCGCACATAAATCTGAATTAAACCTGAATGTACCTAATGTGTCAGATCAGGTCTTTTAGTATTAGTTTTTAACCTCCTCAACTCACATTTATTTTGTAACAAATGTGGTTTGTAAGAGCTTTCTGGGTTTTTTGATTATTATTCTACTGCAAAATGGCTTTAAAATGTTTTATAGTGATTTTTACATCGTTATAGTTAAATTAAAAGCTATATATACACAAACAAACATGTAGCCTTATGGTTTCTCTTCAATAAATGTTTTGATTTGGCTCTGCCTGAAGATTTATTTTTTTGTCTTTTCTTGCTGACCTTCCCTATTTGTTTCAGGTGGCCGGTCCCATGCTGCAAGCAATTACAGGCAACCATGGAAAGAAAACCTGAGCACTGTCACTGCATACCTGCCCCCCAGGGGAGCACTGGAAAGCACGATCCACTTCACCTCATGCCAAGTCCTTTCTAGGAGCTATAGTGTCAGAGCTAGCAGCTACTCATCATCACACATAATGAGGGCATAAATCATCTTGCAGAGAGGCCTGCCTTGACTTTCAGCTGAGGCTGTCATCTTCCTAAGCCATTTTCTTTACAGAGCTTCTTTTGTTGGGGCTCTTCTACATTTCTTCGTTTTTATAACTGCTACATAAGAGTTTCATTTTACTTGGATTAATGTTCTGACACTATTGAAAAAAAAACTAAATTCTGGTGCTTTTTTCTTTTTTTTTTTTTTTTTTTTTTTTAAATGAGAGTGTCAAACCAAAAGTCCATACGGCATACACATAGGATCATATTTGCTTGAACTAATTCCATTATCTTTTGTATGAGGATGAACAACTCATAGTCCAGCCTCCGTACTTTTAATCAACATTAAACCTTTTTTGGGTTTCACCCAAATTTATTTGTTCACGCATGCTGCTGCTTACGAGGGCATTAAATGGCCATCTGACTCCTTGACCTCCCTTGGTTCTCTACAAGCAACTTTTTGCTATAAATACGTCTGTGTTCAAATATAGTTATAAATACATTCATGCTGGCTGCTATAACCTCATACAATAAGATTGCCAGCAGACCTATGCTCACATGCCCAAGAAAAAGGATACGAAAAAGAGAGATGACTGCAAACTATCTACAGAAGTCATTCAAGTGTGACTGACTACGTCATTCATCGCTTGCAAGGAACAGCTACACATAGCGGGGAAAGAAAAAAGCTTATTGCATTTGGTTTCTCAAGGGACACCTACTCAAGAAATTACATTCCAGGACTCTATGGGTGAAATTCTGACAAACAACACAATCCCACCTTTAAAGTCTTGCTTTGAATACCAGGAAATAGCCCTGCTGGGGAATGGGTAAGAGGAATGCCTTGCATTGTTTTAAAAACACACAGGAGCCACAGGACCTACACAATATAGGCCCACTATAGCAAAGGGTTCAGGCACTGAAAGCAGCTGATTTAAAAAAAGAACTCAAAAAAAAATAATTAGGCTATAAAGCTAGTAGATGGCTCATTTTGAGATAAGAAAGTATATTTGTATATACACATAAATTTTGTATATGTATGTACTTATTTGCATATACAATGCAAATATGCTTCCCCTAGTCAACGGCTTCTCCCTTTGCCTGCATTCAGAGCAGCCACTCAGAGCATCACCTGGAGGACAACACTAGGGAAACACAATTTAAACAAGCAAGCACAGTGCACAGCCAAGCCATTAGGAAATTGTGCCGCCGAGTTCTGGAGGCACGTACAAAGACAGCACATTCATTTTCTGTGCTGGGAACAGCTATCAGATGCAGATCTGCCAGACCAAACTGCCCACTTCCTACATTACTGGAGAAAGCATAATGCTGTCTACTAGCCAAATACCTTCTATCACTGCAGCTGTGACCTTTTTTGAGGTCATTAATGATTCATAACCATTATTCTTTATCTAATAACTACCACCTTTTTTTAAAAAAGGTATTGTCATTTCAGGGATTTGTTTGTTTGGGTTTTTTTGTTTTGTTTTTAAAGTATTCTGTTACCCAAGAGACCTATCTGCCTTTCCAGCTTTGTCTGGGAGCGCTCACATCCAGAGGTTACGCTCTCCCACCACCTGCCTTTGCCGAGAGGCAGGAAGCCGCCCTGCTTACCGAAGGACTCGCTCCGCGTCATCCCCCTTCGCTGGCACAGGATAAAAGCCTTCCAGGAGCCGGAAAGACAACCATAACGCCATGGGCAAGGGGATGTCCTGCCTGCGCTCCAGCCCTGACGCACTTGCCATGAGTTTACCACGCTTGAACCTGTCTGGGATGCAGCGTGAACCAGATACCAGACATACTCACAGACCTGGAAAGTTCTGTCCTGCCCAAAAAACCTGGCGATTCCAACGTTTCTCCTTCTAACAAATTCACACTACTCAAATTCTGGTTTCTTGTACTCATTCTCGATTGCAATTCTCTGTCCTGTATACTTTTCGCTTGCTTTGTGCTTCTAACTTCCCCTCTAGCAAGTTGCTATTTGGATGCTTTTCCTCTTATCCATTTTTGAGAATTCCTTCATCATGGCTTTTCTTATTCGTGGTCCTCTTTTCCAGGTACTGTTTTGCCTGCCCGTTTAGTTGAGGTTCCCATACGCTATGTGGGGATGGATGGTACAATTTCCCACTCTATTCTGGGGGATATCATCAGTGTTAGTCACTTGGACGAAATTCCTATGATGTCCCTAATTCATGTTTTGTCATAGAGGCCCTAACTCATCAAAACCGTGTTTTTCTCAAATTTAGCGTTTCAGTACTTCTGCACCCAGATCGCATAGAGCAAGCTGAATTCAAATCACTCATGGGCCCCTACCACTAATCCCCTGCACAGATGATATATACTTTCTCAGTAAAACACACCTGCTTTTTTCATGTATTTATTCTATATTAAGTTATCTTAATGCAGATTTTATTCAACCAAACAGTAAAAGAAAGCATCAGGACATTTTATGTGCAATTATACAGTCCATATATATATTAACACAAAGAAAAACACTGTCTATAATATTGACATTTGTTTATAAATCAAGATAGCTTCACTCACTCCAGGGCAGCTAGCTGAACTGATATCAGCTAACATTCTCAATTTTACTTTTGTGGGGGATTTGTTAAGTTAGAAGTAAAGTTGCACATGAAAAAAAAAAAAAAAAAGAAAAAGAAGAAAAAGTTCAAGTTTAAGGCTGAAAAGACCATTGCGGCCATGCTTTGAGCCTCTGGGGCTGCAGCGAGGCCGGGCTGCGTGCCAGAAGGAAGCCTGGCAAGCCACAGAGCTGGGCTGGAGCGTAAAGGCATTGCACGATCAAAGCAATCATCGCCAGGTAATGCAGATCTTCCCATAAAGCCTAAAACAAGAGGGCAATATTTAGGGTGGCAGTGATGCATACTGAATTTTGTTTACAGCGAGACCAGTGAAAAGCATTTTTCAAAGCTGACTGTCAGGTAACAGCACTAATTCGGAATGAGAAGGTGCTTATTTCTTCCAAAGTTAGAGATGCCCCTGTGCTTTTGTTTTCTGTGGAAAGCTTTTCAAGCACAGCTAGGTTTTCTGTTACAGCATTTTGTCACTACCCTCCACTTTTCCCCGCCTGGTATCTTGTAGGAATGAACACAACGTTGCTGCTGTCCTTCCAAGAATGGATGCAAAGCTTTGACGCTGAGACAAAACAGAAACCAAAACTCCAGAAAAATGTCATAATTTCTATGTTTGCCAGCTCTCAATTAACCAACAGGATGAGCTACAGCTTTCTGTCTCCAAACTGGTGTATCTGCTAAACCAAAAACATTCATCAACTGTTCAGACAGAAAAACAAAAACAAAACCACCACCACCTTCATCTTGCTGGTATCCTCCGTTAAACACTGAAATGAAATAAAGAGAATGACCTCATTTAATTACTTAAGACAAAAATTCCCAGTTTACCCATCTTGCCTATTTGCATCTAAGTGATCTAATCTGCAGTGCCTGTGTTTTACCCTTCCACAGGAGCAGGGAGCACAGCAGAACCCACCTACTGCCAGAAGAACAGGATTTCAAGCCAAGGCTGGTTCTAACTCCCACGGTTACTAGAAAGCCCTCGAAAGACAAGCTGAGCTTAAATAAAGCTGAGCTCAGCTGGTTTTCAGGGTGTGTGGACAGAAGAAGAGAACTGTAAAGCAATACCAAAAAAACTGCATTGACATTTCTTTAAACAGTTCCTTCTAGAACAGTTGTTCCACCACCAGCAGATACCTTCTGTGACTTTCCTTATCACTGTCCCAAGCAGCCTCCACTCTTTCTATCTTGAAAGCAAAATACCACAACAAAATCACAACAATTCTGGTTGTGTCTTATTAGTCATTCCTCCTGTCATCAGGATTTCCTATTTTTATTTAGCTCAAGAGCATTATATCCCCAGTCTGCAATGCAACAGTCACAGCATTTGCTGTTGCTGCTTCTCAGGGACTTGGTGGTAGCAAATGCAGTAACAGACGTAGTGCGGGTTGTATTTTGAAAATTCAAGGTAGAGATTCTTCTAAAAAATTTACCCTATCATTTACAGATATATAAATGTATATAAATATCTATTTATTATATAAGTAGATATATTATATATATATTTTATATATAAAGCTTTATATATATTTGTGTGTGTGCGCGTGCGTAACTGTTTCCCAGCCATTGGACAACCAGCTAAAATACACTTTACAATTCACAGTAAAAGAACAACACTGAAGCAAACTGTTACTTTAACAAAATGTTATTGTACCTGTGGCAATGGAAGGCTGTAAGACACTAACACAGGCTTCCTCCGTGCTTGATTTTGATCTCAGACGCAGCACACAAACTTCAGCAGCCCAGACAAGCCCAAGCACCCTCAAGTATTTTTCAGAGACTGTAAAACCAGGAAGGCTTGTAGAACGGACAAGTATCAAAGCTACTGTACAGGAGCTTTGATGCACTGAGGGAAGCACAAAATGTTTACCTCAGAGGAGTTAACAAGAGGGAACACAAAGAAAGGTCCAAAATAAATGGTTCAGTGGAAGCAAACTTGGAAATTTTCCTTTTGACAGAGTAAGAGGAGAAAGAAAATACAAATTAACCAAATGAGTGGAAAATATTGGATGATAACAGAAAACTGCAATTAATGTTATCATTAATGATCTTGTCACAAAAAGTCTTAGCAAAATCTTCTGGTGACACATAATTTGGACGCTCTGCTGCAAGGAGAAAGATGGAATCACCAAAAGGAAAACTGGATGTAGAGAAGGAACATAATAGAAACGTAATGAAGTGAAGTAACACAGAGCACAAGGTCATTCATTCAGGGAATCACTAAGAAATTCTGCTGTCAGCATCAGGCCATGATGCAAATGTTCGGAAGCGATGGGAGAAAGAGACCCAGCTACACCAGCAGGGCACTGACCTGCTCTGAGCTTCCAGGAAAGGCAAAAACCTTCCGGGGAAGGCAAAAACGTTCTCTGGTTACAGCCTTTCCTGCTGAGAGCGAGCTGGGAAAACACTGACACCATCGTGCGAGGTAATGCCCAAACCTCATCTGAAACAGCCGGGTAGCATCTGGTCCTTCACACACCAGGGATTAATGGAAAACGCAGGAAATTGGAAGATAATCAAGGTACCAGATTTTTCTCTTGTACAAGGATATTATGGGTTTGGCTTACAGGAAGACAAAGGCTGACAGAAGCAACAAAAAGTTTAAAGTGTAATGTTGGCACATAATGTAAAGCAGTCATTGCTAAATTTAGGCTGGAAATTAGAACATACCTAATATCAGAGAAAGGTGTCCAAGAACAGCCTTCCAAAGGGATATAAAATCATCAAACAAAATCATCTTAAAATTTAGGAATTGTGCAATATGATGGGGGTAAGCATCTGAATGGGAGATAGTTTCCTCTGATGTGATTTAGTTCTTTTTAATTTAAAAAAAGAGCATTGACAATTTTTTTTGTGGAATTCACTGAGAGGTTAACAAGAATCTAAACAATGACCTCTAGACAAAAATCCAGCAGGTTTATGAAACAGCATCGTTAGTGAATAACAGGAACATCCAGAGTACAAAGGTTTTCTAAAAATAAACAAAACAAAAACGACTAAAAAAAACCCCACCTAAGATTTGAGGTATCAAGTTTCAAAGGATAAGATGTCTTTCATATAATAAGATTTGGAAGAAACTTTGTGAACAGATTTTTCACTCTGCCTCCTGCACAATTTCTTGGCCTTCTTAACTTCTCTGAAGCAGTCGAAACCAGGAATGACGGAAAGCAGATGAATTATTTCTGAGGCATGATTCAGGATTTTAAATTTCTGCGACTTTTTTTTTTTTTCTTCCCTTAAAAAGCCCCTTTTTCTAGGTGCAGTTACCAAGCACATGTCTGAGCATCTCAATTTGCCATAAACTGGACAACAGCTACAGCTCTAGCAACACAATCTTTTGCTGCTGAACTGAAAGAAGGACTAGAGTCTTGTATTTAGGAAGCAAGCAACTAATCTACATTTTTAACACAAAAAGAATTCAGACCTCTGTGTTTTTTTCATTTTGTTTTTTAACCCACAGGGACAATGAAGGAAAAATAAATTGAAAGTCATCAGGAACTCCTATGGACAACAATACTGTAGTATCCAAATAGAGTACACAAAATAAAGCTCTCCATTGTTTCCAGTTTTGGCAGGTTTTATGGCAGAGCCATAAGATACAGAGAACTCTCGTACAACACCTCTATCAATTAAACTGTTGTTCATCAGCCATACAAAAAACCCCTCAGCATTTTAGTAATTAAAGAAGCGTCGGAAAGAGTAATTTCTGCAGCATCATAGGAAAAGAAAATAAAATAGTACTTTAAGATCAGTTAAGGAAATAAGGAAATAAAAAGCCAGGGTTTTTTTAGTATCTTTTTAGAAGGAAGCTACACAAACTACCTCTATAGCTCTATAACAAAACCTCATGATTAATGTATCGGTGTCGTAGCGAAATACTTCTGAAAAAGATAATGAAGTAGTAATTACACTGAAAATTATATTTCAGTTTCTGCCAAAGTACTTGTTTAGCCTTGCCTTCCCTCAAAAATAATGGCTACAAGAGACAGCCAAATCATAAAATGTGAGGTTTATAGTTTTATTTAACCAAAAGAGTATTTGAAACCCGTGTCTAGCATACTGAGATAAAACTTTGGTGAGCCTTTTTGGATGTCGAATGGACATCCTATGGACGTGATCCACCCTGCATCTGGATCCAGTTTTATACTAGTGTCAGTCACCAAAACCACTTGCATAAACAACAGAAGAGTAGTTATGAGACTGGCTCTCGTTGGGCCTCTTTGATTCTTTCCTCAAAGCTAACGATGACATACATTTAGAATAATATAAGCATATCCCTGGGTACCTCCTTCCCTCTCCATTCACAATCCATCTTGACAACTGCTGCAATACAGCGTAAATTGTTCCTAAGCTGACATGTCACGTGCCATGTTTTTCTGCAACAACGCGGTGGAAAGGATTCTCAGCATGCAAAAGGAAAAAAATATTAACTGCGTCACAAGTCAAGATATGGTTCATTATCTGCAGTTATCACGTGAGAGTTCCACCTTTCCTGATGGAAGAACTTATTCTTAGGAAAAAACAATTTTTAAAATAATTAACATCTGTCAGAAAAATTGGAGTAGAGTTTCATGTGGCTGATGCTTCCCAATCCTAACTGAACCATGCATAATCACGTTAAATATTGCAATACTCCACTAAAAAAGCAATTTTATTTAACATTTTCTAAAATACTGCTAATTTCTACCTCATGGTATCATTTTCCACTGTTTGACAAATAAGATGAGTCTGGGGACGATAAACTACCAGCTCAACACAACCAACCAGCTGAGATTCAATTATTTCTTTTCAGGTCTCTCCTCCCCACAACACCCTCCCCCCAAGGCAAGAGCTGTGTCCTTGGTTTTGTAAGGACAATTGCTATCAATATAGCAAGAAATTTATTTCTTTTTGAAAGTATGATATACTAAGGTAGTAAAAAAGGCTGAACCATGTCCTACACTACCCAGTACTACATCTTCTGCTGCTGTTACCCATGGCAAAAGGTGATGATGAACGATGACAACACTGGGAGCAGAAGCACCAGCTATTCCATTCACCTGCTGCAATTTGCGAAGTTCCCCCAGGGTTTCCTTCACAGCCTATTACTATTATTAACCAAATCAGGCACCAGAGAATTAGCCTGATTTTGTGAATAACATCTTCCACAAACAAGCAGCTATTCTCCCCAGTCCTATATGATGATAACATAGCAGGAACTTTCTGATAGCCTCTGCTGAGATCCTGCAGCACACTACTGGGGAGCTACCATGGAGGTACTGCAACCACGTTTGCCAAGCAACAAATAATATAGATAATCTCATATGATTTCAGCACCAAAACAGGCTGAATTGAGGTCAATTAGAATGGGATCCATTAAACTAATCTCCTACAGGCTCCCTACAAAATATCATAGAATATTGTCTTTTGGACAACACTTGGACCTGAAGTTCAGGTTCAACCAACTTTGTTGTTTTGTAGTCAACAGTTTTAAATGACTCTTAATAAGGAGATGTTTAACTAAGGAGGGGTCACCAATACAAGTATATCCTGAGGTGGGAGCAACCACGGACTTTCTATTAGTCTATGAAACAAATTGTTGATTCTGAATCAACCCCTAACAGAGGCACACACACTACAGAAGTTACTGTCTCAACAGAAATACTGGAAAAGCTGTGGAAACTGAACTCTCTTGCTATTAGCAGCAGAGATCCCACTGGGGCATGGAGGAAGATACTGATGTGGCTTGAAGGACAACCTGAGCTATTGCTGTGTCCACATGGAGTTTGTTCTTGGCATGGATTTCCACCTTTAAAATGTATTCTGTAGACATGTTAAACATATAAGCGTTAATCCAGTGAAGTCCAGAAAAGAGTTAGTACCTGTGGTCTCAGAGACAATGTGCTGAGCACCAGCCCCACTGTAAGCATGACACCTATGCCTTTTCTGCAAGGCTTGCCTAAAAGGCTCTGAAAAGCAGTGACAGCTGCTCAGATAGTTGAACCCACACCAACTCCATTACCTTCAAAACCCACAGTTATCACAAAATGAGTAACCTTTCCTTTTAATTTGAAATGCTAGGATCTGACAAGCTGTATCCTCCCTGAGCAGCTAGGGTGAGGAGTTTCAATTGCCCCAAACAATGACTACAGCACTGCTTCCCTCAGCTTGCCATACAAGCAGTCTGCCATGAGAAGCACGCAATGCCGATCAAAGATTAGCAGGGGTGGTCTCACAAAGCTGCCTGTGAGACACGTAGCTAAGGCCAGGCCAATGGCTGCACCATGCCCTGGCAGAGTGCTTCCTGACCATAAAAAGAGAGGCCAGCCAAGTGTCACGCAGCAAGCAATTCCCCTAAAGATGCTCTGATGGGTAGCCCTGTGGGGAACTGGACATGGCTGCAAAGAGGAGCAAGATGAGTTAAGGTGACTAGTCCTATTAAGGTGAGTGTCCTCAACCCAATAGCTTCTTCCCCAGGGAAAAGACTGGGAACTTATTAAGGGAAATTATGAAACTCTCTTACTGATACACACAATTACTAAGGACCGCAAGAGGACTTATAGGCTCTTCCCATGAAAGGGAGAGGACCAAGAGGGAAGAAAAAAAGAAAGAAGAAGAGAGACATAAGAGTAACCTAGTATGAGATACAAATCAATAATTTGCATGGCAACCCTATGTTTTAGAAGAATACTGCTCTGTTCCATGTAAGAATCGAGGCTCTGTCAAGTAGGTATAGAGACTACAGTAAAACAACTTGGAAATAGAAGTTGCATCATTAGCCTGGCCTCCTGTGTATTACAGGCCACTAAGGCTGCTTGATTAACATACACAAAAAGCATGAAGGCCAAGAGTAACCCTGAACCCTTACGTGAGCCCCTCAGAGCCATCAAACTGCGCTGGCTAAAACATTTGTGTCTCATGCAGCTGCGTACCAACATGAGATTAGCCCTGGCTGCAGTCCCCTCATTCACTTTGTGCAAAAACTGTTTTAATATGAAATACCTTGTCTCACAGGAGCATAGCTTTATCTAAGGGCAAAAAAAAGAAAACCCAAACCCATGAAATCTCAGAAATTCACCAGGATGAGAAGTCAAGTAAATAAGATATTCTTTGGGAAAAGTAAAACGCAGCATGAAAAATCATTTTCTAAATCCATGTCTCAGCCAGGTGCTAGTATTGAGCTCCTCTCTACATTTTAACTAACCAGCTCAAGAGGAAGGTAAGAGGATAAGAGTTTGTGGCTGTGCACCCCACAAGTAAAGCAAGAACTTGAGAGGCATGCATAAGATTTGCTCAGTGGCTACAAGGCTGGCGTACATCTGACAGCTCTGCCACCTCACCTCCAGCAGTTTGGACTGTATAAAATAACACCCTTGTAAGGATCACATCAGAAAAAGCTCAGAGGAGTGCTGCTGCATTTCAGAAAGGTGAAACAGCAATCCTGATGGAAAAAGCTTCCTCCCTCCGGCAGCAAAAGGTGGAGTTTCTCCCTGGTGCTCTGCCAGTACAAACCTACAGACATGCGTAGCCCAAGTCTTCCAGCTAACAGCACTTTCTTTGTGGGCAGGCAATGCCAGACCTCTCACATATCTTATTTCTGAAGATGAAAAGCCCCGTGGCTTGCCAGGTACTGGGAAGTATGTCCTCAGCTTGTCAGGTTGCATGAGAAGGAATGGAAAGCCAGAGCGCCAGAGGCTGCTGGAGAACATGCCACCAGATAAGCCCTCCACATAAATGGCCTCAGCTGGTGACATGAAGCATCTGCTACCGTGGGTCTCCATCCCACGCCTAGACCCACACAAAATCATTTGAACACATCGCAGGAGACTGCACTTCTGCTGCACAGTACCTTGAAGTCCAAAACAAGTTTCTGCATTAACAGATGGTATTACTGACATCGCAGAGGAACAGCAGTACTATGAAACACCTCTGTTGCGTACAGCCTCTTCTCACATGAGGTGGCAGAGCAAGTTGTAGCATTCTGTTGCACAAATACAGCTAATCTGCAAGGATGGGTAAACCAAGAACTGCTCTTGCTGGAGTACTAGAAGAGCTGGAGCATCTTTGCTAACAAACATCATGATAAACAACATAAATGTTGCCTACAAATACAGGTACCTCTGGTCTCTGTGCTGGGAGAAATGTGATACTTCAGTGTTTGAGACATGGGACAAGAAAAGTGCAGGAAGAGGCGCCCACCCCAGAGGATGCCCAGGCACGGAGCAGGTTACTTACTCTCCCCAGCGCGTTGGTGGCAAGTCCGTACCAGAGCACCAGCACCCCCTCAGGTCACTGCAGAAATTGGGAAAGCTGCAAAACAAAAACAAGTCACATATTAAGAGTTTTTCTTTATGAAGAGTCAAGGAGGGATTAATTGAAACTACTGAGCTCACAAAGGTGCAGGTTACCAGAAGAAACACACAGGGCCACGCTCTGCAGCAGTGGGTTCCAGCAAGACAGCGGGAGCCTGGGAATCAGACAAGCAGTGCAAATGACTAACCCAAACAGCCACTTTCAGCTTAAATCCTTAAAAAACATCTGCATTCACAACAATGCATTCGCAGAAGTAGAAGCGGAACAGAGGATCTACATACTACAGTGCAGGGATCTTCCCAAAGTGGGGAGGTGTCGCAAGCTGCTGTCAGACCATGACAGCTTGGGCACGTCAGAGACAGGCTGCAAAGCTCTCTTGCTGCACTGTATTATAGACCTGCAGATTTCCCCATGCACAATGACTATCACAAAGAAAGTGAATTCAGATGATTTCTCAAGTCTGAAAGAAGCAGCAAAAAGTCACCACTAAACAGCACATTCCTAACATAATTTAGAAAAAGTAAAAAAGCAGCACCTTTTCAATTATGCTCGTGTTCAGAAGACATGAAGTATATAATTTATTTTTGCAAAGTCTTTATGCTGTATCACAGTCAGTCCCCAGCCATTCTGCCCCCGGTAAATGATTGCATTAATGCCATGGATTTTAGTACCAAAAAAATATATTGGGATTGTTGCCATATAATGACAAAAGCGAGGTTATCTCCCCATCAGAAGATAGTCGGTGGCAGCAGATCTGTCAGTCAAACAGTGTTCTAGGATTCGAGGTATTATTCAACTTTGTATTTGTTCTCTCATCTGGAGAAACTAAATATGCAAGACCGAAGATACAAATCTCATTTGCTGTAGAGCTTAAATTTTTTTTTTTTCTTGTTAAAGCAAAACCCAGGCTAAATCAAGCCAACTTATATTCCATTTTAAAGAGAGATTTATTTTTTCCTGCCCTCGGTCTAACAAAAATCCAAGAACTATAAATCCTAGAAAGTACTGAGACAGAAAAGATCATTTAAGAGAGATAAAAATGTTCTCATTAAAAATCATTATTTGTCATTTGGAAACTTGAAAAGGGACCTTTTTAAAAACCAGATGAAAAATAATTTCAAGATCTAGAGCTTTTTTTAAGAAATCAAGAAAATACACTAATTTTTATTTTTATAATGAAATTGCACTTCTAAAACACTCTTCAAGGCTGCGGGAAGAAAACAGAAAAATGCTCATTTAACCAATATTCTAACCCAATTTAGCAGGCACATTTGCGGACTTTTGTATCAGATGATAAGATTTCAGTATTCAAGAGAACCAGTAAAGCCAAGAAACTAGTGATTTTCTTCTGTTTGAAATTCACAGGTTTTATATAAACAAAACTTTCTGGGGTAAGTGTTGAGACCCCAACCTTCTCAGCAGACTGAGCATACATGCTAGCTTTTTTCCAAATTATTTTAAGGGGTTTCTTCCTGAGATAAACAAACAGATGCATCCATCTGAGCTGGCATGGACATTTTTATAATTAACCCTCTTCATCCTATATATGAAACCTAATTTGCTCTAGGCCAAACCTAGTCTAACTGCAACACCAACAGTGGTTAATTCAATAAAAAATAGGCAACAGCTCAAAAAGCATTTTATGTCTGGAGCAAGACAATTTTTCAATCTGAACTAAGACAGGGTCAGCTGCCGGTTCAGAGATCAGAGGAAAGCCTGAAATACAAAACACAGCTCCTGAAGGCAGGAATGACCAAGCCCTCCAAGAAAACAGCGGATAGGAAATTGCAAAACAAAGTTTCAACACGAGACATCTGACCTCGGATCCAAAGGGATATTAACACTGATGACAAATTCCTGAAACCGTGCTACCGCACACCCAACATTTTATATTTCCCAGTTGAGAATCTCTCCCCCACCCTGACCGTCCTTCCCTTTTTTCCCCGTGTCCTGCTGAACATGTCCACCTCTCCACCCACATTTTAACCATGTTGCCTGCTTTGAAAATTGGCAGACTAGAAAACAACAACTCGGAGATGAAGAGAGGCATTTTATTATTTTTTCCTGTTTATAAATCTTAATATTTCAAAAGAAAAGCTCAGCCAGCCAACAGTGCAGCAAGTTCAGTCTCCCAGACCTATCCAAGCCATAATAACTCATTTAGGAATTTATTAAAAACAGTAAATTGGAAGGCAGATAGCATGCAGGCACTGATACCCTTCTTAGAAAATGAATTACAAATGTTTAACGCCCACAGATGACAAAGTAGGAACATACTGTTACAGTTAATGAAATAAACAACTGGCCGGTTGAGGTAATAGTAGGTGCAAATTTAAGAAATTAAATAGTCCCTATTTTCTTCTTTTACAGAGATGTGGCAACAGCTACATATACGTAAACGGGATTAGATATTCCTGGATACTTGGATTTCCCTGGGACACGGATCTGCAATCCAGTTCTCAGCTACCCTCAGAAACGAGGGATCTCACAGGTGACAGCATGATCTTGGGCACATCACAGAACTTCAGTTCGAAATAATAAAACCGAATAGAAGACACCAGCCAGCAAAGAAGAAATCTGAGAGTTATCACTCCTGTTGAGATGCTAGACCAAAACTTATTCAAAAGAGAGAGACAGTCTCTATCTACCTGATAGAGACTCCCCATGGATTTGTAACGTCTAAACTCAGACCAAAGCTACTCCCTTGAGGTTTAACAGGAATTTACTGAGCTAGGAATCACTGCAGATTTCTTCCTCCTGCTCCACTGCAGACTGCACTTGTGCCTGGTGGCTTCCTGCCAAGAGCTAAGAAGGTCAGCAGGTTTGATTGCTCCCCTTTCCAACCCTCTTACTTTTAGTAGGGAACTTTAAAGTTTAGCTTAAGTATACAGGAGGCAGATTTTCAATTGCCAAACTTAAACTGGTGCCATTCAGTACTAAAACAGGTTTTATACTTCAGTAACTCTCTTTCCTTGAAGAACGTTATACAAATGGTGTGTTTCTCAGCAATGGAATTGCGTTTCTGTTGTCACCTTTAACTTAGAAAACAAAACAAAAAAAAAATACTGCACCAGTGAGGCTCTCAGATGCTTCTGTTGACTTAAACTAAGCTACTCTGATTTAAAACCACTTAATCTAAAAACTGACACCGAAAAATAAAAAGATTCACCAACTCTTCTCCCTTCCCCACCAGCCAGCCACTTCTTGGGCCCCAGAAGAGAGCAGCCAGCCTGGGCTTGGGGGTGGCACGTCTCTTCATGGCGAGCAACAGACAGTCTTCCACTTCTTCACCTTCAAAGCTTGTTTTGTAGGAAAATATACCCAACTAATACACCCAGGAATATAAATTTTAAGGATTACGTCGCTCTGGAGCACTCCTCCTGTATTCTTTGTAGTAATGGCTATATATTGCTAACGGCCTGCAAACCTGCCTGTGTTGGGCAGGGTCCAAGGGCACAAAATCAGTAACATTCCAATTGGCAGGGATCCAGACGCTCTGGGAAAAATAACTATAGATTTCCGAAGTTTTAGAACGGAAGCACAGTTAGGAACTTATGCATGAGGCTGAGGATATTACGTATGTACAAGTGAATTGATATCAGTACGAAACTGGTGGCAGTTTTCATACAGCAGTTTTCTCTTGGCACACACAGGTGCAGGCATGCTGCATTTACGTATTCAGACTGGGGACTCTGCCTTAAACACGAATCACAGGATCCCACCTTCCCCTCCATTGAAATTTCCACCTCTTCCTCCAATTTAAAAATAGAAGAAAGTAGTCGTCCAACTTAACATCAATAATTAATAAGTACAGCATGGTCATCTATTTTAGGGACAATGTTTTCTCTTTCCTTCTGGAAAGCACGTTACCAGTTTCTAACTGCAGTCCATCAGTGTCTCCCAGTGAGCCTCGTGCAATGGCTCTGAGAACCCAGGCTGCTGGGGTTGGTTTCTGAAAGGAGGAGGAGAGAAGGAAGAGCTGAGTTTTGCTCTGACATTTCTAGAGGCCTTACTTTGGAAATAATTTAAAAGGAAAAAAGAAAACCCCAAACAACAAATGATGATTTTCTTAAAAAACAAAGAAAAAAGAAACCTGCCAAGTGGATTAACGAGTTGCACTTCACATTGACAGATGTGGAGAACTCTCATAACATAGCGACAGGTAAAAGACTCATTAAAGGTGGGGTGGGGGAGAAGGACGCTGTCACCGCCTCAAGAATCCCCTGATATTTTTAGCATCTACCTTTCTTTGTCTGCACCTTACCTTCTTTGACAGCAGTTTTCGCCAAATCCATAGAAGGAAGCATCTTACACATTAATTCACTTTTACTGCCCTGGAGGGCCAAAAGGAAAATAGCATCACTTAGATGGTATTTTACCTTTCCAAATTTTTGAAGGACAATTTTTTTTGAAGGTCAAGAAGAAGCATTTCATTCACAATTAGTGGCTAAAACACTGAAATGCACATGACACTTTTATTTATGAACTTTGAGAAGTCCAACAAAAGCAAAGAGATCTGGTTATCCATGATTTCCAGGAGGGGTCCCACTCTTCCCCTTCCAGGTTAAAAAGCATATTTTGGACACCTTCCTGGAAGGGGCAGAAGATGGGTCAGGTTCTCCTAAGCCAAAAAGGAATGTGGGCATGGGTCTTCTGCCTCCCCATGACCTGCGCTGACCATGAGGTCACTACAGAAGAGACTGTGTGGAGGGAAAGTCTTGGTATTTTTTTTGTTCCCTTCTTTTTAGTGATTCTTTTTATTAAAAATGTCTGAAGTGGATATTGGAAGGTGGGTTTTGTTTTTTCTTTTAAAGTTTTGCACAGAAGAGGGCAGGGGTGAGGGGGGAGGAATGCAGGGAAGGATGAAAATGAAGAGCTAAGAAACTTGCCTTTCATGCCACTTTGGACTAAATCTGTATTTTCATTTTAACTAATCCTTCCCACCATCACCCCCAGATTATTTATACAGACCTCCACGTTGCCAGTGAGTGCTCCCAAACACCAAGCCGTTACTTTAGTCCTCTGGATGCACGACTTACTGCTTTTCTCAGCTCTTCCTGCTGACTGAGCTGTGCTGCAGAGACACCAAAGCAGAAGGCAGCAAAGCACTGAGTCGACACTGGAGCAGAATTCATCTTCAGCCTGAGAGGCTGACATCTCACACTACACTGTGCTGGCTCCAGCTCACCTGGTCCTGTCAGATTGCGCACCCCAAAAAAACATGCTTTGATTCGTGCTCTTCTTCTATAGTTACCCATAAATCATAATATCCTACTAGTAAAAACTTCTGTGGAAGTACCCTACCCTTATAGCCTGAAGAAGCGAGTATTCCCACTGGTAATTCAGCTTCCCAAGGCTGAACCAGCCAGCCAGGGCAAGGAGCTGTTGCAGAAAGACAGATGCTGTTCTGGTGCTAGGTCTCAGCATATGTACATCCGATGTGCAAAAGCCAAAGGAAGAGAGCACAGAAACATCCTGAACACAGCTCCCACACTCTGGGGCAGGTGGTTTACAGCACGCTAACCATTCCCCCAGCTGCACAACTAAGCCTTGTGTCCTCCCTTTCCGTCCCCAAGCCCACCCCCTCTCTCCAGCTTTCAGCATCACTGTCATCCTGAACACTGCTGAACTCACAGCAACAACCAGGCAAGCAGCTGCTATTACAAAACTGTCTGAGCAAACATCTGGGCTGAGACTGACAGATTCTGGGTTATTATGCCAAAAGCACAGCACAATCCACAGAGGGGCAAATATCACCCAGCAGCAACTCTTCCAGCACAGTTCGAGTACCACTGCAGCACGTTTTCCCCCCAGCGGATGGCAACCAAGCCATATTTTCTGTTTGCTCATCCCTCCTGACCCCAGCTTTAGAGCTCACAAAAGCCCAACACATGATTTGCTGTTAGCACTTCAGCAGCAAAACAAGCATGCTCTGAAAACGCTCAAGGAGTTAAGTTAAAAAGAATTTTTAAAAGAGTGGAAAGAAAAAAACTTGAATAAATATTTGAAAACAAAGCAGCCTGGAGTTTGTCTCAAAAAAATTAAATCTTATTCTTAGCACACTGGGATGCAACTTAGCTAGCTGAACAATTTTCCAAATACATGTTAAGAATAAAACTTACTTCCACACAGGCATCAAATTTTAAGGAAGGAATTGAAAGCCTGGGAATTCATGCTGATACATGTCACAGAGACCGAGCATGAGGGTTAGAAGCAACTAAAGATGCTCATCCACAAGCTGTCTGAGAGAAAAGTATCTCCAAATGATTTGACTTCTTAGCAGACATACCATACTTGAGACCAGGTTTTATCTGTCACTTAGAGAAAGACCTGTGGGTGATGAGTATTCAGGTCACACACACCTTTTCTGCAGCAACCCACAGCACTACTATTCATGTGATAAACACCCACGGCACAGCAGAAGCCAGTGGCAATGAATAATGCAGGAGATCCAGTCACTCTACCACATACCATACCCATGGGATATGGAGGCAGCATTTTAGCTTAAGTCATCCTTCCCCCTCCAGGGCGCAAGCATGCTCTTCGCTTATTTTCTCTCCGCCTCCTGTTCTGCACATACATTAACAGGTCAAACCCAGCAAAATGGGATGAGTCGCTGCAGAAGAAATACGGACACAAACAGAAACACAATACACCCTCTCACAAGGTGATGTTAAAATATTACATCATCTGCTCAACTCAAGAGCTCCACAAACCAGAGACACAGTTTTCCCAACAAGGTAGTCCTTTGTTCACGTTTCCCAAGAGATGTACTTTCCCAACATTAAGACAATAATTTCACAAAGCATTAGCTACACCAGGATAAATTAAAATGGTGCCACACTCAGCCTTAGCTTGTAACCCTGCCTGAATGAAGGCAGGTTATTAAAAGTGCACTGCAAAATTGAAGTGAAATCTGAATTTGCAAGTCAGCTCATTTTTAAAAAGGCATTATTACTTGTCCTTTAAGTAAAAACTCTCCCAGTAACAGGCTTCAGTTATTCATTCCTATTCTGTGTACTATTATCAAGGTATAATTCTCCCCAACTTCTCCTGATGTCCTCCAGTACTTTCCGGCTTATGCTGCACACAATGGGGTGCTCTAACTTAGAACATCCTTGATACCCGCTGTGCCGGGGCAAGGCGCAGAGCTTACGGCACCATGAGACAAGGCACCCGGCGATGCCAGCTTGGCTTCTCTGACACTCTCTGCCTTTCAGCATCCTGCTTAGCCAACCACCCTGCCAGCACTGCTGGCCTTCACGCAGCTTCAGCATTAGCCTGGGCATCCACTCACACAGCAGATTTATTATGCCATTAGAAGGGTGTCTTTGTCTCCCATCTGCATTGCTTCACGCTATTTCTTTTACATTATTTTCATATATACAAGAAGATCTATATAGGAAAATTTGTCCAGCAGGAGACCAAACTGCATTTCACTAAAGCTCAGGCAGAATCTCAGACTGCATGCTTAAAATGAGTGCACGAAAAAAAAAAAGGCAGAATAAAAGGCTCAAGTCTCTCTCCAGTTTTAGTCATAATCAATTTTAGTGATGCTGTTACAAGTCCTCATAATTTTGGCTTCAAAGGCAGCTAACAGACAATGAAGAACCTTTAACTTAGGTAACATTTATTAACAGAAATCATACTGATTCTGCACACCAGGACAACCTACTCAAAACTTTTTCCACAATAGCTGCTTAGCTGCAAAAAGGGATCATCTCCTCGACCTTAAAAGCCCCTGTCATTCCGATGGGAGGTGGGGGGGGCAGGGGGAGGTAGAAAAGTGGAGAATAAAGTTAAAAAAAATATCACAGCACATTTTTTTCCCCACACTAGAAGATCTTATGCAAGCCTATGAACGGGAACCACTGTTAGAAGTAACTGCCAGACCTGTCCCACCTCTGTCACCTCAAATATAACAACTGTTGGGGTTTTGGGTGGTTTTTTGTTTCGTTGGGGGTTTTTTGGGGGTTGTTTTGGTTTTTTTTGTTTGTTTGGTTTTTTTTGTTTTTTTTTTTTTTTTAAACAGGGTCAGCAAGTACTTGGAATATTTCTTGCTCAGAATAGCTGGTGGTTAATAGAAAGAAATCCTTATTTAGCTTATTCCTTTATTAATCATCTTTGCTGGCTAGCTGACTCACCATCTAGGGCTGATCTCCTAAGGAACTAAAGTGGATAAAAATACAGCAGCTATAGTCTCACAATTCTCACCAAAAGAAAGATATTTAGATCAATATATTTTTTTACTTAAGATTGCAATTCCAGAATTTTCTCAATTCCCTACGTTTGATAGGGAGATCTATTAACAGTGCAATAACCTGATGAAAAGAATGATATTAGTTTTCTGATCATCTTCAAAAAACAAGTGTACATCCTCCTATTGTGTCATAAAAATCTGCTATCAGGCTAAAATCTCTTACCTAATCCATGTACTTTTCTTATTTGGGGTGGGGTGAGTGGGCGTTGGTGTTCGGGGGTTTTTTTAAACCAATTTGAGGACACTGGTAGAAGAGATCCTAATGATGATTAACTATTCTAGCAACAACAGGAAAAAAAATACGCTTTCCACAGAAGAGAAATTAGAAAGATAAAAGATACAAAATCATCAGCTATAGAAAGGTCACGAGAACCACCACCTAAAGAGCAAACTCCAAGGATGGCTGTCAGATGACAAGAAATTTGGTACCATACACCAGAGATGTTACTCCCATATCATACGTTTGCTTCCTGCCTTGGACCAATGACTTTCCCATTGTTCTTGATATAACATCTGACTTAAGGCAAAGATATAGTCAACACTGTTCTAAAGTCATATAAAGCTTTCCTTAACCATAATATAGGCTTCAAAACTTTATTCCCCTAAGTTTAACCATATTCTATCCTGCAACACACAAGCATATTCCTGTGCAACCTGCTCTAGGTGACCCTACTCTGGCAGGGGGGTTGGACTAGATGATCTCCAGAGGTCCCTTCCGACCCCTACCATTCTGTGATTCTGTGAACCATCCATGCCAGTAAGAAACTGAGGGGCATCACACATAACCACAGTGAGAGGGATTTAATCTCTCAACGCTGGTGCTCACAAACTGAATGTAACATAGAATAACACTCTTTTTCTCTCTTTTTTTTTTTTTTCCCCCAAATAAGAGATTGCCCTGGATACGCACTGCAGTGCTTTGTCCTAGCGCCCCCGAATACTCAGCACGCCCACTCTTGCCATACCAAGAATGCCAGCTATGTTTAGCATTTTGGTTGGAGGTACTACAGGAATCTAAGGTCAGCAAGTAGCCACAGGCGGTCAAATTAACTCAAAACAGTTAAGTTAATCAATACAGGAAAAAAAAAAAAAAAGGAACCTCCTCACTAGAGACAGAGGGACTTGATAGTTTCTTAAATGAATACTGATAATGACTAGAAGCACGAGAGCAAAGCTGGCTTGGACAGGAAAGTTCTGGAGCTATCTGCGTATTGATCCTCTCCGGCTAAACTGGAACAAAAGATGCAAAGTACTATGAAATTAAAAATTAAAAATTAAAAAGAAGGTGCTCTACAACAAGAAGCAAAGCATGTAATAGACAGAACAAACTGAGCTGAAATACTCATGGAGAGATCTTGAGGAAGCCTCCAGTAAGTCAATGAGAACTTAGCCACTTGTGCTGGTTTTGGCTGGGACAGAGTTAATTTCCTTCACAGTAGCTAGTATGCTCTGCATTTTGGATTTTTGCTGGAAACAGTGTTGATAATACAGGGAGGGATAGTTTAGTTACTGATGAGCAGTGCTTACACAGAGTCAAGGCCTTTTCTGCTCCTCACACCACCTCACCAGCCAGCAGGCTAGGGGTTCACAAGACCTTAGGAGAGGACAGCTGACCTCAACTGACCCAAGGGCTATTCCATACCATGTGCTGTCATGCTCACCATATAAAGCTGGGAGAAGAAGGAAGGGGGGACATTCAGAGTTACGGTATTTTGTCTCCCTAAGTAACCACCGTGCGTGATGGAGCCTTGCTGTCCTGGAGATGGCTGAACACCTGCCTGCCCATGGGAAGCAGTGAATGAGTTTCTTGTTTTGCTCTGCTTGCGTGCACAGCTTTTGCTTTATCAGTTAAACTGTCTTTATCTCAACCCACCAGTTTTAGCACTTTTACTCTTCTGATTCTCTCCCCCATTCCACCAAGGTCTGTGTCACAACTGAAAAGTAAAATTCAAAGCTCTTTCGGAGTTTACAAGTATATTTGCTCACACATGCCACCTTCAGGAGCTCTCAGAACCCGTTAGAGTACAAGTGCAGAGTTTTAGCTCTAGAAACAAACTCACCAACCAGTCACACCAAGGTTGAACACAGACGGCTAGAGTGGCACCACCTGAAAGTCAAAACATTAAAACTCTCTACCAGACCCTTCAAAGCCAAAATGGTGCCAGAATTTTCTAGAAAGCGCTATGAGAAGTAAGCACTTACAACCTCAACTGAAGGCCACAGAAGCCAAAAGGAAGAATTCCCATTGTTTCTAGTTTACCCACCTTGGAAGCTGGCTGTGCTCAGAGCTACTGAGAGAGAATCAGTGTCTCCCAGACTTCCTGTTAGAGATATAAGTGTGTGTGTATATGCGTATACACATGTATATAAGTACGCATGTGGATGGACACAAGCACACATTTTAGATGCCTGCAAGGCCAGCCAACTCAGAGTCTTCATTTAAAAGCAACTTATGCCCACAGTCAAAAGCAACAGTGAAATTTAGTATTGCCATTAAGTACATAATGGCAATTGTGTACTTAAACATAGAGCTGGAACTGTCTTTAATTTCATGCAGGCAGAACTTAAATGGAATACAGAGTCCTGGGCTCAGGTTAAACTCTGAGTATGAACAGGCAGTGCTCACCTCAGCTTAAGGAATCATTTCATGTGCATTCAGCTGCAGAAAGTACAAGTCAAAGCTGCTGTTCCACAGCCAGCAGAGTGAAATGCCTCACGTAACAGTACAGTTTTACATCAGCAGTGATTTAAGCCAACTGTCCCTTTCAGCCACAATTGGCCTTTAGACTGGCTCAGCCCCCTCATCACAGTGACACTGTCACAAGGGTGCATCTTCTTTGATGCGTTAGTTTTCATCTGGGTCCTCAAATCGAACAGCCTGGACAGGGGGCAACAAGAGTGCCAGGGAGGAGTAAAAGGCGTGTTGTAATAGCTTGAAGAAGATGGACAAACACCCTTTAATAGCTGTTGTCAGCAACAGCTCTTAAAACGTTAATTTTGTAGCAGTCCAAAGTGATGTGAAACTGTGCCCATAACCTTTCACCACACCTTTAAACTTCATTGAAAGATATCACATCTGGCACATGCGACAGGCCAGGAGCACTGCCAGCACTAATGACTCAGATGACAACCGTAACCTCACCGGTGTGCTCGACACTTATCCTGCCCACTCTGTGTTTTCAGTGTTGTTTAAAAATAGGGGGGGGGGGGGGGAAGTAGTGTCATTGGGGTCACATCTGAAGGTTACAGAAATCCACACATGGGTTCATAAAAATTTCATATGGGAGCCTGATCTAATTTCAGCTCAGACAAACAGGTCCTCCCCCTTCTCTGAAGTCCAGAGGGAAGATGCAGAAGCTGACACAGGGACAGCCCTGCTCTCTCCTTGCCACCAGGAAAAGGAAGGGAAGGGTGACCTCAACATCAGCCAAGCAAAAGCCCCGCCAAAACAGAGATGCCAGTGCTCCTGCAAGTCAAACAGTTCATGCAACAGTCACAACAGTATTAGAGAAAAAGTAAAGATAAAGCTTGAGAAAGCACCAACACTATAGTTCAAAGGCAGCTGGAGTTTAGAAAATATAATAGAAACCTGGGAAGCGTTCTGCATCCCTTCCTAAGGGAGACAGGCAACGCCACAGGCAAAGGTACTTTCAATCACAGTAATTTAAGCATGGTCTTAAATCAACGGAGAATGCTTTGGTGTAAGTGAGGGCAGAACCTTGTTTCATAGCAGTAATTAGCAGACAAAACCTGTTCCCAGTGACATCAGTGGGGCTAGGATTCTGCACCCTGTTTCCATAATTAACACTTTTTCAATTACATATACATTTGGACAGCTCTCTAGCTAATCTTTACAGAAATCAATGCATTAAATAAATAATTGTAAACCACCACACATCTTCCAACATGCCAAGACACATGTGTGTTTAAAAAACTGATTTGAGAGGACACCTCAAAATTCTCAGTTCATTCGTGCCAGCCATCACCTGGTGTCCTCCTGGGGTATTCACTACTGATCATCTTTCCAATTAATCCTGATTCTGTCTGTACTTCTAACAAGCACCTTCTGAACTCCCCTAAAGATAATATACTAAAAGAAATCAAACATCAAATCTATTTCTAGTTACCAAAAAAAAAATATAAAATCCATAATTAGTGTTTAAACCGTAACACAGAGGATTATTAAAAAAAAAAAGTCACTGCCATTCAGCAAGTATTCCTAGGAGACAAGCTTTACTCCTCACTTTTTTGCAAAATCACCATATCAAACCAGTGGAAAATACGTAATACTTTTAAAAGCTCACCGTACTCAATGAACTACTACTCTAGAAGATAAAGTCCCAATTAGATGTATACAAAATGTACACTGCAGAGGGCATTGACCAGCATTGGACCACTAGATTATGCACTACATCCTTCTGAGTTGGTCGTTGTTCAGGCACGTGAAGGTTTATGTTTAAATTTAACGCTATCTCAACGTGGCTGGAAGAGTCAGCAAAACCAGAGCTTTCAAACCTAAGGGCACAGGATAGTTAAGTTACAGCATGAGCAAGTTATTTGACTACAGCACTGCATTAGCTGAGGAGAGGGTAGTCCACCTCACACCTAAAATTGGACACAGCAGCCTGAAGATGCACTTCCAGAGAGCTGACAGACCAAGAAGCAGCAGAAGCTTCTGGTCCCACTTCCATATAAGAAATTGGCCATAAGGAAAAGGAGAACAGTTAAAAACCCTACAAGCAGTTGCTGCCTTTTCACAAGGCTTTCAAAATCCTATGAAGCTCCCCCCCCGCAAAAAAAAAATAAAAATGTAACCAGGCTAATTCCATGAATCCTGACCATCAGGAAAGGAAGTGACTGTGCTTTGTGTAAGTCCTGCATAGATTTCTATTATGATAGCTTAAGCAAAACAGATCCCAAGAGGAGAGGGAATAAACGTTACGCAAGTCATCTGGCATGTCCACCCACCTCAGGTGTGACGGACACCAACCCTCCCAGAGCAGGGGCAGCCTTTCCTTGCCAGGGTCATGTCCTCTTCCCTCTTGGGAAAGAACACTTTTAAATAATTTCAGTTCTGCCATGTGGGTTCTGATGGTTTAATTGTAATTGCTTATGCTTCTCAAAAAAAAAAAAAGGGGAGGGGGCTGTCAGGTAAAAGAATGACTCCAAACCATCTCTTCACTTTAGTAATTTTGGGACAGAACAATGCTGACATTAAAACAGACAAAAAGGCTTCTGAAGGGATACCTTTTAAAGGTGCAACATTCCTCTTTTTCTTCAAATTAGCCTGGTTTTCCCAAAGCTGTGTGACAAAAGCCCCTTAGGCCCAGGTGCCCTAGGCCTCCCAGCGCCATGTTTGCCTTCTCCTGCCCTTCCCCAACTCCAGCCCCTCTCAACAAGTTACAAACCAAACTGCATATATACTGACAACAGTATAACCAACTACTTCAAAACTTCGTTCTTTGGGAGTTTAACCTACACATCACACTGAAACAGAGGGCATCTGCCTGTAAATACACACCACGGCCGTCTATCTTCCAAACATACGCTGTGTTTTCTCACCAGCCAGGAGGAAAGGTTTCGTCTTAAATAGCGACTAAAAATTCTGTTGTCTACAATTTATCATTAAAAAAGCACAACTTCAAAATTAACATCAATTTTCTGATGCACAAGACAGGATGGTATAATTTAACCCAACTTAGACAAAGCCTGTCTTCTGATGAAGATCCAAGGCACCATCAAAGTTTAAAACACTATATTGCCTTCGTGTATTTACAACAAATGCAATTCCTTTAAAACTAACTGTGAAAACACTTTTCTTCTAATTTGTCTATTACACAAGCAAAGCCTTTTCTAAGGTTTACCAAATAAAATAAAAAATAGAAACTATTTTACTGCAGACCCTCCCTGTGACACAGAATTTAGCTTATTCACCTGTATATAGGTACAATAGGGCCCTGTTCAGAGTAAAGGTGGCAGTCAAGCGTTACGCAAAAAGAAAAAAGCAATCGTGATTACTGAAGGTAATAAAAAAATAGAAGAAGAGATTATAGTCCAAAAAAAAGACACACAGATACTATAGAGTTTTTATGTGATAGTGTTAAAAGATCAGGTTCTTCTTTTGCACTTAAAACTTGTTTCTCAAGCCTCCATCTCTTCAGCGATGCAGTTTAGCAAGGATAATGTTTCCTTTATTTGCACAGTAAGAGAGCACACCTGGAATGCCAGTAAACCTCAGACTTCCTTAGGCTGAATCACCATCTCAAGTACAATAAAAGTTAAATATCTGCAGCCATGCAGCTGTGTGAGGTGCACTCCTGTTAGTTATCTACAACTTACCTAGTATTTACAGGCATCTGTAATTTTTTTGAATGTGTAAGTTGAACCAGTGTCAGTCATGAGATTTCTTTAAATACTAAGCTAATGGAAAATCATAGGTGAGCCTAAACAAAGAGTAACAGCTCAGAGAATGAAGACCAAGGATTTAATTTTACTATTAACAGTGAAAAGGGCCTTGAACAAATCTCTTAAGTTCACTGTAGGATGGTTTGCAAGCCTACTAAAAAACCACAGCCATCGCAAGTAGCACCTGTGGCTTCAGGTGCGTTAAAACACCCTGGAAGAGATAACCCATAACAGCCTTTACAAGTGTATTAATAACTCGTTTTGACACTGCTTAGAGACTCTCCATTTAGGTACATCCTATGCACAAAACACAGAGTCAGAGGAGTTCTCCTCTCCACAATTTCCAAACCAGAGAACCACAGCAAGGTACAAGAAAGTGATAAAGCAGTAAACGAGACATGATAAGAGCCGTACAAAACCAACATCATCTATTACTCACAAATAAGAATATCCCAACAGTCAGAAGAGACTCAGAGTAACCATTCTAACACCAAAGCCCCTGCAAGATAAGGCGGATCTTCAGGAATTCAGCCAAACACAAGGCAGGCAAGATGAGCGAAGAGCCTACTGTCACCTACTGCTGTAATGCAGCTTGCTGCCCAGAATCACCTATCTTCTGATATTCTTACCTCCTAATTTCCAGGACAGGAGAGGCTTGCTGAAAGTTTGCAAAACACCTCCAGAGCCTCTGACCAGAGACAATATGCAAGTACATGTTATTACCAGTAAACCTAAGCTATGCTGTTATTCAGTGCTCTTACGGTTTCCTTCATTTCAGATAAAGGTAAGGCACTTTATAAACACACACACCAAAAAAATTAAGGCAGCTATATAAAGATTGTTTGTTTTAAGTGATAAATGAAGCAGCAATTTATGCTAGCTAATTAAAGACAGATCTACTGTATCAGTTTAATATTCTGAAGGATATTAATAAACAGGTAATAAATAACCACATTTAAGTGAGGCACAAAGTTAAAGTTACGATTAATCTTAACTCATAGAAAACCCAAGAGTCTGTAAGTGGTCCCGAGCCAATAACATTTCTTCTAAAGCAACTCATTTAGATGCTCTGTTTGGTGGAATGCAGCTGTGAACAACAATAAACCCAAGACTGAACAACTTACAAGCTACAGGATAATGTATATATCCGAGCCCATGACTGGAGCGTGCAAAGAGCTATTGCTTTCCTAACAGAGCTGGTCTTTCGAGTAACTCAACTTCTTGCTCGAGTAAAGTAAACTTCTTGCTTTAGATCAAGAAATCGTAAAAACAGCTCAAGACCAATCAATTGTTAAGGTGTCATGAATCACAGTTTTCCCTTAGCAATTGCAGGAGATAATGCTCAGTGTCTTACAGGATATAACCAGATGCTTACAGGACAACATCTACGACAACTAAATAAGATTATCAAAATGCATCCGCTTACACAGGCTTTTCCAAAGCATCTAACACTGATGCAAAGTTCCATGAAAGGATAAACCTTTCCCGGTGAAAGGGAGCGCCCTGAGCTCACGCACATCTTCGCTCTCCCTAGCGATGCTGCTGCTGCAGCACACCCAGCTGTGAGTACCGGCTGTCAGAATGGCTGTCAAATGCAATGACTGATTTAAGACTGATAACAGCTGCAGCAGCCTTCCACAGCACAAAAGCTTTATACTGCTGATGCTTAGTGAGAGAAGTATTAGAAACATTTATTCTCAAAGTCCGTTCACGTTTTGCAGCACTTTATTTTCTGACAGACTACTGCAGTATAGTATGTATCTGATGTCTGCAAAACGCAAGGCCAAAGCTTGGGTCAAAGCTCCTTAAGCTGGCAGTGGCACAGAACTGCTGCAATTTAAAATGAACAAGGAAATTGCACCATGTAATGAAGATGATAATTAGCGTATATTTACTTTGTCAGAGAAAGACAAACAAGGGGAGTAAAAAAGGCTCAGTAACCACTCTGCTGCTGGAGGAGAGGCCAGGTTCTGTACAGGCAAGAGGCAATTTCTCACAGTACTATTTTGCAGGAGCATGCGACAGAGGTCAGCCTCCTCCTCATCACACCTGGAAGGAAAAAATCAAGAGACGAATACATCTGGCAATTCACACCTGCAACACGGGCATAAAACAAGCAACAGGATTACCAGCCAATTGACAACACAATTTGGAAACAGCAGCAACAGTGACATATGGCAAGATACTGAGGATTCGAGTAGAAAGCTTTATTTTTGCCTACTGTAAAGAGCTGAATGGAGGTGAATACCCACTGCATTTCAATGTCTGTGTTCAATTTGGGTAGTTCCAGTTTTCAAGAGCCCTGACAGATTATCTCTCCCCTATTCTAAGAAACTTGTGATATTTTTGGAAAAAATAAACCAAATGCACACAAAATCTGACACCCATGTGGCCAGTGAAATGACAGAACCATGCAACAGTTTTGCTTCTTTGCAACAAGTCCTCCTCCCCTTTCACACGGAGTGTTTTACTTGGATTTCCAGAATGTTTCTGTTCAGTGGGGTTCCCACTTACCTGGTGGGCTCAGCATGCCCTGAGCCACGCTTCACTCCCCCCCCCCCAAGTCCTTCTGTGCCCATTCCGGCACCCATTTAATTGGGCAGGGAGCCCATGCAGGGAATTAACCCAGCAAGAGACAGAGGGGACAGAGGGAGTAGGATGAACCCAGGAGTGTATTTAACACCTAGTGATGGATATAAAAAAAGCCCCAGAGCTGGCTGAAACAAGGGTGCAGGGCCACAACACACAATGTGTGAAAAAAAGGAATAAGGATAGCCCCTTTGAGCAGTAACTCGCTGGCTTAGCTGTAATATTAGTTTTCATTCTACTCAAAGCCATTTAGCTAAAAGGATGCTCTTCATTCTGTTAAAACTCTTCTCCCAGAAAACCTCCTGTACCCATATGCACTCATCCTCTCTCCATTTCAATGATAACTGAAGCAATTCAGTTGAAACCCTTACTTCTGCAGGGCTCAAAACCAAATGGCTAACACACCCACATGCAGTTCTTAAAACCACAGGGCTGCAAAGTTCGGTGATTTCAGTTGACACTCCGAATTATGATCATTAAAAATATAAGCAAAACCAGAAAAAAGCAGTATTGTTTCTCTGAAAGTGGCAAAACTCCACCTCTCCATTCATCACCATGCTAAAGCATTTTCTCTGTACCTGGACATGACGCATAAGTTTTGCGGGTAGATCTTGCATTGAAATCCCTGCTCCCTTTGAAGTCAGAAGCTAGGGACTTCTAAAATATCCACCTTTATTTTCTAACCTTTTTTTTAGCAATTCTGTGCTGCTTTGTGAATCTCAGTCCTTTGAACACAGAACACGGAAGAGCCCTTGACCTAAGAAACATTTGATTTTTGGTAACTCTAGAAGAAACTGAAAGAGAAATAAGTTTATTAAATAATTAAATGATACATTTCTTTATTGTGAGGACAGAAAGAAAAAGAGCCAACAGCCACAAACAATCAAACACCATGTGTAAACTGTAAGTCAAAAAAAAAATACTACTGGTTTGCAGATGAAATTGTTTCAAATGCAATTAAGTATTTCAGGCTCTATTTATATTAGTGCACTAGCATATAACTGCTTGGCAGTGGTGCATCTCAACTCAACTTTTCTCTATCATCTTACACCTCAGTGAGAACTGCCTTCAATTTTAATGATGTAGTGGAGGAGAAGAAATGCAACACCATATTAGCATAGATCTAAAGAGAGAATTGCTTAGCTAAAATTCCGCCATTGCTATTTTTGCAAGCATCTAAAAACACAGCCAATAGTCAACTGATATAATAGTTGCTAGATTTGCTGAGTAGGTTTTTTAGAAAGCAGGACACAGGAAAAGACAGACCAAAATTGCAGATCCGTTTAAAAAAAAAACCACTTTGAGTTCAGCTCAGTTTCTTATCACAGAAGTCTGGTAAAATTGCTACTGAAACAACTGTTTCTCTTTCAGCAGGACATCAAGAAAACAGACTGGAAATATTATCAAATACCTGTTAAATAATAAATATGTCCCCCAGATCCTTTTGACCTCAAGAAGAAATGGTCTCAGCCATGGTAAATGATGCCTGTATTAGTCCTCCTCACTTTCAGAGGTACATTCAGGCACCAATCCTCCATGGAAAGGGATCTGGTTTCCCTATGGAGGCACCCTGAGCTAGGCACGTTGGTCAGACCAGACCAGAGGGAGGTGAAGGTGAACCTCCATGGTCATTCCTGCAGCACGCACAGTGCGGAGCCAGAGGACAGCAACAGACTAGCACCAATCCCATCAAACAGTGACACAGTTACTGAGAAAGAAGAGTGCATCTCCCAGTACTGTCCTCACGCAACATTAAAAAGGTGCCTGCATTTTCTGGACAAAGACAGCACAACTGGCAACATCTACAAAAGCCTCAGCTCTCCACAGATAAGAAGTGGCAACCACCTCACCCAGTCAGAGCTGCTGGGGCAAAATGAGAAGTTGGAGCAGCAAGAAGGAAAAAAAACAAAACAAAACCCCAAAACCATACACAAAAGAGTTCATGAAAGTGGCATTACTCTTCCCAGCCAGAGCTGCTGCCTAGTTTTCTCCAAACCTGCACCAGCTATTGGAATGCCAATGCCCACAGAAGTCCTGCACAGAATTATCCAGTCCAACACCTGAATGTGATGTAAACATGGGAATTGTATTTGGTTTAATTAGAGATAACTGGTAGAGCTAACTGAGAAGATTCCAAAAGCACAGCATCTGAGGAGCATAGCTACATTGCTTCAAGAGCTGTTGGGAAGCCTTACCAGCTCAGATTTGCCCATAAAAATCCCAAGTTTACCCATCTGTCACGTGGTGCAAAAGCTTTTTCGTTTCCCTCAGCTGTGTGCCAGTTAAGGGCACAGCTCAGTGACCTGGCTCTGGAAATCTGTAAATTTCCATTTTGCTTTTTACATTCAGTTTTTCATTATCAGGAGAAAAAAAAAAAAATCCTCTACTTCGTAAAAATGCAAAACATTTTTATTCCTGTTACCAAGCCAAAAACAACACCATATGGAAATGCATTTAAAATTCTTACATGCTAAGCTTTCTTTAAGCAAGGAGGTTACTACTACCAGCCAGCCAGGCCTAGGAAAAAAAATAACTAAAAAATTCAATGGAATATGAAAGTGATTTACATTATATGAGATGACTGGAAACAGATGAAAACTGATGAAACCACAGCGACTGTTTAAAAAAAAAAAAAAGCCTTAATATTGACTTTCAAAACAATGAAAAGTGGCAAAAATCCCACCAGGTCGCACCAGATAAGACATGCATAACGTGTTCCTAAAGGCAGAGGGGAAAACCTGAAACATCTTCACTCTGCAACAACTCTCGTCCCCTAAAAGAGTCTTAGGGCACAAACCAAACTGCCTTAAGTCCAACCACGCCACTTGCAGATGCCAAAGCCACCCAAAAATCCAACTCACCTCCATTTCCCCTTCAGGAGCTATGCAATGAGTTGGGGAGGGTCTCAGCAGTCCCCAGAAGGGCACAACATTTCCAGACAAGACACCTTGTAGCTTCCTGAGCTTCTAGCTGCAGCTTTAAGCTGACTGCTCTGCATGTCAGTGGGTCGCATTTCCTGCTGGAATTACAGTTTGGTAGGTGACTCATAATCCATAAAAAAATTGAGTATTTTGCAGCTCTTAAAAAAGAGTCCAAATCAGCTTTTTCTGGTCTCATTTACCACAGCCCATTACAACAACAAACTAATGTTAAAAATCAGTAACGGGAAAGTTCTGAGAATACTTTACAAATAGTATAAATACAGCACTTTTATTCAGACTATGTGCAGCAGCCCTTAACTGATCAGTTACTACAGAATCTGAACAATGGCATGTCTTTTTAAGAAAGTGAGAGCTGTGAAAGTTAAGCGCTATATTTACGCTATTTGCAGAGCATTCTTTATTTAGATTTCTATGGTAACCGGTAAGTAAAAGGACCACAGTTCATATTTTGAATGTTTTTATTCCCCATGGTCCGAGACTGCAGGATCGCTACAACGCTTTTTTAAGTAGGAAGAAACGATAAGTAAGCACACTGCTGACTTAAATAATCTTTACTGATGAACTTGAGATGGAGTTCTTCTCCAACACCACCACCAGACATCCTTTTAAGTTACCCCATTCAATATGACGTAGTAACAGAACCAGAGACAGGTATGCCTTACACACCAGGCAAAACTTGTCAAAAATGCATTTCTGCTGTTTTGCCACCTTACCTGTCTGTCAAAAAAAACAGCTTGCACAGAGAAAACAGGCACAACTTTCTTCTCCCTCTGACCTTTAAGGAATCAGGGACTGGATACGTTGCGGGAATCGCTACCTGCTGCAGGAGTACAGTACTGTTACCACAGGAGGTAGCGCTGTTCATTATTAAACCCCACCAATTAATTTGGAAAAAAAAACAAAACAAAACGCCATCAGACAGTGTATAGAGTCACCCTACACCTCCAGAACAGCCTAGAGCTGGGCTGGTCCCACCACAACTTCTGCTTGCTGTAAACACTACAGGGCCAGCGTGAGCCATGCCAGCTCCCCCCATCCACACTGCCTGTTTACGAGTTTCCCATCAAGTCCTCCTACATATGTGCCTCTGGACTAATTTGGGATAATAAACATCAGGGAGGACAACATAATTGCTCTGTTTTGCAAATAATCAGAGCTCACAGAAAGGGAGAACTGCAAAACAGAACAAAAAAAAACCCCTACCTCTCTCACAACGTACCAAATACGTCTATTTTAACATCAGAAATGCATGTAATCTCACTTTCCTCCTTTTGCTAGTCAGTCTTTGTGAAGAGGACACCAAGCAGAGACATCAGTTAGTCTTTAGCCCCAAATATCCAAGACTAATTTCCCAAGCTCTCAGAGAAATTAATCCACAGCCAACGACAACTGATTTCTACAGAACACTCCTCTCACCTTGGGCTGCTCTCTCAGCATTTCAGCTGCCTGAGGTGGTACCACACATCTGCCCTCCAGGACATCGGGAGCAAGTCTCCAGCAAGCCCTTTCCAGCAGCCCAGTTTTCCCCAGTGCATTGAGTTAAGCTTCTGGGAATCGTGATTCCTCCTTAGCTAAAGACTATTTTTATCAAAGGAGAGAGGAAATCCTCCCCCTGTCTGTTGTGACTTTTATCATACATCCACAATTCCCAAGTGAAACTGCACAACACTATTGAGAACTACTGCATTCCAGCAAGCCTACTGGGGGTTTAGTAGCGAGGCAGCCCAGAAATACCTAGAGGAAAGCAAATGCTGAATGCAGCACAGCAAAAGCCCTCCACTGCCATGTTCCCCTTCCTGTTGCCCAGATGCAGCAGAAGACAGACAAGGCAATCACGCTGTGCCTACCTAGAGCCACAGCCGAGGACTGCTCAGTCTCCAAAGTCATCTTTTGCTGAACCTATTTACCACGAGACCCAAGGCTCCTACCACAACAGCCTGATGAGCACAGGGTAAGCCTGGATTCAGCAACGCTTGTGATGGGACTGTGGTGGTGCAGCCTCCCTTCCCCCTTTAGGCCACGCAGTACTTGGCATGGTTTCCTCCCTACCTGGGCCACATAATAACACAACGGACCAGAACATTACATGGTGGTCCAACATGAAAGAAAAGGTAGAGAGTAAGGGGTTCCCACAGTGTTCTGGTCCCTTAATGTGCCTGGCTCCCATGACTCCTACTGTTTGAAAATAACAACTATAATTGATCACTGACAATATATGGATCATGGCCAATGAGGGGGGGGATACCAGGACCCCAAGATCTAGCAAGTTCTAGGCTGGCATAACCGGTGGAAAGTACCAGAATATCCCATTATCTGAGCTGGGCCAGGGTGGAAAAGTACCTGATGAAAGTCAGTTATCTCAGATCCTATAAGCAGTGATTCTAGTAAGACCCTTTGAGCTCTTCTGGAGGGACACCGCTCAAGCTGACACCTCAAGGATTAGAAGCCCAGGGTGAGTCAAACCCTCTCAAGTCTCAATTACTGCCCGTTGAGGAATGCTGACACATTGTGAGTATTTACTCAAAAAATTGGGAAAAGGGAAATTTTACCTATAGGCTAGCCTCTCTTTCATCTACATCTACACCTACATGTTTCTGACATATATAGTAACTTTTACAGACGTGGATGTTCTTCCATTCGTCCATGCACATGTAGGAGTCAAAAGGGGTACCCGTTGGCTCATTAAGAGTCACCCGTTACTAAGGGATTTTTGATTCCAGCAATTAAAAACCCACGTGTATATGTGCTTACATGTATTAATTTGAGATCTGTGCTTTTGGTCATATGTGTATGTATTGATTTGGGATACCTTATAGTTAGATAGTGTGAATCTTGTAATCTTCGAATCTGTAATTAAGTCGCTGTTCAATTATTTTGTTAAATCACGTAGCAAATCTTTAAATCAATTAATGATTAAATGCTGCTGAAATTCAACCTCTTGATCTACCTCAAATCATTAATAGATTTTGAATCGCTGCTAAATCACAACCATGTCAAATTACTTCCATCTGCAACAGGGACAAACAGGACTTTGTCGGCAGCCCCACAGCACAGGACAGCCATGCCCACCGCTACCCAGAGACCGCAGGGAAGATGGTGGAGGCATTCCACCTTCAGCTACCCAAAATATCCTTGAGCACTGTGAGCCAGGAGCTCCTCACGGCGAGGGTGATTCACAGAGCCAAGTAAAACAGCAGGGAAACACTAGGGAAGGTGTATTTTACTACTAGGGCCCTGTGAATGGGCACCATTTTGCCCGGTTCCTCCAGGGGCTCGTGAACACCAGCCACCTGCTTCTCCCCACCAACTCCCCCCACTCAAACCGCCAGCGCCTCAGCACAGACAAAGCCATCCTGTTTTAATGCACCACTTTATGGCAAGAGCATGAATTGGCAACACTAGGCAACAGTCCAAAAAAAAAAAAATTAAAAAAAAAATAAGGAAACATAAGTTCTGTGGAACAGAAAGCACTTGCAAAGCACCGAGTTTCAGCAGGATGTGGAAGCACAGTGAATGAGCACTCAGTTTCACTAAAATACTTACTTCAGACTAGCAAAGCATAACATTACAGTGTGTATTAAGTTTGAAAAATAAGAGCTTGTTAGACACAGCGAAACTGAGTACATTTTCTACCTGTTGCTGACACTCCTCCCTTGATGTCATAAATCCAATTAATTTCAACATCACAAAAGGAAAATGGAGTCCTTCATCTTCCTCCCTGCCAATCTAACCAAGTAAACTAGTTTAAAGAGGGAGAAATCACAAATGCCCAAGGTGAGACACATGCCAGCCAGAGGCATGCTCCTTGCAAATCAAACTGCAGCACGTTCGTCTCAGCGCCTCCAAAATAAACTTCCTAGAATATTCTTCACACCAAGTCTTTGCTTAGACATTTCTTAGCATAAGGCTAGCTGAAATAACTACACTATCTTCTTGCACACAGCAAAGCTCTCAAATATTCCCTTCCTCTGCCCTTGGACATGTTAAGTCACATCTGAAAGAACCACGACAACCCACTATAGTTTAGGTGCTAACACTTCACTGCATTCGCTCTAGAGAAGTTACTCTGAGGCATCCCCCTGCACTCAAACTACTTCTCTGCTCAGTTATGCTAGCTTAAAAACGCATCTCCCGTGCACTCACCGTGCGGCATGCTGACTAAGGTTTCAAAGCAATAGCAAACTTCAGTCCACAAGCACTTTTATGTATGCTTAGACAAACATCTGCAGGGAGGAAGGCTAACTCCTTTTTGCACTTACTGAGTGATTCCCAGCCTGCCTCACTGACCTTGGCTACAGCATCCTCAAGAAACGTGCCACAATAGGAACATCTGTTCACCCCATACTTGTTGACTGGACCCAGACTGTCCCTGCTGGAGCTCAGAAAAGGCAGAAGCAGCAGGGAGATGAAGAACTGAAAGAGGCATTAAGAAACTTCAAAAAAGAAAGAGATATACCCAAATGCTTAACCGTATTTTGATCCAAAACACAGAAGCCAGCAGCCATCTCACAGTGAAGAAAGCAGATCCTTCTAGACAGCTGATCTATCCGTCCTACTTCAGCAACAACAGTCCCAAGGACAACAACCAAGAGAAGTAGTTTGGAGAGCTACTACACAGTGGGACATAAGGCCACACTAGTGCCTCACACCTTTGGTTTTTTGTTATAAACACCAAGGCTCTGTTTTGTGAAAGCCCAGACCAACATCCATCACAAGAATGACAGGAATCCTCTAGAGCATTAGCACCCTTCCCATTAACAGATAAGGCAACCCAAAATAGCACACTGGTCAGCTATGCTATGCTGTCTGGGCAGGTCCAAGAAAGTTAACGCTGTTTTGCTCCAACCAAGTAGAACAGCCCTAACCCAGCAGTAGATGGTCATTGGGTCTCCGAGAACCACAGCAGCATAAAAGTCACCATCAGTGATGACAACAGCCAGGACAGGATCTCCCTGCTTTCAGCCCTTGCTCCAGTCTTCATGAAAACAGTTTCCAAACCACAAATCTATGATACTTCCTTTCCACATACTACAGCACAGAAACAGAGTTCTCCATAAGACGAAGCATTACATGTGCATAACAGAAGAACTGTCATCCTAGCCACCTTCAGAAGTTCTTACATGTTGGTAGGTAGCCCTGTAATCCATGGGTGCTCTGCTACTGAAAGAAACACAGCCAGCTGCAGAGCAAACTGCTCAGAAAACAAGGGAACAAGGAGGCAGGATTCTGGATGGCTTTTGCTCTAAATGCTTCTAAAAGGACTAAGCCCTTTAAAACAACTCACTTCATTTTCTTCCATTTGCAGCATATTTTAGCTAAGCTTTTCTATTTGTTTTGATTGAGCTGATGTTCCTGCTGTTCACCCAAGTAACCCAACAACTTGAGACCTGAACTGCTCAGTACTCCTTCTAACATGGAGTTAACATGTCACTGATCGAACATGGAGTTAACAAGTCGCTGATAATCAGTTGCTTAGAGTGCACAGCACCAAAGCATGTTCCAATGTCTCCACACCACAGATGTGGAATGTACAGTTCCAATGGCTACACACCACAGAAGGCTCCAAAAGTCCCCAGAAAAATACCTCTACCTTCCAGGTACAATGAAAGAAGAGCACATGTGTACACAGTTCATCTGACCCTGCTAAGAAATGACAGGGTTCTCTAAGTGGAAAAAAAGTAAAGCCAGATTTAGTTAACCATAGAAAACTCAGGCTAGGAGTGGGAAAAAAAACACACCCAAAAACACCCAAACACCCTAAAAAACCCAAACCAATCAAACAAAAAAGCCGAAAACAAAACCCAAAATCCCACATGAACACAGCTATTCACCATCAGAATGTTTTACTACATTGTTCTCTGCTAAACGTTTGCATTTTGAGGTTGTACATAACCATCCACAAAGTCTCCTGATGAAACTGGAACAAAACGCCAGCAATGGTCCTTCTGTGCTTAGACTAGCTTTAAAAATCAAACAAAACCAATCAGTTGTAGGCAGCAAGAAGGCAATACAATTATATATTAGCATTAAATACATTTAGATTTTTCTACAGTTTGAGGTATCTTTAAAGTATTACTATTCCTTTCAGCACCTGTGCAGCACCGTAGCTAGAGAGAAATATCCATCCATTGCTAGGGAAGGGCCAGTTGGGAAATGCAGCAACAAGCCCAAGATCAGCGGCTTGGTCTGATGTTCTGCAGGGAAGCAAACTGAGCTGAGGAGAAGACGCTCAGCAGCACCCCACAAGCCACACAGCTGAGGTGCCCAAGGCACCTCTTCAAGTCACAAGGGGGAAAAGGGAGCCCTGCTTGCTTCGCAGCACCAACCTGAACAGCGAGGCACTATTTTCTATTATTAGCTAAGAGATGGCTTTTAGAAAGCGAAGAGTCTGACAGCTAATCAAGGGAATTCACCCCAGGGAACTGAATGCTTATGTTCTCCAGAAGTCATGAAACACATCCAGTTGCTTCTAATATAAAAGTCCAATTACGCAGCAATCCGTACTGCTAACACTGCAGTCTAATGCCTGAAGCTTGCCTACAAAGGCATCACCGCCAAAACCACCAGCTGGCTTAAGCTGTTGTACAACAGCAGCATAAGAGCATATCGTAGTCATATTTTTCTTTATATTAAAAACTACAGAGCATAGAAATATGTCTAATACACACTTTGAAAAGGTAGTCGGGTACTTTCTTCTAGACACAGCTTTCAAACAACAGATCATTGACAAAAGAGACAACCTAGGAATACCACAGGGGTGTGTCCTCCAAGTATTTTGTTCATAGGGTTACCACAAGAATTGCAAGAGACCTCCAAAAAAAACCCCTACTTGGATCTAGCCAGAAACGCATACCACACAAGCACAGTCCTTCCATTAACAAAGCAGCCTTTGGGGTGGTTTTGTTTATGCACTGATTAGGCTGTTAAAAGCATTCAAAGGTACCCCACCTACAAGCAAGCACATTCCTCAGGGTGTGCAAAAACAAAAAAGTCCTCTTTTTTCACTGAAGATCTCTAAAACTGTAACAGAGAACAGATTGTTTCCTAACATCTTTCATACAAGCCTGTTTGTGTTTCTGCAATTCAAACACACATTTCACAGTATTTAACTTCCTCCTCATCTTAATCCCTTAAATTTGATGAATGTATCAGCACTGTTTTCCCCACAGAAACCCAAAGCCAATTTATAACACAGTAAGACTTAAAGACCTTCAGTTATACTGCTGTAAAATAACATTATAGTAAAGTCTAAGTGTTGCTGTTTACTTATATCGTAACTTTATTCACATTACAAAGTAAAGATGCAAAGGACAGAATGCCTGGACACGTAACTATTGTCACAAGTGATAAATGGGAGGTTTTTAACCTATAGAGCCATTTTTTTTAAATATAGTCTTGCAAATGTAAAAACAAGTAATACAAGTCACAGCAAGTAAGGTACAGGAGCACATTAGAAACATCAGCAATGCTGATTCTAAAACACAGAGATCCATCCCTGAGATGGCAGCAGCCCCGAACTGCCAAGGCTGCACGTTGCTGCCCAAGCTCAACCACGTTGCTGCTGGCCCTGAGCTAGATCGCACGAGACAAGCTCAGACATCCTCTGCAGCCACAGCACGTCGATGTGCAGTGTGGATAATCCTCCCGCGATAACCAAGTGCAGGGGGACTATTCAAGACAAAAAGAATTCCAACAACACTTGACTGAACAAGACAGAGCAGTCAAGGAGCATGTGCAATCCTGACCTGTAATGTCCTGCCTGGGTAGGTATCAGGTACCACATAAGCAAAAGAAAGCTGCAAATTCCTCATTCTTATTTCAGTATACGAGCTTTATGAAACAAAACATACTCTTTAGCAAGGTAAAGGATGTGAAGCCATACAAGCAGCATCACCTGCCCAACACCATTGGAAACTCCATGTTAGAGCCTGACTCCACTGAGGTCAGCTGGAATTGAGCAGAGCAGAGACAGGGTTTCTCCGGCTTAGGTGCTATAAGCTCCGGCTTATAGTTCTCCGTTTACTACATTACACTGCTCTTCAATTCTTCTAAACGATACTTGCCAGAGCACTAACTTTAAAAAAAAAAAAAAAAAAAAAAAAAAAGAGAGAGAGAGAGAGAGAAGAACTGTGTTCTGAAACCCTGATCTCAGGAGAAGATACTGGACCAGATTCAGATGAGGCTTATGCAGATGCAGGACAAGAGTAACTGTTCTTGCTTCCAATAGGGCGAAATTCCAAATGCTGTTTGGAAGTGTTATACAACTCTAATAATCTCACTCAGGGGGTTATGGCTATACTGCCTCATATCCAGACTGGAAAAAAAAAAAAAAAAAAAAAGAGACAGGAAAACCATTTACTTGCTTTATTGCATTTTTATCTTGCCATAAACACCACTGTCTAAAGTCAGCTTGCTTCCAAGTTTTAAACTTCACAGATAGAACCTACTTGAGAAATTATACTCATTTCAATATCCAATACTAATGACCACTTTATTTTTTTTTTAACCCTTTCCTTTTTCCTTCACTGCTGTAAAAACTTGAGTTTAATTTCTTCCTGCCCATGCTTTTGCTTCATGTTGGCTACAATTTTGCAGAAACTTATCCTACCATAGGATCGTAGCCTTGGGTTTGGGGAGACTCTAGAAGTTGAGCTGCTTCTTTTCAAGAGTACAGTGCAGGCTGGACTTCAGACTTGAAAACTCAGACCAAAGACACTGCAGAGCAAGGGTTTGCTTGCAGGACTCCACTTTCTCCTCATTTAGCATATACAACACAAAATTGAAGTGATCCTTTTTTTCCCGGACACCTTCATCTTCACTACAACCCAACACTAAATGCCAAACGTGATGTAGCAATTTTTTGAAGCACACTATAAAGGAAAGAAATAACTATATTGTCCTAAATGAACACCACTTGGGCATCTCTGCACCTAAGACATATGGGGAGGATCACAAATATAATCCAGAATGAATTCAATGCAACACATCAAGTTTTCAATGCTTCTAAAGTAATTGAAATTTCTTGGCGGGGGGGCGGGGGGGGGGATGCTGCAGAGGGGAGAGAATAAAGACTACTTAAATTAGGAAGAAAGCAGCTACAATCTTGGACAAGAAAAATAATGGGTGCCATCAGCACACTATATACAGAAAACAATTAAGAGCTGGAAAATATCTGACCCACATGTATAGAATTATTGACTAACGCTCAATCACCATTTGATCTCAGTGGCTGGGCTTGCATTGGGAACAGCAAGGCAGCATTCGCACACTGCTTGATAAATTTCCCCAAAGTAACATACACGCTATTATCTGCTCTAATCTTCCAGTTGTTCCTCAAGGTAAGCAATTTTTACAGAGAATTTGTCTTTATCCATCTGCTTGTTTTTTGTTATAAACTCATTTTCCCCCCACTCTCTCTGTATGTATGTGCTGGCGAGACCTTATTGCTCTCTACAACTACCTGAAAGGAGGTTGTAGAGAGGTGGGGGTCGGTCTCTTCTCACAAGTAACAGGCAATAGGACAAGAGGAAACAGCCTCAAGTTGTGCCAGGGGAGGTTTGCATTAGATATTAGGAAAAATTTTTTACATTGAAAGTGTTACCAAGCATTGGAACAGGCTGCTCAGGGAAGTGGTGGAGTCGCCATCCCTGGAGGTATTTAAAAGACAGGTAGACACAGTGCTTAGAGACATGGTTTAGGGATGGTTTCTGTCAGTGTTAGGATGATGATTGGACTTGGTGATCTGCAAGGTCCCTTCCAACCTAGACAATGCTATGATTCTATGAGATCTCAATACGTGGAAATATACACAGGCATAGAGAACCTTTTATATAAAAACAGTGTCAGAAACCTGAAGCTCTGACCATTGTCATTTGACTACAAAGTGATCATGATGAATTTTTAAAATTTTATTTATTTATTACTCTTACAGTGCTTCCTTGCTTTCACATTCTGGCTAAAATCAGAAGTGGAAATGACAGAAGAAAGGGTGTTTTTTTACCACCATTAATTTTAAGCCAGAACAGAAGCAGGAAGTACTGGAAGTTTCACAGGAAAGCTGGTCAGTTTAGTTTTATTGCCGGAAGCTACCCCAACATTTCTTTTAACGTTTGAATACAGAACTGATATGAATCTCTAGAAGTTAAGGTTCATGTAGAGCAAAGCCAGAGCAACACGTGAATGGGTGCTGTTATCAAACTGAACTTTAACTGTCATTACACAAAGTTCACCACACGTATGTATTCTGTTGTGATGTTTTATTTAACAAAACAATAAAGCCTCGGTTCCTTAGGATAGGGACTACACATTTTGAGCTAAAAGAGCCACCACAGGTCATTACAAATTAATACAGAACTATCACCTCAGTGCTCATGAAAAGTTTGACTACTACTACACAGAAATCCTTGGAAGGATGAAAGGAAATGGAGTTCTCTGTCTGAGTCATTAGAGTTGGTGTGTTTCTTGGCATAAAGCTAAATAAGGAGGGGAAAGAAACAAGAAAGGCTGGAAGATGAGGCTGGAACACATCCAAGTTTTTAATGCTTCTAAAGCAATTGACATTTACTGGCCAAAGAAGAAAACACTTCATATTATTTCAGCCAAAACAATTTTTTCTTTCCCCTAATTCTCAAATAGCTGTAGTTACTAAGGCAAGGCTCTGCCTCATTCACCTGAACTACCCTTCATTCTTTGAACTAGCTCATCAATGTGGATGTATTCTACAACATGAATTCAATGCAAAAAAGAACCCATACTGGACCGCTCTGTGAAAGCCACCAGTAACTGCCACGCAAGCCCAAACTTCTCATCACAGCGCAAAGGAACCCCGGCCAACCATGACACGCACACAAGCGTCTGAGACAGGAGTTTGACATTCAGTAGTTCCTGAAGTTCAGAAGTTCCTGAAGTGCTCTGCATTGCCTACCCAACCCAGAAGGGGGGAAACAAGGACTGCCAGGCAGCATGGGCTTGCCAAGATAAGCAGGCGATGGCATGCACACATACCAAACCCTCATTAGGAGGCCAACGGCAAAGGTGAGCGTAAGGGCTCAACATGCACAACAGCAAAGGTGAGCAGCAGGCTGTCTCCCACGTCCTTGTGTTTTAACGTATTTCATAGTCCAACAAACTGAAAGGTACGCTGCAGCAGGAGGAGATGAAAGCAGATGACAGTTTCTGACGTAAAGCAGTATCTGACTGGACTGTGAGGAGTTTGCAGGGAGAACTAAGTGACCCGGATGGACAACGAATATAACAACAATAGAATTCAGTACTAACAAATGCACACTGAATGCAAACTTTTCAAGGATTTTTAACTAAACCATTAATTAATGGCTCTAGAAAGGGACTTACAACAGCTCAGCAAAAGTCTGCTCAACAAACAACTGTGGTTTAAAAAAAATAATAAAAAAAATTACAGAACCACAAATTCCATAGCCTTGCATGAACAGAATTGAGATGATGAATAATGTTAGTCTAAATAAACATCTTCTGGAAGACAATAGTGCAGACTCCTCTAGAATAACATGCTGTGCTAGTCACCCCAAAATGTGCTGCTAGACCAGCCAGGGCTACCTCTTTCAGAAAGAGGTAACATGTCTGCCTCCGGGAATGGAAAAACCCTTAAAACAGATTGTCTTTCTGCACAATCCCAACCTGCTGAAATACACCCAAGTACAATAAGACAGAAAATTATTTGGAAAAGGAAGTTGGTCTGTTCTGTCTGCATATACAAGACTCTGTTTGCGTGTGTGTGCATAAATACAAACTAAAATTAATTCCTGCAGGAAGTCACGTAAGTCAGGTATGGCATGTTTTATGTGAGGACCACGAGCAGGCACAGTTGTTCCATTTACGCAAGGTTCATTACTAAGATTCATTTATCAACAACCTTGAAGGTGTAAGTCTACCTCTAGCTATTGCAGACCATGATAAAACAACAGTGGGAGAGATTACCCCATAAAAAACAGAGATGCTCCTACTTTTTCCTCTGGAAACATACAGCACTGACACCTTGTAGATGAGACCTTGCAAAGAGAAGGACACAGGATCTGATCCACCCTGACAATCCCCACAGCATGCAGCACACCATCTATCTGGCACAGATGAAGCTCACTCCACATTGGGTCTGGCTCCAGTAGCAGGCAAAAGGATCCCTGCAGAGAAGCAGCAGTGCCTGCTGAAGATGGACCAGGCTTTAAACTGGAAGAAGGTGGATTTATATTGGATGTAAGGATGAAATTTTTTCTGCTGAGGGTGGTGAGACACTGGAACAGGTTTCCCAGAGAAGTTGTGGATGCTCCATCATTGGAAGTGTTCAAGGTCTGCTTGGACGGAGCTTTGAGCAACCTGATCGAGTGAAAGATGTCCCTGCCAGATGTCCCCCCTGGCAGGGGGTTTGTTGGACTAGATGATCTTTAAAGGTCCCTTCCAACCCAATTCAAACCATCCTATAGTTCCATGATTCTGCTTCCCCTATAATTTCATCTCTGCCTTTCCTGGCTATCAGCCACACAAAGCCAGCTGAGTTGGGAAAACAAGGAAGCACCAACCCCATAGTGCCAAGAGGCAAAAAGATGCAAGATACAGAAAGACAACCATACAGGCAACCATAAGGCCCCGCACACGGGAGCCTCTGATCCTCGCGCAAGCAGCAATGACAGCCCTGCATGAGTAGTACGCAAGAGCCACTCAGAGAAAGGCTTAACTTTTGCAGAGATGGCTACTGCTCAGGGAGAGAAGTTGCCACTGAATGCTCTCTGATCTCAGACTCACCTCTTACATAGCTGTAGAATATTGACTTTGATGACACTTTGGTGCATTTTCCATCCGGAGATTTGACAAACCTTTTTGGAGCCATCTACCCCAGCCACAGAGCTCTCCTCTCATCGCTCCACGCAGAAATAGATAGAACAGGACTCTCTACATAAATTGCGCAAAGTTTAAATTGTTTCAGAAACTGCATACTCAGCATCTGGGAACGTACACATTCCTTAACGATTTTCTCCGTACTGTGTATGCTGCTAAAGACTTTTCAACCCCTTCACCTCGGAAAGCATATATTTAGTCATGTGTGGGCAAAGATCTATTTTCTCAGAGAGCTAATGTCCTAGCTTGAAGCTCAGATAAATCAATAGCCCTTAGATTAAAGCATCTTGCTGCCCTCAAGACAAGTTCAGAAGAATTTCTTTCCAACTGAAGAAAAATAAGTTTTATGCCTTTTTCTGCCATTTTGTAAGCCAGGCAAACGTGATTAATTTCTTTGTGTTCAGAGTTAATTAAGTGGTTTTTGGAGATCATCATGATTTGTCACGTCACCTGCCTTTCTATGCTAGGAGAGCAACCGGTATTGGTGTCCAGGTCCTTGCTTTACCAGGATGTTAGCTCCTCCAGTGGGTAACCCCTTCCAGCTCATCCAAACCCTGTCTTCTTCACAGGGTCTCCTTTTACAAGCCCCTTCTGCCCAAGACACAGGCCCAGGAAAAGTAGCCCAATCCTAGTATGCATGGGCCCATTCACTTTCTCTCCCTACTGAAGGCCCTGTCATCATCTCTACCCCAATGGAAGATGAGGACCAGGTTCTCTCGCTCTCCTGATATCATTATCATTGAAATTAAGTCCTTAAATGTGATGAAAGCCACCCCACATACTTGGGAAAAAGCTCAATGGTTACCTTCCAATTATCCACTAAACTGTGTTCAGATAATCCCCAGTGAGGGATGGAATAACAATAATTACAATAACTTATCAATAATTATTTCAGTAAAGGTGCTACAGGAGTGCCGTGCCAATGACAGAGCTGCATACAGATGTAAAATACTTACGGCAATGTGGCCTGTAATTTCCTTCCTTCTTTCCTACCTGTTCCCACAGAACAATGGATTACCAATGCTTAATAAGTCTCCCTAGTTGGAAAATATGACTGTCCTCAATGAAGGAGATGCAACTGAAAGTCCTCCACTGTCTCCCCTAGAAACTTGTCAATTCCAGTTGCAGAAAGGACATTTCGGTCCTTGCTGCTCCCTTCTACCTTCACCTCTATGCTGTATATAAATTTTACTCTCTAGCAGACCACCTCACTTCAGTGAACAGCTCGCAGAAAAACATGGCTTGTCCAGATCTAAGAGTTTCACAGGTATATCAAAAGTCACCACTTAAGACTTACAAAGATAAGAGCAACATAAAGACTTGAGGGGAGCAGTGAATGTGTAAAGAGACCAGTTCCCCAACAACAGCAATCTGTACTCCAACATACAATGGAGTTGCTCATCACATAAGCCTAAGATTAGTGGTCTCTTGATGAAAACAGTAACCTTTCAATTCAATTTCAATTCTTCCAGAACAGCCAAAGGCCCGTCTATATTTTCAGGATGTCATTCAGATGTCTATGTACTTTTACACAGCCTGAAACAGAGAACAAGCACTTGCAAGGAAAGGACAGAAAAGCACAATGTACAGACTGAGCACAAAACCTATACTTCAGCTGTAATGAAAGGATGTTCCTGCAAGAAGCAGGGTGATGTGAAACCGAGCAGCACACCAAGTCAAAAACAAGTACCCAACTTCTGTGGCAAATTGTACATCACTTTATTCAACATTTCACTGTGGACAGCATCCTAGAAGGAAGGGGTGTGGGGGGGAGGAAAAATGGGAGGGAAAAGCACCGAAAATGAGAACATTTGGACTTGCCTGAAATTCCACTCACTGCAAGGACGCAAGATGCCCACAGGCCAAATGCACTCCATGGAGGTGTCTGGTTAATCCTTTCCAGAAACGGCATGGAAGTTTGCTCTCTCCATTACAACGGGGTGAAAGCTCCCTTAACACAGCAACACTGCAGCAGCAGTGCTTGCACTGAAAGTGGAGGGAACTGGGACCACTTGCCTCCTTGCATGAAGATGCTGAGAGCCCAACCTCTCAGAGGAAAGCCCCAGACATGAAGCAGCTGCCTTCTGCAGATGCTAGGAGCCAATGCTCCCCTTCAGACATGAGCTATGTTGTGCACATAGGGCTCCACGAGAGAAGGTTAATAGGCAGGGATTGCATTAGGTGTTAGTATACAAACGTATACTAACCCAGTAAGTCAAAACCAGATGATTTTTCCCAACTGTGCCTTCCAGCACTTTTTGCTCAATGAAAAGAAAACTAAAATCTAGAGGAGTTGTTGCATTTATTAACCTCTGCAGACTCACAGCAATCATAATTGGGCAGCCTAACTGCTTAGAAGATTATTCCATTGATTCGATTGCACCGCAATACAAATAAAGATATCGGTATAAAGTGGGCTGCAAAGTACTAAAAATTAAGACCTAATTAAGTTATACATTTATGCATCATTGCCCTCACTATTAGAGTTAGGAAAATGGAAGGCAACATGCTATTATACATCATGTGCTATTATTCACATAAGTGCCTAAATTACAGTTTGGGAGATACTAGTTATGGGCTTATTAAAAAGCCATTTAATTCATCATATAATACACAGACTTCTTTCGAGATTGAAATAGGAAACATGAAAGCAGCATCTGAATAGTAAGTTTCAATCAAAAAATTATTTCTGCTGCCATAACAACAGTTTTTTCCCTCCAGATTTCGGTTTCCCCTCTCACGCTGAGCCACAGCAGGGGTTGGAGAAGAGTTTCTGAAGTCTGATTCATGCAGATCATGTTTACCTTATTTTTTTAAAAAAAAAAAAAAAAAGGCATGCTGACTACAAACTGCGAGAAGAGTTTACAACTCCTCAGAAAGTGTATAAAATTGCTGATATAAACCAAATAAGAACAAAGTTAAAGGACCTGAATAAATCAGGTTTAGCCTGAATGTTTAGACCAGAAGGTCTTGGAGGGGTGAAGGGGAGGTAAACATCCACATTGGGTAGAGCAGTGCTACAAGACTGGTTATTTTCAAAGCAGGGGACATCCTCAGATATGCAAAAAATGGTTAGACATGGGGATATAACCAGCTTAGCCTTTGCAGCAGATGCAATGGAAACCTTGGCCCAGCTTGTGCAGACGAAGATGTAGCTGTCAATCATATGGCCCTTAATGAAGCCCTGCTGATCTTTCACACCCAGCTGTCGCCTTTTTGTTTCTCTTCCTTATCCTTTTCACCTTGTGCCTAATTGATTACAAGCTTGGCTGGCACTGGAATTTGTTCAGCTTCACAGCACGCCGGCTAGGAGGGGAGTCCTGAAGAGGGTCTCCGGCAGTGACAGCAGCTGTGCTGAATGGTGGGTCCCTAGCTGGGGCAGCAGCTCCCCACCAGCCCCATCTCCGTCAGCAGAGTGTGCCCGGGGACCCGTGCCAGAGCCCCAAGGGCACCCCAGGGCAGCTGACCTCTGGCCCTGCACAATCAGCCGCTTTTCAATAAAACTCTTCCCATCCTGTGAACCTAAATTTGGGGCTTTATCAGCTTAGCTTTTCAGAAGCCGTTTAACGTCAAAAAAAGCTTTCTAACCACTCCCTACTTTCTCCCTCAAAGGATTTCACAGAGCATCAGGGAGACAGAAGAAAACTTCCTCTCAGAATTTAAAGTATTTTTAAATATAAATATATATTCAAAACAGGATAAAATATTTAAAAGAATTCCTAAACTGCGGTTTGTTTCATGTGGAGGAATTTATGTGTCTTTATCATAGAAACCACAGCTGTGAAGTTAAAATGGTGTCTGATATTCCATTTTTCATCTCATCATTATTCCTTCAACAGTAATTCAGATTAACCACAGTGTATCTTTTATCTTAACAGTTGATAAGAACTTCTGAAGTACTAATTTATACAACTTCTACTTGAGTTAAGAAGGCTATTACCATCTTCACATCAGAGACAGATAAACTGCAGCTGCCCCAACACTGCATGATACTGAAGTCACATAAGCGACATCTTTCCCAAATTGCTCTTTTAACCATTAAAGGTGTGTCCTCAGTTAGAAACCACCAAGCAGAACGGAGTTCTCCTCCACAGCCAGCTTTAACAACCAAGGATGCCACACACAGCTTTTGTAATGTAAGAGCACCAAGTGACAGCGTGACTGGCTCCAGCAAGATGCACATTATCCTTCATTTGAATTCTCCACATAGTCTTACTGCTTGCTCTCAGTGACGTGGGCCTCCAGATCTTGAAAAAGAGCAGAAATCTAAAACTACATACTGCATTTAGCCTGAACGGGGTCTTTCAAGGTTCCCAAGTCAGACTGCCTTTGGATTCTATGACCAGCTCTTGGAAGAGCTGACAGCAGCACTGTTCTTGTATCCTTGCAGATGGGATGGTCATACCTACAGCTAATCCCCAAACCATCACTGTATAATCTCCCCAGGCTTCTCTGCATTACATCTTCATCAGAGGAATTTAAAAAGAAAAGAGCCTGGAAAGAAATGGAACAGGAAAAAAAAAGCTAAAAATTCCTTTCCATTTTTTTTTCCTTTTGTTTTGACCTGTCTTACTGGAAGTTAATTTAAAACTAAGACTGCAATTTTCAAGGTAAAAAAAAAACCACAGGATAAACAAAAAGAACTTCTACATGAAGGAAGAGAAAGAAGTTGGAACAAAATATTTCAATATTAATGCTTTTAAAGAACTGAACAGGAAATTCACAAAAAGCAATCCTTAGCCACAAACATTTGGTGGTTTTCATTTAAATGTGCTGCTATATCACAACTTTGACCAAACTTCTAACCGCGCATATTTCAGGGCATCAGGTAAGTTTAGAAAAGAAGCTTCTTTTTACTCAAGAACACCCAGAAACTTACATTTTCAAGAAAGTCTCCTCATTTCAACTGAGAGAGCCCCCACGCAGCACCAGGGAACACTTCTCCAGCACAGCGCAGCCCCTCGTGTTGATAACAAGCTGGTGGGCTTTCTCCTTCTCACTGGCCAAAGCAATCCCTGCTGGGAAAACAGGATGATGAAACACATAAGTAACTTCAAGCAGGGTCCAGATAGCTACTTTCTATGCAACTCCTTCTGGTTTTCACCCCACGGTAAGGCAGCTAAAGGCACTCTAGGAAAACAAAACATCCCAGCAACAGGGAGTCAGGAGCCCAACGCAACTGGATACGTTTGCAAATCCTGCCAGGAGCATAATGCCTGTTGTAAAACATGGCTACCCTGACAAGGAAAAGCAGAAGTGTTCCTGAGCACGTGTTATTCAGAGACTGTGTCAGCTTAGGCTGCCAGGATGCTGATTCTTGTTTTTATAAGTTTTTAAACAATCTGTTGGCTAGTCTTTCAAGGAGAAACAGCCTGGCACTGACTCGAGGTCATTTATGAAGTCTTTTCTTGTCTTAACCACTTATAATAAAAGAAGAGCTGAGCTGCAAGCAAACAAACAACCAGACAGACGAATTTCCCTCATGCCAATTCCTGGATGTCACACGATCCCTACAGATGTATCTGCCATGTAGTTGTCATCTACATGACCAAACGCTAGCTTGCAGCTGGCACTCAGAACATGAGTGCTAACAACCGAGGTGGAGAAATCTCCCCAGGGGCTATGAAAATTGATGACTTAGGGACACCTACATCTCAAATCTATGATTCAGTAAGAAGAGACAGATGCGTATCTATTTCACTGTCAACAGCACAACATTACTCAAGCCACCACCCTCCACTTTTTCCCCAAAAAATCCATTAGCACAGTTACCAAATATTTAATATATGCAGGAATCCTTACATAAACTAGACATTAGAGCACATCTTAAAATTCCCCAGCACTGCCAATGCAGACAGATCCTTTCGTGATGAAGCTCAATGGAACTGAAGGCAGGCACCTTCATGGCACAAATCCTCAACACCCATACTCCCTTGTTCTGACATCTTGCAACACAGTTGCCTTAGCAACACAAATCATCTTATTGGTCATTAAATACTATTTTTTCATATAATTTTAAAACTGTTCCACAGTAAAGTGTTTTTCTAAATATGTTTTCCCCAAACAACAGCAAAAACACTACTTAAGTTCGGCAGTTTGATATGACCAGAGGGTTTAAAAAGAAAATGAAGATAATTTAGCAGCAACCTTGAATTACTTGTTTTGAAAAAAAAAAAAAAAAAACAACAAAAAAACCCACCAGAACTCATCAGCCACTTTGAGTTTTCCCATCCATTTGAATTTAGAGGAAACAGTTGTACAGCAGGAAAGGTTTTATTAATCTTTCTCTATATTTCTGGTCACCCGGGGACACGAGCAATGCTACTACAGGTTACCCATGGGGGAGGGAGGTGTTCTGTCCTGACTGCAGTTAAAAGGTATGCCTGTACAGAAAAACCTCAAATAACGCTGCAAGTTTACATTTTCCTTGGCAGGCAGCAACACACAAAAAGGGAGATGGAGGAGAGATGTTTATGGCCCAACCCGCCAAGGCAGACTGAAACGGGGCCAAACGGCACCATGTGCCTACGCCTCCTCTGCTCTGTGCCGCAGCTTCCCTGCCTCTACCCCTCTTTAATCATGTACAAAACCCACTTGCAATCTTCCACTGCTGTGCTCCTGCCTTCAACACAAAGCCATGCATTTTCCAAACACTGCCCTGTATCAAACCCCTTGCAGTCAGTAAGTGATTGCTAAACACTTCTGAGTCCAAACACAGCTACTCTCCTCCACAATATACTGCAGCCTGTTTGGGGAAGAAAAAAAAATAGCAAAGTCAACAAATCTTTAGCTTTGGGTAGGTTTGCTTCATGTTTCGCAGCTTCTTTTTATATATATACATACATACACACACACACACAAAGATGCACTACTTGTCAAGAGCAAATGTTTTCAACTAAAGAATATCTTGACCTCAATATTTCACCAGTCTAATTTAGCCTCCAGTTTTGTCTCCTCAGACAAGTAGTTTCTCTTGGTTTTTGGATATATATCAATTTTAAGAAGTACCATCTGAACCATTAGGACTAAAAGCGTACATCTGAAAAACAATATCCTGAAACTACAAGGGTCACACCGTCTGCCAGGAAAGAGCATCAGAAACGTGCTCCAACTTGGTTGGTCCTTAGCCTAAAGCCAGACCAGTTCAGGGCCAGATACTTCAGGCAAAAGCAAAGCTGTCTCTTGAGGATGCGAATGAGCCAATGTCAAAACATTGTAGTATTTGGGGAGGGAGAAGGCATAAAAAGTGACATGCCTTTTAAACATGATTCAGGCCTCACTTATATCAGAGGGAAGTACCCCAGCTCATTTATCTCATTAATATCAGCAGGCCAAAATCAAAGTTCTGCAGGCATTAAAGTACTGCTTAAAATAAAAAAGCAAAGCTGAAGAGTCAGACATTGCTAAGCGAAAGGAACAAAATACTTTCCTGGCAGGTAAAAATGTTTTCCCAGAACATCAAAATCCCTGTCACAACTTAACAGTAGCATCCTAAGCCATTCAGATCCAAAGGTCTTTGAGGATCTTGGAAACAACATCTTTTATGGAATTAAGCATGCACAATGCCATATTTAAGTCCTAACCACAAGTGATCCAAAGTTAGCACTCCTCGTCAGAGTCAGTCCTATCTTACTCACCCCGATTCCAACAGGTTACTTAGAAGTAGCATACCATCATTAACAAGGGGGGCAAACGCCTTCCTTTAGAGAAGAGGAGCTTCTTTCCTACACTGCTCTTTGAGGCTAACCCAGAACAGAGCTTACCGCCTGAATAAAAGGTTCACCAATGACTCTAGATATAAAATCTGAAATTGCTGCCATGAAGATTTTCAATGCAGTAGTGTATTTAGGGAGGCCATCCCTCATCCCTGCTCTAATATCCTCCCTGTCTACCCTACAGAGCTGCCTTCATTTGCTATGCAGGTCTGCAAGGAACGAGAACAGACACTGCTTGGATCATTGCTCCCTGTCTTTATGGGATGGAGATGGAATAGGCAGCTCCTAACTTACTGACCACAAATTTGTGAAGGCTGGTAAGCAGGAAACTCCGAACACTGCACCTAGGACTGCTCACCCTTCCCCAGCACTACATTCAAAGATACAATCACTTACCCACAGTAGGGCTACACTAACTTTTTAAAAAAAATCAGGGAGGGGAGACAGTGTTTGGTTTTTTTTATTAAGGAAGACAACTACAAAACACAAACTAAGGCCCAAACCTGGGGGGGCTTCAGGTTACACGCAACTTGACTACGAACGAAATCCAGATAACGATAGCATTTAATTAATAGAAATATATTATGCAACTTTCTGTATTGTAACATACTGTTATTATAATTATGTATGCAGTAAAATCCTTGCCAAAGGCTTTGCAGCAGGCAGAGAAAAAAAAAATATCAAAACTCTGACGATGCTTTTTGAATCCACCTCCTGGTAAGATCCAAGAAACCAAATAAGAAGCTGCACCTGCAGCCTGGGAAGCTGCACAGCCACGAGTGGTCCAAATCCCCGGAATTACAGAGCACTTTTCCCCTTTCCCAGGCTGAGTAAGCCAGTCCAGTCATCCTTAGTGCCATTTCCAAAGACAATTAGCAAAGTCTTGTTTCAATTAGCTTTTCCAGAGCCATGAGCACATAGAAAAGTACTGTACAACTTCAGAAAGAAAAAGTGTGATAAAAAAAGGCAAACTGAGGTGGAGATGAAAAGGAAACTGGGAAAGACCAGAGAAAATGAGAGACAAGAAATCCCAGAGCATCTCCCCGCAAAATGCTGGGTACTACTTGGAGCAAAGCCAACGCACGTGTTCAGAATGAGGAGCCTTCTTATACCAAGCTGGGTTTAAAATTATCTTTCTCACTTTTCATTATCAAAATGATTCACTTGTTCATAGACAAGACTTCTACCATACACTGCATAATGGCTTGCTATATCTACACGTATACAACATCTCATTAACACCAGCAACGTTACCAGGTCCTTTGCACATTCCTAACTTCTGGTTGTCAAAGGTGGTGTGGCAATATCCCACCACCAGCCTCCCCCAGCCTCGGGGTCTCCCTTGCTCTTCTGTTATTTCCCCTTTAGCCAGACCTTTAACTGCTTTGTAACTCTAGTGACCTGCTCCTCCAGTTTAGTTTCTCACTTCATGCCACAATAAGTGTTTTATTAAAGACCAAATAAAATCAATATATTTATCCTAACTCACATTTTAAGATGGAAAAAAAAAAAAAAAGGTCATTTACTCTGTCAAAGTCTACGTACAGATAAACTTATGCTGTATTTGGTCCCATTTTCCATTCATGGTTTTAATTACTCGTTCCTTTTAGTATTTTTTTTTAAAAACTTTACATATCAAAAGACTGACTGTTTCTTCTGTAAATACACAAGACTGTGCTTCAAATGCACCAGGGCTGTTAGAGCTTAGGAAAATAAATAGCTTTTGCACATGTTCATATTCTAATAGAACCAAACCCAAGAAATATGCAAAGAATGAAAACACAGTACTTCAGTGCTCAGGGTAGAAGTTTAAAATCTGTTCTAACAACAACAACAAAAAAAATAAAACAAAAACCAACCACTCAAAACCCCATGAAGTTCTCTTTCACTACAAACAGGGCTCATATGTATGTGGAAAATAAATAATATGTTTAGTCACCCAAGAAAGTAAAAGCTTTTTCTACAGCTTCTGGTTCACTTGCTCCAAGAAGCAACAGTCTGCTGAGAAACAGAAATTCAGAGTTTGTGTTTTCCCCCAATAGGAAAAACAACCCCAAGAAAACCCACATTTTCCTTAACAAAACATACTCATTAATTTCTCTTCTTTATCCAGTACCTAATCCAGAGCAATGGCATTTCTATCCCTGCAACCAACACCAGCACCCACCAACGCTGGGAATTAGCCAAGTGACTAATTGCAGGGAAGCGTGATTGTGTCACAAGCCTTGGGAGAAGGTGTTAAGCCGCTCCGTGCCGGGGAAGGGACACGTGAGACCTTCCAGCTCACATTAGCGGCACACAGGGCTCTTCCTCAGCAACCCCACACAGCTGTCCCGAATCACACAAGCATACGTTTGTACAAAGGGGCCACCAACATGAAATTAAGCCACCAAATTCAAGATATCTGAGAGCATGAGAATGAATTCAGCAGGGTAAAGCTCTACTGGTTACATATTCCAAGTTTATTTGGAGCAGCAACTAATGCTCTGTATGCTGAAGACTTCTGCATACATGCCAGTCTTAATAGCAGTCACTCAAGAAGTGACAGAAAAAATCCCAAGTATTATTCTCACTACAGCCGCTGGGATGCCCAGGGAGCATGTTACATCCCTTTCATACCACTCAGAAGTGCGGCACACATGTAATTAAAGCACCAGAGCTCCTTAATAACAACACTATTATGATCCCAAATCTGGTGACTGGCCACAGCCTGACAAAACAAAAGAACAATTAGTGATTTACACAAAACCGGGATGCAGGCTAAAAGTGAGATTTGTTTTCTCTAGAGAAAAGGACAGAAAAACGTAAGTGATAACAATTACAGTGAATATTCAGGCAAACAGATCCCTTCTGATAAAAGCACCCTGGAAGAATCTGGTATACCATCATCACTCCTAGCTCCTATTTTTACCCTACAAAAAAAAAAAATTGACCAGTGGCTTTTGTATCGCCAAGGGCCCTACTCAGAAAATGAAAATTGTAATTATTCCTCATTAAAAAAAAAAAAAACAAAAAACAAAAACAACAAAAAACCCCCCAAAAACCCCACACACTCTTGTTTTTACTTTAGGGACGGATCAACAACTAGAAACAGGCTGTTTCTCACCTTTCTTTTAAAGGTATTTTGGGATGACAATCCTTTTGATTCAGGAGGGGCACCAGACACCCATGGAAGCAAACAAGGTACACACTCCCATGCCCCAAAGGTTGGGCATCCCAGATGAAACACACCTAGTGCAAGTTTCACTGAAATACCTTTTTCTGCTCTCGTGATGGGAGCCAGCGGTCAATCATCGTCTCACAGGAGTAAAATCCAAAATGTGCCGCTTGCCTGAAAAGTGGCAACAACAGGCCTCCCTGGCAACACTTATCACCACTAACGTGCAACTTGCATCCAAAGTTTTCAGTTCAAAAAAATTAATACAGTTAAAGAAATTCACATCTCACAATCAGTATTTTGGGGGGATATTGCCTGTCCTTTGTGCCTCTCATGCAACATCTCCTCAGGCATAAAGCCAGCCTTGTTGTCACCCAAGAGAGGACACCTCCTCACCAGAGGACCGTACGACTTCATCTGTGAGGCCGGGGAGAGCATCTAACATCACATGCCAGCTACCTCATTATAGCATGAGGCACCTTAAGAGACAAGGGAGCCGAGGACATCAGGTAGACATCTGGGCAGCTCTGACCTCGGCTAGCCCACTCCTAAGCCCATTTCTGCACTTCTCCATTCTGCAAGTTGCTTGGTGTCCATAAGCTTTTATTATTGTAGGTCACACCCCTGAGCAACCTAACTGTGATCATTACAATACACCGTGGAAGTCATGAAGGTTTCTTCAGGGACAGCTTGAGGACAGTGTAAACCCCATCACAGCAGCAGGACCCAAATACAGCATCTGCTTACACAATTTCATTTAAGATGCAGGACAAAAAAGTCAAGACAATTCTTGTTGATCTCCTTTCTCTCCTACACTGGCCTGTGACTCATTTCTGAAGACAAAACTTACTGTTTTAGTACACATGAAATGTTTATGCTTGCCTGACTTGATGTGGAAAGGACAGCATAAAAAGTTTAACTGGGTCAGGGGAGCAATTATCAAAAGTTAGATTAACATGAAGAAATCCATGTGACAACAGGAAAACCAGTAGATTTAAAAATTCCTGTTGGCATGCCACTTCTTAACTTTGGATTTAAAGCATCTAATTAAAAGCTGCCAACCCCATGCTAACATTGTAAATACTTTGCTCTCTATCTTTTAAGAAAAAGGTTGTTTTAAACACAGAAATTTTTATACCATGAAACAGCAACAAGCATACGAAGGAGGTCAGCATGTAAGAGCCTCCTAAGAGCGCTCTTGTTCAGCAGCAAAAAGCAAGTTTCTGACCTCTGTTCTTACAATGAGCTGCCTTTTCTACAATGACAGTTCAATTTCTGAAGCCATCTCTGGTGCCTCTTAAGAGAGCAGCTCTAGAGTTAGACTTTCCAATAGAGTGGCCTTTTGTTTTTTTAAATACCTGTTCCCCATCAGAGGGGATCAAACCCACACTGTTATTTCACTACAGTGCTTTTCCTCTTGTCACTCTTCAGTGGCCACTTAGTAAAACCGATCTGCTCCAGCTGCATTACTCTCACCTTGGAAAAGGGAGAGGTTCTCCATGACTGAAGTTACTTTAAAGGAACCGTTTTGCTTTAGGTTTAAGCATTTTATTAAGCTTAAGATATGTGGTGCTTTTTAGTTATGGCTAACAACTATGAAAACATCCATTTCGAAAGCACTAATAATTTTAGTACCATTTTCCATTTGATGTCCAGATACTTTCTACCTCTGATTATACCAGCCTCAAGAAGAGCCAAGCGTTCATACGTGCACTGCTCTGCTTGGAAGAAAAGGTTCTTTCATCCACAGCTTTTGAGAGAGGCAGCAAAACATCCATGAGCCTGCCACATCCAACTAACAACCCTCTGGAAAATGCTATTTTTTAATCGTCCATTTTTACCAACAAGCCATGGCCATTTGACAAGCTTCGCATGGGGTCTCTCAAGGCCTTTTAAAATTTCCTGTTGCACTGTGAAAGCATTTGAGTTGCTTCTGAGCTAGAAATAATAAGAGCTACAGACATTACTACATTAGGAATGGCCAGGAAAATACAAAGGAACACAGGCTGTGTGTGAAATTCCTAGACCTAGGCTTCAGTTTCTGTGAAACAAAACATGTTTATTCTCAACTTGAGGTATTTTCAGACTCTTTCAGGACAAACCCAGGCCTGTCCTTAAAACAGACAAGGGGAGTAAAAAAAGAAACCTAGAAAACATTTTTAAGTGCGTTTATATTGTGCTTGGTACAGAGTATGCCTCCCCACTGCTCCACAGAGGAGTTTTATTTCAAGGTTAGTGCCTAATTCCATCAAAGTGATTTAGGCTTATTTTACTGCTGCATTTTGCAGCCCAATTCATCATCTAACTCCTCTGTGTAATTAAAATTCTTCTTCATCTATTTATGTGCTGGCTCCTGCCTCCACCTGAGCCCTCTGGCAAGTGCTTTTCCCGAGCCAGCCTTTAGAAGCATCAGTATCTTCATTTTGCAATCACAGGGTACGTGCGTCACTCTCCTTAGAGCATCTCCTCCATCAGTTTTGAGAATCTACACAAATTCGGCTAAATCCTCTACCATGATGGATCTAGAATTTACACACCTCCTTTTAGCTCACCTTCTGCCAAGAGGCTTCATACCCTGCCGTATCAGCACACTGCTTTTACCCACACCAAAAACATTTTCTTGCAATCTCAGTTCAAAGAGCAACCTCAAAACGAGGAAAAGCCTGGTTCCCAACTTGATCGCCGGCTGCTTGAGGAAGTTCTCAAGCATTCACATTCAGCAGCAGGGAAAACTCAGCACATGCTAATAACTATGTGCCAATCAAGAATGCCTTACCACAGCCCTGTGCTGCAGGTACCAAGGGAACATAGCGGGCCAGCATCCACCCCTTCAGTTCAAGAAAACTAATGATACCAGTACAAACATCAGCATCCCATAAATCTTCCATCCCTGTACAGCAGCAAAAGCCATACAGGCAGCAGGAGCTAAAGCTCAACACTAGCTAGGTTTGAAGTTGGATCAGTCATTCGCTGTCTCCTAAATCAGCTCCACACCATCCACTCCTGGTTTTACCACCAGCGTGTTGTGTGGGTTAGCAGTCTTATTTTAAACCTTGGCACATGCGTTACTTAAATAATCCACAGATTTAAAACATCCTCAGGACTTACAGAGATGAACCTTAACAGCTTTCTGGGAGTAACAGGATTTATCGGGCCAAAAATTAAGGGGCTACAAACTCAAACTTCTGATTTATAGCAGAAGTTCTTATTTCTTAATTTAAGTCCTAGTGCAAGCTGGAATACTGTCAACGAGATAGAGTGTTATTTTTTCCAGCTCTATATTTACACTTCAAGGATTATGCAGAAGCACAGAGCAGAAGCAGAGAAGCAGGCCAAATGCCTCAACATAAACCTTTTGGGGAAGGTTCAGAGAAGTTTGGGTTATCTGTCTTCAAATGGGTTTTCAAAGTGGTATAGATCTAGACATCCAGGAGAACTCAAGGAAGAAGGATCCAAGCTTTAAATTCAGGAAAATAATCATTTTACCTCGCACACGCACAAAAACTCAGAACAGCATTGCCAGGAAGGCAAACTTCTCTTCTGCCATGGAAGGAGGCGCAGCCAAAGAATTTCAGCCTCACCCATGTAAAATTAGCTATTTATTTTGCATAAAAAAACCAACTTTTTGCACCCAGCTAGTGCTCCTACCTGCTCGTTTAGCAGCAGCAGACTCAAAGGCTGTGCTGCAGGATGGCAAACGGCCAGCTGCCAACTCCTGTGTCTCTTCAGAGACCGGGATGGTAGGTCTGCTCATTAAAGCCTACAGGTTACCACAAGGCAAGGACAAAAGCAGCTCTCGGCTGTCACGACTCTGTGGCTCCCAGTGTCAGCAGAGCCACTGCTACGAGGGAAATGCCTTCATACAATTCTTACCAGCAAGGTCTGTTGTAAATTTAGGGATGCACCTCGCCATGTCCTGCCTGTCAACCATTCCCATCACTGCAACATGTGCACACATGTCAGAAAGGAGAGAGAAGAAAGAGCATCACCTCCTGACTTGCTGGCTTCGGAAAGCACCGAGGGAACCCCCTTTTTCTGCCCAAAAATGAATAAGTAAAACCACATCACACCATTACATCTATTGCTATACACTAGCTGGCCAAAACCAGAACGTGGAGACTGTATTTCAGAACCAGCATGTGGTAGTGCTGGCTGATTTTTAGCCCAAAACAGGATAGGAAACAACTGAAACATGACTCCTGCCTGAGGTACGAAGCTTTAACAATGCTCTGAGGGTCCCACCACTCCAGGACATCCTTGGCATCAAGCCTCACTGACATCCCTGGGAGCCTCCTAATCATCCCTCTTGATCCCCCTTCCCCGGGAATACCTGGATTTTCTGTGGTCTTCCATTAGAGTTACACTTTGGGGCAAGGACATCGCAATATCAATATGCGGTTAGGCTGCAAAGACACATTTCCCAGGGACCATTTATGCAGTTTCCCTAACAAACAGCACCATCTTTATCACATTAGGACATATCTATATTGATTTTCAAAAAAGACTTACTGGTCCCTAAACGCCCATATGCTTCTACCAGAGAGCTTCATCTATTTTGGCATATATAGGACCATTATGTTTACTCAAGTTTAAATCCATGCTTGCATCACAGCAATACATACAGGCTATTTTACTGAAAAAGTTTAGAGATGCCAAGAATTGGCAAAAAACACAGCTAGATGGATGCTGATGTAACGGCATGCAAAGATTATAAAAATAAGGTTAAAAAACATTTATATAGTCAAGCGTGGCTTGCTAACAGCTCTTGCATGTGCTTAAATAACAACACATGTTTAAAGGCAACATTGCTTTGTCACCAAGTTATTTCAATATTCTTGGGTAGTCATCTTAGCAGCCTACAAACTTACCTAACGATAAGTCCGATCTCAAACATTTCTGACAAGCAAACATCAAATAATTAAAAGCTTCTCTTTTCAAACACATAGGTATCGTCAAACATTTTTCCTATATCTGAAAAATTTTTAAGCTAACAAACGTCAAACTCCTCAAAAGTCTCATTTGCCTGAATACATACAGCTTTTTATATACAGATGTTCGTTAAACCATTCTCTTTACTGATAGTTCTCATGTTGTTTCACTGTTTTCCTGAAGTGTGGTGGAAAAAAACAAGAGGGAAGAAGGGAGGAAAAAAAAAAAAAAAAAAAAAAAAGGCCAAGCAGGCTCCCACAGGACTCTAAAAATATAAGTTACTTCCCAAGCAAGCAATTCTATCTTTCAGAGTCAATTGAAATTATCTTTATAACCTTTCCCTTTCTCTTTACCCATACTATATCTTCCATTTCTGTCATATTTTTAAGCTGAGTTTTACATCTATACTCTTGGGAAAAAATAGTATCAGAGTAAAACTTAATTCCTTAAAGAGTGAAGATTATTTTTAACATTTCAATTTCTTCTAAAAATCTCACATCATAACAAGAATTTAACAGTAAGTAATGGATAATACAATGCCATTTTGTTAGCCTGGATTAACAGAAAAGCTGGGTGCAGTAATGGCATTTTACACAAGCACACACCCACCGCACAGTGCTATCTTGTGAAATTATATATCGAGATAGGGTTTTAATTTGTCAACATTTACAATAGGCTTCAAAGCCTGTGCAAGAGCAGTACAGCTTCACAACCCGCGTCCTCCATGCCTGGGGCAAACCCTCCTCTCCTGGACACCAGCACTTTCCTTCAGCAGCAAGGTTGAAGCAACATGGGACCGTTACGGGACATAAACACCAGCATACGCAGGTCCCTGCGGTATAGCAGAGGAGAGGGCAGAGCTGCAGCAAGAAGAGGAAGGAGATGAAGGCAGGACGAGGGCCAGTACCATGGTACGGTCCCTCTGCTAGCACTGGATCTCCTTTTCCAAGCCACATCAGCTCCACACCACCCCTCTGCCTCCCTGGAGATCAGGTACCCACTTCATCACTGCAGCGCTGGACTCCAGCTATCCCAGCAGCAGGGCTTCTCCCTAGATATTTTAAGGCATTAAAACTGACCTCAGACTCTCCTGGTATGGCAACATAGACTTCATTTGTTGCCTATTCCCTACATTTTCCCCTGTCAGAGGAAAACAGCTTTATATACCCAGGAAAAATGGCCATTTAACCTTTCAAGAGGGAAGAAAAAACAGCAAGAAACTTTTGCATAAATTACTTTCATTCCTATGAAATACTTTACATCATTCTATTAAAGGGAGTTACCAAAATTTAACTCTGTCGTAATACTTCTACCCTTGTGCCTCTTTCTGCTGACCAGCATCACCACAGGGATGCAGACAGCATGCATCCAGCGCCAGCCATTTCACTGGCAAACAGAAGCTTCCCATGGCACCGCTGGCGTGCCGCTCCCCTGCTCCCCAAAGAGCACCGTTTTACACTCAGATGGGTACCAGGGAAACGATCACATGGAGATCCAACCTCTCCTGCTCACACACAAGGCACGCAGGATGCTAATGAGACGTGGTCGTCACGCAGCGCTGGAGGCTTCCTTAATACCCTGTGTATCAAACACCCAGGTTTCCTACTGTATTTACTTCCAGATGAAACTTTCCATAAATTCATAGATTGTACCCTATATGTGTATATATATCTTCAACTCACTTAAACAACCTAATTAAACTATCTTTCCATTATGCTGCATTTAAGTCCCAATTTAATCCAGCAAGCGCTGAATTCTCCATGCGAGAGCAACCCTCCTCCTTATTTCTCTTCCTTTCAGCTCCCTTTCATCTTTCATGCTGGTTCCCTGCACAGCTTCCTCTACAGCTACAGAACTCAATACTTTGCTAAGAAACATCCTTTCCTAGCAATAATCCGCTTTGCAAATAGAATTAACAAGGCAAATGCAAACATGAGAGCAATGAATTAGTTGTCATATTTACCCAAACTACTGCTTCCAGTTCCTTATAATGAAATTCTATATTAAATACATAGGATGGCTTAATGTCAAGCTCCTCATTCGCTGAACTAGGCAGCTGGCCAGTAACACCCTGCAGCATCTCCCTCCAACCCATCTGAGAAATTATACTTACGAGGTTTCCAATAAAGGCTTAACTAATTTGTGCCAATATTAGTCACACCAAATTACTCTCATTTAATAACTGTTTGGAGGGCTTTCTACCCCAAGAACGCTGCAAAGGAATGACATGTTTCTACAACAGACAACAACAAAACATGTAAAGTTTATGGCAGTTTCTTCTGTTCAAACAAGTTAATTCACAAAGGTAGGGAACATTTAGTGCCTGCCAGCTTCCTTCCCTTTGGAATCTATCCTTTATACACAATAATTATACCAGGAAACTTCCCTCCATAACCAGCTAATAGACATAAGAAAAAAAATCATTTGTGACTAACAGAGTCCTGCACGAAACACATTTCAGCACTGATACCAAACCCAAGGGGGCACATATTCTACACTCGAAATCTGCAGAAGTAGTTTAGAAATGCCTTTGAAAATTAAACTACACTTGCACTAAAGCCAAAAAAAAAAAAAAACCAAAAACAAAACCCAAACCAAACCCACCAACCTTCAACAAAAGAACTAAACACACTACAAAACTGCTTAAAAGCATATCACAGCAAAGCATGTCTACTGCTTCCAGGAGGGCTTTCCCAAGGGCAGGCAGAGCTGATGCTTGCCTGATGGGATATATTACCTGGGGTGCAATATAATCTGGCAAGGAAGACAAAGGAAAGAGAGAAAGATTTCTTTTAGATTTCTACATAAAAAAAGGACAGCCAAACAGTAAGAACTAGACGACTAAATCAGTGGGTTACAACTCTATTTTGGCATGGCTACAGGAGGACACCACCGACATTTTAGCAGAGGATTTTAAATTGTGAAGTCCAAAAGATTAAACTGTCAAATATAAGTCTGGCAGGAGTTTACTTTACAGTACTTTACAGCAGCAGCACTATTCAAAACAAACCAGAATTACAGACACTGGCTATCTTATATTGAGATCAGAAGCAAAAATGTATGTATTTTATTTCGTAGCAAACCTTACTCTGTCACATATTATTACTGTTAATGCACTACTACTCGTTAGTAGTTTACATTCACAAATATCCTAGAGTAACCTGCATCTGACTTCACTCCTCTGAGATCAGTGTTGAGTATCAAATGCAGCGCAGACTACTGATAAAGGCAGAAATCTGCATCTAGTTAATCATCCTAATTGTTATGCAGACCACTTTAGAAGGCACTAATCAGTGTTATACACAGATGTAAAGTGTGTTCAGCAGTAAAAAAATCACCATCTAAATGCTTACCCAAACAAATTTCACGTTTTCAGGGGAGACCAAAGCTCAGCACATTTTAGTTAAAAAAAGAAAATGGAATTTGATGGTAGGAGAATGATGGTAGTAGCAGAACTTAAAGATTCACCTTAGATCTTAGCTAAATCCAGTTTGATCTTTTAAAGCATAGAAATACCACCACACAAGGTCTACTCATTATCCTGCAGGTGACGGATGCCAAGTGCCTGCTGTCTTTGTCAGGGCAGGCTCCTACGCTCACTTCCAGTGACCTCGCTGCGGGGTCTGCCCTTGCCCCTTTGGTGACAGGCTTACACAACCATGACCCCTCTGAGGAGGCACAGCTAAACCAGCATCCATTAGCAATCCCAGGGCACCCTCTGCAATGCTTCCGTCAAATTCTTCTGCCAGAGCTCTGCAACCTCCCGCCTGAAACATCCTCTGTGGAAGGTGAATGGAAAGTAGCAAAGGAGACAACAATCTCAGTAGGGATCCAGGGAAGTACAAAGCTGCAAAGCCAACACCTCTACCAGGCTAATAATTAACTCAACTGATGCTAATGATAAAAGGAGAGAAGTTGATAAATAGTCTGCTGGAGAAGAGTCAGTACGGTTTGTATGGAGAGAAACCCTGCCTAACAAACCTTTCTGAGTTCTTCAAAGGTGCCAAACATGGACAACACACACCCATTCCTTCTGACCTGTCTGAATTTCCAAAAGGACTTCAACCAAGTCCCCTACCAAAAACTAAGGGCTTTCATAAGGAAACTAGGCAGACAGAGGTAAGAAGAAAGGTCCTACGTGGAGAGATAGCTGGTTGAAAAATAGAAACAGGCTAAGGATAAGAGTAAACAGTTTCTTCTTGGAGCGAACAGAAGTCACCAATGAAGTTCACCAGAGACCCATGCTCAGACTTTGTCCATTTGACACATTCATGTGAGGCAAGGAAAGGTGAATAAACAGCAAGTTGAAGTTTGCTGACGATAAAAAAAAAAAAAATGGATTGTGGTAGCAAGGCCAGGATGCGAGGAATTCCAGACCATCCAGGGAGACTGAATCAATAACATTGCAGAGGAAAGTTAATGCAAATAAAGACAAAAAATGTACGACAATGCACATGGGAAAGACACAACCATGGCTATACGTAACTGAAGGATTCCAAACTGGCCATACCCCCGAGCAACATCTTGACACTACGACTTCACAGATTCATTAAATTAACTCACTAGCAGTCCAAAATGCAAATGAAACATCGTAAATCATTAAGAAAACAAAACATGGTTATGCCATTGTATAGCCCCAAAGCTTCCCTACATGTTGAAAACTGTACACAGCCCGGATCCTCTCATCCTAAAAGAGCATGTAGAACCAGGAGACTCCTGGAAAGGGATGCTGGCGGTCAGGAATGGTTTCCATACAAAGAATATCTGAATAGACAACCCTCCAGGCAGGTCAAAAGCCAACTTAATAAGGAAGACAGAGGCTTACAAAATCATGAGTGGCACAACACAGGATCAGTAACCATCTCTGTCCAACAAGAGCTAACAGCCGCCAAATGAAGGAAGCCAGCTGAGAACGAGCAGGAGGAGGGAATTCTTACACAGCCAGCAGCAGACCCAGAGACAAGCAGCAATCCTGGCCAAAGGCCATGGAGGCTGCAATGAAGTCCCAGAGGGCTGCAGACAGACCAGACAAGCATTTGGAATGAAAAAACACCAAATGTTTTGAAACAGTGAAAGGTTGCACCCAGCTCTGGCAACCCCAAGCTGAGAACAGGATCTAGAGATGCTCAGAGAACATCAGAGAGCACCAATAGAGGAGCTTCTGAATAAGGTCATCCTGTTCATATTTTTCCTTGTGCATCTGTTTACAAGGAGAGAAAAAAAAAAAGAAAAAAAAAAGGAAAGGTTGCAGAAGACAACAGATCAAAAAGGGAGCAGACTGAAGGTGAAGGGTTAAAAAAAACTAGAAAAATAAAGCAGGACAGCACACAGAGCACCCCAACAACACCCTCCACTCTTTAAAGCCCTGGGGCAGCAGCAATTAGTCCTCTGCCCAGACCCATGATGAGACAAGGAAAGACAGACAGGCACAGAGGTGCTGGGACCCTGCCCATCAAGTCTGGAGTCCATCAGCCCACGGAGCTGAGGCCAGCTCAGACAGCGGCAGGAGGAAGCTGGCAAGAGGATCTTTCATAAGGTTGCAGATAGGAAAGCTACAAATCAAAAAAACACCCATAAGCTCGGTAAGAGGCTTTGGAGGAGCCAGAAGAGGAACTGCAGCCTCATGCATCAGATGTACATGTCTCAAGGTCTCCTTTTCCCTGCAAAAGGGATGTGAGTCACAGAGTCAACGAACCACATTATAAATGCAGCCGTTTTCACCTCTCCTCAATTCATTTTCTCACATTTGATTTCAGTGGGCAATAGACTAAGTCAGCCTGCAAGAGTTCCTCACCCCTCTTAATGGGAAGAGACCACTTTCTGCCTCAGGGCAAGGAAACTACACAGAAACACTGAGAGGCATCTTAGAGGTGCTGCTTGGAGGTGAAACCAGCCACCACGTGGCTTGCTCAAGCAAGCTGTGTAGTATACTGGGCTAGAGAGGTGAACCCTTGGTTTGGCCCATCACTGCTGCTCTTTTATTTCTATACTTACTACATTTCCTAGAAACGGTCAGGTACTGCTGACAATCATAGGACCCATTATGTAGCATCTACAGCTGGCTGTATTCTGTGTTTTTAGATAGATAGATATCAATATTTTTAGAACTGACTACCGACTTCTGTACCAGTTCAACTACTGCAACCACCACATTGGGTAACTCCCAGCTGTTCTGCATAACAGCCAATGAGATAAACCCCATGTACAACCAGCTCAACTAGACTTTTTTTCAAATTTGCTTTAAAATTAATCTATTCCAGTCCTCCAGTGACGGTGTAGTTTGGAGCACTGCTCTCAGTTCACACTCTGGGTCTGCTGTACAGTCCCCCCGAAAACCACCTTTTTTGAGAAGATTTATGAACTACTTCAATAGAAAAAAAAAAAAAGAAAGAAAGAAAAAGGTGTTCTGCAGTTCATTTTTTAACCTGAAGGATAACCTCAAACAGCTCACACACACATACATTATAGTCTCCTTTTGCACAGTTTTGACTTCAAGAAAAAGGAATTTCCACACGATTAGATGCAGCTGTAAGCCAACACTTACTATTTTGGAGGGGAAAAAAACTAACTTGCAAAACATTTCAGAAAGTGGCACTTTCTGGCACTAAGCACATCACAGCCCTTTCTAAGTAGCAATACAAGTTGTACAGCAAGCACTCGGTTTTTATGCCAGTTTTGAATGTCAGATTTTAAAAATACGAAACATTAGCGCAGAAAATCTATATTCTGTTAACTCAGATGTACGGAAAAGCTTTTCCTGAGTCACCAAGCCTCATCTCCTACTGCCACAGCCGAGCACGTGATATAAAATTCCCCAGTATATCCTGAAGATCCAGTTAGGGGGCTTGCTCCCACTTCCCCCATTTTAAGTTTGTTCGAGAACCTCACTCCATTTAGGGAAGAAACTGTCTAAATTCCAGCTTAAGTTTATTTGTGCCAGTTTATATCTGTCTGTTCTCATGCCAACATTGTTCTTTAGGTTAAACAGCTCCTCTCCTCTTCTAGTGTTTATATCCCTGCTGTACATGCAGATGGCAATCGTATCCCCTCTCAGGCCTTATTTGCTACACTAAACAAGCCAGAATTTCCTCATCTCCTCCAGAAAACTGGCATTTCTGTTCCCCAGCCCCTCTTTGCACCTGTCTGACCCATGTCTGGCACTCCCCAGGAGCTCGCACCCATCCCACCACCCTTCCTGCCCATGTCCTGGCCTAACACGCTCCACCATCACCTTTACTTTCTCCATGGCAGCAGGACAGCAGCAGCCTGGTGGGAAACAAGCTAACGCACCCAGCACATCTCCTGCTCTGCTGTTCCCAGCAGCAGAGCTCCTCACTCACAGCAGCGAACAAAGGCAAGACCTCATCTTCTACTAGCAAAGGGTGTACATATGGTATAGTTTGTTTTCAGCACGGATGATTTGTTCAAGTGTGACCACACATCCCGTAGATCTGTCATCTGGCAGATGACAGAGATGCAATCAGTTGATTATCTACCAACTATCAGGATTCATTTTATTTTTTCACAGCCTCTGCTAAAAAAATCCATGCAGTAGGCAATCTCAAGTACTCCCTTTCCTTCCTAACTAGCTCCCCAAGTCACCCCTCTCTTTAGCTCAAACTCTGCAGCAGCCCTCTCTACATTCCTCAAGAGTTTCCTAAGGAAGCCACCATCCCTTCTTACTGAGGGCACAGCAGAGTCCACCCAAAGCCCCACCAAAAATGACCATTTTTGTCACTGTTCACGACTCAGCTGCAGAACCGAGAAACAAAAGAAATGATCCAGGTTTCCATGCCACACATCCCCTCTCCTAGAAAATTATTCCCACGCTGTTGTGATCTACTGCTTAGATGCCTCCTTCACCGGGAAGCGCACATTCACTTGTGCTGCTTCATAGCCAAGAATCTTCCTCCCTGTTACAACCAAGTAATATATTCTTCGTAATACATGATAAAACTATTCTTCCTCCCAACGAGTCCTCTCCAAATCTCAGTTTCCCATAAGTTGCCAAAAACCCCAAAAATACAAGCCAAAAAGTATTCGATCAAACACTCATCGCTGTAAAGGAAGAACAAAAATACCCACACTCAGCATGGCTGTTCCAGGCAAGGAAGTTAATCAGCCAAGATTTTGTCCCAAGGTCACCGTAAGAGGATGTCTCTCCCTTTAAGTGCCAGGACATCTGCACGCTTATTTTAACCAAATGCAATTATGCAGGCAGAAAATAGTTTTAAACACAAGACAGACAACTCACTCAAGCTTTCAGAGCGTACCAGAGCCTGAGATGGCAGGATGAGGAGGTGTCAGACCTAGAACGAGCTGGAGGAACATGCCAGAGGACACGGCGAGCCTGCAGCAGCTCAGCAGCAACTCACACCTCGGCTTCTGGGGCGATACGACAGATCTTCGGCGAAGCACAGAACCTTGCTGCAGATCCTGCTGTCCTGCACAACTTACTGCAGATCCTGTTACCCTGCGCGGCTACCAACAGCATCCACAATGCACAAAGCCTACCGGTCCATCACCACTGCAGGCTTTGGGGCTGTTTTTCCTTGGGTTTAGTCATTTTGCGTTGAAAGTACAGAACTGCACTTAACCTCTCTAGCAAGTAAGAGCCCACCCAATAATTATAAAACGCTGCAAACAAGCAGGCAAAGCAATGAAGTATGAATACAAACAATTGCACTTTCCACCTGATCTGTCCCAATTCATTCTCTCTCGAGCCGCAACCAGAAGCGGCTCCATTGTCACCATGGGACCCAAGTGATTTCCCCTAGAAACTTCATATGGGATTAAATGGGGTTTTGTTCCCAGCACTGTATTTTTGCACACTCCCATCTGCAACCCCCAAGTACGATTTAATCACAGCGCTGAACTCGCACAGCCCCCTCTAATACCCACCAAAGAAAAATAACAATAATAAAAAAGGTACTTCTACAGACACTTTTGCCGATTTTCATGCTTTTTTACCTCATACACCGCCCGCCCCCATCCCCAGCAGACCCAACCCGGCCGCTGTTCTCCCCCGCGGGGTGGAAGCCCCCGCCGGCTCCCGCCAGCTCCCCTCAGCGGCGGCGGCACCTCTGTGAGCCGGGGGGAAGAAGGCGGCGGCGACGGGGATGCGCCTCAGCCGCCCCCGGGCAAGGGCGGCGGGACGCCCCGCCGGCAGCGGGCGGGCCGACACGGCGGGCGGCCGCGCACCAGGAGCCCCGCCGCCGCCGCGGGGCAGGCTGCGCTGCCTTGCCCGCCCGCCCTTCCCTCCCTCTCTCCCGGCCGCGGAGCGCACCTGCCCGCCTCACCGCTCAGCCGCCCGCCCCGGAGGCGCCGGTAGCCCGCTGCGGGATGCGGCCAGCCTTCCGGAAACGCTTCCCAGCCCGCTGCGCTTTACCCAGGAAACGATTCCGACCGCCGCCGCCGGCCGCCGCCGCCGCCCCTCCTCTCCCTCCGCCCCGGCCGCCGCCCAGCGCCGCGGCCCGCAGGGGGCCGGGCGAGGCGAGCGGGGGGGGGGTGCTGGGCGCGGCGGCGCCATATTATGTGCCCGCCGGCCGGCCGGGGCGTGAGGCGCGGCCCGCTACCTCCGCTGCCGCCCCTGATCCACCCCCGGGACGCCGCCGGTGCCCCCCTCACGGACGGGCTTTTAGTCAGGGCTCCAGGGTGGCTTCCAGAGCAGATTTCCTTCCATTGCAGGGGGTTTTCTGCCAGGGGGCAGGTGTACAGAATTGTGCAGGTTGGAAGGGACCTTTCAGGTCATCGAGTCCAACCATCAGCCTGACACTGACAAAAACCATCATTAAACCATGTCACAAAGCGCTAAGTCTGCCTGTCTTTTAAATACCTCCAGGGATGGTGACTCAACCGCTTCCATGGGCAGCCTGGTCCAATGCTTAATAACCCTTTCAGTGAAGAAATTTTTCCTAACATCCAATCTAAACCTCCCCTGGTGCAACTTGAGGCCATTTCCTCTTGTCCTATCACCTGTTACTTGGGAGAAGAGACCGACCCCCACCTCCCTACACCCTCCTTTCAGGGAGCTGTAGAGAGCGATAAGGTCTCCCCTCAGCCTCCTTTTCTCCAGGCTGAACACCCCCAGCTCCCTCAGCTGCTCCTCATAAGACTTGTGCTCCAGACCCCTCACCAGCTTCATTGCCCTTCTCTGGACACGCTCCAGCACCTCAATGTCTTTTTTGTGGTGAGGGGCCCAAAACTGGACACAGTACTCGCGGTGGGGCCTCACCAGTGCCGAGTACAGGGGGACAATCACTTCCCTAGTCCTACTCACCACACTATTAATGAAAAATCATTTTTTCTCCTTGAGGAGGGGAAAACAAGAGTCAGGCTCGTGTTGGCCAATGTAATAATACCCTGATCAAGGTGAGGCAGTAGCAGTTATACTCCTGAAATGCTACCTGCTGTATCCCAGCAATAAGGAGATCCAAGGAGCATGTTTGGAAGCCCACCTAGAAGGATGGGTGGTTTTTCACACTGGATATGGACTCCAGTAGCAACACAGAGCCACCCACATGGCTGATGAACATCAGCGAACCCTTCTAGTCACGGACTACTGGGGGGTGCTTGGCTCCAGCATAGTGCTCCAGACAGTGGTGTTCTGGTGGGTCTCCAAAGTTACGTGCCCACCATGGACAGAAGGAAACAGGGTGTTCTCAAGTGTAGAAAACAACCAAGTGAAGGGACCAATCTCGGAAACCTCACACTTGCAGTAGCACAGAGTAAGGCCAAGAGTGAATCCTTAGGCACATATTGAGATGAATGAGTGGAGAATCACAGTAACATCCTGGACAGCAGCAAGGTTTCAAAGAATGCATTCATGGGAAGATAATTCTGTTTAAAGCCTTCCAAGTATGTGGGATTTTCTCTGTTTCTTACACACCTCTCATTCCTGCACCTCCTAATAATCTTAGGAAGTCCCTGGAATAGCAGATGCAAAACAATCAGCAGTAAAATACAGTGTTGTATTCAGTGACCATGGACATACAAGAAGGTCAAAGAAGACTATTACAATAATGAAATGGCCAGTCTCATTTTCTCTTAAATGAAAACACATTTAGCAGTCCTACTGAAGTGCCCAAGTCTACTTTAAAATTTGTCACGCCATTTATAATGGCAAATCTGTTTATCTGGAAGGGATGATTTTTCCTATGCATTCCAGAATCTTATTCAGTAATTTGTTCCTTGGCTTTACACCTATGCTCCTGATAACAGCAGAACAATCATGAACTTAGCACAATTCAAGGGATCATTATGATGAACAGGAATACAGCATCTTTAATTAGAAATATTTCTGGTTTTAGAAGATCATATTGACATCCACCAGCCTAAAGAACAGGAAAACATTTGCAATTATAAGCACTACAGTGATGAACAAGAAGAAGGAACAATTAGGCAAAGATGTAATAATTCAAAGCAAAGCACCTGGAAATTATACTTTAATACTTAATAGCTTACTCGTAAATGTGTTGTTTTTGTTTGTAGTGGTACCAACATTTTTTCCATTTGTCTTAAAATTGAACATGATTTAATCTTCTAATTTGTGTAAAAAGAGCAGTGCTTTTATAAGGTAAAACTTAAATTTTACTTGATATTTTTAGATCCAGAACGATGATGAAGTTCAAAAAAAAGCTCCCAAATAGTTCTAATTATCTGTAATAGAAATGTGTCATCATGATCAGTTCCGGAAGGACCCAGGACCTCCTGAGACATCCAAAGGTGATTCATCAAATTCCAGCATTTGCAAATCAGGGTGCTTCCCTCTCCAGCAAAGCGCATCATGCAGCAGGAGGGAAAGCTTTTACGCTTTGAGGGCATACTGGAGCAGAACTCTCCCTGGAATTTGCACTTTATCTATTGGAGAGATGCAAGACAACTATCAGGTTACCCAAGATTATAAGTGAATAGCCTATTAATATATCTCCCTGACAGAAACGGCCAAGCAAGATGATCATAAATTTATGTTCCTTTGATGAGAAGTGTAAAAGCATTGCATTGTGGTTTTCGCTATGTGGTTAAAATTATGATTAACATTTAGTTGCATAGTCTATATAATGCACTTTGGATTGCAGTGTAGTAAGCGGAGTCATAAAAATGAAGTGTTGGGAAAACGAAATAAGGAATTTCATATACATCCTAAATGGACAGACACTCAATACACTCAGACTTCTCAGAAATGTTTGCAGGTGGATGTACTGCTTGCATAGGCTCAGCCAGTCTCATCAAATATAGATCTCTTGGTTTAGACTGATCTGATGTGTTAACTTTCCAAGTACAATGAAATAGTTCCTATGGTTGTGGCCTTCAGGAATTGATACAGAGCACTTACTGCCTCTATAGCTAAGACACAAACATCTCATGAAACAGTGTTTATAAACGTAACAGGAACAAAAAAAAAAAAAAAAGAGGCCTTTCTATATTATCAGCTCATACCAAAATCATTTCATCATCATCTTGCTGTTTCTATGTTTGAACTATGACTGCAAATTTATTTTGGTCAAAGTCCACCCGACTTTGCCCATTGGCAAGTAACACTCTGTACCCAACCTTCCTCGGTATGGCACGGGTCTGCAGACCCCGTTCGGGGGCTGACTGTGCCCCCGAATGCTCTCTCAGAAGTTCATAGTTTCTTTCATATACCAGCTTTTTACTTAAGGGTGAGTCCACGTAAGCGGATAGTTAAAGTACACAATGATCCCATCCCTTGAGAAACAGTTTCTTGCTGCAGAGGAAAGTAGGAAAGAGGTGACTATGAAATAAGCAAGGATACCATCTAGTGGTGCAACTGTACTCGCATATTTCAGAGGAACCTACACCATCAAATAACCTTTTGCTGAATATATTGATCTTAAACCCGAGTTTAAGATAGAAAATTAATTAGGAAAATTCAGTTATAGCAGAAGGGTAATTTTCTTTGGAACTGTTTCTCTGACATAGTCACAGAACTCACTGTGACATTAAGTCTCCATCTTAAAATAATACACCAAATATTTTCTGGAAAGAATGAAAACCACCATGCATTTCACACACACAGCTGGGAGATTTAAGAATTAAATTTGCAGCATACAATTTTTCGTTACAAGTTTGAATATACTCTTGCTTATGTAGAGAACACTCTTCAGTCCCCGGACACCTTGTTTCCCAGGTCATGTATTGCTCTTGTTGAGTTCCTGTCTCATTAGTGCTCCCTGGGCAAGCATATAGATTATTTCTGCCATGGAAGAACTTCCCTGTGTTATTTACAGAGAAGCAAAGACCACAAGACGCCAGAGTCTCAGATAAGATTACTCCAGTAGTTCAATCAAGCCAGGAACTAAATCAAGGCCTCCTGTGATACTCATGGAGCCCCCTCCTGTCCGCTGCATTAGCTACCTCGGGCATGTTACCATGGCATTAATGAAGGCTGTGTGGGAACAAGCGCAATCTGAAGCAATTTACAGGCCAGCAGTTTGCTGATTTCTTGACATAACAAGCAAGGCAGAGTGATAATTTTGAAGTTTCTTTCTAGCTCTTCAGGAGTGCAAAGCCTTGCATCCAGGAATGGTTGTCAAGTAAGTTATAAATGATCTCTTAGACATCTGACTAGATGTAATTCTCTGATCTCTCCTTTCCCTGCCTGTTATACAGTGGTATACGGAGGTTTTCTGAGGGTGGGATGAAGAAAAAGTGGCCTGGCCTGGCCCCTAGTCATATAAACTCCTGGTTACATGATGCACTTACCCAGCCCACCCACTCATCCAAACACCAGCAGCTCCATTTTTTTTATCATTACAGGCAAGTTCTGGGGGAGGCAAGCAGCGTGACTGTGTTAGCTTGCAAACAATCACAATATTTGAAATAGGAGAACATACCAAGTGTCCACTGCAAAAAACCAATCCATTTTGGAGTTCATTCTAGCTGGAGGGGCCAAGGCGAGGGAAAGCTGCTCTTTGTAAGAAAAATTTGCTATTAATGCAGAGTTTCTAAATCCTACTGCCGCTGCTTGGGCACTCTGCTAGAAGGCAAATAGGTGCATTCAGAGCTGACTTTTCAGCAAACTCCATTTACTGTTTTATGTGGCTCTGACAGACAAAAATACTCAAAAGTTGCCACCAAGCAAGGCTTGTAATAAAAAATAAAGATAAGAGCTCACACTTGCAAAGCTAAGGTGTAGCTAGATTTTCTTGCCTTGGGTGCTTAAAATGGGAAGTATAACCCTGCTTTCTGATGGCTACTGAAAGATATGATCACCAATATTTTTCTACACCTGAGAAATAGGAATGTGGAACAGAGATTTTGGAATGCCGCTTGCCTTTGAGGCTACAATTTTTCCATATTTTGAGAAGGCAGTTGTTCAAACAGCACAAAACAAAGCACAGCTTAGAATTTTAGGCCAACACCTCTCCACTGCCGACAGTTGCTGTGTTTCAGCCCTGGTCCTCTCACAGCTTTGAGCTTTCCGTGGAAGTGCTGTGCTGCCAGTTCTGGTTCCCACCAGGCAGCTGAGGATGGTGCAGCAGCACAGCTCCTGGTGAGGCCATCAGGAAACACACGTCTCGGGCCAGAATGGCTAAGCCACTCATGTTATACATGCATATATACACATTCACGTCCACACACATTAATAAAGAGGTGTAGAAAGCTAAGATAAAGTTGGAAATGCTAGGTTTACTAAAAACAGAAGGCCAGTGCTTTGTCTCTGAAACAAGAGAGACAAAAGTCCTGTATCTAATGTCCAGCTAGAAAAGCCCACGCTGCAAATGCACTCAATGGGAATTTTGCCCTACGTGTTTAAACGTACACTGGAAAGAGCAGCATGTTTTGTGCTTATATTTGCAGCTGCAGAATGTGATACAGTCCCATTGTTTTTCGGATCCATAGTGTAGTTCCCCTCACCATCTAAATATTTCTCTCCACCGAGTCAGGGATTTGTTTCAGCGTGCACATGCATAAGTTGAACACCTCCACTACAACAGTAATGCTCAAGGGCCAAACGATGGTGTTCTTCGTACCCACATATGCTTTGGATAAACACTTCAAAACAGTTCTTGTTAAACCGATCTTCAGAAAAACAGTCTCTCCATCAGTGACAAATACTGTGTAAATTTTCTCTGAAGGTGGGGGGTTGAAAATACTCTCCTTGAATAGCGAGGAAAAAATCCTGGAGCAGAGAGGGAGAAAAGCACCCCTTTCTCCCCGCTGCTGGTGTTCTGAGACTAGCCTCTAAAGACGCACAGAGGCACTATAGAATTAGGCTGTGAGAGCGGGCTGGGGCGAAGGCAAGCCTGGAAGGGGTGATGTTTCCCAACAGGCCTTGTTTCACTGTGGTTTTAATGTTATTTGCTTGCAGTTGAGCCAAGGCTAATAACCTTCCACTGGCAGCGACATCCACAGCAGTGTCAGAGCAGTTGAGCCCCTGCACTGCTGTTTCCCCCAGCTAAAAGCAGTGTGTATGACACAACTGCTTTGCATTAGCCATACGCTGGGTGGTCACCACATGTAAAATGCCTTGTGACAGAATTAAAATTTAGCTGAGGGTTTTATGTTCTGCCAGATGTACTTCTGGAAAGTGGTTATTAATGTGGGGTTAAGTCTCTCATCTTTACACATTTTCAAATCAAAGCCTTGTCTTGTAAGTACAAGTGAATAGCTACTGTTAATTTGTAATTAACATAGGAATTGGTACAGGCAAGACTTTGGAGGTCTCAACAGCTAAAAGGCACAAACTGAATTCCACTAGCACGTCTAAAGGATCCATTTAATGTTTCTATGTGCTGTTACAGAGTAGAGAAGCAAGAGCAGCTCAGATCTGTGAGGCTTTCTATCTACCATGGTCACACTGAGAAAGTGACGGAGCTGTGCTGCTCTGAGTCACTTCTGAGTCACCAGCTTGCCAAAGCTCCACACCAAACACCTCCTATGAAAGCTTTATTCAACTAGGTACAAAATGGGGTGCTCTGCTATTGTGGCTAGGAACTCTAAGATATGCCATAGACTTAGGTGTGATGAAGAGGAGGTAGTTTGGGACTGGCTCAGATGCAGAAAATGTCTTTCCCATGCAGTCCCGCACAGACAGCCCACTTCAGGACAGGACTAGATAGGCAGGCAGGTCTCGGGGCAATCCAAGGCTCTTGGCTTCACTCACTTGACTGGCAGCAGCTCTGTGCCAACGTTGCTCCCCAGGTGAAAAGTAGCTCTAACAGAAGAACTGTCCTTGAACTTCTCACAGACTGTCAGTGGCTGAGGCTTTACTTCAGGACTCTTCTCTAATTAAAACCCAAATCCCCACACTTCTCAAGAGTGTGCACATGTAGGTGACGAAGTAAATCCTTTAACACAAGTTGGTGTAAATATTGTGGTACGCATGTCCCTGTTGATGTATAGAAGTTCATGGTAGCTTGTACTACCTAAGACATTTTTGTTATGGAACTAAGAGTTTTCAGAGAACATGCTCAGCTGAGCACATCTTATTTCAGAATTTATAGAGGTAGGGGTGAATATGTGTATAAAAATCAGATGGAAAGATTTCACCGAAGACTACGCATAAGATACAGCAAGAGTACAGGACCACATCAGATGTATGGAACAAAGCAAACATCTTCCAGGATTCTGTGACTGAGGTAACTAAACCACCTTTTTTTTTTTATGATGGGGCTTTGTTGTTCACTGATTTCAAGTGTCAACTACTTTAAATTATGCTAAAGGTCGTCATTTGCATGAAAAAGACATAATGAAGGAACGCCTTTTACATCTGGGTTAATCACCATCACTAGCCATTCCCCTCTTCCCTCTCCCCAAAAGATATACTGACCTCCAGAATGTAGTATAAGATGGTTTGTGCTGATGAACTGGAGGAGTGACAACGTTTCAGGATAAAGCCCCTTCACAAGGGAGTCCTTGTCTACAGGTGCCTCTGTTGTCAAGCAAGCAGGAAGAGTTCCTCTTTTTTTTGCAACAGACACAAAAGCTCTTGCTGTTCCCTTCTGGTAGAGCCCTACTTCTCACTTCTTCATCCAACAGCAAGCAAGCCAATTTCTTCATTTGCTCCTCACATTCCCCAGAGAAACACCAAAGCCACGCTAGCATGTAAAGAAACCACAAGTGACAACAGACTTGGTCCAGAAGTTAGTTCCCTCATCAGCAGGTCCCTAAAGCATATATTCTGTCCTTTCCCTGAAAAGGTTTCATTCTTGAGGATGGAGACCACTGGTGTAAAGAGGTATTGGGGAGGTAGCCCATGCCTTTCCCTCAGCGCCCCATACACCTGAGCAAGTGCGTTTCTACCACCTTAAAAGTACTAGTGAGCACTGTCTTGATATCCTTTCAACTGACTGACAACATTCCTTAGCTCTTTTCTTTTTCCCCCTACTCTCCTCTGGCTTAAGAGTGGATAGTGCTCAGGAGATTATTTGGAGCAGCCTTTTATTTTGTTTCACAAGAAACTCAGCCTACCTAAGGTAAACTCTTCCAGCAGTCCTAGAGGAGAGGCTGTGAATGCTTTCTGGGTGCTTTGTATGGCTGATGAGTATTCAACAGCAAGTCTAAGGACAGGGTTTGCTAATGAAGTTGTGACTGAAGCAACTGAAGACTGCAGAGAAGTGGACTGGGGTTACTCCAGGGTGGACTGGCACAACATAGCACTTAGGAAGAGGCACAGTGTTGTACAAGAGAGTGTACTGCAAGGGTCAAGTAATGCTATTTATGTCTCTTGCAATCAGTGGTTTAATTTACATGGCTCATCTTGTTTTCTCTTGTGCCTGTTAATCTGAGGAAAACATCAACTGGATGGAAATTAAAGTAGGATATAGTCCTTATCACAGATCATCCACATACTACATCAAAATTAGAATTCATTAGTATTAGCTATTACAGGTATTATGCTAAAAAACCTATACCAGAGGTGTTTCCAGGGTCAGAAAGGCCTACCCCCATATCCTGACCACCTCCACAAGAAGAAAAGACCAATTATAGTTGTAGGCATCTCCATTCTGAGGGGAACCGAGGCTCCACTATGCCAGGCAGACCCTCCTCTTAGGGAAGTCTGCTGCCTCCCTGGGGCCCAAGTTAAGGGCATCGCTAGGAAACTTCTGAGCCTGGTTTGGCCCTCAGACTGTTACCCATTGCTGCTCTCCCATGTGGGTGGTGATGAAGCCACAACGTGTAGTCCTAGGGCAATCAAAAGAAAGATGGGGACAAACTTTTTAGCAGGACAAGGGCTAATGGTTTTAAACTAAAAGAGGATAGATTCAGACTAGGTATAAGGAATACGTTTTTTACACTAAGGATGGTGAAACACTACAGCAGGTTGCCCAGAGAGGTGGTGGATGCCCCATCCCTGGAAATACTCAAGGTCAGGTTGGACGGGGCTCTGAGCAACCTGATCTAGTTGAAGATGTCCCTGCTCGTCGCAGGGGGGTTGGACTAGATGATCTTTAAAGGTCCCTTCCAACCCAAGGTATTCTATGATTCTATGACCGTGCAAAATGAGATCCTCTTACTTGAGATGTATATTTTAACTCTCTAGATAAAAGCACTAATCCCAAGAACGTATAAAGTAACAAAACAAAGACAGAGGAAGGAAGGAAGGAAGGAAGGAAGGAAGGAAGGAAGGAAGGAAGGAAGGAAGGAAGGAAGGAAGGAAGGAAGGAAGGAAGGAAGGAAGGAAGGAAGGAAGGAAGGAAGGAAGGAAGGAAGGAAGGAAGGAAGGAAGGAAGGAAGGAAGGAGGGATTGTTCTCCTCTACTAGACCGGACTAGACAGATGGATTGTTCCTGTCTACAGAGGAAAAAGGATGGCTTACTAACATCACCAAAGAAAGCACTTGGGGGAAAGGAGACACATGCCAGTAGCCCAGTTGCCAATATAGTCTTCCTTATCCATGAAGCAAGCCTTGCAAGCTTTCATATCAAGTAAAGGCAGATAGTATATCATTTCAATGGAAACTAAGACACCCTTGTCAACAATGATGTCCCTCCTGCCTTTCTTTGTGGAAAGAGAAAGGAGTCACTCTCTGTTTGTCCTATTTCTACCATGAAACAACGCATACAATTGCTGTGCCTCTGACAGACTCCATCACCATATGGCAGACACGATTTTGCAGAGGAACAAGGTGAAGCAACTCGAGCATCCTGCCAGACAGATCTGAATTCAAGAAAACCATGGTCACACTCTTCAGACCTGAGACTCTCAAGGCAGGCCTTCAAAGATACATTTTAGCACTTTAACACTTCCACCTACAGACTTCCAGAAGAGCCGTTGCATTCTGTAGAGCTGTTTTTTTACATGCTGGAGGACTTGGCTGTAATTCAGAGCCATTATAGAGTCATTACCAGCAGTCAATATACACAAAGGCAGTCCTTGGCAGAGCAGTCCCTCTCATCAGCCTGACCCTTTTATCTTCATAGCTTCAGCTCCAGCTGAGCTTCATCACAGGTCAGACCCAGAGTTCACATCCTTCAGCACGCATCCACCTCAGCGGTCCTTAGTCATTACATCTCCTAGCCAAAACATCCACTCCTTGTGGAGAAGGGGATAGGAGAACATAACATTTCCAACTTCTACATTAAGTAAGGAAAGATTTGTGGGGTTTCCCCCATTCCCAACTCAGCTCTGAGCTGCTTTGACTTTAACTTCCCAGTCTTACTCCTGCTTGACGTTGGAGACATTTTTGCCCAGACTTCCTGGCCTGTGGACCTGGAGAGCAGCTGCCAACAGCAAGGTGCTGAGCAGTAACTGGACTTGCATTGCCCCACAGTGCTGGGCTGCAATCACCGAGACTCCTCACAGAAGTATTTAAATTAACCTGGCTGCAATTCAGAAACAAACACACGGCTCTCCTCCCGCTCAAAGCTTTCATGGACCCAGGCCCTCTATAAAAGCAGCCATTTGTGTTTGCCCTCTTGATTCCACTGATCTTCTAATTAAAGGCTGTGGTGCTCACACTCAGGAATTACTGCTGTGCTCCAGAGAATTTACCAGAAGAGAAGGGGGATGTTACTGCCTTACACAGATCCCTGACATCCGCTGTCCCTGCAGTGGCCTCAGGTATGTTTTTCATGTTTTATGTTTGGTACCTTGTGACAGAGTGTACTGGTTCTGGCTGGGATGGAGTTAATTTTCTCCACAGCAGCTGGCATGGGGCTGTGTTTTGGATCTGTGACCAAAACAGTGCTGATAACACCCCGATGTTTAGCTGTTGCTGAGCAGTGCTTGCACAGCATGGAGGCCTTCTCTGTTTCTCACGCTGTCCCCGCAGCCAGTAGGCTGAGAGGGGGCACAAGAAGTTGGGAGGGACACCGCCAGGACAGCTGCCCCCAAGTGACCACAGGGATATCCCAGACCATATGGCATCGTTCTCAGCAATAAAAGCTGGGGGAGGAATTTTCCAGGGGGCCGCAGCTTGGGGACTGGCTGGTGGTGAATGATTGCTTTTTGCATTATTTTTTTTTCCCTGCTTTGCTTATTAAACTGTCTTTATCTCAACCCACAGGTTTTCTCACTCTTGCCCTTCCGATCCTCTCCCCCATCCTGCTGGGGAGGAGTGAACAAGCAGCTGTGTGGAGCTTAGCGGCCCACGTTGGTTAACCCACATGTAAGACTTTCTCCAGCATCTAATCTGGGAGAAAGGCTTTCTTCAGATAATGCCAGTTTTTCATTTTGGAAAAGCTATATACATTTGGTGGTATAGCTGGATAGCACTGATAGTGGTATAGCAGTGATACAATACATATAGCAGTGAATACAATATGTATAGATCTCCAGTTGGTGGAACCTATATGCAAATGCAATAAGGGCAATTCCCTTACATCTGTCCTTTATGATGATGCATACATAGATGAGCAGATAAATTAACATGGAAACTGTTAGTGGTGGAAAATAAGGACAGTGTTTTATTAGCGTTCCAGTTATCAACTGCACAGTAGTTGCCAAATGCTAGGAAACTGCCTTGCTTCATAGTCACATATCTACCAGGCTTTTATTTCATGCAGAAATGAAGTCTGTCCTTGCTATATGCCATAACGTGTACTCCATCATACATTATCATAACATTAATTACGGTGAGCTGCAAGGTAAAAATACATATCCTTCTCTCATCACCAAGTAGTTAAGATTGGATTAATCCATCAGAAAGCTGGTGTCACCACTGTAGACCTCTACACCTGAACTAGGTCCCATAGGCTTCCTTTATAGATGAGGGAGAGAAGCTGGTGTTTCTAGAGCACAGTTTGTCTCAGCCCAAAGCCAACATCTCAATTTTATCCATTGACTCATGCTCTCAAATTTCTTCTTCTCGATGCCAATTATGAAGGCATCCTAAATGTCCCTGTAACAGATAGATGGCTACCACCTTAATTACTCTATGACTTACACAATCATAGAATCATGGAATGGTTGGAGTTGGAAAGGACCTTAAAGATCATCTAGTTCCAACCCCCCCTGCCATGGGCAGGGACACCTTCCACTAGACCAGGTTACTCAATGCCCTATCCAACCTGGCCTTGAACACTTTGAACACTTATGTCAGAACTGGCCTTAGGCAAAAGTAGTCCCAGCAACTCTTCAAGGATGCTGCATTTCCGTTTAAGTCAACCTCTCTCAAGCACACTACTATGGTATAACTGAGCTGTCGTGACTGCCCTCAGGCAGGATTTACCCCCAAGCCCGCAGATGTACTTACAGTAAGTGATCACACTGATCTCACATACCTTCAACTCACTGTAGGGTAAGTGCAAATGGGCAGTAATCGGGAGAACGGTGACATGCAGTAATGGCTTCCTGTGCCTCCAGCGCCTGCACCACCATGTACCTGCATCCCGCTGCCCAGGGCACCACCAGCCAGCTGTAGACACTGGTGGTTTGTTTGAGAGGTAGGAAGTAGGGAATGGGTTCGGGGTCCTTTTTCTGTGAAGTGAGTCATATTACAAGAAACTTAAGGAAGGCGCAGATCTGAGGTGTTTGCTAGGCAGGTGCAGATAGTGCAGCTGAAGATGGGGACTTGGACTGCCTTGGGGCTTAGATTTTGGCAGAAGAATAGGAAAATTATTTTCTAAAGAATAGTTTACAACCTCAGCTTCCATTTCAGGAGCTCTGCATTGTATAAGGCCAGCTTTGTCTCCTACACCTACCCTGCTTGTCATAGCTACCTTTGTTAGGAGATCTTCTGAACTCAGAAACAGCCCTTAATTGTAGGTCTAGTTCTTCCTTACGCTAACCTCCAACTGAAACATGGAAAGAAAATAAGTATTACCACTGAGTTCTACACTTAAGAGAAAGAAATCTGCCAAAAGGTTATATACATAGCAAAGATTTTTCTGTACGTCTTCCTAGATTAGATATCTGAGCAAAAGCTTTACTCACAGACAGCATTGAACACCACGAGTACTATTACACTTGGACAATGCAGAAAGTTCCCAAGTATTTCCAGATGCTTTTTCAGGTGAGATGATTTTATTGCAGTAATGGGAACGCATTGGGTTAAACGTGCTAGGTACATCTACCTGCACTGAAGAAAGATGATCCAGAGACTTCCTCTTTGCAAGGAGATAGATGAGGACTGGATATGACATAGCACTCACTTTTTACGTGACTTTCCAGAGGCAGGCATCTTTGTGCAACTGTAGCAGGTTTTTATCAGTTTTGTCTTGTTATACTTATTTAAAAATAATGTATCGATAGACGTGGCAGGTTCTCCCTTAGAAATGATCACTGCAGTTATGGTCCCTGTGTGCTGCTCATGGCACACAGGGACTGAAACAACACTTGCACAGCCATTTGCAGTCTCTCCTGACAGCCCAGACGCAGGAGCCATCCCAGGGCTGACTGTGACCCAGGGATTTGTGCACTGCCACTGCTGTGAGGCAGGCTGAAGTTACAACCACCATTCGTCACCGAGCAATTCAGAAACAGGACTTTCCTTGCCATTTTTAGCCCTCTCTTTTGTAGGCTGCAAGATGTGTGCTTTGCCATCCTCTCAGAGGAGCTGCCTGCAGTCTCCCTTACCTATGTATCAGGGACCATTAGCATCACACTCATTCATTCAAGTTGCTTTGCTATACTTGCATCTTACAGTGAATGAACAGGTGATGACAAAAGCAAAGACAGTCAAAGATACTATATATAGATTAAATACTTTGGGCCATTTTTAATTTTATTATAGGTATCAATGACTTTTCAGCTGAAATGTATGGGGAAAAAATAGAAATAAATGATACTGTGATTTACTGTGAACTTTCCTCCCCCAAAGTCTTTGGTTTTGAACAGTGTGTACTGCCCTTCCCCCAGGATCACGGGATCCTTCATGTTGGAAGGGCTCTCAGGATGTCTCTAGACCAACCTCCTGCTCAAAGCACGATGAGCTGCAAGATCAGCCCAGGTTGCTCAAGGCTTTATCCTGTCTGGAAACATCCCGGCTTTGCATATAAAATCCAAACCCATCCTTGCTATCCTGTCTTTTCTTCACTAAGTCTTGTTGCAGGTAGAACCAATGTAACACCGTATTCTTGAACCTTTTATGGCCATATTTCAAAGATTAAACTGTAAGCTTTTTTCCCTAGGCGTTCATTGTAAACTGAATAAGGTTGATAAATAGATCTCAATTAAAAACATGTGCAGCCACCTGCTGTGAATGATTCCCCACTAACTTACAGTGCAGTAGATCTAAAGTTGGTTTAAATGTGCTTGAAATTAGGCATGTGCTTAGAAATTTTGCCACCCTGGGATACAAATAATTCTGAAACAGGGTGGAAAACCAAAGGAAGAAAGTCTTCAAACAGACTGCAGATGTTCAGCTGGCTCTTTTGGTCAGTATTTGCATTGTTTGAAAGATAACTGTGGAGCATCTCTCGGTTATCCCCAAGGCTCCCATCTGGCTGTTTACCAGTGAAATCTGAAAGGCTCCGCGTGATTTCTAGTATGTCAAGTAGGTTGGTTTTGTTTCCGTGCGCAGAGATGTTCTTGTCCAAAGGCGCTGCGTGGAGAAACTGTCAGGTCATGAATAAGAGATAAAAAGCCCATTATTTTATAACCAACTTCATTGGGCTGGTTCAGGAACTGCTTCCAACCGCAGAGATGCCATCAGCGGGCAGGTGACTTCCACGATGGCTTTATAATCATACTGAAATTTAAAAAATAAGTACCTAATGCTTATGTTGACTACCACAACTGCCCTGTACCCCAATGCAGTACACACACAGCTGGGTGCTCAGGGAGCGTTCAGGCGCATAAACGCAGACTCACGCTGCCGGGACAAAGCAGAGCTGTGGGGCTGGGATGACGGTGGCGGTGGGGACACGTGTCGCCCCCGGTGTCGCCTGGCCCGGCGGGGGGCGAGGGGCGCTGACCTCGGCCCCACCGCTTCTAGCACTTTCTCCACACCGACGGAGGTGTGGTGCTGAGCCGGGGTCCAGCCTTCCCGCCGAGGAAGCGGGACTCGGGGGGTCGGGTAGTGGCCCCGGACCCCGCGGCCCCGGCCAGGCTATCCTCCGCCCCGCGGCTCCCCGGCACCGACACCCGCGGACCCGGCGCGCCCCCCGCGCTCCCCCCTCCCCCCCCCACCCCGCGCTTTGGTCGTGCCCTGCTCCTCCCTCTCCCCCCGCCGCGGAGCGCAGTGGGCCAGCCCACCCCGATATAACAGGCGGGTGGGCGGCTCCGCGCCGCAGCGCTGAGGGCTGCGGGGGTCGCCGAGTCGAGCGCCGCCGGGAGGGAGACATCGTCGTGCTCGGGGCGCAGCCTGCCTTCTTCTCGATTCCCCACCGCCCGCCTTCTTCCCGGCTCCCCGCCGACCTGCAGTCATGGCCTGGCAGCCGATGGAGATCAACCCCGAGGTGCGCGACGGGCGGCGGGGCCGTGGGTAGGGGATGGGGAGCGAGGGGCGAGATGGGGCCGGGGGCGGGCGGTGTGGCGCCGTCTCTCCCCCGCACTCACCCTTTTTTTTTTTTCCCTCCCCTTATTGTCTTCCAGATGCTGAACAAAGTGAGTCTCCGCCGCAGGACCGCCGCGGGCGGATGGGCGCCGCCCCTTCTCCCTCCATCCCTCGGCATCCTGCCCTGCCGGGGCAGCGCCGGCCGGAGCGGAGCAGCGCGGTACCGCTACGCGGGGCGCGGCCGCACCTGCGGAGCGGCGCCGGGGCCGCGCCCTGCCCCGGCGGCGGCGGCGCCCCCTCGGGTGGGCGGTGTCTGGTGCGCGGCCGGCAGGGGGCGCCGCGGGGCCGCGCGTTGTGCTGTGTCACCGGGGCGCGGCGGCCCGGGGGGGCGGCCGGGCCCCGTTGTTGAGGGGCGTGTAGGTGGGGGGGAATGGGGTGACCGGGCCACCCGCTCGTTGTGCCCCGTACAGGTGCTGTCCCGCCTGGGGGTGGGTCCCGGCTGGCGCTTCGTGGACGTGCTGGGCTTCGAGGAGGAGTCGCTGGGCGCCGTGCCGGCCCCGGCCTGCGCGCTGCTGCTGCTGTTCCCCCTCACCGAGCAGGTAGGCGGTGGGGGGGGTGGTGGTGGTTGTGCCCCTCCTGGACCGCTCTCCTTCACAAGCCCGCTGGGCTGCAGCCCTGGAGGTGACAGCGGGATGGGCTGGGTTCAGGCACACGGCCTGTGGCTGCCCCGGTGCTGTGTGGCAGCTGGTGCCCCGCGGGGCTTCTGTCACCCCGGCTAGGCCATCTCTGGCACAAATTTCCCTGGAGGGAAAAGCAGGCTGTTGTCACCAGGGATGCGTGTACCTGCTGGCTGCTGTCATCTCTGCAAGCATCAGGTGGTTGGGATGGGCTTGGTTTGCAGTGAGGCTGGTGGGTGGTACCTGCTTGGCCCCAGCCTCCGAATAGCCTGAACTAAAACGAACTGAGCAATAAAATAAGGCCTCTTATTTCAATACCCCTCTTAATGCTTTGGTCTGTGTATCAGACTGAGGAAAAAATACGAGCAGTCTTGAGAGCAAGGAATAGCAGTTCTGTTACCATGCTGAATCATTGCGTCTGGAGAGGCCTAGATTGCTTCTGTGTGACTAATGCATTTTGTCCACTAGATGCTAAGGAAGCAGATGAGGAGATGGATGTTGAAATAAACTATATTTAACAGGTTCTTTAAAAGAAGAATTTCAGCCTTTCAGTAGTGATGGATTTAACGCTTGTCTGGACGTTGTTGTGATGGGGAGGGGTTAATGAAGGGAACCTAAAGGTACAAAGGCAAACTATTGCAGAGGTGCTGAGTAGTCTCATTAAACAGACCAAAACAATTGAGGGGGATATAAAAGAGCCTATCCATTATATGATTTTCCCATCCCAAGCTATTTCCAGTGTACAGACAGATGGAGAGGCTAAGAACAGTGCCTTTGGATATGTCTGAGTCATGCAGGTAGTCCATTAATACTTGGCCTATGTCCAATACAGACATAACGATGCCTTACTGGACTTATGCCACGAAGATGACTTTATGGGTGAATCTGTCCAGTCCTGGTATTGATTCTCCTGCACAACTTGCTTGTCTAGTAGTTTGCACAATAAAAAGATGTCACTCTGAAATGCTTAAAATGGTTACATGTTTACAGCATGAGAACTTCAGGAAACAACAAACTGAGAAAATAAAGGATCAAGAAATCAGTTCCAAGGTGTATTTCCTGAAGCAGACAGTCAGTAACTCCTGTGGGACAATTGGTCTGATACATGCAGTTGCTAATAATAAAGACAAACTGAAGCTTGGTGAGTATGAATGTTCTGAAGTGGTTGAATTTCCATTTTCTTGTGACAGAGAGAAATTGAGTGGGTATAGGCTATAGGAGGCACCTGGGGTGTTCATGCAAGCCATGCCAAGGTGTGCTCTAGTGCTTCAGTTGGTGAGTGGGTCTTTCAGCTCTTGGAGAGGCATGTGTGATCTCACCTGCTGCCTGAATTGCAGAAAGGAACTTTGACTCCTGTCTGGGAGTTGCAGAGGTACCATCCTAGTGAGCAATGCAAGAGGGAAAAGGGCAGGGAGTAGCACTGGCCAAAGTCTGTTTGTAACTGGGAAGTATCATGTTCAGCGGTAGCTGTTGACACTGCTGTTAATCTCAACCGAAGAGAGAAGGTTATTCATGCTACTTAATGCCTAATGTAAACAGACTTGCTCAGTGTAGTTTGTAAATCAGTCTAAAACATGTTTTCTTTTTGCTGGGAAAGTAGTATAAGGGTTAGTAAGTAAACTTTTCCTGCAGAGGTAATAGTTTTGATGGTTCTCTTCCTATAGAAAAGGGTATAAAACTGCCTTAGGCAGCTGGTGGCTGGAAACCCCTAGAAAATGGGACTGCAAGGTATTGACAAAATAGGGTTGTCAGAGTCCAGAAAATACTTAATTATTCAAAGCTAGAGATCTGCGAAATATAACTTAGTTTTGTTATTCCAAGAGAACTTGTTAACTCTTTGGGTGGTGTGGGATTCCTTCTTATACACAGGAAAACACATATGGAAGGCTAAATGAGAGCAGCTTTGCTTTACTCTTCTGGAAAGGATTCTCTGAAATAACACGCTCTTGATGAGTGAAATGAATAATGCAGCACATCACGTAAGACCTAGAACTCGGCACATCTTAACACTGCACTAGTAATCTATGTTCTGGAAAACCACAGTAAGCCTATCAAGAGCAAGTGCTGTGTTCTTTGAAGGCAGGGAGACAACTTCATCTACCCATATTCTGTTAGTTGATATTTAGGTGTCCTCACAGCTGGCACCTTTCTTGAATTTCTTCAAAATGGGACCAAACACCTCTGCCAAATCTGCAAGGTGGAAATCAGAAAAGCTAAATCCCATTTGAAAGTGAGTTCCAAGACAAGCACCCAGAGTACCCTGAAGCACCTGAACTCAGGCTGTTTGTGTAGATTGTTGTTAATAGCATCTGGATAAATAGCTTGCTTCAAGTGGTAGTTACAATATGCTTGTGCTGGAGGTGGTTCCAGGCTAAATGCAGTGACTCCTGGTTAGTGCAACAAATGTTGACTACTGTGGGCTGCACCTGAACTGTAACTGATGCTTTGCTTATACTGAATAAAATCTTTGATCGTCTTGTGTAGATGAGGGGTCTGCCCTGAAGAAGTTTCTTGAAGAAACAGCTGATATGTCTCCTGAAGAGAGAGCTAAGCATTTTGCAAATAATAAGGTACATGAATGATGCAAACTGCTGACACCTGTTGGCACTTAAGGATGTAGTAACCTTTATCTGCTTTCTCTTAAGGCTATACAAGAAGTCCACAATTCGGTTGCACAAGAAGGACAATGTCGGGTAAGATATGAATGTGTAAAATCTTGGGAGCAGGGGTTAATGAAGGTGGTAGAGCAATACAATTTTTTTTTTTGTCTGGCACATAGCTGTTGCAGCTCATGAGGAAAGAGAAGTGAGTGACTCACAGGTAAATGCTTGTGCAGGGTTTTCTCTTCAAACATGGAAAATTTGGGTTCAGACCCAAACCTCACCCAGTCTGAAAATGTGAATGTATATTAGGATTTCTGGTGCTTGACCTTTTAGAGGTCTTGGCAGAAATATCTTCAGCTGAGCTCAAGTTTAGTCCTTTGCTGTTGACACGTCCTCTGTCCTGTAGTCACAAGTAGGGTTTGCAGGACTAGGCTTTTTTCAGCCTAACAAAGGTGTCTAATGGTCTCTCCTAAGGTTGAGGACAACAGTATGAACTTCCACTTCATCATGTTTGTCAACGTGGATGGACATCTGTATGAATTGGGTAAGGTCCTGAGGACACTGCAGTTGGACTGGGCTTACTTTACACTGTACAGCAGTGTTGGGGGCTCAGGCTAGATGCTTGATGCTAATTAAGCTGTTTGCTGAGGCTCTCAACTCTCAAAGCCAACACATAATTTGTACCTTCACATGAAGACTTTCAACTGAAGGTGGGTTGCACTGAAGGCCTAGAACTTCTTGTAAAGGATGTAATTTCCTGTAGAGCTGGGAATACTTAGTCCTCTCCTCACTCAAGCTGTGTATTGACAATTTATTCTGACTTGCCCAGTATCTTCATGTGTGTATTTGTTTCTTGGGCCCAGCATGCTCAGTTCTGCTAATTTGGAAGTAATACTAGCACACTGACTGATATGACTTTATTTCACAGATGGGCTTATGCCATTCCCCGTAAATCACGGCACAAGCTCGGATGACTTGCTATTGACGGTAAGAGTTTTCCCTTGCTACTTGTTTCCTTGAAAACAAGGCTTTTAAGAGGGTGAGCGGTGTGTATTCAGTGTGTAGGGGCTGCACCTACTTGCTGTACAAGTTTGTGATTCTTGTACTGTGGTAACAAGGCAGTATTGTGCCACAAAGCTAGATACCTCTTAAGTGTATTTATTAGCTGGTGCTGCAGGACCTTGTAACCTAGTTGGTGGGACCCAGAGAGGAGCTGCAAAGACTTGATCTCTACAGCAAGTGTATTCTGATAGTCTAATTGGCTTTTTCTTTTCCTTCCAAGGATTCTGCTAAGATCTGCAGACAATTTACAGAACGTGAAAAGGGGGAAGTTCGTTTTTCTGCTGTGGCTTTTTGCAAGTCTGCTTGAGGCTCTGAAGAGATGCAAGGAAAACAGTCTTAATAGCACACCAGTAAATGCAGTCTAAACTCCAGTGCTTCAGTACTTGTTAAACACAGCTGTTCTGGTAACTTAAATTGTTTCCACCTTTTGCTATACACAGGAGCAACATCAGCTGAGCTTATGCAAAAGGATGAGCTCAAGTTTTAATGTGAACAGTTTGGACACATCAGATGTCTTTAGACTTTTTTCACATGTTAGTAGAAAATGCTTAACAGGGCTTGTTTAATCTGTATCATGTGATTTGAGCTGTTGGTTGATATTTCCTTGTCTTTAATGAGAATAAAACATTCTGCTGGAAGACAAGTAGACTAAGTGATTACTGTAACTTTCTCCAAAAGGAGTTGTGTGGCATCCTCTATAAACCTTGTTTTCAAAGGGACCCTCAAAGCTCTCCTTGGAGTGGAAGTTAATGTCAGCCTCAGGTTGGCAGGACAATTGCTTTTTCTAGTGTCCCAAAGGCCTCTAAGGGTGGAGAGACGCACCACTGTTTGTGTAGCATGTCCCAGTGCTTTACTACCCTTCTGGTAAAGCTTGTCCCAATGTCCAGTCTGAAACTTAAGTGGCAATTTGCCATCCTGAATACATTTTAGTTAGAGGGGTAGGGTGTGATAAACACTCAACTGTCAACCTGAAGCTGTCTGCTCCTAAACTGAGGGTATTTGTATTAATGGTCCAAGCAATAGAACACCCACTTTGAAAGGGTTGGTGGTGTGTTTCCTCATAGGAGACAGGTTGTTTTGGTTTTTTTTTTTTTCCCCTTACCTGTGGTTAAAAGAAATCTGGCTAATGCTGAACACAATCTTTGGGTAGTGAGTGTGCGCTTACTAACTTGTGATTGAGTTAGCCTTAAAAGAGGTTATACTACCTCTCCCAAAATTACCTGAAAAAGGAGAAACCCACACTATGTGAAATCTTAATACTGGGATGAAACTTTGGGTTTGGAGGAGATAAATATTTTATATGTATTATGTATTCCTTGACCACCTGAGTCTGGCTGCTGTTTATCTGCAGCTCCTTGCTGATAGCTCAGGTAACTGTAAGAAGGGATAAAACGCCCTTAACCTCAGGCCTTTCTTCTAATGCTTTATGTCCTGGTCTGTGCCTGCCAGCCGTGTCGTATGGTGCTGGGTAACGTATGTTCTTAGGTGGTTGCTGGTGCTCTGTGTATGTTGCAAGCATAATGGCTTCCAAGCTTTTTTGGAAGGTAATTTAAAAATATAAGCTTTGATTAAAGCCATGTGTGGTCTGAAGGTGTTGGGTTACTGGGCCTTGTTACTGCTCGTATAATTGCCTGATAGCTGAAGCTAGCAGGCGGTTGCAACACATTTTAATTCAAATTTTGAGGATTAGCTAGAGCTCAGTGTACTTAATTCAATTCTGAACATCAGTCTCCTTCAGTTTCTGTTAGCAGGGAGGTGAAAGCTATCTGCGGGGGAAAGGTCTGTTGCGTGTCACTCGCTGTTATCTACAGCAGCATCTTATGCTGCCTGTTGGAGGTTGTGGCAGGGTGGACAGAGGCCTCCTGGGGCATCTCTGCTGCAGCCTCCGGCTCCAGCGCAGGCTCGGAGCCGTGCCTGCGGCTCAGGCTGCTTAGCAACAAAGGCTGCAGGAGAGGAAATGCGTGTGGCATGAGCGCAGGAGGATGGAAGGAGCAATAAAAATCAATATGGTAGGAGGGAGGGGACAGGAGAGAGCAGAGTCCAGCCAGCTGTATGTCGTACCTGGGGAAGCGTGTTCTAATTCTGCAGGGGACCATTTTCATGTCTTTAAGGCCACTGCTGAGGGTACCTGCCATAACTCTGCCTGCGTACAGGTACTGTGTCAATGCTGAAGCAACGTGAAAGTGCCTTTGAGATACCTCTGTATTTCTCTTACAGTGATTGCAGCAGTAAAATGTTACTGGTTTTGTTTTTGTTACCTTTGAACTCCTACACTTCCTTGATTTCCTGTGCATCCTCCCTAATTTAAGTAGCTCTTTTGACCCTCTCCATTTCTCATCTAAGCTCCTACATGTTGTTCCTGAATTTACCCCTAAATTTTCACTGTGACAATTACTGAGAAGGGCAGGAGCTTGTGCAGCCTGTTTTGTGTTTTATGCCTGCTCTGAGAGAAACCTGCAACTGGCAGTTTGCCGCTGCTGCTCTTCCAGGTATGTGAGAAGTCTATTGAGCAAATTGCTTAATTTGAATTATCAGGTTCCTGCCATGTGGAGCGGGTCCAGAGGAGGGCCACAAAAAGCACCTCTCCTGTGAGGACAGGCTGAGAGAGTTGGGGTTGTTCAGCCTGGAGAAGAGAAGGCTCGGGGGAGACCTTATAGCAGCCTTCCAGTACCTAAAGGGGACCTACAGGAAAGATGGGGACAAACTTTTTAGCAGGGCCTGTTGCAACAGCACAAGAGGTAATGGCTTTAAACTGAAAGAGGGAAGATTTAGACTAGATAGAAGGAAGAAATTTTTTATTATGAGGGTGGTGAAACACTGGCCCGGGTTGCCCAGAGAGGTGGTAGATGCCCCATCCCTGGAAACACTCAAGGTCAGGTTGGATGGGGCTCTGAGCAACCTGATCTAGTTGAAGATGTCCCCGCTCATGGCAGGGGAGGTTGGACCAGATGACCTTTAAAGGTGCTTTCCAACCCAAACTATTCTATGATTTTTGTGCAGCCTTCCAGTGCTGGACTTTCGGCAGCTAATATGTAGAACTGTCCTTGGAAATACTTGAGAAATATTTAAGAATCTCATGTAGGATTTCAGGCTTATCTCTTTAGACCTATGCACTGCTAATTTAGAACCGTATCCAGTGTTGACTGTGCACAATTTATCATTTTCTTAACAGTTTTCTTCTCGGCTATGTTGAAAGCTGTAGTTAACCTGTTCTGTAGGTGGCAGCATTGGGAAACTTTCAGCAACAAGTCTGATTCAGGAGCCACCAAATGGCCAAACTGATCCAGGCGCAATGTTACTCAACCACGTATGTAATGTGAAGTCCACAGGTTGTCCTATGGCTTTCAGTGGGACCACTCGCATGCTTCAGCACACTTCTGATTTCAGAGCCAAATATCCAATCCTTAATTTAGTCAAAAGTTAACTTAGGCGTGATGTAATGTCCAAAGCCTCTGACACTTTTCAATAGCTTTGGCTTAGCTCCATAGCTTATTTGCAGCTGACGCAGCACTACACCCCTTCTTTGTCCAGTATATACTGCTGTGCAACGTATGCACTATTTCCATGCTAAATAGGATTCTTTTTGGGGGGAGTAAAGAAAGAAAGGGTAGGAATAACTCCAGCAGCATCCAGCTTTTGATGCACAGACCAGTTTATCAATCTATGAATACTTAAGGTGGAGAACTAGTTATGTGAAAAAGGGAACTAGACATACTAATATCCTCTGCCTTTGATGCAAAGGCACGGGGGGGCTCTTGGGGCCAGTCCCATTAGCCCGTGTGCTGGGCCTAGGGAGAAAACAAGAGACTGGCCATAAACCTCATCACAGGATCCCTCTCCTGGCACTGCTGACAGCCAAGAGGAGGCTGATGACAGGACCACAGCTCGGTGAGACCGTGGACCAAATGGGAGCAAACAAGAACTGGGCAAAATGCAGCCAGATGCTGAGTAACAGCATTAAAATTCCTTTGTGGCCAAAGGAATTTAAAATATCACTTGTATTTTGTCATTTTTAAATTATTGCACAGGATGATATTAAGTTACAGGGAGCGGTTGATATTCCAAATGCTTCGAACCCAAAGGACCTCAATAGATGAGAGAATGGGGCTAGAAGAAACCTCACAGAGGTCAACCCGGTGAGGGGCAGAGCTTGGAACCTGGCTGGAGCCACCAAGGCTGGGAGGTGGTGGGGCATGTTGCAGCCCTGCTCTGCAAGCCCTAGGTCTTGCGGCAGGTGCCAAATTTAATACAAGCCCGTGTGTTTTGTGTTTTCCTCGCAAGTAAGGCAGATTGGGAGTTGTTGGGAGGAGGGAGGCCAGCAGATGGAGGGAAGTTATTATCCATCTCTGCTTGGCACTGGTGAGGCTGCACCTGGAATAGCATGTTCAGTTCTGGGTTGTCCCATCTCCATCCCCTCACCCCACCCCTCGCATCAGTCCAAGAAGGACATGGAGGAATCTGGTGAGGGTCCAGTAGAAGACTACTGAGGCAGCCAGAGGCAGGAAGCATACGGCCTACATGGAGAGGCTGGTGGAGCTGGGCAGGTATAGTCTGGTACGGAGCAGACTAAGGCAGATCTAATTATGGCCTACAACTACTTCAAGGGCAGTTGCAAAGATGACAAAGCCAATTTTTTTTTTTTTCCTGGTAGTAGGAGATGGTACATCAAAGGGCAGTAACCACAAATTGCAGGTTGGAAGGTTCAGTTCAGGACATCCAGAAACTAGAAGAGTACTCCTTCACTGGGAAGGTAGTACAGTACTGGAACAAGCCATCAGAGAAACAGGGGCATCTCCATCCTTGGAAATTTGCCAAGGACTAGGATTTAACAACCAGCTTTTGTTAAATTGCCCCAGATTACCTGTTACAGTATGAAAAAATTGGAGCAGCGAGCAGAGTTGTTCCAGCCTTGGGAAGGGAGTGCTGTGTTGCTTGATGAGGAGCTAACTGTGAGTCTCCTCCCTGTGCCATGTGTAGGGGATCATTCCCTGCAGGAAGAGCTGGAGGCTGATGTGCTGACAGCTGCTTTTCTCCTCTGGCTGTGGTGGAAGGACCAGAATGGCTGCAGGAACAGCAGCCGATGTGCTGAGGAGGTGGTGTGGTTTTTGCTGCTGATGGGAAGGTTGTCTCTTCACAAAGAGTTGGGGAAAAGCAGAGGCCAGGGGCAGATCTGAGGTAGCTCTTCCATGGTCAATGAATCAGAAATAGAAGTATGGGGAGTCATCCCCATGGGTGGCTTCCACCTCCTCCTGTTTCTTGCCCATGCTGCATGTGTTGGTGTAGAAGCACTTCTACACCAGAGGCTGACTGGTCTGTTGGCCATGTCACTTTCTTAGAGTGACATGAAACGCACTTTAATTCCTTTGAGGTATGTGAGAGACTGGAACCTCAAAATAATTGTCTCAAAGCTTGCTTAAGCTTCTGCAAATCAACGGCAGGCTTGCAGGCCAGTAAGAAGCTTGCTTGTGTCTATTTAACACTTTCTGCAGACCATTCTTTTGCTTATCAGTCACTACCCAAGATTGCCACCAGCTGAAAAGGGTGTAGGCCTTTGGTTATCAGAATGGCCAGACCCTGCCTACCCCAAGGCTTGCCCGGACTTGTCCCGCTACCTCAAACTCGCTGAGATACAATGACTGTGCTGAACCCAGCTCTGCCCAAGCAACAGAGGCAGGAAAAGCTCATATGGTGACCGTGTTAAATGACAATTAGCTGGGCAAAGGCCACCATCACGCTGACTGGTCAAGCTATAGGTCGACCTGGACTATAACTGGTATGGTGACCCACCACAATTGGGACCAGGATCCCCACCACCATGACGACTTGAGAACCACGGATCAACGGGATGCCGCTGAACTCCAGAGGACTGTCGGAACGCCGTTGGGCCTGTGATGGTGACTATACTCTTGCTGTGCTCCATAATACTGCTTCTCCTTTCTGCCTTTCCTCGTCTCAGTGACTATTGCTGGGGAATAACAATAGAGCTACAGTGATCGGCATCTAACCTCGTTTGTGTCTGAATCTCATGCTTGGAATCATTGCAAACCTCTCCTGGGCCTAACATAGTTGGACCGGGATGTAAAATGGTGTCTCACTGGTGTTCTCCTGTTGGCTCCTTCCATAACCTCAGGAGCCCTTTCCTCATCTCTCTAAGACTTCAAGTGTGCTCCCGTGTACCCAGCATGCATCAGAGCAACAGGCTGAGGGCCCTCATTAGCACCCCATCCTTCTGCCTTGGTGTGTTCTCCTTCTGTGGTGACTACACAGGCAAGCCTGATATTGTCCCGCTCCCCCTTCAAGCCCAGTTGAAGGCTCTGTCAATGAGCTCCACTTACTCCTGAGCAAAGACCCCCTTCCCCGTTTCAGAAAGATGACACCAGCAAGCCTCATGCCGTGCAGGCCGCCCCAATCTCAAAAACCACAAAACTGTGCGGGTGACCCGAGCCACGGAGATATAGACTCTGTCGGTCTCTTTATTCCATGGCTGCTGCACACAACTGGAAAGAGAGAGGAGAAAATACCCTGTGGTCCAGATTCCCTTACCAACTGTCCTGATGCACTGGAGTCTCTTTTGATGGCTTTTGGATTCTGTGTTGTGGCTTCATGATCCCCATGTGGAAGAGCAGTAATGGGTAACGGTCCGAGGTCCGTACCGCGCTGGGGAGTTTCCTGTGATGTCCTTAACTTGGGCCCCAGGGAGGCAGCAGACTTCCCTAAGAGGAGGCTCTGCCTGGCATAGTGGAGCCTCGGTTCCCCGCAGAAGGGAGTTGCCTACAACTCTAACCCATTTCTCCTTCGTCGTCAAGGTGGTCGTGATATGGGATGTAGGCCTTTCTGACCTCGGGCACACCTCTGGGGAGATGGACCGTCATCCCCATCTTCATCCATTGACTGGCCTTCCCCATCCAGAGCCTCCTACCTGTGGTACAGAGGCACCTGGGAAGGTAGGCTGGGCAAGGAGGGGGTTCTCCTGCCACCCTGCCTGTGGACTTGCCTCCATTCACTCCTTTCCTTGAAGCTACTCTCTTCAGCCTGGTGGGGGGAGCTTGCAGGATGCCCTTCACCTTCTTGGGTTTTTTTCTGGTGGCTGTTCCTGTTTCTGTCTCGGGGAGGGCAGAGCAAGATTCCACCAGTCTATCACTTCCTTGGACTCCCTGATGACCCTAAAACCTCCCAATACCCCTCTGTAGACACCTCAAAACCAACTGGAGACCCCCGCAGCCCCTCCCAAATCCCGTCAGGAGCCCCCAAAGTCCCAGAAACACCCTCTTAACCCCCTAATCCCCCCCAGGACCCTCCTCAGTCCCACCCATGGCACCAAAAACCCCCTCAATATCCCCCAGAGGGAACACCAAAACACCCATGGGAACCCCACCAAGTTGGATAGACCTGTACAGCTCTTCGTATGTGGTCCTACCTGCTAGACTTGGGTATTTTATGGAGACTGCCAGGGGAGTTGCATTTGTTCGTGGTGGCTGGGGTGGAAAATGCAAATGCTAAGTGGGAAGACGATTAGGAGTCTGTTGCAGTACACGTAGCTCCAACAAAACTTGCAATACTGTTGTGTTTGTGGCATTTTTAGTGGCATTGGTGGAAAGAGGCGGTTTGTGTTTTGAGGTTCCCTTCTGCCTGGCTTTGCAAATCTGACTTGAGCATGTGCTCTGAGGAAATGTGGGCCTTGAACCCGGGAGTGTTGCTGCTTAAAAGCACTGGCTCTGGCGATAGCTTCTCTTAAATACAAGTGTTTTTCGGGTACCGAGCTTCCAACGCGAGGCTTGCAAGAATTCTTCTGTTCTAGCTACGGTAGATGTTCATGGCAATAATGCCTTACAATGAGCAAGAGACACTGCTACTTGTTGTGAAAACGTGCTTTCTCGGTCTACCTTCCTCTTTCCCAAAAGCCCCTTTCCCCTTCTTTGCTTTCCTTTAAAAGCTTGGGGTCTTTTAGAGACGGTGCCTAGTGCTCTGTACATCTTTTATTTCCTCTGCTGTGTTGAAGTCCACCGAGCCCAGGGACCCCAGGGCTCTGCCCCACGGCAACGTGGACCGCGGGAACGCACAGCTCGGCCGCAGAGAGGGGCTGCGCAGGGGCTCAGGGCCGGTCCTGGTCCCCCCCACCTCTGTGATGTCGTTATGGGGCACGTTCCGGAGCCACCAGGCAGGCAGGGGTTCTACGAGGGTGTTGGAGGGAGGGCAAGGACACAGTGCTGTCGGCACCCCAGAGAGAAGCATCTCCCACTGCCTGAGGCTTCCACGTGGGCGATAGCTTGTCTGGCACCACGTCCTCATCCTCAGCCAGGGAGAGGAAGATGAGTGCTCGCACCGCCTTCCACGGGCTTTGCCTGGAAGGGAACCTGGGCAACGTGATCATCATCGTGGATGGTGTTGAATTCGTTGCCCACAAGACGATCCTGTGTAGCTGCAGTCAATACTTCAGGTGAGTGCTTGACAGAGGAGGGGATGGGGCCCAACAGTATTTCCTGCTCTGTGTCACACGGCCTTCGTGTATCTCCAGCACTTACCTCGGCACTCCAACTCTCCTCCGGCAGTTCCCCCTAGTCCTGGGACCTCCCCAGACACCAGAATTCCTCCGCACGCTGGGATCGAAGAGCAGCGCTGGAAATGGTGTCTGACGAGGCCCCAGATGAGGTGCAGGGCTGGGAGCGTGGCCAGCCTGGCTGCTCCGCTGTCAGGCGGGAGGCTTTCTTCCCCCACACCCCGTTATTCTCTGGTGCTCTTGCTGAAGCGAGGTGCCCACTTGCCCTGTGCCTCTCCGTCCACAGCCAGAGGCTGTCATTCCGTTTTAAAACAGGCGGCTAGGAAACCCTTCCTTGAGAAAACTCCACGGCCTCCCAGCATGGCTACTACTGGTGCCCGGGGAAGGAGGCAGAGGGGATAACGGGGTCAGGGTTTAACGCAGCAAGGCCGCTTTCTTCCCCAGCGCTGCTTTGTTTTTTTCAGGGCTTTGTTTTCCAGACACTGGAGCAATGCTGAGAAGACCGTCTACAAAATCCCCGGCACTTCCCCTGAAATGATGGGGCTCATTATCCAGTACGCCTACACCGGGACGGTGCCGGTCACGGCTGACAACGTTGTCAGTTTGCTGATCGCCGCAGACCAGTTCAATGTCCTGGGCATCATCAGGCTGTGCTACGAGTTCCTGAAATCCCAGCTCCACTTGGAAAACTGCATCGGCATCTGGAGATTCACGGGCCACTACTACTGCCCTGACCTGCGAGAAGCAGCCCACGACTTCATCCTGCGGCACTTCGAGGAGGTGACCAGGGCGTCCACAGAGCTCCTGGAGCTCTCCGTCAGCGACCTGGAGCGCCTCCTGGAGGAGAAGGAGGAGCTCCCTCTGAAAGAAGAGGCCGTGTTCGAGGCCCTTCTCAAATGGCTTGCTCATGACCTGCAGGCAAGGAGGCAGCACGTTGCAGTCTTGCTGGGCCAGGAAGGCTGGAGGAATGGACAGAAGGGCTTTTTTTTCTTTAAATAAACTCAGCGTTACTGACAGTTAAGGCACTTTTGAACTCCTAGGTGCGCAAGGGTATGCGTTTGTAGTTCCTATTCCCTGTACTTACACGTCACTCTTCCAAATCTGCAAGTGCCATTTCTACCAGTTTCATATGAACTAGATTGTCCTAGAAGGTCCTATTGACCGACTCCTTGAGGAGCTGGAAGTTTGCTTTCCTCAAATCCAGGGTCCTGACTTTCCTCTTCCCCCCGACACCCACACCCCTCAGGACTCTGAACTCCACCGGTGCCTGACCACTGCAGCCCAGGCTGCCTCCAATCTTGATCTCACCCGTTAGCTCATTGGCGTTGGTGCCCATCAGGTCCGGTATGGCCTCTCCTCTGGTGGGGCTGTCTCTTACCTGGCTTAAGGAGTTCTCTTCCAGGCACTCCGCCGCGGGAGTCTCCAACAGCTCGCCGTGCTGCTTTTCCGGCAGCTGCGGGGCTGGTTGAAGCCCCCCAGCAGGACGAGAACCTGTGAGCGCGATGCCTGCCGCTGTAGCTGGAGGAAGCAGGCGCTGCCAAGAGGCTCCCCTTGATCGGGCGGCCTGTAGTAGACACCAGCCACAAGGCTGGGTTTCTTGCCTGGCTCTCTAATTCTTACCCATAAGCTTTCAACCTGCTCTTGGCTATTCTTCAGAGACAGCTCTTCACGCTCCCTCCGTTTCTTGACCTAGAGGGCAGCCCCTCTGCCCCTCCTTCCTTCCTTCCCCATCACTGGCCATCCATCGCCACACTCCAGTCATGGGATTCGTCCCACCGAGTTTCAGTATTGGCTAGTAGGTGTCAGCTTTCTAGCAGCACGGCGGCTTCCAACTCCTCCTCTTTGTGGCTCCTGCTGGGTTGGTGGCGGTGGGAGGTTGTGGGGGCTGGCTGGGCAGTGCGCTGGCTTGGTTTTGTTGGTAGCTTTCCTGGGCAGGTTTGCTGGGTAGGTTTGCTGGGGATGTTGGCTCGGGACTTGTCTGGGTCGTTGCCTCGATAGTTGGCTGGGTAGTTGTCTGTGTAGTTTTGCTGGGTAGGGTGGCTGGGTGGTTGAGTGGGTATGTTGCCTGGGTGGTCGGCTGGGCAGCTGTGCTGGGTAGTTTTCTTGTCTGTGTACTTTTCTTTGGTAGGTTGGGTGGGTGGTTGGGTGGGTAGTTTCCTTGGTTCGGGTGGGTGGGTGGGTGGTTGGCTGGTAGTTTTCTTGTGCTGGCTGTCCGGGTATGTTGGCTGGGTAGGGCAGCTGGGTAGCGGGCTCAGTGTTTGGCTCAGTAGATTTCTTGGGTAGGTTGGGTGGGTGGCTGTGTGGTTAGGTGGGTGGTGGCGTGGTTGGGTGGCTGGGTGGGTGATTGGGTAGATGGCTGGGTAGGTTGGCTGGGTAGTGTGCTCAGATGGCTCTGCCTGGGGGAAGAGCAGTAATGGGTAACGGTCCGAGGTCCGTACCGGGCTGGGAAGTTTCCTGTGATGTCCTTAACTTGGGCCCCAGGGAGGCAGCAGACTTCCCTAAGAGGAGGCTCTGCCTGGCATAGTGGAGCCTCGGTTCCCCGCAGAAGGGAGTCGCCTACAACTCTAACCCATTTCTCCTTCGTCGTCAAGGTGGTCGTGATATGGAATGTAGGCCTTTCTGACCTCGGCCATACCTCTGGGGAAGATGGACCGTCATCCCCATCTTCATCCATTGACTGGCCTTCCCCATCCAGAGCCTCCTACCTGTGGTACAGAGGCACCTGGGAAGGTAGGCTGGGCAAGGAGGGGGTTCTCTTGCCACCCTGCCTGTGGACTTGCCTCCATTCACTCCTTTCCTTGAAGCTACTCTCTTCAGCCTGGTGGGGGGAGCTTGCAGGATGCCCTTCACCTTCTTGGGTTTTTTTCTGGTGGCTGTTCCTGTTTCTGTCTCGGGGAGGGCAGAGCAAGATTCCACCAGTCTATCACTTCCTTGGACTCCCTGATGACCCTAAAACCTCCCAATACCCCTCTGTAGACACCTCAAAACCAACTGGAGACCCCCGCAGCCCCTCCCAAATCCCGTCAGGAGCCCCCAAAGTCCCAGAAACACCCTCTTAACCCCCTAATCCCCCCCAGGACCCTCCTCAGTCCCACCCATGGCACCAAAAACCCCCTCAATATCCCCCAGAGGGAACCCCAAAACACCCATGGGAACCCCACCAAGTTGGATAGACCTGTACAGCTCTTCGTATGTGGTCCTACCTGCTAGACTTGGGTATTTTATGGAGACTGCCAGGAGAGTTGCATTTGTTCGTGGTGGCTGGGGTGGAAAATGCAAATGCTAAGTGGGAAGACGATTAGGAGTCTGTTGCAGTACACGTAGCTCCAACAAAACTTGCAATACTGTTGTGTTTGTGGCATTTTTAGTGGCATTGGTGGAAAGAGGCGGTTTGTGTTTTGAGGTTCCCTTCAGCCTTCTGCCTGGATTTGCAAATCTGCAGACACAGCTCTTCACTCTCCCTCCATTTCTTGACCTAGAGGGCATCCCCTCTGCCCCTCTTTCCTTCCCTGTTGCTGGCCATTGATCCTGAGGAGGACCCTTAAGGGTGACAGGGAACCTTACTGGAAACAGGTTCAGAAAAAGCGTGGAGAATACTTTATAACTAAATGGGGAAAGGAGAGAATTCCTTCTTGTTTTTTCAGTCATCTTTCCAGCAGTACTATAAACAACATGAGAGAGTTTAATGAATTTTCCCAAATCCTTGAAGAATTGCCGTGCATCAGAAATGTAGTTCTAGATGAAGCCTAATGCACAAGCAACAACCAGCATAGAACTGATTTGAAAATTTCTTATGCGCTTTTTGCTTAAATGAGTTTCAGATGTGGTTAGCTGATATTGTAAGGCCTGCAGCAGGATATAAAAAGTGAGGCAATCTGCATGAAGTTGGAGGAACAAGACCAAGCAAAGGTATTCCAGTGGGTTTAGCATTTCGAGCAGAGTACCATAAAAAAACAAGACAGTCAGTTCCATTGCTTAAGAACACTCAGTACCATACTGAGGGTTATTATTACTTACAGCGCCGCAGCCAGACTGAATTGCATTTTCTTTTCGAGTCTTTAAACATGTGCATGTTAACATCTTACCAGAACAGCTTTGACTCTTAATGTATGAAGAGTGGGACACTTTTACTGTCCCCACTTTGCAAGTAAGGAACTGAGATTCAGTGATTTGCCTAAGGTGGTGCTTGAAATTGATGGCAGGGTTGGAATTAAAACTAACTTTATAACTACACGTGGAGCTTTTTGCAGGCAGAGTTTTATATTTACACTAGTTTGGCTTGGGGCCTGAGTTAATATACCTTACCTCTTAGCATGGCTTATTAGCTAAAGCTCAGTGTTCGGCTAACCACAACTTGATTGACTTGGAGAACAGTCAGGTGAACTCATGTCTGTCTGCAAAAGAGGGTCTGTATTGACGTATAGTCCCTTGAGCCCCCTTCTAACGCCTCCAGATATTTCTCCAGTAGACTTCTATTGGAGATTCAAGAATATAACTTTCTCCCTCGTTTTCCCCCTCCCGTTCTGCAACAATGTTTAGCAACACCAGGAAGCTGCGGAGTCTGCGTAAACCTGAACTGCAGATCCTTCCAGAAAAGAGGCTGGTTGCAGTGTTCAGGCTTCCTGACATACAGAAGAGTCAGGTGGCAAAGTTGTGGCCTCGTTCCTGGGGGTTTTATGGAATGGCTTGAAGAAGTATCAATGAAGGAAAAAGATAGTTCAGAAAATAATATCATTGTTTGGCTACCTTGATACTTTTTCTGACTTTACCAACCGTTCTTTCTCCTTTCACTGAACAATGGACCTGAAGGTCAAGTCGTGCCAATAAACAGCATATTTGTCAGGATCAATTTTTACTGAACAAAGCGAGAGAAGCGATAGTGGGTGGTTAAGTTTTCCCTAGGTCAGAAAGCAGCTATTAGAGTTTTCTGATGCAGCCCGATGCTACATACTGAGGCAGACATGATCTCCTTAAATATGACACACAGTTTGGGACTTGGCCTTCAACTTTCTGTATCCCAACAAGGCAGAAAGTAACACGCGCTGTGTTTTGAGAAATGATGGGCACGGGCAGCAGTGATGGCAAACTTGCCTGTAAAATGTCACGCAAATCTTTTATAAAAGGTGGCAAAATCCTCTGTCTGGTTTGAATCAGTCTGATGCGTGTTCATGGCCCTGGATGAGGCTGTGAGGCTGAGGAAAGTTTTCCTGCAGGCACACGGTTGCTCTCTGGGAAAGCGCGGTGTTTCAGCGCGATGACAAACTGCTGGTTGGGCAGCTGGGGATCTTGCACAACATGTTTTACAAAAGTTGCTTCATTTCTACCGCCCCATGTGCCGCGGCTGCTGCAGGGATACATGTCACTGGGATGAGTGACTTCAATCCTTTGCTTGGCTGCAGTTTGGATGTGGAGAGCTTGTAGCTGCCAGTCTTGAGGCTTGGTACGGGAGGGAGCCCCTGGAGAGCCTGGGACCGCTGCCTCTGTTTCCTGCAGGGAACAGGCTTGCTATGTTGCAAGCCGAGAACCACACACTCACGGACAGACTGAAAGAACATGGGAAGAAATTAGTTTAAAAATCTCCTTGACTTTCAAAACTTGAGATATTTCTCCCACTAGCAGTTAACAATATGCAGGTCTTAGGGTTGTGGGTTTTTTTAATCCTATAGGCTTGGCTGGAACATTTGAAAGGAGAATCCACAAGTGCACTTGGGCCCTTGCGAGATGCAATCAAAAAGAGACAAATAATGCTTCTCAAAAAACTGAAATATTAGCTCCACAGCAACATTATTTCTGTTACTGACGTTCATTTGATATACGTGTATCAGGAAATGTAATTTTACCACTCTGGCAGTAGACTCCATCAGATTCAGTGGGGCAGGGAAAAGTTCTCTGCTCAAATATGCTAGCTAAATTCAGCTCCTAGGCTGCCGCAGGAGAACTTATTTTTAATTACTGTGTACCACTGATTTTGCAAAGCACCTCAGCTCGCGGTCAGTCCATGATTTCAACTGAAATCAAGCCTTCAGCTAGGCTCGAGCACATGGTTGGAGTTATGTTTAGGCTGAAGTGACTTCCTTAGTCAGACACTTGATGATATTTCCACGTCTGCTGATATTCAGAGCCTGATCCCATCGTATTAGGAGGGCAAAAATCCATTTGCTTTCAAGCGGAAGCCTCTCACTTGGCATTTTTCACTCTGGATTGGACAGGGAATTAGCAAACTGCCAATCCTTCTTACAAAATTATACCAATTCTACTACATCAAGCGGGACAGCTTTCCTTGGAATGATTAAACTTTTCCAAGATTTCATATCCTCACTCATCAGACTCCATTTACCGCAGGAAATTACAGTTAAGCTGCACGAAGACTTTCCCTGACTAAATCCAATGTTTATAAATTATAACCAGGCAGAAAATGTGAATCTCAACAATGTAACTATAGTCTGAAGTGTAAGCCTTCACAAATTCAACTGCTTTCCAAAATATTTTTTACCGCAGCAGTAACATGAGTTTGTATAAATAAAGTATACATTTTTAGCATATTTGCATACTGCAATATAATATATAACGTTTGTGTGTATTAGGAGAGCACAGACCTGTGTGGGCTGTCTCTGCCTTCATTCTCAGACAGGAGATTTTTGGACTTTTCACCAGCAGTGACCACCAAGAGAGAAACTTCCTTCTGTTCAGGGTTTTTTTCCATAAGAATGCTGCTGGAAAGCTTCTTAAGAAATGAGCTCTATAAAGCTTCTTAAGAAATAAAACAATAACAAGTTGGATATGGTTTATCCAGTTCCACATTATTCTTCATGTTTATGGCAAGATCTCAATATTCTTCCTTCCAGTACTTCAGCAGTCTTGCCAAGGTATGCTTCTTCTTATATCCGCACAATAACTTCATACATACAGTACATGCCAACAGGTGAAGAAAAGGCTTTCTCCAGAGAAAAAAGCAGAACTAGGGGCAATGAGGGACAGAACCGGTCACACAGTTTATCTTTAGGTTTTCTTGCACTGTCCTGAACAAATCACTGACTGGACCCAAATTCATTACTTTCTCTTATGCACGTAACAGATTTCATACCTTATCCACATTGTGTAAAATATGCAGCATATAGCATGAATCGTCATAATACAGAGAAGAGTTTAAAAACTTTAGGTCTACGTAAGAAATCATAAAACTTAAATGCAGCCAACACATCCTGCATGGTACTTCTTTAAAATGCTTAAGATAGATCTACTGCTCAGAAGCATATTCACGTGTAAGAGGAAAAGAATTTTTTAGGAACAAAAAGAAGATCGGTTACGGCATTGAATTTAGGGCAAGTTTTTCATACACTGACTACTGGAATAGGCTAGCATTTAAATCTCTAGGGTTTAAATTAGGGTCTTAGTACCTAAATGTAGGTGCAGAGAGACTGGGCTCCAACTATATTTTGTTGAGCTCCTCTTCTTTATGGATGATTGCAAGCCACCCCTCCAGGTATCCCTCTAGAACACTGCCAAAGCCAACAACAAAATCCCCGGCGGCGAATGTATGGGATGGGGAGTGTAAATTAGGGAACTTCAACATCAGGTTAGTGCTTGGCCACGGCAGAGTGAGTGGCCAGGCCCTCGGGGAGAGAGAGGACTTCACCCCTTGACTCTACACGGAACCAACAACAGCTAAACTAGGCATGACACTCAGCATTCCCATTTAGGACCAGCTTTAAAAAGGAAAATAGCTCCACTGTGCACCAACAAATTCAGCTTAATTGAAAATGTTAGCACCCAGGAGAATTCTGGCCCGTGACCTAGATAATACAGAGGCAAACCATTGTGTGACTGCGTCTCTTTAGTAAATGTAGTACCACAGTCAGCAGTCTGCAAAAATACTCATTTTCAAAGCAAGCTTTCAGTGAAGCTTTCAGAATGACTTCTGTTTCAGGAGGGAAACACAGATGCAGGAACTAGAAAGGGCTTTCAATGCCTGCTTGTTTCTTTCTTTATATTCATTCTTAGCTGGAGCAAAAGAAACGTTTGTGCATATTTTATTTGCAAATAAAGCATGAACTGTGAAATCCATGATAAAGCAAAAGGGTACACAATGGTACCCTTAAAAAAAAATCTGTCCAGTGTATACAAGGTAACTAGCTGGAGGAAACCTCTACAAATACTAACAGGCATATTCTTTATAAGCTGTGAAAAGAAAGAAATCACCCATAATGCAACAAAGTGCACTGCAATTCATGTCATTTCTTGCAGGGAATTGTAGTTGAACTTTCTGCATCGAAAATGGATAGGACATCCAAAATTATTGGAACGAACTACTGAAAAAGGCTTCCCAAACTCCAGCCGATGCATGCGTATGGTATTCAGCTCTACAACAGCTGCCCACAGGACCGATGGACAGGCCTCTCATTTCATGGTTCATTTAAAACTATAGCTGATCTGAAAAATGTTCATGGTCTGGAATGGTCTTCTTACATAGAAATGTACTGTATTCTAACACACAGATTTTGTACTTGAATCAGTAATGACTTTCACTGATGTCTTGTGGCCCAGATGTGCTGGTTTTAGTACATCTCAGTCTGGTCGTCTGGGGAGCCTTCAGGATGAGACACAACAGATGGACAGAAGAAACCCAGGTCTGCATTCCTTCACAGCAGCCAGACAGCGTGAGCTATGCTGGAGTTTAACTGATATGCAATGATGCGGGGGCTGTTTTCCACAACGGCCTGTGTCTTAAGATATCCCCTCAGTTCCCACCATATCTCGAAGGGTGACAGCCTCCCTCGATCGTGCACAGAATACCTCTGCCCAAGAGACTCCATGGAGCTCTCATCTCATGATTCTCATTGTCACGCCCTTATTTTTGTGGAGTGTCATCTCACTCTGTGCTACTTTCTACAGGCTGGTGGGCAATTAGAAAAAAAGAAGTATTCACTTAGATGACAGGCAAAGCAAGGTGTCAGCGGGGAAAGAACTACAGGTCTGTATTTCTGGAGCAGCAGCATCTAGACTCTCATCTCAGCTAGTCAGACTTCTGTGTTTTAACAACTTTTTTGTTACTTCCCTAGAACTAAGATCCTAAGCATTAGTCCTGCAGGAAGGCAAATTTTAATTCTCCTCACTCATTCAAAATATTTTCCCCAAACCTAAGATGTCAAAGGCTTTTGAAAAGATAACACAGCATTTTCTGTGAATACCAAATACATTTTTAAAGTAGTTTTCAGTAGTGGAAGAGTTTAAACTGTTTCTTTAAAAAACATCTGTGATTTTTTGTGTTATTTCTTTTGTTTTCGTATTCTCACAGTTGTTTTGCAAGTGTTGAAAATGGAAGCACATTGCTGTAAGCACATTGCACAAGAAAGTCAGATGCAGTGAAACTGTTTTTTTCGATCTTGTGTCCTCCAGAATCAGGGTCTGAATGAAGCAAGTTCAGGCAGGAAGACATTATAAAAGTAACTGGCATTAATCATTCCTTTCATTTAGCTTAAGAACAGTTCATCCAGTTTCTTCAGGGTCATAAAACCAGCTCCTAAGCCAGATGAAAGGAGGTTGTAGAGAGGTGGGGGTTGGTCTCTTCTCACAAGTAACAGGCGATGGGATAAGAGGAAATGGCTCAAGTTGCGCCAGGGGAGGTTTAGATTGGATATTAGGAAAAATTTCTTCACTGAAAGCGTTGTCAAGCATTGGAACAGGCTGCCCAGGGAAGTGGTTGAGGCACCATCCCTGGAGTTATTTAAAAGACAGGTAGACACAGTGCTTAGAGATATGGTTTAGTGAAGGTTTTTGACAAGGGTTAGGTTGATGGTTGGTCTAGATGATCTGAAAGGTCCCTTCCAACCTAGATGACTCTATGATTCTATGAAGTTGGTGGCAAAATGCCAAATGATGGTAAATGGTACTACATCAGATCCTGCGTCTTCTTTTACTCACCAAACCATAATCTACAGACTTAAAAGAGGCAGAGAGAGAGTTTGCAAACCAAAGCCATTATTGCCCAAAGCAATGCTTAGTGATAAGCCACAGTGCTGTAGCCAAATGGTAGAAAAAAGCGGGGGTGGGGGGGTTAGGCTAGGTCACCAGAGCCTCACATTAGATGCATCAGCTTTCTCCAGCAAACTACACATGGGCTAATTCCTCAGTCAACGGCGAGTGTGGCAAAGCCCCGCTCCTGCACGCTCCATCACTCAAGAAACCTCAGCCATGATCCCCTACAAAACCAACGGGAGGAACGAGGGTCTTATGGCTGGGGAGCACAGAATGCAACAAGCTGAGCGGGGCATTGCTGAACCTAGCAGGTGGGAAATACTGAGTCTAGGCACTGGTTTACTCCAAAAGGAGTCAAGCACTTTGTGATGGCAAGAAGGAGGTGTTTATCTCTGCTTAATACTCTTACCATGAATACCCTTCTAATGTTAGGTGCCCTTTTAAATGAGAGAAAAAGAGACACAACAGACAGCCCTAGGTTATGTCCCTTCTCTGGCTAGGCTTTTTTGGCTTCTTCTTCTTCTTCTGCTCTGCGACCAAAACATGTGCTGAAGCCCTCTATGTTCAACTAAGTTTAACTACTAAGCTATTTGGCACTTCATGGGGAATGATTCTCTCTCTTTCTTCCTGCAGTGGTCTTACACTTTGTAAGCAACGGCATAGTTACTAGAACAGGGACTTGAATCTGATTCTTCCACACCACTTTCTAACTCTTCGTCATGAAGCCAACATCTCCCCTTGGCTTAATGCATATCCAGTTTCTTTACGCAAACCATGATTCAGAGAGCTGTACAGCTCACTGTACACTGCAACTATCTGCTGGTGGTTGCCATGTCCGAAAATAGGGAAGCACCAGCTTGCAGGTACAATAGGGAGCTCAAGGTAGACCCCTAACCTCCCAGTCAGACCCTTTCCCACTCGGTGGTAACTGGACGCGCACACTGACAATTATAAGACTTTGCTCAATTCTGTCCTGTGCAAAGCCTCACCTATGTACCTTTAGTAACCCACCCCCTTGGCAAGGGGAAGGCCAAGTTTAAGAGTCTCCTAGCACTTAACTGAGACCACCAAGCAGCTCTGTGTTACCAGGAGATGGAGGCCCGCTAGAACAAACAAATGCGAGACTGGGACAGCACTAGCAGGAAAATATTGTCTGAGGGAAGTAGGGAGGGGGAAGCTGAACAGGTTTTCTGAGGATTTCAGTAATGCCTAAAGATTCAGTACAGTACTCGGAGTTTTCAGTTGGATTTAACTTCTAGTTACAGCTGATGATTAAAACAGTGGCCTGGTTGCTGAAGGTACAAAGTAAGGTTTTTGAAGGCAATGAGACCTCAGTTTGCAGGCTGGTGCTGTGTTCCTTCTGTAGATGGCACTGTAACTTACCAAATGCTTTGCTTCCCTGCCCATTATTTTTTCTGAGGCTATCAGCATTATGCCATCTCAAAAAAGCACACTGAAGGTAAAAAAACCCTCAAAACCATCAGTAACATCGAGATGTACCTCAAATCACAAGTGTGATTTCTGGTCTCAAGAGCATTATAGTGTCATATGGGATCTGATCAAAAAGCATCCTAGTTCAGTATCCAGCCTCTGTGAACAGCCAATAGCATGACCTTGGTGTAGAATATAAGAGGAGACTAAACACATAGTGGTGTGCCCTTACATGCCGTACCAGCTTACAAGAAGCTGAAAGGCCACCATACAGGCAGATGTGGTATCTCTACATTTAATATCCCTTGACAGATTTCTCTTCAGGGGATTTCTTCAATTGCTTTTGCACTCATATAAAGTTTAAACACCCACAGCAAACCAGATGGTCCTGGTTGAAACGTAACTTCTGACTTTTTTCCAGAGTGAACATAAACCCAAATGCACTGTAAGACATTTGAAGCAATTAATGTGCAAATGATTATGATTACGAGCAGGAGCTAACTAAAAACAACTGCTAACACATGACAAGGCATACATGGTTTCCTCCATTATCTTTCTTTTTGCACATAACTTCTTCACGATAAGGACTCTTCTATCTTAACAACGCCGTGTATAAATGGCACTGTCAGCATCCCTAGTGCTCATCGCCAGTTTAACAAACAATATTCTCAGTAACACCAGTTCGCTTAACTCTATTTATAACCACAAAACATTTCTAAAAATATCATCGGATGAAAACACCCTCCATAAGATGACAGGTTAATTCAACAAATTTACAGAAGTATCAACAAATTACCTTCATTCACAGAGTCAAACGCCTTTGTGGAATCCACCTGGACAGTCCAAAGCCTGGCTTCTCCTCTCACAGCAAGGTGGGCTTGGTAAGTATTACAGACAGAAAGCTACCACAGCACCAACAAACACCACATCCCTGAAAGCAAAGTAACGAGTAGTTACACACATCCTAGATCCTACACATTCCACACACTGAGAAAAAACACGCCATTCCTTTTTAAGCTGTAACGAAAGGTATATTTCTACGTAATGCAACTATCTCAATTGTGCCCCAAAATACTTCATGTTATTTCTTCAGTAACCTCAAAATATATATATTAAAAAGTTTTTAAAGCAATATCAATATTCTGTTTCCAGTCCCAGGTGCAACTTTAGTTGTGTATATACTTTTAAGATAAATTATCCTCATATACCTTCCTTTCCAAGAGTACTCCTGCTGTTATCACCCAGAACTAGTAACTTGTAAATATCTATGAAAAAAATTAACCACTTTATCTTTCGGAAATTTACAGCAGCATTCTTCAAAAGTAAATACACAGATAGTAGAATGTATACAATAACTGAGCCAGATTTACGATTACGATTATGAAGAAATAGGCCATGGTTTATACCCGATAAGCACAGTGTATTTATTCTGCAGAGAGCAAAAGATTTATTACGTGTTTAAGCATTCATTTCCTTATTTTTGTGCATGTTTTCTGTAAAGGATGTGTTAACTGTATTATGATCACTTGAGAACTTAAATGGGTTTGGAAAATCAGTCCTAAGTTTCGCAATCACTCACCATGTTATAAACTAAGGCTATCTATTGATGTAAACATCTCCCTCCGTACTTCTGAATGATGTTTCTGTAAGAAGAAATCAGTCAGAGGATGGCTTTTGTGTTATAATGTTCCAATAAAGTAGTTTCAATTCAGGCTTTGAGGGCCAGAAAGTTGAAGAGGGAGATGAGGAGTGGATGCTGGATGTTAGGATGCTCTCCCCACCGTACAGCCTCCTCTCTGGGACGAGCTGCAGAAACCCCATCTCTCTTTCTCCTCTCTGGGTTTCACAGCCTTGAGCATTGAAAAATACAAAAGTATTCACAAAGTCCATGTGCTCTTGCCGAGCTCATGAGGGGGATACAGCAGAATTAGTAAAAAAACCAACAAAGGTCCATATCTGATGTATGGAAAAGTGGATTGTCCTTTCACCCCGCCCCCGCCTCAGAGCTCCTTCTCGCCTGCCCAAGGGCTGAAGAGTTTTCCCTGCATTGCTCCTGGAGGCACCAGCACTTTCAAGCCCTTGGAAAACAAGAGCCATACAGTCTTTGCAGTGAAGCAGCCCTAAGAACCGGCAGGTTTAATGGACCATATGTAGAGTGCTCACACTTCTCCACGGCACCTCCAGCCTGTGCATATGCACACCAGGATGGTTTCCAGCTGGGCTCTCCTATGCTGGGAGTGCCTTCTGCTGCTTTCAGCGCTCTGTACTCAGCTCTTTCAGCAGCTCAAGAAACTAACTGCTGTAGAAAGCACAAAGGACGACTGTAGCAACCTGGTGATGCTGGGACATGTCCACAGAATGCCATAGAACATGCCTTGAAGAACCACTGTTTCTCCAGAAGGAGATGTCATGATCTCCACACATAAACCTCCATTTTCCTTGCTGAAATGCCCCCCCTCCTCTAGGTTTAGATCATGAACACTTGAGTGCTGTATCTTCTCCAAAGTACAAAGGCAGTATTGGCTCCTAGCAAGACAGCAAAAGGATAGAGTTTCACATCGCAAGAGCTTCCACAGCTGACAGCTCAGTCACTGAGCACTGCTGGAAAATCTTCCACTCTGTAGAACCACTTGCATGCCTTGCCTGACTCACTGGGGTGAAGATCCCACAGGTCTTCATTGCCAACAAGATTTGACAGTCTTTATTCCTGACAGGCTTATGATTTCCCAGTTTCACTGAGGCATGTAAGATGTTGCCCAATCTCACAAGATGCTTCAGAGACTGGTCATCCCTTCCTGCACAACAATCTTTGCTACATTCTGGTTGCAAAGGTGGTCTATAAAGAGAACGATTTGCTATGAAGCTTGATTGAAAAGTCTGGAAGTAGTGCACAGACACAAATTTGGCATATAGACGGGTCTAATTCAGCACTGAAAACTGATTAAAATACTAATTTTCAGAGAAATATCATTCTGCAAACTGTCTAGAGTTAACTGGAGGCCCCTCGTCCTTTAGAAAAGGTTGATGCTGAACTGAAGTTTGTCAATTGATGAATTATTCGTTTTCCCTGTGCTGTCTGACCTGAACTTAGAGCTATGACTTCTACAAGGTTTTCTTACTGCTAGCACTCCAATCTCTTAGACACATGCCATCATTTTGATCTTTTGCTGACCTACTAGCATGCTAAGCAAACATGGTGTCTTAGGACTGGAATTTTTTAAGGCACGGATGGGACTTAGGTGCTTGATCCCATTAATTTTGATGAGCTTTGAGCACCTAACTCCTTTAATGTCTTATGAAAATTCCTATCCAGTTTCCTGGGCATGGGTCATCAATCCAGTGAGGACACATTCCATGAATTCTATATTTCAGGAAGAAAAAACACTCCGTATGGTCCTTATGACTCACATGGTCCTTGTGAAAAGCAATGATTAATGAAAAAATGTAGATATACTCCAAAGTGTTGGCTTGGATTAGCTACAGGTATGACAGTTCTGCAACCTGTGGATTGCCTGTCCTTTCTGCTGGCTAGATCAGGAGCTCTTGTGATAGGCAGTCCCACCAGTGCCCCAAAAATGACAGAGAATAAGAGTCAACAGGTATTGCCAATCATTCAAGTAACATGGATTGTCAACTCCCAGAAAGTACTTTCCGTTCTCTTGAGTGATCAGTTGAGGTTTTCTTGACCTTTGGGCTTCTTTCGGAGGCCCACAGAGGAGCACTGGGGCCTCTAAACTGGGAAAAACTCCAGACACTTTTTCTGGCCAGACAGAAAGACATAATTAAAAAAGTAATAATAAGAGAAAGTTATGAAAATAACTTTAAAGGCATTTTCCCCCCCAATTTTGCTATTTTAAGGGCAGCCCTCATGAACTTTTTTGGCTGTACACTCAATAGCAGTGATTTCTTGGCAATCTCATTAGCTCCACTTTTGTATGAGTGGGCAGCTCTCATTAATAAATCATTTAGCAGTTCAGACAGTGATTCAACAAAGTGTAATATTCTTCTCTTCCCTGACAGTTTGTCAACATGGACTACGGTCCAACAGACAGACCTATGTCACTGCATCCACTCCTAAAGCAGGCTGGAAAGGAGCCAACTCTGCTCCAAAATGTGCTCCACGGTACTTGGGCTTGAGGGAATAAGCCCAGCTTGTCAAGCCAGAGTCAGTGGTACAGTAAAGGCTTTACTGGTTTGGAGTTGGCTCATGTCTGACCAGCTGGGAGCAGAATGAACTTATGTCTGGGTTCAAAAGAGCAGAGTGAAAAGCTTACGTGAACCCTCCAGGCCCTGAGAGGTGTGGAAGGCCCTGCTGGACCCACACTCTTGCAGGATAGAGCCTTCTACCTTCACAGAAGTTCCCCAGGATTTCTATGAAGTCATGTTTGACCTCCAAGAGGTCCAGAAGACAGCAGAGGAAGTAATTCTCTAAGGAGCACTGAATGATTATAAGAAGGTCCAGCAAATATTCATAATACTGCTTGTTTCTTTAATACCTAAATGTTGCACATATGTCAAGAAGTATTCTATATCTGTGGTCACACATAACGTTTTCTGCCATCAGTAGCTCCAGTGAATGGGTTTTCAGCTGGTGTGTGCAAGTGGTGAAATAATATTGCTAAGATATATCAACCTGTTGGTGCTTGCAGTTTAGAGAATTTCAAGAAAGGTTGCTGTCTGGGGAGATGTCCACCACTCCTCCTAACTCACAGTAGTAATTTAGGCAGGGTTGCAAATAATACTCCATCCTTTGAAATGGTGGGTGGAACAAAATAAAGAAAACATAATAGCTTTCATTTTGAGTTTGAACTGATGGCTGTTTTTGACACCCTAAGTCTTATGAATATGTGACCATCCATGTCTGCGATGGCATGACAGATGCCGTCTGTCCCTGTTGCACCAAAGCACCTCCACAGGCTTTGATGAGTGTCTTGTTCTGCAAGGATTGTCAGGCCACAGGAGATCACTGAGCAAGAGAGCCTGCCTTCAGGGAATCAACTCACCCATATCGTACGCTACACTGCTTTCTCTTGCTTCCTTTGCTAAATATTATCCTTTAGAAATTCAATACGTAGGAGGAAAAAAAAAACGCCACCCAATATTCCTGTGTCATGGAACTAAACTCTAATGTTGCTAAATAAGATATATTGTTGTCCTGCTGCATGAAGATGATTTTCTTCTTGTTTTCTGCCCCTGCTTCTCGTCTTCCTTCCCATCTTCCACTTCTGGCTGCCTATTTCCTTATCTTGAGTAAATGCATATTCCAATTCACTGTGTGAACCAGCTAACACCCCAAACAAATTTGGATAAAGCCCAGAGTTAATTCCAGATACAGTTTTTCCCTTTTGATCTGTTCCACGGGGAAAGTTGCTAAGAAAAGAAAAGGGAAGATATCGTTCACCAGTTCTTTCTGCATGATGTAACTCACTGCTAAAAGTAAAGGCGGAATGTGATGTGGCTTTTCCCAGATTTCTCGGACCTTCACAAGCAGCTACCTAACAAATAGCTGTTCTAACATCCGTGAGAGCGTTTTTTGCTGTTCCTTTTGCACATTTGATAAAAACAACGTGGTTTGGTGAACTACATGGTTACACCACCACTACAGAAGATTTGTTATACACCAAGAAAATGAATATCAGAACTCAGGAATTTACTTTGGAAGCTAGGAGCCGGTTTCCAAATCACCTTTTTTGCCATGTATAGTTTTTTATTTTCATCCCACTTGACACCAGCTTGGCAAAACTTTCTAACTGACTTTGTTGCATGCTGTCTCATACATGATAGCCCCTGCCTTCTCCCAAATATTACAACTCAGTAGCACTCGTTTGAAGCTATGGCTTGCTGCAGAGGTTTGCAGGCTGCTGAACAGCCTGCTCTGGCAACTTATTTCATGTACTGAGCCTAGAAAGACTCAGCCACACTTAATGAACTTGCAGCTGGCATGGGCTCTCTAAGCATGTTAGCCAACTTAAAAAAACCTCTTCCTAGGTGATGGCATGATGAAAGAGGCATTTAGAAACATCGTCCTGAGAGTACCAAAACCCCTCTACCATGTAATGCCACTCCTTACCAAGAAAGATTTGAGTAAATCTGTATGTTCGAAAAAAATTCACTCAGGATGGGGTAAGATGCGATGCGGTAAGATGCATACTGGGCGGGTGGCAGCAGGGGAAGATGCTGCATTTAAATGGGCAGAATGCAGAATCAGCTGGAAGACTATTGCAAGTACAAACTGGAAGTGGAGATTCCTGCTCCGCATCGGACTGCGTTTGGAAGAACACCCAGCTTCCACTTCCAGTCTTTAATGAAGGAGGTTGTAAGAAAGTAGCTGAAAAGCAGTCCAACTCAGAAAAAAAGTGGAAGGGAAATACCGTTCGCCCTTCTGTACCGCTTCCAGCTCAGCATAGAAGCAAAGGCTGTTTGTTGTTTTTGCGTTAAACAAACCGGGTGTCACACTGGCAGGTACACAAACCTACAAGCATCGGCTCCCCACCAACGCGCTTTTGTTTTAACGAGCTAAAAAGATCCTTGATAGCAGCTGGTGAAAGGCTCATTGTCTTGCCACATCCTTTCCCCGACTTGACCGGGTCAAGAGAGTAGAACTGGGCAGCTCTGGGAGCAGAGAGCAGGGTGGGAGACCCACGCTTTCCTCCGGAGCCCTCTTTCAGTAGCTGGTTTGTGCGTGTGGTCATTTTCCTTTCATAATATGTATTTTACGGGAGGCCCTGGAAAGAACATGTATGGACCTGGACCTTACTGCACTTGGTAGCTACAAATACAGAATGAAAGGATGCTCTGTGGCCTGACAAGTTCACTGGTTTTGTGCTCAGGTCTATTCTTTCCTTTAACTTTGGTACCTCTTTCCTCTTTCTTTTGAGTTGCTTCGCTTCCCTTTCAGCACACCTCCTTCTGTCAATGCTGCCTCCATTTGTTTTTTACATAATTGCACTTCAGTCAACCCAGTTTATGTCTTTTTAACCATGTGTAACTTAGTATCACTTGTGATATTTCTCCTTTCCCTAGCTTTCTTTCTGCTCTTCTTTCCTGGTGGTTTCCACGGTTTATATTTGCTGTGCTGCCTCTCCACCTACTATATGTGAAGAAGAGGAAGGGAGAATTACCTGGGACCAGAGAGACAGAGAATGGGGTTGAATGTAGGCAGAACTGAGAGACTGGAGACTACGGCAGGCTAGGACGGAGAAAAGCAGGCTGGTGGAGAAAAAATAAGATGTTCGTTAAAGAGGATGCTGGATATAGGAATTTCCTACACCAGAGGAAAGGCAGGTCTTGCTGAGAACAATATAAAGAAGGAAGGAAGCGGTTGTTTGGGAGAGTTGGGAGAATTGTCCATGGCTGCGGATGAAAGGAGAAGCTGAGCCAGGCTGGGTGCGATCAGCAGGGCCGTCAGCCTGGAGACAGCCTCCAGGAGAGGCAGAACCAAGTGTCAAAACCACAAAGGAGGGCCAGGCAGGGAAAAACCCACACCTACAAGCACAGCAGCACTCAAAACGCAGAGATACTGATCAGGGATTTGCTGCACAGGGAACAGAAAGGATGGTGAAAGCCCCCAAAATTTTACTTTGTAAGCGACATTGAATATTTACAGACATTTATGCATGTGATCTCTCATTTTGAATCTCCTGCACTCTGATTCATTAGGCTTATAGCTAGTTAAACAGCAATGTGTGGTAGTATATCAGATCCTGGATAGTCAACAGCTTTTAAAATCTAAATTTAATTAAATTTAATTAAATGCAAAGACAGGCAAATAGGAAAACGTCAAATGCTGCTCAGCTACCAGGTGACAACTGGATGTATTAGCTTTCAAAAATCAGCATAAAATTCCAAAATAGAGAAAAAACACTTCACAAAAGGCCTTCACACTCGCCCAGGACAGGGTGAGAAGGGATAGATAATACTGCTTTTCTCCAAGGAAAGAGCAAACTCGGATGGTCCATCCACTCCTGTAATTCCCAGAACGACACAGAACATGAATGCCAAGCCTGACAATATGTTGCTGAGTGAGGGGTAGCAGAGAGAAAGTGACTGTGATAGAAGACAGCATGGCAGGGATAAACAAACAGGTGCTGTCAGCCAAATGCTGAACGCTGCAAATGCACCACAGCAGATGCCCTGATTAAATAAAATGTGAAGTCACAACATTTGTCTGAGTGATTGAAAAAAATCAACATGCTCTCACGATTCATTGATTTTTTCATGAGAAGTTAAAATAACTAAAGCTCTGGTGTTACTTTTCTTTTAGCTTGTAAGTTTGTAAAAAAATAAATTGAAAAAACCTCTTGAATGGTTTCCTCTGAGTCATTTTTCAAAATTAGGTTTTCTCTTTCTCTTGCTTCTGAGTGGATATCTTTACCAGCTTGCTCTCAAAGACAGTTGGCATGTCATGGAGAGTTGAACTGTCTTTGAATGTAGTTTTATCAAGGAATAAAATGCTAAACTTCTGGCAAAGATCTCTTCCACCACCTTCCTCTGCCTTGATAGATGCTGCTGTAAGGGCTCTTCTCATCTGCTCACCTCTCAGTTCACACTTTCACACATGACAAGCTGTGAAAGTGCACAACCTGCCTTCAGTAGTGAGTAAAAAAATCTCCAAATACTCTCCAGCAGGATTAATATCTGTTGAGAGGTCTTAATACCAAAGATGCCTTATGCCAGGGCTGCCCAAGTCCCGCACCATCACCAGGTTCCTCTTTGCAATGGTCTGAGCCCCGTGATGGCTCAGGGGCTGCATCTCTGAGCAGCTTTAAAATAACCTAGAGGTTATACGCATCTGGATGTGCCTGCCCCTGTTTTATTCACTAGAGAACGAAGGAATTCCATGCCGAATTTTTACAATAAATACCATACGGCCTCAAGTTCTCTGTGTGACATTTGGTGGTTTGTTGAAGAACAAGAAAACCAATGAAATGTATAAAAGTCCTGAGCAAACAATTGAGAAGATATTTAGCCAGAGCAGTCTGCTTATGGCTCGGCTCAGATTTCTCCAAAATCTGGCACAGGATTGCACAAGGTCCCCAACTATGACCATTATGGCCTGGGGGGAAAAGAAGCTCTGGTCAGAGAATATCAGACAGGGCTGACAGATTGCAGAGGAGATAAGGAGGCAGAAAAGCCCCGGTGCCAGCAGGATAACTTCCCTTCTTAACCAGCCCAGGGGCCCCCATGGTTTAAGGTGCATTTATAAAAGCTCACAAAGAAAAGACTAATAAGCCAGGTAAAACAGAATAGAAACAGAGGATCTTTTAATGTTCTACCCATTTGCTCTTTATGCAATGTTTTTTGGGTAAAAGTAATTTTTTCCAAATGCAGTGTGTCCATGTTGCTGGAAGTATGTTGTGTCAGATCCGCTTTGAAGAAAAAGGTTTATTGTCAGGTTCGTAGAACCAGAAAAAAGAGCAAGAGCACAAAGATGCCACCTAGGAGTAGTTTTGCACAGAGCTCGGTCTCGAACACCAGACCCGTTCCTTCAGGGAGACCCATCTCAGCAGCAGAAGCTGCCCAGGGCACAGCTCCCTCCCTGCAAGCTGTTCGGCTCTGCTGCCGGATAAGATCAGGCCTGCCACGACACCAATCAGGCCTTATTAACTCCCTGCTCCTGCTATGCAAGCCGATTAAAGATTTTAGACGTTATGTCGAAGACAAAAAGGAACAGGACAGTTCCTCTTCCCAGCGGAGAAAACTAAATCGGGTAGAAGACCAAATTAATGCAAGTTCAACCCTCACTCTGCCCGATACTGTACCTTCCAAAAGGCCTCTATTTCTCTCCCTGCGCACAGCAGCAGAGAGAACCCTGATAATCAGGGAAGACCCTCTTCTTCTGCTTATAGCTTCTCCTATAACTGCCATAATACACATTTTTCCACAAATACTTGCGCATAGGCACGGTGTCCTTTCAGGAAGAGGAGACGCACCTGGACAAAGATATGCAGCTCGGCACTGATGTTGGCTTTGCCATAGGTTTTCCCCTGTATAATAAGCACAGAGGCAAGTTTGTTGCAGGTGATAAAGACTACTGAGACTCTAACTTGAGTTTTACTGGAAAGAAAACCCAAATCTAAACCAAAGCTTTTGTTTTAAAAGAAGACAGTTTTGCAAACAGCTACAAGAAAAATTCTCCTATTTTCTTGCTGTTCCATTGCAATGTTTCTGGTAATGATTCCGGTGAGGAGCAGCAGAGTGACCTCAGGAAAACCTTGCTGGAATCTCTAAGGTGCTTGTTTTCATATTTTGCCTCCTGTACCAGTTGCCAGGGCAGCTGTAATAGGGACAGCAAAACCGATGAAAAACCTGTAGCTGCTATAGAAGGGGCTTAGAACAAGCCCTGCAACTCCTCAGGCAGATGGTGGTTTTAAAAAAAAAAAAAAAAAAGCAAGCTGGGCTGATGCTAGAAATGTGTTTCCATGGGAACGGGGAGGTAGGGATGCTGCCTCATACTTGACCAAATGGGAAGCAGGTTCAGGATTAGGATTAGGACAGAAGTGGCCAGATTCCTGCTGCCAATCAGGGTGACTTTTACACTCCTAAATACACGACAGAAATCTAAAGGACTGCACTAGCTCCACAGCTGCATGTTTTTTGTGTGGATTTAATCAATTTTAAAAGGTGTGTATGCTTGTATGTAAACGTGTGTAGAGTGTATATAAGAGTATGCATTAAAAGCACATCACCTTTACTGATCCATGAAAACTGAGTATATAAATAAGAAACGAACGTCCACCTCTCAGTTTAAGACAAGGTACGTGATGGTGGCCCCTGTATCAAACGGTTGCTCTGTGTGGTATGGTGCTTACCTCAGCCCATTCTGGCTCTTCTAGTTCTCCGAGAGGTGATGCTGAGATCACCAGGCAGCAAAATCATACATTTGATACCACACAGTAATAAACAAAAAAAAGAGATAGGGTAATTATTTTAAATTGTTAGTCTCCTGCTGCCCCGAGAGAATAAATCTAATTGATGTCTGATATACATCAGTGTTATTTAAATATTACAAGAATCAGAAAACAGTTTGTGTTAGCATAAGCATTTCAAAATACACTTATAATTTATCTTTAAATGTTTGAGATTAGATTACCATTCATCTAGTTTTTATCTGGTTGCAGTTCTCAGAAAAATCCCTATAAAATCATCTCCTGTTTTTAGGCCCTTTGTTATTCCAGCAAACTTCAAACAATAAACAAAGACCAAAACAAAAGGTAGAGAACAATAAAGACAAAGTCCGAGAATGGAAATAGAGTTAAATATACGCATTTACGTGATATATTTATATTTGAAGAGTTAGGGGGTTTTTGACTAATTTATAACAATAAACGAGATTCAAAATCCCAAGTTTTGAAATGAGGCCAATTCATGCCTAAAATAAGGGCATGTTGAAGAGTAGATCCTACAGTTTTCTTCTTGTCAAAATTTGTTGACAACGATCACAAACTGAAAATGTGACCAGTTATGACTCCTCTCAAAAAAACCCCATAGTAGTAAGGGTTAATGTCCACATACCTGTGTTGCCAGCATGCAGATATCTTTCTATGCTTGAATAAATATAAACAAGTAACTTTAGCTCCTCTTTCAAAAACTTACGAGTGGAGATTTTTGCGATTCAACTTTACAAAGGCCTTGAGAAGAATTTTTCTTCCTTATTTCCTGAAACTTCTATACTTAACCTCAGGCTCAGGAGCATCTGTTTGAGCTAGGCCTACTCACACGATGCAAGTTCGGTGTGCAAGTCTCTGCAGGACAGAGTTTTCTTACCCTGCATGAAGAGAAAAAAAAAGTATGTTCACATACGGGGTTTTTAAGCACACCTTGATACTTGCTTTGCTTTTGGACGAAGAGAAGCACTGTCTGGTACTGTCCTGACCCTCATGTGTTTTTGCAAGGCCCCATTTGCCCCTCAGCAGCAGGAGGAGATGTCTGCAGGAGCGTCTGAGGCACCTGCAGGAGCCCTGTGGCCCCTGGGCAGCTGGGTGAGGGTCTGGGCAGGGAAGCGAAGCCTTTTCCTGCTGCAGAAGGGGCTGGAAGGTCTCAGGTGCTTCAAGCAATCATAGAATGGTTCAGGTTGGAAGGGACCTTAAAGATCACCTAATTCCAATCCTCCTGCTGTGGGCAGGGGCACCTCCCACTAGACCAGGTTGCTCAAAGCCCCATCCAGCCTGGCCTTGAACATCTCCAGGGATGGGGCCTCCACAGCTTCTCTGGGCAACATGTTCCAGTGTATCACCAACCCCACAGTAAAGAATTTCTTCCTGATACCGAATCGAAATTTACCCTCTTTCAGTTTAAAACCATTACCCCTTGTCCTGTCACTACATGCCCTTGTAAAAAGTCCCTCCCCATCTTTCCTGTAGGCCCTCTTTAGGTACTGGAAGGGGTATAAGGTCTCCCTGGAGCCTTCTCTCCTCCACGCTGAACAACCCCAGCTCCCTCAGCATGTCCTCACAGGAGAGGTGCTCCATCCTCTGATCATTTTTGTGACCCTCCTCTGGACTCGCTCCAACAGGTCCATGTCTTTCCTGTGCTGACGGCTCCAAAGCTGGACGCAGCACTCCACAATAACTTCAATTAACGTTAAGGTGTTTAACGCAACAGCCGCCACCAGCAGCTCGCCGCCTGCACGGCCGGCTCCGTGCCCTCCAGGAGCTGCGGGGTGTGTGGGGGATCGGGGTGCGGGGGATCGGCTGCCCCCCCAAAACCTTGCCATCGTCCCCCCCCTCCCCCGCAGGGTGCCCCCTCCTCCCGGTGGATGCTCCCGGCGGGGGGGCGGCGGCGCCGCGGGTATTTGCATGGGGCTGAAGGCAAAAGCGGCTTCTCCCGTCTGTTTTATTTTTAGCCGGCAGCTCAGCGCAGCGCAGCGCGGCTCCGCTCCGCCGGCGGGGCGGGCGGGGCGGCGGGTGAGGGAGGACCGAGCCGGCGGGGCGGGCGGACCGGGCACCGGCGGAGAGAGAGAGAGGAGAGGAGAGGAGAGGAGAAGAGAGAGGTTACCGCAGGCGAGCCGCAGCCAGGCGGGCTGCGGAGCTCCGCCGCACCCCCCCACCACTCCGGGCCCTGCCAGGCAGGGAGAGGCCGGCCTCCGGTGTCCGTCCCCCCCCGCCTCCCGCCGCTGCGGCCGCGGCTCACCTCGGGCTGGCGGCCCGGTGCCCGGTCGCTCCGCCGCCGCAGCCCTGCAGATGGCCGGTGCCGGGCTGGAGCTGGGAGAGGTTCAGCCTCCCCCCGAACCCCCCCAGCCGGACCTGGCCTTCACCGAGGCTCAGAAGTGGATCGAGGTAAGGAGAGCGGGTGCGGGCGCCTGAACCCCCGCATCGGGGGCGACACGGTGTCCTTCCCGCCCCTCGGCGCGGGGACTGGAGGCGTTTTATTCCACGCCGAGCTCCGTCCCGGCTCCAGCCCCCCCGCCGGCTTTGCTCGCTGCAGGGAAGGCGGCCGGGGCCCGCCGAGACGCTGCTCAGCCCCCGCGCAGGGTGCGCGCCTTTGGATGGACCCATGGACCCCTCCTCCTTCCCCCCCGCGCATCCCTTCCAAACTTAATCCCTTAATCGCATTTCCCCTCCCCGCCCCCGGGGTTGGGGTGAACGGGGCGGCTGTAAACAGGAGCCGCGCAGGTGCGCGGAGCGGGCGCGGAGGTGTCCCCCCGGCCGCGGCGTCCCGGGGGCGGGCGGCGGGGATGCGTGTCGTCCCCCCCCCGCCATCCCTCACACGGGTCCCTGCGGGGGAAGCCTCCGTCCCTGCGCCCCCGCGGCCGCGCAGCGAACGCTCCGCAGTGCGCGGAGAGGCGGGCCGGGGGCGGGACACACACACACACACACACACACACACACTGGGTGCGCGGTGTCCCGCGGGGGGGCAGCCCCGCAGCCCCTTCTCCCATCGCTCAGCCGAGGCGCGGAGAGACCGTCAGTCCCTCTCTTCAGGGCAGAAAAATAGCGCTGTTTGCTGTTTGCTCGTGCCGTAAAACGCAAAGACGGGCAGGTGGCGGGTGAAATTCAATAGTTAAATATTTTGGCATGTAACAATAGAGACACTTTAAATAGCTTTTCGTCTGATTGCCGGTACGGAACACGCGTGAAGGTGGTATAAACCCAGATACCAGGGTAACAGCTCCCTTCAGCTGCGGGCTTTCGATTTAATCTGCAGCTTTTAGTAAGCCTTGGTGGAGTCTGTTTTCTGACAGTGGTTAGGCAAATTGCTGTTGAAATTGTTGTGACTTTTAAGATTCCCTGAAGCCCTGGGAATTTCAGACTGTAATGGTTCACTCCAATATCAGCTGGAAAGGTAATGCTGTGTCAGACTTCAGGGAATTGGCACTGACACAGTAAGCCGGCTGGTGTAGGTCCAGAGGCAGAAGAACAATGAGGAATGTGAAAAGAAGGGCTTTTGTGCCAAGGAAAGGTGAGCTTGCAACCTGGAAGAGGAAAAGTGGAGTGCGTGTAAACACTAGTTGTCTTGGGAAGATGAGTACGGTGGTTTCTATATAGCCTTCTTTATAGTACAGGAACAAGAGAGAGGCACATGACTCTGTTGTACAGAAGATACATAAAATACCTTGTGACTTCTGCTGACTGCTAATGAAGCCAAGAACTCAATGGTGAAGCAATTCTCTGTAGGTAACAAAGCTGCCAGCGATCACTCCAGGCATGATAATAATTAAGGGACTATAAGTCTTCCTGTATAAGAGCAGAAACTTGTGGGTCAGGCAGAAACTTCCCTCTTGGGCAGTTAATTCTGCAGTTCACTGTGGCGGGAGGTCTCGTGCCTGTTCTTGTGCGACCCGGAGCCTGGTGAGCAAAGCAGAAGGGCTCTTGTGCCCTCCATGCAGGCCCGAGAAGTCCGCGCCTACAAAGGAAGCTGGCTATAACTTCTTGTGCTTCCTCCTTCACTTTTTTAATCGGCTTGATGCATGAATGACAAAGCTGTGATGTGCTGTTACTATTGCCACTGTCGTCTTGCCTACGGGAGTGTGTCAGGAGCCTGGAACATCGCCATGGCTGTGGTGCGAGAGGGAAGCATCTGCCTTTCCAGCAATGCCCAGAGTGGATGATCCTACTAAGAGAAAGGAGGAAGAAGCTCCCAGTCAAGCAGACGTGGCTTAATTTGCCTAACACATTATATTCCCTTTTAATTCCAGTTTGGCTTAAACTCTGGAGCAGGAGAGTTATTATCTCTTCCAAAAATCTGCTCAGCATTCGCCATTCTAAATCTGGATGATTTGGACTGAGCGAATTATGCAGAACTTGACACATTAGTCTCAAGTTATTGAAAAGCAATGGCAATCTTAAAAAGAAATAAATAAAAAATTGAGAAAAGTTATAGGTATCAACATTCAGCGTGCCAAGCCCTATTGATTTGGGTGAAAACCAGAAATAGGAGTCATACTGTGTCTGGCTACCAGACCCATCTGCTTCAGCTGGCTCTGTAATTTTTCTCTCACCAATTTATTCTTTGGCCTAGAGATGTTAGCAAATGTCCAGTGTGTCGTGTCTTCCAGCTCGCCTCTGACCATTTAAAAGGTCATGTCTCTCAAACGAAAATAAAAGAAACCATTATGGTTGCAAGCAGGGGCTGGTGGACCTCCCTAGTACGGAAAAGAGGAGAAGACAGGCGAGTGAGGATGTTAGTGGTGTGAGGCAGTTTAAAACCTGTCTTATGCTGTAAAATGGTGCCATGCAAGGAAATTAAAGCAGAAATGTACATATTGAAAACTCTGAGCTTGCTGCGCGTTTTTATTTCTAATGATTAAGTTGTGCGAGTTGCTAGTTGGATTCTCATCTGGTTTAAATCCTTGTGTGAGTGCTGTCACCATTGTGTAGCGCTGACAGGAATCCACCCTGCGGTCTGCAGCGCATTTCTCCTCTGGTGGGGCTGGGAAGGGAGGCTGTCCTCCTCTTACAGATGGGGAGCCAAGATATGAAGTGATGAATGTCTAGATCTGCGAGGATCGAGGTACTTCCCTTCCTCTGGTCCAGAGGTCTTAGAGGATCCCACTCCTTGGGTCTGTGACCTTTTACCAGAGGAGGTCTTCTGGGTGCCACAGGTCTTTTTTCTCTGCCATCGTTACTTTAATCTGGACGCTGCAGGGTAGGGGAGTCTCAGTTGCATTGTTGGGTGGATCCTCGTAATAATCCTCTTGTCTCTCCCTGGAGCTCTGAACCAGAGGCACTAAGGTGTTCCGCTGAGTGGGGAAAAGCGCCAGAGCTCTGACTTTTACTGCCAATGCTGCTTATATATTTAACAGTTTGTGTTTTGTAAGAGAGTATTTTGAGCGGTGGTAGATTTGGTGTCATCTCTATGTTGTAGAAGGTGGTGGGATTTTGGAATTCTGTGGACTTTCTGCTTTGATCGCAAGCTGCTTTGGGTAGGAAACCGGAGTTCAGCCTTAACAGTGTATTTAATTTTACATAAATATCAACTGTGCTTCCCTCTGTGTAACAGTAAACCACTCCTATTATTTTAGTTTAGCTTGGCATGTGCTACTTAAGTGAAGAATGCCCTCTTAATGATAAAATGAACCATATTAGTAGCACTCAGAGGAATTAAAATAAAGGCACCAAATGAAAAACCCTGTGAGAGAGTTACACCAATCTGCATTATTAAAGGTGTGGTATCTCCTTTCAATTAATGCATCTCAGTTTCACTGAAAGAATATATCAGCCTTGTAAAGCCTAGTGCGTTACTATAGCAAAATAACAAATCTAATTTAATCTAATGGCCTGTAATTTTAAAATGTCAAGGTTCCCTGTATGTGTGCTTAAACTAGAATAACTGATGGTTGAAAGAACATCTGTATAAACAGAGTTATTCCTGCTGCAGAGATTCCTAAGAGTAATACAGTAATAAAGTCGCATTTAATACCGGTGTAGCTCCTAAGGGTATTGTTATCTCCTCATTGCACCTCCTAGCCTTGCCTCATTAATATGCTCTCTCCTCATTGTTGAGACTTGGTTCAATTAGGGATGGCTTTTCCATAGACTTATGTTCCTTAGAAACTTTGCCAGCTGATAAGAATGCTTCCTTTATAGTTGTATGGTAATAATAAACATGTCATGTTTTTCTGTCCCCTATGGTCAGCGCTTGACTTTGCGGTTCCCTCTAGATGTGTGTAGGCTAAAACCCATCAGCTTCCAGTAAGTCTGCTTCTTTTGTCCTATATATATCCCTCTTGAGAATTCTCTTGTTAAGGAGAAATTTGCCAGCCAGAGGGGTTTTTTGGGTGTGGGGGTGTTATTTTCTTTTTTCCCTGCTAGTAGAACACTTACCTCTGTTAGATTTCTGCATTGAAGGTGGCAGTTTTGAGTTGGTAGCAGTGGCATCGCTTCTTGGAGAAGCGGTGGGGCCAGGTGTGTTTCTAAAGTTCTTCTGGATGTGTCACCTCATACAGCAGAATAGGCATGCCGCTTCTGCGCCATCATCTCCGTGAAAGAGTATGAGGGGTATAAAACCAGGAAAGGGACTCAGGCAAATAAACTTCATGTAACTGTCTTGTGCCAGGAGTCTGGAAACAAGGTTTCTTTAGGGTGTCTCTCCTTGGTGTGGGTGAAGCGCGAGAAAACTCAGGCTTACGGCTCTGATCACAAAAATGTAACTTCAAAGGAGATGAAGGTAGTTACCTGACAAAATCTTGCCTGCTTGGTGAAGGAACTTGTTTGGAAAGTCTGCTGGGAGGGTCTGGAACTTGAAGAATACACAAGTTTGTTCATATGACCTTCAAAATGTGGAATGACACTAAGTGAGATGCTCTGACTTTGAAGAACATCAGAGATAAAGCTCTTTTGATGAAACGTATTGATTAAGCTAATTGATTCACTAATTATGACTAACCTGTGTCCCACAGGAGTGTTTCTATTTCCAAATATGTGTAGACATCTACTTTTCCTTTGCTTTGAAGCTGATTTTAAGATCCTTGAATAGGGACTCTAGTTGTGCTGGACACTGTCACAGTTCCTAGAATGGTGGTGCCTCTAGCCAGATTGGGACCTTCGGGTGCCACTGCGGTCTTGCCGTTATCTGGATAGGAATGGATCAAATCCAACAAACATTTTATCCAGCAAGCAGTTCTGGAGAAGTCAGTCCTACTGCCTTATGAGAGTGTTTGAATACAACCATTTAAGTGTAGAATGATGCACTAAGCTTCAAGACTGCGTGGTTTTATTAATTAACTACTGTAGGAAAGTTGTTGAATGAGCCTCCAAGCAATGTCCACAGTTCAAATTTCTCAGTGTTTAGTCTTTCTTTCTTTTTTTCCCTCTTTTTCTTCTGCTGGAAGAGTGTCTTACCGACATACTTTACATAATATATCAGGAATGAATTTATTAATGTGAGCAAGTGTATTCTCAGACTAGAAGGAATCTATGCAAATGGATTAGACAAGTTGCCTGATTTGTGGACAGCTGAATTTAGGCCAGATGAATCCTTCCCACAGTGTCTATAAAGCAACCATGAAGAGCTAAAAGGTGTGTGGCTGGCTTCTGGTCCTAGATGGATGCAAATGCAGAATAACTTTACTGTGGTTATAGTGGCTGGGCTGGGAGAGGAATTCTTCCCTGCTATCTGTACATCTCCTCCTGGGCAGCGTTTAGGGACTGCAGACAGGGCAGATGGGATGCTCTTCATTCTGGTGAAGTTAGTCATTCATTGGAATGAAAACTAATTTGATTTAAAGGGGGCGGAAGAACCCACCCAAACCCTCTGACTCTATCAGACTACCACCTTCTAGAAATTTTTTCCTCTCCCAGTTGCCTGGCAGCTGACCTTCTGTCCTGTATGCATGGACCCAATTCCCTTGTCATGAGATCCGTTTAAGCCACGTTACAAGTAGCGCTTGGCACGGGAGTGAGAATAATCAGAACAACAATACTATTGATAAAGGGATAATGTCAGGAAATGCAGGACTGAGCTGTTAATTGCCTTAAAACTGAATTAATTTCTCCTTTCAGTACTAAAATTTTAAAATAGGTAAAAGATCTGCCCTTAACACCAGAGTCTGGAATGCCATTATGCAATTGGTGGTGAAGATCAGTTAATGCAGCTATGTAACCTCATTGCACTTGTTGTGCTGGGGGTAACTAGGTTTGGGGGTTTTTTGTTTGTTTTTTTAAGGAAAGTATTGGGCCTCTAGAAAGGAAGGTGCAATCTTTTCCAAGTATGGAGAACAAATAGAAGGTCGACACAACAGAATTATTTTCTAGCTTCTAAAATGTCTTGGCTGATTTGTGAAGAGTTGTTTCATGGCAGGTTATAAAAACTGCGTGATCTTTTGTTTGGAAAAGCTAACAGTCTAGAAGCTTTTTGGCCATGGATTAATACCTCTGTGCATTGGTTCTCTGCAAAGAGAACAAGAACAGTTTTGGAACAATGTTACAGAAAAAGCAAGATTTATAGGGGTGAAAGTGTAATTTAAAAGGGCAGCTGCATAGGGGGAAGGTATGAACGTTCTGGCATGCAGACACTGAAGATCTAAGCTTTCCCTCCTTCTCCTTCCGATATATCACTTCAAGAAGAAAGTACTGACTGCAACAGCTACTATGGCACCGATAACATAACATTAAAATTGATAGCTGAAACTTCTCCCAGCTATGTTAATCGCTGTCTGAGGTGAAGGGGCTGCAGCTCATGTCCTCGAGACAGCCTTGTCAGAATGTGGAGAACTATAACACGCCACACCTTAAAATGGGAAAAAAACCCCTGCCTATTACTGCCTTTTATTTTATAAACAGAATAAATGTGCTCCCTGTACCTGGGGAAGGGTGAGGAGCGACTGCTGGGGCAGCAGCTCTGCTGGGAAGGACCTGGGTGAACCTGCGGGACAACAGGCCCGGCACGAGCCTGCAGCGCCCTGGCAGCAGGAGAGGTTGGCCCTTCCGTAGGTTGGTGGAAACAGCTGTTTGCTTCTGCTTGGCGCTTGCTAGGCCACACCTGAACCACTGTTGGAGCGAGGACTGTTGGACCTGTTGGAGCGGGTCCAGAGGAGGGCCACAAAGATGATCAGAGGGCTGGAGCACCTCTCCTGTGAGGACAGGCTGAGGGAGTTGGGGTTGTTCAGCCTGGAGAAGAGAAGACTCTGGGGAGACCTTATACCCCTTCCAGTACCTAAAGGGGGCCTACAGGAAAGAGGGGGAGGCACTCTTTACAAGGGCATGTAGTGATAGGACAAGGGTTAACGGTTTTAAACTGAAAGAGGGTAAATTTCGATTAGGTATCAGGAAGAAACTCTTTACTGTGAGGGTGGTGAGACACTGGAACATGTTGCCCAGAGAAGTTGCGGAGGCCCCATCCCTGGAGGTGTTCAAGGCCACGTTGGATGGGGCTTTGAGCAACCTGGTCTAGTGGGAGGTGTCCCTGCTTATGGCAGGGGAGTTGGACTAGCTGGCATTTTAAAGGTCCCTTTCCAACCTAAACTGTTTTATGATTCTATACTGCATCCAGTTTTGGGGCCCAGAGTATGTGAGGGACATTGGTAAGCTGGAGGGAGCCGAGTAGAGAGCCTCCAGGCTGGCTGGGGCTGGAGAACTTCCCCTGAGATGCTGACAGTGCTGGGCTTCTTCAGGAGAGGTGGCTTTCTGGGGACATGGCAGCAGCCTTCCAGCACCTGTGGGCAGGTTTTTGAAAGGACAAGAGCCAGGCACTTCACAGAGGTACGTGGCAGAAGGGTGGGATACTTGTCATAGACTAAAATAGGGACGGTTATGACTTGGCATAAGGAAACGTTTCTTCACCACAAGGCCAGTTAGGCCTTGATGCAGGTCACCCAGAGAGGCTGGGAGATCACCATCTCTGGAAGGTTTCATGCCTGGCTGGGCAAAGCTGGAAACAGCCTGGTCAGATCTGAGGGCTGCCCTTGCGTGGAGCAGGCGGTTGGAGTATAGGCACTCTGAGGTCCCTACCAACCTGAATTACTCTGTGCATCTATGACTTCTTGACAGTGGGTGAGTGAACATCACTTAATTTTATTTTTAATGCCTGTTTATTTGTTGCTTACATTGTTGTAGTGCTTAAGAGCCTGTTCACATGAACAAAATCCTTCTCCATACAAAAGCAAAACTCCTATGGCTTATGGCAGGCATTTTAGGGTATGCTACCGAGTTTCCTTTGTAGAAACTCCTCAAGGCACTGTAAAATGTGTTTGGCTTTCAATCTAACTATTTTTGCTAAACCTGTTTTATTTTAGAAAACTGTAAATAGGACTGATTTTGGTGAGATTGGTGAGGTTTTTTTTTTTTTAATTTATTTTTTTGTTATTTAATTTGTTGGGCACTGCTATAATTGACCGATAAGGAATTAAAATTATTTCCCTTGCTTTTCAGATCTTGAGAAGATGATGTGCAGGCTTGATTCTTGAGAATTCAGATGCTAAATCATTAAGAAGTTTTTTGTTTATAAGAACCCTCTGCCCTGACAGTCACTTTACTCAGTTCTAGTATAACTTGCTATGGTTAACTACTTTTTTTTATTGTATGTGTGTGTATATATAATAATTATTGCTAGTAATCCTTACCTTAGCAGAATAGCTATCTTAACAATAGAGTTAATAATATAACTTGCATCTGATGTTAAAATTGACTTAAAATAGTCTAGTGACTTCTTGGTTGGCGAGGAAAGGAGAAAATCCACTTCATTCACCCATTTGAAGAGAAACCCTATTTTGCTGGTTTCTGCTGTTTCGAGGTATCATGCCTGGTATCAAAGACAGCTTGATTTTGAAATCAACTTTGACAAGCTAAGATATTGAAAAATAGTACTGCCTTGGCTTCTTGGCTCTGGTGTCATTGTCAGTGATTCACAGAGCACCTCACAGGCTAAGGAGCAGCGTGGTGGAGGCAGGGGAAGCAATTCTTTAATTCTGCTTTGTACGGCTGAATGAGTAAGGTAAGAGGGAAATGCTCTTCATTAATCTTCTCCTTCAGAGTTTTCTCCATGATCCTGGTTCATGCTGGAAATAAGACAGGGATTTCTGCACTATGTGATCCTGCAGTTAGTTTCAGGAAGAGCATGAAAGGAAGAATTCTCTGTGATGTCTTTTCCCTGTACTATTCCAACCTCCAAAATCTCCCTACCTCCATCTGAGCTTTCCACAGGCTTCAGAAAATTCCCAGCCCTCTGGTTATCTACAAGCTATAGGGAAAGTGGCTGCACATACTCTATGTAGCGCAAAGAAACAGGAGTCCTCATCCTGAGACTGTAAATACATCCTCTATTGTTTCCTTTCCTGTAGGTGTTGGTAGATCTCAGTACAGTATTGCAGTTGTGAGCAATCAAGTCTCTGGCTGGATTACAGTGTCATTTAAAAGATAAATTAGGCTGTTACTTGCCTTCTGTTCCTCAGATCATACATTGCTGTGATTCAGGTTTTTCTCACCAACAGTGAGGAGCTGAAATCTGTAGAAAGATTAATACATGAGAGTTGCTCCGATTTATTTTAGATCTGATACATTCATCAGAAGTGCAGGTCAAGGACTTTATCATACAGTATTGATAATGCCTGATAGCACTGCATCATGTGAAGTGCCTTACATGGGATAGGACTATTGGAAGGAGAAGTTGTGAACTGAAGATGAAGAAAAGTGTATCTTCCGGTATCGGAACTTTGCATTTCCAGAGTGGCAGAAGGAAGCTCCAAGTGACCTTTCCACTAAAACCAGAAGGCCAAGAAACTCAGATGAATTTATAGTTCAGGAGCGGGCCACAAACTGGCACAAATATTCGTAACCTTTGCTCTGGCTTGAGAAGCACAGTCTTGCTTTTGCGTAAGCAGAGGCTGATGCCCATAAATAACTGATTTCAAGAAGGAGCAGAACAGTTGCATGGCTACAGAGGACAGGGGGCCGAGGTTAAGATCTCTTTGTGGTGCTTCTTTCTGCAAGCACCGCTTTCCATGAAATGCACAGGGCTACGTTATGCTGTTGTAGCACAGCAGAAGTTTGTGGCTCTGGTGGAGTTTGGAGGTCTTCCTACAATGTCTTAAAATGAATGTAACCCCCAAATCCAAACCTATCGCTTCAGTCTTCAATAGCATGTAAATGTTATAGGAAATTGTGGATCTTATAATGATTTAATTTCCTGAGTGTCAGTGATGCATGTTTTATACCTGACATGGGTGTATTGGGCACTCCCCTCCATCTCCCCCCAAACAAACTCTGAAAACCCTTCATCCATATGCCTGCTTTACTAATCTAGAAAATTCTTAAACAGGAGATTTTTCTTCAGCCTGCTGTCAGAGAAAGGAAGCCTCAGTGTCTGAGGAAAAACAGTGAAGTCTCCCCCCTACTCATTTTTTTGCATAATTCTTTATTTTAAGTATTATTAACTGCTTGCCTTGGTTAACAATTTTTCTCGTATTTTCCAATTTTTTTTTTCCAATTTAAAAAGGAGCCGTGGTGTGTTAGCTGAAGTTAGCTATTTGGCAGTGAGCATTTTCTGACTGTGTTTGGGGAAGGGGAGGGAGGAATGAGGAGAGGCAGAAGTGACCGCCCTGGTCTCTGTCAGACCGGCGTGGGCAGGGATGTCCAGTGTGCCAGGGCAGTCAGCGCTGAACCCCTTGGCTCTCTGTCCCTGCGATTACCATGATTCATTTCAGTGAGCTAACTCGCATGTATTGTTGCAACAAAAAAAACTCTGGAAATTTTCTTTCGGTCCAGAAGCATAACTGTAAATATGTAATCTAAACAGAAAAAAAAAAACGACAGCAACTATAGAAGTGTTTTGGTTTTTCTTTTTTTTTTCTGTTTATAATTTTCCTGATTCTGATGAATTTGTTTTTTATAGTTGTGGTTTGGAAAAAGGACAGCCCTGATTTGGGAGCATGCGTGTGTGGTGTCTGTCTTCTGCCAGTGTTTGGATCAATTAAAGATAGCCAAGAAAATAAACTGTTTTCCAGAAAAAATTACGCTGGCAAGAAAAAGGAGGTGTCAGAATTGGTGAGTCATAGAGGTGACTCTCTCCTGAGTTGAAAGAAATGATATAAAAGCTTAGCCTAACATCCTACCCCTCCCAAAACCAATTTTTATTTCGACAAGGGGGCCTTCAGTTTTGGAATAACATGAAAAAACTCATAAATCAACAAAGTTCAAGCGACTCGAATGATCCTTTATTAGAAACAGCTTGCCTTTTCTAAAGAGAAGCAAAAATACCCTCCAAACATTTTAATTATGAACATGCAGATCTTCAATCTTGCTGGGGCTGTATTTTCTCCTTCCCTCAGACCGGTGCTGCTCTGCCCATGTCGCTCCTCAGCTGAGGGTGCTGGGCTGGTGGGTGCTTTCTCTCGAGGTCGTACTTCTGCTGGCTGGACGTATGGGCTGTAGGCAACGCTACGTTTTTCCTTCTGGACAGCCCAGGCACGCAGCCGCTTCGGAAGGCAGAGGTGGTGGCTCTTGTGTGGTGGTTCCTGGCATCCCGAGCCTCTTAGATTGGCACGGAGCAGCTGAGGGTCGAGAAGTTCCCTACGAGGAGATGAGTGTAAAGGGAGCAGCGTGGTAAAAATAAAGCTGGTGAAGCTGCAGAGTAATTTCACCTCCCTCGTTTATCTTTCAATGATTACTTTCTCCCGGAAAGCAGTCCCCAGTTAGATTTGCAGGGGTACGAGTGCTCTTCAAAGACGAACATCAAATGGGATTTATTCCAGCCTCACGTAGGAAGAATGCACTGCAGTCGGTGCTAGAGCCTTCTTGGAGTATCCTAAACAAAAAGATCTATATTTTCATTTAAAAATGTATCTCTGTAATAAATGCTTTGCTACTTCATTCCTTTCCCTCATTTTGCTTCTTTTTGAGTAGCTTCAGGGGAGAAAGTAAGCAAAGCTGTTGTAGATAGCTGTGGGATAACTGAATGAAAATTCACAGGGGTAGCTCTGAGGTGACATTCCTTTAAGATTTAATAGGAAACTTGCCTACCAGTGTTTGTGGGATTTTATCCATTAATTTCCATTCATTGTAGTTTGCTAGTGTCTCTGATGTAGCACTACTGAATAATAGTTTTAATTCCTTACTTTTTATTTTTGGATTTCAACCAAGACTCTTGAGTGCATATTCTGGTTATAGGCAGATCTGGTATTTGTGGGTTTTCCGCCCCCATCAATATTTGTTAGTTTTTCAGTGCAGCGCTTAATTCTCCAGCGCCATACTGGGTTTTCTCTTTCATTTCAGAATTGTGTGGAGAAAACTTGCATTTCAGCTTCCCACATTAAGGGCCTTGAAATCAATAGATCAAAGCCAGAGAAGGCTTCTTGGAAGTGGTGCAGTCTCAAACTGTGTTGAAAGCTTTTGTTTTCTGCCTTTTTCCTGTCTCTTGGAATCTCCCAAGAGAAGGAAGAGAGTGAGGGGGATCTCTGTGTAGTGAAAGGGGAGTATCCCCTCACTGTATATTTTGGGGTATGGAGCTACCTGACTAGGAAGAGCTGACTTCCAGAAGTAGCAGTGGTGGTAGCCTTTGCACAGGATGGGGAGCTCCAATATGAAACCTCAAAGTGTCAGTTCCCTGCAGCTTGAAGTGGGCTGTGGTACTCCCAGGAAATAGGTGGTGTTGGAAAAAGTGCTGTTGGAGAAGGGGCTGACTGTTAGCTATGGGCATCGAACATTTTCCAATGTGTGCAGCCTCAACTGGGTTCAGGTTTTCTTTTTTAGGATTGAGAGGGTGGGCATCTCATACACCAAAAGGCATGGAGAAAGCAAAACATATGCTCCTATTTTTGTATTTGGTGGGTTGGGAGAGGGCTTTAGACTTAAAACTGCAACTGCATGCAAGGCGTAAGTGGTTGGTGAAGCAAATGTGGTAGAGTTAACAAAATTGAGATGCCTATGCACATTAAAACTCTTGCTGGTACTCTGTGTTTACTTTGAGTATGAGGAAGAGCTTTCATTTCTTAACAAAAAGCAAGTTAAAAAAAAAAATCACTCTTCTACAATGTAGAAAGCATCTGGCAAGGGGAGAAGGTCACTCGAACTGTGTACACCCATGTCCTGTGTTGTCCGGAGGTGTATCGTAGCAGTTTTCCTTAGGACAATGGCATGAGAATGAAGGAGCTGCTGTCTGACAATTCCTCCACAACCACTTGCATTTGTGGATTGCCATGAGTGTGTCTTATAAATGACTGAACTCAAAGCAGTATTTGTTGGCCTGTGCACTTGTTCTGCTCCTCAGAGACGTGATTTCTTCCTGCCAGAAGTCTAATGAGGCTGTTGGAGGGAAAGAACGCACTTGGGAATTTCTAGAGTGTGGTAACTATAGCTCTTTCCCTCCCAGTGCAGTGACAGATTATTTGGACTAATACAACTAGGAGAATTATGACTTTGTTCTTGCAAATAAATCAAAGTGCCTCTTTCTTGCTCATCAACAGCCCATCTTATTTCAAATCTGACTTTTGATTGACTAGAGGGCTCTGGGCCATTTTACTTGCTGTTTGTGTGGGCAAGGCTGGGGGATTTTGTTGCCTGTAAATGACAGCTGAGTAACCCATCTGTCAGTGCAGAGCAGTACAGGTGGCAAAAGGCACCCACTTGATGCATCTGTCAGAGGGGTGTTGCCAGCTGTCTGCATCCTATGTGCCCCAAGTGCTTTAAATATCCTTATGTAGGAGAAGGGCTATTGCAAGCTCACTTGAATAATTTGTGTGTAGTTGGTCATCCATCCTCCTTGTATCGCCATATCTTCTGGTGCATATAGCTTCAAGGTTTTTCTTCCAAACGTGTTCCTGGGTTTCTGAAAAGGCCCTTCTTCTTAGTGCTATTTTGAAGGACTGGTAAAGCTGCATTGCCACTTCAAGCACCATCATGGGAACCAGAGTATATTTCTTAGGTAAGAAATGCAGTATCTCTTATTTCCTGTGCTGTATGTTGGAGCTTAACCAAGTAGGTAAGGTCTTGACTCAGAGCAACTGCTATGCCTTGAGCTTCTGATGAATGATCTTATCCCGACTCACCATTTGGACAAGCCAGTCCAAATATGATGCAGAGAAAAAAATGTTTAAGGAATTCAGTTAAGAGAAGAGACGAGAAGGAACAGAGTCTGGACAAAGAGCATTAAGAGAATGCAGCCTGTAAAAGACAGTCACTTCAGAGGATATAAGCTAGATCAGGCATTTCTAATCCACTGTAAAATCCTTTTATTTTTCTGGGGAGTCCTGCTTGGAGGCAGGATCATGATGCAGGGGAGATGCAGCTCTTTCTGCTGGAAAAATAGAATAGCAATTCTGCCTTCGGTAAGTGGCTCAGCAGAAGCTAATAGAGCTCATCTGGTACACAGTTTCTGTGAAGTTGTTTATGTGAAACAGTTACTCTGTGCCAGCATTTAGTATCCCTTTAGTGGGAAGTGAGAAGCATTGAGTACAGATAGGTACTGGTTTGCCTCATCTTCTCTGTGAAAGACACTTGGATAACTCAAATTCATTCCAGAGTTATACTGCTGTGTTTCTGAAGAGAACAGTTGCCTCCTTCCCAAGCTGCTTCTGCCTTCCTCCTTCATACTCCCATTTTTAAGGTAGAAGATGGTGGTGGTGGTGGCAGATGTTAGTTAAACCGTGGTGTCAGCTCCTGCTCTTTTGCTTTGAGGTTGGGCCGAGCATATTGCTTTCCAACTCCAGGCAGTTGTTCCTCTAGTCAACTTGAACAGCATTTCATCCTGACAGCTGTTTTGCTGACATTATTCCCAGTTAGTTATTCATTGGGATTAAGGGCTCTCTGCAGCCAGAACACTTTGCCGGGAGTGTGCTGTCATTTGGCAGACCCATTAAACCAGTAATTCTGTAGCACTTAAAATTTTTAATTTGCCCTGCATCCTTCATATTTAGAGTTCCAGCTTAATTGCCCCATGTGCAAAGAGTAAAGACTTACCATATATACTCTCCTTTTTCTACCTTATCCCCTCTCCTGCAATATTTTTCAAGCCAAAACCTTAAAAGCCAGACTTTGTTCAGCTTTGCTTGTTCTTGGGGCACCACAGATACCATGTGTGTGCTTGGTGCTCTGTATACAACTGTTCTCTGTATACAACTGTTCCCTGAACACTTACTGAAGTCTGTAACCAACAAGAACGTCTCTCTCAGCATGAGTTTGTATTCTTCGCTCCCTGAAGATGATTATTGCCGTTTCCAAATTTGGTCACATGGGTAGCACAGTCTTGGGAAAAGAGTTCTTACAATGGTGGTGATGATGGCACGGCTGCCAGTGCCTGCTGCCAGTGCTGAAGGTGCAGGTGGTGTCCCTCCAACCTGGTGTCCTACTCTCTCATGGAGGTGGCAACAGTGGTTCTTGTCAGCACAGTTGAGCTGGGTGTAGCTAGAGGAGAGTGTTTTGAGGACACTTGGTGCTTGAATGGCCATTTTTCTTGCTTCTCTGCTGCTTGGCAGTCACCTGGAAGTAACTTGTGCCTTATGGTTTGGTAGCTCCAGTTTTAAGCTAATGTGTGAGCATTCCTCCTGTAATTAAAATCAAGAATCAGTTCTATTTTGGATCTGTAGCTTAGTTTGTCCTGGCAGCGGTCCAGGCTGGATGGAGAGCATTTGTTTCCTTATGCAGGTTGTTTTGCTGCTGCTAAGCAGGTAAAGGAAGAACTCTGGGGTGCATGTTCTTGCCACATCTGTTTCTTTTCTAATACGTTTCTCTCTGGCCTTGGGTCTCATGCATGATGAAGAGAATGTTAAACATATGTATTGGTCTCTCATGGTCTGCATCTGACTTCAGCTCTAGAGACACCTATTCCCACATTGTGTCTATAATGTTTGGTGCAATTCTGGAAAGAATTGTGATAACCCTTTAATTTTTATCATACCCATGCCCTTTTCCTAGACTCATCAATTTGTTCTACTTTATCCTGCTGTCAGAGTGCACTGAATGAATTTGATATGCTTCTGGTGAGCGGTTCTTTCGTGGGCTAACCATGGGTGTGAAAGGAGAAAAACAAAGGTGGTTTTCATTATTAGAAAGAACAAAGCCATGAATAGAAGGGCAAAAGAACTGATGTCCCTTTCAACAGGAGATAAATTTCCAATACTCTGTTCAGCTGATGTCTGTTGTATTTTTAGACTTAAGTGACTTAGGTTTAGGACATTACCGATTTCAGATACCAGCCCATTTTATATTTGGAAGTGCAGGTCTGTGTTTGTGAGTATGATCTGACACAACAGAATTCTGTCTCTAGAATGACAGAATAATATTAAATCATAATTAAAAAAAAATAAAAATCCTGCTCAAAAGGTTATCTTGAAGTTGAAGACTATAAAAACTGACTTGCTTTCTTTAATTTCATCAGCAGAAAGATTTAATAGGTAAGTACTGAGAAATTGATATTTTTTTTCTTAAATGGGAGACTCAGTTTACACGTCCAGCTTTCTCTCGAAGATGAAATAATTAAAATTCCATGCCTTCTGTTTGTACTGTCTTGCACTTGGCTATCCCAAGGATAAGTTTTGGGCCACATTGCAGACCAAGCAGATGACCCAGCTAAGCTTGGTGGAAGTGGGAGTGGAACATGGCTTTCCAGTACTTTGTTTTTGCAATTAAAGTGAAAACTGCCAGCCCTGCCCTGCAAACCTAAAGCCCATTGGTGCCCAAAAGCCCCCCAGTTTGCTTCTATTTTCATTTTTATAAATTAGCCTATAGAGATTCCTGTATAGTACATCTATTATCAGTATTGCCTGGAGTTTCACAGCCCGTGACAGTGGTCCAGGCTGGAGTCAAGATTCTAGCTTGAGATGAACTCTTTAATTATTTAGTCCCTGACTAGGACATTTTTTGCATTTCCATCATTGCTGATGGCTTCTTATTTCCTTACTGAATCCTGATGTTCGCTAGCTTTGTTCTCTAGTTCTCCGATTTTAGGGTAAGTTTTGTAACTTGATAGAGCGACTCTTTGTTTCTTGGTGGTTGTTACCCTTACCATAAGATTATACACTTCAATTTTTACAGGACACTTATAATTTTGCCTTAGAAATTTAGCTAAGAGTAACTTGGCCTTAGTCAGTTTGCGTTCTTTTGTTGTGGCTTTAGGTTAGAGTAACAAAAGTAAATTTCATAACTCAAATGGGAAAATAAATTATTTGCATTTTTTCAGTACATTGATGGTTTTTTTAATCTATCATGATGGCTTCTCATACCGTACAGATCAGTTGGTATAATATTGCAGAGAGCTGAGGAAGGCTCAGTGTGTTCCTCTGAGAATACCTGACTTTCTCCACCACTAGAGCTTTCATGTATACGGCACCAGAAAATCCAGCTACATGCCCTCACGAGCAACAGAGCTTGTGAGAAGGCAAGTGAATACTAATGCAAATGTTAATTACCTGTATACATAGAATATCTCTGCTATGCCTGGGCTACTGCTGGAGTTTTAGCCTCCACTAAAGCCCAGCCAAGCTGTATGACTTCAGGACAGCACAGAAAAACTTCTTCCATTTGACTTCTTAATTTTTTTTCTTACTGTTTTTCATTTGAGCATATACTTTGTCTTACTGTTCGCTCTTTCAGCACTTCATCTCCTATCCTGTGCTTGCAGCATTTATTAGGCTTACATGTACAAACTTAAAACCATCAAATTACCAAGAGGTGTGCTGTATTCTTTCTGGGGAAATAGATACGTTTTTACTTTAGTCATCCAGTAACCAGCATCTTAGAACCTGACCTCTCTGAAGACTGCTAAATACAAGTGAAATAAGAATTATTTCTGAATAATTACATGTGTTAGTTTCTGTCTTCAGCCTTGGAGAACGTGATGAAATTTGCAAGGTCAAGCCTGCTAAAATAATACAATAGTGTTGTCTCTGCAAGCTCAATTCTCCTTCATGGGCATGCATATTAAATACATGGTCACTGCTGTGTTTCTTCTGAGTATCTCTTTGGTGCGCAGAATGAATAGCGCAGCTCTTAATGAACAGCTATTCAGTGTTTCACTTTCTCCTTACTGTTCAACATGCAGTCCTATGCCATGTTTATTGTGTGCTATTCAAACGAAATCCCAAGGACAGAATTACTTTCTCAGACTTTTGTGGTGCTCATCATGACAGTATCTTTGCAAAAAAATTCTTTGCAAAGATGAATCTTATTTCATGCCATCCCTGTAAGTAGCAGGACTGTGGTATGGAGCAAAATGATTCAAGACTATGCTAATTTGAGACTCTTAAGACTTTGTATTCTTTGCTATGTACTTAGCATTCTGTAGCATTATACAGGCACAGCTATGGCTCTCTTCCATGCGCTGGGATGTCAGGCTCTCATAGCAAATGAGCAACGTGTGACTAGTAATCAGCAATCAAAAGCTTGGTTTAAATGACTTGACTAGTAACACAACTGAGTCCAGTGGCACAAGCCAGGAAAGTATGCAAATCTCAGAGCAAGGCGTGTAGCTGGCCGAAATATAAGATCATCTCTTCAGCTCCCTGCAATTCTTTTCTACTTTTGCTGCCTACATACAAATCAAACAGGGCAAGGAAATATCATTGTCCTTGCCTGAACTGTTTCTCTCTAAGGCTTTCAATCTCAGTCTCCTGTGATATGAGTGACCTAATGAATTTTTCTTGTTTTAATTCCAGTTCTTTGTTCTTTCCCATTCTCAGGCAGTTTCCTTTTCTCCTGTCTTCTCATTTCCATCGCAGTCATACCTCACTGGACTGTGTGCTTTGAAGCTGGCACCAGCCTAAATGAGAGAGCACCGGGAGTGCTGTTGAGTCACAAGATTTGGGACCGTGTGCCACCCTTACCTGTTCTAACAGGAAAGAAGCAGGGCTGAAATGCCCTTAGCTAGAAAACTTTTTTTTAATCCTACCAGGATACAGTCCTAGTGATTTATTTTCCTTGCTAACAGATAATAAACTGCTGTAATTATTAGCACTCTTCTGACTAGCATTGCAGACCTTCTGTCTTCACCTCCCTGGATAAAGCTGATCAAAGACTTGTCCAGCAGGAATTTTCTGGCTTTCTGTACACATTTCAAATGGAACATAACATTTTTCATGCTTATGATTGCTTTTTGGAAATAGGAAGTAATGATGAATTAGGAGTCCATACCTTCGGAGTTTTGAAATGGCCTGTGGTAGGAGAGAGGGCTGGGCAGGCTACTCAGTAACATCTGTCCTGTTGTGTGGAGTCGTCTGTTCCTTGGTATTCAGGTTGTCTGAATTCTTTGGCTGAAATTCAGCATGTGAAGGTTAATAGATCAAAATTTGTCTGTCATAAAGGCTGTGGAAGCTTACTGTCAGTTTGTCTTGGTAGTGGATCTGCTTGCTATCACTATGCTATTCTAAATCTGCTTTATCTCAATAACATCTTCACTAACTTCTGTAATTAGAATGAAAAGTCAAACTGAAATGATTCATTTAATACCCATTATACCCATTAATTTACTTTTTTTGTATACAGTACAATAGTATTCATTTGGAACTCTCTAAAATCTAAAATGTCCTGTGGCAGATCTGAGGTAGAGATCTATTTTTTTAGTTTAAAAATCTACAGATTTCACTTTCTTTTTTGACCAAACTACAGGCAATGAAAACCACCTAAGGCTCTTAGATACATTTAACCAGACTAGATGTGTGTCATTTTTTTGTAATGGTGGAAGGAGAAATTAAAGAATTTCTGTGTAATAAAGGATCCAGAATAAATTTGACTAGGAACCATAATAAATGGAACTATAATAAATTTGTCTTCATCTTGGTAATCAATAAATCAATTCATTATTATGGAAGTAGGATGACTTAGAGTCCAAGTAGTATGTCTGGTGTGACCCACAATACAACAATGTTTTGAATGTAAAGTGTGCTAAATGTTCACAGGTAGTGGGCATGAAACAAAATGAAGGATTCTTAAGGGAATATTGTGTGGGACCTGGGATCAACCTAAACCAGTATAGTTGGCTTTCTTTACTTTTTTTGTCCCCATGGTCCGTCTTTGGGCAGGTACAAGTCAGTGCAGTCGTAGGGGCAGCACTGCCTCAACTTATAACCCTTTAGTTGTAAAATACACCAAGTATTTTTGAGGCAAACTGTTGATAAACTCATGTCCTACTAGCTGGTGATTCCTCGTGGTACTGGGAGGTCTAAAGAGAAGGTGCATGTCAAGTGTGCACACAGGCACACCAACCATGTGTCTAAAGTCATGTCATATTTCCCTGCAGCTAATTCTTGGAAGGCTGTGGGGACAGAAAAGTGATACTATCACTTTCAGGTAGGAAGTAAATTTCTGGCTCGTCTCAGAGAGTCACTTTTGCCTTGGAGACCCTTCAGGTTTTAAAAAATTTTGGCTATTTCCAACGTATATGGCGACCCTTGAAATGTTAGGATGGAAGCTTGTTTTTTGTATCTGCTTTTGTGCTGCGTAAGATGGCTGATCTCAAATAAAAGCTTCAGGGAATCAGAAAACTATATATTTAAGTTGACTTAAGTTTTAGGATGCCGTTGTGAGACTTCTATTACCATTTTTGTAAGATAAGTGTTGATCAGAAAGGAAACCTTATCTGTCTGGCTTTGAAGCACGGGGTCTACATCACACAAGTCTCTCTTGGTGTGTTGGCATGAAATCATCGCTCAGAACAATAGTTGCACTATGACAGTGGGCAGAAGTAGAGGATAGGCTCCCAAATGGGGACACAGGTAAGCAGAATAAAAGTTTTGGCTGGAACCCTGGGAAAATGCTTGCAGCTAGTGTCTCTTGTGGAAACGAAGAGAAACTTGAGATTTTAGCACAAGGTAGCTTTGTGCAGGTTTCTGCTGATGGCAAAGGGAACGTGGAAAGCTGCATGGCAGACACTTGATAACCAGGCACCAAGAAAAATACCTTTTGATGTTAAATCCTGTAGGTCCAGGTGGTTTCTGAAAAAAACGAGAATACACCTTTTCTCCCAAAGTAGCTGACCTTGAAGTAAGGGGAGGAGCTGGCAGAATGAAGCTACCCGAAAGAGGATTTTTGAAGCTGGAGTGTGCCTGCTGCACTAATTTGATCCAGACATTATGTCTTGTGGGCTCTAGAAAAAGCCCCCAATACAGTAAAGAAGGTAGTTGTGTCCTGCTGGCAAGAGTGTGGTCGTCATATCTGGGGCTTGTTTAATTTTCCCATTCCTTCATATGTGTGAGCACCTTTAGTTCCCCATCTCTGAACATCAGACTTCCCGTTCTGTGGAAGAAGGCAGCTGGCTAACACCCGCTGTGCTTTCTTGGGTGCTCTTGCAGAAAGCCTTACAGAAGACAGGAACAATTCCTCAGTCTTTATCTGGTTACCCTAAAATTTGAGGGCTGATTGAGGTTATGGGCAGTAGGATATGCTTTTGTAGTGTTTTCCCTGTGATTTCTCTGACTAGGGTATCACAGCATTTGCTGAAACTGTTACGACTTTTCTAAGTCCTGTTGTGGGTTTGTTTAATGTGGTATTAGAAAAACACCGAACATTTTGAGTAAAAGACTGTGCTTTATTGATATCTTCTACTGTACGGCCATTCAGTTCACCCATTAGATGTTACTGAGGACCCAGTTTCTGAACGCAAATATAAAGTGGGGAGGAAATAAACATGCAGACAAATACACATGAAGGAAAGGTTTGCATAGGAACTCTTAGTCACAAATTTGAATAAACAAAGTTGATTCAAGACTTAGTCATGTCTTACCACGTCTTAAAGAGCTTGATGGTTTTTCTTCCAGCACTTAAGTAAACGTGGTGAATGAAAATTCTAAAGCTAGAATTTTTCTTAATTGGTTTTGTCAAAAAGTGGATTATCGGCTCACATAAACTAAATATCTGACCTTTATGTAAACTATTTACTTGGCATATTAATTTTTGACTGGGGAAAGATGATGTTGAAGCTTAAATTTATATTGCAAATTCAATTCCTGTGGAGATTTTTGTGACTGCCAGCATGAGGAGCATCACCATCTTTATTTCAGGGGAAAATGAGTTTCAACGTAACAATGTTATGACATATTCAGTTGAAGTTCCTTTTACATGCATTTATGAGTCAAAGCAGGATGACACACAGAGACTGAAGTAGGAGTTTGATTGTCAGTCTGCAGCTGGCTTTTATTCTGTCTAGTCATATATACAATGTTGAATATATGTAGGTATTGGACACCTGACCTTTTCATCCCTCCCTCTTGGATTCAGTTAAGGGATCAAGGTTAGAGGAATGAAGACAGTGACCAGTGTCACACAGCTGGCGGCAGCTCCTGACACCCGCTCCAGGCTGGCTCTTAGCTCTAGCCAAAAGACCACCCATCTCCAAGGGCTGACCTCAGGGATGGACTTTGCTATGAAGCGAGGCTGTCTGAGCACAGCATCCTTTTCCATCATGCTTGGCTGGCGTGCTGGGAAATAACTTGTATGTGGATTTTCTTTTCTAGTTGCAAAGGTTTAACTCACTATAGCACAGATCTCATCGTTGCTGAACCTAGGAACATGCTTAGCTATTGATGTGGGCCTCTGCCAGATTCCTGACCTAACTCTTGCCTTTCAAAAAGATCCCCAGGTGCTGTTGTTGCATGGCATGACTAAGAACCTCAATGCCTCAGTAAGATTAAGGATGTCTGCTGGTTGCAGCTCTTCCACCCAAGCCACTGAGCTTCTGTGGCAGTATTTCCCCCTTATTTTTCTCCTGCTGTTATTTTCATGCTGTTGGTTTCTTGGCCTTGCAGCTGTGACCCCCCAGAGCGTTATGAGGCAGGTTCCCCTGGGAGGTAATTCTCCCTGCTGTCAGTCAACTCTTTTTCCCTTGTTTTCCTTGTCTCTTGCTTTGTAGATTTAGCTCATATTAGAGGAAGAACAAGACCTAGTGCACAGCAAAGTAGATGAGTCATTTGAATACTTGATAACTATTATTCCATTGTATATGTACACAGAATCTTAACAGCTAATCAGTATGAAACACTTGTACCTAATTGACATCCTCCAATCAGCACTAATAGCATCATAAATGGGAACAACTGTACTCCTCCAACATTCAGGTGCAAAATCTTCCTCTAGTTGGGGAGCTGTGCAGGTAAATGGGCATTGTCTCCAGCTGAACCTAGGAATGGGCCTTTTGAACTTGGAGGTCTGAAACGACACAGGGTATTGTTAGCCACTCTGCTGCCCGGAAAATGTTCTGTAATGTGAGTGTCTTCACTGAAGTGCCTGGCCTGTCAGTTTGGTGTCCTGTAGCCTGTTCCTCATGTAAGACAGTGTGCCAGCCTGCTAGCAGATTCATCCAGCTGTACCACTGATGCAGCGCAGTGGGGGATACTCCAGAAGGGGAAGGCTGTATCAAGAGCACAGCTTGACTGATGCCTGTGGCCATCTTTAAGCATGCCATTCCTTTTCTAAAATATACACTGAAACCAAATATCCCTGACATGTCCAACTGCTCCCGGAATTCCCTCCTCCTCCCTCTCCCTGCAGATCTCCTGATGCTCTCCCTCCTCTTCTGTCTCGCCCAAATGGTCTCTTGGCCTCAAAAAAGACGACTCCTAACCTGGTGTCAGACACTCTTCCTGGCCGTGAGACTTGCAGTGTTTCCCCTCTGTTTGTAAATGCTGTCCCCATGCTGCCAGCAGAAGGGGTGCCATGGAGATGGCTTGCTGTCTTGGGTACCTTTTCAGCCCAGACAAGAGCCGTTTGAGCAATGGGCTGAGCCACTCAAATGCTGAGTAGGCCCTGCAACAGCCTTTAGGTGGGGCTTTATCAGGGAAAAAGTGTCAACTGAAAATGCAATAGATCAAAATACAGCAGGATGTGGATTTAATGTCTGATTTCATTGCAGCTGATATATGGGTAGATTGTTACCACTGCCATAATCCATCTATCAAGGAGGGAATATGGTGGACACAATTATTGACCAAGCCTCTAGCTCTCTCAGGGGCAACGGGCTCAAAGAAAGAATGTAAAACTTTGTATTTTTTAAGTGTCATGTTTAAGTTAAGCCAGAAAAAATGGCAGGTCCTTGCTGGTCTTGGAGCTACGAGGGCAGGGCCGTGCTGTGATGGCTGTCTAGTTAGAAGCAGGGTGGCTGCTCTTAAATGTGCCACCAGGTGATGCTTCACCCCAGCCTCTCAGTGCCTGAGGTTGGCCTTGGTGCTCAGCTGCGCTGCAGGACTTCCTGTATGCTGCTGGGGCCAGAAGTGGGCTCTCATGGGTTTTCTGTTTAGTTCAAAGATGAGAAAAAATTAGCTGGCTGGAGAAAAAAAGCAACAACCAAACCCAAAACTGAAGGACTGCAGATGATGATTGATATACACAGATTTTAAGGAAAAAGTGGTTTCTAAACTACAGCTTTGTCTTCACAAATATGTTTTTTCAGAGAAGTTAAAGACAGCTTCATCCTTTTCCTTCTGTACATCAGTCATTTAGGGGTGATATATGTTCGGGGAATCAGGTTTTGTAACAAAGTGAGCTCCTGTAATGTCCTCGGCAGATGCTCTGCAGGGTCAGAGCATTTTGAGTTCTCAGGTTTGGGGTTGGCTTTTTTTTTCCATTTTCTTAAATTTGTTTTTCCCCCTTTCTAGAAGCTGTGTTTGTGTGTGGCTTTTTGAGTTGTGTTTGCATGTGGCTTTTTCTTTTTTTCTTTTTCTTTCCCTTCTTTTATTTTCCCCCCTTTAAGGGGCAGTTATGAAACTCTTAGCATTTCTGGGTGTTCTTATTTGCAGTTGATGTGTGTGGTTCATTTTCACCACCGAATGGGAAAGAAGGGGGATAGGTTAAGGCTCCTATAGCAGCCTGCCTAAACTTATAGCAGCAAAAAAACCCCAAACCAGCATTGCTTGTCTTTGAATTTATATGGGTAAAATAAAAGTATCTCAGATTTCTTTTTGGTTGCCCGTTGCTGTTGGCATGTATATATATTCATTAAACTATCTCAGCATTCCCAGGGAGGGCAGCTGAGGTAGTCCTGCCTTGTGCCAAGTCCAGCGGCGTGCTCTTGTTGTGACATTGCTTACAGCTGCTGGGCTGAACTGTCTCAATTAGTTGTGGAATTAATCTGGTAGCAAAGGGCATTGTTTGTCTTTTGCCAGGGAGGTCTTCAAAATGGTTCAGTGGTTCAGGTCTGGAGCTTCTGAATCGGTCGTCTTTTTTTTTTTTTCTGTCCTCTATCCTTCAGCTTTTGCAACAAGTCCAAATGGCTTTTTCCTTTTAGACAAATTTAGGAACTGCTATCATGTTGCTTGTAGCTTGTGGCATGCAGTAGGACTGGGAACAAATGTCTGTGCAATGATACATTTGATACCATTTCATCTATGGAATGCCACACTCCACCCCCATCACCCAATTTTTTTCTCCATTTCCCAACCCCCTCACTCCTGTGGAGCTGCCTAGGGGTTTAAAATTCTGCCGTCTCTTAAGAACTACAAAATCATCCACATGTTGTACCGGAAGACTGATAAAATGAAAATTTTCTATTTGCAGAACATGACGCTAAAGCCTTTATTACAAAAAAATCAACTCCTTCAAAAAATCAGGCTTTTGGAGCAAAGTGGCGTTCTTAGTGGGTGTGTGTGTTGAGTCTGTGATGTGAAAAGCCACTATGAAACTGCAGTTACTTAAACCTTCCTGCACTGTGCTGACTGGCTTTTGTGTGGGACGTTGAAAGCTTTCACTGCTATGCAGTTTCTCCCTCCGTGGCTGATGCTGTGATCCTTCTGCTTTCTAACTCTTGGTACTTAAGCAAGGGGGAAATGAAGGCTCTTGTTCACAGAGTTACTGTCCCAAAGAATTCCTTTTAGCAAGGGGCCTCTCTGGTTTTGGTGGGGTTTTTTTTCTTCCCCTTTTTGCTGGCTGTTGACTATTAGCAATGTATTGGAAGAGTCTTTCTAATTTATGGCCATACAAAATTAAGGTGTCAGCTGTCTCACACAAGAGTTGTCACTGATTAATTTAGAAATTAGTAGTAGACTGATTTTAAAAGTGTGCTTTTCCCACTCAGCTTTACATGGCTTATCAATAAAGGTGTATTCCTAGCAACGAAATTGTACCCTATTTTTTCAAACCATAATGTTAACATATTTGCATTATAAATGAAGGTAGGATGGGCTTTGGGACAGCCCCGTTGCTGCTGAATTTTCTCCTTTAAAGCTGAAAGTTGCTAGATTTATTAAACAGATGCTACCTGGCAACCTTGCTCTTGGCACTGGCTCCTGTTGTACAGGTCAGCATTGTAGCCGTGAGGAGCCGATCCAGCTCACGCTTGGCCCCTGTAGGCAGTGATGAGTCCCTGGCATTGCCGGTGCCTCACACCGATGATCACCCCGTGACTTGTGTTCTGTATTACAGTGACCAAAGACATAGCAGTGAGCCAGCAGCAGGTAGAGAAGGTGGCTGCATTTGAAAAGTAGGTGAGTGCTAACTCAAAGGAAGGTTTGACTCAGAGACTGCTCACTAGTCTCCAAGGGAAGGAGAGACCCTGGGAACTCAATGGACAGTAACCATTCTTCTTCAGAGACATCTGCTCTGTGAAGTGAGGAGAGAGGACATGGTTTGAGAACGGATGTTCTGCAAAATGTTCCTGTGAACCTGCTGGATTACTTTTTTTTTTTTTAATGCTCAGCTGCTCTTCATGTTTCAATCTGGTCCTACCACGAATGTCTCTTGCAGTGCACTGTGCAATCTCTTACTGGGGAAAGGGCAGCCAAACAATAAACAGTAGATTTATGTTTGGTCTCTGACTGTAAATTAAAACAATTCTTTTAAGTTGGCGTAGTGCTGAGGTTTGACTTTCCATAAGTCATATCTCATCAGTATTTTGCCAGCATTTCTGGCCACATGTAACAAAATCGTTTAAATCCTCTGGAACAGAATTTTGGAGGCCTTATGTGCTTGGACACTTCACTTATTAGTGGCTGCGATCAAACGCCATCATCAACTTTATGCTGGTGTATTAGTTTTGCTCAGCCCTACAGGTCAGAGCACACATTGGCAGGAAAGGTCCCAGGTTTAGGGGACAGGAAATTACACCGGACAGGAAAAATGGCACTGCTGATAAAGGCGTGATTTCAGCCTAGGTCGTGGTTGTCAAGCGTCAGGACTGGAAAGGTAGCTGTTGGGTTATATTAAATGATGTTATGATAAAGGACCTGGACAGGAATATCCCGTTCTAGACTAGTCAAGCAAAATGGCTTCTGTGCAGAGTATTTTGTGTAGGAGTTTTTTAAATGGTAAGTTAAAATTGCCCACTTCTTTTTCCTTACTATAAAATCACCCTTATTTACACACTTTTAAAATATCTGTAGTACAGTAAGTAGATAGAAATATATAGATTCTTTACTCCTCTTCCCTATTTGTAATATTAATTAGTATCTTCAAACAATAAATGGAAATAAAGGTCAAAGATATGATTTTTATTGTGCTAAAGAAAACACCATTATGTGGAAAAAAAGTAACAGCTGCTTATAAGCAAGATAACATTTCAGTCTTAGATGATGTTACCATCTCTGTCTGAAGATAAACTACTGACAGCGTGTAAAGAGGTCAGTGTCAGGAATTATTCAGTTTTCATCAGCTTAGAATGTTTCTCCTTCAGTATTTCAAGTGTTCTGTATGAAATTATATCTGTGCATGATATTGCAAAATGTTTGGGAAAATGCAAAAGAAAACACAGTGGCAAATAACTAGAATAATTACTTGACTCAGAATTTCATATGCACTGATGATTTGTGGTTGTTGTAGTTATTGTCCTAAAAGACTTATATGAGGCATGAAAAGATCTAGAGGAGGAGTGTTGTTCTGCCAGGAAAATTTTAATAATTAAAGCTATTTCACAAGAGCAAATGACTGAGGAAGTGTTTGTATGAAGATTTTTTTGTGTCTGTAGAATTCTAGTAGTTTTGAAGATGTCTACTATTCCTTACTTGGTTTCATTTATAAATTCCCTCCCAAGTAGTTTATGGTGTTCATTAAAATCAATCTTGGGTTTGACCTGGCATAGAAACTCTCCATGAAGAACTGCAAATGCGGAAAGATTTGGCTATGCTAAATACACAGCTAATATAAGTAACAACTAGCTAAGATACGCATAGATATCCATAGATATGGAGTACTGGTTTTGTAGAATCCCATTATTTTGTCTTTTAAAAATTTTTTAAAATTTATTTAAAATATTATTTAAAGTATTATTTAAAATACCACTTTTATACATTGTTTAAACCCTCCTTCAGACCCGTGGGTGCTGCTTCAAACGCAGAGCTGGGGCAGAAATGCAAAAGTCTGTGAAGCGTATGCGGAGCTAGGAGAGCTCTCAGACCCTCCGCTCACTGCAGAATTACATTGTGCAGGGACTGATAGTTGAGGAGGGGTCCTCCCTTTTATATGACTTTCAAAGAAATGAAACTGGCTGTGTCTTTCAGTTAATCTACCCAAACTCTTTTGTAAGAATCACAGATAAGATACTCTTGCCACCAAGGTTCTCATGGGACTGAAGCTAAAGACAGTCCCCAGCTTGCAGGTTGCTTGCGATCAAAATAGTTATTTCTTTTGCAGTCTGGTGTTAAAAGCAACACTTCTAGGCACTGTTTTGGCCTTGTTTGATTTAACAGCTCCTTGAATGAGCATGACTTAGTGCTTCTGGTGGAACTTTGTGTAGAGCAGAGTCCTGCCGTGTGGGTGGGAGCTGGGAACCAGTCTTCATTAGGTCCTTGGGATACCTACCACTTGGAACTTGAATTGGCCCATTGCATTGATACTGGATTCAGTGAGTGAAGAGTGCAAAGAGTACTGTGGAGCTTCCTCTAGGCCTTAACACTTCAAGGTATATAGCTGTCCTGGTTTGGGGTGGAGCAGAGCCAGCTTTCTGTTCAGTGAGAGGCTGTTGCTTACACGTGTTGCCGTGGCAACCAGGGCCAGCTGAGTTGGGTGTTTGCCCCATGGAGGGGTCTCAGCTGTGGGCAGGAGGGGACAGGTCAGGTGACCCAGACTGACCAATCGGGTGTTCCATCCCATCTGCCTGCTCAGTATAAAAGCTGAGGGATCAAAGGGGGTTAGTTTTCTTCTTCAATGGCTTGGGCTCTTCAGTGGCTATCTTTCTTTGATGATTAATGTCCAAGGAGGACCCTGTGAGTTCGTCTGCCTCTGATCCTGACCAGTGCATTCCTGAATCTTGATTCGGAATACAGTTCCCATCTGTTGCTGAGTCCAGTCTGGAACTTCCCCAGTGCCTGCTGGTGACATCTTCCTGGGAACCTGATGTGGTTGCATATGTGTATATATATAGTATTTATTTCATTATTTCCTTTTTATTTTATTATTAATATTTTATTAAAATAGTTTAGTTTTTTCTAAACTCATAAATCTCTTTATCTCTGTCCTTCCTTCCTTGGAGTGAGATGTGGGGGAGAGCATCTATTGTCTCATCATTGGCCAACCAGGCCCAAACTGTGACAATAGTTGGCCTCCCTCACTCCCCACAACTTCTCTTTGCTTATTATAGTCACAGCTGTGTATAGAAAATGAAATCTTCTTGCTTATTGCAGCTCTATGTCTAGTTAATCAAATTGAACATAGTGTCACACTTGTCTTCACTGGAGACTTGGATAATAGACCTGAGCTTCCTTTGAGTTGTTTCTCAAGAAGCTGGTATGGTACAAGAGGGACACTGAAGTACTGGAGCGTGTCCAGAGGAGAGCTACCAAGCTGGTGAGGGGTCTGGAGACCAAGTCATATGAGGAGAGGCTGAGGGAGCTGGGCATGTTTAGTCTGGAGAAGAGGAGGTTGAGGGGAGACCTCATTGCCTTCTACAACTACCTGGAAGGAGGTTGTAGAGGGGTGGGTGTTGGCCTCTTCTCCCGGGTGAATAATGACAGGACCAGAGGAAGTGGTCTGAAGTTGCGGCAGGGGAGGTTTTAGATTAGATATTAGGAAGAATTACTTTACTGAAAGAGTGGTCAGGCACTGGAACAGCCTGCCCAGGGAGGTGGTTGAGTCACCATCCCTGGAGGTGTTTAAGAAGCGTCTAGATGTGGCACTTCAGGGCATGCTCTAGTGACAGAGATTGTAGGGTGGGTTTTTTTGTGTGCGTATGGTTGGACTCAATGATCTCAAAGGTCCTTTCCAACCGTGAAGATTCTATGATACTAGTTGGTAATTCCTACTAAAAACACCTGTCTTGTATACTTCATACTAACTTACCAGTTTCAGTCCCTAAACCTTTTTTTTTTACTTTTACTGACACTTTAGTTGCAGTGTGAAACAATCTTGGTATGTAGTGACTCATTTTTGCAGCTCAGGCCTCCTTTTGGCAGGAAAACGTTTTCCCTCTCTTAAATTCTTTCTGTCTCTTTCACACTTTGGTACAGGTTGTAGTTAAAGACATTTCATGTGTCTACTGTGTAGGATTTCCTCAGTGTAAGGATTGAAAGCAGATGTGTGAATACGCACACGCACACTCTCCCATACTCGCGTACAGGCGTACGGAGCTAATGAGTTTTGACTGAGCCACAGATGATGTAATAAATTTATATGGCAGGTTTGGGAGTGTTGCCACTTGTAGATATATGCATATGGTTTGTCCACTTTCCTTTTTGCTCTCTCCTTCTCCAATATTACTTGTATCTAAACAAAAGGCATATCAGGATGACCCTTGGGAATGCTAGTATGAACATATTTTTTTCATTTTGTGACTTAAAAAAGTTTAGAGCAATTCTTGCTGGATTTTTCTTTTCCCCTACAAAATGATGAAAGATGCTGGCTGATTTTCTTCCCATTATCACTGCCTTTCTGTGGCATTTTGCTGTGGTACAGAATAAGGCTAATGTGTAAGTTTTGGTGGGTGGCATTATTTTGTTTCTGACATGGAGAATTTCAGGAGAGAAATACTTGGAATTAATGATCTGAAAGAATGGAGTGATTAGAGTTCTGTACGGAGACAAAATCAACCTCCCTAGCAGTAAAGCTTAAAAATGACATAATCTTCTGTATCATTCGTCAGGTTCATCCTTTATGTAATGCTTTTGCTATGGACAAAATAATTGGTGGCTGTGTCAGGATACCAAATTAGGCTCTGCTATTGAGCAAGGAGAGGAAAACCAAGCCTCTTTCTTTACTTTTAAGGCATTTGCTTTCTCACTTGTTTCTACAGTTCCTCCTGAGCTCTCAAGTCCATGTCAGTTTTATAGTGAAGGCTCTGTTACAAACGCACACCCACATCTCCTAAGGAACCTTTATCCTTGAGAAAGCAAGTCGGTTTTGCCCTGCATCCCTGTCCCAGGACCCTTGCCATACTTACATGTCACGGTTATCTGTGCTACTCCCACACTGTGTGGGTTGTCCTCTTCTTCACCATGAGCACTGCGTGTATGAAGCAGAGGAAGGAAAGCGCAAGGCAAGAAAATTCCGATTGAAGACTGACTTGGGACTTTGTTGTGTGTGATGACCATGATGAATGGTCTGGCTATTTGGACATCTTTTAAATTAGTCATACCATGTAGGGTCCCTTCTCTGACTCCCACCCACAAGCTGACAGGAGAAACCCACTGCAATTATGTATGACAAATCCGGCAATATTCCTTGCAAAGCTGCTGTCTGTAGCCAGTCAGCGCTGACTGGAGGATATCAAGGGATAGATGTATCAGTAAATGCATTTACTGATGCTGCTGCTGAAGCAACCATGAACCCTGAGCTCTTATTTTTAACCCATTAGCTCTAGAGAGTTTAGGACTTGGTTTCTCTTGACTTTTAATCATTTTGAGTACAGTTTGGTGTGCAATGCAAGTTGCACCGTAAGGGAGACGAAGTGCAATTAAGAACATGAAAAGCTGTAATAGGTTTTACTTGAGTTTCTGTTGATCCTTACCAAAGTTGTCTCCTTTAAGTTTACTGAAGGTCTGTAACAGGCAAAAAACAGGTGAGGAATTTAAAGTGGGTGTTTGAGCATCAGAGACCACTTCTAAGTTCCACACCTGCACCTTATAAGCTGCAGAATTCTAGGAATTGCTTCTCTTACTGTGAAGACAGCCCCAATGTAATGCTGGAATGTGGTGCTACCTGGAAGTTCAGAATGGTTTGCATGTAGGAGTGAATGATCTGTAGCTGTTGGAATATGAGTTAAAGTATTTTTAATGTATTTTTCTGATCAATTGGAATTTTTTCCTCCTGCATCCCAAATCCAATATACTATGTCAAGTTCTGAATAGTTTTTCAGAGTTGATTTTTTTAATGGTTATTCTGTACTAAAGCCTCATGTTATTTACAGTTTGTTGGACTTGAGTCATATTGCATGAAATAGTGTCTTTTTAGCCTCTAATAAATCACAATTGGTGATGTTTGGTGTAACGAACGGGGTTGAGAGGCTTTATCAATGTAATAAGCCTATATAGATCACCCCCCAATGCAAATTTGGTCTTGAACTGACTGAGCAAAATCCTGTTAAATGAATGGTTTAGCCACAAAGTCAATTTCATAATGTAAACCTTAGTATATAAAATTGTTTCACCTTTCCCACTTCCTAAATCATGACTGTTGATGTACACTTGTGATGACTTCTGGAGAAGGTGTTTGTGGCACAAGATTCAAATAAGTAGCTAAATATATGGTTTCAAGTCTCTCAATACATCAGGAAGGTAATATGAACAAATTAATATGCTTTTTGTGAAATTAATATGAGCAAATTAAGATCTCCAGAACTCCATCTAGATTTGGTCTCAGTGGTAGATGGCAGAAAAAAAATGTATGGCTTGTTGAAAGATTGAATGACAGTAAACTTCCTGTTGGAGAAGATAGAAGATGGGTATCCTGGAAAATGGTATAGGAATTGCTATGACTGTAGGTGAGAACATCTAAATTTTTTTTTAAGCCAAATCTTTTAACTGAGAAAACTGAGTAGGTCTTATGAATTTTCTTAATATTAGCCAGTGCAGTGTCTGCTTCACATCTAGTGGTAACTGGTAAAGCTTACAAAGAACAAAAACTTCAGTAGGAATTACTCTTGGGGCTGTTACAGCCAGTGATTGCTGATTACAGCACGTGGAATATTGTAATCATGCTTTGAACAAATGCCTTTTTCTCCTGATAGAGCAAGATGGCCCTCTGCCCCCGGAGACCCTGCCCACACACTGCATGGTCTAGTTTTTCTGGTTTCCCTACTGACCTGCAATACTAAAACAAAGACACTCTAAGCTTAATACAACAGGGCTAGTCAGTAGTGGGAACAGTGAAAAAAGTCTTGCTAAACTGTCTCAACCTTAAATCTCATTAATAGTGTTGGCTGCAATGTGAGTGGCAAATACATGTCCATTGCTGAAGCTTCATTATTGATCACTGTGCCTTCTGTAGTGGTTTTGTAGTTAGGGAAAGGAGAAAACCTGAATCCCATTGAATTTCAGGAAGACTTACATATGCATCCCTGGCTTGGAGCCTGCACCTGTGGTTTTGGAGCCTGTCTGGACATTCAGATATGGCCAAGTTTTCTCCAGAACAGCTGTTCTTATAAGATTTAGAACAAGAAGAGGAAATCTCCCAAGAACTGCTGATTGTTGTGAAACTCCTTGCCATTTTGGCAGAAAACTTGCTTTAAAAATTAAGGGCAGATCCTAAAGTGCTTAAGCATATAAGTAACTTTACACACCCGAGTAGTTCTACTGCACTCAGAGGACTTCCATCTCTAAGCAGAAAACTGCTGCAGCACTTGAGTGCTTGCAGGTTCAGGCTTGAGTAGTATTTTGTTGATGAGCCTCATGTTCTTGAAACTTGAATCCACAGATGGAAGACATGTAGGCCTGAGTTTTGAAGTCATGGGAAAGGCAGAAGCTGAAATACAAACATAAAACTAAATCTTGAGCATACTTATGCATATAGAAACGTGGGCATCAATAGTGTTCAGGTCTTAAAATTGGTGAGGGAAGAATGAAGTATTGTTAGATGCCTGAAGTTATATGGTGCATCAAGAAAGGGTAGGAATTGGTTTTCTTAGGTGCCTGTAAGTCAATGGAGTTGGGCCCCTTAAGTTGAGCTCCTGGTGGAAAAACCTTTAAAGTTAGGTGACAAAGTTGGTTGGTAGGATTTGCCTTCTCTGCCAAGTGTCAAGACATAGCCAGTGTAGTCAACACTAAGGATGCAACTCCCAGGCATGGCAAAACTCAAGTTCAGTCATTATTTTAAATGGCCATACTACTAAGTAATGAGTAATTGCCCATAAAATGGAGGAAACGTGGGGAAGTGACTTCTTGTGCCAGATGATAGTACTTAAATAAGTGTAAAAAGTAGAAGTTTTTGATGGGAGCTGAAATGCAATGGGAAGGGCAGTTAGGATGAGGTATGTACGGTGGTGCTGAGAAAGGGGCTTTTTTCCATTTCTTTTGAAATTGGAAAAGCTAGCTTTCTTTGTGACGTCTGCATAACTGTGTGCAAGGAGAGCTGTCCGTATTTGTGTCAGGCTAAATAGAGATCCCAAAGAAAAGCAAACCAAGGCAGTGATGTGCTGAAGGTATATAATGCATGCTCTTTGTTCAGGAGATATACTGCATGTGATCAAGTTGTAATTGTGCTACTTGTTACTCTGATGATTGAGATCATCTGTTTTGTGTAAAGGCTCATAAAGAGAGCTTCTATGATAATTTTTACTGGTGCTGAGATGCTAGGATAGACCAGCTTGGGGCAATTTTTCTGTCTCGCTTTTTTTTTTTTAAATGAAAGATCCTTCCTCCTCCCCACACAACGTATAGGCACATTTCCAAAACACTGTACTAATGAATGCACTAATTTAACAGCATGCAGTCTGTAGTGCCGGATTTGGGAACTTTCTATGAGCAGATGGAATTTCCCCCCCGCTACAATGAACAGATGAAGTGAGAGACAAGACAGGCTTCTTGGATTTCCCAAGGGTTTTTTTCATTGATAAGATGCCGAAGCCCTTCTTTCGTAGGGGTAGACTGTGCTTTCCTGTCAAACTTCCATGTTTCAGTTCAGAGTGGTCTGTGGTCAAGTCTGTGACTTGCTTTCAGAGTTCACTTTCTGAATATATGTGGCTTCCTATTGCAGGCTTGTGTTAAAAAACCCCAACACTTCTTTAAATGTGGAATGCTTGCAGCTAAAGCCAACTTGTGGAATTGCTTTGAAATGAGACAGCTTAAACTGCTCAGAGCTGGGAGATGGAATCCGTACTTTCGTGCAACTCCTTGAAGTCATTGCAGGACTACTTTAGTCCAAGATATTTAACTTTCCAAGCCAGTGAATTTTACTGCAAGAGTTACAGGTTATTGCTTTGTTTGGCTGCTCCAGTCACATCTGAGTTACTAAATTTTGTAGAGGTGTCAGCAGAGAATCTCATGGGATGAGGACACTAGATTGATGGATGGAGTGGGAATGCTTAACCAGTTTTAATAGGGTGGGGGCTAACCTATTTACATGGTAGCCAAGGCAGGAAGAGCCTTTTTCAAAGACAGTGCTGTGTTAAAACAAAGGGATAAAATTTTATATTAGTACACAGGAATTGGTGGGAATCACTTTATATCATTGCTGCAGTTACTCTGCAGATGTGGTTCATTGGGATTTTGCAAGCTTCTTTCCAAAATGAATCTGGCTGCTTTGGCTTTTAAAGAATTTTTTTCTTTTGTCTGTGAAAACATGTGGTATCAACTCATTAAAAAAAAAAAAAGAAAAACCCAACAGAAAACCCTTTACTGCTTATTGCCTTTAGCAGTAAATGGTTACCAACTGTATAAACAATGAAAGACTTTATGAAAGTCTCAGTTTGCATATGTCTTGGTGTGTAGTGTGTCTTCAAGTCTCTGAGCTTTGAGTTAGCATAAACTGGGACTGTTACATGGTTATCATGAAGACTTGGTCAAATTGAAACATTTTCATTTTGTTACCCAAGTTAATTTTGTAAAGGTTTACAGCATAACTGATGCAAACCTATTTCTCTGGAACTTCTTCACTGCTCTTGCATTGTGATAGAGGCAAAACTTTGTCCACACTTCAGTCATGTGTTTTGAAAGGCATGGTTTTATATTCCTAAATAAAATTTTAAGGTTGACATAGCAAATGTGCTGTATACTGATTTTGAATTCAGTAGGACATCCCATTGGGGATCTTGGAAGTTCATTAGAACCCTTGTCTTGCCTTTTTTTTTAATCTGCAATGCACACTCCCTGATTCTTGGGTATGTTTTACCTGCAATGAAGTGGAAGGAAAGCAGGGACCAGCTATCTTCTTATCTGGGTGCAGCTTGGGTTGCTGGGCCAGTGAGAGTGATTGCAGTGTTGGATCTGCTGGATGAAGCAAAAAGAGCAGTTGTTCTCTGGAGTTGTGGGCCAAACAAGAGTTTTTTATTGGGTAGGGAGAGGTCATCAAGAAAAGGTAAGTATCACTAGTATGCCAAAACCCTTTCCTGGAGGAACTTTACGAAGAGTTTAGGGGTTTTTTTGATCCATCAGGTTGCATGCATGTTGTTGGGAAGGTTTGTGCCTTGGCCATAGCAGAAGCACGAAGGACACAGGTGCAAAGACCTCATTGACAGCACTCTTTGTTTTGTGTGTTTTTTGAGTCACCTTACATTTTCACGGGGGGCAAAAATAAGGAACTGTGTTTTACTGTAAAGTGGATATTTTAGTCTTGTCCTTTTAAATCCATATTAATATGTTTTATTTTGACTTTCCATTGATTTGAGTTTAGGCTGTTTGAAGTTGGGCAGATGTTGGCATAGCTTGTTTCTGCCATTTTATAAAAGCCATTGTGGCTACGAGACAGATGTTGTTTGCATTGCTAGCTAGCCATCAAAATATTTTTAATGTTTTCTCTAAATATTGTACATAACTTAATGAGTAAAACTCAGATGGTTCTCAAGTGCTGAGTAGTTCAGTGGCTTACTGTATTTGAGCTTCAGTATTTTATTTTTGTCCCTTAAACTGATGGCTTAGTGGCTAGGAGATTATTAACCTTGTTTTCTTCTGAGACTGGCTTAGATTTGTCATTTCTGAATGGTATTATATGAATTTCTTAACTATTAATTATTTTAATTTTCTTGCAGTCTTAATGCACACACACGAAGCCTCCTCTTTTGCCATATGTCTAGTTTGGTAATGTAACAAACTCAAGACTTTTTCTTTTTGGTTGGTTATAACTAAATGAAAATAAACAGGCAGCTGGCTATGTAATGACATCAGAAAGCCTACATAAGCCAGGAAAATGTTACAGTCATAGCTAAATTGAAAAGATGCTCTCAGAAAATTCTGTTCTGATGGAAGAAGAAATCCTTCCACCTAGGAAAGGAAACTGCAACATATGTTTCTTTTTTTAATCTCAAGTCCTAGTAGGCTTAAACAATAGTGGAAATTGTTTTCAATATTGTGTAGCTTAAATAGAACTGGTTCTCTTTCTCTGGGTTGTGAATGATTACTTTGGTCCAAAGGTACAACTGGTTTAATACTACAGAGTGAATGCAGATGAAGTTCAGTAGATAAGATATAATTCATAAGATGAAATACCATTACATAAGCTATATAGCTGTCTATCAGTAATTAGCAACAGCAGCTATTGATTATCTGTTGCAAAAATCCTCCCTGTGTTTGCAGAAGAGGAAACTTTATTCTTGAGTTTCTTTTTGGTAGCCTTTCTACTCCTTTTGATGCCTTTGCATCAATCCTTCATACCATATTCTGTGGGAGCTTTATGACTGCACATTTCTGACTATTATGACTAATTGTGCTTGTAAATGGGCCTGGAAAGTTTCACAAACTGTTTGCTAATACTGTGTGCTAGATCTAGTTGTGTGAGATAAGGGATGAAGAACTGTCACTAGGGAAAAGTCCATGCCTTTCCATCCCTCCTTGTGCAGAGATGCTATTGAGGAAAAATGTGTGCGAGTGGCGTTACATATACTTTGAACAAAATCATGAATATAGATGGACCTTTATAGATGTACAGAGCTTTGTCTTTTGTAATCTATGACCTTAATGACCAAGTATTCCCACATGTGCAGTATTGGAAAGGGGAGTATAAATTGCAAACTTACTCTGTCCTTAAGGAAAGTATTATTTGTTTCACAAAAAAAGCAAGAGCCCACAGAACTGTTATCGCATGTGTAAGGTTAAAAATGTTAAAAAATATTGCCAGCTCTGCACAATAATTATGTCAATGCAGGGCTCTGCTGGATTCTAGCTGAATTACTGGGCATCTTCCTCACGAGGAGCTTTCCAATCCTTCCTTCTGGTCTTTCAGTGTTATTTTTTTCTCTGTTACTCTTCTTTTCCTGAGCTGCACCCAAACTGTGCTGATAATGTGGGCTGATATGACTCTTGCAATGCTATAGTATGCATTGTGGGGATAGAAAACAGGGACAATCATGTTATTCCCACAGCAATTTTGCAAATGCACATCAGATGACTAAAGTTCCTTATTTATTTATTTTTAAGCCTCTTTGGCAAGGATTTATAGGTTTTAGCACTAGCAACTATTTTGCCAGGTGTCAGTAAAGATTATGCATTCTTGAAATTCTCAGTATTTTTCACTGCTATCTGTGCAGTCTGCTTTGAACTTCCAGTTGGACCTTAAGTGTGGAGTGACTTTTAGTAGCAGGAAGGTAGCTTGGGAAATAGTGAAACATTGCTTACTACTAAAGACTGTTCCTATGCATAGCTGCTCCAGAAGTCTTGGAGGGGTGCATGTGTGTGTTGGGCTTACTTCTTCAAGCTGGAGGATTCAGTGTTTTCGTACCGTGTTTCATTCTGAGTATGGCATGAAGTTTCATTTCTCACATTTGACTCTCATACAGCTCTCTTGCTTGGACAGTAAGCTTGAAGTATGGCTAGGGTTGTCAGCATGTAGTTGGGAAAGGTATTGATTGGAAAAAATAAAATTGGAAAATGTCTCTTCAGCTGAATAGTCTATACTGTAGACTAGCAGAAGAGCAGACTTGAAGCCACTTTGGAAAAGGATGTTGTGTACATGTCTTCTGACAGTCTGCTCCTAGCTAAGAAAAAGACGTCTTTGCAGGGAGCAGAAGCCTAAGAAGCTGGAAGGTGTTGTCCACAAAGGCCAAAACTGAAGCAAATCTACAGCTAACTATCTGAAGTGCTGCAGCCTTCTGTAGGCCCTTTGAACCATGACCATGTGACTCATGGCACTATGAGTGTCCAAGCAGAGGAGATGGCCTACTAGGCAATGTCAAAACTCTACCCCTTGAAAAGCCTGAGGGAAGGATTCCTGATAAAAATCTTCTCATGGAAGATGGCCTCCATCTTTTACTTCTCCTTGATCCATGCTTGACCTTATAAATAAAAATACTTGAACATTAGTCTAGATGTAGTGCAGTTTATTAGCGGTCTCCAGTTTTTCCGAGAGCTTCTTTCTGTTGTCGAAATCCAAACATTCATTCAGCTTTCTCATTAGACAATCATATTTTAATACTCAAACAGAAGATAAATATACCAGACTACTTTCACTCTGGCTCCCCAACAACTGTACAAAGGCTCTGTTATTTGAGTATTGGACATCTGGACTCTGTTTCCCTTTGTGATAGTCAAATCCTTCTGAAAATTCCATGAATGCTGGAGATCAAGATCCTCAAAATGATAAACAAAGACTATGTTGTCAAATTCCATGACTGCCTCTTTCATTTCTTCCTTTTCCATTTTCTTAAGAATACTGAAAAGCTAGACTGACATCAGTGCATATTCCTGATGCACTTAAATTAAGCTCTTCAGCCTCTAAAGAATTCAGGTGGTCGCTAAAGGTATGTTGGACCTCTGTGGAAGTCACGCCTGAAGTTGTTCTGGGAAATGCCCTGTGTTGGATCCTCTGTATTCCAAACAACCGGGTCTTCTGTGGATTGTGAGAGAAGAGCAAAGCCAGAGCACTGATTTTTGGCTGTGCTTTTTGACTGTTAGCTCACCAAAGATTATGTAAAGCAAATGTAATCATGTGGTTTCCTGTATCATGAAACCGTGCATGGCCTGGAAGCTGCAGTCCATACCCCTAGTAGTTGTTTCCGAGTCTTTTGACACAGGTGCTGGACAAGCTGACTAGCAGAGCAGTTCTGTCAGATCTACTCGTGAATATGGAAGAATGGATTTGGGATTGACGACAGCTTTGGCAGCAGCAACTGTGAAATGGTGACACTTAAAAATGCCAGGGAAGAGAAAGCAGATAACAGAACTACCACTTTGGACTTCAGAAGAGGAGACTTCAGCTTGCTCAGGGAACTGGTAGGAGGGATTCTGTAGGAGGCTGATCTGAAGGAGAGAGACCCAGGGGAGTTTGCTGGTCTTCAGGGACAAATTCCTCAACTCCATTTCTCAGTCTCTTCCACACTGATATGCAGGAAGTCAGGCAGATGCCAGTGAATGGGAATGCAAACAGATTATATGGAAGGTGAAAACAGGAACACAGGAACAAGCAGGCTGTCTGGGAGGAGTACAGGAACTTTACCTGGGCATGCAGGGAGCAAAATGGGAAGGCCAAAATACAGCTGGAGTTGAGATGTATTGGGGATGTAAACAGCAACAAAAGGGTCTTCCACAGGATGTTGGCAGTGAAAAGAAGACAGGAAAATGTGGACCTTCTGCTGAATGGAGCAGAAGATGTAGTGATCAACGGCATAGAAAACAGTGAGGTGTTCATTGCCTTCTTTGCTTCTCTCAGGCCTCACATTCCTCTGTCCCTAGTGACAGTGTTGAAGGGAATGAAATACAATCCACAATGGGAGAAGATCAAGTGAGGTACTCTTTAAATAAAACTGTACATGCAGACCTCCAGGGAATGTGATGGGGTGCACTGAGGTCCTGAGAGAAATGGCTGATGTCACTTTCAGTGACTGACTGTCATTGAAAAGTCATGGCAATTGGGAGAGTTCCACCATGGCTGGAATGGGGCGAACATCAGGCTTATCTTCTCAAGGAGCCCTGGGGGGAGTAAGTCTTGCCTTAGTCTGCAGGAGGATTATGGCAGAAGTAGATTCTCCTGGAAGCTGTTTGCAGGTATCTGAAGAACAAGGAGGTGATTTGGAATAGTCAGTTTGAATTTTCTAAGGGCAAATTATGGCTCACCAACTTGATTGCCTTCTCTGAGAACTGGCCCAGTGGCTGTGAGGAGTGCAGCGGGTGTCATTTGTGTTGATTCTTGACATTGTCTCCCATAGTGTTCTTCAGGACAAATTGGAAAGCAATTGACTGAAGTCTGCCAGATAGGTGGAAAACAGGCTGAACACAGTGATTTGTAATTAAGTCCAGCTGGTGGCCATTTACTGGAGTTCAGTAAACTCAGCTGGTGTTTCTCTGGAGATCTATATTGTGACCAAGGCTGGTCTTTCCATTCTTTGTATCTTTCTGTAGGCATCAACCTAAAAAAATTCTGACCATGTAGCTTTCTCTCAGGAAGCTTGCAGACTTCTGGGCTGATTCATCATTAGCCACCTAGCCACATACAAGCACACTTAGACTGTTTCTTCTGAGATCCCACACTTGTTCCTCTTTCGTTACTGCTGTTGGCTGTCATCCAGCTTCCTCTATATGAGCCATGCTAGTGCTTTGGATTTTGCTTTCTGCTTTGCTGTACACCGTGCAAGTGTCCACAGTCCTCTGCTTAGCAGTGGCCTTACACTGCATGTTAGTTGTTACACACAGTGACAGAATCTAGTGTGTTTTGCTGAGCTCAGTTTGGTTGTGTGGTGTGATTTTATTTATTTAAATGCAAGGATAGATGTGCATAATGCATCTAATAGATTGTGCTGTGCTATACAGAAAGCCAAAGGAATTACATCCTGACTCAGGTCATTGGCTTTATGCTCTGAGTATCATTATCATTAGCTGGGCTTGTATAGCTTCACAGCTACTCTGCACATCTTGGTTCTGTTAGGGATGCCTGTTTTGTGAGGCAGAAGGGGAAGAGAAGAAAGACCATAGAGACCAGAACGTGGTTTCTCTGGCTTCTGTCCACAAGCAGCCTTTAGGAGGAATTGAGAGCAAGCTGGCTGAAGATGTCAAGCTCCCATAATTGTCAGGTATTTAAGAGAATCCCAGAAAAAGGAAACGGGAAGAGAACACTTTCCTTTTAAGGAGCGTTGTTGCTTCCTCATGAAAAAAAAACCTCTCCATGTAGGGCTAATATTATTTTTGGATCATGTTTTAGTCAGGTCTGCAACACAGGTATGAGAAGTCTTACATGTGGCAAAGTGGGAAGCAAAGCATTTCTGTGTTCAATATGTGTCTTAAGAGGCATAAATGCCAGAGCTCAGGCTGGACTCCATGCTTGGACTCCTTTGATGCCTGGCATTTAAAACTATTATTGGTTCCATGACAGGTGAGCTGTGATGGCCAGCGATGGTTTTCATTACAAATCAAAAGAAATCTTTATGTTCAGTGCAAACCTCTGTTTATCCAGCTGCTGCATGTGTTGGATGATGACTACTGCACGAGTGTGAACTAGTGGGAGATGCAAGATTTTCTTTGCAGTCTTCAAACACCAGAGCAAGGCATTTGGTGTGTCAGTTCCAGTGTCTGAGAAATGAGGCTGAGAGTCCTTGCATGAGCTAGACTGTAGAGCTTTGCAACAGAGACTTTGGATTGTCTGACTACATTGGCCTTTTTGGTCGGAAGCTTTTGGCCTATCTAATCATCTTTGTGTAAAAAATTTTCTGGAGGCTGTGATACTCCAATCTCCTCATCTGTCTCCTGTGAATAAGGACCAAAGCATTTAAAAGCAGAGGGACTGTGGTAGCTACTGTAATCTGATTCTATAAAGCATAAAAGTGATTTCATGTGCTGTTATCCACAAATCGGTTTATTTGTTACAAACTGGGACATAAAGTGCGTTGAAGGTATGTACTTCCTCAGCTGTTCTTTCTGCTCCCACTTGCCCAAAGCACAGCTTTGTTTTTTCCTAACTTGTAAAGCTGTGTCTTGAGGTTCATTCTTCATGCACACCATTTCTGGTCCTTTTACATAAAGCCTAAAATCAACTCTTTAGAGTTGCCTGGAGCAGGATTCTTTTGAACAACTTGTTCTGTAAAACTTAGATATCTAAGATCTGGCAATCTAGACTGTGTTTTCACATCCCTTTCCAAGTAACCCTTTTGTCCTTCATGAAGCAAAACAAATGTAGAATTGATGACTTCTCTGATAGCTCATATACTTGTCTAAATATCTAAACTATGTTCTAGGCAAGGGCTGTCCACTTGTTCAAGGGTTGCTCTGAAATGCCATGTGTGCTTATCACTGAAGGTTTTTCTTAGAATTAGGAGCACTTTATACTGAAATAATTCGGACGTGTACGTGTTTAGGAGCTGCTCTCAAAGGCAGTACAAAGAATTAATCATTTTCCTAATTGAGCTTGCAGTTTTTAGGGCTTACTGAATTTCTTGCAGTTATTAGGGCTTATTGAATACTTCAGATTTCTGTGTGTAAATTCTGCCATGGTTCAAACAAGATCTAGCAATACTCACTTGTGGACATTCTAATAAGGTGTCATAGCTACCACATTCTTGAGGAGGCTTTAAATTTGTATTCAATATTTGTACATTAATTGCATTAAACTAATAAAACAGAGTGAATTTGAAGATAAGGACTCAAAAGTCGGTGGTTAGTATTTAAGTTGCCTCTCTAATCTTACTTCTGAGATACAGCATAGGTTGTGATCATTGGTTCTCTTTGTCCAGCAGTCTTTTTCTTTCAATGTTTAAGACACACAGAGCCAGGACAGCTGTTCAATATTGATCTTCTTTATTTGGCGTGTGGCATCACTCCAGGCTTACTGCACAGTATTTAAACACAGTACTGAAAACAGCTTTAAGTTAATTCATTGTTTTGACTTTTCATCCTGTTCTTAATTATATTTCAGTGCCCCTGGGCAGTTCAGTGAGTTCGCAGATAGGAGAAGAAAAATAACTACTTGCCTGTCCTATTGGTCCTGTTCTTAGCTTATCTAACCTGTTAGGCCTTCCTCTACAGTGGGGTTGACTGTGCTTCACCATCTAATTATAGCACAAGCATATCTTCCTTCACTTATGGAGAACCTAATCCTAGCACAAGCATATTTCAGCCTTGAAATACCACCAACAAAAAGCTGCTCAGAGATTGCATGTGCTTTTGTAGCAGAAATAAGATATTAAAAAACTTGAATAAAGCTGAAATAGGTGGACAGAAGAGCACTGTATGAAGTTATGGATCTACAGTAGTCATGAGAGGGAACTTGGTATATATGAATGTGGCTGAAATCTTGACTGCTGTCAGCACTAGGCTAGTTTTGGAAAGAGACCTCCGAATGCAGGACTAGAGAGGATGGTGTTGGGTGGAAATCCCCTCTACTGCAGGCAACTGGGGCATATAATTCCATAAAGCCAAGAGGTGGTCAACTTCATCTTAAAAGTAGTAAGGAACAGCAAAGCTATGCACCTGTGTAATTCTGTCTGAATAGCCATTGAGTCTTTCCATGTCTAGAAATGCTCTAATTTTAAACCTAGATGCAGTTGTGACTGATATATACCTGTTTATTCCTGTGAGGAATATATATATATTTATAACATAGTTAAAATATAGCTCAGCAATCTCAACAACAGGAGGCTGAATGAGTTAAGAGTGGAAATATTTTCTCTGGGTGAGGTGGTAGTTTGAAAGCTAGCACTGGCTTGGGGATCTTTTGATTAGGAATTAAAAAAAAACTTGAGTGCAAAACAGAACTCTTGAGTTTATATATGTTATTACTATGCAATGTATTCCATGTAGGAAGAGGTGATGTCTCAGCCCCAGGCTCATTGGAGCATTATTAATACAAGTTGTAATGGGAAACCAGAAATAGGCCACCTCTGAAATATAATTGAAAATAGACTGCTGTGAAAGATTTTGTGTGTATGTAAAAAATTGATTACATACCATTCCAAATCAGAATATAATTTCTCTGCTTGTGAAACTATATTTCAAAGGGATTTGCTTTTCAATTTCTTTTGCTTGTGGATAACACCATAACAACCCCTTCATTTCCTGACTCTTCACACACCAAGTTTTCAACAGCCATTGAATTGGCTTTGAATTGCTGAGGGGTGAAGTTATCTTTGCCTTTATGTTTACTTTTAAACAATGTAAACTGTAAAAAAAAAAAAAAACAACAAAACACCCCACAACAACCCAACAAAAACCCAACAGTATTTATTGCCTTGCAACTGTGCTTTTGTCTCTTAAGAGCGTGATGCTCGTGTGTTTAGTAGGCAACAGAGAACTTTCTTCTCTTGTTTACCCAGTAGGCAGGCTGCTTCGTTAGGTGATGGGCCAATTTGCTCTTAGTGTGGATCAGAAAGACCTGTCTGAAGCTACATTTGGGGAAGCTGCGTGGAAGACTTGCTTCTTAAGGGGTTAATGATCTGGAATTTCACACATAATGCAAAATGATTATGCTGTATGCATTCTCTGCGAATTTTCTCACTGGTCACAAAAGACTTTTGTTTGGTGTGCTAGAATGGCCCATAGACTAAACATACCCCATTATTTTAACTGGATGGAAAATAACTCTGCTAATTGGAGAAAACTGAATAAAGCAGTTGGTGCTACTTGCCAAATGACAAATCTCTTACAAGAAATATACCTTATTCTTTATATGCATCAACAGCTCTAGTATAAACATGTAATACAAAATCAAGCTGACTTATTAAGAACCAATTCTCTCACTTTAGAGAGACAAGTTTTAGAAGGCTTCCTTACCTGAGATGTGTTAGTCTTTATTTTCCAAGCTAAGGCAGATGTGGAAAATTGGCTTTGCCTGAGAGAAGTATGTGATGGAGCAGGTGATAAGGATGGTGTTCCTTTAGCATTCCTCCAGCAGAACAGCCTCTAATGCAGAAGAAAAGTGCAACACATTCCCCGCCGCCCCCAGTCTGTGTGGCAAAGGGAAGGGTTGGATGCCCTTTTAATAATGACTGAGTACTTGGTGTGGGGGATCGCACATCTTTAAGATCATGACCCTAGCTTGTCCCACGTTTACAAGAGTGGCTTGCGTTCACTAGTAAGCTTACTATTAGGGATGATTAATTTCACTAATAAAGGAGGCTCAGAAGGATGAAAATGCCCCTCTAGCATAGCTTTATTCCTTTTATACTTCTGATGAGGAAATAAATAGCACTGGTGATGGTTCCTAGGTAAATGCTTCAGCATCCTAGTAAAAATCCCCTAATCCTTTTAGCATTACTCCGTAGTGTGAAAAGCAGGTTGATGGTGACAGTGCATCTTGCAGTGCTGCCTTCTAAATAAAATGTTTTAGAGAAAACAGGGCATTCCTTATCAGGCTGAGACCTTGCAGGAGACTTGAAATTCCAAAATCTTATACTGTTTCCATCAAGTAACAGAACAAAAGGATGCTGGTGACATACAAATCGTGTGAAATTGCTTGCAAAACATGCAGTCTACTAACTTGATAATTTGAGAAGAGGATGCAAAGATATTTCTTTTTGTTTGCCATTGTAAATTACCCTATGGCTTCTGTGTTCTGCAGCTGAATGCTTGGTGTGTCTCTGTTAAGGAGCAGTGTCTATCAGGCAGCCACCTTCATGAATTTGTGAGAATTAGTGTTAAATGGGTGTGAGTGGAGTAAATGCTGGTTTGCCTTCCAGCAATATTTATGGTATTGTAACTAACTGAAATGATATTGGTGAGGAAAAACTAGAATAAAAATTAAAACCACATTTGAAGATAGGGAGGAGAGGACTGAGAATACTTGAATGCATATAAATTACTCTGTGTTAAGGTGTTGGAATTAGTTCTTCTTTCAGGATGAACAAAATGAGATTTCATGGATGTAGGCAATAAAACTGTAGATACTTGTCTTTATGTGGTTGGGTTTTGTCTGATATAGAATAAACAGAATGCATTGACAGAAATTTTGTGAAGGGTAAGTAAAAGAGAAAGGTGCATAGGCTTGTTTGTTTTTATAAATTACTTTGGACCAAAGTTGTCATGTGAAAAACATGGATCTGATTAATAGTGACTGTTGAACAGGTATGCTTTCATTCCCATTTGCATGGCATGGAGCAATTCCTGATATATTGCTATTTTCCCTGGGACAAATAGTGAGTCATTCAAATATAGATGGTAAACACTTAATGTTTCTCAAAATTATAATTTCTTTAGTAAATAGCAAGTTATGGCCTTGAATAGAGTGGTAAAGTAGCCACCAGAATTTTTTGTAGAGTTCATTGCTCATTGAGGGGATCTGAAGGAGAAATAAGAATTGCATGACATACAATACAGCGTAAAAAAAAAAAGGCAAATTTCTTTTATTTATTACAAATAAACTGTCACAGTACATTCGTCCATAAGGACTGTTCTCCCTTATGGAGTATGCAGCTGCAAGATTTTTATGACTCCAGCTGGAAGCACAGACTAGCTGAATTCAACTTCTAAAGGCATATCAAGGGATAGGTAGCAACTTATATATACCTCAGTTTTTAAAATCTACCTTCAGAAAGACCTTTTTAGACGCTACTCCTGAAAAAGTAAGTCTTGAAGTTAAATGATTTTGGGGAAACCACTCTTGCACACTCCTCTGTCACACTTTGTGGTCCTGGGTGGTTGGTGAGCTGGTCAGGGTTCATTGGGGATTCAGGGCTGGTGAAGAAGGGGCAATTGAGCTTCTCCAAGTGTGCAGGTGGAGAGGCAGGTCCTTGGAGCTGGTATGGGGAGTGGGGGATAGTGTACAGCTCTAGCAGCCCCATAAGTCACTCTTTTGTGGCAGTCCTCTGCTGGGGTGGAGATCATGTTCTTTCATAAGACGTGGGAGCCTGGAGATGGGTCTCATTCTCGTGCACGCCTGGGGCTGTGTACTGTGTGATGCAGGCAGTATTTCTCTCCCAGGCTGGATCAAGTGCCTTTTCCTGCTGCTTTTCTTTCCCTGTCAAGCTTAAAGCAGTCTTCTCGTGGCTCTCAATGTTGCTTTTCTCCATTGACCAACAACTGACCATGACTGAGTTGCATACAGTCCTGGGCACTCTGTTGACAGCCTGTACCCACGTTTTGGGGCCGCTGCTGTTTTTCTGTGCATATAGCCTGTGCTGTAATGAGCAGCACCGGGAGCCAAGCATCAGCTCAAGCAGCAGGTTCTCCTGATGTGCTAGTAAAGAGCCCAACAGGCCAGGAATGGGGCACTGCAAAGTTAGCATGAGGTGTGCTGAGCATAAGGCTGGATTTCCTAAGGGAAGAATAGCTGCTGCTGTAGAGGAGTTTTCTTGGTAATGGTTAATGACAAAATAGTTGTTCTTTACTGAGTTTGATTTCAACTAAACTTCAAATATTTTGAATTTGAAATATTTGATTGAACTTTGAGACAGAGATGATTTAGCCTCTAAGGGCCTTTCAGAACATCAGGTTGTTTTTTGTTCCCCAGCAGAGCCTCTAAATGAAGCAAGTGACCACCTGGGAATAACGCAAGATAAAGCAATATTGCCATCATAGTAGAGGAGGAAATGCTTGTATTTATGTTCTTACTCCTTGGGAGGGCGCTTACTTGAAAAGGTAATATGCAGACTGCCATTACATCTCTTAGTTCCAGTTGACTGAATTTTGAGTGACAGGTTAACCAGAATATTCTGTGTTCAGATGCCCTAGGAGAAGTTAGATGCTGTAGTCAATTCTCACTTGGCCTAAGTATCTACTGAATTGAATTCTATATAGCTTCATGACTGAAAAGTGCTATTGCAGAAGGTGAGAACTGATCTGAGAAGGGAGAGGAAGAAAAATGTGAGAACACGAAGCTGGTCCTTGGTGCCTCTCTGATTTGAGAAGTGGAGAAAAGCTCATCTCCAGAGATGGCAAATGCAAATTGGTACGTGAAATGTATTTCATGCTGTTTACACGCCTTGTTTTTAGCTGCGTGACTAGTGGGAGCCTCAGGAACTGAGAGCAGTTTGCTTTGAATCATAGATGACTTTCTTCCAACAAAACAATCATTGTATTCTATATAGGGAAAGAAATTTTAGCTCTTAACTGTGGAGAAAGCTTTCTATTTGTTTCTATAATTCTAGAGAACTTACAGATAAATACTCAATTTTCAGAAGTTACTTATTTTTAATGAAGAGCGCATTTGAGGAGGTTTAGCATCTGTTTTTACAGAACTATTAGTCCAAGATGCTTGCATTCCTTTGTGTGTCCTACTTAATCTGACAGTTGTGAACAGTTGGGTTTTTTGTAATTGTAGTGAATGTATATAAGTGCTTATACCTGCAAATAGGGTGGTCTGATTTGTGCAAAGTAACTATTATGTGAGAGACTGGTATAGAAATATAATCAGATTTTAAAACTGGTACGAGGTGCATTGTTTTACAAAGCAATAAATTGATTAAATAGCTAATCTGAAAGATAACATTAAAAAAAGTCCCCCCACAAAGACAGACTGGAAATACTGGCCAAGTGGCTGGGTTTGTATAATGCAGTTGATATGTTGAGATTTAAGTCTAAGACAAGCAGCTCATGGCTGAGCTGCAAACTGGACCCAGATACCTGTGTCTTAGGCATCATTGCTCCAGGAGAACTTGTTTTGGCCCTAATGTTTGTCGTCTTCCTGCTGAATGCCAGATTTCTCTAGGATTCACTAATGACCCTCACCGTCAGCCTGGGAGTGGCGGTGAAGTTTTTTCTGGCAGCTGGAGGTGGTGTTGGGAAGGGGAGAACCAGTGGGAGCTGCTGGTGGGAGGTGGTGTGATAGGGTCCCGGGAGGTCTCCAGCAGGGCTCAGGGAGGTGCTGAGCTGGTCCAGTCGTGGCTCAAGGAGGTGCTGGGATGCAGGTGCAGGCATCTGGTTTGGGCTTAGGGTGTAACAGGGAATTCCCAGTTTCCTGACTTTTGGATCAGATAGCTGCTTTTATCGCATGCCTTGGTCATATGAGTAACTAGGGTATGGGAGTGGAGATAACCTCTCCAGAGCACGCATATATTTGGTGTGGCTCTACTTAGTTGAGAAGTTGCACAGCTGGATGTTTCTAAACTTTCTCTTTTAGAAGAGTTCATTTTTGCCCTCTGTCCCAAGAGCAAAAAGACTGAATTTTGAGCCCAGCAGGAAATGTAGAAAATGTTTTAATTGCAGGAAGCACTGTTTTAATCTGAATTTCATAGATATGTGTTTAACAAGTCTGACCTCTGGCTGGGTTTTGTTTCTGGACCTTTTCCTGAAGAAGGGTTAGATACTTAAAACCTATTAGCTCCTTTTCAAAAAATAAATTAAACTCTTAAACAGAATTTTGAGATGAAGCTTTGGCATCTGTTCATTGAATCAAATGAATATTAAAAAATTCCTAGCTAAACCACAAATAGTTATATGTGAAATACTAAAAAGAAAAGCAGCTGACATGTTTCCAAACACATTTTTAAAATTTAAATTTGTTTTTATTTTGCAGCTTCCTTCAAAAGCCTTCGGTACAGGGTAGGCTCAATGTTCATAACCAATTAAGTTCTTTAGGTTTTGGGTTTATTTTATTTTCTACTTGATTTTTAAAGATTTAGTGAATATAAAAATGGTATTGAATGTTTGTAATACTACTATTTAATACAGCTGAGATGTGGCAACTGCTGATACTGATGAGCCTGAAGTCTCTGATGGGAGTCGGCTGCCTGCTGTCGTGCATCAGGACCTGTTTAGTCACACACACGTTGCAGACACGGACACAAGCTGCAAACACTCTGTTAGCAGCGGAACCTCGTGGTTTCACTAATGCATATAGATACTTTGCAGACAGAAATCTTGGAAGGGGCTAGGGATCCATTGCTCTCCGCTTCCTCTCCTCTCTCACACCCTCAGCCTTTACTCCGGGAGGCTCTGCCAATATTTCTCAGCTCCCTCCTACTCTCTGGGGTTGCCGTCAGCCTAAGAGCTGGCAGGTTTATTGCTGATGTTTCTTTTCTCTGAGCTAATTACAAACAGCCTCATTAGTATCTTGTTCTGCGACTATGTCAAACTTGGTTTTTTTTTTCTTATTTGGAAAGGTGCTGTTTCGGAGTCCTTCTTTAGGCACTGATCTCACAGCATTAAAGTGACTTTGAGCAGAGATTCAGGTTGTGCCATATTCCTAAGAATTTGGAATTAGTTCTGACTTCTAAAGTATGGGAAAAAAACTATTTTAGTGGTATTTGTTTATGCTAATACTGCAGTCAGCACACACCTTGTTTTGTTTACTAAATATCTTCTGAGGACTGCAGATTTTGTTTGTTTTGATTGTGAGACATGTGTTAGTCCCTGGGAGGTTGCTCTGTGAATTTGCAAACTGATAAAACCTGTAAAATGTGTTAGTTGGAGAGATCATCTCATCTGTTAAATTGTTGGGTTGTATTTAGCTGTTGACTGAATACAAATCAACAATATGAAGATTTGAAAGACTTTAATGTAGATAGATATAAAAATGATAGATTGTAGATAGATTAAAAAATGATTTTTGTGCAGAAGGCCATCAAGAAGTTGTGTAAGATCTAGGAATGACATGGATAAAACCAGCTGTTTATAATAAAAAGGATATAATCAGGAAAACCTTTGTTTGATTTTTCCCATCTGGTCACTCCTGTTACTACAAGGGGAAGGAACAAAGGGGTTTGTTTATTTTAGGGCACTTGAAAGCAGCAGCAAATCACAACCTTCTTGCCCTGTGTGGGAGTTACTAGCTGCAGACAGTAGCACCTTCTTTAATTCTTGTACAGAAATGGTCTGCAAATAGCTGAACTGGCTAAGACACAGTTGGGACCCTGTGGAGCACTGAATGGCTTAGTTTTCACTGATCTTAATAGAAGTCGGGATGGCTGTTATTACCTTGGGATCAAATACCACGTGCCTAACTAAAAATGAATGAGAAACCAACCTGTAAGCTCAAGGGATTTTTAGCTAGACATTAGTTTCCACTCCTGAGTGGAAATACTTATTTTCTATTCTTGATGTAGAAAACTGGATAAATCAGAGGAAATGTGGTACTGTGGCTATCACGGCAAGAGTGAGATGATAAAAAATGAGAAGATAGATGGTACATGAGTGGCAATAGCAAACCAGAGGAGTTTGAAGAGGGTCACAGTAATATTAGTGAAGATAAAGGGATCATGAGCTAGCATTAGGAATAGATGGAAATAAACTGCGTTTTCACTTTTAGTTTTATCTCCTCCATGCAGTATTGTGACAGCTCATTTAAATGCATCAGCTTGGATTTCTGTGGTTTCTATTTGTTGGGTTTTTTCTCATTATCCACATGTGCTTTATCTCATAAATGACAGGAGTTATGGGTTCTGCATGATCATGTGGGTCACTGACTTTCCATGGACAAGTCTTTAAAAAGACCTTGTCTTTCATCTTAGCAAGCTGAGCAGAGGTACTCACTCAACTCTGCAAGTGTTATTTTGCAAATTCTTATAGAAGAAACAAACGGTAGATTTGGGCATCTAGACGTAGTGGCCTGCTTCTACTTATGAGGTCTGCAAAAGACATCAGCATTGGTTGGTGATGTAGCAAGGGACAGCACATTTGTTATTTAATTTGCCTGTTCAATATTACTTTTTAATTTTGGCTTTAGACAGGGTCATTCCATCTTCCCTTGCTACCTGAAGCCAAAAAGAATGCCACTAAAATGTGAAAATAGGAGGTCATTTAATCTGAAGCTTGTCTCTACAGAATCCTGCTTCAGTTCCCCTATCAGGTGGCCAAAATTGGCCCTATCGTATGGGGTTAAGCCGGAGAGGGGAGAAAATGGCACGACAGAATCATGGAGAGGATGTGGTTTTGTGCACAGCTCAAGAGGTAGTTCAGACCTAGGTGGAGGGGTGCTAAACAGTATTCAAAACCCAGCTTCAGTTGTCTAAATGTTCATTTGCATTTGCTGTCTGGTTTAAATTGTAAACCCTGCTACGTAAAAACAGAGTTTTAAAGCAATGTCTCTGGTTTTAACCCAGTAACCAAAGACCGCAAAGTAACTTAACTTTTATTAGTCTTGGAGAAAATTCTAGTGCTGGCTGGCTTGTGGTTTGGATGCAAAACATACAAAAATAGTATTTTTTTTCTGATGTTGAATCTGTTTTTTTCATGTTAATAGACATCCAGTTTTGTTCCATTATATAATGATTCTTCAGACAGGCCATAAGAAGACACAATTAACTGTTGAGACATAGTTTATTTAACTTGATAATTTTGTACTGTTGCAAATGCCTTTGCATTACACAGTGTCAGCTCATTAAGATAAAAATGAAATAACTAGAGTGAGTGTTGTGAGGCCGCCTCTTGTGTTCCTGGAATTTGGATGAACATGGTTTTTGTAATTTTTGGAGACGGCAGCTATGCTTTTCTGTAGGAGTTAACCTGCATCAAAAGGACTTACCTGTAGATCCTAATGGATAAAGTACACTCTGTCTGGAACTTCATTTTTACCCTCATGTGTCTTTTTGTTTTTACCCAAGTCAAACTCTGAGACAGCAGAGAAAATGCATGCACTGACTTCATCTGAAAGTGATATGGATAAAATTTATGGGATGCAATCAAGGCACCTTGCACTCCTTGCTCTTCTCTTCCTCCTACCCCCTTGCCTCCACCATGTGTTGAGGCAGCAGGAAGGTTCACTTTCTGTCTTTTAATATCCCTTTATTAAATTCCTTTGTTCCCACATAAGCATTTGTCCTACTAAACATTTGTACCTGCTGGTGATATGTGATGGAGGAAAAAGGTCTCTCTTTATTGATGAGGAGTGAAAATCACTGATGTTTTGAAAGGTAGAGAGTGAGGAGAATAAGCAAGCATCCCTTCAAGTTAATTGGAGAAAATATCTAGCAATTTTCTAAAATGTGGACTCAGAGTGCAGAGTATGCAAAACACTACAAAAGCGCTGGACTTTAAAATTATTTGGCCAAGTTTGCAGTGTATGGTAAAAACAGATGGTTGGAGAGTATGCTGGTATTCCTGTTTTGGCTAAAATGAGCCAGCTCATACTCAGATACCTGGTGACTCTTGTCATGAGCAAACCCAGCCATGGTAGGATTGATACTAGAAGAAAAATTAGCTTTAAGACAGACTAACTGGCATAGCTAAATCAGGTGGTGGCTGCAAATGTATCAGCAGATCCATCTCAGCGAAATAACATTGGTTTTCCAACAGCCTCTCCAACTCTGTATAAACCTTCTTGTATTCTGCTGAGCAGTCTGCTTCTAGTCATGGAGTGACAAATTAGGAAGCATATTCAAAACTGGATTGACTGTTAGAATGAAACTGTCCAAATTTCAGTGTGGTGTCAACTGATGCTTTTGTAGCAAATAACACCTGTGTCAGTTGCTTTTTTATGTTTTCCTTTTTCTTTTTCCCCTCTCAAGGGAAGTCTTAAACATTTGCCCTTAATTCAAGATGACAGGTTGTTATCAGACAGCTGTTCTGGTAGCACGCCATAGGTGACTGCTTCTTCCAGCCTAAGCTGGGCAATATTTAGCATGAGAGGTTTAGAATTTGCACCTATTAGTCAGCTGATTGCAAGAGACACTTTTAATTTTAGCCAGGGAGAAAGAAGCTTTGGGTTCTTCCTGAGCTTTCCCTTTTAAAACATCTCAGGGGTTATCATCTTAAGTTTTAATATGGCTTTGGCGCACCTGCGGACTGTCAGGCTTGAAAAACTGTACGAGCATGTAAACTCTGCAACAAAGCCCCTGCTGTCATGCAGATACCTTTTCACATTAAAAACACAAGGGGAGAGAAATATATTTTCCTTTAAGTGATCGCCTTGTCAAAAGAATGTTGCAGTGTTGTCCAAAAAATGTATGCTGATGCACAGAATATCTGTATTATTTAAATACATTCTAGAGTGTTTTTGTTGGGGGTGGGGTGTGTGGTGGTGTGGGTGCTTTTTTTGTTTGTTTGGCGTTTTTTTCCTCCATGCTGTGTATAATTTTACTTGTAGATTAGGCAGGTATTCCTGTTCTGACAGTTCTGGTTCATTTTCCCGTTTGTAAGATAGTAGTGCTCTTCCATGGTTGGAAGTAAAATATTATTGATGAGTGCCACATAACATTGTAAACCCATGTGCTTTTTAATAGGAATGGAGAAAGTTGTTAATGATATGTATTTGCCCCTAATTTCATCTACTATTTGAATAATATGTGAAATTTGAAAACAACTTATTTAGGAAAGCAACTTAAATAAACTTTATTTCCCGTTTTATACAGTTGTATGAATAATGGTTTCAAGAGCTCTGGATTTTCTTAATTTATTTCAGATTTGAAGAAGGTTGCTCAGTGTACATGACTGTTAGGAGGTCCATGGAAAACCACTGTGCTGGTAAAGAACTTCAGTCACTCATGCTTTTCCATCTCACTCTGACAGCTGGAAGTTGTGAATTAACCAACTAATTCCGAAACGTGCTTTGCAAGCCAACGCTGATAATATTTAAATACACTTTTCAGCGTTGAGTCCTGCCAATGCTTCGTGTTTAAAGTAGCATTTGAGTTGCCCCGTTGGCATGAGTGAGGTTCTCCAGTTTGGTAGTGTGAGGGAAGTGTGAAAATGTTCATGGGACAGGGCCCGATTCTGCTGGGGGAGTGACCAACTCAAAAGATTTCTTGGAATTGTAGAAATGTAGCAAATGCTTTGAAACTTGCAGTTCTTATTGTTTAGATTGGAAACATTAAGCATGTTTTTAATACCTCCTTTTCCACTATTAAAGCATTACAGTGAAATAATTACATTCCTTTCAATCCATTTTAGACCTTACATGGTTTCCACTAACAGTAAAAATAAAAGTAAGAGCAATTAAAATAGTTGTCAGGTTTTCTTCTCTCTTCAGGAATTTATTTGCTACAAGCCTAAACTGACAAATTTTATTGAAGGCAAATTTCTTTTATTCCTCTGTCTGTATTCGACCCAGATGCTTAGTCTAATTGCTCCTACTATTTGTCTCACCCAGCAATAAACAGGGAGGAGAATGAGTGCTAGTGCAGCTCATTGATTAGATAATGAGAGGTTGCTTGTCCTGTGCCTTGCTCCTTGGTCAGATCTGCCATGGCTTCAGAGCCGGTGCTTCTGGAGCCCTCGCGGCTGGTGTGCTGCATAATGGATGAGCCTGAACTGATGGAGGCAGCAGGTGCTCCGGCAATAGAAAAGAGCAGTGTTTGTTATTGTTGTAAGCATCATCAATCCTCCTCCCTTTCTCCCTCTGTTCTCAATGTCCTCCAAACAAAAGCTCCCTGTATCTGCAGCAGCAGGGGAGAAAATAGCAACAACTTACCCCCTGTAACATTGCTATTTTCTGTCTCAGGGGTGACTTTGTAAATAGGTCTTGATTTGATGCTCTGGATCTGTAAGTGGCATGTTTATCATTGCAGGGGACAACAATACTGATTTATGAATTCCATTTAGCAGAAAACTCTATCGGTTCCTATGTCTAACTGCCCTGTTCTGGCTAAATCAGATGAATGAAAAATGGCTTTCAATTCTAGTACTCATTATGCACTGCAAGATTGCTAGCTCCAATGGCAGTAATCTGCTGAAAGATAGATATAAACATTCTTTAGTTGGGGGAAAAATGTGATTTTGGAGAGGAGGAGGGGAGAGAAGTAAATAGAGCAGAAGGTGGAAGTTTTGTTTAAGCTGGTGGTTGTTCTTGGAAGTGCCTTTTCAAGAGTAGGCTGTGATTTGAAATCTTAAAGTACTTTCTTTTCTATTTAAAGGCAGTCAAATCTACCACCGTATTGTGTCCACTTGCTCTAAAACATCAGTCACTATTTCCTTCTGCAGGGCCTCTCCTTCAGGATTTGGGACGTGGGAGGCCTGGAGCAGAGCGGGGGAGAACAGAAAACCAGATTGCTCCAGTAAAGGCTGCAGAAGGCTTTCTATCTGTTTGTAATGTCATTGTAATTTGGAGATAAACAGTTGGTCTGTTTCACCATACCTTCCTATTTCTTTTCTTTTTTTGCTTCTTCCCTGAGAGCAGCGTTCTCTTTGTGGATGTGTTATCCTCTCCAATTATCATGCAAGGTGTGAGGGGAGAAGAAAGGGGTTTTTATATTGCTGTAAGATGGGTAAAGTGAATCAGTGTTGCTGAGAACCAGTAATTGTGGTGCATTGCAGGAGCATCACCATTTCTGTTATGTCCAGAGTCTCTGGCAGCAGAGATGGCATCTGCAGAGTGAGCCTTCTGGTTGCTCGTTCTGTTTCTTGCTCCATGGTCAGGTTTGTCATGGTTTCAGAGCTGGTGCTTCTGGAGCTGTTGCTGTTGATGCACAGCATAATGCTGTAGGTACCTCATCTCTTGGACAGACCCCTTGTATGGTACATTGTAGGTTGTGTCTGTTCCTTGTCTTTAGTCCTGGCTCCTGCATGAGCTTTGGACCCACACCGCAGCCTTGTTTTCAGTCCTGTCTCTGTCCTTGTCTCCTTTTGCTCCTGACTGGACTCCCTGGACAGACCCCAGACGCAGTTCATCACTTTGCTGTCTGATGCTGTGGATGGACCTTGTTACCAACACCTGGCTTTACCTCTCAGCTCATGCTCTGTGCGACTGTCCCCCAGTGGTGAGGACACAGCCTGTGCTGGGGCTGCCCTTCTCTCCTGGCTTGCCCGCCCTCAGGGAGCAGGTGGCCCTTGCCGCTCCCTGACAGCACTACAAATGTAGCTCCACCCTTGCTCAGTGGCCAAATGGTGTTTAAAAACTGGCTTAGCTGGAAAAGCATTCAGAGTGTGAATGCTTTTCCTTAACTCTGTCTCTATAGAGGCAGGAACAAAATAGATCTACTTCCAAAGAGTTATTAATGAAGGCCTCAAAAGTGTATGGCTGAATTAAGTTTAGCCTTCTTTCTGCAGCCAAGTAGATAATTTTTCTTCGTTCCGTGATTTTTGAAATGCACATTTTTTCCTGTTTAGAAGCTGGTAGTTCTGCGGTTTGTTTGCAAGTGACTGCAAAGCTGTGGCATGCAGCTCTGTTCTGGAGAATGTGCCAAGTGACAATCCAGAGTTCAGAGCGAACATCCAAGGAGCTCAGATACTGCTCTCAGAAGTGTTGGTATTTTTCCTCTTTCCCTTTTATTTGAAAGGAGCAAAGTTTTGCAGAGTTATACTGATGGTAGATAGAATTATGCTTTTCAGCGTTGTCTGCATGAAGTGACTTATTCCCCATTGACAGTTTCATGGTTTGCTTGCCCTGGGCTTCCAGGCTTATTGTCTGGAGAACCAGGTCTTAAAATGCGTTGCTGAGCTATACTTTTTATATATATATTTAAATTGTACAGACTGTAAATGGGACACTTTACATAAGGACTTGTCTTGATATGACTTGATGACATTAAATTTAAAAGCTTCAAGGTAGACTGGTGCCTAGTGATGCTCATCATTGACATTTCAGAGGCTCTGATGAGACCTTAAGACATTAAGTGTCGTCTTTAAACGGATGGTTAAATTCAGTAATGGTTTGCTCAAGTGAACACCTAATTTCTTCAAAAAGGGAAGCTGGTGTCTCCTGGCAGACATTTTTCATTGCAAAACTCAGTAACAGTACTGCGTTTCGGTAGTCTCTCTGACAGTGGTTAACGACAAGCTGAAGTGCTTCTAGTGTTGGGCCTCTTGAACTTGCAGCTTTTTGTATGTTTGTATTCCCGTCTCTGTCCAGCTTTAAGTGTGTGCAGTTTTAAAGTTGTCTGCCAAGATGCACATTCCTGGCAAAAAACCCCACACTGGTGTCAAAAATTTGCTCGTCCAAGAAGTAGCGCAGTGGTCTTGTCAAACACAAATGCAGCGATAATGTAAAATAGGTTAGAGCAGTATGAAGTGGGGATTAACAACTCTAGATACTGCGGCGATCCCATCATCTCCCACAGAGCTGTTGATCTCTTCATTGCTTTGAGGGTGAGACAAGACGTGGGACTCAATGAGGAGTCTGCTGCCTGTGTCTTGCTCTGCAGCTGTAATTAGTTGACAGAGCTTTAAACACTTCTGATTCAGGACTGTCTAAACTTTCTAAAGCTGGAGAAGAGAAAATAGAGGGTTTTATTAGCAGATGCTTCAGATACAACATGTAGATGATGCAATGTAGCATATATTTTGGAGGAGCAGTTTTTCAAGATCATGGGATACTGCAACTAGAAAAAGGATTTAAAGGATAAAACAATGGCTGTTCTAATTCTTTGCTCTTTTAGAGGTGGCCAGAAACCCAACTTCCTGTTTTGCTGGCTAGTTGCTAGTGTAATCAACCTGAGGCAAAGGAAAAAATGTCTCCTGGCCTTTGCTAAAAAAGTTTTGGCTTGGTGATAAAATGTGAGGTTCTGGTCTGACAGCTGCTTTGAGTTCAGTAGCCAGAGCTTGAGTTATCTCTCTGCATCAGCACTGATTCCAGCTTCAAGATGCATCACGTTAGGGAAATAATAAGGGCTAAATCAACAGTTACTGCTTTTGAGAGTAGTTCCCTGTATGTGCTTTTTTTTTTTCTGCCTGCAACTGAAGAGGGACAATAGAAGGCAGTGCAGGTGCTTGTCTGCTCATGGCAAGCCCCAGGGGATCGCAGTGAAGAGGCTGGAAAATTCATAATAACTTTAATCAGCCTTTCATTTTTCAGTGAGAGCAGACTGCTTGTTTAGCCTGGCTGTGTAAGAAAATAAGACCTTGGGAAAAAGGTGTTCGTGATAGCTAGTAATTACTAGTCATCTGCTCCTCTTCCCTTCAAAGCTGCAGGAACTGCCATTAAGTACTGGTTTGCCCTGAACTGGTGTAGGTTGTGCAGCAGTAAAAAGGGTAGCTGAACAGGGAGCTTTCTCCAGATGGTGTAGAGGAGCGAGGCCAGGCTCTCCAGATGGCCAGGACTAGATTAAATGAGGGTCTCAAATTGAGGAGGTGCATTCTGTGCTCTTGTTGACTCCACATTGTCCACACTAATCCTGATCTCTGCTCCTCTGACCGTCTACATGGGGTCTTGTATTTAGAGAAAAGCGTACAGAGCTAAAGAACATTTCATTATGGTTAGATGTAGTTTCCATCTAATACAAGATCTTTTCCTGAAATGATGCTTCATTCCTCCTTCTCCCCAGTCAAGGAGGATGAACACTCCACTGATAAATCTATGGCAGGAGCCTACAAATCCCCCTTCTTTGATTCACATTAAAACTAGCAAAGAGATGATATATCCCACAGTACAGGAAATAAGTTTTTCTCAGAGATGTTTTTTCTTGTTGTTTTAGCAATAAAAAGAACCCTAAATTGAACGACTGATTAAAACCAGGTATCTTAGAGTGTTCTGTTATGTCTGTCATCTGGTATCTAATTTTGATAATACTGCTTGAAGTACAGATAAGAAGCTGGTTACCCATAAAACAATGATGCAATGCTAACTTACTGACTGTCAAATACAAATTTGATGTAACAGATGACCTGCTGCTAGGTGACGCTTTCAGGGCTTGTGCTGCAGCCAGGAGAAATTTGACAGACGACTCTTAAGTTTTCTCTTGTTGCTCTTTGTTCTTTCTCCACAAAATGTTCAACCTTGAATGAAATGTTTTCTGCCCCACCCCACCCCAAAGGGAAGGCTGCAATGTTTGGCAATGCACCTGGGAATGTATACAAACAGCATTAGGGAGGGGAGATGAAAAAGGAGATTGATTTTTCTCTATCATGAAATTTTAACACTCCTCAGCAGCTTGCCAGCCAAGCGGGATTATACTACCAGATGTCCTGGCAGAAATGCGTGTGGGTCTGCAAGATCATAAATCCAAAACAATGTATGGCAACCCTGTGTGTATAATGCTGCTGTTAGCAATGCAGAATTTCAGTGTGGAAAGCTATGGTGACGGGCAGGATTAGCAAGGACAAAACCTTACCAGACTTAGCTTTAAAGCATTGGGCAGGTAATAGCTGCTGATGGCAGTGGTATGTTAATGGGGAAAGGAGGAATATAGCAATGCCTGTGCTTTGTCAGCAGCAATAAGCCTCGTTGGCTTGCAGTTGTCTTCTCCCATCATGTCTTGGCCTTTCAGCAGGCGGAATTGTAGTGCAGATGCTCTGAGACTGACCTCTGTTGTGTATGAAAGTGCTGAGGGGGTGCTGTCAAAGACCTGCTGAACTCAAGGCCCAAGTCAACAGAGCAGTGCTGCTCCATAGCAGTTTAGAGTTGGCCTGTGGTCTTTCTTGAGTGTCAGTGGAGTCCTGTTGTCTTCATCTTGGTAAATTCTTGTTTAGTAGGAAGAACAGGGATGGTGGAGGCCCGGGGTGGAAGTTAGTGTCTTTCTGTGTTTCTTTTGTCATGTTTCCTAAACGGAGTACTGGTTGGATCTGTTCTTTTAGTCTATACACTAAATATAAATGCATGTGTCCATTCATAGGATCATTTCCTCACTAAACTATGCAAAGAATTGGAAAAAATCAGCTGTTGTGGGGTTTTTGATTGGTTTTGGCTCTTTTTTAGTTGCCTCTCCCTTCATGGAAAAGAAGAGGTACTCACTGGCATCCCATAGCAAAGAAATCATTCACAGAATCACAGAATGGTAGGGGTTGGAAGGGACCTCTGGAGATCATCTAGTCCAACCCCCCTGCCAGAGCAGGGTCACCCAGAGCAGGTTGCACAGGAATGCGTCCAGGCAGGTTTTGAATGTCTCCAGAGATGGAGACTCCACCACCTCTCTGGGCAGCCTGTGCCAGGGCTCTGCCACCCTCAAAGTAAAGAAGTTCCTCCTCATGTTTAGGTGGAACTTCCTATGCTCAAGTTTGTGCCCATTACCTCTTGTCCTGTTGCTGGGCACCACTGAAAAGAGCCTGGCCCCATCCTCCTGACACCCACCCTTTAAGTATTTCTAAGTGTTAAGGTCCCCCCTCACTCATCTTTTTTCCAGACTGAAGAGACTCAAATCCCTCAGCCTTTCTTCATAAGAGAGGTGTTCCAATCCCCTAATCATCTTTGTAGCCCTTTGCTGTACCTTTGCTTTCATTTGGTGAGGACTTAATCAGGTCCACGAAAAGTGTTGGCAGTATGTTTATGTCAGTGGGTATGGTTCTCCCATGCTATATGTTGACACCAAATTGTCAGCTAACCCAACTGACAGTGTGGCAGATGGAAGTTTAAAGCAAATGGAGGAGAATGTGCTCTCCCCTATTTTATTCTGTTGTTGCTAGAAAAAAATTGAGTTCCTATGAAGTGTGAAAAAGAGCAAGCCAACTCTCTGGCTCTTTAAAGAATAATATGAGGGTGAACAGCCAGAGGAAAAGAACAAAGGGAGCATCAGCATGGCTAGTTAACTTTGCAGATTGCAGTTAAGCTTAAGTGACCAGAAAGTGGAAGATCTAAAACTAAATAATGTTAAGTGCTTTCTTTGCAGATTAATCTTGTTACTCAAGTGTGAAATCTCCCCCCTTCCTCCCATGCATTCTTTAAATTTTCAGGTTCCATGCTACGGGATTTCAGGTGTTTCGTTGCTGACTACATTAGTCATTCTGAGCTCATGCTGGCTTTGTCCTTGAGAGTAGAAATACACACTAAAGATATTCAAGTTGTCCGCCCTTTTATTGATTTGAGTAGTAAATTACCTCAATACTGTAAGGCCTTGGAAAGTTTTGTGTGGAGTGCTTGTCATCATTCAGCCTTCCTGGAAGATAGGTATTGCCTAGACCAGGGTTTGTTGCTCTTGGGAAGTTCCATTCATGCAGTCCTCAAGTTTGTCTGTCACTCTTCCTAATATTTGTAATAAAGCTGTTTAGGACTAGCTTATACTGCTATAATTCTAGCAATTTAAATCCCTCTGCTGTGCAGGAAGAGGGAGGGAGCTCATGCCTAGATGATGTGTTCTATCCCCTTTCGCAGACAGAGCGAAGCATCGCCTGTGCAGGATGTGGCAGAACCAGGAGTTGGTGAAGGATCTCCAAGTCCCATTGTGCTGCCATAGCAGTGTGGCACACTTCTGGTCCGCAAATGTAAAGCCGACTTTAAATTTGTCAGTGGTGTTTAGTTCAGAAGTCTCTTGTCTGTGCTACCCGAAAAAGGAATTTAATTCGCATATTCATGTTATTAGCTCAAATGATATGTCAGAAATGGGGAAGTAGGAATTCATTACTAAAGGCACCAAATCCTGATGCCCTAAAAACTCTCATGCTTCTTTTGGTGGTTTCTGTTCCCTGCTGCTTACATTATCTAATGCTTTCTATGTAGATACGTGTGATTATTACAGTTTAAGCCCTACTTTTGCATCTTCCTGAAGTAAAAGCAGCATGTTTTTGAGTTAAGTAGCAGGGTGGGCTTTTTTTCGTTTAAGTAAAAAAAATCATATGGGGGAAAATACTGGCTGTACAAAATTGAAATGCAGCGTACCCACATACAAAGAAATGAGCAGCCTACCAAACTTTTTGAAAATGTTTCTTTCACTGCTGTCATGCTTCACAAGCTCTCCAAAGAGCATCATGAGTAACAAAGACCTTTCCCTGCTGTGTCTATATTTCTGTTCACTGCTTTACATGCCACTCTCAGATATGCCCATAGACAATGAAGCTAACTGTTTTCAAAGTGTTGTCCTTGATGACTTAGTGTTTATTCAACTACTTGCATCTTGTTGGCCGAGGTAAATTTCACCTGAGGCCAGCATCTGCTCACTAATTTGTCACCTTTTCTTTTTCATGCCCTTAAGCTATTTTGACACCAGAGGCTTTGCAAGCTCCATCTCAGGAAGCACCAGCAGCAATACAAAACACAAGGAAAACAATGTGAACTGAAGCTTAGTGAAAATAGAGTTGTGTAATATGGCACTGGTTAGTGGCTGGATGACAGCCATCCTTGATGACATAAATTTAGTGGCATGTGTAACTGCAAAGAACAAAGGAGTTAATCAGCAACAATACTGTATATAAGAAGTGTTACTGTGTGTAAGTATATATTAAAGCTATTGCCATAAGCTTGTGATAGAGAGTCAGTGTGCTGTGGTTTAGTCTGCTAATATTCCTTTTGGAAAAACTTTTATTATAAATTCTACGTTCATTTTCTGGGTTGTTAAGTGGCAGTGAAACTGAGAAACACGTCCGGCAGTCAAATAATTGCCTTGGTGGAAGATGCTTGCAGCTTTTTACAGAGAAGAAAATATCATCCAGATGATGAATAAAAACAACCCCTCCTCACATAAATGAAGCACAACAATAAATTATATTGTTTCACTTCTGTTCTCTATTTTTAATTTTCAGTATGATATGGAAAGGCAGCTCTTTTTCTCCAGCTTTATAGAACTTATTAAAGAGGAGGCAGGCTTTTTTGGTAATTGTTAGCAGGATACAGCTTGTGTTTTTGCCTTTAAGGTGCTTCGTTCTAACGTTGGTACCCTTGCACTACAGAGAATTACAGTGTACTGGCATTGCAGGAGTGAATAGGAGACTCTACCATGTATCCTGCTGCCTCCTGTACTACCCAAATGTGCTGGTCTGTACCAGTGACGTGGGGGCCATGCTAGGTAGCAGATGGAGTTGTCTCGAAAGCATGTAAAGTCTAGGGATTTTCTTGCAAAGAAAGGACAGGTCTCAATGTTTTCTTAGTTACCATCTTCACTGGGTTTTGGTGTTGCCTTTTTTTTTTTGCCTTTTCTGAAGGCAGCAGTCCAGGATACAGACTACCTTGCATTTGTCCATCACTGGTTTTGTGCATGTTCAGTTTTGAATACCAGTTCTCTGTAGTACGGAATCTTGATGGGCTACAGATCTGTTCCCCCATTTTCCAGTTTTCCGTACCTTGCTGCAGATGTACAATTTTCTTTTGTCCAGTGAAGCTCAGTGGAAGCACTGTAAATGCTACCCTCTAGTCCTTGTATGTCAGTGTGTTCAGAGTTTCATCCAGCAGTCAAACTGGAGTGTTTTTCCAGAGGTGGAAGACGATAATGTAATAGGAACAGAGCAGTGCTCAGATTAATAACATGAACACAGTCCTGCGATGCACGCAGCGGTTTTGTGATACCATGGCTAACGCACCTGCTTTCCTTTTTATGTGGGTTTGGGCAAACTTGAGTATGTGCTTAGCTATGTGGGAGACTGTTTGCAAATATAAGAGTGCCAATCCTTTTGCTTGAAGCCACTTTAAATCGTTGCTCCTCCTGGTCTCGGTGTGCTGAGCAAAGGTTATCTCAGACATGTGTGGGCCTCTGGGTCTGCCGTGGTTGTTCCTGAGGGTAACTTGGCAGTGCTAGGTGAACCATTGGACTTGATGGTCTTCAAGGTCCCTTCCAACCAAAACGATACTATGATTCTGTGGCCCAAAGTGGTCTCTGCAGAGAGGGGTGTGTATGGGGGGTGTGTGCGTGTGTGTGCATGCACATGTGTATGTGTGTGCATATGCCAGGAAACTGAGCTGTCATTTTCTCTGGAAAAGGTGGACCCAGCTTCTTGCTCCTCTCAGTCCCCCTTTGGGTTTATCTTTGTCGTTTATAATGTCATCTTCATGTGTATTTTTAGTTTCTAGCCTTTCTCCCTTGAACTGTTCTTACATTTTAATTGGCTAAATCAGGAGACTTGTAGCTGATTAATGTTTCCCCTCTGTAGCTGGATCATCTAGAGCAGGCACAAACCTTTCCATGCCTCACATACTTCCAGTTCCTTTTCAAACAGGCATGCACTGTTCCTGGACCTTCCTGTCTTTCCTCACCTGCTGCCAGTTTTTGTTGTACCTCTTGCTGGGTGAATTGTTGTTCCAGCTGTGCATTTGCATTTCATGATTTTATTTGTGTGGCCAGAAACTATGTGTGAAACCTTCCTACATCATCAGTAATGACAGCAATACTCAGGTGACAGCTTTTGGCAGGTAGATTTTTACCTGAATTGTGTTAACAGTTTCAGTACTGGTCTCTGCTGAATGAGGCTGTTCAACAAGCACATAAAAAGATTGATTTCCATAGCTGGAATGTTTGATGTTGAGGAGTGAAGTAAGATGCCTTTCTTCTTTTTTTTTTCTCCCTCTGCATAGATGAAAAAACCACTATGAGTCAGGCTGTCATGAAATAGCTCTTCCTGTTCCCTTCTGTACTGTTCTTTATTCTATGGATGAAATAAAAGTCAGTTTTGATGTGCTCCATCTATCATTCATCCCAAGCGCTAATGGTTTTATTGTCATGATTTCCCTTTGTCCCAGCAGATTGAGATTAGAGATTATTTACTATGATTAGAGATAGTTTAAATGATTAGAGGTCATTTACTACTGGCAAATTGCATCTGGTGTCTTCTGAGGTACAAGGGCAACACAGTGCCTTGTTCTACTTTATATATTTGCATAAAATATGATTGTCAACTGGTGTCTTTGATACACTTCTTAGAGTATAAGGGGTTTAAGTTTGCACACTGTCACACCAGTTTGTTGGGAGAAGTTCCTTCATGTTGAAAAAAAACAATATCCTTATAGTTAAGTGGAGGATTAGGTTTTGCATTTGCACTTCGATTCAAAAAAAAGTGTTGTTCCCCGTCTAAGACTGCGCGTAGCTATAACCAGCATTTGTGAAGCCAGTGCATTCGCTAATCCCGTGGGAAAGTGCCAAACTTGTCAGTTTTTATAAATTGCTGTCTTTATGACAGGAAGCTGGGAGGGGAAGGGTCTTGTATCTGAACGGAACAGCACGGAGAAAATGGGGATGTAAGGACAGATGTGTCCCCAAGTCACTGTTCTCTATGGTGGAAGCAACGCCCAGAGCAAGGGTCTTGCTGAAAGATTGGATGGGAGCCATGAGAACTCTATAAGCATCCGGTGAATGTTTTGGCTGAGTGAGAAGACCTCCTGGAGGACAATTAAAAACTGGGCAGGCTTTTTTTTTTGCTTTGTTTTGTTTCTGTTCAGCGCTCTCAAAACACAGCAACTATTTTTATATATTTGTTGGTGGTAATAATAACTATTCTTTACTCTTAACTGAACGCATCATCTGTTGAGAATAATTTGAGGATGAATGGCAAGCCATTGTCAGCATAGTAGTGAGTCATAAATGAGGGTTCATCCATGCTTGTAGCGTCCGGCACCCTGAGGCGAGATTGGGATTCCTAGACAGTTCCTAGATGGTCCGTCCCTAAACAGCACAGATTGGCTTAAGAGCATGTAGTGCAGCATGTACCTCCTGGTCCAAGCATCCCTGACAGGCTGCGGACTGTGAGTAGGTGCCTAAACCTCAGCTTCCACTGAGTTTGCATTCATGCTCTCAGTTGACTTAATGACGTAAAGTATCATTTAATATGACCAGGAGTTTTGTGGTGTATGGCTATATCTCACGTGGGTGCTTCCAATTGCCTTTGCTTATTCTATAAAGGTGACGGGTTAAAGGCCAAAAATTCAAGTTCAGTATGAGGTTTTTAATGTGGTGCAAAAAAAAAAAGGCAATAAAGATACATAGTTTGTCTAAATGTTTTAAATAGTTTTAAAATTCAAAATGCTATTGAATGCAGTTTTAAAAATATCCTGAAAATTACATTGAAGGTTTTGGTAGTTTTTGTTGTTTTACTCCTAGAAAGCAGCTCAGTTAGAATCTGTAATTGCACTGGCCAGCGCAAAAACTCTAGTCTGTGTTAAATAGTTTGATGAAATGGGAAGGAGGAAACTGGTTGATGGGCATAACTTAGTCCTTTAGCAAGATCTGTAAAGCTCAGATGTTTCCTATGCAGCAGATGCTTTAACTGAATGTTATGAATGGCTCTTGAAAAGTATGCCTTCTTATAGATGTCACTCTTTTGTTTCCCCCTACTCTTCTGCAGCAAGTGACGGGCAGAAGTTTTGGTGAGAAAGATTTTCGTTCTGGATTAGAAAACGGCATTCTTCTGTGTGAGTAAGTAACACTTATAATTTTGAGCCTTGAATACAATCTTGACTAAAGCTGAAATGAACTTTAGCTAATATGTCCAATTGTTGATTTCCTTTTGCGAGTTTTGACATTGTGCATGCTGGTATTTCGCTGCAGCATCATTTCGGTGCCAAAGCTATTGTTATGGTGAGGATTGATATGTGGCTTAAAGAAAACAGGTTTTGCAAAATGCTTCCCTCACTCCACCCCAGCTCCTTAGTTGACTTATGTAAAGTAAAAATGATGTTTGCTTTTTGGTTTCCTTTTATTTAAATATGTTAACCACAGATTGGCAAATGGTGTTCCACACCTGCCTGCGGACATCTCTGCTACAGCGAGGCGTTTTGGACCGACTCCAGGTCCGAGCACTGTCAAGAGTTAGCCATCTGAATACCATCAATACTCAGCTGCCTTTTATAGTTTCTGGAAAGGTTAGGCATCCTCTAAATTTTACCTAAAGGTGTATTTGAATGATGTGTTCTGTAATTTTTGGACAAGAGACGATAGTTAGCTTTTGCACATTTCTCTCTGGTTTTAATAGCTAGTTTTTTAGTCAGAATCTTCCAAAAGCATGTTGTGGGCTTAGATGCCAAAGCTGGTGACTTCTAAAAGCAATTTGGAAGTGTGCCCTAATGCCCGTAGTTCTTTGAAAATCCCATGCAGGTTGTCAGGAGTTTGGCATCTGAATCACCTGTACGGACCGATTTCTTTCCCTGGGCATGCAGGGTTGTCACTAAAGCTGGTAAAAGCTGTCTTTGCACACCAGAAGGACGAAGCTTGTGCAGAACTGAATGCATATTGACGTTTGAAAATGAGATCTCCTGGGGCGTTTACCTGGACCATTGCAGCTATTGGTTAAGTTCTATACTATGAAAGGCACTGGAACTTGGAAACTGTTTTCAGCAGTAGATATTGAGCTAATATCCTGTTACTTAGCTCTAGGTAGCTTACGATAGCTTCGAAGCCTACCTGTGAAAATGCTGTTCTATATCTTACTGGTGTCATTAATCAGACAGCTTGAACTTTAGCTGTTAAAGGGAAAAAAAAATAAAGGAAATGATATGGTCTGGTTTAATTGTAGTTGCATGTCTTTGCTGAGGAGTGGCTTTGGGAGGAGGGAAGTAGTTGTTATTGTTGATCAAAAGTTGTGTAATTCAGAAGGAGTGTGTAGTTTACCTCTTTGTATTTAAGGGTTGCCTCTTGCACAAGGTCTCTCTCCTCTGTGTGTTCAAGGGAAGTACTGTGTGCTGAATCATTTCAGTGCTCTTTAAATATTAAGGTTGAATTGTGTTGCATGAAAAATAAGGGATGTGTGTTTCAAGATTAGATTGTAATCTTATCTGCAAGTAAGCAGAGGTAGTCTGATTTAAATGCTATAAATCTTTAAATCTTAACGTTTAACTAACTAATGTTTTGCTAATGAAATGCATAAATATGTATTTCTTAAGAGGCTGTGAGCTCCAGTAATAAGCAAGTCAAGGGACACCACTTGGTTGTACTACTAAAATGCTCTGTGATGTTGGGCAAATTGCTTGTCTTTGATTACCACCTGTAGATCAGAGCAAAACAATCTGGAGGGTTCTGTCTCCTCAACCTCAAATCTGAGAGGCTGTGATGTTTGTATTGCACCCTGCTCCTGGCAGCCATGGCCAGTGGATGATACTCCATAGGCTACAGGGCATTAACCAGAGCGCTACCAATTTGGCCTTCAAGTTTGGCTTTCTGATGATGAACAAATTGAGGCCAACAATCAAGTGTGTTCCTCATTAGTTCTGAGTCCACTGTAAAATAAAGATCTCAACAGAAATTTGGGGTGTGACACTGAAAGCTCTTACTGTATCTTCAAAAACTACAGGGTTTGGGAGGCGAAGCACTGATAATTTTTTTTCTCTTGCTCAGTGAAGAAGTGCTAGTGAAACTGCCACAGGCACTATTGTCTCCGTAAGCAGGAGTTTTCTGGTTTATCAGAGACCTACCTGGGTACCTCATGAACAAAATGTAGCGGTATTTAAGCTCTCTCTCAATGTCTTTCTAATCTGTATGCTTTCATCACAGCTGACCTCAACAAAGAGATGACAATTTGATCTTAAAGTCTCTGATAAGCTACTGAAGGCAAGAAAGAAATTACAGCTGTCTTAGTTTTCTGAAGATGGAAGAATTCATTGCCTGTGGTCTGGTTTATCTGATTTGTTGAAATTTTAGGGAGAAGCTAAACTTGCCCCAGTTTATCTCCACAGGACAGTAGTCGCTGCTGGTGTCATTAACTGGCAACTCGTAGCCAGACGCTTGTGTGGGTGATGTCCACGTGAGTGTGGAGTGGTCCTTACTTCCACATGGCTGTTCCAGTGTTTTTCTTGCCTGTTGTATTTTGTGATGAGGCCTGAAAGCGAGCTCGGGTCCTGAGTGATCCCAGCAGCTAGAGATCTGGAAATTGATGTCAGGAACAGGGACACAGCAGTATGCCCTGAGTCTTCCAAACATGGCTCAAGCTACCCTTGGACTTCACAGGCATTTTGCAGAAGGGAGGGGATGGGGGTAGCCACCATGCTAGAGTCTGTTCCCCAAACAAGGTCAGATAAGCCATGTGCAAAATGGCACAGGGGAAATCTTTTGTCTGTGTCTAGAGCAGGATTGTTGGAGCTTTATGCACAGTAGGGCCTGTCACTCCCTCCAGTTGATCCTGATGTCTGTGGCCTATGCAGCCTGCAAACTCAAGCAGATATGATTACACTGGTTGTAAAGGATTCATTCATGTCTAGCAACTATCCACATATTTAATAAATGAAAACTAATACAACTGAGCGATACCAAAAGCTTGGGCTCTTGGGAGGGACATGTTATGGGCCACCAGCCTGACTAGCAGAGCAGCCCTGCAGGTGTGTGCTAGCCACGGGCACCCACTCGCCTCCTGCATGCCTCTCCAGTGGTGTTTACACTGCGCCTGGCATCTCAGTCTGGCCTCATGATGACACTTGTATAGCTTGCCGCGCTCCACTTCGGAGACGAGGAGCATATTTAAATGACGCAGGGCGCCATAAAGTGGCAAGCTGATAGATGAGAGTAACACAAGCCCTTCCTTCTTTCTGGCTATTTGAAAGCCTGCTTGTGCGGTTGCCTTGACAGTGATGGCTCCGATTGTTCACCCAGCTGCGCCAAGAAGCCGGTGACTATGACTTCTGTTCATCTGACACGAGTTCATGGCTTTTTAGCATAGCTGCCTGACATCAGCGCAGATGGCAATTTCAGCAAGGGACATCATAACTAGGCAGAGGCAATGCTTGCTCTGTTCTCGCTTTGTGTATTAAATTCTCATATTCAAAAATTGAGGAGTTTCCTGGCCACACTTCTGCATGGGTGGGCAAATGTGCCCTCCTTGTGACGTGGTGGAAAGCTATATGAGGCAGGAATACACCACCACTAGTGAGAAATATCACTAGAAATCCCCAATTTCTGCTCCAGCACATGTTCTTTTTTTTTCTTGTTACATAGCTTTAACATTTATGTTTGACCCAGATATCGCAAGAAGCTAGAAGATTAATCAGGAATAAATTAGATCTGGTTATTGCAATGCTTAGGTGTTCCTATTCTATGGAGTCAGATATTTGAATGTTGATTGGAAAAGAAAAATTATGTTGTCTCCCATCTGCCTGCCCCACTGATTTGGGTAGTTCTGTTGCTTTTCTGAAACAGCAGATAGGGAAGTTGAAGTCGCTTTTATTTCTATCCATGCAACTGCTATTAACAAGTTTAATAATTACTACATAAGACAAAAATGCATACATCTTCCTGCAACCTTGCCCAGTTGTTACTGCTCTAATATTCTTGCAAGTGTGTTTATTAAGGTGAGCAGTTCCTTTCCGTTCTCCTTGCTGCCCGTCTCTCCTTGTCCAGCTCTGCTGCTGCAGGATTCCTTCTTTCACACTGGGCATTCAGCAGTTAGAGAGGTCTCTGTGGGGATGTGGGACTTGGAAAATCCAACTTAATTACTTGCTTTGATGTGACTATCCAAGGGTGATAAATATCCAGTATATCTGTAAGCATTTCTGACATGCAATTGAGATCCTATTTTTCTCTCAAGCTTTCTCTGGAATTAGGCAGTCCAGCCACCCTGAAAGTTTGTATTAGTGGTAATGAGAGTCTGATGTCAGGAATAGGACCCAAACCATAAAGAAGAGTAACAACAACAGCTGGGACATGGATCTTGGGCAAAGGACCTTAAACAATGAACATAAACAGAATCCAGGTTTAGGTATCAGCAGAAATTATTTGGCTTTGCAGGGGAGTCCAGCAGTGTCATGTTTGGGTGTAATACCTTGGGTTCTGTATGTAGAACAGTTTAGCTGTGTGTCTGTTTTACATACGCATGCAAATCAATTTATAGCAGTAAATGCAGGCACAATAAATCTTTGATTTTTTTTTTTTTTCTCAGGCATGAAAGTTCTAATGAATATTTAACAGCATACCTTGAGAAGCCATGGCATAAACATAGAAGTGAAAGAAGAATAACTGTATGTGGTTAAAGACAGATGTCACTTGCATATACAATTCTGGATATCAACTTATGAGCATTTTCCCAAACTTTTCTTTGAGTCACTTATTTTGTATATTAGCACATGGTGATACGTACCTTAGTAATGCTACATAACTTGCTTATTGTTTGAAAGCAGAATTCTTTGACTCTAACCTTTTCTTTATTTTTTGAGAGAGCAAATATGAAGGTAACTTAATGTTTTTAAGTACTCCTGGTAGAACTTGCTACATACAGTGAATTAAGGAAAAAGTTGGACACTTTCTTGTGTGGACAATATCTAGAAAAGGCAGTTCCCTTCAGGTACGCATGTTACGAATATATGCTTTTTATAAGTACAAGAAAGTTTTTTAGGTTTTACTTCTAAATAAAAGTGAGAAGTTAGTCATGCACATAGATCATTTTAATAGTATTTAAAGAAAAAGTGAAGTGTGACTATAAAGCTGTGTGAGCTGAAAGTGATTGTGATCAAAAATTACTTAATGGAGTTTATCGTTTACTCTGTCATGAGCATAATTTTCATCTATAAATAAGAAATCTCCTTGGCTTGTGTTCTTTATGTCACTGGTGATGAATGAGCTGCTTTTTCTCAGAGAGCTGAGTTTCTCTGGGCTTGCATCATGGTTATGTGCATCTGACCAAGCCTTGGGCTGACATGAATGCTGTTTTCAGCAAGGGCTGGATATGTGCCAGATCAGTGCAAGTGTAATGCTATGGAATAGTAAAACTTTGTCTTCTGAGTCAGTGGTGCCGTTAGGTATGGAGAACAGACTTTGTATATCTGGTGTTTCAGTTGTTTGGCTGTTGAAAAATCAAGTTCTTCTTTCAAGTTGGTGTCACTTATGTAAAATTGCCAGGCTGCTTATGGACACCTAGTAGGGGAAAACAAATACTCAGTCGCCTTTGTAGATTGTAGGATTTTGCGTATAGGTTATTATATTTGTCTGTCAGCGGTATAGGCCTTGGCATCAACTCAGTGCTTGTCTGTGTGGTGCACAGTGCAGAGGCTCTTGTCTTGCCAGATACCTGACTGGAGAAGTTACTGGATGCCCAGCCCCTTATGCTTAATTAGGCTTTTGCTTGAATTTCCTATTCTTGGAAACTAAGAAGGTATTTGAGTTTCATTGGCATACTTGAAGTTCTGCATGTGAACCATGCCTTGAGGTGAGAAGGGATTGGTGTTCTCCTGCGGTTTTCAGGCTCTGCGTTGTAAGGGCAAAACATTATCAGCATCATGGTTTTGGCATGTCTCCAGCTTGGAGAGACGGGCCCCAAGGCTCATTAAGCATTAAGATTTAGGTTCATGTGAGGACATTTGAAACAGCTTTATATGAATCCAGAGTTTTTAATCTTTAAGTTTTATTGCTGTGTTATAATGAAGAGCTATTTATTAGTGTGGTTTAGGTGAGGGGTCAAAGGTAACGTAAACCGTAATGCTCAGCTGTGTGCGGGAGGAGAATAGCCATTGAGGGGCATGCTTGAGTACACCCAGAATTGCCTGTCTTTGTATTTATGTTAAAAAAATATATATATAAATGCATCTCAGCAGACTAAATAGTAGAGGTTTTTTCAGTGGAGCTTAGTAATTGACAGGGCAAGAAACCGTTGAACACTGACCCATTCAAACGGAGTGTTGCTGAAGTGCAAAGCAAGGTAATTCTGTGAGAGGTTTCAGCTTTCCGAGAGTGTATGTTTCAGAAATTATATTGGATATGTACTTTGGGCAATTATCCATGGCAGTTGCTAGTCAGTGTAAAACTGTGCGAATTGTAAATCTATAGGTGCATGGGACAGTCTTTGTGTCACTGTGGTGGTAGGTTCTGTGTAAATTGCTTGTGAAAGCATTTACACAATCTTCTCTGCCTTCATTGAGCTGTTTTGCAAGGCCTCTATCTTGTTCATATTTTTAGTCTTTGGCAGAGCAAGACCCATGCTACCCTGAGTTTGACATGCTCGGTTTCTCAATCCTATGCATTTGCGTAGTTCTTTATTCACCTTTTACTTATCAGACTGGACTGTGAGCCCTTTATAGGACAAAGTCAGTTCTGTCTTGCTTGTTAAAAAAGCACCTTGTTCATCTGATCCTAAATAAATAATGTCAGGGGCATCATTAGCAATCACTCAAGAATGTTTTCCCAAAAATATTTTTGTGACCTCAGGAACATCTCTATATTTTGAAACTCCTTTACCACTTCCTTTGCAACAAAATATTTTGACTTTTCATTGTGTGCTGTTTCAATATGATTTGTTCATCTTTAAGACTAATATTGGATTTTTGTCTCCTTGTCAACTGTTTTGGGGCATTTTGGAGCTGCCACTAGAGCATGAGTTTAAAATATGTGGATACTGAAGCTGCCTGGGCTAATAATTGTCAAGTGCTGAAAGGCTGCTTGTTAGAATGTAAATCTGTAAAACTTAATTTAAAGAGAGAAATGACTCTGTGAACGTTTACTGTGGATAGAATTTCCTGAACTCTCAAATATGAAATGCCCTTTTACTTTAAGATCTGGTCATTAGTCAGCTTTTCTTTTTAGGAATATGATCTGTTATTTGAGCAAGGAACTCTGTTGGATACTTATCCCTGCAGCCCAGATTGATCTGTGAACACACATCACTTCAACCTTTCTTTTTTTCTGTTTCTGAAGCTTATTCTCTGAAAGTGCTTCTCTTCCATTTCCTCTTAAAAACAAGGTCTTCTTGGAGGCTGGATGTTGGCAGCCATCCTCTGAATATTTTCTTAACTGACGCTTTCTTGCAAGAATTTCATGAGCAGTTGTCTTGGTGCTTTTCATTAGATCTTTTATCAGCTGTTGCCTGAAACGCCTTCTTTTCCTGGCAGTTTTTTCAAATTCTTAACTGGTGATAAACAACCCCAGGAAGGTCTTGTAGGTTAGTCACACAGTGGCTAGTACTGATTTCAGCTTGCCTGTCCTGCTGTGGAGATACCTTATCTCCTGGAATGCCAAGCCTTGGGGACAGCACCGAATAGAGCAATTGATTCTTCCCATACCTATCAGAGCTGGTTTTTATCGGGGAAAGGAAATGACCTAGCTTCTCCCTATAAGAGTGGGGATGGAGCAGCTTTCCGCTTCCATCGTGCCCTGTCGTTTTCATAAGGTAAGGCAGCTCTGAGGTTTTAGCTTCTGTGCAGTGTCTTGCTGTGCTTCATCTAACAGCTAGGACTTTGAGAAGCGAACAGAGGGCTGTCCTGACTCAGGACAGGTGCATAAATGCCAGGGGTGGTGGGCAGAAATCCAAGCTGAGAGCCTGAAGGTCTGGATGATAGGTCAGGTGTGCGTTTAGAGACTCAGGTTTTGTGGATGCAGCCTGAAGAAATTTGGTTTTATCCTGTTTTGGGTTATTGTCTTTTGTGGTGTTGTTGGGGGTTTTGCCTTCATCAAACTTTGTTTGAATTCTCTTAAAAACTTTTAAATCTGTATTTCTTTTTGTCATGTCTCTGCTCCTTTTACTGTTAAAAAGTTCCTTGAGATTTCATTATCGTATCTTCCTTCTGGTCATGTTAGAGAAACGCTGGCTGTGTCAGGTACCAGGAAGCCTCAGTGGAAGTATTACAGTCTTTATATTTCTTTTCTTTCTTTTTTCCTGGCTGTGTCATTTAACTTCTTGCATAAGTAGCTGTTAATACTCCAAAAAGCTTTCAGCCAACTTGTCTCTCACAGAAATCAAAAGTTTTTTTAAAAAAAGTCCTCCTTAAACTTGTTTTGCCAGTCACTTCTAAAATGTCTGCTGGTCACCAAACCCCAGCTACCAAAAAGGTCAACCCTGGGGAGTGTACCTACATTCTCCTTTTGAAAACAGTGCTGAAGGACATTGTTTTATGGTTTAACCACTGTTCCCTCACCATGTGGTGTCAGACCTTAAATTAGCAGTATTTTACTGGAGGGGAAGGAAAAAGCAGAAAAAAATGGAAGATTTTAAAATCATGCTGTTTTGTTATCTCTCAGTTGCTTAGTTGGACTTGTCCCATTGGCATCTGTTTCCCTAGATGCAGGATTATGAAAAACAGTACCAATACCTTAAAAACAAAATAAAAACAAAAAACCCACAAAAATTCCAAACAAACAAACCCCAGCAAAAACAACGCTTCTATTCCAACTTGGACAGTTCCACTCTCTGACCATTTATACAGTAGCTCAGCAACCTTGGTGTAGCAGAACATGGTACCCAGTGATATAAAGGTTTTGCTTTGTTCTTTAGAAAGTGCATATCCACTTGAGGATTTTCTGTGTTTGAAGAACACAGCTGTACAAAAACCTGAACTAAATTTGTGCTTGGGAAAACCTGGGCTTGCAACTGGTGGTAGCTGGGTGCAAGACTGGGGTCTGACATTTACATTGGGAGTGAGCAATGTGTCTGCCCTCGATGGCCTCACGAGGATGGATATACCTGCGTCCTGATGATTTTTAATACACAAGGGAAAGCACTGCTTGGAGGAAAGAGTATCAGACAGGGTCAGCAGGAGCTGGGAGGTACACAGAGAAAAGAGTGATCATTCTCTGTACAACTCAGGACCTGTTAGGCTTCAACGCTTTGTCTGAACCTGCCCATAGGGACCTTAGTGCCTGCCTTAGTCTGATCAGTGTTGCTAAATTGACCAGACAGATGGATGTCTGAGGCAGAGCATCTTAATGTGCCATCAAGTAGGTGTGTTTTTTGAGCAAGTGCCTTCAAGTGTCTTCCTGCTCCAAGAATGGGTGATGGAAGTAACTTGTCTAACATGGTCTGGGGACAGGGCCTTAAATGTATGTTGTAGTAAGGTGTACATTGATTGCCTGCCCTTGGTGACTTGGTATGAAGGTGATACAGTTAACTTCTGTAGCGGAAGTAAATGTGAAAATAAAGCACTGAACAATGTGTGTGTGTTTCAGTTGATGTAGAAGCTGATGGGTTCTATGTTTCTCTGGTAACGCTTGTCCTGCCACTGTGTTTCCCTTACCTTTCCTCAGGGTTTGCTGCAATACAAATGTATTTTTAAAGATTTAATGTCCTAGAACAACCCATTCAGCAGGATTTCTGATGCCTTTTTAAGTTATCAAACTTGTGATTCCAGAAGAATGTAGCGCTGAGAGATATGGTTTAGTGATGGTTTTTGTTGGAGTTAGGTTGATGGTTGGACTTGGATGATCTGAAAGGTCCCTTCCAGCCTAGGCAATTCTATGATTCTATAATGTGAAGTTGTTTTGTCTTTTTTTATGGAGAGAGGGTGGGAATAATGTAATGCCATACAGAATTTTCAGAGATAACTGTGAGGTTGGGCAACAGATGTTGGAATTGTTCCCCTGTCCATAGATGCCTATAGTGGGGGTATCTAGAATTGCTGTGCAGTGAAGTGCAGAAAAATGCTGCTTCTGGTCATGTTGATGATTGCCTGATGTCTGGCTTTTCTGCTGTCTGCAGTGCAGCAGGCAGGACAGAACTCTGCCGTGTACTGGTTGCCAAGGTTTCTGAATAGTAACCAGTAGGGCTTTTTTACAAAATCTTTTTTTGAGAGGTACAGAAAAATGACAACAAATGTTTATTAACAGGTCAACACACATTATTATGGTCAGGTTTAGGGCTGGGGGAGTGGCAAAGCCCAGAGCTATAACTGTAATTGGGCTGGAAATGGGGCCAGGGGAAGGTTTAGGCTGCAGATGTGTTCTCCTGTGTGAATTTGGTCACTGGGGTCATGTCTGAGTGCAGTCACCTCGGAATGAGCCCAGGGTTAGGATTAGGATTGGGGGAGGAACAAAGGCTAGAGCTGCTGATGCAGTGGGGCTGCCAAGGGAAGGTGTGCACTGCAAGTTTTCTTCCTTGCAAACCTTGAACCCAACCCATGGCTGGTGACGTGATGCCCAGGGCAGCCAGGTCCTTCAGTTAGGATTGGCAGGGCAAGAATGCGTGGACTGAGGTTGTAGGGGGCTGCCAGGGGAAGGTATGGGTTAGGAAGTTTCTTCTCCCCTGCAGGCTTTCTCTTGGGCTGTGGCGAAAGGTCCCTGGTGTGAAATGGTTAGGGGTTTTGTTTGCCCTGTATTTCAGTAAAAACCTGCTAGAGCTGATAAAACTTTACATATCAATACAGATGCTCTATATGAGTCTAAATCATCATAGAAAATGTAGTTTGTGTGTAGTGACCTAGGTAGGAAGGGGTGTCCTCTTATGAGGAGCAGCTGAGGGAGCTGGGGGTGTTCAGCCTGGAGAAAAGGAGGCTGAGGGGAGACCTTATCGCTCTCTACAGCTCCCTGAAAGGAGGGTGTAGGGAGGTGGGGGTCGGTCTCTTCTCCCAGGTAACAGGATACAGGACAAGAGGAAATGGCCTCAAGTTGTGCCAGGGGAGGTTTAAATTGGATATTAGGAAAAATTTTTACACTGAAAGGGTTATTAAGCATTGTAACAGGCTGCCCAGGGAAGTGGTTGAGTCACCATCCCTGGAGGTATTTAAAAGACGGGTAGACATAGTGCTAGGAAATATGGTTTAGTGATGGTTTTTGTCAGTGTTAAGTTGAAGGTTGAACTCAATGATCTGAGAGATCCCTTCCAACCTAGACAATTCCATGACTTTTTTTGAGACACAGGGACAAGTAGCGACTGTGTGACTGAAGGTGACCATTGAGACACTCCGCATAAACAGTGCGGCTTTTCAGCCAAGTTGGTGGCCGAGCAAGTTTAAGCCAGTTGCTATTTTGGCATCTGAACTGTTGCTCTAGATGAGGCAATAATTTAGAAGCAGCCAGTCTGCTCTGGAAGAAATCTCTTTGGCACATTCTGCAGTGAGCAAGTCCTGGGGGTTTTGGTGCCAGACTGTTTAAGAATGTTTCCAACAGGAGGTAAACATTTTAATAATAGAGACCTTTCTTCCTCAGGCTTTTCCATGTTGCCCCATCCCATTTCCTCCCTCTTCAGACTCCAAGTAGTGATCTAAAATGTTGTTTATTCCCTGTTCCTTTCCTTCCTCTCATTTTAGCCTTCTCCCATATTTCTCAGGGAAGCCTGTACAAGCCATTTTGAAGATTTGTTTAGAATGGGCTTTGGCGTTTGAGGTTTCCATTAAGAAGTCTTTATTTCACTTTCTATTATTGTCTGTGGCTTTTGATCTGCACCTGCAATATTGGTTTTGGTGCCTGATGTATTCACGTTTGAGTAATACAGAAAATGGCATGCTTTAACCAATATATCCTCTTTTTCCTGAGACAGAATAGGCTGTCTGAAGATTGAAATCACGACAGAGCCTACAGTATTTGGAAAGAAGTACTCTGACCAAAAAAAAATTAAAAAAAGTCTTAAATTGCCTGTTGCAGCAGCTAAATGGAAAATAATAGTTTCATAAGGTTGCTGCTGTGCAGGGCTGAAAGGTAGCTTAGTGCATTTTTGGGAAAAAAGTAATATTTGTTTTCCACCTGTGAAATAAAATTATGGTTATAGGAAGTGACAGTTCGATTCTTTTCTTGCCATTCTGCACATCTAGGGGGAAAAGTTCACTGTCTTGTATGTGAAACATATTCTTTCGTCATTTGTTTTTGGGACATATAGTGTTAGATTCTACCTTAAGCAGAAGGCAGGAATAGCACAGCAACTTGTATCAGCTTGAGTTAGTTTTTAACTGCAGGTTAAAGAAAATATCCCCGACTCCCCAAAATGTCACTCGCACTGGGTTTGTTGCCACTCTTGATTATGGTGATGTCAGAGATCTGGAGACTCCAAGTGCGTCATAACGCAGGTACTATTTGGGACAGGTCAGACAGAAGCTTTATTTTAACTATTGTGATTAGGGAATGTTCAGAACAGCATCTCTCTCACGCCTCCCCTTTCTTTCCAAGTGATTGCAGAGACCCAACCTATGTACTGTTTCAGGGAAAAAAAAAAAGGGAAAGGTGAGGAAAAACAATCATTTCAATGTTAACAAAGCCAGGTATCCCCCCCTGGGAGGGAAGGACACCTTAACGAGCTTGCTAACTGACACAGTCCTAAGAAGGAATCAAACAGTAAATAAGGTGACACTATGGAGTGGTGGAGCCTGATAAGGGGTGGCTCACCCAGTATTATCTTAGCTCAGAAGTGTGGAGTTTGAAACAATCACAGACTGTGAGCTTTTAATTGAAAGGAATGTTTTTTAGTTAGGATAAACTTCTTGGCCAGATCTCTCAAGTCTTAAATGTTAACAATTTTACCACCACTGTTGACCGACAGAAGAGTCGGTTCTTGAATGGAGAGAGTGTCAGCACAAAGTGAGATTCCTTTCTTCTGTAGTGGAGATTCTAATTTGTAGTGAGTTTTACATTATCATAGACATCATTGTTTCTCCTCAAAGATCTTGGAATTTGAGTGTCTTGATCCTGATGACTTTCTTCCCCATGGAAGGGACTGGTTGAATTTTATTCCCATGGATAAAAGGCATAAGGGTTTTCTCTTGGGGGAAGGGTGGTAAAGAAGCAGTGTTTGTTGCAACAGGAATTTATAATTAAAATTCCTCACTTTCAGAGGCTTGGTCATTTTTTGGAGTATTCTAACAATAAGTCATGTCAGCACTTCTCATAGCATGTTCATGGGTGGTGGGGAACTTTGTTTGGGAGGGTTACTAATCTTTGGATGCTGAACAGTGTTCAACTGTGATATTGCTGGCCTAATGATGCTTTTGTGATGAGGTGGGTTTTTTTGGACTCCTTTTTTTATTTGTCTTCTCACATTTTTATATTTTATGCGGAGCTCTGTTCTCCACAACATGTGCAAGGACGGCATTTAATTTCAAGGACAGACGCAGAAAAACAGATGGCCCACCCATAAAGCATACATCCTTTCTTACTGTCCTGCAGTGTAGAAACTGCTGGACTGCTCTTCCCAAGCTATGGTGACACCCAGGTGTGCTCTGGGTTTCTGCTCTCAGGCCTTTCTAGGCATGACCTGCCTCTAGGCAATGGGGACGGATTGAAGTGTGAAAACTGGTGTGATTTAGGTACATTGACAGTATAAAAGAAATATTGTTGTGGTATCATGCTGTGGATATTTTCCCTCCTAATTTTTCTTCATTTCAGTGATGGATCTTTGGGTACACATATGTGTTTTCAGGAGGGAAGAAAGGGGAACATCTTTTCCAGTTGTACTGAAATCCTTATGTGCTGGGGACAAGTGTTTGATAATTGGATTTTGTGACTTATCACTCATAAATACTCCTTTCTTGTAACAGGTTGCTGAATGCAATAAAGCCGGGATTGGTAAAAAAGATCAATAGACTACCGACCCCCATTGCAGGTTTGGTGAGTATGTCAAATGGAGACAGAATCTTTCAGTGCTGTTTTTTGCACCTTGATTTTATGACTGTGTGATTTGGATAACAATACTTTTGTAATTTGAACTCTTCTTACCTACTAAACTCAGACAGTCCCTCTGAAATTTCGGTGTAGTCACCTTAAGACCTTCCAGTCTTTTTTGTTTATAGAGGAAAAATATCTTTGTTATACCTCATCTTCCAGTTGTGGTGCTAGCTTTAGAAAGATTGGAATGTATGTGTTAGAAGCTGTCACCACAAAAAGATAGCTTTTTGGAAAGAAAGAGAAATGTACTTGTATATTTTGTCTCACTTTCTCTTTCCCCAGAATACCACAGTCTGCAGATAACATTCATTGCAGGACTGTCTAGGGAACTGTTTAATGTTGACTTTAAGGGCAGAGTAAAAGTTGGCCATAATCTGTTATAAGTGAGGAAGACCACAGAGGACATGCTGACAGCCCGTGGGCTCTCAGGAGCACTGGGTGCTCAGAAGGTCACCTCAGGGGTGGCTCAGTCCTGTGGCTGCTGTTGAGGAAGAAGGTGGGGTTATGAATGGGTGTTGGGTCTAACAGGATTAGCCATGTAGAAATAAGGCTGTATTGATCTGGAGACCAAGTCATATGAGGAGAGGCTGAGGGAGCTGGGCATGTTTAGCTTGGAGAAGAGGAGGCTGAGGGGAGACCTCATTGCCCTCTACAACTACCTGAAAGGAGGGTGCAGAGAGGTGGGTGTTGGCCTCTTCTCCCAAGTAAATCATGATAGGACCAGAGGAAATGGTCTGAAGTTGTGGCAGGGGAGGTTTAGATTAGATATTAGGAAGAATTACTTTACTGCAAGAGTGGTGAGGCACTGGAACAGCCTGCCCAGGGAGGTGGTTGAGTCACCATCCCTAGAGGTGTTTAAGAAACGTCTAGATGTGGCACTTCAGGGCATGCTCTAGTGACAGAGATTGTAGGTTGTTTGGTTGGACTCGATGATCTCAAGGGTCCTTTCCAACCATGAAGATTCCGTGATTTTTACCTTGAGATGTGGCTGGGAGTAAAAGGGCCCTCAAGCATGTGAAAGGTGGCCATCCTTGATTTAGACTAATGATGTACTTATTTGTATATGTGGTTCCTTTCTGTTCTGGCACTACTCACATTGTAGTTTAGTTGTGTAAGATTCAGAACATATTACTTGTTGATAGCTGAGGTTAATGTTCCTGTATATAAACTGCATTAAAAAGTTTCAGTGTATTAGAAACCCCATTACATTCATTTTTAAATTGGTTCTATAATGTAATTACATAGCCTTTGAGGCTGGGTCCTTCATCCTCTAGATTGACAGGCATATTTCTGCATGAATACTGCATAGGTTTAGGACTTGATTTGTGATCCCCACCACCCTTTCCCCTAAAGTTTCCTTGTGAGCCTTTCTTTTGCCTCTCAAACCCATCCAGTTTTATTCCTATGCAGTCCTATTTGAAAGGAACATTTGATATAAACAGCTGCAAAAGACACCAGTAGTGCAGTTTTCTTTTCCTTGGCTCCCTTTCAGGAAAGACTCAATTTTTGTTATGACTGTTTTAAGAGGATGATATTGAATTACATTGTGTTTTTTTCTTATTCATATGTAAAATCCCAAAGGTAAGGTGGTTGTAGTAGGAGGGACATAGAAAAAGTCATTATGTGTGTGTATTTTTCTCATTCCTTGAGATAAATCTCTCTTGTAAGATGTATATCTTCAAGGCATTACCCAAAAAGCGCCTTTCAGGCTATTAATGATACAGCAGATCTCTTTTGTGTTGGAAAGTGACTTTTTTACCTCTGTACCTGTGTCCTCTGCTTACCTTTAGTAATTACTCTTCTAAATATTTTTCCTAACAATAATTAGGCTATTAAAAAAATAGGCTATTAAAAGTTCACTGGTGTTTCTGGCTTCTTGAACATTACCAGTAGGTGTTTTTATCTACCATTCTGTGAATAAATTGCTCTAAGCAAAGCAAGTCATCCAAGTGTCCCCTTGCTTTCAAAGATGTCTAGTTCTGTACTTGATGACTTTTGTTGCCATTTTTACTTAGTGATGGGTAAGTGGCTGTTTTAAGGATTGCATATGAATTTAAGAGATCAAGTGTTCTAGTCGTTTATGCATATTTATGGTGCATTATTTTAGAGTACAGACATCAGGAGTATGTTTGAGCGCAGGGTGTATCTTTTCTCTTACCTGAACCATGTCAGTATGTCTGAGAAACCACCCCTAAAATATTGACACTGTAGTCCAGAAGCAGTTATACTTCCTAGTTAGTTGACCGCATATGAAGGACATTCCTTTATTGACAGTCTTTCTTTATTATCTTAGCTTTGGTTGGTTTGACATAGTATATAGTTACTTCTTTCCAGTTATTTCACCCCAGTGAGTGTGATTTCCTCCAGTACATGTAGAAATACTGTGAAAGTTTCAGTACCTCTTCTGCCTTGTGCGAGATACGTGCTTTTGAACTCCTAGATACTGCATCTGTCTAAAAAAGTGTAACTTAATAATTCTTAATTAATTTCTTCCCAATAGCTGATAGAATACATATTTAGTTCACTAGTAGAGACAATAGGTAGGTTTTCTTTTTTACAGAGTTGGAGCTAAAACTTATGAGTAATGTGAAGTACTCAAAGTGCCTTTTGTTACCTCTCTAACCTCTGGAGACACAGTCAGTCATATATTATGTAGCTCTACAAAATGTCTACTTGCGTTGAATTCTCCAGATGATACTCTGTTCTTCTCCTTTGTTAGTGTAAGGACAAATAAAGAAGTATGCTTTATTGAAGGAAAATAACAGTAAACTTGAAGCCTGTATTGGAGACATGCTGAGATGTTCATCTGGGAGTACTATCAGGTGTAAAAAATTCTGCCTGTATTTTGTGTTTGAGTGACTTCTCATAACACTGCAGTGAAGCATTATGTGTAACTGGTCTGGTATTGACAGATTGTATTCTTCAAACTTTTTCTGGTGTTTAAAGCTAGATGAATCAGCAGTTACTCTGCAGTTCTTACCAGTGACTTCTTTGTGTGGCATAAGAGGGAATGGCTTATTTGCAGACCTTTTGTATACCAGAACACCAATCTTGTAAGCCAAATTTATTGGTTATAGTGTTGCAGTGTTAAAGTAAGGACTTGAGGATCTGCACACCACCGTACTAAGCCCAGGCCATATAAATGCACAAAGATGATCTTTGTCTAGTTGCAAGCCTAAGTCAGGATGTGGATTGTATGCAGCATTACATATAGAATTACATATGTTCAGCTTGGCAGGCTTGTTTGTAATTCACTTTGATCTCCAGAAGTGCCGACTACTTCTGTTATCACAGCAGAAATGATACATTGCTTTAATGAAATAAAGCATAGGACCAACAGTTTGGTATTCAGACTTAGAGAGAGTCTTAAATTTGTTGAAATGCTTTCTCATTCCTGTTCAGTATTCATTAATCCAGAAAGCTAATGCTCCCACCAAAAAATCAAATTCACAAAACATCCAAAGGACATATTAAACCTAGGTAGGAATAACAGGCTTTGCTGAAAGAGCCGTGTTGCTAGAAGAAATTGTCTCATGTGAGAAATTGATGCTGAACATCTTTGTTTTAAGACTGTCAGCTTTCCAGAACCCTCATTTCATGCTGGAAAAGTATTTTGGCTGAGTTATTAATTAAAAGACCATCTGAAAGCTGCAGAAGTCTTACAAAGATGAATTATTAGAGTACAATGAATATAATTAATGTATAAGTGATTTTTACAAAGCCAGCAATTTTTTCAGTGAGTTACTGTTGGTTTCTTTCATTTTGTATGACATTCATAGTGGGCACAAGTAATTTCTAAGGTTTCTACTAATTGCAATTTTGTACAACTATGCCTTATTATATATTTAATTCTGTAGGGGGAAAAAAAAAAAATTTCCAGCATCATCGTAGATAAGCTTTGCTCTATAATGCTAACCACTGTATGTTGACTATCTTTGTCCCTTAAAAAAATTTCTAGTTTTTGCTTCCTGTCCCTGAATAATGTCACTCTGTGAGAAAAGAAAAGGTTTCTGCCTTATCTTTTGTTTGACAGGGCTTAGGAGAGTTTATAGCATTACTTCAGTTCCTTGAACAATCCCCACAGGAGCTCAGACACTTACTTCAGAGGCTGTGTGAAAGAGTCGCACATATAATGGTAGGAAGTAGTCAAGACAAAGTTGGAGGGCTGAACTCGAGCTTGGATCTTGGCTCATGTTTCAGCACTACTGAATAAAAATCTGTTTACTGTGGCATCCGGTTTTCAGCTTGCGTACGGTCCTCAACTTTGTGACATTTGTATGATTTAGCGATGGAAAATAAGCTCTGCAAAAGTCACCTGGTTGTGTGGTTGTTGCACCAAGATGAACAGAACTGTAATGTGCTGTTTAAAAAAGCTTGTTTCTTTGAAAACAAGGTGGTTGGTTTTTTTCTGTCATTTTCCTAGGAAGTTTCTCTTGGCAAAGTGTTCTCTGAGAAATTGCTTATTAAGAATAGCTATCTGTCTACTGGTGCTGGTAATTTGCTCTTATGTTGTACTGTTGCATAAATTCCAAGGTTTTTTAATGTGATGTCCCAAAGAAATTTCAGTATTGTATTAGTTTTCAGGATTTTGTGCTTCTAATTAAGTTCAGCAAATGAGATGTAATTTTATTTTCAGGTTCACATCTGCTTGAAGAAAAACACAAGACCCAAATATAGTATAGTGTGTTTCACAGAATTAAAAATAGAGAAGATAAATACATGATTCTTTAACTGATGTGCATTATTTTTATCACTCTTCCACTGATACTTCAGTGTTACTATGGGGGTTTTTTTCTTAAAAAATTGTCTTCTCAAGTCTTCCTTTTAATTTCTCACTCTCCCTTTAATTCTTTGTAGTACTTTCTGGAAAGAGCCTGCTCCTATTGTAATATCTAGATCCATAATACATGATAATTTCAGTTTCTTTATTTTCTACTTCTTGCTGCTGGACAAATGCATTTGCTAGCACAATTGTATCCATAAAACAGTCTTGCTGTGTGAGTTGTGGTACATGGGAAGTAAACAGAAGCAACATTTCCTAACTGTCTAAAAACAGTAAGTTCTTGGCACTCGCATCCCAAAACCGTTTTTGTGAATGTTGATGGAAAGCAAATTGTCAACATCATAGCAAAATGCTGTGCGAACCATTCTGCCATGGTTTGTGGATCTTCCTTGCTAAATGGTAATTGGCTTCTCTACACCTCCTGTGCCTGCCTTCAGTTCTCTTATTGGAGTATTTGATTAAAACAATACTTAGGGTCTGGCCAATGGTTCGGAGTAGCACTGTGTGCTTTGACTCATCACATACTGTACTATGTACTGAATCCTTTCACTAAAACAATAGTATCCGTAAATAATTAAAAAAATAAAAATGGTTTGTATCATTGTATCCTTGTATGCTTGTATTGTTTGGGGTTTTACCTCCTAAGCTTTCTACACTCTGCCTTCAAATTAATTTTTCATTTAGATTTTCCCGCCTATTTGTTTGGCTGTCATCTGAGCAGGACAGAGCTACCTTATAAAATTCCGGTTTGATTAATTTAGTCATATGCTGTACTCGCAAACATTTCTAAGTTTCCTGAAGAATACAAAAGTAACCTAACAGGTGTTTCTTAACCAGGCTGTTTGTAAACAGAGTCTGTGTGAAACAATCTACAGTGAGCTGTAGTTAATTCATTGCTGAAGAGGAAAACAGGCATTAGCTCAAATTTGGCAGGAAGCATAGAGGAAGCAGCACTGATGGGGGAAAAAATGAGATGCAAACCAATAAAAACTAAAACTTTACACTGAAATACAGCTGGTTTTTTTGAAGGTTGTTATTGCTCCCAGTTAACCATGCAGATGCTGTCCAGAAAGCATTGCTCTCCTTCCCTTTACAGAAAAAGTAAGCGTGTCAAGTGCAAAACACAATGCTGGCATCTCATTTGGTATTGTATTAGTTGAAATGGGTGTGCTTGCTCTGGTGTTGGGTTTGGCTCCACAACTCACATACTTTTGATGCTGGAAGCTAATCATCAATCTGACAGTAGCATATGTGCTGGAGATGTTCCACTGCAGCACTTGGAAGCCTGGACAATACAGGCTGAACCCAAGTTTGAACTTTGACCTGATGGATGGATGCATGTAAGAGAGGCTGAAATAATAGGAAATTAATAAAATCCATGAACCATCAAAAAAAACCCAAGGGAGGTAAAGGACCCCACCTTGTTTATTTGCTTTTGATGGTCTGAGCTGCGTTTAGCTATAAAGCGTACCCTCAGAGAAGTGAGTTCAGCCAGCTCCCAGTAGTCTTCATGTTCAGCATCCCACTCTGGCTCATGAGCTGTCCTTAACATCCATGAGCGGTCCCTTCTCTCCTCAGCTACCAGCTGCAGTGTTGCTTTTATGATGGCTGGATGTGAAACTTGGAGTGAGTGACACCTTGTTTGCTTCTGAATTGGCCATTATTGATGCCTCCCAGGTTTCTGTGGGCTACCTGCACCGCAGGCCCCAGCCAGCACTCAGCCAGGGCTTATGCAGACCAACCTCAGTGCTGGCCTTAAAGTCCCTTCTGCTTCTGGATGCTTCCTTGGCTGCAATGCTTACAATGCACTCAAGCTGAGCTGTTTGTTGGCTGGGACCACTACTTGTCATACTAAGGATATGGTCCTTTTCTGCCAGTGTACAGGAATTTGTCCCTTGTCATAAGCTGCAGTCTCTTGCTTAGCACCCCGAGTGCCCTGAACGGTTTCCTTGTTGGGTCAGGATGGCACCAGCCAAGATGGGTAAAAGTTTGTAGGATACACATGAAGGACAGCTGTGAACTATAGCAGCTGTGGACAGATGCAAACTTTGTTATGTTGTTGAGGCCCGTTCCCAAGCTAGCTTGGTTTAGGATTCAGAGGTGCAGCAGTTTCACAGTCGGCTTAAACCGTGCCCTGAGCCTGTTGAGCTCTGCTGCTGAGACTGTCATGACTTGATTTGGCCAAATGCTAATAATATGTGTAAGCTCTCTGTGGCAAGGATCATCTGCTAGTCTGTTTTTGTCTAACACCTCACGCCATGAGTCCTGCTTCATGGCCAGGACTCCTAGACAGTATGTTAATACAAATAATAAATAACACTTACAAAAATATCACAGGCACTCCTGTGTCATTCACAGTCTGTTTTTAGACTGCTCTCCCAACTTGAGTCTTCAACCATGACTTTAATCAATAGGTTTATAATTAGCTTTATTCACATTGAATAATTTAAAATGTTAATATGCAAATTCAGAGGTAAGGAGAACCTTTTCAGGGTTAAAACCAAGAGAGGATGGTCACTGCAGAGGGTCTCCTTTTTGAATTACTCTTTTTGTTTTACACAGAGACAGTTTTATTGCCCAGCCTTGAGAAGGGAAAACCAACTACCAGCTTTAGAAGAAAGTGCTTGATTAAAAGAAAAGAGTCTACCTGTTCTGGGGCTGTCAAGTGACTTCACAAAGTGTTATTTATAAAACTATACAGGCTTAGTGGAACGATTGTTTTGGGGTTTTTTTTTTTGGACACAGGAGGTTTAATTTAGTGAAGGATTCCAAGGATAACATTTGAAAATGGCAAAAAGAAAAACATTGCTGCTGATGAAACCCTAATGCTAGGCAGCTGAAATGTGAACTTGCCCTTATTGTGGCATTAACCTTTACTATAAATGACAGAGTCTTTCCTTGGGTTGGGGAGGGCAGCTGGTTTCCAGGAGGAGCTCATTTTGTACCCGTGGAAAATGCAGGTTGCCCACTGGATTAGTTTTTAGATTTGCTTTCAGATCCTAAAGTGTCCTTCTGCAAGTTTGGCCATGACTTGCATTATGTTATTTTACTGACTCTGGTTGAGTGAGCTTTTCAGAAATGGCAAGCTTTTGAAGAATAATCTCCAAGTATCTGTAATTATCAGAAAAAATGATAGTTTAGCAAACAAAATGCTATTCACTGTGTAGCTTAGGGCTGCACTAAATGAAGAATCGAGTGCCTTCCTCGAACTGTTGTCTTAGAAACGAAAGGCTTCCTGAGCAGAATGACTTAAACTTTTCAAGAGAAATCCCACTGTTGAAGCTTATGACTTCTCCTAATAGTTGGGCAAATGCCATGTGCTCTGGAGGTGGGTACCATTTTGAGGAGTTTTCAGCGGTGGAGTTGGATGCCCTGAGTCTGCAAATGTGTCAGCAGTGTCCTGTGATGAATATGGCACTGTTGGAGTTGTATCCAGGCACTTGCAGTCTTTGGGTGACTTCTGTTGCAGAAGTGATTAGTTTGCTAAAGAGGATATAAAAATAAGCACTGAGCTGGTGTGATGCGTGTAAGCATGTGTGGTGAGCTACCAATATTCGTGTCTTGAGGCTGAAAGAAGTATCAGCTGTATTTTCTACTTTTGTCCTTAACAAGAAAAACTAGATGTGAGGCTATGGTTGCTTCCAGCTGTTCTAAATTTGACTTTCCTACACCTTCTACCATGCCAGCAGTAGCCCACCAGCTGGAATGGGCAACTGATGCAGCTGAAAAATACCCTTCTCCTTCATCTTACAGCATGTAACTGTGTGAGCAGGAGGGAAGGAACAGGCTCACTGCGTTGAGGGAAGGAGGCACCATTTGATCAGTTTAAAGTAGTTGCGAAGCTGCCGCTAGGGAGTTTAAACTTAGATGCAACCTTCAAGTTATTGGCCAAAATCAAAGGACACAGAGACCTGTGAAAGTCTCATCCCAAAATCCCCGGTTTAAAGGTTGTCTGTGTTTAAAACTATACTTAGTAGCACTCTCACTCCCTAATTCTGGAAACCCTCTCACAGGTTGGAGTCTGTAGGTCTGCACTATAAATACCATCTCTGATCCTCAACTGTCTTTTTCAGTGACGTGTAGCCTCTGCTGCAGGGAACGGCTAGATGCCAGTATTTATTAGACAGTGACAGCTAACCTAAGTGTAAATGGGGTTGACTGGAGTAAGAATATTCGCTGTGTTTGCTGCTACCCTGCATTCTCACAGCATCTGAAAGGCACGTGCTGCTGGCTGTAAAATCCATGTGATACTGTCTGGAGAATGTCGATGACCAGGTAATGGTAGCACTGGAGATGTGAAAGGGGAGGGTACCATCCAAAGAGCTCTTAACCTGTCCAGATCCAAGAGGCAAGCGTGAACGAAAGCTTCCACAGTGTGGCCCGACCAACAAATCTGCCACCTCAAAATGGGCCAGGGAGGCTCAAGCTTCCTATTACCTCCTCCTCTCATGAAAAGGGGGCAATCGCGAGTTGGCAAGGGTCTGTTGTGACCCCAGCCCTTAGGCTGAGGATGGTGGCAGGAGAATGCTCCCTCTAATCCCCTTCCTGGCTGCGAATCAACTTGAAGTCTGTTGCAGTTTACGTCTGCTAGCAACTGTTCGTACTGTTTCTATGCTGAAAACCTTTCCGGGTGCTGTAAGTGGATTTCTGTCAGATGATGTGCGTGTCGCTATCAGGAGCGTACGTGCTGAATGCAGATGATGGAACGTGTCTCACTCCAAAGATCACGCTGTGGTTGTTTCCCTGACTTACAGAAAACAAGCAAAAAGGCAATCTAGTGCCTTAAAGATCTGTGCACAGTGATTTCTTTGCTTTAAAGCCTAGTAGAATTCTGCAGTCCGGTGCCGTGGTCAAGAGTTCATAGAGGCTGAAATATCTGACACTGAAGTCTCCTTGCCTTCTGCATTCCTCAGTGCTCCTGGATTAAAGCCACTCGCTTCCTGCTTGGCACGGTACTTTCCAATTGTAACGCGCTTCCTCTTAAATGTCCAGAGGTTTAATGATACTATTGTAAACCTGTTAAAATTAATGCTGCAGAGGAAGCAGCTTAGTTAATTGCTTGTGCAAAAATACGGTGGTAGGCTGAGCTATCTGACTGAGGGACACCAAAGTCATTAACTATTAACAGTTTGAAAGCTGAATAGCCTGGTGATACTACGTGGAAATCTGTCCCACAGCTTAGTAGGAGAATTACATGTTCATTTCTGGACAAGCAATATGACTAACGGTCTAGAAAATTAATATTGCAGTACAGAGGCAATCCTCAGCTATTTGGAGTGGTGTCCTTCTGTTAAAGTCTTTGCTATCACCACGTTTTTGTTGGCCTCTGCCTCCTCATCTTCATGCAGGAAGCACTTACTTAGATGGCGAATGTCTGTTTCTGTTTGGGGCAATAGTGTGCACTGATTTATTACTGTGCCATGTGTGAAAGGGAGTTTTCTTTTCAGGCTTTTCAGTAAGGGGAGAGTATTGAACTTGCTAAATGTGTGCATGCATCCAAGTGTGTACTGAGTTCAGCTCAGCTTTTTTCAGTCCATTCTGTATGCTTCTTCATCATCTCGGCTTTTGTCTTTGAATTGTATTACTTCTCATGCATAATTTAGAATCAAGCTTGTGTTTCCCCATAAGGCCGATGGCAAACATTATGCTTTTCCCCCTTTCCCCTTTCTTTTCCTTTTCAGTCGTAATGTTGGTAGTATTTGGTCTCCTTTTACTGGAGCAGCTAGGGAGATGTTACACAGCTTGGCGTGTTGCGAAGTTGTATGGGTGTGTTGGGAGGCACGTTGGACTGAGTGCCAGATGTGATTCTCACCCTCGCACCTGTTGTGGGGCAACAAACTTCAGGCCTTAAACTGATAGCCTGGGCTGCTGGTGCTCTGTAGCTTCTTGCCTTTTATAACCGTTGGGTTCATTGGGTGCTGTGTAGCTTGGCTGCACAGCCAACAAATCCCATAGGTGTTTCCAGGCATTCCTGGATGTTTCCAATACCTTCTCTTAATGAAAGCTGCCTTGTCACTGTTGTCCTTCGAATACCATTTCTAGTTTGGTTGGAAGGAGGCTTGCTGTTTTTTCCAAAACCAATCCTAATGTTACCACTCCTGCCTAGCAACAGCATTAGAGGTCTTGGAGTTAATGCCTGGTATTGGCTGAACGTGTGAGTTGCCAGCAGGTCTTTGCATCCTCATCTTCACATCCAAGCTCCGATGGTGCAGTTGTACATGTTCTTGTGAAGCTGCTTGGTGAGTGCCTTCAGGGCGAAGCTGCAGGCCTGATTGCCTGGTGATGGGCACAAGGAGATGGAGCCCAGTAGCTGCAACTATAAAAGCTCAAGCGTCTGTCAGTGGGGTGTATACTTAACTGCGCAGGCAGCAGCAAATCTTTGGCTGACTACAGGATGGACCGAAGGTCGTTTTGTTAGCTAGGGAGGGCTGAACTGTGAAGCAGCTCTGTTTCCTTGGCCAGTAGTGCATGGATCAGGAATCCTAGTCAATGGTTTTTGGTTTTAACCTTCCTGTCCTTCCTATCTCCTCCTGCCCTACAGCCCGTGGCAGTGAGTAGGACCATGCTATAAATGCTCTCCGCCTCTTGAGCCTGGTTTTCAGTCCGAAGCTGACAGGCCTGATAGATAAGTAGTGTGACGTTTATGTATTAATTTCTGGAGTTACAGGGATCAGCCACAAAGTATTAGCACCACTATACAGTGTGTCCTCTGTTATTTAAAAGGGAGGACAGTGAATAGGTTCAGTTATTTGAGGTTTCAAGTAATCCAGGGCAATTTTCAGTGTAATTAATACACGTCAGGAATCTGACCCTTGTTGGGATAACAAGAAGTTCTGGATAACTGAGGTGATACTGTAAACAAGTCATGAAAATTGTGCCAGAAAGCTGTCTGCACAGGTCAGTAGCACAAGCTAATAAAATCTCTCAACTTGTGGTCTAGAAAGATAATTTATACAGCTTTTACTTGACATATGCAGAAGTAGAAAAAAACCCTTTTCTTTTTGTACAATTCTCGGATGTTGTTTTTTTCATTAAGTTTCTCCTGTTACCCCTAAAGAGGTCAGACAATAGTTGCTTCTTAAACCATAACAACTGCTTGAAAAGCATAACTTGAAATGTCCTGAGAGTGCCACATGCATCAGACACAGACACCCTGTTTTGCTGTGCTGTTGATTTTCAAAGAAAATACATGCAACTTTAAAAAGCCAACAAAAACTTACTACTACAGGCTTGATACTATATATTGAAAACAATGTATATTCTGACATTTCATGAAACAACTTATCAACAAATGCAGGGATTACATCAATCATTGGCAAAACTAGTTGCAAACTGGTAAATCAAAGGCAGTGATCTTCAAAAAGCCCTCTCAGAGCTTTTATAAAAGCCTATGAAGGGGCAAAGAGAGGCAAGTAAATAAATGCTGTGCGCCAGAAGAACACAAAATTCGTTACTAAAGTCAGTGTTTAGTCACAGACTTATGTAAAAAAGAAACATGACATAAAGTTTGTCATAGGAAGCTAGGTTTTGTTTTGTTCTGGGTTTTTGGAGAAGCAGAGCCAGGCTAGCTTGATGTTCCTTCTTAGTGTGCACTCCTGTATTTTATTTTTACAGTGCTGAATAGTGGCTGGGTGGAATCTGGTAGGTCAGTGGACTAGAATTTTAGGCAAGGAAGAAGCAAGATAATTACATCCTCTCGGAGAAGTGTTGAAGTCAAACAAAAAATTTGAGTAAGCAAGGTATTAGCAGAATGATAGTAGAATGGGTGATACTTTATCTTCAGCAATATCATACCCCTTGTTACTTGTTCTTTCATTCTGTCTAAAACAACCGAAAGAGCAAAAGTCAATCCAATATTATGATTAGTTTGAAGGGAGTTTAGGAGCTGTATCTTCGGATATGCCAGACCACAATTTCTGAGTGTCTCGGATCTTTGAATGATACAGTCAGCAGTGATCAAAATCTGCTTTCCTGCAAAGCAAGCATCAGGCTCAGTGGTATGAGTCTCTGCCTTCAGAAGATTGTAATTAAGAAACAACCCATAGATGCGGTTAGAAAGGACACAGAGAAACGAGTTATTTGTCAGCACAGTGTTATCAACAAACCCGGTATCTAACTGCTGTTGGCTCTTCCTAAGTATAACTGTAATGCAGAATTTTGGGGAAGATAATGGAGTAGTTCTAGTGAAATTTAGAGGAGGCAACTCATAAGCTTGAGGACTGTGTGTGAGAAAATCCCAAATCTGCCTAGAGTCAGCACCCACAGTATTAGACTAAGTTGGCCAGTTCCCAGGGGTGTTTGAGACCTTAAATGCTCTTTAGTCCTTACCCTCTGGTTGATCGGAGATTAATCACTTGCTTTTTTAAATACTATTACCCAATCTCTTGAGCCACCCAATCCTGATTAAAATTTACTTTCTAAAATATGATCTTAACTGAAACTCCTCAGATTCCAGACTGCTACATATTTCTTGAAGAACTGTGAGTTCTTGGTGTTCTTGTGGTACTTACATCAAAAATTCTCTCGCAGATAGTTTATCTTCCCGAGAGCGGTTCACCTTGCTTATTCTAATTTTTTTTTTGGCTGAAATTTGATGAGCGCTATTAGAAATCCAGCACTTAAGCCTGCATGCAAACTATTATGTAAGCAAATTGCAGACCAGGAACTTCAAAGTCTGTGGTCAGTATTCTCCACCACAGCTTCCAGTATGATTTATTCTCTTTGCATAACAGCGTACAAATATTCTTGTCCTTTATAACTTTACAATACAAGTTGGAGGAATAAAAGCACCAGACTGAGGTTAGGAAGCGGATGGGAAGTAAATAAGGGGAAAAATAGCCAAGTGCTCAGTTCAGCATAATGGAAGGTGGAGTTTGGGATATGTCGGAGAATGGGAAACCCTGGATAACCTCTGTGTTGTGGGTGTGGGCAACTGACGGAACAGCCTGCTTGGGTAGGGCAGCAGCATCTGTCACCCTGGCTCAGCACAGCCAGAGGACGGCTCTTGCAGGAGAGCGGCTTGACGCCAGCGCCTTTCCCCTTCGGGGCAAGTGGCCCAAAGGCATGAGATCAGCCGAGCCATGAAGCATAGCACAGTCACGGATTTCCAGGTGGTCAAAAAGCCCCAGAAAGCGGGCGCTTTCTGTGCTAGCTGACTTTCCAGACTCCCTGCAGTCATTCTGCATGCAGAAGCCCCTGTGGAGCTCTGGGCTGGCTGGCATGTACAGGCACAGGTACAAAGAGCATGTGTGACCACGGTCTGGGACCTCCTGGGTGGTTAGTCTCCCTTTGCTGCAGTTTTGGCAGTGTCCCTGCATCACCTAAGGTGGTTGTGTAGCTCTGTAGCCCCTGTATTTGGATGGCGCTCCGTCTGTTGACCTTGTAAACCCCAGGTAGCTCTCAGTAGGGCCTGCAGAATGAAGGGCTGATTAGCTTCAGCACAGTGCTGTTGTCCTTAAATGAGGGTTCTTCACCCAGTGTGTGAGAGCCAATCAACACACTGACTCGAGATACTTGTTTTTATTTCAGTTCTGCAGCACTGGGTGCTGGGCATTTAACGACAACCGGCACACCTCATGTTTCAAACCGCCCAATATTTATAATGATAAAATACAGCTGATTGGTTAATAATGATTCATTTACCACTCCTAATTATAAATATGCATCTAAGCTCATGTTTAAAACATTTAGGGACGTTACCTGATTAACATGCTCATTATTCACAAGGAGGTGGCTGTTTTGTTTAGTTTGGGATATGCTCTTGGCTCAACTTTGGTCCAGAAGTTGCATTTTTGCTATCTTATGTCTAAGTCAGCAACTGCAAAAGAACACGTAAGACACATTGTTTCATTTCATATCCTCTTCAAGCTTAGGTATTAGGTACCTTCTCTGATGTCTCCACCATGTCCCAGCTGAAACTTCTTGATAAACTTTTAACTTTGTTCTCCAGAGGTCACATGCATTCAAGCAAGGCAGTACTGTGCCTGATGAATATTCCCCAGTCGCTAGGAACGGCAGCGTAGAGGGCCTTGCCAAAGCCAGTAAGTCCCACTGGCCTAGAGCTGATTTTGGGTAGCCATTTGCATTCTCCAGAAAGCTGCGTCCGCAGGAGTGGTTTGGAGACATGTGAGCTGGCTGGGGACTGGGGCTCTGCAGTGCTTTAAATCAGCTAAATTGCTGGCGGCTTCTTGTTGGCTCTGGAGCTAGTACAGCTGCTTTCATGGCCCGTGAAGCCTGGCCTAATAATCTTGCTGGACTCTACTGGTTCTGCTGTCTAGATACACCTCTCTCCGATCAACCAACTGAACTCTGAGTCCCTCTGTTGAGGGAAGGAAAAAAATCATATTTGCTTTAAATTTTACCCTTTTCCTTTATACAGTCTCGTCAGCTAAGTTTTACTTCAGTCTATATAATGTAGCTTTAAATTGCAAAGGTTTTCAGAAGTAGCAGGTGAGGAGTTGGAGGCTTGTTGTTTGAGGGTGCATGAACATCTCTGCCAGCCTTATTTATGACTCTTCCGAGCAGGAGCCACTGGTTACACCCAGGTAAGCTGAATTATAAGCATGGTTTGGCTGTTTTCCTCTACAAACAAAAGATGATCTCGAGTCTAGTTAGGACAGAAAGCAGGGTATAAACTGAAATTTTAGGAATAAATTAGCAGTGATAGCCAATTTTTTCTCCCTTTCTTTTTCTTCTGCCAATAAAGGTGACAAGCTATTTCTGTCATCTCCACCCCTTAGTTCCAGTTCCGAAGACTTGGTGTGATGCATGTATTCATCTTCCTAGCCTTGTTGCTTTATGCATTCCTAGGGGAGAGAGGATGTTGCAGAACTATGCCTCAAGTACACCTCTCGTGTGTTGACAGTAAACGGAAGAACAGGAGTATCTGTCCTGTAGGAGGGGAGATCCTTTTCTGTCCTCTGTTGTGCTGCCTGAAGGAACCAGAAACAAGACATTGTGAAAGAGCTGGGAGAAAGCCTTGCAATAGGAATACACTGTATTAAAGAGGAGTTCCTTCCTGTCCCTCTTGTTTTAATCATTGATTTTATGCCCATTAATTTGAGGAAATTCTCCTTCTTAAATACAGTATATTATTGTACTACCTTTTATTTGTCCCGTCCTGAAAGCTTAGTCTTCATAAACTGCAAATGCGTCTGGCATCCAGATACAATCCATGAATCCTGCTTTCCAAACGGCCCTTCAAAGCCATATTTGCATGACGTCTATAGACTTAATGAATAGTAGTAATTTCAGTTGCCTGCATAGTCCATCTATGTTTGCAGCTACCGTAGCTTTATGAATAATTGTGCCAATTCCTGAATTACATCTAGTGAATGCTTTACTGATGGTTGAAAAGAGATGGAAAATAAATCAATGCCAGACTATTGGGTAGCTCATCTTGTCTTGAATGTTTGCCATAAAAAAAAACGCCCCAACACTGGAGATGTTCAAGATGACTGACAGCTATGGCCATGCTACCTAGACACCAAATGTATGTTTTCAAATCTGAGAAACACATCGATTGGGTGTTGTGGTATTTAGTAATTTAGGCAGTTGCACTATATATGGTCAAAGTTAAGAATGGGCATTGATTTACTTAGCATCTTTTTGCACAGATATTTTGGTTGTCTGTGAAATGCAGTTTCAACAAATTGAAAATTATTGATTTTCTTCCCTTCCTTTTCCTCACTGAAATCATTCTAGACATCTAAATGTGAAAGCTTTCTATTTATTTTTTTTACTGGAAGTAAAAACAATAATGTAGGTTTTCCAAGTGGAACGTACTGGAACTTCATTCAGTTAAAAAAGCCAATTAAAATGTTTTTTTGGACTTGAACGGCTTCTTTTAGAAGTATTTGCAAGGAAACCCCAACCTGTACATTAAAGAAGTCCAGTATGTTTTATGTAATGTTGGCATGAAAATGCAAAGCTATGAGTGGGGGGGGAAATGTATGTCAGGTATCATGTAACAGCAGCAAAGAGACTTCTGATGTTTATCAAACGTTGAACACCATAGATTATTAAAACATATTCCTTGGCAATAAAGAGTAGATGTTTAATTTGAAAGGAGAAATGGAATTTGTTGCTTTTTTTGCAGAGGTCACGAACTGAGCAGGAATGAGTCCTCCTTGGCGGTTTCACTATTTTGCTGTTTGCCTTGGGGAATAGAGATTTGGTCTGATTTTAACAGCTACTGCCAGGCCCCCGGCTCCCACAGACAGCTTTCTTGCATCTTTAGAGGCCCACCTACAGCAGTTGTACTTGGACATTGGGACACAGAGGCCCTCCAACAGCTCCGGCTGTGTCGTATCCTGATCCTTGCATAGCGGATTGCCATCTTTGCTGAGAGAAGTCTGAATGTTGGCCAACTGTTACTATTTTTTGGCTTTAAATGGAAGATAGCTTTGCTTAATGTACCAAGCAAAAGAGGACATAACACATAAAAGAAAGGGACAAGAAAGTAAAGTTGTGTTAGTAATGAGTAGTTTCCGCAATAGAAGAAGCATTATGAGACTGCTACGCAGTGGTCATACATTCAATTTCAGAGGTTTCATGTCAAATTGATTTTTATTCTAGGTACCTTTTTTTTGTATCTTTACAGTTGGAAACTTTAAAAATCCGTTATACAAAACTTCATCTGTTTTCTGGCCTTGGGTATTCAAAGTTTTGTGCTCAGCTAGTTCAATACAGCTGGATGCAGCAAAACTTTTCAAATGAGATTCATCACGCACATATTTTCATAAAAATCCTGTATTTTCTTGGACTGTAAACCTTGGGTGAAATTAAGTTCCTCAGTAGGAAGAGAGCTGATAAAAGACACGGGGAAACTAAGAACTGAGGCTATAACTCCAATACAGATTTTTGTCTATGAATAATTAGATTCTTGTGTATCAGAAAAGCATCAAGTATAAATCTCACTATTGCTCACTTCCAGTTACTTGTTTTGTCCTCGCTATCTGCTTTGGATGTAGTGAGAGAGGAAAACTAGAAACAGTCTGTAGTGATCACTGCAGTGTTTCTGCAGGTAGTCATCTCTGAATGTGGATGCAGGTGCACTGGTTATACTTTAAGTTACCTATATTGGTTCATAATAGATTATGCTGGTCAGGTAACTAATGACCCTCAGACACGCTTTCGCAGGTGGAGAGGCTCATGATGCACAGGATTCTTCCTCATTTTCTTCTCTGCCAGCCTCACCCTTTCCCAAAGGTCCTGTGGCAAGTCACATCTGACAGTTCCCTGGAGCTGTGTCCCTTAAATAGTCAACACTGCTCTTCCCAGAAAACAAGTTTATTTTCTCTCCAGTCAAGTCAAAATATAGAAAGCAGGCGTTGGGTAACAGTGCCCTGAAATATCAAATGTGATCAAAGGGATCCCATGAAGCTTGGAATCTGTAGGCAGAGAAAGGAAGACAGGGTATGTAAAAAAAGGCAGTGCCTTTTAGTAGACCTGATAATATAATGAAGGAAAACACAGAGTAGATTTTTAGCACGTGCGTTTGTTTTGCACAGATAAACTTCTTTATTACCATAGTCCAATATCTTAGCAGGAACACGTATATAAATAGCTTTTGAGAAGTGTCTGTTGTGCCATGGCTTAACACACGACTGCCCTGGCAGCAGTCAGGGAAGGCAAAGGTTTGTTCAGCAGTGGTTGGTTGTAGTTGATGGCTGTACGTAACATGCAAAGGCCGTGTTTGTGTTGAAGCTTAAGCTATTTGCAGTGTTCCTCTGGATTATCCTCGGGCTGTGCTTTTTTGGGTATATCACTTGGGAGGTAATTCAACTTTATTCATCTATGAATTTCCTTTTTTTTCCTGTATGTAGGCTGATAAGCTTTAACAGTACACCTAGTGAAAACCGTATTGTCCCATATTTAAGGCTCAGGTTGGTTTCTTTAGAGGTCCCATTGCTTGGACCCTCCTGACTTATATACTGGTTTTGTTTTCACAATATAAGTTCTTATGACTTGTAACTCCAGATTTAAAGTTTATGTTTTTTTTTTTTTGTTTACTTCAGGCAGTTTGTTTGGGATGGCTGCCTTTGAGATCTTCTAAATCTGTAGCCAGACCGTGTGCTTTCCTTAATGCTTTGTCATATCCCGATAACTACACACAAATAAACCGAGCTTAGAAAACAGCATATTCTCCCTAGCTGTGAATTTCTTGCCCAATTTTATTTTTTGCTGTAGAGCTCAGCTGTGGGGGCAGCAGCCACAGGGATGTGCTGAAAATGGAGAGTGTACAGTTTCCCCAAGAAGATGTCCTGAGGGAAGTGTTGTGGCACCACTAACCGTGGTTTCAGCATTCCTTGAAATCTGTGTTTAGGTTAGTCGTACTCCCAGCACTCATCATGTGAGTGCAACTAAAGGTCAAATTTGTCTTCATGACCTTTTTTTTCCTTCCTTCAGATAGAGACAGCACAATTATTGCCAGGAGGATGGGTAAAGAAGGGGTAGATGCCACAGATGCTGAGCTCTGGCTGCACTGTGAACATTGCTGTTGTGATGGTTCTTTCATTCTCATCTTTTTTTGTAGCTGTTTACCCAACCCTGTGCTGTTTTTTACTGACCCACATCATAGCCCACTAATGAGGCAAAGCAAGGTAAATAAGAGTCCTTTCCATTGCGGCAAAAGGAGCCAGGCTTTGCTTTTTGGGTGGTGTCTCCCCTCTCCTTGTGTTCTTACCCATCTGGCTCTGGATTTGCAAGGTGAATTCCCAGCAGCTTCTAGGAGTGCTTGGCTGCACTTTACTGTACGTGAGCTTGATTTTAATCCTGTCCTTGGAGAGCTTTATTCATCAAAAATGTGAAAAGTGAGTAACAGAAGTCATGAAACTGATGTCCAAACCCTCACAAGCCAAGCGTTATCATCTGGTACTAAAAAGCAATGGAGAGGGGATGGAAAAGGAAATGTTGTCCTCTTCCTTGGCCATGCCGTGGCTGTTACCATAGAATATGGCATCCAATAGGCACCCCGTCTCCAAGGCTGGGAGACATCTGGCTGACATCTGGCTGTGATTTCACCAGCATCAGAGCCAATGAATAGCCTGGAACTGCTTTGACCCTTTTTCCCCTGCCTGCCTGTGTTCCGTCTTCGTTGCTGTAAACAAAGGCATCTTACTCTGGGTGTATCGTGGGTTTGGCGCATCTGAGGGAATTCATATCATCTGATTGCTCTCTCCCCCAAAGACAAGGATGTTGACTGAGCCCCCATTTGTTTAAATGTTTTATTTGTGCCTTCAGGGATAATGACCTGATGCAGCAAGGAGAATATCAGGACCGACTTAACTAGTGAAGTCATAGGGTCAGCCTTGTGCACCCCTCCCACCCCCCCGTGGTTTGCTTTTGCCCATTGAGTTGAAGGCTGCTTTTGCTCATGTTCTTTTGTATGGTTCCCTCCCATGATTTTCTTCTCTCTTTCCCTGTTATCCTTCTCCTTTCCTGTCCACAGTGTCTCTTCCCTCCTTTTACATCATACCATCCAGCAGGGATTTTAAGCTCATTTTAAAAATTTGCAGAAATAAGGTACACCATCAATTCTGTACCCAGCATCAAATTTTCACTACCTGCCCAGGACCTGCAGTGCCATTTTATATTCTGAGCTCCTTGCATTTGCCTTTCATTATATACAATGTAGCCATTCCAGATTCTGTTTGGGGATTTTAGTTATATCTATTACTATATAATAGATTAATATTATATCTATATTCCTATCAAACAAATTATAGTAATACACTGCATTGCATAAGAAGCATATAAATGTGGTTAAAATTTGCTACAGGACAAAGATCTTAAAAAGCAAACAATCTGATGGTGAAGGACAGATTTAGGAAAATGTCAAAGATCATTTCTTAAGTAGTGCTGCTGTACTTCTGATTTTCTTAAAGAATTGCAAAATTTTAATTTTAAACATTGTGCTTTTGGATATCTGGAGGACAAGTTTACTCACAATTGGATTTGCTTAACACATTTCATTTATTTTGGGCTTGCTTTTTAGGGGCCCCCATCAATTCTCATGGTGTGATTTTGAGGGGGTTTTTTGCTGTTGCTTATTTTCAGTTTATTAATCTAGACTGAATGGGCTTGTGTTTTACATGAGACTAATGATTGGAACTATTAGCAAAAGATTTTGCTGGAAGCCAAAAATGATAAGAGCAGCCCTCTGAAGAGATAAATGGAGTATGTTTTTTTCCTTTGCCCAGCTTTCCCTGCACACAGGATAAGTTTTATACTACCAAAGTAGCATAAAGAAGTGGTATCAGAATATCTTCTTGCTCTAGGCACTTGCAATTTTCTGAACTAGTAAGCCTGGCTGGAAGCAGCAGGATCTAAGCACCCTGGTAGGAATTTGGCACTTCCAGCTAGATCTTGGGGGTCTGGTACTGAACATCTTCTGGCAGATACAATATCTTAGATATTATCTGAAGATTGCTTAGAACCATGTTTTGGGTTTCTGGTATGTTTTGTGTAGTTGAGGTATGTTCCCAACAGACTCATTTTCTTCACAGTATTTTAAGGTGCTTTTTGCCTTTTTGTTAAGGCGGTGGAGCTGTTATTTGAGCAGACACATCTTCTCCTTGTTGATTGCCCAAAAAGAAGAGGAAAAAGGCTTGGCTTTCTTTGCGAAGGCAGTCTGGGCTGTCGTCTTTGCTGAGCTTTTGAAGGTGCTACTTGTCAGGCTTTCTGGCCTGCTGGTGCTCCTGACAAGCCTGGCCCTTCTCCCTGCTATTCCTGCAGCCAGCCCTGCCTTTGGAGTGGTTCACTTTCATCTCCTGCCAGCACATGTTATTCCTGATGTTTTAATCTAATCAGCTCTGTATCTATTCTCTGGACCTGTTTTTTTCCTTTGGGACTCACGTGATTCTGCACACACTGATCATTTTTAGAGTCATAGAATGGTTTGGCTTGGAAGGGACCTTAAAGATCATCTAGTTCGAGGCCTCTGCCATGGACAGGGACACCTCCCACTAGACCAGGTTGCTCAAAACCCCATCCAACCTGTCCTCGAACACTTCCAGGGATGGGGCCTCCGCAACTTCTCTGGGCAACCTGTTCCAGTGTCTCACCACCGTCACAGTAAAGAATTTCTTCCTAATATCTAATCTAAACCTTCCCTCTTTCAGTTTAAAACTGTTACTCCTTGTCGTGTCACTCTTCTCTCTGATAAAGAGTCCCTCCCCATCCCTACTATAGGCCCCCTTTAGGTACTGGAAGGCCGCTATAAGGTCTCCTCGGAGCCTTCTCTTCTCCAGGCTGAACAACCCCAACTGTCTCAGCCTGTCCTCATCGCAGAGGTGCTCTAGCCCTCTGATCATCTTTGTGGCCCTCCTCTGGACCCACTCCAACTGGTCCATGTCTTTCCTGTACTGAGGACTCAGAGCTGGACGCAGTACTCCAGGTGGGGTCTCGCCAGAGCAGAGGGGCAGAATCCACTCTCTCGACCTGCCCACCACGCTGCTTTTGGCGCAGCCCAGGATGCGGTTGGCCTTCTGGGCTGTGAGTGCACGCTGCCGGCTCATGTGGAGCTTCTCATCCACTGACACCCCCAAGTCCTTCTCCTCAGGGCTGCTCTCAATCCGTTCTCCACTCAGCCTGTATTTGTGCTTGGGATTGCCATGACCCAGGTGCAGGACCTTGCACTTGGCCTTGTTGAACCTCACGAGGTTCGCACGGGCCCATCTCTCAAGCCTCTCTGGGTCCCTCTGGATGCCATCCATCCCTTCTCCTCTTCTCCCTTCTGCCGCTTTCTGCCGGCTGCCGGCCAGCGCTGCTCGGCGGGGGGAGCCAGCCCCGCCGCCTGTCGGGCTCTGTGGGGGGGTGTCGGGGCTGCTGTGCGGCCCCGGGGGGGGCGGTGGGAGGAGTTGGGGGGTTGCAGCCCCCGCCGGCGGCAGCGCAGCGGCTCCGGCCGGCTGTCGGTCGTGCCGCTCCGCAGGCTCCGGGAGGCGAGGATCGGCTCGGGCTGACGGGCTGGTAAGTCCTGCTTTCCCTCCCGGAGCCCCTCTCTTTCTGTTTTTCCCCGTCTAGCGTTTAATTTTGACTAGGTGAGGCTGCTGTTGTGTGCCAGAATCCCTTTGGGGTGCAGTAACTTGTGTCCCCCCCCGCCATTACCGCCCCTGGTGGGGCTCGCCTTCCGTTCTGGTGCGCTGTCATCCTTCATCTTCCCACGCATCCTAAGTTTCTGAGTGGACGTGTCCTGGCTATGATCGGGTTCCTCCCAAATCTGCTGATTTGGAATCTGCCACAGAAAACAGCATTCTGTGAACGTGTAGTTTTACTGTATATACAGTAAAGTATACTGTATAAACAATAAAAGGTTATATATATATAGTAAAACATATATATTAGTAAAATATATATATAGTGAAGCATATTGGATAAATAATAAAACATATATATGTATATGTGTGTGTATATATAGGAAAAGTTCCTGGCCTCTCTCTCATAAAAGTTCTTACCTGGTGGACTTGAACTGAATATTTCAGTGTTTCCTTTCCGTCTGCTTGTGGATCCGTCAAGATCCATTGCTTTTATATGAATAAGCAATCACCGCTAATTATTTATGTAAAATGGAAAAATGAGGGAATTGGGAAGAAATGTTGAGGGTAAACAAAAGGCTTTTAAGAGTCTGTATTGGAAATTGCTTAGAAAAGCAGTTTGGAAAAATACATATAGATATTTAGAAATCTTCCAATTTCTCCTGGAACAGGGAAAATTTCAGCATTCCAGAAATGAAAAAGGCCACCTGTTTGTCTGCAGCTGTCCCGCAAAACAGCGCAGTCCTACTGGCAACTAATAATATCTCCAGCTTGCAGAAGTGGCATGCACTTGGTATTTTATTTAGCGTTCTGTGCGGACATACAGCTTGGCTTGCTTTTGTTTTTCCCCGATTTTATCGGTATATCTCACCCAGGCCATGCAGTAGCACATCTGACAAATGATGGTTCCACAGTGATAAGCTGCAGGTCCGATTTGCAGCGTGGATACAGTGAGAATATTTTGTATACTATTGTGGCAGATGAAAGGAATGGAAGTGGGCCAAATTCAAGCTGTTTGCCATTGCATCTGATCAGCAGATCCTATGGAGGGAATTTGCCTGCTGTGAATATTTGATTCTCGCTAGCTTGAACTGTCTTGTGTGTTGGCAGTGCTACTGTGTGAATTTGCGGTGGCTTTCCAGGGTGTCTGTCCTGCACAACTGCCAATTTCTGTGCGTTGTTTTTTTTTTTTTTTTTTTTAACAGGGTTCAGGATTTTGTGTTCCACTTTGTGTGTGAGGACGATGACTTAACGCAATATAGAGAACATTTTTTCGTATTTATAGCACATGGGTTATCAGTCTTTTAAAAATGGGGAAAAAAAATATGTTTACAAGTGAGCAGCGTATTATTTCTTCCTCTCTCCTTCCACCTTCGTGGAGGTGTAACCCCTCCACCTTCCATTCTCTCTGCATTACCTGCAGGTGGTTGTCCTGGCAAAGTGATTTTGTAGAGGTGAGTTGTGCAGGTTACACACCAGAAAGGATGAAAAGGTTACGGCATTGAAATGCAGTTATGAGAGCAGGAGCAGTCCCTTCCTTCCCGTGCATCCTTCTGACTCCGGACTCGGGGGGTCAGTGTTCTGCACCCCTGTGTGACCGTCCCTGCTCCTCCCCGGTCCTTCCTGCTTTGCCTGAGAGTTTGTAATGTTTTATGTGTTGGTTGATTTTTCTGTTGAGAAATTCAGCATAGCAAAACCTTTACATTAATAACTTCTGGATCTCTAATACTTGCAAGCAAACGACATTGATTATAGTGCTGATCTAACAGTAACTGTCACGACTTTGCTGAGGCAAGCAGAAAAGGGTTGGGGTTTGACCTCTCAGTGTATCTTGTGCTTGTGTCCTCTGTCTGTCACCACGCTGAAGCATTTGTCTTCTGTAAGCAGTCTGTTCAGAGTTTATGTCGTTTTATAGATAACACATAGGTAAAATTTTATAGATATCTATAGATTATAGATATCTATAAATATCTATTTTAATAGATACAAAAATTTATACATTAAAAAATAGATAAAACTTATGAAGGAATTGAGACTGGAAGCTCGCTCTTCCTCTGGGGTGCATGAAGGACAAAAGCCAGAAGAAGATTTTTTTTTTTGATTGAATAGTGTGGGCTAAAATGTAGATGAGCCAGCAGGAGCCAGTTGTGGGTCCTCTGGGGCTGTAGGAAATGATGTGCTGACCAAGTGACCCACCCTCCATCTACTCCAACTCTGCGACTGCAGCAAGTAACCACTGACAAAAAGGCAATATCATCTCCATTTAATGTATTGAGGTAATAGTATGGTAGTGCCTTGCAGGGGCTGCAGGAGGGACTCAATTCTGGTCGCGTGTCTTCCGAGACCACGGTAAAAGATACTGCCCTGTTAGCTGGGACACGGCAGCTGGCCGCGCTTGCCATTGCAGTGTGACCCATTTGCGTGACCTATTTAACTCTGCCCGGTTGTAAGGAGCTGGACATGCACATTAAGTGTCTGGTTTTTGTCCCCTATTTTTAAGGTAAGGATGTTTTATATACGTTGCTGCTTGTAAACTTTTTTTTTCTCTTTTAGTTTCGTCAACAGCAACACAGAAGTGGCACTTTAGGTGACTAAAAAAATTATGTAGTTACAGATAACAGATACGGAACTATAATTTCAAAAAATTTGAGCAACGTTTTCTGAGAACTGAAGAAACCGGGACTTGGCCAATGCAAAGTGTAGTAATCCAGAGAGAAACCTTTCCTGGGAGCTGGGTCTTCATGATAAGACTCCTTGCTCCTTATAGTGGCTTAGGAGTGGCGTTCTCCAGCATCTCAGTAGAACTAACAAATACAAATTTCAACTGTAATGAAGCAAATCAGGAGAAGTTTAGTTTTGCAGTAGTATGAGATACATTTGGGCTTGGGAATATGCAGCCTAGGCAGGTTTACCTGAATATCTGTCATGTGAAAACAATTTCTGTGTTGGCTTTTTTTTTAATCCTTTTAAACAAATTGCCATTTTTAGGACTATTGGGAAATAAAACTATGAGATTGTTAACAGAAGCAAAAGCCTTCAGTGCTGACTGATTGCATCTTGTTGACATGCATGGCTATTTATGCCCATATAAGATACAAGCCTTCTGAGGAATTGTTTGGGTGATGGTGTTAGTGATTGTTGGCAAATGTTGTTATTATTATGATGACCATCAAAATTAAAGCATGTATGAAAACAGGCTTAGGATGGTGACGCTTTTTTTTTTTGAGAAGTGGGCATTTGTTCATCAGCAGAACAACTGAGTTTCCAAACTACATGGCTGCCAAGTGGCTGATATTTTTGTTACTGCTTATCATAACTTGGATGTGAACTTTTGGCGTAAAGATGGGTGCAATTAGTTATTCCCAGAGTTCCCCCTCCTTTGATTGTTTTCTAAACCTATTAGGTTACTATGTCCTGTGTGTCCTGTATATTTTTGTTAGGAAATACTGTTAGGAACTTTCTTTTAATGCTTTTGCATTTTTATTAGATTTACACATTGCTCCACCCACCATTTGGAAGTGACCAGAACTGTCCTCCATCAAAGGCTAAACACAAGAGTTATTCACGATGCCGTTGGAAAAATTATAATGCAAACAGTAAGCCAGATGGGGAATTTTACAAGCATCTTTTCATGTCATGAATGATGCTGTCTCTCTGGGTTATGGGCTCTCTGCTCTCTCGACTGCCGTTCCTTTCCCCCTGGCTTCCCTCCAGAGCTGTTAAGTTTCAGCCAGGGAAGAAAGGGAGATTTGGACTCCTCTAAATTTCCAAGTCCGTATTTTTTTGTGGTGTGGCTGGTGACAGCGAGCTTTGTGTGCGAGAGCGTTGGCATGCAGAGTGCGGCGGCGATTAGCATGCTGATGGCTGCGCCCCGGCAGAGTAAACAGGGCTGCTCTTGCCGAACTGTGGCCGTGCCACCCAAACAAAGGCCTGGGAGCAGATGTGGGGAGAGCCCTGCTCCCGAATCCTGCTCTGTCATACTCTGAATGCTGCCCAGGCTCCTCTGCCTCCCAGTTTTTTACCAAAACAGAGGTCTCTGCCCCAGGCTGAGGTTCTGCTCCTCTCTGACCCTTCACGTGGCACCTCTAGTTGGAGGTTTGAGATGAGAGGCCTCAGAGAATATCAAGCTGTACGTTATATCCTTCCTTGTCCGCATACCTGCTATTGCAGTTGTTGATCCAGCAATGTATATATCTTAAAAACTTGTTCTCTCCTCACCTTCAAGATTTATCTGTATAAGAAAGGTTCACTGGTTCTATAAAAGGGGGGCGGTGTACATGCATATGTGTAAGTATAAAACATATATTAAATGTGTACGCACACATGCTGATTTAATCCCGTTGGTACAAACCATATGTCTTGTATTTGGTTTGAAAGAGGCTCATATCATTTTGTGCTTAATCTCTCCTAGTTATTGACTTTTATACTCTGAAAACTGTAAATCTTCCATAAAAAGTGTTACAAAATTGCTGTTGTTTCTTCTTACAGACAGTAGTCACATGAAGTGTAACTTCAAGCATTTTATTTGGGCACCTACCTCTTTTCCTAGTGGCTTCTGGCTGGTTAAGGTTGGAGAGGCAGGAGCTATGTTAACTAGGAGTAACTGGCTTGTTTGTATCAACATGCAAGATGTTTTCTGAACAGACGGCTTGCTTAAATGGTGGTGGGCTGTTTTGTGTGGGCTGCATCAAAAAGGCATGGCCAGCAGGTCGAGGGAGGTGACTCTACCTCTGTACTCTGCTCTTGTGAGACCCCACCTGGAGTACAGCATCCAGCTCTGGGGACCACAGGACATGTTGGAGCAAGTCCAGAGGAGGAATACAAAGGTGATCAGAGGGCTGGAGCACCTCTGCTATGAGGACAGGCTGAGGGAGTTGGGGTTGTTCAGCCTGGGGAAGAGAAGGCTCTGGGGAGACCTTATAGGAGCCTTCCAGTACCTAAAGGGGGACTATTTATCAGGGAGCGTAGTGATAGGACGAGAGGTAACAATTTTAAACTGAAAAGAGGGTAGATTTAGATTGGACCTAAGGAAGAAATTCTTTACCGCGAGGGTGGTGAGACACTGGCACAGGTTGCCCAGGGAAGCTGTGGCTACCCCATCCCTGGAGGTGTTCAAGACCAGGCTGGATGGGGCTTTGAGCAACCTGGTCTAGTGGGAGGTGTCCCTGCCCAGGGCAGGGGGGTTAGAACTAGATGATCTTTAAGGTCCCTTCCAACCCAAACCATTCTGTGATACCCTTCCTGCTTCCCTCAGAAATCCGGCCTTTTCTTTTCTGCCCTGTAACATGCCAAAGCTGTGTTGGCAGCCTCCAGCAGTAGGTGAGGAAATTAGCAGGGCTTTTTCAGTTAAAGAAGTTGCCAACATCTGGGTTTGGAAAGAGAAAAGTCAAGAAGCTTGTTGCAGTTACATATTTAAAATTCTTTTTTTAAAAAAAAGGGTTTTTTCATATTTATGTGGTTTTCAAACAAAACATGTACTGATTTCTTAAATTATGTGACTGGAAGTATCTTTGGTTATTCATTTCAGTAATTATACAACTGTGAGCTGTTACTGAGTCAGGGAGAGGTTGGTTCAGTAGGATCATTTTTTTCAATGAAGAAGAGTTTAAAATATTGTATTTTTTTGCCTTGTTTCAGGATAATATCATCTTATTCTTAAGAGGCTGCAAAGAGCTGGGACTTAAAGAATCTCAGCTTTTTGATCCTGGTGATCTGCAGGACACATCAAACAGAGTAACCATCAAGTAAGTACAACAGCAGTTTGTGATTAGCAAGTTACAACCTCAGACGCATGTGATGCAATAGTAAATATTTAAGGATGGACAAAAAGACTATAGAATTGTCATTTGTATAAAGCAAGTAGGACGCTGAGGTTTGGGAAACCTTCAGCACTGGGAAGAATACATTGTTCCCTTCAACAAGCTTTCTCTAAGGGCTGTGATTTTTCCCAGAGAGATCAACCACAGCTCTTTTAAAATACTGTTTTAGTTAAGCAATGAGATTCTGTGGGATTTAGGGGTTTTCCTGAGTCTAAATTGATGGCATTCTTTTTTGTCTGTCCAACTAATGAACTATATAGGCTGGGGGGGAAAATAAATCACAGCTCTGTTATTTCAGATTAAACTGTTTTGAAGGTGTGTTAAAGACCATTTATAGGCCTCTCAGACTCTACAAGGTGCAGACACGAGCATAGTCTTTATTTTCTAACCAGAACTATAGGTTGGGACACGATAGTTGGGCTGAGGATGTTTGTGTGAACTGTGGAAATGCCACAGTTTCAATAGTTTTTCACCAAAGCCACACGCCTACTACCACACAAATTACCCCATATGTGTATTAAGAGGTTCCCTTTCTTAACTAATTCATGTTTTTTGGGGGGTGAAGTGATTTTTAAAACATTTCCTTTTAATCAACAGCTTTTTACCCATGGTATGTGCACATTCCTCACTGCAAAGAGTACTAGGTGCTTGAATTCCAGTGCTTGTATTTCCAGCATTTTACCCCACAAAGTGGTTTAAAATATAGATGCGAAACCGGCAGAGAGGGAATTACTGTCTTGCTTAAGGTCACACAAAGCAGGCTTGAATCAAAGTCCGCATAGTCATAGATTGATGTCTTAAATAGGAACTGTTGTCCCTTTCAGGGAAGACTTTGTCATCATGGACTAGAGGAACAGAAGCAGTCAAACTGTATTTTTCTCTTGTTTATATTAATGGCAATCAAGCTCTCCGCCCCCCAAAAGCAAGAGCACCCCATACTTTCATAAAACTAACAAAATTTTTAATTGGTGTTATTTAGAAGTTTTTGTGAAATTTTTGGGTCTATCATGTGTAATGTTAAAAAGTTGTTGCTCTACAGACAAGCAAATACTGCTCAGTTGATTGAATGGCCTTGTTTCATTTGGCCAAAAAGATCACTAATGAAATCCTGGTCAGACATACCCATTTTAGAAAAGTATGTGGAAACAATTTACTAAATTTCAGCGGCATTCTATTTTTTTTTTTCCCCCTTCTGGCAGTGGAAGCTGGGCAAGTTTTCATGGTGTTCAAGCACTGTTTGGGAAAATTCAAAGGTTCTGAAAATCGAATTGGCCACTTTCCTTGTTTTAAGGAATAGTCTTCCATTTCTTGCTCCTTTTCAAATTTCTGGCTGTAATATGAGGTTCTTCTTGCCTGTACATACCAGTGAGAGGGGACTGGTGTAAGGTATTTCTTCTAAATCTGATAATATTCCAATGAAAGAAGTTCTTCATGACATCCTGTAAAATTGTGACAATGAGTGGCTGGAGAGAGTTGCAAAACAATTCCTAATCCCCATATAAAACCCTAATCTCCATATAAAACCGGAGAGAAAGAGTCTTTCTGATAAGAAGCTTGATCTTTTGGGGTTGAGGATGGTGGAGTACCTGGGAGGAGGCAGGTTGAGAGGCTGGGGCTGGCATGGAGCTCCAAGGAGGGCTGTCCAGCACGTACACCAGTTAAGCCAGTTAAATAAGCTCTGCGGAGCTGGTTTGGCCCTCCACTGAATGTGATGCGATAGATGTGAAGTGTCTCACTGGCATGGGTTTTTTTTTCTCCCCCCCATCAACTCTTCAGAGAAAGCAGCTGTGGAAACGAGCCAAATGTTTTTCTAGCACTGTCCAAGTTCACGCTGAGTAACTGAGTTGAGGTGTACAAGCCAAGTCCATGACTGTTGTAGAGAAATATGTTCAAGACTGTCTTCTGCTAGCTAGTTCCCAAAGCATGAAGGTGATTATTTTTTTCCCCCTCTTTGAAGACTTTTGGGTTGTTTTTTTTAAACATGGTAAAAATGGTATTTGTTCTGCGGTAAAGGATGAATATGACATTATTGCACATGATTAAGATAATGACATTTTTCACAAGTTTTTTCATATAGATGTTAATTGAAGTATGCATTAGATCTATTTTTTTGGAACATTCAGCTTATAAAAATTATGAGCTAATGCTGTAAAGAATTTCTTCTTGACTTGTTAAACAAGACTCTTTTCCACTGCTATTTTATTAAGAAAAAAATTAGGACTGTTTTATTTTTCTTAGTATGTGGGTATTGGTGGATCCAATTTTGGCTTAAAAAAGATGTTATCAAAAATACTTTGGTTTAGTATTGCCTATATTCAGGCTTTTGTTGTTCTCACGCATTTAAGTACATTTATTTTTGTTTATATCAGGTAACCTTTAATAATAGAGTGGACTTACTGTTACAGTAGAAGGCAATTCCATTATAAATAATCAGGAGACAGTCTATACTAAATCTGAAATTCTTGTTTATTTTTCAGCACCTAAATGTGATACACGTTTCCCCCATTCTTTTTTTTGTAATGGTTTCTTTGCTGAATTTTGAAATGTTGTTTATGTTTGGGCAAACTTTGTGCTTTGTTGTTTCTAACACAGAACTTCCACCCTTTGAACATTAGTGAAAAACTACATTGGGAAGGATGCCAATGTTTAGCCTGAGTGCTTGAGTATACATTCAAAAAACAAATGTTTTTTCCACAGCAGGTTTTGTTGCAAGTGGTGGGATCTTTCCTTCAGCCATCTACTTTCTTTATGGTGCTTGTTTCCTCAGAAGCACCTGCTCCATTTCCTTAATGTTTGGTGGTGATTTCCTCCATCTCCTGTGCATGTTCAGTTGCTTCCAGAATCTGTATGGGTCGCGTGATTTATCACACAGCAGAATCTGACGGTTGGATTACTGCAGAATGCATTTTAGCAGTGAGGACTTTGGTCTTCTCTTTTGAAGAAATCAGCAACACTGTTTAAAGGAAATATTTTTGGCTTTGTCCTACTTTACTGTGGGACCATTATAAACGCATTTTCTTTTTGTATTTCCAGAATTCTAATTTAATGATTGAAATAATGGTGACAAAATACTCCCACGTTATGAATAAATGAATGTGTGAACTACATCTGCTTAGCTTTCATGTGTTTCCAGCTAGCAGAAGCAGTCTGCAGGCTTTTGTTAGAGAAAACGTGATCGGCTGCATACATGCTCTTAAAAAGTGTGTCTGCTTTCTGATTATTTTTTTTCCTCTTTTTCTTGTGTGTGTGCGTGTGCAACCAGGAACACTGACTATAGTAGGAAGCTGAAAAATGTAAGTACATGACTTGGAGTATTTATTATTTTTTTTTGTCTGGTTAATCCTGTACTTGGCCTGAGCAAGAATTATGTCAGTAAAAACTTAGTGCAGATGAGTATCGCTGAAAAGTTCTTCTGAACACAAACCTAACCAGGTTCTACTGCAAACTCCAGTAGAGCTGCTATGGCAAAGCAGCCTTACGATAAAAATATAATGGAGAATCTTTGTCTCTGCTTAATTAAGGGATAAAGAATGTGATCTCTGTGCTGTCCATCATGGTTTTCACTGGGAATGGTCTGACTCGCCCATGAAGGCTTTTGGAGCTTTTCATGAATATATAGGCATAAAGTAAATTTGCACAAAGTATTTAAAATTAAGCCAAATGATCCTTAGATCTGGATGTAAGTCTTTACTGTTAGATTTGCTAGCTTTCTCTTTGTTCTTCCAAATAAATGTTTTCCCAGAAAGACTAATTCCATTTAACTTTAATTTCTTGTTGATTTAAACTAATAGCAATGATAGTGGATCCTGTAATTGTTAAGTAGAAAAGAAAATGGCTAAACTTTGCTGTTCTCAGTTGTTATCCTGAAGCCTAGCAAGCTCTCTGCCCTTCAGTCAGCTGTAAACAGCTATAAAGTCATTTTATATTTGGCTCACATCCCTATAAACTGCTAGGAAATGCCAAGACCTTTTCCTAATAACTTTGCAAGCCAGTAATCATGACTTCAGGTAAAAAAAAAATAAATTAAAAAAACACAAAACATTTAAAAAAAAAAAAAACCAACACAAATTATTTCATCCTGTCTTTCCCATCATCATTAGAGTAATATCTTCCGCATCCAGCACACAAAGTTGCAGGGAAGGAGTTCAGTTTTGGCATTTAGCACCCTTGTGGGCACTGGCTAAATATCTTTGTACAGATGTATTATTTTAAAGGTAAAGTTTCAGAAGTATCCTCTACAATGTGCTTGTAGGCAATATATGCTTTCCAGGTGTGTGATCCTGCAAACTCGGCTGGCAGCCAGTCAGAATTGCTTGCAAATGTGACATTATTTGGGGAAAAAAACCCAAACACGTGGATAAAGAAAGAAGAAAAGAGAAAGTGATCAAATGCTAGCAGAAATAAATAAAAATGCCACAACCTTCATCAGAGAACTGAATGGCAAAATGAATTGGACAGCTTCCTGGTTGCTAGGAATACTGTATTTGCAAGTGTTTTCACTTAACTTGAGAACATGTACTGTAAGAATTTTTTACATAAATTTGTTGAGTACTGCTGGTTGAAGGAAAACAGCTCAGATAAAGGTTATTTCAAGACAAAGAAAATCAATATTGGCAAAACCACCTCCTTTCCCTCAGCACAGTAGTATCAATTTGGATGTAATTCTAAAAACAAGGGGAAAAATTCTTAACTTTTATTAAAAATGTTACTCAGTTATTTCATGGCATGTATATTATTTATAAACTAAAGGGAAGTATAAACTATATTTAAATATATAGAATATATTTTACGTTATGCACCACAGTTATTTCTAAACAGGGGATCTGTATGACACATGCTGTATCCTTTTCTGGCAGGGCCTCAGCTGGAGTGCTGTGTGTGATTTTTGGACATCGCACTTAAATGAAATATGGGGATGGTGGAGAAAGTTGATGAGAAAAGGCTAATCAGAAGTCTAGCATGTGTGACTGAGGAGAAGCACTGAAGGAACGTGGGTGCATGTTTTAGGGAAGAGTCTGACAGAGACGTTTGTCACCAACACCCCCTTGGGATTTCTCCCAGTCCAATTTTCTTTAGTTCACTATTTAATATGAATTATATGGCCCTGTCCCATAAAAACATTAAATGCTATATTTCAGTTTATTTGACTTTGAGACAGTTAATGGCAACTATTATTTATTATTGGTTGCACATCTTTTCCACGTGAACAGATTTCCTGTTTGTTCTGCAGTTAAATCCGTTGCAGTGTCATGGAATGTGCAGACATAACGAGCATTAAATGAGAAAAAGCCCTAAGTTCTGAGGTGATGGTTTGGCATTTTTAACCAGTGCAAAACACTGAACTGAACTGCCTTTGACGATCAGTTTCCAGTCCAAATTGCTGCTGCACAGGTACCATTAAAGACATTGCTATAAGTGGAGCCATATGTGGGCGCAGAGAAGGGCTTTTTGCTTTCCCTGCATGATATAAATATTGGCGGTTTTGGAGGTGTTGGATTTGACCATCCTGAGCATCTTAATTTCTCCTTTCCTAAAACAAGTGCAGCACCAGCAGTGTAAGATCAGATTTCTTCGCTACCCAAAGGAGTGAGAGGGTATATAAACATTTGCAAGAGCAATTCTTGGCTTTTTTTTTTTTTCCACACTAGTTTTGAAGTGACTTTTGGGTTATGGAGAGACATCAGGTCAGAACTTGAATGAAACCACTAACTCTTCCCGCTTTAGGCTGATAGAAACAGCCAGATGCTCATAGCTTTTGATTAATCTTGCGCTAAGCATTTCTTAAGGTAGCAGAAGGCTGGAAGTAAATATTCCCGTGTCATCCGTTTAATTACAGTAAGATGATTAAAAATGGAACTACCTTTTCGACTACTTTTCAACCTTTCTTAGTCGAAAGACTAAGAAAGTAGTCTTTCTACTACCTTAAGGTAGTAACTAACTACCTTACTGGTAGTAGAAACTACCAGTTTCTACCAACTACCTGGCCTTGAAATAGGCAGGCACACATTTCAGATGTTTTATTTATTCCATTAGTCTTATCAATTTTAATTAATAATCACTACTATTAGTACTTTTTAGAGATTTTTGTCCTATTGGATTTACAAACAGATATATTTATGTGTGTGTGTTCTAGACAGTTTCAAATATCTTGCCTAGTTTTTCTATTCAGACTTATTTTTGCTGCTTATTTTCCAGGCAGATATGACAGTTCAATTTTTTTTTTATAAAAATTCCAGGAAGATAATGTGTTAAGTTATATATCCTGTAGGACTGTTTAAATTTTGATAGCTGCCCAATGGATTTGTGTTTAACCGCTGACAGACACTTCCCTTTCAATTCTGATTTGTAACAAAATCTTGTGCAGTTTAGAATAAATGAGAGGTGCTGAGGGGAAGTAGATTTAACTAAGTAACTGCGTAGATGGCTTCAATTAATTCTTATTAACTTCTGCAGGTATTAGTCACCATTTATTGGCTAGGGAAAGCGGCAAACAGCTGCACGTCATATAGTGGATCAACCCTGAACCTGAAGGAGTTTGAAGGTTTGCTGGCACAAATGAGAAAGGTATCTCTTTGTTATGTTTTGGGAATGGAAATTTCATTTGAATTATTACTACCATAAATAACCTGTTTGTTGCTAAATATAAGAAAAATAGAGGACTGGAGTACAAATTACTTAGTGAACCCCTACCTTCTTTGAAAACGTTTCTGACTCTACTAAGCCAGCTTTGCGGTGATATCAGTGGTACAGCACTTGATGTCAAACAGAGCTTTAGAATTGTCATGTGGCTCTGTCATCTTCGTTTCCATAGATTTTGGGTTGAATTATTTTCACTTATGACACAGAGCTCCAGCTAAAGAGCTGAGGCTCAAAAGTTAAATGGCAGGACGCAACAGGAGCAGAGATTTTTCTTCTTTAAAACATTCAGTCTCGTGGGCAGCTCTTTTGTTTTTAAGTTGCAACATAAAGCATCAAACCCCAAAGTATCTAAATAAAGCTGAAGGGGAGGAGGAGGAGATCATGTTTCACCAAGGGCATAGTTATGATGAATCTGTGTTTTGCCAAGCTCTCAATTCTGGCTGCAGTCATATTCGGTGGTTTATGATGAGCTGAGCTCTGTTGGAAAGGAAAACTTGTGATTGCTTTAGGATGGTTTGGGGACTTTTGGTTGAGCGCTCCAGCATGCCCTGAACCTCGACGTGAGACACTTAACCTTGGTAATGGTTAGCATTGATATCCAAGCATGCCTTTACTGGGGATGAAAGGGGCGAGCAGCAGGCATGTAAGAAGACGGCAGCACCCGGTGCTAACGTTGCATGTGTTGGACATGCTGCTCATGAAAGGCCACGCAGATATGTTCTCCAGCCCACAGAGCGCTTCGTGCCTGCTACTCCCTCCCCATCTCATATAACAGCCAGGTCACCACAGTCAGTAGGGTTTGGGGACCATGGGAGACTCTCTGCTCTTTACTCTCCTTGCGCTCTGTGCTGCTGCATTTGCACCAGCTGCAGCTCTTCATTGTGGGATCTCAGAGGGCCAGCACCAATTGCCACCAGAGAGGAAGAAATACCTAGCTGACTGATAGCATTTCCTACACCCTAGTGTGACCAGAGAGCCTTAACTAGGTGGGTAAAATCCCTGTTTGTGAGCTCGGTTCCTGTGAACAAGCAGGTGGAAATGGAGAGGAAAAGAGAACATCCTGCTGCTCTGTAGAGGTTTATTTTGGTCTTCACTTGAAATGACCTGCGCTAGTCGCTTGGGACTTTTCCACTCGTGGGTGATATGACTGAGACCAAGCAATAAAGAAATGAAGTTAATTCTTGAGTTGTTTCCAAGTAGAAGATGCAGGGAAGGAGCAGTCCCCACTCCAAAGGGTCTGAAAGGTGAAACAAAGATAAAGAAGGGAGCTAAAGCAGAAAAATTGCCAAAGTGCAGGTTGTTAGAATGTTAGTTCCGCATGGTATCGTGGTTTATTTTTTAATGTTTAATCTCGCAGCATGGGGCTCCTCCTTTTCCAGGTGATGCTTACCCGTCAAACTAATCATCAGAGCATTTTGGAGGTCCCATGTTGAGCCCTTTTGTGGGATGAAGTAAGCTGGGGCCGAAAGGCAGTGTTCTCCAGGGAGCTGATGACCGTGGAGTGCCTGGCTGGGCAGCGCAGGTCGAGGACAAATGCAAGAGGCTGGAACTTGATTCGTTGCAGATGTTGGAGTTGGGAGAAGGGTAGAGATCTCATAAAAGCTGAAAGCTATATATTCCTTTAATATAAGAACAGAGTGCTTTGCAGTCCTGAAAAGTCTTGTTTAGGTGATACTGTTACGACGGCCACTGGCGACTTACTTTAAGGTCACCTCCCTACTCCTGTACCCCTGCAGTATTTCCCGTTGGCAATTGTGGGCTTGTCTGTTACTGAATTTGAAGAGGATTTGGTTGTAAAATAAAACATGTTAATCATGCTGTGCAACACTCTGATGTTCTTTATAGCTGAGCTCGAGTGATGAAAAGACACTTTATCACATTCTCTACTGGCATTTTTTTCCACAGAATTTAACAATTAAAGTGGCCATAAATTCAGTCTGGCTTAGTTTTTCTGTTATAAGTCCTCTCTGCCCTCCTTTTTTAATAAGCAAATCAAAAGACAGCTCGGATGTAAGTTGTCTTGGACTCATCTTTTTCTACTTTTCATACTGAAAGGGCTATTCATTTCTAATTTTATTCATGCTAACTCTGTTTTTAATTTCATTAACTCTCTGGCTATGCATTCTTCTGTACTTTTAAACTGGAAATTCCCAATGACAAAATGTCCATGGCTTTTTGATTATATTTAGTGGGTGGAACTTCCTGGAGAAATGCATCTTTTATTTGGCAATCACGTTTTTACTACCACTCGGTGACATACTGTGTTTTCAATTAGATAATATGAAAGACTAATGCGCTCTTGTGTGTCATGTTACGGTGTTATCAGTCCTGCAGATAACCACTTTCTTTTTCCCATTGATAACATTTGGGAGATGACGTTTGCTCGGAGCAGGACAAGGACCCGTCTGTGAGACGGCTTTGGACTGGGAGAGTGGCTTTGCCAAGGGGAAGGCTGTAAAGAACACGTTTACAGAAATCTAGGATCCCGTCCTGGTGCCTGCCTCCTAATTCCTGGTGAGCGGCCTGCAAAATTAACATCAACAGGCCTTTGAAAGTAGGGTCTGCAGAACTCATTAGTTCACAATTGGACTGTTTTCAGGCTCTGGGAGATAGTGGATGCAGGATGGGGCTTTTTGCCCAAGTTTAAGTCCCCGTAGCAGCTGAGCAGTTCTGTGTCATTTGAATACAGTAAGTTAGGAAAATGGAAGTGTGCCTGAAAATTGAGAATAGCTGCTTGGTATAAAGGGATGAGGGGATTTAGGGAATTTGGATTTTTAAAAAGATTTTTGGATCGTGTCACAAACAGGATTTTGATAGGATTTTTAGATTTGTTCTTGGGTGTGTGTAACTCATGCAGATTTCAGGGAGACAGATCTTTGTTGTCTAGTGTTTCTATCAGTATGTTAGTTCACTAAGCAGGACTGGGGAAGGAAATTACATAGGATCTAATTACTACTTTTAGATGAATTTTATTTGTTTTTAGAAAAAACTTTTGCTTCAGTTTGCAGTGAGGTTACTTACTGACATTACCACAGTTTAACGTGGCCTTAGGGGACCTTTGCCGCTGCCCTTAATGTGGTATTTTGGCAGCGTAATAGCGAGTGGCACTAATTAAGCCTTCTTCCTGAAAAGTCTGTGCAGGACCTTGGGTCTGATCTCTCTGTCTCGCTTTGAGCCTCCCTCTTTTCCAGCATGGAAGCCTTGATATGTTCCTGCAGGGCTCTCCTCCTTCCCTGGCTTCTCCAGCAAACCCGCTTTCTTGTAGAGGTGACCTGCCACAGCATACTGTGATGTTCTCGATTGATCTTCTCATTGGCAATATTAGTGACAAGTAAAACCTTAGCAGTCAAGGACAGTGGGAGCTGTGCTCAACATAGCCATTGTGCTCCAGCTAGTGGTAAGCGGGGGGTGCTTCTTAATTAGGAATTAATATTCAAATGCTTCTGGGGAAAAAAAAAAAAGGAAAAAAAAAAAATCACATTCCAACCTCTTTGGGTCACAAAATGTCAGCCTGATAATGGCACCCACATCTCTGACTTTACTTACTGTCGGGGGAGAAAAAAACAGATTTATCTTTGCATAAAAGTAGTTATTTTTGGTTTTTCTCAGCCTGTGCGATTGTAATTAATGTTAAGACGCTCTCTGAAACAAGGGATTTATTATAATGCAAGGGTGAGGATGGCTTCTATTGACCTTTTCCTCTGCTGGAGTTTCAGTGTTTTAGTATGTGCTGCTTGCACTGGAAAGAATTTATAATCACAGGGCTGTCAAAGACAACCATTGTTCTCCCTGCTCTGAACATGTGGGTCAGCTACAAGTGCTTTCATATCCCCCAGAGCCAGGAGCTGGCAAAGAGTAAAGAGCAAAACTGAATTCTTCTGAGGCATCAGGAAAAGCATTTTGCATATTTTTCATTGCTGATTGCTTCAGAAAGACATCCCTCTTTCATAACAGGAATTTCTCTTCAAGGTAGAGGGAGGCTGGGGCACACTGCTTCATTATTTTGCCGAGCTGAAGCAGCAACAACAAATGCTGTCTGCTGATGTCCCGGCCAGATACAATAGATGGGCAAGGGAAGGGGGGGATCTTTTGGAAAGCAGCAGACTTAAACCTGATGCAGAGACGATGCTAAAACTGTAGTGCCTTTGCCTGTGCTATGGACTATGGACGACAAGTCAAGTTTCAGGTTCCTTTCAGTTTTGATTGGTTTATTAACTTGCCTGTTGCAACTTTTTCTCAGTTCTTCCTACTAATCTAATGAGCGGGGTTTCCTCTTAATCAGCATAAAATTGGGGTTTACTGCAAGCTTGCACTTTTGTTTCGAAATGGAGAAGGGGCAGAAAACAAGGAAACCCTTTTTTGGGGAGGAAATTTTTGGTGTTTGGGAAGGTTCCTTGCTGTCTGCTGTGTAGTGGATCTCACAGGTATGTCAGTGGCTTCTTTATGAAGAGATACCTGCTGTAATTCCATGTAGGAAACAGAGGATATTGAGAGCCCAAAGCGCAGCATTCGTGACAGCGGCTATATAGACTGCTGGGACTCGGAACGCAGCGATTCCCTCTCCCCGCCTCGCCACGGCAGAGATGATTCCTTTGACAGTCTCGACTCCTTTGGCTCCCGCTCGCAGCAGACACCGTCTCCAGATGTAGTGCTCAGAGGGAGCAGCGATGGTAAGTACTGGTCACAGTGCCGCACATGCATAATGCTGTGACAGAGAAGCAACGTTTCGGGAGCAAATGTGCTATTCGGAAGCTGGACACAGCCTCTGAATTGTGCTAAACCAGTGGGAGAACTTTTCTGTGAATGCTGATTTGTGCTCCCCAAGGTTTAGATGACTTTGCCAACAACTTGAAGTCTGTCTCAGTCAGGGTAGCGTAGCATTGGAAAATGAGTTACATCATTCCAGTGTAATTTTATGATGGGGAGAGTGCTTTTCTGGGTTACGGTGTAAGAGGATGTTATGCAGACTCATTTTAACTTATAAACTAGGCTGGAGCAAGAAATAAAAGCACAGGAACAAGGGAAATATTGAAGTGAATAAAATGCTGCCGAAGTAAACCATGGGCAGATAAATTACATAGAAATATCTTGGAGATGTCTGATACTTGACAGTTTTGAAGCCTGATGTACAACATCTTACCAAATATCATATTTGTTTTCATGGTATTTAGAAAATTGAGTAAATTAGTAGCTCCTGGCATCTGAGCTGTGGCCATCTTTGTACACCTTTGAGTGAGGACATGCAGCTCTAGGCTTACAGAAGGGGTGCTGCTTCTCTGCCTTTCTTGTCTGATTCCCAGAGGCTTCCAGAGGCTTGCAAACACAGCGTGCTGGATGAGGAAGGATTTGCTAGGGGTAGGTGTGAAGCATGCACTTAGGTTACCTGTTGTGAGCAGGATTCTGGTGCAGAATAAAAGGATGCTTGATTGAGGCTCCCTCTGCGTGGTTACATTCCCCATGAACGGATGAATCAATAGACTTCATCAGATGAAGTTTTGTTCCACACATTAATCACTTCTCCTTAGTAATGTTATTTATTCGATTTCGATTCGAAAAAAAAGGAAGGGCAGAAAGACTTTTTGGTAGGAACTAGATGTCCATGCTCTCATTTTGGCAGTGTGAAAGAAACTGGTGCTAATCATAACTGGACACATGAGAGATTTCCTGAGTTGATGGGGAAACTCCTAAAACTGAAAAGCTGGCAGGGAGAGCTGGTATCACAGCTGAATTACAAAAGAGCCAGGGGGAAAGCAGGGCTAAGATCTGCTCTGCTGTTTTGAGTGGCCTGTGGTATTGGGGCTGTTGCTGGTTGACCATCCAGAATCAGCTACTGGGGTTGAAACAGCTTCATGCCCCCTCAGACACTGAACACAGCACAATCTCCACATTATAGAACATTTCTCTGCCTTCCCAAATGAGACAAAAGTGTGGTTTTGGCAAATAGGAACACCTCATATGTCCCAATCAAGACATGTTGCTCCGTCCTGAGTGCTCAAGGGGTATCCAGTGTCCCTGCCTACTTAGAGCTGGTGGCCGGCCAGTTACATGTGTCCTGTACCTGCTTCCTATCAACTTCTGCTGTATTAGCAGATTTCAGTAAGGTTTTGTGGTTGATTACTTGCCACAGCTAAGACATACCATCTTGTCACATTCTTGAGTCCATAACAAACACAAAATAAGATGGAAGCATATAAAGCTTGTTCTTAAAAATTAGTCTTTAACCATCTCCAGACCCGTGGTGCATGCAGGTGCTGTGTGCACACGTATGACTTGTCCAGCCGGCCCTTTCTAATGTGTCCCATTTTCCCTGCTTGCTGCTGCCATAACTTCACTGCTGTCTCCTCCAAGAGCTGCGGGTGAGGTGTAGCTTGGCTGACCTCTTTTCTTTCGAACTTCGTCCTGTGGCCCCAGCAGGCCAGTGTTTCACTCAGCTAGCTGCATGTAGTTTTTGATAGAAATAACGTTTATGCAAAGCTGGATGGAGAAAAAGATTCTTCTTGCATTACTTCGCTCTCCATTCAGATAGGAGCTTTATAAACCCAATAAAATGGTAGCGAAATAAAACTATGATTCCTTCTGTTCACAGAAAAAAAAAAAAAGAGATTATTTAAGTGGTCCTAAGGTGATGATTAGTTTAGGTGGAAGCAATAAGTAGTACTTAATTACACTTCCCACTATTTAGGAACTGCTCTGGTGTCCAATGCGGACCCTGTCCCTTGGCAAAAAGTGAACAAAACCAGTGGTGGAGCAGAACAGTTTATTTAAAACACAGTAGAATTGCAGACTGACCTGCCCGTAGAGTTGCTAATGTACTCAGAAATGAATGAAACCCTCTGCTTGGCCGGCAGTTGTGCATGGATCCTTGTATGAAGGCTCTGTGCATGTCTGTGGTGTATAACTGCTTGTTACGGGCTGTGGAAACTGGCTGCTGCTGCTTCTACTGGGAAATGCAGAACAACAAAGGTTGTAAATGTAAAGCACGGCTGCATCTTCCATTCGGTGCTTTGGCTTCAAGTGCCTTTTTTTTTTTTTTTTCCAAATTTAAGCTGAAAATAATTTCACGAGTAAAACATGAATAATTAAAGAAGCTGTTTGTCTTTGAAGTACTCAACTTGGGGATGCTGGAAGGCACATCAGTAATGAGGGAGAGGAATCTGTTCTAATCCCTGTGCTACTGTGGTTATCTATTCCAGCGTTTCTGTCTGCCAGTTCAAGACTGGTTTTCATGTGATACAAAAATAAACACCAGAACAAAGTCAAATAGCAAAGAACAGTAAGGGATCTTTGAATTTTCTTTTAGCTCTTCTGGGGCACTGCTCAGTCTAATGATATTACTCTTCAAACCTTGGCTGTCCCCAGACACCCGTGGTTCTGCGGTTGCGTCCCCGCTTCTTGTTTAGACATAGACTCGGGTTACCAGTCATGGTGCTTGCTATCATATGCTCTTAACCAAAATTGTTCAAGCAAAAGATTGCTGGCAAAAAGTGCATCGTAATTTTTGTCTAACTAGCTCGTTTCCATTGTGTCTTGTCTTTTCTTACTGTTCCCTTTCACTCTTCTTCATCTCCCTCCAAGCAAACATTGAATAACTCAATCTGCTGCAAAAGCTCTTTGCAAATAACATTCCTAGCATATTTAGACTTCTTTTCCTCCCCCCACTTTGAATTATACACAAGCTACTTGTGATTTTTATGACTTCATTGTTTTCGGTTGTTCATTAGGTAGCTCAGTGAATTAGCCAGTAATTTACTAGCATGGTGAATTAGCAAGAGGACACAACCTGGGTGGCTTCCCCTCACCTCAAAGAGGGGAACAGCTATTGCACAGGCAAGTGTTGCAAAGGGACCAAGGGCCAGAGAGTTCCAGTGCTCCAAAGCTGGGAGAAGATTTGAATACTGGTGGAAGAAATGGCTGAATGTGCTCCATTTCGCTCTTCAAACCAGGGCCTGTGGTGATGTTACACTGCTGGGAGAGAACTATTTACATAGCTTCTTTGTGAATTGCTTAAAAAGGCTCATGGTGGTACAGGGAATCTAGTGAATGTCTATGAAGTGGCTTCCAAAAGGGCTATGAGGGCAGTTCCACTGCAAAGGCTATTTAAGGTGTTTGTCCTACCATTTGGGAGGCTTTTTTCAAGTTGGAAAAGTCTTGCATGAGTTTCTGTGAATATGTTTTTTCGAAGGGGTTGAAAAATATCAAGAAGCTTTGTTCATTTGAACAAAATAAAGTAGTCACTCAGCTCTCTTTACCTTCCAGCTTATTCTATGTAACTCTTAATTTTTCACTCTCACCTTATTTCTTTTCTTTCCCAACAAGCATTCTTCAATCTTTGCTGTACTGATCTAACCTCTAAATCCTGAGATCCCTTCCCACTCTTCCTGCCCTTTTCCATATGAGGGTCAAGTCTCTCTGTTTTGCGGTGTGCTAGGTTGATTGACCAGGCAGCTGGTGGGACTGAGAGAGACACATCTGAGTCTTCTGGTTTATGGCAGCTGATGCTTACTCTTAGATTTTGATCAAAGCTGAAGCTGTGTGCATTCAAAGTGCCATTAATATGTGCCTGTAGAAACATCCACAGATTCCTGTGACCTGTGGCTGAAGATGATTTTTTTGGGGGTAGAAAATAAGGGTTGATTGGAAAAAACTGTTCGCTGCCTGTGTAGATGATATAGCTACTACCTTCAGTGACTGATTTTAAAATACAAATGCAGGTAAAAGTGGCTTAATTTTTTGGTGCTCACATGCTAAATGTAATTTTTTTTGTGGTGTGTTTTCTGATTTATAATTTAAAAAAAAAAAAACCAACAACAACAAAACCAAAACCCCCCAAAACCCTGTATGGAAGTGAAAAGAAGTGGGATTTTTTTTTTTTTCTCCTTCCTCACTAGGGAGAGGAAGTGACTCGGAAACTGACCTGCCACACAGAAAGATGCCAGATGTGAAAAAAGATGATATGTTGGCGAGGCGGACCTCACACGGTGAACCTAAATCAGCTGTGCCTTTTAACCAGTACCTCCCGAACAAGAGTAATCAGACTTTCTATGTACCCGCTCCACTTCGGAAAAAGAAAGCTGAACGAGAAGAGTACCGAAAGAGCTGGAGCACGGTGACTTCACCGCTAGGAGACAGACCTTTCAGGTAAGACCAGCCTGGCTGAATTCTCCCTTCCTTGGTGATGGTGCTTTAACGCTTACCTAATTTTCATTCTTTTCATGAGATGTATGAAGCAACCTCTGCTGTGATAAATCTGTTGCTGAGATGGTACTGATAAATTTGTAGCAATTGGCAAAGGTTGTGGTAGAAAAGCAGTGAGTGGAAAATCATTGTCTTGATGTCATTATTGTTGGCCATACAATGCAATGGATAGCTTGCATTTGACAAGATGTTGGTTAATACTGTGGATGTTGACTCCAAAACCAAGGCTGGACAAAAATGTTCTGGATGATCTGTTGAAGTTCTCAAGACAGTTACCCACGGACAAATGACACTTATAAGTAATGTTTGATGTATTCAATCAAAATAGGTAATACTTTTGCTGTGTTTTTAAAAATCAATTTATTTGTATGTTATATTCTATACACCAGTACTGTTCATGTAGTTGTGACTGTGTTTCTGCATGTTGGTTTCATCAACTGATATTTCACTTCTGATTTGGCCTAAGAAGCAACACTTCCATTAAAGAGGATAATTATCTTCCTGGATCATTCATCAGAATATCCTTTGGCGTCTTGATATCAACAAAATGTGCTTATAATAAGTGTGTATGTTTCAGGCACGGTATACATTAAACCACCTTGTATAATTCAATAGCAAACAACACCCTGAAACCATTGAAGAAGAACAGAATGAAACATCAGGACTGTGTGAAAAGGAGAAAGTGGGCTCCATGGCTCCTGAGGCAAGCTCCCTTAAAAGTCAAGTAGGTTTGAATCAAAACGAAGGAAACTCCATAGACCAGTCTCCTTCGTGTAGTGCAAAAGAAACACCAGCACCCAAGGGGAAAGATGTAGAAGAGATCAGAAAGTTAAGAAGACTCGAACAAGCTGGCATTAAGGTCATGTCGGCAGCCCAGCGCTATGGCAGGTTAGCCCAACGGTGTGGGAAATTGTGCACGCTTCACACTTCTGGGATTGGCTGAAGTGTGGGTTTCCTCAATCCGCTGTGATTTCACTTCTAACAAAAATCCAGTCTGCTAAGCACTCACCATTGCTAGTGAAAGTCTTGGTCTGGAAAGGCTTGTGATGTGGCAGCTGTGGATTGCAGAATTGTATGATGCTAACTGCATTTGTGTGGAGAAATTGCATCGTCTTACAGCATAATGTAAACAAACTCCAAGAAAAGTACTGCACAGACTACTTGTCACCTTCCATCTAAAGGTTTCTTGCATTTAATAAAAAATACATATACATGTACACTAAAAATGCCTTGTTTGTGAAAAAGTTTCGGAAACTTACTTGTTGGTGATGGGATGGTTTAGTTTACTGCACCACACTTTTTATGTGGTAATATTTTTAGCTGTGTTAATAACCGATGCATTTATTTTTAATGGCAGGAAGTATAAAAGTACAGTGCTTGTTAACACATGTACCAGTTAAAGCATGGAGGCATAGTTCAGCAATCAAAATTTGACTGACTTTGGCATGGAGTATCAGTAGTTATTCACTTATTACCTGTGCTATTTATTTTTGGATGTTGTTCAGTTTGGTTATTTCCTGTTCTTTGACTCGAGAGCTGAATGATGGCTAGGCTCACTGCCCACGCCTTTCCATCATCTGATATTGGATCCTCATGAAAAATCTTTCTCATGGGGATGGCCCACAAAGCAGAGTTTTAACCAACGCGTCAGAAGACTGGGCTCTTATAAATGATAAAAATGGTTTGGCTAAAGGGTAAGTGTCCAAGCGTCCTCCCGTCTAAAACACTTTATTTTGGATTGTGGGGTGAAATCCTGACAGTGAGTAGTTTAGCAGATGGTGGTTTACATTGTGCGCTTTGAGGTGTAGTAGTAAAAAGTACAACTCTTATGTGATACAGCCTGTTTATAGGTACAGTGAGGCTTGTCTGTGGCCCTATACAACCGCGCCATGTGCGGTTAAAACAGTCACAGTGTATATGCTGTCACATGTCCTCTTTTCAGGTTTGCTTCGCTGTTGTTGAGCTGTAGCTAACCAGTGTTTGTGTGTGGTCCCATGGTACTACCTTAACAAAGCTAAATACTAATGAAGAGGAACTATCGGTCATAAATTAGCCCTTCAGGCTGAGTTATTTTCTTAGTTGATCAGGAATCCATAAACCAGCAGGATAATACCGCTTTTAATTTGATACTAATCCTGTTCTGAGTCCAAGGACATATTAATAGCTTGTGTTTAGCAGTGCTGTGCACAGCAAATAGCACTGTTTGCACTTGCATTTGGAGGATGCTCGCCATGTTATCTGAGAGTCCCTTCTCCAACCCTGTGCTTGATCTGCTGGATTGATCACCACAAAAGAAGCACATGTGAATCAAAGGTGTGGTTCTTTGGCATGAAATCGGGTCTTCTCTTTCCTTGGGCAATCTGTTGTCCTGAGAGGGCTGAAGGAGAAGGGAACAGAAATAACAAGCTATTTTCCCCCCTTGCTCTCAGCAGAAGCAGCTCCTGGAATTTGGCAGCTGGAAGAAGGAGGTGCTGCTGGTTTTCTACTCCAGCTGAGCATCAAAGAGCAGAGCTTTGTAGCCCAAGCTTCACCCTAGTGAAGCAGGAGCCTGCTCCTGGCAATTGCAGAAAGACACAGCAGAAAAGGCAGTGCAGTCAGAGGTCTGTAAGGAAAATTATTTGTATGTGTAAGTGGAAGAATAGTGGGTGAGAAGGGAATAGTTCAGTAGTGAAGCTTTAGGATACAGGGGAGCATTTGATCATCTCTCTTAATGTCTGATTCTCATTCCCTGTTCTTTGAACCTCTCAACTTTCTCCTCTTCTTGGCATCAAATTCAAATTTCTGTGCACTAATGGCACTGAGAAATTCTCAATCCCTCTTGTTTCTGTATTCTGATCTTTTATTTTCTCTTTCACCCCTCATACCCCTCATCTTTCTATGATGCCAGCCTCTCTTTTTTTTTTTTTTTCACCTGAGGTTGTCAGTTGTCTTCCACTTGCTCTGAGTTGTTTACAGGCTGTTTTCTCTCAACATTTTGACCTCTGGAGGACACCCACTGTGACTTTGAGTTCTACAAGGCATCTAATTGTTCCTAAAGCTGAAACTCAGTTGGGGACCTTTCTGGGTCCAACACAGGAAGGATTTGAACTTGTATGCAAATGCATTTTTTGCTTGGAATCTAAGTACTTATCTCCATTGCTGTAACGTGTTCTAGGAAAGGACTCCATTGAACTAGATGCTATACAAATGCATGCCAAAAAGCATTGTCCCTTCCCAAAGGAGTATATCATCTCTTTATAGCATGTTGTTTTATTGATATGTGATCCTCCTTGCTTGCTTGTTGTCTGCATCTGTCTCTTATTTACACTGTTGTATCTGGAAGATAATGATCATGTTCATGGAGACTCCCTAAAAAAAGGAGGCGAATTAAATCTGTTCTAATAAATGATGAAGAGGGGGAGGGTAAGAGAGGAATGTGAGCAAATGAAGAATTCTTGGCACGTTCGTTGCAAAAGGGACATGGGCTCTTACCTTGACAGTGCCTAAGTATGCAAAACCCTTTCATTGTTCTGAAATGGAGTAGAGGGATCCACAAACCTGTATAAGACCCTGCTTCAGCAAGTGGAAACACCCATGGTCTGACACTTTGGAAGTGCCTAGTGTAGCAGCATGGACCTGTGTGGTGTTTCTGGGTCCCTTTGGAGTGCTGTGTGCCAGTGATGTCTGTTGCCTTAAATGAAATCTTGATCCCTTACGGAGATCTAAGGAAAAAGTTGCCTTTGACTAATTTGAGAGTTTGATTTTTAAATGGGAGAGTCGCATAGCTCTTGCCATCTGTCTTATCAGTTTGCTTGAGAGTATTGACCGTTACAAGTTAAAATAAGCTTAATTGTTCTGGGTGCCAGCTGTCAAGGGTCTTTATTGTTGTAATCTCCAGTAACAAGAAGTCTGTGTTGGTATCGGTCTCGTTTCTGACCAAGGCAGGTGCCAGTGTGTTCCAGCATGCCGGTATCGTTGGCAAACTGGTGCTGTCATTGTAGCTACTGTATGTCAGGATTGGCAGAGAAGGCTTATTCTGGGGGAAAGGGAAGATTAGTTAGGGAAAGAATCAAGCGTGGATATGTGTGAGAAGAAAAGCAGTTAAGAATATTAGGGCAAACACCCTCAGTGATTACTCAGGTCTTTAAAAAATAAAAAAAAGAGCCATTAAGAAGAAAAAGTGCCAAATATCTGGTATTTCAGGATTCAGCAACGTTGGCCAGGGATCAGGTATTTTCATCAAATCTCCTTCTTTGTTTGAAGTGTTCAAGAAGTTTAATACTGCCATTTACAGTACTACATTCACTGCATGTAGTATGTTAAACTAGTTGTTACTGGTTCTTCTGGCTACAGCTAAATTGAGTAAAAATCCAACATGCTGTTTTTCTGTGTGAAGTCCTTGGGGATTTGTTACTTGTGTATGATAAGTTTTATTTATAACAAGGCTTTGGCCAATCTAACAGCAGCCTGGAGCATATTTGATTAACTGTGCTTGTTTTGTGACCTGGAGACGAGTGCTGCTACTGCCCCCTCCTCCCCATGTGCATCGAGAGCTTTATTTAATTTTGCTCTGTGTCAGTAAAAAGCCAACATGGGAAGACAACACCCCAGACATCATCCTTCGCAAGGACAACCCCTTCATGACACATTATCAAGGGAAGGATTCTGGTTCAGAAGATGAAGCAGTCAGCAGAGTTCCTGATTTAGAAAAGGATGACTTCGCCACCCGGAGAGCCAGAATGAATCAACCCAAACACGTAGTTCCGTTTAACTCCTTTTTAATTGGACCCTATACAAGTAAAGATAAAGGTAAACTGGAAGATGTTAAAAAGCCATTGCAGATGGAAAAGCAGGAGCATGCAAGGTGTGCATTCATGGTCTTTTTCTTTCTATTATAATGCTGAATTTCACGTGGCTTATTGCTGTGTAGGACTAAAGCTGACTTGGCTACAGAAAACTTTCAGGGTAAAGTAAATGCAAATGCTTTATAAAGTGAACAGAAAAAAAAAAATAATGTAGATTACCAACTGTAATTATTTGGGACCAGGAGCTTAAATTGGCTGTGAGTGTAAACAACATGAAGACTAGACACTTCTGTTATCTAAGCTCATGGGACAGCCATGAGCATGAGTAGTGGAGAATAAACTTAGAAGGTACGCTTTTCATCTCGGCTCTTTTGCTGAGCATTTTCAGTGCACACTTTTGGATGTATTTGTTTCATCGAATGCCCTTTTAATACCCTGCATAAAACACAGACTCAGATAAGTCTTCGGTTAAGGCACTGAATATATATGTCTGCTATACTGCACTGAATTGCGTTGCACATAGTCCTAATGTTTCTTATACAGCATTGTTTTTGGAAATGGAGCATGAGTTAAAAGGTTTCAGCCTAGAAAAATCTCTTCTTTCTTCAGTGATACGGACCTTTAAGGATTTGCTGAACACACGTATCTGCTAGGCACAGATCTTGAGGAAACAAGTATATTTATTTGTGCAAAGGGAAGTGATCCTAGATAAAAACACTATGTACACATTACAGTGGACCTTGACTGTAATAACTGATACATTCTGAAAACTTCTCTTAATATCTAGTAGCTCTTTTCAATAATGCAAAACATGCCTTTCAGCTGCTGGTAATTTGATTATATTAACATTTTCTAATGACTAGTTTGGCAGGGCATCTGAAGAGCACATAACCAAATTTTAATATTCTAATGCTATTGACATGACTCTAAGATCAAAGAAATTCTGTAGTATGTTTGCAAGCAAAACTTAAAATAACTTTGCTAATAATATGAAAATGAGATATTTGTAACTATTTAAGAGAAAGCTTATTGCAGAAATGCTTAGTACAGTAATAACTTAAAGATATTTCTTGCTTGAGCTAGGAATAGGAGTCATGCAATGAAGTGGTCTCAATAGTACGAGCGGGGCAGCGTAGATGAGAGGTTTCATCTTCAAATGATTCATTCCATGTTTACTTCCTAAAATTAATGTAAAACTAATCTTATAAATTCTCTTTTATCTTCTTGTGCTCTGAACTTCTTCTATTGACACTGATTTATGATTGCTCCCTCAAAATATCTTTTCTTGCTGAACTGGAATGTGCATTATATTAGAAGACAACGGGTGCATGTGGCACCAGCAAGGCAAATAGTGACAAGCAAGGACAAACCACTTCTGCAAACTGAGACGACTGAGTCAGAGGAGAAACAGCAGGTGAAAGAGCCTGATACTGAGAGAGATGATTTGGCTAAGTGGAAATCTCAAACTACCCTTCCTGAGCTTCAAGAAGATGTGATTTTTGTGAATGCCTCTATAACAAAAGCAGATCTGGAGACCTGGAAAAGATTGAAACTGTCAGGGGAGCCCAGGTATGGTTTCTGCCTGTGGAGAGGATTGCCACCCTCGGAAGCATGTTTAGTTTGCCACGATCCATTGTGTGTGCTTGGGGTTTTAAACTTGAAGAATGCTTTGGTGACAACCAGTCCTTACCTATTTGAATTTTCAGGAAGAGTCCAAAATCTGTACAGGGATGCTATCTATCATGAAATGAAAGTGTGTCCATCATTTAAAGCGCTATAGTAGTTTCACAGTCGCTCTCCTGGTGGACACTTCATGTCATATTGGAAAGGATTCTTGTCTTGTGGATCAGTCTGCTTTGAAGCCACTCTAAGTTGAATGGTGCAAAGGTCCACGTGGCTCCACTAACTCAGTAGCACTCTGCTGCTGCTAACGAAGCTTTCTTCAGGGCTCGGGGTGTTACACCTTGGGGTATTAAGTGAGAATGAGCATCTCTTTGCATGAATGTGGCTATACTGCTTTTGAGACCTGAGCTAATATATCTGCATGGCATTGTACTCCAGTGCTGAGTAAACACAGCAGCACTGTTTGTCAGTGCAGCAGGGGTTTCAGAAGCCTCGTTGTGTGGTGTAGATGTGCTCTTATAAACTAAACCTCCACAAAGACAGCTGGTATGTAAAGCAGTTATTCTAAGCTATTTTCCTATGGAGATGGGCTATCACATATGCAGGTGATTTGTGACTCCAGTTCCAAGCCATCCTGTTTAGGTACGTGCCATTTTCCAATGAAAGGTGGCCATCTGTTCAGGCATTCTTCTGATAATGTGGTTAGTGTATGTAATTTTAGTTCTAATACAAACTATCAAAACTCAATCATTCTCTCATCTCAAAGATATTAGAAGTCTCTTCATTACTTTTGAGGTAATTTATTAAAATCAAGATTCAGTCCCCTTGGTTTAGGATAAGTGAATTGCCCTTGCTAGTGCTCTCATGCCTCTGGAGCACCCCCCATGACAAGGGTGTGCTGCTGCTTGCGCAGTCCCATGTAACGCATGGCCCAGGTCTGCGTGAGCGGAGAAGGGAACTATGGCTTTGCTAGGGTGAAGAGCCGGGTCTGGAATGGGCCATATGCTACATTTCTTCCCCTAAGAAGAGCTTCCATAGATGAGCTCCCAGAGTTTCCCCAAAAGGTCTGCAGTGTCTTTGGATTTTATCTGTCATTTGGGCCTCAGTGTGCCACAGCTGTTTGTACCTGTGTCCTTGGATTTTAAAATAAAAACCCTTCAAAACCTTAGGAGCATTTAATTTGCTTTATTCTGGGGTCTCATGTTGGGGGGATTCTTTTATTCCTCATTCCGACCAGCGAAGAAGACTTCAAACGTCCTAAAGACACTCTGCCACCAGCTGAAATCACGGTGAAAGCCGCAGCCCACGATGATTTTGCTGTCCGCAAAGCCAGAGCGAACAAAAAGGCTGGTACCCCCAAGCAAAAGTTTGTGCATTTTGGGCCAGTAACTGAGATTGATCAACAGAAATGGGACAAGCTTGTTGTTGGCAGAGCTTCTTCCAAGAAGGGAACAGAAGAGGAAAGCAAGAAAGATGGTGTGGATAGTCGCTCTGGTGTTGACAGCTCTCCTTCAACCACTGCTGGCAGTCTGGGGTTTGCTGAACACAGCGATGAAGTATCTAAGCCACAGAATGAGTCCAGGTATTTGGTGTGGCTTTGGAAGTGCTGCTGAGCTGGAAATGAGACCTGTTCTTGCCAGATGCTGATCTGCATGGGGGTGGACTGCCGCCTAGACCTAAGAGCTGTTTACGCGCACGGCTGTGTTCAGTAGCCATCTGACGCCTTCACAGTATCTTACCATGTTTTGGGTTACGCAAAACGCTGTGCAAAGGTCTTCTGAGAACTTGCCTCAAAATTTCTGATGGACGGTGAAATCACTGGTATCTCAGAATCTGAGCTGTCATTCAAGCTTTTTCTGCTTCCTGAATTCCAGCGGCTTTGCTGTGCCTGCTTTCAGCACATTAGGAATTTGTCGTTCAGCTCGCTGGCCTTACTTGATGTTCAAAAAAATGCTTTCTTCAAACCCAATGGATTTACTTTCTTTTTGAAGATGTAATGCTGAAACCAGAGTGTATTGGGTGCTCTGCGTTTCTGGCATTTATCTGGAGGAGAACTACAGCTCTGGGAAATTAACGTATTAACAGAGCTTACATTTCTTTGGCTTGTCTTTAATTGCTTAGTCTGTGGCTGCGGCAAGAATTTTTAACGAATGCTTTTAGCAAGCAATTCATTCAGTTAAGTTTGTGTGTTTATAAAACATTAGCAAACTGAGTTGGAGGACTCCTTTTCTTACCTTTCATTTGACCTGAGAATGTTCCGTCTATCTCGCCCCTCTTCTCAATCTCATTGCTAGTGAGGTAGCCAAGTCAGGTACAGCTGACTCTTGCAGGAGAATGCAATCACCTGTCCCAGCTTTTGGCATCGTCTCTGAGAAACAAACCCTGTGCGGTTTGAACAAACAGCAAGAAAGCACCAAGGAAGAACGTGACGGGCATTTACCAGATGTTGAGAGAGATGATATGTTGGTTAGAAGGATGGGAACTTTTCAGAGGCGTACTACTAGCCCCGTTCCCGTACATTGTCCTCTGTCAGTAGCTCCTCATCCACTGCAGCAGCGGCAAGGGGAGGCAGTAGCTCGTGAGAAGGATTTGAAGACTCCGCAGGAAACAGAAAGGTCAGAGAACAGAAGCAGATCCCTCTGAGCTTCATGCCTGGTTTGTGTGTGCTGTTAGCTGGGACCAGTCAGCAGTGTTGTTCCATTCTTCACACGGCCTTTAAAGATGTGTTTTACTCATTCATCATGGCATGTGTTCTGTTTTATGAAATTACTTACAAGAATGTATCCTATGAACATAAAAGTCTGTTTTCTTTCATAATATTTAAGTACTTCAGTGGTTAATTACTGTTCAGCATGAAAACAGTCTTTCATCTTTTGGGGGGATTTCTTTTGCAATCTGTGGTGCTTTGTCCAGGCTTTTATGCTAGCTTCCAAGTGAATAATTCCTCCCATACATTTTTTTTATGCAATCCCCAACTTCTAATGTATCACCTACATAAGTGTGGCATTCAAGAGAGTTTCCTCTTGCTCTCACTCCCTGCGCTGTAGCTCAAGTTGCCTAGTTGTCCATCATTCTGCAACTGTCTTTTGAGTAACAGCACCCCATGTTGCCTGAGCAGCCGCTTGCCTTTGGGCTGCAGAAGTGAGCATTATCATGGAACAGTGTCACTTGTTTCTCTGAGCAGCACTGTCACACGAGAAGAGAGCCAAGAGCAGCTTGAAATCCCTCAGCAGCAGAGCGGTGGAACAGAAAACATAGTGAAATTTCCAGATCCACAAAGAGATGACATGTTGGCCAGAAGAACTGGAGCTTTCCTAAAACAGCCTGGGCCCAGTGTTAAGCAGTTCCTTCCCATGCCATTTTCAAAGCAGCAGAATAAGCAGGGCACAGCTAGAGAACTTGAGAAGAAAACTGCGAGGTAAGAAAGTTGCGCTTTCTCTTTCCCTTGCAACTGGCCCTGTGGGCTGTTTGTCAAGATTTCTTGATCTGGAAGAGTTGCTGCTGGCCCAGCACCGGTTTCTTCCATACTTGTCCTGAACCCTGTGCTGACTCTTTCTGCTCATAAGGTGGCAGTGCAGGGTTTCTGGCCCTTTTGGTAGAGCCCTGTAAGGACTCAGAGCTCTACCAGATGCAAAATCCTAACAGCATGAGGAAATGGATATGCATAGCAAGATTGTGTTACATTTGCAGAGGTTTCTGGTTAAATATGAGCTCATCATTACAAATGTTTCCAGCTAGAAATAGAGGTGATGGATAATGGTAGGTTAGATGCTTGTCTATGGCTTAGCTGGTGCCAGTGACTTCCAAACAGGAAATGTGGAGATCCCGAGATCCCTCCTGATAACGCTCGGTGTATTTCTAAGCACCTTTGTTCAGATGCGTGAGGCTATGTGAGGTGAGGAAGCCTTTGAACAGAGTTATCGTTGGCTGGTTGAGCCACATGCAAGCGGGAGCAGAAAGGTTCTTACTCATCAGCCGCTTCAGAGTACATGAGGAGAAGCATATGCATGTGTCTGTGCATACACAGATGAAAAATTAATGTACAGCTCAGACAGGAGAAGAAAAACTGTCATCTACCATAGAATTGAACAGTGGTTTGGTGTTGAGAAGACCTGAAGTTGAAAAGCTTAGTTAAAATATGTACTTAATACTTTAATCTTTGGTGGTGTCCAGGAGAGTTTGTGTTTCTGACTTAGAGGAATGAAGTACAAGCATTTGAGACTAATAAAATTGTTTTGTGTACCTGCCTCACTTAGCTTGTCACCTGTCAGCTATTTGGGGTTGTGGAGGTTTTTTTTGTTAACTTGCAGTTATGCTTTTCATTATGTATATGTGTTTTTTCAAATGTTGCTTAATACATCTCTTTGCACTGCTGCCTTTGGCTCACTCAGGCCTGAAAAATGTCCACAAGTCTGCATTAATAGCTCTGGAAAACCTGTAATACAACCGTCACAAGAAGAGCAGCAAGGCCAGGAAAAATGCAATCTCCCTCCTGCAGGACAAGATGAGACTATTTGTACTGCCCAAGTGGATGAAGGTAGCCTTAATGAAGTCCACCTTGGTCAAACGTCTAAGCTTCAGGAGGTTCCCGAGGAAAGCAAAAGGGAGACATTGTCATCCAAGGATGAGCATCTGCAAACGTGAGCTCTCTGTGGTGTGAATCACGCAGCTTGTACGCCCCTGTGTGCACACTTCAGAATTCAGATTGTACATTGCCTGGCGTGTTCTCAGTCCAGACTAAAATATTGTATGTCAGTAATGCACTTTTTAGAAACAAACAGAATAGTTGTGTAATGCATTTTCTTTTGACATACTTGAAATATTGAAATGAAAGCTAATTGAAAGGAAATATTTGATTACAGTATATATATTGAATTGCAGAAAGTGTTTATGAATAGCAGAGGTTCCACTGGACTCTGCTCTTTGAGAGATATGTATCTTGCTCCTCCATGGTTAGAAAACGTTGCAGTGTCGACTTTTGTACTTGTTATTCTTTTATGATAAATCCCAGATACAAATATATGGTTTGCATGACTCTAAACAAAACCGTCACTTTAGTGAATGACATCGACTTGTGTATTACCAGTACCTTTTTTCAGCTACACTTCCTCCACCCCCGCAAAAAACCCCCCAACAACAACAGGAAAAAAAAAAAAAAGGGAAATCCTGTGGCTCACTTTCTGCCTGCAATATTTGTCTCTTCCATGCTTCAGTAATGGTGATTCTGAGCACTGCTGTGGAATGTAACTGTTAAGTTTTGTCTCCATTCATCACATGTGGGGCACTTAATGTAAATGTTAATATACTGTCTATTTTCAGTAACTATTTTCCACACCCATTTTAGGTATACTTCAGCAGGTTTTTATAATGGGGACATTAGTATGGGGTCAGGGAGGGATGGGTGGTGGTCTGATGTGGTTTGGCTTCCAGATGATTAGGTAAGTCTTGATTGCTGAATACGTAATCCTTGAACAGTATGATTTGGTTTTGGTCAGCTTTACTAGTACAGGTTGGATGTTCAAGTGACAGTTACCCAAATTGTATGGGTCCAGTTGCAATTACTACTTAATGTATTTATCAACGCTCTAATTCTATATTTGGTCTTGTAGATTCGGCCCCAGAACTGCTGTGTCTGATGACGCAGAGTAAGTTGTCTTGTGTTCACAAGATTCTATTTTAAACAACTTACACTGCATGCTTTCCCGTCTTTCTACTAATTTAAAATGCAGTTGATGCCTCATTATTATTTTGCAGTGTTCCAGCAAATAAGTTTTTCAGAAAAGCACTGAAAAATGGAATGCAATATGGCTTACGTTGCAGCTAAAAATAATTTTATATAAAAGCCCATCAAAACTGAGCGTAACACTAATGTTGCTTAAAGTATTGTTTCCTCTTTTTTTTCTTTTCTTTTGTTTTTCTTCTGAATTTCCATTGCCTCTAGTCAGCTACAGGTAAAGAGAGTTGGGTTGAATCTGGGCTGGGTGTTGAGGGAAAAAAAATGAAGTATGACCGACACAGGAAGAAAAAAGAAATCCCAAAATAAAATAAAATCCATTGTGATCTTCAGAATCAGGAAAATACATCTTCAGCTGATCCTTTATTGTCTTTTGAATCCCTTCTAGGTTAGATTTGATTTAATAATGTAATAAACTTTTTTTAAGCTCTTCACCTTGATGCTTTACTTTTGACAGAAGGAGTAGGCCTGTGACACTTATTGCACTCAAACATATTTTAATTGTGTGTATATGTATGTAAACTGTAGTTCAGAATAGTATGCAATGTCATTTAGAACGCTCTGTGAAAGTATTAGCTATTCTTACAAAGTGCAGGCATTTAGAAGCAAAGAAATGGTTGGGAACTACCCACATAATATTGTCCTTAATATCCTTCTTCTGTTCACAGAAATGCTCGTGACCACCTCTGTCTCCCAGATTAAATCACAACATAGAAACAACACAGAGGGTTTTGGGTTTTTTTTTAATAACAAGTATATGCAGGGACTCATATATAACTTTTAACCCTTTCCTCTAATGATAAAGGCTAGAAGCATGGAGTGAATATTCTTTACAAGACCTTTAATACCTTTATGCTGAGCAAAGCCTCTGTCCTCTCACCACAGTAAATGTGATCATTTTCATGCAGCAGAAATCCGTCTAAGCAAATGAAGAGATGAGATAAAATGAGCATAACAACACAGAAGTGCTATGCTTAACAATAGGGACTTTCCTGCCGTTTCAGAAAGCCTACCTATCTGATTGATTTGTTCATTTGTTTTCCCACATTTTTGCATGTCTGTATTAAATGCAAACATGAGAGAAGGTATGTGGAGATGCCTTCAAAAAGGCTTTGCAATGGGTTTGATTGTATAATGTGAGAGTAGCAAAGATTGAATAAATCATATTGTTTATTCCACATTGATTCAGATTTTGTTTTAAAAGGCAAACCAATAAAAGTTCAAGCCTTGTTGTCATCCTTTCCAGATGTGCCATGGTTTACAGAGCAAGTATTTTCCTAAACTGTCTTTTAGTTCTTATAAGCGTAAGATTGTGTTCTGAAGACAAAGTATTTATGAAGAATCTAATAAAACTTGGCTCTCAAGTGGGAAAAATAAATTGAACTGACATTTAAAATGCTTCCAAAATGTTTGTCAAGTCTCCTTTGAAGACTTTGTAACTTGAATTCAGTCTTAGACTAGGCGCTCTTTATTCCAGCAGCAAAACTAGAAACTCCTTTATTAGACTGATAAAGTTCCCTTTGCTGGTCAGGGAACGCTAGATATTGTCACCAGCTCTGGTCTGTCTCAAGGTCCAGAAGAGGCAATGTTTAGTGTGTTGCCCCAAAGAGATGGGGCTGAATTCTGGTAGTAGCATGACAGTCCAGTGTGAGTTTGGGCTTATGCTTTATACTTTAAGCCTGGTAAGAAAATAACAGTGAGATGAGATTTTTGAGTATTTGTTTACTAGAGTCTGGTTCTTTAGCCAGCCAGCCCTGTTGCTTTTTATGTTTTATTGGGGTTTCTTAAGTCTTAGTATGCCTGTAAAATGTTAATGCAGCCATATAATAAATGCCTTGCATAAGGATTTTTAAAATATTCTCATAAAAATAAGTGTTTAACCTCATTTCTCACTTTCAAATTAAATAGTCTGAACACTCAAGTCCTTGAGGACTTTTTTTATCCAACACTTGTTCAGACCCGTTTAAAAAAAAAATAATTGCTGCATGATATCACTGACAAGAACAAATGTAATTTGTGAGAAATAAAGTAGCATAACTTAAAAATCACCTCATCCCGAAGATCTAGCCCTCCAAAATACACTGTTTGGTCTGCACAGTGTTTTTCCCAGATCTTTTTTAGAACGGCAGGTCTGGTACACTGGTCAGCAGAAAGGCCTCTTGCTTCCAGACAGAGTTTGGATACAATCCCCAGAGCTTTGCTAATGGCAGAAAATTCATTAACACAAATTCAGTACAGTTACATCTCCCCTGTCTGCTTGCGTGCTGTGTGCCTGCTGGCCCAGCGCATGGTTGAAGGAAGGAGTGAACCTGTTTCTGTTAATGCAGGTGTTAGTGATGGGCTGGAGCTATTTGTGCTTTATATAAAAAAGAAATAGGATGAAATGATGTGGGACTTGTTGTGAAAGTGTCTTTTGGAAGCAGTTCAGAGTTTTGGCCCCTTTGATCCTTTTCTAAGGATGAACTTCTCAAGCAGAGAAGTCGATGTAGACCTTTCAGTTGGCCTTGCCCATGTGTTCAGGAAAGTAGGTGGTTCTCCTTAACGGTTATGACGTGTTGGTCAGAGCAGAGCACAGTGCTTTGAGATGAGACTTCTTCAGATTGCTCTTGTGAGAAGATGTATTTGCGCAATAACACGTTGCTGCAGAGTTGATGTTTGAACCTACCTGGCTGCTTATCCATGGCAATGAAGGCCCAGCAGCGGGAGGTGACAACTAGAGTACAAGGTACATGTGGGGTTGTAGGGTATAGTTTGATTCCTGGCCTAGGCTGAAGACTTCTCCAGAGTACCTTTTTTATTGCATTGTTAATAGCTATAAAACCTTTGGTTCTGCTGTCTTTGGACACCCTGGGAGACCTGAGTGAGCACAGGGGATAAATGTTGGCCTTTTATTAGGACATCTAGGGACTCTTGGTAGAAAGTATTTTTATTTTCCTATCCCAAGTGGCAGAAGGCAAGTACCCATGCACTCTGCTGGAACCAGTTGCCACCATTTCAGGTCTTCTGTTTTCTTCTACTGTATGGGAATGAAAAATTTGTTGATATGAGGGAAGGGTACAAGAAAAGAAATACACAACCGGTTTGACCCAGTAGGCACAAGGTGGCAAATACTTAACGCTAAAGGCTTTCTTAGTGTGAGTTTCAAAAGCTCTTAAACTGGAATAAACCCTTTAAGGGTGATTCTATTGCAAGTTATGCATCTCACCAGTCTACAAAATATGAATGATATTTAAATGTCCCTTGGTAGGTGATATGCCATTAGTTTTAAAAACAACAAAACTTGCCATCTCTTTAGGTTCTGTTATTTAGGAGTGCTCCAATCCAATCCTGAGCAATACAACCCACAGAGAAACCCAGATTAGCGTACCCCCCAGCACTCTGTTTAAGGGGTGAAGCATGGTATTATGCTAACCTTGCTGTTCACGCGTAAAGGCAATAACATGTGTATTCTGTCCTTCATTTCTGAGTAAATACCTGCAGACAGGATGGGATCTGTGCATGTCCTTTTCCATCCACTGTCCTGACCTTTCAGTTTTCCCTTGAGAGCGGTTCATTCCCATCTTTGCTTGCCTGAATACAAACGTTGGCTAAATACATATATGCACAGCTTTCTGTGTCTGTTCACTTTGATTACTGTGGACACAGTTGCCTACAATTTTATCTTCATTGGGTGCTTCTCCTGCTAATGGGAATATTTGGCTTGTTGGCTCACCTAAAGCTACAGACGATCATTTGAAGACTGCTGTGAAATCACTTCCTGTGGAATTGCATGGCTTTTATTTTTTTTTTGCTTTTAATGGCACAACTGAGGTCATGTTTTACTAATAACAGGTAGTAGGGGGGGAGCAGTAAGTACTTTATCTTCATGTGAAAATCTTTATATGATACGAATGGATGTATAATATCAAACCATGACCTTTTTTTTCCTTTAACTCTCCAAAGGTCGGGGACAGAAATAGTATGTGTAAAAAGAGACTGTTTTATCCTGAACGTCAGCTTCGCTTTGTTAGGTTAGCTGTATTAATGAGTTGGTGCTGATAGCATTGAGTTTCTTTGAGGCAGGGAGGGGAGAGGAGGAAGTACCATGCTGTTTGCGCTGCGTGTACTTCTCTGGGCAGGCTCTCCCCGGTTTTGTAGCAATAGCATTTAGCCAGCCATGCTGCCCTTAATATACTTCTCAAGCCTCTCTTGTTTTACACTAAAATGGAAACTTCTGTCTTCGATGTTCATTGGCGGCATCTTGAAAATTCACTGGGAACAAACCTTCAGAAAGTAAAATGTTCTGAACAGGACGATTTTAATAAGAGCTATTGACAGACGCATAACGTTAGTAATGCTTCTTACTGAGAGGCAAAGTTGCAGTCAAATAACAAAAACAAGAGAAAGTTGAGGAGTATAATGCCTGAAGTACTGTGTGGGAGCCATAGGGATGCGAACTGGGCCTTCTAGGGGACTGCTGCTTTTGGGAGCTTCGAAACGGTGCAGGTGTCTGATTCTGCTGTAGCACCCTCGTGTGGCTTTAGCTCTAACAAGCTGAAGGAATACGAGCCTCCGAATAATGCTGCGCCACTTCTTCTTTCCCCCTTGTTCAGGAGCATGAGCATGTTTGACATGAGATGTGAAGAAGAAGCTGTGACTCAGCCTCACAGCAAAGCTCGCCATGAGAAACTGCAGAACGTACACAACCAGCTGAAAGAGGACGAGACCAGATGGCAAGACGTGAGTATACAACATCGTCTGCAGTGCTGGCGTTGAGGCCAGCTAGCCAGGCAAAACAGTACAACCCGCTACATCTACAGTTGCTCTGTACCCCTAAAATAATCAGGAGCACTTTATTCCCCTCCCCTTCTCCTGCAATGGATTGTTGCTAAAAGCACAGAAGTTCATAATTTGATGTAAATTACAGAATACGAGGTCTTCTGGTGCCTCTGCATGCCCAACAACTAATTTGCTTTTTTAAAAAATGTAATTAAACTGTGATTAGGGAAAAATGGAAGCAGAAAGCAGCTTCTAATGGCTCACTTCTCCAACTTCTCTAAATAGTGAATACCCAAAGTGACAAAATACAAAACTAAGCAGGACAGTGAATAAATAGGTTGGGCTTGGCTTTAATCAGTTTGCATAGATACAGAAAATGCTAACATTTTCCATTTTGTCTAAGCAAACAAATTGCCCTTCAAGTTAGCTATCCCCTACTTGGGTTACAAGTCTTTTCCAAACCCTCTTTCCTCAATGTCCTGGCATTTGGCACTATCTTCAGCAAATTAGCAAGGACTGAAAAGCATGATTTGCAGGTAAGTTGGTATCAGGAGTTTTAGTATAAACTCTGTTCGTTCTTAAAGACTGATTTTAAGTAAGGAATTTGGGGCATATTTTTTAATCAAAACAAAACACATCTTTTCAAGCAGCTAGTACAGTAATTTGCCATTCTAAGGACAGCTACTGTGAAACGTCTCAGAGAGGTTTTTGGTAGAAAATTCAAGGAAAAGGCCAAAAAAGAACAGTACATACCACTAAGAAATAACTTTTTGTAATAAAACAATGAAGAACTTCAGCTGAGAGGTCTGTATGTGTGGGAAGCCATGATTTCCCAGCAGAGATAAGAATGAGTCCAAAGGCATTCAAGAGGTTTGAGAACTCTGTGCTGTTGAATGGAAAATCCTCTGAGCTAAAGTGTGTAAGTTTTCTAAGCCCTCAGCACCTTCTACACTGAACTAAAACTTCTGAAGAGGTACTAAAAATGCCCTTACTGGAATGTCCTTGGCATTCAGAGGGCTTTATGGAGGCGACACCGCATTCATGGTCTCATATTTTTTATGTGCCCATGCTGTAAATTTGCCAACAATTAACAGTTTCATGGCTTTTTTATTATTGTTATTCTAAAGTATCAGAGCTGGAAAAGATAAATATGTCTGGGTTTTAATTACAAAAAGAGGAGGAGGGCTTATGTTATGAAATTTGCTAATGAAAAACTAATTTCCAAACAACAGGCAATAGTGGGAGTAGCTGAATAAAGAAATGCTTTGGTACTTCAATGAGAATAATTAGTAACTGAGGAAAATGAAAGGCCTATGTTTCAAGGAGGGGATTATAGACTGATATATGTAGGTCATGTGAAGAAATAGTTTAATGAGCATTCCCTTGAGTCTAACGTCAATAATTTGTGGTTTTAAGCTAAATTAAAAGTGACAAGGTTTGTTCCTGGTTTTAATAAAATAAGTTATGCTTGCAGTACCTTCTGTTGTTTACCAATAAAAATGCAATTAAAATATTTGGAGAACCATGTAATTAATGAAATAGCCTTTGAATTGAGTATGTGTGCAGAATTTCTGGTTTTCATTAAAACCAGAATTTGTTAGAGTGCGTGAAATATAATCTGTATACTAATCTCCTGATGTTGTAAAGTTAATGAAAAATGTGCCGCTGCAGTTTCCTAGGAAGTTATTTTTCTTTGCAGAGGTTCTACAGAGGTTGTTTTTTACGTGTAAAGTTTTGTTCCTTTACTGATTAATTGCAGAGAAATTTTATGGCTTAAAAAAATTCTTTACTGTAATACTAGAAAAATTCTTTACTGTAATACTTTTACTGTGAGAAATATCTTGTCTCTGTACTCTCCCAAACTTGTGAATTCATAACCCAAGCAGGGTGCAAGACATAGGTGCCCATAACAGGTATCTCCTGTGGCTCTCTGGTTTAATGTCAGGCTGGTTTTGCAGGAACGGTAAAGAGAACGGTAAAGAGAACGGTAAAGAGAACGGTAAAGAATCAGTGGATCTTCTGGACAATTTTGGACAGACAGCTTCCAAAAAGAATACGATCATTGCTTCAGCAAGGACATATCTACATAGATGGATACATAGGCTTTTTGCTCTTTCCTGTCTCAACCCAACCAGGCATGCACCACTTTAGTCCCTAGCCTGTGTTGCTCAGATCTTGACCCAAAATATTGGAGGGTGTCCATGAAGAAGAATTTTTGGATGCTGCACTGGACTTTTCTGTCAAAAAAGAAAAAAAAAAGCATGGGTCAACCATGCTTGCATGTAGTTGGCTGATAGCATGGGACTGGGCTTTCCAAGGCAGATTCTCAGTGCGGCTGTAGTTCATGGTGAAATGACATCCCTTCCTCCAGTCGACTCCCATCTTCCACACATCTGATTATTAAAATTCTTCACCAAACATAATTTTTCTACTTCATCTTCCTGGGGAATCAGATTTTGTCCCTAACATCCCAAAATGAGTGCCTTTACTGGTCCTTTTAGACAAGATTTCCTGGTCCTATTACCTAGTGCCCTTCTGCAACACTACAAAGCCAAAATGAAAATACACCAGTGGAGCCATGAAATCCTTACTGCATCCTGCTGTTGGGAGGAAAATCAGTCAGGAAACATCTTCATTTTCTGGTACAATCTCCTTTTCTCTTTAAAATAAACTGCCGCCTGCAGGTGATGGGAGCAAGTGTTTCTGTGTCCGGTTTTTAGCTATTTGCAGCTCTGCATTCAGGTGCCTTCCTTCTCTCGCAGGACCTGGCTCGGTGGAAGAGTCGTCGAAGGAGCGCTTCACAGGATTTAATTAAAAAAGAAGCTGAGAGAAAGAAAATGGAGAGGTTATTGTCTGGAGACGGAACAAACGAGCGCAGAAAAAGCATCAAAACCTACCGAGAAATTGTGGAAGAGAAGTAAGTTTGTTTGTTTTTACTGAAATGCAGAGGCGTGTCTGAAACTGCTGTGTGCTCCATACGTGATAGGCGGCTGTGGGCAGCTATGTCTGCAAGCCTGGGATGAGGGAGAGGGAAGGATGTTGACGGAGCAGAGGGAAATAGGAGTGATTTCCAGTGTTAATTTCAGTCCAATGATCTTTTTTCTGTTGTCTCTCATGCAGAGAGAGAAGAGAGCGGGAGCTTCATGAGGCGTACAAGAATGCAAAGTCGCAGGAGGAGGCTGAGAGCATCCTCCAGCAGTACATCGAAAGATTCACTATCAGTGAAGCTGTCCTTGAGCGTTTGCAGATGCCAAAAATTCTGGAAAGAAGCCATTCAGTGGAGCCAAATTCCCCACTGAAAGACCCAAATCCTCTGAGATACTTAAGGCAACAGTCGCTGCCTGCTCCAAAATTCACTGCCACCATTGAAGCAACCATTGTTCCCACCACTGAACTAGAGCCCAGCGGTTCGACGGGCCGTACATCTCCCAGCAAAAGTGTTGTCTCCAAGGCTGTGCCTATGCTGACACCCAAGCCTTACTCCCAGCCCAAAAATACACAGGAAGTTTTAAAGAGCTTTAAGGTAGGATACGTTGCACTCCCCAAAGTCAATCAGGATGCAAAGGAGATCCTAACTAAATCACCTAAACGTATAAATGTTTAATGCAGTTAAGCAGAATATGGTTGAAGCATTCTGATGTTATAAAACTCAGCTCTGTGCTGCCCAGTCTAGTGATCTCTTCTTGGTTACCAGTCTTTTTAGAAACTTGACCTGTTCAGATTGACATATTTGTGCTGGTTATTTTTCCTCAGGCTAAATTTGTTTGGGGAAAGACAGGGAAAGGGAGGTCTCTAAGAAAAACGCAAGACATTTTCCGAGAAAGAGGTTAGGTAAAAGTACATTGTCATGGGTTTTGTTTTTAAAAAAAAAAAGGGAAGGGGCAGGGAACGTGAGGCCTTGACTTTGGGAGCAAGACCTGAATCACAGAATGGTTGGGGTTGGAAGGGACCTCTGGAGATCATCTAGTCCAACCCCCCCGCCAGAGCAGGGTCACCTAGAGCAGGTTGCACAGGAACGTGTCCAGGTGGGTTTTGAATGTCTCCAGAGACGGAGACTCCACCACCTCTCTGGGCAGCCTGTTCCAGTGCTCTGCCACCCTCAAAGTAAAGAAGTTCCTCCTCATGTTCAGATGGAATTTCCTGTGTTCCAGTTTGTGACTGTTGCCCCTTGTCCTGTGTCCTGTCGCTGGGCACCACTGAAAAGATCTGGCCCCATCCTCTTGGCAGCCACCCTTTAGATATTTATAAGCATTGACAAGGTTCCCTCTGAGTCTTCTCTTCTCCAGGCTAAACAGACCCTGGAAAATCGGAACCCTTTTGTGTCAGGGGTCTGGTTTTTGCCATACCCAAACAAGTCTGTCCCATTCAGCCAAGTCATAAGCCTTTGAAACACTGCAGTGTGCATGTATTCAGTGTGGAGAGTCCTTACTCCTTCAGAGTCAAGAACCAGCTTGCCCAAGGATACTGTCTGTCCTAAACATGCTTCTCACCGGGGATGAACGGGGAAAGCTGCTTCACTGGCATAAAGAGGGAATGTAGGCTGTCTGTGCAGGTTTGGGGAAACAGATTGGTACTGGGGCAGCGGTGTAACTGGGGATTGCTGGTGAGAGATGTGGAGTGACTGTGCAGGGTTGCAAGAATTGCATAAAGATTGTGGGAATAAAAGAAGAGAGCTTGGACGAAAGCAAGGCTGCCTGGAATATGGAGCCAGCTAGGAGATTTGTGGGCAAAGGGGATAGGAAAAGAGACTGAAGCTAGGGTATGAAACCTGAGTATAGCTTTGGGCTGGGTGGCTGTGGAGAATGGGAGTAAGGTACTGAATGAATGGTGGAGAAAGCAAAGAACTGGGATGTGTTAGAGAGAACAGGCCTGAATACATCAAGTTGGAAGAAATCTGCTTCTCACAGTGCCTGTGACAAAACTGGAGCTTCCCCAAGTCTCATTGTAGCTTTGTTGTAAGCTGTGGGAAGTATGGGTGCCCACAGCTCGTAGAGTTCAGGTTCCCTTGTGTCTGCCATTGGTGTCTACTACTTTGCTAGTGGCATGCAGGGGTCCCTGCAGCCCTGCTGATGTCCCAGTAGCATTGCTATCATCTATATTCAGGTTGTTTACGTTTTAAAAAATAAGTCAGCTTTGTAAAGATATTGAAAAAGCGTGTTGTCGTGTCTGTAATTTCCTGAAGTCTGCCCCAGCTCTTGTGGAAACCCTCCCACCATGTTTCCTAGTTGAAACGTGAAACCGGTAATTCCTATTTTTCCTATACCTCAGCTAGCGTTCCCCTGGCATTTATGTTTTAGACAACAGTGAAGCATGGATCTTTGGGGAGTTTTTTTCTGATCCATGCCACTTTTTTCCTCAGAGGACGAAGATATATGTGTGTATGACCTTCATGTTAATGCATATATAGTTCTTGTATGGAGAAACTAACCCATGGCTGCTTCTCCCCCCCCACCAACCACTACTAAAAGCCTGCCTAGGTCTTGTTCGCTTGATGTGGAAGAATGTGATTTGTCTCAGTAGGAATCATTCCCTAGCACATGTAGCTGTAGCATTATTTTCCCCTGAAACACCAGTCTGTGGATGATTCTGGGCTCTGGTGACAATGTGTTGACTTGCTCCAGATCAGAAGGAAAGGAGTATGTTTGTTTAACTCTGCAGCCAGGGCATCTGTCCTGATCATTCAAACATTTGGTTTTCCTCCCTAATATAAATAGAGAAATGTCTTAGTCTAAACAGAGACACTAAAATGGATGGTGTGACCTGCCAGTGTTTTCCTGGCTTTTTTATTTCTGAGATCTTTCATGACCTGCTTCTCTAGTAGATAAACCAGCACACAGTCCCAGAAGACTTGCGGCTCGGTGTCTGCCCACACTTGGGTTTGGAAATAAACCCTAAGAGTATTACTGTGTTGAGTGGATGATGGCAGTGAGGAAAGGGAGGGAACTTTTTCATCTGAAAAGTAGTCAGAAGAGGTGAAACCGTGGAGCTGGGCTGTTTCTCCTCTGCCTGGGAGCTGATTGCGCAAGGTGCTGTCTTCCGCTCCCCATGCTCCTGTCAGAGATGAGGATGCCCAGCCTCTTGGAGATAGCCCCTTAGTTAATCGCCCTCAGATAGAGAACAGACCTGTGGATGCGCGTATACAAGAAGTCCACGGGAGGAGTTTGCCCCCAGCTTAGAGCTGATGGCATATGCTAAGTTGGAGTTCTGCTCTTGAAGTATCCAAGCTGTTTACTCGAGAAATAAAGTACTGAAGATAAGTAAATGGTGAAATAAGGAGTGGGGCAGGGAGGATGAGGTGGGAAGAACTTTGTTTTCTTAAACTGTGTTTACATTTGATAAAGTAGTTTTGACACTTGTTGCATCAGTTTTCAGTAGCAGTGAAATAAGTGAAAAGTTCCCATGGAATGGCTTACATCTGAGCTTGTTTTCATGTCTGTTTTTTGTTTATGCAGTGGAGAAACCTGAAATGACTAATCACTATGTATATCCCAGATAGCTTCTCTAAGAAATCACTGATCCATGCCATTATTCCCCCAAAGTCCAACGATAAACAGAGAAGAGTCTGTCCATATTTACTCCCTCACCTTTGCGTTGTCTCCCGTGGTGGTGATTTTGCAAGGAAGGATCTCTGTGCAGAGAGTAGCAAAGCCCTCCTTCAAGTCTATTTGAAACTCACCCCTGCTGACAAGCCTGTAAATGTCTGTGCTGTAGCTGGACAGGAGCAGGATGGTGTTAGTGATACCTGGTCATCCTCTCCTGGTCTCTCTCCAGCAGGGCCCTCTGATGGTGAATGGCTGGCGAGTTCTTTGTAGCAAGACTTTTTTCACCTATACCATGGCTTCTACAAACAGCCCTCCAAACTGAAGGAAGTCTTTACATGCCACCTCCATTCAGAACATAATCATGAAGTATTAAAGTCCCAAGAGGAAGCTGTATCAGTGCAGAGGAAGAACCGAGAGCTTATTTTGTATTTTCTTCCTTGCTTAAGGTTTTCTTAGTGGGAATATATGCCCACCAAGGAGCTCGCTTGACCCTGAGAACAAAGTCGTTAAACTGTTTCTGCTTTCTCCTTTTCATGGAGACAGCATAAAATCATTTTCTGGGAAAGCAGCTATTTATTTTATCGCCTCGTAGAGAAGGTGGAATGCCCAGTTTTACTTTCTGGTTCCCTGCTTCAATGTTATGAACAGGATGAACTCTGCTGCTCCTGACCCTTCAAAGTTCACATGACAGCGCTTCAGAAAGCATGGTCTACTAATACTGTGGTGAGGTCATCAGGTTACGTAGCAGTTCATCAGTGTAATTAGTCTTGGAAAACCTGCTTGCCTCTTGCATGAGGCAATGCAAAACCCAGCAGTTTTGGTCTAAATTTAACATGAAGATTTGTTGTTCTTTTAAAGGCCACTGATCTGCGAAACATATAAAGGCTGTCTGTATGTTACTGGGACAACGCAATGTGGGAAACAAGGGAATCCAGAGAAATTATTACCTTCTGCCTGTATTTTGTTTATGACCCCCCTGGAATAGAGTTTTCTTCTGTCTCAGCCCATTGAATGAAATGTGTTTGGCTCTGTCCTTCACTAGTGGCACAGACTGTGTTAACAATTGTAATATCACGTTGAAGTCCTAATTTCCTAAATTCCTTTGAATGCTAATTGCCTCAGCGTATTTATTTAACTGTGTTCTGCAGGTAGATGGAAAAGTCAGCATGAATGGAGAGAATTTCAACGGCGTGGAAGAGAAGGATAAAGAGTGTACAACAGTAATATTTACTCCGTCACCAAGCAGATCTCTGAAATTTGACGGAGTAGCCAGAGGGGACAGGCCCCCAGTAGAGTTGAAGAAGGACCCCACAAGTGTTGAGCTCAGTTTACAGAGGCCTGCCACTCAGAGTGTGCACAAAGAGCCAACAGTAAGACCAACACGAACAAACCAGCCTTACTTTCTCTGCCAATTTTCTGTCTCATAACGTATTTAATCACTAACTAATGAAACCCGAGTGCTTATGTTTGCTTTATTTCAAGAGGGTGTGCCCAGACCAGCCTGGGGGGGGGCGAGGGGAAGAAAATCCTTTGTAAATGAAGGGCTTCTTCCTTTGGGATGCGGGTAGAGAAATGGGAGGGGAAGGTTCAAAAAACTTTTTGCAACCATCACCTTTTTTTTTTTTTTTTTTTTTTGGATGTCATGTAGCTGATAAGCATGCTTTAAATGTGCTGGGCCAGGGAGAAATCGACTCTGTGTCCCAGCTATTGTGCAGATTTATTCAGCGCTTCTCCTGATGTTAGCTGATTAGATCAGCAACATAATTGGACTGTGCAAGCCATTATAATTAGTCTCAGTTTTCAGTTTTCAAAGAAGAGGATGTGGATGTGCTGGCAGTTTTGAGCATTCAGCTTTCATTCCCGTCTCAAAAATATTAGAAAAGGGGATAAGCTATTGAAATGCTCGGAGGGGCCATCGTGCTGCTTAACTGCCTTATCAAGGAAACAAATTAATTTTACCTTTTCATCTTTCTCTCCCCCTCTTCCCCAGAGAAAAAGGCAGGAATAAAACTAGAGCATATCACAGCAGGAATCTAGATGCTACAAAACTGTAATAAAAGTAGATGGTAAAGACAAAGTAAGAAATAAGGACTGGACTGCAAATAAAGCATCTAAAAGGGTTGCAAACAAGTGGCAGGAGGGGGGATTCTGGCCCTTCTTTTCTGTGTAACAACAAAGAGAATCGGAGATGTTGTGAGAGTTGGAGTATGATAATTTTTGCTTTCATCTCAGATTCCTTCCAAGCATTGGCCAGATGGATAACAGGGAACGGGCAGGGATCTGTCCCTGGGAGTGATGGTTCATTCATGCCAAAGGGCTTATCTTACTCCCCTGCTTCATGCCAGCCTCTGGCCATGGACAAGCACGCTGTGGAGCCTGCAGCAAGCATGGGAGCTGGGATGTGCCATAAGCATGGACTTGATCCTGTCAGAGGAAACTGGTATAGAGTCAAGAGTGAATGATTTGCAGGAAAGCAGGCAGGGATGGCAGAGCAGAGGCTGCTCCTGGCAGAATTAATTGTCTGTAAGGGAAAAGGCAGGTAAGCATTGTGTCTGATATGGGGGAGCTGGTAATGGGAGTGTTTGGAGGATGAAGAAGAGCCTCAACTTGCTGTAGGTTAGAAGCACAGTGTCCATCAGAAAAGGAGAAAAATTAAAAGTGCTAATGTCTCCTTTTTTAGGATTTCTAAACCAGCGTAGCTATGGAAAAGTCAAGAGGAAATTCAGCAGCAAAACCCGATGTTAGGGCTTAGGTGTATTTGTACCTGTTTGATGTCCCCTCATCCTTCCCTTTCTACAGCTTTGAGGATGATGTGGACAGCTGACCACAGATTTTTCTGTGTCCAGTTCCCAGTGTCTTAGCCGTCATGATGATACTGGCAAAGGAGGCTGATTCCTTGTGACTCTGATGTTTGTGGAATAACTTCCTGGTTTGTGAGCTTGGGTGCCCTTAATGATGAAGCCTTCTAGAGAGAGTGAGCGTGCACCCAAATGGTGCTATTGACAGAGTTTCTCTGCTCTAAGAGTTTTATATCACTAGCTTCATGATTTCATGAAGTGAAACGATTTCACGGGTAGTGGAAACCACTATAATTACTCCTGGCATTTCAGCTTCAAGCAAAGGTATGTGTGTTAAGCAAGTCAAGGGTAGAGCAAGGAGAGGAGGCTGCTTGGAGGGGGGATCCTCCACGGGGAAACAAGGAGAATGCACTAAGTGTGATGGGGGCGGGGGGGAAGAAGGAGACTTGTCTGTGGCTGGAAGGGAGTATGTGCTTCCAGCCCAGGTAAAATTTACAAGCTCTGTTTCTTCTAGAGATTTGCTTTTCTTTACCTAGCTGCTTTGTTTTGATTTTCCAGGTCCCCATGCCTTAGAATAAGGCATAGGCAGTAATTTAGCTATTGGGCATGGAGGAGTGCCCTTGTTCATGGATGGAAAGGGCTTAGATGCCAGATTAGAGATGGGGCATGGTATTGATACTTGGCTTCTTCACTGTGTGTGTTGGGGTGCAGACCAGCACTGCTACAGCGCAGCTCGATATGAATGCGGTTCGTTACCTGCAAGAATTGGGCAGCTATGATGGACTTGCTTCATTCAGCCTTCTCCCTGTACCTATTTTACTTTGGTTTCTGGACAACTAACACAACGATGTCAGCCAGCATCTGTAGAGTCTGAAACGCTAAACTCCTCTCTGAAGGTGGAACCCTTCCTAGGAAGGCTGGGGATCCAAATGAGGAAAGAAAAGAGCCTCCTGGGCTTCTCCCACTGATAACGCGGGGCCTGTTGGTGGGCAGGATGCTGAATAACTCTGCAGCCGTCACTGTGAGCCCTCCAGAGGGGAAGAAGGGGTTTGCTTTTTGCTCCAGCAGGATGAGGCTGCCGAGCTACACATTCTGGGAAGTAAGAAAGCCTTCTGAAACTGCCACTCTGTCGCCTCCCACGAGGAGAAACCAGGGCTATAGTTATGTCTGATGCTTAACGCTACTGAATTTTTAGGACAGGAGAAGGCGGCGACAGAAACAGGGATGGAAATGCAGCTGAGATGAAGAAGCAGAGCTTTCCGGAGTGGAAGAAACAACTACATTTCTTTTGCCTTGAGGAAACTTTTACAAATTGAGCATGTTTTCAAAGCTTTTTCTAAACTTCCTTTCACTGCCTTTATCTGTATACTTGCCTTTACTGATATAGTTCTTGCTAGCTATGTCCTTCCCAGGCTTTGAATAACATTCACAGACACTAGTTCCTCTGCCTGTTAAGAGATGCTCTTTCTAGTGGGTTTTTTCCCCCCTCTAGTCACTTTGAGATTTATTTTGGTTTTGTATTTTATTCATTCCTTTTCTGCCCTGAGTCTCTTTTGTGAAGTATATATTCCTTTTCATATATCCATTACCTTTGGCCTTCCTGTCCTCCCCTTCTGATTCTCTTCCTGTTCTTTGCAGCCCCTTCCTCCTGTTCCTCCATCCCTCTTAGGGCTGCTCCCCTGCTGTTTCGGTTCAGTTGTCAAATGGAGTAGTCCTGTCTTCTCTCCGCCTGGCAGGCTTCCCTTTGAAGCTCCGTAGCCCTGCTCTAAATCTGTCCAGCTGGCCTCAGGCGTTGTCTGCAATACCAGAAGATGCTGTGCAGCTGTACTTCAACAACTCTTTTGGCCTGAAGTTTGGAAAGCGGTTTAGTCAAGTTGCACCACTTATGACACTAATATGATTGAGGTTTTTGGGGAGCTAGAGAAGTGTAGGGCTCATTTCTTATGGGTGAGACCTCAGCATCAGTTGTCTTTTTGATGGGGAAGAACCCCATCTATATGTGAATCAAATAATGATTGGCAATCAGAGACTGATTGGGAAACATACGTAACTCCTGCCTAAATCTACTATGAGATGAGATGCAAAAAGCTGCAGCAGGTGGGAAGGATGGTAAAGAAAAATATTTCTAAAAAACTATACCTGTGTCTGTAGTGTATAGGTGGAGTACTTAGATTTGGGGGGGGGGGGGGGATTTTACAAGAGACTTACCTTTACTCTAAGTAGCTCAGCAAATTTTGCCTGTGATTTAAGGCTAAGGATAAATTTGGTTTATAAGCAGGATGAAAATATCCCACTGGTGTTTGTGGAGTGATGTGTTGCTAAGAGAGGCAGTAGGTAAAGCACACCTCTCTTATTGCAGCTGGAGAAACAGGGGCAAATGGCCTGAAGACTGAATGGTCAGTCAGTGGCAATGTCAACGATAATGTGAGAATCATCTCCTCACTTTGGTCCTACCTGGAGCCTTTAGGTCATGTTGTCTTTCCATTGTACAGAACAGTTGCGCGCATTACAAATGCTGAGAAGGTGTTATCCTTTAGCTCTTTGAATGAGAAGTTGGCAAAGTAAATGTTTTGTTTTAAAACAACATTTGTGCAGATTTTAGTGTAGGGGAATTAATTTGTCACTGAGTAACATCACTTTATTTTAACCAATCTTTGCATGAGCGCTTAGAAATTATTGGCTTGTTATAGCTGTAATTGTAGCTTTGCTCTGATCAACCAAAAAAAAAATAAATATAGACAGCAACTTTAAAAAGATCAGGGCGGGGTGGTGATGGTGGGGAGAGATTTTGGCTTTCTTTTAATTTTTTGCTAGCTAGCTTAAACTTGTCCATTTCTACTCACTGCATGCTTGGCACAAAATAAACTTTTTTTTATATATCCAAGTAACACTCTCCTTCATCTTCAAAAATCCACTGATTGAACTGAGATTAAAGTATAAGCTTTCTTGTGGTTGGGGATTGTTGGCCAAGCTACAGGAGAGCAGCGTTGAAATCCTGATTTGTACATATCTGGTAGGATGAGTCTTTGTTCTTTGATTTGTTACAAGAAACACTTGTAGAGTAAGTGCATCTGTTCCAGATTGACAGCTTTGCCTTGAACCACACATGGGAAGATGCGCAGAGGGCTGGACTACCTGGAGGGAGAAAGGTTTAGGATGAGAAGTGAGAGCAGCAAAGCTTCAAAGCAGCTAGAAGGGAGCTCTGCTCAGGATTTGGTTACGAATCTAGCATCCGTGTCTCCTGTCCTCCAGACACCCGTGCACTTTTCAGTGGCTATGAGTGACAGGAGCTTATTTTATGTCCCAATTGAGCACTAATAACTCTAGAAAAATGACTAGCAGGAATACTTTGCAACACTTTCAAGGCCTCTCTGTCAATTACTGATCCACCCTGATCTTTGGTTGTACTAGCTGGCCTGAGTATAGCATTACATAGCTGCCAGATGAAGCAGATGACTTAACGTGTCAGAGCAGTGTTCTGGCTGTAGTAGTGTACTGGCATAGCATGCAAGGCACTTAGCCTTGGTCGTGCCACTGTTACTGCTTACAACAACAGAAAACACTAGCTTTGATGAGGAAACCATCGTATGAAAATTTTAAAGTCAATGATGCATGTACAATTTCAGTCACAGAAGCGATGTTTCAGGCAATTTCTACGTGTGGCTATCAATACTGCAACCACTTTCATTCCTGGGTGATTTTACAGAATTTAAACTGTAGTTCTAACCTGATTCTTTGCGATATGTCTGCATTCTCGCGGTTCCAGACAGCTTGTTTTGCCATGTTTTCATAGAAAATGCAGTAATGATATTTCATGTGTTTTTGTGTACAAGTAGTGTTAACTGACCTAAGTTTTGATTTAATTTACAATAAGGATTAATAAAGTTCTACTGTAACTTCCTTTGGAGTTTGAATTCTTGTAGTAGTTGTGACGTTCGGTGTTTTAGGAGTTCCTAGTTACTGTATTTTTAGGGTTTTATAGGGGTGTGAGGCTCTGCCACAGCAATAGGCAATGTGGCTATTTCTGGATAATTCTAAAATGCTCTTAATTAAAGAAATACTTGGGCTGAAATGGGATAAAAATCCTGTCTGCCACAAACTGAACTGATTTATTTTCATGGCTAATAGTTGGTTGGTAACACTGTATAGCCAGCTGTGCTTGTGTCTTTGTTAAATGGATGCCTGGGTTAGCAGAACTGAGGTGTTGCTTTGTCCTCTCATACTGACATGCTCATAACTGCAACTGCAATCACAATATTTAACTTTCCATCGTGGACTGAGGCTTCTAAATCCTAAATGGGAAGCTCACTTTAACTCCTGGGTAGCTAGATACACAGGGTAATAAAAACATCAATCCAAGTAGATGGCATTCTTCAGTTTTCAGGGGTTCCTGGGACAGAGTCTTCACACCAGCCTGGATCTGGGGGCAGAGATAACCACATGCCTTACACAGCAAGGTTTTTCCTCCTTCTCTTGAAGGCTTCATTGCCTGTGGCGGTGGGCAAGGAAGTGTTGTGTGACATGGAGTGGCTCTGTGGCCCTGCAGAATGATACCTGTGCCCACACGAAGGCATGTGGCTGGAGCGGGATGGTGCCCAGAGGCTGCCTGGGTCCGGTCCTTCATCCCAAAGCCTGAGAGCTCCTCTGAAACCCCTCGGGAACATCACTCACCAAGTTGTTTGGCTTTTCAGTGTCCATGTCAAAATACTCTTAGGTACAATTAAATGTTTGTATGCCTTTTTGGTGATCAGTGATAACATCATCATTTGATTACAAAATATTTATGAAATGTGAATGGTGATAGTCTGTGGGAGAAAAGACCTTTTATCGGCTGTATAAGTACAGGAATTTTCCTAAGTGTATCATATACCTGTGGATAAAATACTAGGTAATACTACATTACTGGGTATTATAAATAGAATTAGATATAGTGGGAAAGAGAGAGTTCCCCAGTGAAGTTGACTTAATTTTTTTATAAATTACTTACTAATCAGTTTTATATTTTTAGCTTTTATGTCACTAGCATTTAATTGCTCAGCGGAGGGAGGAGGAAGAGTCAAGTCTCGTGAGCAGGAACAGAACTTGTGTAGCATGCCATTGCAAAATTCAATTTTCCAGCAGCAAGTAGTAGCTCTTTCTATTATTTTTTTTTTCCCTCTTTGAAAGAATTTCTATAAATAACATCTATGTCAATACCAACCTCCTGGATATAGGTTATGGGTAGGTTTAGTTGTTGCACTTGTGCAGGATAGCTACATGACACAGCACCATGTTCAGGTTCCAGGGGTAACTCTAAACTCAGAGGTGATAAAAGTGCCTCATGTTTGTGCATTCGCTGAGCTTTTTAAACCCTCCGAGAGGCCAGAGTGGCTGTGCTCTTTCCCCAGTTCCAGCTGCCATCAGCACTTGACTTCCCTGGGTGTATGTAATGCTGTTTAATGCTTTTTATATTGGCCCCAGTTTATCACTGTTTAAAGCTTTAAAGCCTCTGAGGTTGAAATTAAAGCTCAATTTCATCTTTTCTTTTTTTTTTTAATTTTTCAATTTGGGCAGTTGCTTTTTGAGAGTGGAGGGTGAATTCCGTTACTTTACCAAAAATAATAATGACATAAACATTAATAATTGAAATTTGCAACAATTTCTCTGGAAGGGTTTATGCTTTGGAGCAGCGGGTAGAATTGTTGGGTAGGTGCCTCTTGCTTTTCCAGTTAAAATCCACCTTGTTTAGGGCAAACCCTGAGTTCTTGATAATAGCCATTCGTTTAGGTTTAACGGAGGTTTGTAGGTTGTAGAATGACAGAATAACTCGGATTGTAGGTCTCTAGCTAAGTCTTCTGCTCAAAGCAGGACCAGGCATGAGATCAGACCAAGTTGCTAAGGGCTTGATCATTCGAGTCTTGAAAATCTCCGAGGATGGAGATGGCACAACCTGTCTGGACAGCCTTTTATGCTGGCCTGGCTGTCCTCGTGGAGACAAGAGGTATTCATTTCTGCATTGCGCAAGGTTGGGAAGGGTTTCCAGTAGCTTCTCCTGTGACTGCTGTTGTGTCAGGAGCCAGGACGGGCTGAAGGAGGCGTTTTCTTTAGTTACAGTGTTCTTCTGCTGGGGCTTTCAGGGAGAAAGCTGTCCCTGACACACAGGCTGGCATCATGATGGGCTGGGGAAGCGAGAGGTGGGTTATACAGGAGGAAAGAGCAACAGAATGGCAAGGGGCAAATCTCTGGGGCATGGGACTTGCCGGCTTTGCAGCATTTCTCTGGGGCCTGTTTTTTAGCCCGTGCTTCATCTCCAGTGACTATCCCTCCTTGGAGTGTGACACATGGAGGGGGACCTCTGTGCCTTGTTTGCCCTATAGGCACCTTCAGAGGTGGACATGGTGGAGGTTTTCCATGCTGCCTTTTTGGAGTGTGTATTTCACCCCCTGCCTCGTCCAGTTTGAGAACCGTTTTTAGGCCGGAGGGGGACGTGTCCCTGTGCCTTGCGGAGGCGAGTGTGCAGTGGAAAGAGGTGGGGAGGACAGCGGGCAGCCAGCCCCAGCAGGCGCCGGAGGAGACGCGCGCTGCCACTTGGAGAGGCTGGTGGCTGTGATCTGGCGCCTGTCCTGCTGCGAGGTGGCGGCACAGCCCTTGGCAGCCGCGGGCTCCTTCTGTTGTTCCCGGCACTGCTCGCTGCCCGCTGGGCTTGCCCGGGTCGTTGCCCCTGGCCACAGCCCCACACTGGTCCCCACCATTTCCTCACAGGGCATCTTCCCAGACACGTTCCCTGCTCCTCTCTGGAGCATGCCTCCTTCCAGAGAGGAGGAGAGGCTGGGATTCCCGAGCACTGCCAACAGCAAAGCTCTCTGGAGCCAAAGTCTGTCCACAGGCATTGGCGTCCTGTTGGCACTGCCAGCAGACGTCCCCGATGACCGAGCTGTGAGAGCCCAGGTCTGCTCTTCATGGGGCACGGGCGGATGAGGGGCCGTAGGCTCATGTGGGTCTGCAGGGATGGGAAACGGGATCCGTGCAGAAGGTGGAGGTCTGAATCCAGCCCCCAGAAAAGAGGAAATTTCATCAGATTTCCTCCCTTGCAGCTGTTAATGAGATGGAGGGGGTGGGAGGAGGACAGGAAAGCGAGTCTACAATAGACTACTTCTGAAATATGTTATTTTTTGTTTCTAAAACTAGTCTGCTTTTTTATTTTCCTCTGTTGAATGTGCCGTTTTCTAGATCTTTCATGCATTAGAAGCACTGTGCAGTGGCTGATTGGTTTGCTGCAGATTTTTCTTGATTTGCCTCCTGGGAAAGCCGACGTATGGCGGAAGCTGCTAAATAGATCAGCTGAAGTGCTACCCTTGTTTTGACAGTGTGGTTTTAGCTCTGCAACAGCTTTGTCCTGGGTCAGGAAGCTGGCTTTTCAAAGGCATTTGGATTATTGGCTCGATACGGTCTCACCATATTTTTTCAGTCCTCTCATAATAGTGTTTCAAGTATTTCATTACCTTTAATACTGACTCTGGCTTTTCCCTTCAGATAACAGATTGTTTAGACAACCGTGAAATAAAGGAAGTATTTAATTACTTTGCCACTTTTCAAACCCTAGTATGTGCTATGTGTTCACTAATGCATACGTTTTTGTGTTATTCTGGAAGAGGAAATTAGGGGTGAAATGTATGCTTATCTCCAGCTAACACAATCCAAGATATCCTACAATTTTAAAAGCTCGTAGGAGCTATTCCAAACTAACCACATTAATGGCTGCTGATGAACGGGTTGAAAAGGAGATTAAAGCCCAGTGATTCAACACCCGAGCGGCACGTAGTGCTCCGAAACGTACTCCCCAGCTCCCTGCTGAGCTGTAAACCAGCCTGCTTCAAACACATCACAAAGCAGCAGCAAGTACTGCCTTGAGGAATTAACACATACTTTTATTTCCACTGTGCTCACTGTGTTTCTGCTGCGTTCTTCTCTGCAGGCCTCCCCGGTGGAAGCAGATAGAGCCGCCCACCAGCAGGTCGAGGCCAGCCCTGGAAGCGTGGGACCTGCGAGTCCAGCGTCCCCGTCCCCAGGTGGGTTGTTTCTGCTGCCTTTGCCCCTGCCCTTGCCCACCCAGGGCTGGGGGTTAGGCCCACCCTGCAGCAGGACTTCCATAAGTGCATCTGCAGCGGCACCAAGAGGGTTTATTAGAAAATGCAGAAGATGTTAGAAATCTCTACAGAAAGAGGATATTTTTTTACAGTAAGAATGATCATTCACTGCAACAACCTCCCCAGGGACGTGGTAGAGTCCCCATGGCTGGAGGTTTTCAAGGTGCGACTGAACAGCGTGCTAGACAATCTCATCCAGGGTCCCTTTCCCAGGAAAGGTGGGACCAGATGATCTTTTGAGGACCCTTCCAACCTGGGCTGTTCCGTGATTGTGTGGTTGAAATGACACACCTGACTGCACGTTGCTCAGGATGCGAGTTGTCTGCTCTGCTGTTTGTGTGCGTGAAAAGCTGGTGCCACGGCGTGCTGTAACCAGAAAGTGATCAGGGCAGAAACTGTCTGTCAGGAATACTTTTTTTCCCTCAAGACATTAAGAAATGGAGAAGGAGAATAGGAAGGGGCATTTTGTAGGGACTTTAAATGGACGGCATTGTGCACACTCATGATTTTCTGCTTTAAAGCCTTTATGCATGATTCCTGACCTGGGGAAAGGAGTTTACTGGTAAAATGTGAAGCTACTTTCCTCAAAAGGGCGTTTCTGAAACGTTACCTTTGAGTAAGCATTTTATCTACTGCCTGCTATCATACTAAGTTAATGGTGGTTTTTTGTTGTTAATTTTTTTAAATGGGTCTATCAAAGTTCAGCTTGGTATAGGTAAGTAAAAAGCACTGTTTGAAGTAGATATTTAAATGAGACCTTTGGCTGTAATTGGTATATAAGCATAATGCTCCTATTTGTTGAGGATAAATGTGACTTAAACAATTGAGCTTTGCCCTCAAACGTCAATGGGGTACCACTCCTCCGAGATTAGAACCTTTACAGTCGTTTCTTGATGTGCTGCAAGACTCTGAAGCACATGGGCTGTTAGCAAGAGCTCATCAGCTGACTTAATTACTTTGGCTTATAGATGCCAATGCACAGAGGTTAGCAATCTTGAATTGCACCTGGCAGTTGATGTAGAAGCTGCAATCTTGTGGTGAACCAACCAAATTCTCCTCTCAAGAGTCAGCAGTGATGAGCTGGTGATACTCGTCTACAAATCACAAAGCCACCTTGTGTCAGGCTCCACACCTGTGAGAAATGCTAAATGTTAAGAATTGATAGCAAAGTTTAATATTGTCTGCCAAGAAAAACTGAGATAACATTGCAAAAGCTGAAATGGGAAAGGAACGTGGATTTTCATTATGTCTGCTTTGGAGGGATGGATGTGGTCCAAACTGTGTTACCTTCTGGTAGAATAAGCAACCTCCTCTGCTGTTCAGTACGAGCCAGATACTTGCATGCTGTGACCCCTGTGCCACTAATGGTGTGGGAACTGCTCCAAAGTGGTGTGCATCTGCCAGGCAGCAGGAGCAGCTCTTGTCTCTGCTTGTGTGCAGGTTCGTAGTGGAGCCTTGGAGTGCATCTCTACAGGATCTGAAGCTGAGATTCTGCTTTAGGTAGTTAGAGAGATGTCTGGGTGCTTGTGCACTGCCCGGGATGCTGGAAAGTGCTCTGCTTCCAGTGGTGGTACCAGCTGACAGTAGTGAGCTGTCAGAGTCTTCAGCTGTAGGCCCATGTGCTCCTGGTTCCTCCTCCCATAAACCAGCATAAACTTGGGTTTTTTGAAGAGCTGAATGCTAACCAGGTTATTCCAGTTCAAAGCTTCCTCTTAGCACAGCTTCTTCGTTTTCTGATGCTTGACTGACGTGGTTTAGTGGCAACAGCCAAGCTGGAATACCCTCCAGTGCTGATAGTGTTAATTGTGGTATAGCTACTTCTCTGGGTAGCATCTTAGGATAGGATGAGAGAGAAGGAACTTCTTTACTTTGAGGGTGGCAGAGCCCTGGCACAGGCTGCCCAGAGAGGTGGTGGAGTCTCCTTCTCTGGAGACATTCAAAACCCGCCTGGACGCGTTCCTGTGCAACCTGCTCTGGGTGACCCTGCTCTGGCAGGGGGGGTTGGACTAGATGATCTCCAGAGGTCCCTTCCAACCCTACAATTCTGTGATTCATCACACAACTTCAGGAATTGACAATAAAGAGATTTATAACTCAATAGGCATGCTGTTACATGTAGGCATGTTACAGCTCATCTCAGCCAAAGAGAAATGTCTAAAATAGTTTGGGTGACTCTTCCCCAAGAACTGCCTCCCTGTCTTCGTTGACCATGAAGGGTGCCCCATGGTGCCCAGGTCAAGTCTAAGCATTTACATTTTATCAGGTGAATTTCACCCTTAAAGCCTTGTCTTCTCTGAGAGATTAATTTTGCCTGTTTTGAAGAATAAATATTATTTTTTTAAAGGCATCCAGTTTATGGGCACACAGTATATCCAGTGAGAAATTGGATTGTAAGAAATAGGTCTACACTTGATTTGAAAAGATGACTTAACCTTGCAACGTTATTTCTTTTATGTGTGGATTAGGTTCAGATCAAAAGCAATTGAAGTCAACTGCAGCTTGTGCCAGCCCTGTTGTGAAGAGATTAGAATTTCTTCCCAGTCCTGTCTCTTCAGAGGAAGCTGCTTCAAACGAGAACGATGTGAAGAAACCTGAAATGGAGCAGCAGAAGGAAGCAGCATGCCCTGCTATACCGGAGGTAGGTACAGGCAAGAAAGAGAGGGAATGGAAAACAAGACAAAAAAGAAGGAGGATCTCACAAGGAAATGTTTATTGTGCAAATTGTTATTTTTCTTTATATAATGTCACATCAGGGGTTCAGGGAATGACCCTGGAGGATGGTTTCCGTGCCAAATCCTATGGTCATCAGGGAGTTGCCCCTCCAAAGGAACTCCCCGGTGTCTGCTTGCAGTGTTTGAACCTGTAAACTGGCTGGAGCAGAAATGAGAACTTAACCTGGAAACCCCAGTCCCACTGCGTGTCGGGAGGGCAGAGTGTCCGGAAGGTGTAGACAGTGGAGCTTACCCTCTTAGTCCTCTTGAAGTGCTGAGCAGGGCGGGTGGTGGCACAGGTAACAAATGGCCATGACCGTACTGCTCTGTCAGGTAAGTTAGATGTTAGTCCTGGGTTAGGATCGGTTTTGGTGCTCAGGGCAGATGGAACGTCAATAACAAACAGCTATGGTTATTTCCAGGACTTCAGTATTGCAACTTCAGGTTGTAATTCTGGAGATAGGGGCTTCATCTTTGATAATGATGAGTCAAAAAAGTAGAAAGGGTGTAAGTTAACCTTTGATTGAACCTGTAGATTTTTGAATGCTTTTTTTTTTGCTCCCAAATGGCTGAACAGGTGATGAAACCAAAAGCGCTGGAACAAGAGGGAAGCGTAGTATTGCCATTTTTAAAGAAGCTACCCGAGACCAGCCAGGTTACTCTGCATAATTCTACTCTACAAGGTGAGCAAACAGCATTGGGAGAACTCAGCCAGAGAGTAACTGGATGTGTGTGGGTGGTGTTCAGGGAGAATTGCCTAATCAATGACCTGGAAAGTTTGGGAGATAAAATGGTTACTTTCTAGTTGCATCTGACTGATATGGGTAGTGTGGCTTCTGTGATGCAAAGCACTTTTCTAGCTGTTCCCCTTAAAAACAACAGCAGAATTGTGACACAGAGCAAGGCAGGGAGAGCCCTGTCTTGCACTTACCTGACCTAGCAATAAACGCTGTATTATTGTCAGAGTATTATATTTTATTAGTACGGCTGCTCACAGACAAAAATGGCTTAGTGATTAGTTTTCTCTCACAGCAAAAACTTCTGGAGACAAATTCTGCACTCAGCTGCTCATGTGGAGCTCCTTTTCGTACATGAACAATACACATATCTGGCCACGTCCCTGAATTTGAGCTGTGTACATCGCGAATTCTTGCAAAGCAGAACTTTTTTTTTGCCTTTGTGACAAAGTTTTGCTTGAGATTGTTTAGTAGTTCGACTTTATATTGATTTGAGAGATGTATGTATGTAGATACTGCAAAAGAGAGAGAGAAAAATCATCTGAAGTTTTCTCCCCCCTGAGATCCTACTAGGTTGTTAGTTATGTATAGTTAATATACTGATTATCCCAGTGTTTTCAAGATTGAAACTACTGGAGGTGATCTGCTGTGGAAAACGGGATTCTCTGAAAAGGAATAGAAATCTCACTTAAGTGGGGAGGTGCTTTCCAAACAGACTTTGAGAACAACATCATTTTATGTTAGGCACAAAGCAATCCGAACATGAAGTAGCAGATTGTAGGTCTCTCGCCTATTTTCTGAGAGCGCTGAAACACTTGGCTGCTCTCTAGTGTTCACAGCACGTAAAGCGCTGAAAGGGTCACATAGTCCTTTAAAATGTGTATGTGCAGTGGGAACGAACGCGAGCACCATGCCAAGACTTGAAGGGGTGGTTGCCCTTGACTTGCTTTAGTTTTCTAGAGCTCTCCTGTAATTTGATGCCATGTTACCACCGTAGCATTTAGATACGGGCAGTCCGCGTGATCTGCAGGTCCGCTGTAAACTAGCTGTGATGGGCCCAAGTAGCCAAAACCCCTCTCGTGGCCGAGGCGGCTCGGGTCTGAGAGTCCGTCATCGCCTTTTGACCGCGCTGTGTTTCTTGTTTTGTCTCCGTGCCCTCGCCTGCAGAGCCGCCCCGCGGGGCTGCGGTTCCCCTTAGGGTTCGCAACAACTGGCGGCGCTCACAGTTTTTCTCGCAGTCAGGTAAACACGGCGCTAAGACCAGCTTCAGCCCTTCTGCTGCCTCCAGTCGTAGGTGTCTTCGGACGTGGGGCCGGGGCGAAAGCTGATGATGACGGGGACTTGTTCTACCTCTTGCTTTCGTAGAAAGTGTCTATTCCTGCTGCACAGTTGACAAAGAGCTGTTGGGCTGCACTTTGTTGTGATGCTCTGGTTTCAGGCACCCAAATGAAATTACTTGCCTATAAATACCTTTTCCTTAATTTCTTTAAATCAGCCCCATTCTCAAAGACATTTGGATAAAGAATGGCAATGGCTCTCTTCATAACTGTGACTCTTGAATAGTGTAGTCCCATCCTTTTAGCTTTGCTGTGCTTTTTCCTTCCTTGCACTGAATCACGAAGGGAAAAGTAGATTAAAATAGGTAACACTCAGAGTCTGAACACTGCTAACGTCTGTGGCCAGAAGTAGATGGCATTAGCTAGCGGTAGAGTAGAACCTGATGTTAGTTAATATTGTGCTCGTCTATACCCAGGTAGAAAGTAGTTTTGTTGGTGATGGGTGTAATCTGTTTTTCTGGTTTATTTGCTTGCGATTCGTCCTTGCATTTGGTTGCGGGAGCAAATAGGAAACTAACATGAAGCTTTTTCATTTAGATACATTGCAGCCTAAGCACATTTTGCTGTGTTAAATTTAATTTTTCCTTTTTCTGTTTTCTTTTTTTTTTTTTTTAGTAGCTGATTCTGATACTGGTGACAAATCAAATGTGAGTACCTTTTTTGCATCACTGTTTCGTTTAGAGATATGTGTTTAGCAAAAGTGATGTTTTTAAGCAAACTGTCTTGTAACATCCCCAAATTGGAATGAGAATTTATTTCTCGTAGAAATAATGAGAGAAAAAATACAACCCAAATCAAGACTTGGTCTGAATCTGAAATTTATGTGTTCTTCCTTTATCTGGAAGGAATGCTTGCTACACAATACTGGTTTGCTGGAACCCCTAAATCTTCATAATCCCAAAATAACATGTAACTCCAAGTTATCCATTCTACTTGAAATGCATAGAAATTAGAGACCACAATCCTACTGTCTCCCCAATAAAAAAAAGAACCAAAAACCGCCACCACAGAAGCTACACTGAAGTACACAGTATTTCATATTCTCTTTGATAGACATAGACATTATCTCTTCCTATCAGATTCTAATATGACTCTTAGTGGAAAGGAATAGGACATCAAGTGTTTAAAATTGCCCTTGATTATAAGGATTTTAAACATGTATCACGTAATGAGGTCCTTACTGAAGCCTGAGATTTTATTTCATTATGGATAAAAATTTAAAACAAGGCTATAGGCTGTTGTGCTGGCAGCCATATGAAATGAGAGACTATATTTTACAATCACAAATTGCTTTGCACGTTGCGCAGAAAATTATAGAAAATAAAAATACATATTTTCTTTAAATTTGAATACCTGCAGGCCTCTCTGTTCGGTGCTGCTTAGAGCTTTCTTTCAGATCTTTTTCCTTTTTTTCCCCTCCAGTTGAAGTTTCCCAAGCCTTTCTTTGCAAACCAAATTATTATTTTATCATTTGGATACCTGTGGGCAATCCCAAGTGTCAGTGAAGCTAAGAATATTGTCTGCTAACTGAGAGAACCATTATCTGTTTCTCAATTTCCCATTTTAACATCATTGCCAGGGGTGGGCCAGATGAAGTGCAGCTTTCTCTGGTAGCCGTGTGAAGTATAGTGTCAAAGTCTAATAACTTGGTTTTCCTTCACGCAAGCGCTTCAATTTCTGGTCCTGGGATCCAGAAGAAGAGCGAAAGCGCCAGGAAAGGTGGCAGCATGAGCAAGAACGCTTGCTTCAGGTATGGAAGAAACTACGTGCCTTGAACCATGTGGTTCAGCTGTTGAATTGTCCTTTTGGACAAATGTTGGACGTTTCATGTCATGTTTTCCACATCCTCTGTGAATGCTTGAGCAAATGATGTGGCAGATGTGCAATAAAATGAGCATATGCGCATGTTCTCTGTGGTTTGGGCACTCTTACGTCTCCCTTCCTCACTCACTGGAAAGACCAAAAGGACTTAGATCTGCATTTCAGTGAGGAGTTAAACCAAATGTTGATCCTCATCTGTATTTAAAGTATGTTGAGCATAGGCTGTGAGACTCTTAATTACTTGGAGCCTCTTGAGACTGACCATTTGCTGACCTTGACACCTATGCACCTCTTCTTTAAAATGATGGTCTTAATAGATTTTTGTAGACTTTTGCGTTTTTCACAGGTTCATCTTGGTAAACATAAAACAAAGTTTGGACATGAAGGGTTTGGTTTTTGTTTTTTTTTTTTTGTGAGGGGATAAAACCCTTCAAACCAACCACTGGTTTGGCCTAGTGGTAGAGTAAAAGGTCTGGTTTTGCGTCCTAGTTGGGAGAAATGCAGTGGTCCTGAGAACTTGAATTTCCCCATTGGTCAGTATTGTCTTTTGAAACTGTGATTAGGATTAGTCCCAAAGAAATCATACCTTTCCTCCATGTAACAGAAGAGCAAACAACCATCAAAGGATGGAGAATAATAAAATGGAGTCTTTTCATCTTTTAAGAATGACTTGTGTGTCTCTCTACTTTCTTGAGATTATTTCTTTTTAGCTAATATGGTTGTTTCTTCTCAAAATGGTGTAAAATTCTCATCATAATTTTTCTGGCAGATGTGGGTGTTCTCTCAACAGTAAATGCATCTTTTCTGGATTAGGCAGATGTGGTTTCTAATTTGAACAGAATTTGGAACTGGCATAAAAGGGATATGGAAGTCGCCCCAGTCTTCCCGTATTCAAACCAGTTCTGTCAAACAATTTTAAAGATCTCTTTGAGATAATTTTTCATGCAAAACTGTGTGAAAACAATTCTCAAGACACAATTCCTTCAAGGAGGAAAATAAACTACTTAGTTAATTATAAGCTTACCCTCTTCAAACCTTACACACTATTATCTGTACACACATTTATCTTTTAAACTTGCACAGGTATTCATTATTCATTAAATTGTACTGGCATCTCTCTTAAATTAGTACCAGTATCTGCAAAACCTGCTTGTTTGTATGCTACTTTGCTGAAGTTATTAATGTAGAATCCATGCCCAAGTGTTTTGGGGTATGTGATAGCTTTTTGGAACTCTTAATACTGTATAATAAACAAGGAATTATTGAAATTGATAAGCATAAATTTCATTTCTGACCAAAGATTTTAAAACTTCTAACAAATTAAACAACTTCTAGGACGTTAAAAGTTCCTTGTGGTTTGAAGGTGTTAAATGAAAGTGCTAGAAACAAGTGGGAAGACCAGGAAAATAAGGGTTTTTTTGATACCCATGGGTGTTTCAAATTTTTACCTTCCAATTTCTGATTAAACCACTTTTGGCAGGTTCATTTTCACTGTGGAGATACTACAGAATTTACTCCTAATACAGAATGTTCTGAATTTACCTGTATTTGTATCCTCTTACAGGAGAAGTATCAGAAGGAGCAGGACAAGCTGAAAGAGGAATGGGAAAAGGCGCAGAGAGAAGTTGAAGAGGAGGAGCGTAGATACTACGAGGAGGTATAAGGCTCAAAGGAGGAGGTTGTTTATTGACTTTTTTGGTATTTAAATGCACCCACTTACGTAACTAAAAAAATCCCATACCTAGATTAATTAGTGAAAAGCCTTCTCAAGGCTGAATTCTCAGGAGAATTGTTTCTCTTAAACACTACCATAGGCGCTGAGGAAAAATATTTAAATATTTAGACAGGTATCCTCAGAAGCTCTGCATAGGTGGAGGTGTCTAATTGCTGTGCAAGTCAGGGTGAGGCAGTATGGTTGTGTCTGGGCACGCTCAGACTTCCCTCCAGAGGCAGAACCTTGTGCATTTTGGCATATGCTTAGTGCCTGGGCTTGGTGGAACTCCAGATGAAGTTGTTGCCTGCCTTGGGTTTGATCATGTACATATTTTGTAAACTGGCCTTGTTTTTAAAAAAAAAAAAAAAAAAAAATTCACAGGAAATGTTCAAAGCTTGCAGTTGTAGAATTTGACAATATAAAAGGTAGTGGTTTTCTTGTGGTGTATGTGGGTCATTATTGCAGGAAATTGGAAAATATTCATGTTTTCAGTTTTCAGTTTAACTAGTTGTACAGTATGCAAATTGATGTCTTACCATCTGTGCTTGAGGGCCATACTTGTGATCTGCAAGTTTCTCATGTACAATTTTTTTATATGAAATTTAATAAACTGGTGGTGTGAGAAACAGTGATGCCATCCCAAGTGGAATATTCTTTCCAGTTTTTGGCATCCCGTCTCAAAGATGGTAATGGTGAAAGGAAAGGGAGTGCAACACCTTGAAGCAGATTAAAAATTGAGGTGTTACCAGATTAAAAATTGAGGTTCTGGGTACCACAGGTCCTTACCTAGCCATCTAAATGTGACATGTAGCCAAACTTTATGCTTCTACTTTTTAAGCTCATAGTTTACATTCTGTATTTTTAACCCCCACTTGCTCCTGATCCTCTTTTTTTAGGAACGTAAGATAATTGAGGATACTGTAGTTCCATTCATTGTTTCTTCAAACTCTGCTGACCTCCTCTCCTCTTCTTCCTCTACCACTGAAGGAAACAAGACAGTGGTGAGTTTCTCGCAGAGCAGTGAGGCAATAAAGACTAAGCCATCTTTAGTGAGAAGTGTCATTCTTCACTAAAGGCTAACAAAGTCTGGGAACAGAGTATTCCCAGGATCCTTTCCATAATTGGTAATACCTCAGAGTGCTATAGGTTGTATATTTGTATAACTGAAGAGCCATACTCCCAAGCAAACTGCTACCATCTCATTTTGGACTAGAGCAGAGGGTGAGACTTTCTCTCTTTGCAGCTGCTTCTTTTCTTTAACTGGTGCTATGAAAAAACAGTCCCCTGTTTCTGTTTGTTTTCACTACCTTCTCAAAGCCAACAACATCTGAAGTGATTTTACAGCATACAAAATCTTGAGTGTAAGACAGTGCTTTAAGCATATATGAGATGAGACTGAATCCTGCCTCCCCACTTTTTCTCCGTTTCTCTCCCACCATCCATCCTAGAAAGCAGCAAAACAAATGGAGGAATATTTACTCTCTGATTTTTTTTTATTTTTTTATGCGTCACAAAATGTTTAATTTGATGCATCTAGCATCTAATTAAATAAGTATTCGCCAGAGATCACAGAATGACACCCCAGTTGAGATGAGTGGAATGAATGTGGCGTTCCCAGACATAATTTTCTCCTGCCTAAGGCACCCACACCCAAGAAGTCATCTGCCTTTTTGTGTTCAACTCCAGGATTTAGGAGTTCTGTATCATCTGGTTCTACTCTCACCCTTCCTGCCCCTTCTTATCACTCATCCCTGTGCAGGGGCATCAGCCATTATCCACATGGCTGCGTAGCAGCAGCTTCCTGGGTGGAGTTGCTTATGCCACGTTCAGGGCAGTGCCTGCACCCAGAAGTGAAGGATCTCATGCCATGGCTTACCCAAGCTCCACCAGTCCGGTATGACCCACTCCAGTACCATTTTGGAAGTAGTACTGGTGTTGCCATTTGAGAACGCCCAGAGCATGTGAGTAATGCTCTGCCCCAAGACAGAGACAGCAAGCTGAGGTCCCTCACAAAGTCCTCCCAAGTCCAGTGGGAGAGGGTCTAGACTCTCAAAGTCATTCAAGGCTTCCTGCCAAAAATATGTAGTGTAGTTTTCTTTTGTTATCCTGAACACCATCTCATAATTGGTCAGTCCCTCACTTTTTTGTTTCACACTGAATTTAATACAATTAGCTGATTGTTTTAGCTGAAGTCTTCGTTAAATCCAAAGTTGGCCTTAGCAAGGTCAAATGATTCCTCTGTACAACGCGAGATGTTCTGTATGATAATGAGGTGTGTCATATATGTGGGGCAGCCTGTGCTTTTCTCATGCGTGCGCTGATTCAAGGAAAGCTCCTTGTTCCCTCCCCTACTGTCTTCTAGAACACAACTGACTCAAACAGCTCTCCAGAGGAGGGCAAACAAAAAGAAGTTACAAGGCAGAAAAAGCTGCTCTGGGAGCAGGACAGCATGCCGTCTCTGAAAAGCAAGGAAAATGAACTCTGGCAAGAAAAGAGGAGGTATGGATCAAGCCTAAGTATTTCTTAGCCCGGTGAAGCTTTGCGTTCTGTAAACTTCTGGGATGTCACATCTGCCTATGATTGATGTGGGAGCATCAGCATCTGGTGGCCTGGTGATAGGTGTAATATATCCCGATCGATATTCACTTGCTGCAGACTTATGCATATATGGCAATGTACAGGGCTAGTTTTGCATATCAGAAGGCTTGCCTTTGCAGCATACGGCTTCGCTGAAACTCTCGCATCAACCAGATCGGAGCTCAGATAGCTCAGACATCTCTGTGTGTCGCTGCACTGTGTCTTGCATACAAGTTTCACAAGCCATTTGGAGGAATAAAGGAGCAGTAGCTGTTTTCATTCAGAATCTGTGTGAGATTGCCTGGCTGTCTTGGAAGTGCCAGACCCTGACTTGCCCGATGGTGTTCAAAGTCCTTTGCCCAACTGCTAATAACGCCTTTCACAGAGATGAGAAGCATCTGATGATGCTAAGCACTGGATAGAGAACACTGAGAAAAGGTGTTTCTCTGGCAAATAAGCCATTTTCCACAAATCTGGAATGATCTTTCCTGCCTGTAAAGTGGCAGTGTGTGAGGGAGGCAGGAAGACTTGGCATGTTTGGGGACTTGTTAATTCATGGCTATATTTTGCTTTATCATTGCAGACACAATAACAATATTCCTGTTGCAAAAAATAGACTGATATTAAGAAGTCTGATTTTGCCATTATATTCTAGGCGGCATTTTTCCTGGCTTTATTTATACAATGTGACTTATTTTTATTGGCAGTGGAAATAGAGTGCTCTCAGGACACCCAGAGACGGGTATCTTGAAAGGAGGTGAACAGGAGCACCAGGTCATGGAGCGGAGCTCGCCTGCCAGGCTGAATCTGCCGTTGACTCAGGGTGAGAGTCAAGACTCTTCATACGTGTGTCTTCTTTTCCTGCATGTATTCTTTTCCTAATAGAAATCTCACAGGTATTTACAGTGGCTTGAAATCTCAACTCAAAGAATTTTGGAAATTAACAGCACATGCGTATCTTCAAAACTTGAATACCTCAGATGCAAAAGTTGCTTTCTTTTAGTAAAGATAAATATGTTAAGATGAAATTTAAAATCTTATTTTCATCAGAGGTGAGCGTTTCAGCTGCAGGTATGAATCTTGTTTTTAGGCCCATGTGTTCACAGTAGTAGTTAAACACAGTTATCTTCCATCTTTTACGTAATCTTACATACATATAGGATTTATCTTGATACAGAGAGCATATTTCCAACACTTATTTTGTGTTTTGATAGTTAATTCGATTCTTCATGTCCATTTCAGTCTGGTAAAAATCACTACCTGTGATGTGTAACCTTTTCAAGCTAAGTCTAAAGTGACACCTGTCTCAATTTTGTCATTAGAAATGCCTGATGGCATTTAAAATTAATAGATTTTTTTAAGATCCCGTAAGTATGGATGTTTCTTGAATGAAGGAATTTCCCCAAAATGTTTCTGTCAACAGGATCATCCTAAAAGAAGGCAAATTCACTAATTTAGCATTATTGTCTAATGCAAGTGAATGGTGGAAAGTGAATAAGCAGGACTAACAACAAAAAGCAAATGTAGATTTTGAAATCAAATTTTAGATTTTTGTCTTCTGTCTAGCATAAAAATTGATTATTCTAAAAACTGAAATGCCTATGGATAGAAAAGATTTCAATGTTATTACTTGCTCCAAATGCAAATTCAGTTTATTAATTTGGTGGGCTTGCATTCTCTGGCAGGGTTTTATTGTATTCTTAGTGCTTTGATAAACATTGCTCAAATAGAGAAAGCAGAAGATATTACCCAGCAATCCATCCTTGTGGATTTGTAGTAGTGATTAAGCAAACTTCAAAGGTTTGACAGTTTTTAACTTCTGCTGATCAGCCATTTTTCTAGGTTCTCTTCACCAACTTGGTCCCCTACAAATATTCTGACAGCTCCTTTCTTGCCCCTAAAAGCAGCACGTCCTTCCTCTCTTCTTAAGTCCTTAGGCTAGTCAGAACTAGGGTGGAGGTTTTTTTGTCTTGATACCAAAAATAGGAAATGGGCCTTTCATAGGCCCCAGCAAAGTCTGTCTTCTCCTCTAAACCAGGTGGTTGGTGTGCAGCAGGGTAAGGCTCTCCCCAGCCTGTGAGCCACAGAATTTGTCTGGAAGGATCCAGGCAGTGTGCTGTGTCTCAAAGGTGGGATGGCCGGCTGCCTGGGCATCACACGGATCATTGCCTATTGCTGGGAGGCGGCGACCATCACTGAGCCTTGTGCAACCATCTGAAACAGAAGGAAATTACAAGGGAAGAAGTCCATTTATCAGTAGGCTCATGGAGAACAGTGACTACACCACCTTCCTCTTAACTCTTGATATTGAGAAGTTTGGATCCCCAGCCACCATGGGAAGTTTCTGTCTCTCTGGTGCTTCCATCCTTAGGAAAGAAATATGTTATTTTCTCAAGTGCTACCCATGGACGGCTGTTTGACCTCTCCCCTTCCCCTTTCATAAACTGAGATTCAGCAGCAGGGCAGGTCATGTGTATGTGGAGGTAATGCAGGGGGACATTGTCCCAGAGAGGTCTTCTGGTGTAGCAGAGCCTGTCTCTGACTTCGTGTGGGGTTTCTGAGAACTTATTTTTAAGTAACGTCTCATGTCTCCTTCATGGTGTGCCCATAAGCTATGCTGGTCTATAAGTATTGACAAAAGTATTTTATCACAAGTATTGAGATTTCCCCACCTCCCATGGTAGATGTCTCCTGGAATCAGCAGTTGCTGACAAAGCAGTCCCCACATCGTGCAGAGGACATTCGGCAGAGACCATTCCTGGGCCAGAGTGCGGGACAACAGCCGAGCTCCGCAGGAGAAACAAAGAGGTAAGAATGCGAAATAAATGTTATTGCAGGGGTTGAGAAGTCCTGCTCACTCTGCTCTCCCTTGCATTCCTACTGAGCGTTCTTTATCGGTTAAGTTTCATGGGTAGTCCTGCAGTGTGCAGACACCTTTGATTCCTGGCTTTCCCACCACGACTGCTAATGTTTATCCACTTTGTTTCTCGTTACGGGTACCCCAGTAACTAGTTTCACGAGGGAGGACACCTCCTGCTTGCCATTCTCTGTCCTCTCTCTCCTTAGCTCTTTAAACACTCATTTGCGTAACTGTTCACGTGCTTCATTTAAGTCCCTAAAACAAACATTTATAGCCAGTAAGTGATTAAATACCAGGGGGGAAATGTCAGGTGAAGTCTGCCTCTTTGAAGTTGGTACCCGAGAGCTTCATTCCCCAGCTTTGAAATGTGCATTGAGTGCTACTCTCTAGTTTTTTGAGGATTATAGCCTTTAAAAGAAGATTAGTAGTTTCTTTCTCCTTTACATTTGATGAGGTGTTTTTTTCTTCTCTGCTGCTTTGCCTCATGTTTTGGAGTGAGCATTACTAAAAAGCAACACCAGTTCTTTCAGTAAACAAGAGATATGTTTACCTCATATTTGCAAAAAGTGTACCTATGTAATGAGAAAGGAGCATCTGTTTTCATTAGCATATATATGAACACAGCCTCCTGCAAAATAAGCGTTAGGTCTCTGAAGCTTGTATCCAGCCAAAACTAATGCAGATTGAGGTTTGATTACCTAATCCTCATAACAGACTGCTCCTGTGTGTTTGAGAAAATTGTTACTTAATCTGTAAACAGCTTTGAGCAGTGAGCGGTTGAATCAATCCTATGATTTCTGATAACAAAAAACATGCATGGTTTTTCTCACCAAACTCTTGCAGGGTAGAATGGATAGAAATAGTAGTAAACTATGGAAATGATGTGTCAAAATGGAGAGTAAATTTATACCTTGTTTTCTTTAGATAAAGTCTTTAGAGCTGGGAATCCTGAAATCCGTCAGCTGGAATTTCTCCATACAAACCCTCTGTTTTCACTAGTTCTTCAGCTGTAGTAATGCATTTTCTCTCCTGTATTTTAGGGCAGGCTATCATGAGAACTTCCGATCCGGGCCATCGTCTCCCTGCTCTCCTGCTGCTCCGATTCAGTCACCCAACAGGTACAAAAGGTCAATAAGGAATTTTGCAGACCTGAATACATCTTGCTGGTGAACTGCTGCAGTGTAAATCACACTAATATTATGTGGATGCACTATTAATTCTTCTAAATGTGGCAATTCATAACCATCCACGTAATAAACATGTAGCTCCCTCTGCCGTATTTCTTGCCTACTGCAGCAGTATTGTTGTGTTTTAAAATAACACAGTTGAGAAGGCAGCTGTAGGACTCTGCTTGATCATTGAAATTTTACTGAAATTAGAATGGGATAATATAAGGCCCAGTCAAAGTCAGCAGCAGAGCGTGAGTTCAGAGCGCTCAATTTACAAACTTGAAACACATTTTGCTTTTCTGCTTTTTTTTTTTTGCTTTGTTTTTTAATTTGCCTGCATTCACGGTAGTCTCCTGGAGGTTTGATTCCCTCGGGCAATGAACTGTGCAGCTTTCAATGAGATGCATGTACAAACTCTAAATAAATGTTAACTGTAGCCTGATAGAATCACTGATAATTTGGGACATATTAAAACCAGTTGGCTCATTAAATAGGGTGAAGTCATGCAACACAGAAGCCATAGCAGGTTTTTGTTCTATTTAAATAACATTTTTCTTCATGTTTGATAGCAAAGCCCTCCTTCTGGTGCCATTTGCATTGACATGAATCTATTGGGCCATTTTTTATATGAACAATTTCTTCTCTTTTTGCTAATTATAGCTGCAGTTTTGGTGGTATTGCAGATCATTTCTGGCGACATGTAGCTAGTCTTGATAGCTACTTCACAGTACTTAGTAGCTATATCCTGATCTGAGATCTTTTCCAAGATCTTTTCCTGAAATAAACCTTAATTTTGGAAATAATGGGTGGGATGTAATTCATTGTTCCACTAAAACATTAGAAAACATCTCTTAAAAAAAAATCCCAAAGCACTTTATTCTTTGATTCAATGCATTAACTTGTCCTTACGATAATTCTGGTACTGGAGAAGTGAAAACAAAGATGGACTCAAGAATAACACAGAGGGTTGTGAGCAAAAGGCTTAAAGTTGTAGAGGAGGAGAAGAAACCAGGGAAATTATTCCGAAAGGAATAACGAGAATGAAGCAACAAGAAAAGACAGTGATGTGCCTGGGCTGTCACTGTGCATGCTGGGATAAAGAAGGATGGGCTCAGGAGTGACAGAGATTAGATGGAAGCAAGGACAGTTTTCTGGTCATGATGAGTCTTTCTGCTGCTTCTGTCTCTTTTTTCTCTCTTTTTTTAATGGCTTTTTTATAATGATACAGTCCAGATCCATCTCTGTTGGTGGCTTATGTTGTTGTTGCACCATAAACATAAAGCAAGATATTGTAAACTTGCTCATCTGTGTACAATTTCATCAATCCATCTTTTTGAAACTTATGAAGTCTCCTGAAATTCCTCTCCCGGTTTCATCCCGGGCTGAAACAAACATGGATGACACATGACAAGGGATCCCTTTTTGCCTCGGGTTCGTCTCACTAGACGAACGTCAGCTCTGGCAGGCTGGCAGACAGGTGAGAAGGGAAGAGTGTGAAACACATGCAAGTGCACACCTGCAGTGCCATTAAAAACCCTACGAAAAGGGTACCAGTTATTCCTGGGGCACCGATCCCTCCCCCAGCTGTCATCAAACAGATGATTTACTGGAAAGGTCTAGACAGGACTGAAGTGTAAGGAGAGAGTTGAAGTATTTTTGCATTGCATTTGGAGATCTGATTTCAGCTTTCCTCTAACTAGTTGGAATACTAACAGGCGTGTAGCTGCAGCAGCGTGGACTGCAGTTACCAAGTGCCCGGTGCCTGCTCTGTGCTCCCGCAGTCACGCTGCTACTGTTGACTTTGCCAGCTTGTTTGGGTGTACAAGCACATCCCCGCCTTCTGCCTTGCGCAAAGCAAACCTATTTGCAAACAAACTGGAAATTTTCCAGGCTGAGAATCTGGCTTAGGTAACTCATATGAATGTCTGCTTTGATTGCTGTGGCGTTGACTGAGTCTGGGTAATCCACAGGCATAGTTCCTTGCCATCCGGGCCTCTGTTAAGAGGCTCACATCTCTCTTGATCTAGCACAGCAGACTGGAGGGGTAACGGAGCTGAGCTGCTGTGCGTTCAAGCATTTTAAGTTCTCTGCTTGCTTGTCTGCGAGGCAGACTCAGCAACATGGCTGAAGGACCAACGTGTATTTACGTGAAACCCCCCAGTGCTCCTTCCTCCCATCCTGTCCCTCTCCATAAACCTGTGCAAACATTTGGCTACGTTTTAGCATCAGTCACTGTTTGCTTTTCTTAAAGTCATGTTTGTCTCCTAGGTCTGTCAGTGGAAAGAAGCTTTGCTCAACCTGTGGGCTTCCTCTTGGAAAAGGAGCTGCCATGATTATTGAGACGCTTGGTCTTTATTTCCATATTCAGTGCTTCAGGGTATGCCTCCTGCTTTGTTAAGAAAAATCTCAAGTTGTGCACAGTGTGAGGAGAGAGTATATTGACGGCTGTAGATGTGAAATTGAAAAGGAGAGGACCAAGGGATTTGTTATGTATGTATGTTTGTTTGCGTGTGTGTGTGTGTTTGTAGAGAAGTGAAAGAAATGCAGCTAATGTGTTATTTTGCTGTCAGACATGGTAATTGGACTAAAACCTGTGATTTAGCAAGCAAACTTAGCTTCTCACTTACAGAGGGAAGCATCATATAATTTCCCTGTTTTACTCATTGTTTTTAAATATAACATTCGTTACTTTGTGATTTCTTTTTTTTTTTCTGAAAAAAAATGATCAGTCCCAAAGCCATCTTTGATCTGACCCATGATTGGAAATCTTGGGCTGTGGGATGGATGATGTATTCTGGCTTTCACCACAGCTGTCAACAGAAATACTCCTTGACTCTTCTTGAGTGTTTCAGTCTTTAAATGGCTCAAGAAAGTGTTTTCTAGAGAACTCAGAAATTGTCCATTTCTATTGTCTCTGGCCTAATTGATATTAGACATTCCTGAGGCCTTCTTTTTTCTAAACATTTACCCAAGCTAAACCTCTGGCCTCTCTAAGCTTTGTCCATCACAAATGGACTGGCTCCAGAATGCAACGTTAAAAATCAGATGTCCCTTAAAATTACTAGACTTCACTTCTGTGTAAGCGGAGATTGCTGAAATCCAGTCCTAAATACCCTTGGCGCTAAAAAACCCTTTCACTGATTTGCAGTGCTCCCTAGGAGTATGGACTGGCTTCTGGGGGGTTATTTTTTCTCACTGCTCCAAGAACGGTTGAAACAAAAGTCAGAATTTGGGAAGAGTTGTGACAGGGCATAACGTCTCTCTTACTTCCTCTGCTCTTCAATTGACAGTGTGGCATTTGCAAGGGACAGCTGGGAGACGCAGCAAGTGGGACAGATGTCAGGATTAGAAATGGTCTTCTTAACTGCAACGATTGTTATATCCGATCCAGAAGTAAGTACCAAATCCTGTCCGAAGGACAATGAACTCTAACAATACTGTTGCTATGATTTTAACTGATGGGTTTGTCTCCTCCTGGCTTTGCCACTCAGGCATGGCTTCGCCATGGGGAGGGGAACCTTCCCATGCCATTTTAATCATCCTCTTGTGTCAAAAAAAGGTTTCCAAGCCCATTAAATCTTGCCCAGAGGATCTCTGCTCAACAGTATTAGACTTAAAGGCTGTTTCTGTGTATAAACTCCTACACCAGGCACACATATTGCATGTCCTGGAGGCTTGGATATGTCACATCACATGAGACTATGTAGATACTTCTACTAGGTCTAGGACCCTGGGCCTGGTTTGGAGAAGTTCCCATTTTTTATGTCTCCAGGCCTCCCTTTGCAGACAAAATGGCCATGTAAAATATTAGGAACATTCTGTAACTTGTGATGAATCCTTGTGTTGGTATCCCCAGACGTGTGCTAAAGTGTCGCTTGCTGCACGTTTGGAAGAACGAGCCAGACATGAGCATGTCAGAAAAAAACTTGATGCATTTTTCTGCCTTAGAGCAGGTCACTTTAATGCTCTTCCTAGTCCTGGATTTCTGTGACTGATACCAAATTGCTAGAGCATTTCAGCTTCACCCCGATGTCACCAGTGGTATGAGATGGGCAGTGCTCCTGCGGGGTCCTACTTTGTGGAAAACAGTAAGATGCAGGAGAAAACCATGGGAGTAACCGTTGCCTTCCTGTTACGTGTTAGTGTTTAGTATATTCACTGCCTACGGTCCTAACTGATAAGTGTCTCTTTTCACTTACTATTTCCTGTCTTTTCTCTCAAAAGCAGTGGCTGTAGAAATCCAGAAGTAGGAAAAATACCTCCCTACCTTTGCCAGCACAAGAACAGATTATTTTTTTTTCTCTGATGAGAAATTTTTTTTTTCCTGTGATCTCAGGAGGGAGATATTTCCCCATCAGCAGAGCTAGAGGGTGCTATTGTATAACCATTTGTTTGGTGATTTTTTTTTTTTTTTTTTAAATTCTGCTAAGAAATGTTAGCAACATTTTATTATTATTTATTTAACCTGACACATTTAAAAATAGCTTTTCCTCTTCAGGCTGGATACTATAAACCTTCCTCATGTGGATGAGGTCCTGGCCTTTAAAATGCACATTTGCATATCCATCTTTACACACACAAAAAAAAAAAAAAAAAAAAAAAAAAACAAACGAGGAAGGTGATAAAAGTCATATTTTCCTTTTCTTCTTAATCCTTTTTGCTTAAATAAAAAGTCAGGTCCCTTAAGGATAGATGAAGGCTCAAATAAGTTATTTATCAGATTATATGCTGTAGAAATCACCCCCTCCATCATCATTTCTACAGCAGCAGTGCTAGAAAATGCAGTACGGAGCTGCGTACAGGGTTTTGTGCAGTCAGGTTTTGCATTTGTACATCCCTGGCACAACAGTAACCAGGTCCGCGACAGAGGCAATAGGTTTTGAGGAAATGTATGGTTCCTGAGGAATAATAATGGCAAGGGTTTGTCTTTTTTTCCTACAAATTGCCACTTCCCGTTGTGTTCATTCCTCGTGAAAAAATCTCAAATACGAGTTAGTTGAATTTAAGTTACACTGACTCTTGATGGCAGTTTCAAAGGAACTGATTTTGATAGAACTGCAAATACGCTTTGTTGTTCATTTTTAACTAGAAATTGACCAACTCCATGTCTGAAATGAAGAACAAACTGATGCAATGTTGGTGTTTTGCCTTTCAGTTCAGGGAAGTCTGATGCTAAATATAAAATCAGTTGCTTGATTGCACAGCTCGTGCCTTCCTGCCCCTGCGGCTACATCTGAAAACTTGTGCAGCAATGCGCACAACTGCCCGTCTCTGACCAACCCTGAATTAATCACTATTGTTTTGAGATGCTTATGGACATCTCGATTAAATATTTTGGCTGCAAGAAGCTTATTTGAAACTGCAGACAATTCTGTTTCAAAATAAGTTATTGAAAACTGAGAAAAAAACATTAAAAATTATGTAGTGGTCCAGGATCCAAAATATTTCTGTTTTTCAAATAAACAAAACCTCTCACAAGAAAGGGAACTCAGTGTTCAGTGTCAAACATGGGGAATAGTTACAGGTTTGTGAGTGTCGAAGTCAAAGGCAAGAAGTAAATTCCTGAGATTCCCTGTATGGCCAAATAACACAAGGGCTCTGTATGACCACGTAACACAACCCAGGCACAGCTAAAGACGACTCGTCAGTCCTTTGCTTTACTATTTTGCCACTGCAGGGCCTGAAAGTAAATACACCCACAAGTATTTTGGGAGTAAAATGAAATAGAAGTGCATGCAGAATCTATCTGTCCATGTGGCACGGAAAATAGATTTCCACTGGAGTTATCCTGAATCTTTCTTTGCAGTTAGTGCCCCAGCTTTGCAGGAGGAAAGAGAAGCAGGGCACGAATGATACATATATTTACAGATGCGGGTTTTTGAGTCTTAGAGATCACATTAAAAAAAGCCTATGTATGTTTGTTAAAATTTGTCAACTAATGACTTGTTTTGGTTTTGTTTTGCCCAGCTGCTGGACAGCCAACTACATTGTGACATGACTTTCAGTCCTAATAACTTCCAAGAAGGAACTCTCCTCTCGTATGTATCGGCTGCCTCCAGACAATCACTTGTAAGAGCTTGAATCCATGGACATCATGGCTCTCATCTCATTTTGAAAAACTCATAAAAACGCAGCATCTGCTCCTTTAAAATGCAATATGTTGGTTTTTCCCTTTCTTAAGAAATTTGCAAAATATGTATGATCATGTTTGGGAAGGCAAAGCCTAAGTACTATTGAAAAAAAAAAAAATCCCACCTTTCAGGTATGCTTATGATTTCCAGTCTGTTACCTTATTCTTTTGAAAGTAATAAGAAAATAAACATGCAATAAAGCTGTTTTGTTTTAATATTTCTAGGAATTAAAATGTTTAAGTTTACAGAACCTTTATAGAATATGCCAACTTGAGAAGTAATTTTAAGATAGTATCTAATCAGTGCATTTGAAAAACTAAACATCACAGCACGACTTCTCTGTTATAACTGAAGCTATAACTTTTTTTATACAGAGACTAGTTTGATAATACATCCTGTAATTCTGCAGCGTTTTGTGTTTATATTACCTTCAGTGGAGGGTAGGAGTTATACAAATAAATTATTGCACCTTTAGTTGATAGGATTTTTTTGTTTTGTTTTTGTTTGTGTACCTCAAGTAATGTTCATGACTATAGCTTAATATTCTCTCAAATAAAGATTTCTTCATTAAACTTAAAGCCTGCATACCGTTAACGATGGCAAGGTTCCCATCAGGAGCAATCCTTCTTCCTAAGTTCAGCAGCTGGGTTGTTATTGAACTGGCTGAAAGGTGACACTGGGGGAGAGGCGGCCGAGGGGGTGGACACGGCTGAACTGTGAGGCTCTGAGCCGCGGTTTGGTGCTTGGGCGAAGCTCTTCTCTTTGGCCTGTAACTTGCCCACGGATGGGCCGAGCTGGTGTGAGATCTGCTCCTTCGCTTCCTACACTGCGGTAGATGGAACTCTCACGGGGAGAAACACATGTGGTTTGGATGCCCTCCAGAGCAGGGAATTGAACAGCCTGGAACCTGCGTTCCTCCATCCACCCACCCCAAAAAAGCCAGAAAAACCCGGGATCGCAGGAGCGGGGCAGGGAGGAAGCTAGCAGCAATAGGCAAAAAAAAACCCCACCTTTAACTTGCTTATGTTTGGGCCAGTTTTCCTTTGTGCTTTTTGATTAAGCACGTGTTCCTTACTAAAGTGATCCAGCAGCTCGGTCGGAGCTGTGTCACTTGATCTGCAATACACGGACAAGGTCAGGGGACGTGTTACAAGTATAAAATATCCTAGCACAGTTTTGTAAACAGTTATTGGAAATATCCCATTTTAGCAGTTCATGATGCAACTTAAAATGGAGGGGGGGGAAAAAAAATCTACTTATTCTGCCTTAAAACCACGTTAAAACAAAATTGATAGAGATTTATTTGGTCTATGTGCACATCTTTTGATGTGTCGATAAATGGGAACGAAGTGGTTATTAGGGAAGCAATAATTTGGAGTTGTTCTGTAGCTAGCAACTATTTATTTAAACGCTAGGCAGTTGTCTGCATGTGCATCGCATACCCGTGCAAAACTGGGTGTCGTTGAAAACCCATGTACGATATTGTCACCGGAGGACATTGTGACTATCTGCTGGAAAGTTACCTGTTACTTCCTTAAAATTGTGCCTTAGAAAATGCAAAGCTCTTGCACACAGTCAACCGATGACTTATGGATGCAATAAATCCAAAAAACTGGAGTCCTTCATGGACTTCACCTGGGGAATATTTTTTAAAAAAAGAATAAAAAAATAAAAAAAATCACAAATACGTTTTGGAAATGAAAGAGTGATGTCCAATATTTTGATTAACCATCTGCATGGTTTACTGTTAAAGGGGTTTGATAACCAGGATGCTTACGCTTTGCATGTGGTCATCATAACGTTTTCCTGCAAATAATGCATAACGTGGAAATTCAAGAAGCAGATTTTATAACCGACTTTGTACATCTGTATAATTCTGTGCGCTGCATTAAGGGTATGTGAATATATGATGTCTGGGCCTGATTTTTAAACGAGACCGTGCATGCTTGTGCATCTGTGTGGTATGAGGCACTAACACCGCTTCACCCCGGGGGTAGAGTTTAGAAGTGCCAAGCGGTCCCCAAGTGTATTAAAGGGTCGTTTGTCGCACAGGTTAGATCCGCTTCTCGTTGACGTAGGGGTAAGTGCCCAACGGGCTTAGGAGCATGGCTGGGACGAAAATGCATGGGCAGGGGTGGGGTGGGGGCATGCGCCGCGCTGCAGACACACTGCTGGGTCTCTGAAGCTGCTTAGAAGTTGATCCCAGTGTCTGTCGATTAGTTTCATATATGCATGTTTTAGTGAAGTTTGATTGTATGTGCAGCAAAACGAAGTGGCTTTCTCAGACAGCGTTTTATTCCCCTCCACGAACATCTGTCTATTCACCAGCACAGACTAATTTTCAACAGTTTTCTAAATTGTACCTGACAACTACTTATGTTTGATTTTATATTTCCTTTGGAGTCTTACCTGGCAAACTCATTCAGGCTCAAATTTCCCACACACACTTTTTTTTTTTTTTTCCCCCCACTTTAAACACATAAATATGATATGTTTCTTACCGGGAATTTTGGGCACAGACAAAAAATAACGCTTTACTACAGTTGAACTACAACGTAAATGTATGTGTTGCAAAAAAAAAAAAAAAAAAAAAAAAAAAAGATTTATTATTGCTAAGCAAGTACAACGTACGTAATGGGTTTTAGGTGTCTCAGAATTTATTTAGTCTCTTACTGCTTCAGAGAACCTGAGCAGGTGTCATAACCCATCTGTATTTCACGACCCCATTTTCCCTGGTGTATTTTGTCCTTACTCTTGCTCTGTAGTGTTATTGATGCAATACATCTGTAGTTCTCGGTGAATGTCCTAAAGGTTGGTGAACCAGAAGGGGACCATCCTTATCTGCATGCCCACTCAAGGGAAAGGATTGCTGTCCTAGCTGGGGCTAATGTTGGATACCCATTATGCTAACCTTTCTTTTATTTATTCTAAAATGCCTCTGGAAATTAGCAACACTTGTCTAAAATGCAACAGCTTTTATAGTAAATGTATGTTTATAAATAAAATGTTGATTACCTTTGGTGGTGTTGATTTCACTTATTATAACTAACTTGTATTGCATGCAATGTGTCTGTGAAACTGGACTGCAGCGTGTGTACGTCCTGTTGGTAAAAGCTTCTGCTTGATTGGGGTAGGCTGAACCAAGCTAATATTCCACAAAGCTTAGTACATGAGATGAGACACTAAAGAAAGACGTGCTTGTGGTGGTACAATACCCTGTGCTTTGCTACTGTGAGCTGTAGCCGAGTATTTCCAAGAGCACACGTGGCTGTCGTGGTAAAAGATGAGCAGAGGTGGCTTTCTGTGAGTCGCACCCAAAGTCCTCAGCAGACCTTTCATTGATGGCGTTGGACTGTGGTTCAGACTTTGACTCAATAAAGCACTTTATGTTCTGCAAAGCTAAATATGTGTTTGGTTAATTCCGTTTCCACATAGCAAAGATCCTTGAGTTTGTGCCGTTACGCCTGTGCTGCAGTGTCACTCATTCTCGAATCTCGATGAGTGTGTGACTTCACCGGTAACCAGCAGAAAGTTCACACAAAATTTTAAACTAATAACTGCCTCTTTTTCTTCCTTTTAATTGGGTCTTCAATGGATGACGGGTTTGGTTTTGTGCCAGAAGCGCATCTCGGCTGTTAGATGAGTCACGGGGAAGTACTGACAATTTAATTTTTTGAAAGCAGATTTTTATCCCGGTGCCTTAATGGAAATGGTAGTGGTCTGACATTATTTCTGCGTGTACGTCTCCCGAGAAGGGTTGCTGTGCGGTGGCAGAGGTACGTGGGGGTGGCTGGCGGCCGCGGCCGTGCCTCTGCGGGAGCAGCTGGCTGCCGCTGGAGGTTGCTCTGAGGCTGGGTTTGGAGGCAGGCAGGCAGGCAGCTCCTTCTGCTTCAGCAGCTCTGCACCACGGTTTTTGGTGACTGTGGCCCTTGTGAGACAAATCATACCAGGTGAAAATCCTGATTTTTTTTTTTATGTATTTATTTTTTTAATTTTCTTGCAAACATGACCTGGCAGCTCTGACCTGACCACAACCATTTGTGATGCTAAAAGGGCACCGATGGGGGTGCACTCTACCGACACTGATTTAATGCCAAAATAATTCCACGGACCTTATAAAAGGGGCGTCATGTCACCTGCTCCCCTCACCAGCACCTTTGTTTGCAGGTGGCAAAGGCTGCCAGGAGGTTCCTGAGGGACGCTGCCCTGCTAACAGGGCCTCGGCGTGTCCCAGGAGAGGACAATAACTGGCCAAGCAGCGGGATGAGGCTGGGGGCATATGGAAGAAATAGGGGGTGGTGTGGGAAGGGAGATGGCTGCAACAGCTGAGGCTCAGGCATCGGGAACGCCATGCAACAGGGGACGGGTGCCAGGTGCCCCAGGAGGGCTCCATGCCTCCTCCCACCCCATCCAGGTGCGATGCCTCCATCCCTCCGCTTTCCCCAGGCGGGATGGGGGCTCCGTGTCCTCCTCTGAGCCCTTGCTCCAGGGTCCAGCCATCTCCCTTTGTTTTGCTCTTTGTTTTCTCTCTTCAGCGCGTGTTTTGGTGCAGAGATAGCAGTGAGCACAGCCAGGCGCTGGTAGCTGTTGGAGGCTCTAGGCACAGGTAATAAACAGCAGTAGCTTGCTCATCTCGTGAGTATTGATCCTTCTCCAGACAACTCTTCTGGGGGCTAGTTAAAAGCAGGCAGCTACCACTTTGTTTAGAAAATTAGCTTCAGGTACAGTTCTTGCTGCCCAATTTAGCGAAGATTTGGTCTCAGATGGATCTCCTTCCTGATAATGGGAAGCTGGTTAAGTGTTTACTCAATAAACTTTGCGGAGAGGGGACTCGCCCCACTTTTCTCCCCCCACCTTGTCTTTGCTCTCCTGAGGAGAGGTTGGGTAACTGGGGAACAAGACGGCAAAATGCTCATTTTCAGAGACATGTCTGCAGTGAAAATCAGAAGGGGTTGTGGGCACTGGAAGGGAGCAGATGACCACCACTTGGCTGGGAAAAAAAAGAAAAGATGCCAGAAAAATACATCTCCCGTAAAGGCAAACAGGACTCCTCTATACCTCTAAAAGCCTCCGGTAGGAATGTAATTTCATCTGAATTTCCTGATAAGGGGAAATGACTAAACTGGAAGCGGCTCAAGTTTTGCAAGCGGTAAGAGCCCAAAACAGAGATAAAACGTACAGGGTGGGCTGTGACTCTTCTCATGGTATGGTGTGGGGCTGGGATTTGGGGGGGCGTGTGTGTGTGTGTTCTGTTTTCTTCATCTTTATTATAAAGCGTAGCATGAGTTAAACATGCAAGAGGGATGCTTACCCCTCTGCAAGGCTATAGCCGCTGCTCCGTAGACTTTACTGAATACCCCATGCTCTGCAAGAGTCGCTGTTGGGGCTCTCCTCCCCAGAGCATGTGGGGTTTTAAGCCATTTAGGGGAGAAAAAAAAAAAATCCATTATTGAAGACAATCCTGTGAGTCACTGTTAACTCATCCGTAGAGCCCATCTGCTTCGCTGCACGTGATGCACTGCAAATTCTCTTAGCTAATTCCACATCCGCAGTTCACAGATGTGGGGTTTTTTCCTAAGCAGGTAACCTGCTGCTTAAAACACGCAGAAGCCAGTCGCATGGGTCTAGAAACTAAACAAAAATTAACAGAAACGCAAATATTTCCTTGATATAATAGAATTTATCAAATAGAAAGAAGAAAGCAGGATTTTAAAAGTTCCTTTTGTCTGTCACCTCTGATTCTAGACAACAAATTAGTCCAATGACAAGCAGAGGAACAGACATGCCATCCACATCACTGGAAGCCACCTGGTACTCCCCATGCTGAGTGTCAGAGCAGAACGTTACGGCTTGTGGGACAAAAAGCGTCTCAGCTGGTTGGGTCAAACCTTTTCTTCCAAAAGGGTAAGCACCGATATCAGATAGCAAATGATGCTTGTTCTGTAACACATGATGTAGCTCTTCAAAGTAACCTTTTGTCTAGTCTCTGGTTTGCAGGAGCTCGCTAAAACATAATTTCCATACCATACACCTGGCACCTGACACATTTCTTGTAGAAGGGCGAAGAGGATCTCTGGCGCTACCGCACCTCAAGCGTGTGATGCTCTGTTGGAAACCCTTTGCTCACCACAGTGTGCTCAGACTTTGGGACTCTCCTAGAGAATTTTGCATGACCCTAAATGTAGTTACCTACTTCTGATGTTTGTATACCTCCTGCAAGGACTGGTTCCATTAGTCATTCAGCAGTTTAAAGAGCTTGCAAAAATCATCACAAAAACACCCAAACTGTGTTTTCAGGCCATTCGCAAACATGCATTACCGAATAAGAGGATGATCATTAAGTCTGTATTCCCAGAAACAAAATCGCCAATACAACAGGTGTCAGCCAGTCATGCTATTTCTATATAGGTTCAGCAGCATAAACTATGAAGATCAAAATTTTCTGCAGGAAATGAGAAAATTTCCTGTCTTCAGTCCTAGCTGAGAGAGTACTAAAATATGTTTTGGGAGAAGCCTTTCACAACAGAATAAAATCGTGTGCCTGTACCCGGCACCCAAGGATGGGATGTCATGTTCTGGCATGGCACAACACTTACAATTGCCCTGTCTCAAAGCATCCTCGATCACTTAAAAGACCAGTTTTCACGTGAATATGAACTTTTATGAAATATATACTTTGAAGGAGCCCTGTCAGGCGCTAACAGGGATAAAAAGGTTACAAACAGATCAGAAAGGTCTCAGAAACAGGGTCATCAAATCTTTTTCCAGCTCAGAAGATGAAGAGGATGTACCAGACAAAAGAGCTGCTTCTGAAATAACCGCTGTGTTAATGTTAGTGCCAGGACTCCTGTTCCGGGGACCTGGACTCAGGTGCCTGCAATAGACATCCCCCCTTCTCTATGGCCGAGTGCTCTTCGGTTGCCTTTGAGGTGGTTCCTGAAACTGTGAAAGTGCCTAAGTAAGTCCAAGGGGGAGGCATTGCACTAATCCTCCTGTTTCTCAGTGTGTCCCTATCGCTCAGACTGGAGGTGTCACCTCCAGGTGCGTGTTCCTGGGACCACTTCTAAACACTGCCATAAACATAGTTGTTTTTCCGAATGATCTGGAACGTAAGAATATTTTTAGTCTAACTACAAACTTTCCTTAGGAAAAATGAACTGTGATGAGTAATTTGGCGTCTGTATGGTCTATTAACTAATGCAAAAGTATTGAAGTAGGCTAGATATCAGCATGGGCTTTCTGTGTTAGACTTTGTGCTGCTGTTCAAGCCTTAACTTAAAACTTTTCCTTATTGACACAGGATGATAACACTCAGATCATCGCCAGCCTGAGGGTGAAACAGAGCTTTCTGAACTGTTTCATGGACTTGGAGGCTTTTTTTTTTTAATATATATATTTAGATTTGTTCATGTTTGACATAGCTTTTTGGTGCCCTTCCTGGATCCATGGGTTTATATTGGAAGCACTCATGGGCAGAGGGCTCATGATGTGCCAGTCCCCTGGACGGGCACTGATTGCAGAGGCTGGGGGGGGAAAGCCTTGAGCTGAAGCTGTACGTGATTCCCGCAAACCCTCTGTGCCCAACCATGTCCCAGTTAGGCTTTAGGAAAGCGTGAAGAGAGCAATGTTGGAGCTGTGAAATGCATTCTGCCTTCTTGTTCTAAGTATTCACAGGTCTTAGGCTGAGTTTAAAACATAAGGACAAAAGGACAGCCTTTACATAAAGAATCCAGTTAACACATATCTTACCAATAGCCCTGTGTTTTGTAGCTTGTTCTTAGTTTGGAAAAGGTAGGATGACATGGAAGAGGGAGCTATGACAAAGTGTGCTGCTAACTCATATAATTACAAGTCTGTTGCAATGGGCCAAGGCTGAATTTCATAATTAATTTGCAGCCTCACAAAGCCAACGCTTATTTTGGGATGAAACCTATGCGGTGATGTGGTTTGAGATGAAAACGACGCTGACGGCAAAGCGGGGAGGTAGCGGCGGAGGCAAATCAGCCGGTCCCAACTCTCATCCGTTTTCCTCAGCCAAAGCTGTTATCTCTCAGAGCTTTTGTTACGGATCCACATGGGCACGCAACAGTTGAAAAGCCATTATCTATTTTAAAGGTAGTGACTAATGTGCTTTTGCCCACAGCGATGTGAAAATACACGGGAAGATGTAGCTGCACAATCATCTGCTCTATTCACCTTGCAGAAAAGCAGCTGCACTTTTCAAATCTTTTTAGAGGAGCAGAGATCTTTATTTCTTGCAAACCTTTGCAGGTAGATTTCTTCTATTTGTCCCGGAACTGTTGATTAACATTTTTATATCCTTCTGTCCTTAGCAAATAGTCAATTTGAAGGTTTTTTTTCTGTGAGTAGTGTAAACGAATATGTCGCTTGGCTGGATGATACAGTTAGTGTAAGTGCATGCGGTTTGATCACCAAAACTAGAAATAACTTTCAACAAAAAAGGTGACAGCTGACTTTTTTCTGCCTGCGGTGGCAAAGTCCATCTACCACTGTACTGGTTCTGTGATATTGGGCTCAGGCCTGTCCCCGACTGCTAACAACGCACCGAGGCTTTCCCTGAGTCACAGGTAACTGACGGCTTCGCTGCGCTGTGTTTATGCAGAAGGGGATGGTGCCCGTAGGTTCATCTGGGAGGCTTACCTCGTTAAATCTCCTGTGCGCATGACGGACTTCTGAGAAACCTTTGGGTGAAGGGAAGAGGGAGGAGGTGAGGCGGCTGCGCTGCCTTCCCAGCCGTTCCCTTCGGCGTGTGGGGAGAAGGGGAAGGAGAAAGCTTTGGACTTGCACAAGCTGTAGTTGGGTTTACGTCTCAGGAAAAAAAGCCTGGGTGACCACGTACAGTGACATTCACAGCTATTGCATTTCATTATATACTATTCACACTTCTGTAGGTGAGCTGTATTTTTTCACATGGGGCTGTGCGTTAAGCAGACAAAATAATTGAGCAAGGTATAGATGCCGATAAGCAGTTTATGACGGAATATTATCACTCAATACTTGGCTTTCCCAGTATCTCTCTTCATCTTGAATGGTTAAAATCTGCTTACAGCGTGAATACAATTAAACACGAGTGCTTTTCTCTTTGCTGCTTCAAGGCTTTTCAGGCATCCTCTATACCTGAACAACAACCCTCGTGCATTTGTCACCCGGGAGCCGAAGGCTTGCACTGTACTCAGGAAGCTTGGACGTAAAAAGTAATCCACTTTAGCTCCTACCAGCTATAGGCAAGGTAAAGTGAAGAAGGTGGATAAATCGTCAGAGTTGTGATAGATAGCGGCGAAGAACTGCATGCCTACCATGGAAAAATGATTTCAGCAAGGAAATCCAAGCAAGCTCTGGAAGGGTAAGTGGTGGAGTTGCAGCGTGTCTCCCCTCTTGCTCTCGACTTAGGACGTCGCCCGTTTCTCAGCCTCGTCCTGCACACAAATAAAATCCAGCTGTGCTCCCGTGGCACATCCCAGCTCGCCGGGAGCCGCGTTTGCCAGCGCCAGCTCTGCCCTGCCCGGCACAGCCCGGCTCCATTCGCAGTTAGAAAGAAGGGCTGGAAATAAACATGGTGGGCTTTGGAAAGGTGGGTGCAAACAGGGCAGACGCCGCTGCTGGGGGGGCTCCGGCAGAACCAGGGGAAGAATAAGATGGTTGAAGCGGCCCAAGTGTGGCGAAGCAGCGTGCGCGCCGCACTGAGAATCTTTATTAAATCATTGCGGCTAGCGAGGCAAATGTAAGAAGACATATTTCTCCACAGGCTGCCATGGTACTTTTCATCATGTAAAGGAAATAAATTCTACAATATCATTTTATTTGTTTACAGTTTTAAGGCAAGATGGTTCTCTTTTGGCAGTACTGAGCTGCAGCTTGAATACAAATATCCGCCACTTCCTTTGTATTGCAGCAATGTAAAGAAATTTGGACAGGACTTTGAATCATTTTTGAATAGCACAAAACCTGAGCGCCCAACACCAGGGACTTGGAAACAGCTGGATTTTCAAGGATACCTCATTGCACATTCCCAGCTCACCAGACACCTTTAGCAGGCCCCAAGTCAGGCACCCAGAGCCACTGGCCTTGTGTGAAAGCATAGGTACCTAGACTTGGTTTTTTCAGGTTTTCAACTATTTTCAGGTTTTTCAACTATATTTCAAGTAGCTGAAACAGAAAAGGGTGACCGGAGTCTGTGGGGTGCTTCACACACTTAATGGCAGAGCCCATCATCGCCAGAAAAGAGTAAAGCACTTTGCAATCATCAGTCGAATAAGATTTAAGAACACTGCTGTGAGGCAGAAAAATATTATTATTATAGCTATTTCCAAATGGATGAGTCGGACACAGAAACTAGTTTGTCCAGAGAAAGAATATCTTCAGTGGGGAATTTAATTTAGGTTACAACCTGGCAATAAAGATGCTAGAAACTCGGTGTGGATAACAAAAAAAACAAAAAAAAGAAAAAATGCATGCATTTAACAGGTGCAGTAGTCACTGTGCCTACAGCGTAGTGACTGCGGAGTCCAGAAGGACCAGGCTATCCAGGTACTGCAGTAAAAGCTTCCCGCGCAAGAAGGCCATCTGAGGAGTGGAGTCAGCCTGTCTAGAAACACGGCACCCGCAGTGGCCCCGTGCGTTGCGCCGCCTCAGCCAGGCTCCGGGAGCGGGCGGCTGGGCTGACGCCGGCTCCAGCATCTCCCCGCAGACCCCAGCTACTCAGCGTCCAGACCTGTTGCCTCGGCAGGTCATTTCCTATGCCCGGAGCCGAGTGAGGCGAGCTGAATCCTCCTGGTCAAACACCCTTTTGAGAGGAAAACGTGGCAAAAGGTGTTCGCTTTCGGGAAGACAGGGGATTTAAAAACTGTAAAGAGAATATTTTCATGAGTGATGGCAGCTGCAGTGAGGCAGGCGCGTGTGCTTTGTTTATCTGGTCTTCTCTATGGGCTGGGCTTCTTAGCAAGGTGATGTTAGCTCGGCTTCCCATGTCTAACCTATGGAGAAGGAGAGCTGGAAACATCCGCACTGCTGTTCCCGCAGCAGCAGGTGTATCTTCTGCCTGGACAATAAGAGACACTTTATCTTCGTAAAATAAATGTAAAAAGATATAAAAATCTATTTACTGGGAGGAGAGGTGAAGAAAAGATTTTTCACTAAGTTTTGGTGCCACATCATCTTCTCCAGTTAATTACACAATTACTCAAATAAATGGTCCGCATGGTGCTTATCCTTTGGAGGTGATTATGCTGCATAACATGCCTGTCGGGATGCTGGGACATGACACCTACCCCTGCCAAGAGCAGGCAGCAGCCTAGAGGCAGATGTTTGTGGTCGTCATTTATTTTTCATGCCCATCCTGTAGGGCTTCATGATATGAAGTGCCACCTCACGTACTCCTCACATGAAAAAAACCCAATTTCCCAGGAAAATTATGGTACTCACAAGGTTGGGGCTCACCTATAGCTGAGCAAATGGTCCTGCTGGCTCAGCAGTGGCCCACAGCTCTACGTGGGATGAGCACCCAAAAAGCAGCCTGACCTTACTGCTGGTGAGGAGAAGCCCAAAGCTAGGCTGGGCTGGAAGGAGAACACGGAGTCCAAAAGATTTCTACATTAACTGTTGGACCAACTCATCCAAAACAAATATCGTAAAAATAAACTGCATAGATGCTACCTGTACTCCGCACCAAGAGCTTAATGTATGTTGCAAAACAAAAAATCCACTGTTTCCTTTGGAGTGTGGCAGACATGGCGTGGCAGTATTTTCTGGACTGATCTTATTGGGGGGCGAGGACATTAAATGGTTAAAAGGATTCTTTCCTCTCAGTGAATCCTCCACTAGAAGAAAATAAACAAACAAGGAAAAGCTGCCCAGATTTGTGCTGCTACTTCAGGCCATGACAAGTGTTGTGATGGTGACTGCTGCCGCCCAGCTAAAGGACTGAGGCACTTTGTAAATCAAATTTCACGTAAAGAGATTGGTTTGCGAAACCTCCTCGGCGTGGAGTCACGAGCTGTCAGAGTGTATTAGCATTATGTTACTGGAGTAAAAAGCAAAACAAATTAAGATGTTTAACAGCTGAAATCTGAAACAAAATTGTGTTTAATGCTGAAAATCTTGTTAACATATTTTCAGGCTTCCCTTTCCCCAGATATTAAATCTCAGCCTGTGTTTGCAAGCGTCTTTTTATCACACGTAGAAACCTTCTGCGGGAGAATGAGAACTATACGCGACATATGGTAAGGACGGGTATTTCAGCCTGAATGCAGAAGCCTGCTCAGCGCTGCCGCAGCGTTCAGCGGCACACGGGGAGATTTTAAGGACCATGGGACAAGCGCGCCTGGAATTCCCCGTGTGTCCCCGGTGACAGAAAGCATTGCATCAACAGCGACGGGCCCGACCTGAAGATTACACGTGTTCCAGCATTTAATGTGAGGGGTAATTTGAACTCCCAAACTGGTTTTTCTTTCCTATTGGCTTCCACAATGAAAGAACCATTAAGGGTTTTAGCGATCTTCCAAGTCTCTGCTTCCAGCAGAAAATTGGCTGCTTCTCCTTAGACACAAGACCAATTTTTAATTGAATTTTGAGAGATGATGGATGTTGTACTTTATTCCAAGACTATATGCTAAATTAACAAGGCTGTCTGCTTAGTTTCCTCTTTTGAAACCACATTGAGATGAGTTTCTGCTAATTCTCTTAAACAGGGCATTAGACATGTGAACCAAGTCCTTATTCAAGAGCTGAAATAATAGACATTTTTGCCAAGGTTATTACTTTGGATAATAAATTGGAGCTGTGAGGCAGCGACAATAATTTGCTTTCTGAAAAAGACTTACCAGCTGAATTGTTTCAAATGGAATAAGACTAAATGTATCATATATTTTCACCAAAGTATTTAAAAAATATTAGTTAACACTTAAAAAGTCTTATCTCGGAGCGGGGATCGTTCCATCAATTCTGCACATTTAGTATTTGTTTTTTCTGCATGCTCCCTCCGGTCGCTTCAAAGATAACAGAAAGTCCCTCAGGAGTACACTAGACTGTGGAATACGCTTAGCCTGAATTAGGTTTATTTATCTAGCTTTTTACATGTTAACAGATGCCATTGGTAAGTTAAATATTTGGGTTTGTGAAACACAGAAAAAAAATGCCATAAAAGCAAATGTTTTGTCTTAACTCTGGCCACCACAGTAGTATTTACATTGTACTGTAGGGGAAGAAGGTGCCTCGCAGAGATAAAGCCGTTGGGAAGACAATTTAGAGTGAAATTTTGGGCTGAACATAGAAAATTTGAAAGCGAAATTCTGACTAACTTGGGCAAACGCAGGGGGCAGCCCTATTAAGTGTGCGTGTATTTGTCTACCGGTAGAAGCTGGGTTGTTTCTGGAAAATATTGGGGTAGGCAAAAAGGAGGCCACCTTCTCCCAGGATGATGGGTGGCATTGCTTGATGAGCAATGAGCCTTTGCGTGTATGTTTATTCTTTCCAAAGGGCAGCATTTAAAAGCAATCGTGTGTGTAATTTTCAAGTGGCTCAGGATAGCAATGAACAGTCTTAATGGTCGTCTTTTGGCAGGACGGGGCTAGCCGACTTCCTCACCTCGCAAGGAGGTTTTCAGATGGGTTGAACAAAGCCATGGGGATTGGGGTTTGTACTTCATTTGTCACAAAATTGTCACATTTGTCACAAAACTCCCAGCTGAAATCTGTGCTCTTCTCTGCCTGAAACTGCCACGCTGAGGGAGCCTAAGGTCTGTGTGACCCTCTATGTCCTCTTCAGAAAACACGTCCCTTGCGGCTGATGTATCACTGGGAGGAAAAGGAGACCCCGGAATCCGAACTGCTCTGGGAAATGCGGAAGAAATACACAGATGAGGTTTTTGCAAAAGAAAAAACAACGTGCAAATACGGCTACAGTCTTTATCAAGAGGAAGTCAAAAAACAAGGTGGTGTTTATCAACTAGTGAAAGCAACAGGCTGGAAGACTGTGGTTTAAATAGCTGAGTAATTTAAACATGGGATTAATGGAATAATGTAATGCATTCAGCGTAACTGAATAATGACCTTCCCACAGGTGACACAGTGTGGAGAAGCAAGTTCAGGTCTTTATCCAGATGTGATTATGCTTACAAAGGGTAGCCTATTAAATAAAATAGTAATAAAATGCCAATTTTTTCTCCTAGCCCTGCATTTCAACTGCATTTCAGCCCTCACCTCTGTCAGACACCAGTCTCATCCTATTCCTCCCTTGCATGGAGGCTGCCAAAGATTTTTCTTTTCCCTTTTGTTAATGTTTTGTGCTACAACAGAATGACTCAGGACCAGCTTTAATTATGGCTGTAGCCTCAATGATCCTGCAGAGCATATCATTAGATCCCGAGAGAAGCTAATGGCTTATCTGTCTTCTATAATTGTTCAAATCTTCTTTTCCATCAGTTTTCCACCAGTGACGTCTCATTTGTTTGAGTTCTATGCTGGTGAGACAACTACCCAGCCCAGGACTCCTATTACCAAAAAAAAATTTAAAATTATGCTGCGGCAAACAAATAAGGAATTCTTTGAAGCTCTTTCTTTAGAACAAGTAGTTGGTGTGGGTTTTTAAATACCGTATCCTGACGGAGCTGCGCTGATTAGCAGTAACTGATACTTTTTTATAGCTATTGCTAGTCTAACTCAATGACACAAGCGATTAAGTGGTTCATGCCTCTTGACATAGTAACATAAAAAACTTATTTCTCAACTCTCTTGCAGGCAGCCACTGAAGGTAAGCGATAATTTTAGTATCTTTGTTCAACAGCCAGCAGCGTGGTTAATGCCAAGTTTGTTAAACTCACAAATCCCACTTTAACAATGCTACATGGACAAATAGAGGTGCTTCTATTGAAAGCAAGGGGTTTTTTCTTTCACAGCTCCTCGAGGCACGAGGCGGTGGCTCTGTCAGCAGCGCAGGGTTGTCAAGCGTCGATGGGGACACACGGGTGTTCTGAGACTTGTCACCGCGGCCCTTTAAACTGTGCGGGAGTTTGGTGCCAGGGTGGAAAGGGAGGGTCCGGGTGCTCGCAGCAAAGAGAACAGAATGGCTTTCAGGAGGAAAAATTGTTTGGGGACAATTCATAACCTCAGCGAGCAAACACGTGACATACAAAAGCGGGTTTGGTGCACTGTGTGGCACGGGGTTGAGCATCCTCCAGAGCCTTGTGGCCACTTCTGGGTGGGTGAAACCCGTGGTTGCTGTGAGAGAAGCAGCAGTTATTACGAAGGGGGGTAAATGGCATTTCTAGCGCACCTGCCCCTGAGAAAAATTCAACACACCTCAAGGGGCACATGTCTCAGCTTTTACCTCTGTGCAGGAAAATTTGGGAGGCATGACTCCCCACCGGATAACAGGATACTCCCAGCTGAAATCTGTGCTCTTCTCTGCCTGAAACTGCCACGCTGAGGGAGCCTAAGGTCTGTGTGACCCTCTGATGTCCTCTTCAGAAAACACGTCCCTTGCGGCTGATGTATCACTGGGAGGAAAAGGAGACCCCGGAATCCGAACTGCTCTGGGAAATGCGGAAGAAATACACAGATGAGGTTTTTGAGCCTGCGCTTAGAGGCTATGGAGAGGTTTCATTGCAGCCCAGTTTCAGCGGGATGGCAGCCCTCTCGACAGGCGCAGCAGCACATCTCCCCCTTCCCTTCTCCTCTGCCCAAGGACTGAGAAAGGAGTCTTTAAGGGTCTGGTACCCACTCTGCCCACAACAGGCATAGTTTTCCTGGGGACATTTTGGGAATGAACCCATGTGATCCACCTCTCTTCCCTGCTACCCTGACTAAACGCCTGTAAAAGAGTCTTTCTCCTCCCATTGCTTTTCAGCTTCAGTAGAAAATTAAGAGTCCGCCAAGGTTTTATTGGTTTTATTCTGGTTTTATTCTTAAAAGTGGTATGCTGAGTAGATCCCACTGAAACCAGTATCAGCTGAAACCTCTCGACAGCTGTGGGTCCAGAAGAACCTCATGTGTTCGTGTATGTCACAAGGCTCTTCCCGCTGTCCTCAGACGAGTTTCATTTCAGAGCACCGTTACGGCTTCGGTTGGTCGTTAATCCTCATATACTGGTGATACTGGGGGTTATTGCCATTTTGGGGTGTTTACCCCCAGACCTTCACAGATTTTTCTTCTTCTTTAAAGTTCTAGATTAAGGTGATGGACCCACTACAGCTGTTTTCATTCCTTTTTGGGAGGGGCAAGGTCAACACAGAGCTCCTCTTGTCTTTCTGTAACTCTGCTCAAGAGGACTCTTCAACTCCACCAACAGTTTTCATGTAGACGAGCCCGAGAGTGAAAGAGCAGTGACCTCAGAACTGGCAGGGGAATTAACTCTGTAATCTAATAGGGTTTCTTTTTCCATTTCTAAATCATGGGATTCTATTAGACCCAACTGTAGTCTCGTCTTAATGATAATTTATTGTGTAGCATATCTGAATTTTGCCTTTTATAAATCATTGAGAATTACAATACACAGTTATATAATTGAATCTTCTCTTGTATCGTTAATATTTTTCATTGTTTAGAGAAGCCCCTTTTTGTTCAGAACTCATGTAACTGGGTTTAGAAATTACAGGGGGTTTAATACGCCTATTTTTTAAGCGATCAAATATTTTCATTTTTATTATTTTTAAATATTTTGTAAAGAGTCTTTAAAAGTAGAATACTTTTAAAGTATTTTATGCTTATGAGGTTTTGTACAAATGATTCTGGACAATTTTAAAGACAAATCTGGCCATAAGTTTATGTATATATCCCAAAACCTCAGGAAAAAAATAATCATGATCTTTGAAAGGAAATAATCAAGGATAATTAATCCCCACATTGGCATTTAAATGTATTAGTGGTATGCACCAGTGAAAGTATTGATCGGTGAAAGTAATCAGTAATAATAAGAAAAAATAATCACTTTTGCAGATGTATTTGACTTCAGCTGTGGAGCATACTTTGGGCAGGATTGAAGCTGACCCTGTGAATATAACAGGGACTATTACCCACCAAAAATTACAAGGAAGAAATGTAAAGGAAGCAAATTTGGGAGGCCATGCTTTCAGTTGCTATTAGAACATAGAAACATAGTGAGTGATGTACAGCCTAAAATTTGTGATCTACAGTTTGTAAACCCATCGCCGGATTTGACCAGCAGCAGGTGATTTAGAAGAACACACAAGAAATCTTTTGGGGGGGCAAATATTTGTTAAAGGTCTCATCTTTGATAAGTAGAGATTGGTTGAAATTTGAAACCCCCCTGAGATGGGTGGGTTTATATCAGTAATATTTCATAATCATGTATTAGCCCAGACTGCCCTGACTGGATATTCTTACTTAAGAGCTAATTTTTTTGCAGAATTTAGTTAAAATCTTGACCTCAGCAAAATCTTGTGGCAACGAGTCTCAGTCTGCTCGGAAGCATCTCCCTTTATGCTAAACTTGCTAAGGCAGGAATCAAACAATCACCCTGTTATATGTTACCCTACTTTTTTTTTTTTTCTCCCAACCAACATCAGGAAAGAGCTTGAGTGATGTGGTCGCAGGTGAAATTAAATGGGTAAAAACCAAAAGTGCCTAATTTAACTTCTCCAGTTTTGTCAGTATTTTAGTATTCATATATACATCATATTGTACAGTACAGCACAACCCCTTGTTAATGCAAATAACTTTTCCACCTCTCTTGAATGATATTTGCCCTCCATCATTCTTGCCACCTTTCTGTGAATTCTGTCAAATTCACAGCTTTGACAGTGAATCTGCCCAGAAATATTTTAGGAGTGCTACATTGCCAGTGGGAACTGAATACGAATGGAGCGAAGGCTTAGACGTCCGTCCAGTGCATCCTCTTTTCCTGCGGCAGGACAGAACCGCCCACGCCATGTTTATCTAACTTTTTCTCTCCATGGAGATATTCCTAGTGATAATTAGATCTGTGTGTTTAAAGCATCACCGTTCTAAAATAGGCTGTCACATAATGCGTTACGAGTGCATGCAGTAGCAATAGATACGGTTTTAACTACCGCTCTTTCTTCCAGACGTAAGAAGACTTTGTTATTAAAAATGAAGAGACGCTCGGTTTGTATAGAAAGTGTGTAACTTTGGAATTAAAGTGAGAGGGAGTTCCTTGGATGTCTACGTCCTAGATGTGGTGGCATTGTGTTTGTAATATTTACCTATGGAGATTCCTGAACTGCTCATTTTCAGAGCTTGTCCCTTTTGGTAACCTTTTTAAAGATAATACAGCAAGAGTATTAATACAGCACGAGTATTTTGGTAGCTGTTTCTAGAAACGGTTTGATATTGTGAAATCAATACAGGGCCAGGAGCTTTTGGCTTCTCCTGACAACACTGATTTGAGGAGGTTATTTTGAACTATGATATCAGACTCTTTAGGTTTAAAAAAGAAAAACTAAGACTAACCTGCAGCTTGTGACAGCCTGTGGAATGTATCTGTGCATTGCGTTGAACTCCATTAACATCATGACAATAAACCTCAATGACAATTAAAGGTTCCACTTTCTAGCAACTCTGCTGTCTCTCCCCCGCTCCGCCGTACTGTCTGCAAAGCTGACATGAAGCAACCACGGACTCACTGAAGCTAAATTGTCTTCTACTTGGTTCTCTGGAAGAGAGTCCTACAAGCCCAAGGAGGCCACCATGGTGGAAAGCTGCAGAGAGCCTCACGGAAGGAAAGCAGGCCAGCGCTGAGCCCAGTCCAGCATCTTCGTGGTTACCCACAGAGAGGCAGGAAGAGCTTATTCCTGGCTCTGTTTGGAAATGAGCAGCAGAAGGTAACTGCTCGGTGCTGCCACTGGCTCTCTGTGGCTTGGCTCCCTTGTCGCTGGGGGGACTGAATGGTCTGGGAAAGCTCCAGTAGCTCCTGCGGCTTCATGGACTCCCTGGTTCCTGACATGACTTGGGACAGGTGAGGGGCTTCCCGTTGCTCTTCAAAGCATAGGTGGGTATTTAACAGCCCTGAGAGCACAGGGGTTTGTGGCCGTATCTTGGGGCAGGGACTGCTGTGGGCACTCTCTCAGGAGGTTTCAGGGAGCGGATTGACATTTCAAGGCGACGAGCACCCACAGCTCCAGCTGGGAGCTCTGGGCAACCCATGCCTCTGAAACGAGCAACCCGAGCTTTCCCAAATACCACGTCCATGCGAGATAACCAATCCTCTCAGCCACTGGTTTCACAATCTCCAGTCACTTCTCTTCCTTAACCAAATAACCACAGCAGCTCATAAAATTTGTGCTTTGTTCCCTGGATAGATTTTCTCCTTAGGGAAAATTAATGTATTGATTCATTTTCTATAAACATATTTCTGTGAAACGATACTGAAATTAATGCTCCTGAAGACCCCATCCGTACTTTCAGCCTATTGGTAGAGGCCTTAATGCTGACCTTAGATTTCAGACTGCTGGAAAGACATAGTTTCTCTCACTTACACTTCCCAAGGCTGCTTTGAACTTTTATCTAATCCTGTTGATAGGCTTTATACCTTATTTGAACGCTCTTTGAAGCAACACGAGATGTTATGGGCATTCCCTTACTACCTGTGTGTCAGAAAGAAATGGGGAGAAGTGTAGCCTCGGCCTGCAATAACAGCATGAAATAATACTCCTGCTCAAGTGCAAATACTTTAATTTCCTGTTGATACAATAGTTGTGAGAAGTATCAGCCCAAAAGGTGATTTCCTCTCTCCAAAGGAAATTTCCAACCTAGAATATGGCAGCATGAGCTTCATTTCCACAGCTAAAGTTTCTTGAGCTGTTTCTGTGTGAATTCCCCACAAATTGAGAAGACGGGTTTCCTTTCAAATCATTCCTTGGCCTGTTTGATGACCTCTTGTGCGAAGTACAAGGTGCAAAATTGTTTTTCTAAGATGGAGCCATATTTTAGTAGCACCCTGGATGAAGCCACCGGTTTATTTCGTAACAGTTGTCAGGTGACAGCTTGTAAAGGACCAAATGAAACTGGTGACAGAAGCAGAAGGCTTCATCTCCCGTTGTAATATGGCCTTCACAGCATCTGCTTTATGGGTGATGAGGGTAATCTATAGATTAATGTTTGACTCTCAATGATTCACACTAAATGTGCAGCGAGAATTACAGACAGGTAATAGTTTAGTTGCTGTCTAAGAACTACTGGGGAGCTTCATGTCCCATTCCTCCCTTGTACAGCCGGGACCCTTCCCGCGTGAAGAGACCCTTCAGAAAGAGCTCACACTTCAGACCACAGCAGTAAGCTGCTGGCCCCAGCTGGAGTCAGGCTGGTTCAGGGTACATCTATCAGCACTTTCTAGGGTGTCAAAAAAAGGTGGGAGGAAAAGAGGATTTAAAAAATATTCTAATGGACCACAGGCGCTTTTCATGACGCCTCCTTTTCCCACTGGTTGGTAATAGTTTCATAACTTTATTAAGTCAGTGCGGATATGTAAAGATTAAACTACTTAGACACACTTGCTTCTCAGTGAAAGGGATTGTTTTTATTAATTGTAGTTTTCCTGTATGCCAGGTACGCATTCTTTAGTAGCAACATTAATGTTTGTATTGTCGTGCATCCATCCAAGAGATTCGCACTGCAGTCAGGAATTACTTTTTCTGTTCATGTATTGGAGAGAAGAGAGCAAGAGTGTGCGCAAGAGCTATCCCAGAGCCAAATTTGACCTTAGACCTGAATTCCAAGTCTTGGTATTTAGAAGACCAGACAACAAAATGCACAAGTTGCTTCAAACACACAATGTTAATTTACCTCTGAACTCTTCAAGATACAGCATGTGTTCATACTGAATTTGAGTTGGATAATAAAACAAATTATTCTTTATTTGGACAACATGTGGGGGTAAAACCAATACAAATAACAAACCTTACCCTCATTTCTTTACTGGAGCATATTTTGACTTGTTAAGTCCTTCTGCCCAGTCCTCCTTGCCTTGTGAACCGCAGAGCATCTCTTGGTGTTACGGATCATCTTGCCCGTTCGGCTTTCACTGGTACCACTGGTAAGCAGCCTTTTGGCATTTTTTCTCTGCCTGGGCTCCCGCTGCGTACCCTGTCACCCTCCTCTAGCTTCTGTTCTTGTAAAGGTCAGCAGCAATCCTGTAGATTACTTATTTAATTAATACTCCTTTTCAAACTCCTGCCTTTGCAGAGAGGCGGGGGAAATAAACTTCATGTATTTTCAAAGCATCCATTTCTACCTGACTGAGCCATTACCAAGGCTGATGAACTAACCGTTCCAACTGGTCTGCCACAGGCATGCTGGTCCTTGCAAACGGTGGGTGCCCTACGCCTCAGGCCTCCCACCACTCCCTGTGCTGTGGAGGTTGCCAGAATATGGAAAGCAGAGGCTTGGGAAAGGATTTACGGGTCAGAGGGAATAAGTGATGGAACAGGAGTTTCCAAAAAGGACTAATGAGATGCTTAGACACCTAACTGGAAAAACGTGATCAGAAATAGGGAGGTGATCTTGGCTCTGTCTGAACCACTAGTGAGACACCGCAGTGTTTGGTTCTGTCCTGGTATCCCTTTTGCAAGGCATCTTCAGAAACAGGAGAGAGTGGTTCCAGCTCTGGAAAAGATTTTAAAAGTTTGAGCCCTAATGAATGTGGGAGACGTGAAGGATGCACACTATTTAGTTTATCAGGAAGAAGATAGATCAAGATGCAAATGAATTTACAGAGTAGTAAAATTAAGAGAGAGAAAAGGTCCAGCAGACATAGCTAGATCCACTGCTTGGAAGCTGAAGGCATCATATTAGAAATAAACCCCAAGTTTTAGCAGAAAAAGTAGTGAACTTGGCAAAAAAAAATACCCAAAGAAGTAGCGTATTGTCATCTCCTATGTTTTCAAATAACTACTGCATGCCACAAAATGGAAGCTCATCACCTTCACATAGCAAGGCCTGACCAGGATTCATACCTTTAATTCACCCTTGGCTGGCTGATTGGTTTACTGGTAATTCAGGTCTCGCCTTCTCTAAGAGCTCAGGGATCAGTTCAGCCATGGCAAAGCAGATGGACTGAGCACTGCAGCTTCTCCAGCGGGAAACTCTTTCCATGTAGATCACTACTGGCAGAGCTGCACTGCAGTCCACAGCTGGCTAATTCCTAAAGACAGTCCATTTACTTTGAACAAAGATATCCTTAGATCATGAAATTACTTTTGGAAGAAAAAGTAAAATGGCAAAAGCTACCCACATTATAACAAAACATATATTCAAGAAATGCATACAGGGTTTTTTCCTCCAGAAAATAGACTGCGTATTTTATTGCAGCATTTTAAAACCGATTATTGAAGTATTTTTTATTAGTGAAACAGCACTTGACCCAATTTGTCCTGGCTCTTTTAATTGTGCTCTTTGGGGTGGCACCCTCTCCCCAGCACCCCAGCCGTGCAGAGGAACGCTTTTGCCGTATTTGCTTCTTGGCCAAATCCCCAGTCAGTCTTTTTTCTTTCTTTCTTTCTTTTCTTTTTTTCCACTGACTCTGCCAGAGTCAGAGAGAGTTCATCGCCCCGGGAGGCGTCCCCGCAAGTGCCCCGGCTGCAGGGACAGCCCCGAGAGGCGACACCGGGATGCGCTGCAGCCCCGGGGCCCCACGGTTGTTCTGCCCGAGGGGCTTTCGGTGAAGCTGGATGCCGGCTCGCCTTGGTCCGAGATGCTACCCCGTGCCCTGCGGGGGTGCCGTCCCCGCCGCCCGCTCCCCCTGGGGCAGGGCCGGGCGAGCGGCGGGGGAGCCGTCGGGGCCGGGCCGCCGGGGCTCCGGCTGCGGCGGCGGCTGGGCTGGGGGCTACCTCGGCCACCGGCTGCCGGGCGGTGACAGCAAAGCGAGTCACCAGGTGTGAGGCCACCGGACGAGTCCTGACCCGGGTGGGAACAGAGCCCGCGGCCGCCTTAGTCCCCGCGGAGGGCCCCGTCCCTGCAGTGAAAGCAGAGGGTTTCGGCAGAAGAACCGTTTGCGAAAAGCTGCGAAAAGCTGCGAAAAGCTGCAAAAAGCTGTAAAGGCAATTTTCCCTTCCAGGTGTTGGTGTGACGGCCGGCGACAGCTCCCAGCCGGGCTGCAGGATGCTCACCCGCCGGCAAGCCAGACCCGTAGTTTATGCCCCCCCCTTTTTTTTTTTTTTTCTTCTTTTAATGGATATCACTTAATATTGGCCATCTCCAGTTTTCGAGGTAGCGACAAAAGGTCAGACCTGACGCATCTTCCGCACCCCGCACCCACCCCAATCGGCCTGTTTGCAAATAATTAATAACGGCGCAGTTAGGCAGTAATGATGAGACCCGCAGTTATGGCCTTCCTGATGGTAATGCAGATTAAAAATAATGCTGCCGAGCCCATCTCCTTTTGATGACTCAGTCCAGATTCCGCGATGTGCGCCTTCAATCTTTATCAGAGAAAAAAAACAAACAAACAAACAAACAAAAAAACCAAAAAAACCCCCCAAAACCCGAGCCCTCCCCCCAGATAAAGCCCTAACAAGAAGTCAAAAGAGCTACGGTGCTATATTTGCTTTTGGGTTTTATTATCAACAATCAATTAATGGTACACTCTTGGAAAACTATATGCACATGTAGAAATATTTCCCCTTTTAAATAGAAGCATTCATTTTAACCACATATAAATAAATCTGAAAACCCTGAACATAATTTATGACGATTATGCTCACAAACATATTCCAACAGGTAGGGAAAAAAAAAATAAAATAAAAATGAGACGACATGCAACCGATAACAAAAATATATATCATCGCCTGAACCTGGTCTCTCTAAACGCAAAGGGAACCGAACCCGTGAGAACCTTATTTCTCCATAAAGACACGCCATAGAGACTACGAGAAGGGAAAACATTATTTATACGGTCAACTAGACAAGTCTGTACTGATATTAACACTATACAGTTGAGTCACAGAACACAGTTGTAGAAAGACACGGAAAAAGAGAAAGCATACCTGTCAACATTCAACTAAGAGCTATAGCTTGTGCCTTTTAAAATAAAATTAGAAAACCCTAACGGAGATGCCTAAAAACTGCGAGGACCGTGTAATAATAATAATTAATAATAATTAATAATTAATAATAAATACAAGCCGTCCGCCGTCAGGGGGCCGGATCCGCGGTGCGGAGGCGGCGGCGGCCGCCGGGCCAGGGTCGAGCCCGGCGGCGGCGGCGGCGGCAACGGAGAGACCCAGGACCCAACCGGGCGGGGGGGGGACGGGACAGTGACACCGGACGGCGGAGCAAGGAGCGCCCCGGGGGCGG